>NC_091987.1:179815019-181127937 GCF_044704955.1 Pristiophorus japonicus | reverse complement strand
GCTGGAAGGTCGCCATGTGTAGACATTGGGTAAGGACAGGATCACCTTGGCTTTGATGAATGAATAGACACTCAGCAATGCCCAGCTGACCAAGGCACCGGAGGGCAGCAGCTGCCCAATTTGTTTTAATCTACTCGGTATGTGGGCATCGCCAGGCAGGCTGGCATTTATTGCCCATCTCTAGTTGCCGTGAGAAGGTGGTGGTGATCCTTCCCAAGCTGTCACACCTTTAACAAGGGGAGAAAACTGGGAATGAAATAGAAATATCAGCTTCAGCTATTGCAGGCTACAGCCAAGTGGCTAACACATTCCCACCTCTCTTTCCCTCGCTTTCTCTGCTCCATTCTTCTTTTTCTATATTTTTCTGTCTCTTTTCCCAACTCACTCTTTCAGTGAGCAGCGAGTGTTTTGTCCTGCTCTCTCTCTCATTTGTGGATAAAAGGCAGCTATGGTGGTGGGCCTCTCCCTTCATTCACTGGGTAAAGGAAAGGAAAGACTTACATTTATATAGCGCCTTTCACGACCACCGGATGTCTCAAAGCGCTTTACAGTCAATGAAGTACTTTTGGAGTGTAGTCACTGTTGTGATGTGGGTATTCAGATTTAACAGATGGCATCTCCCCTCTCTATAGACATCTCCATGGCAACCTCTTGTTTTGTTTTGCACTCTGAGAACAAAAAAGGGAAACATGTTGATCCTGCATTCTACTTGCCATAGTTTTAAGAGCATAAGAAGTAGGAGCAGGAGGAACCCTACAGCCCTTCGAGCCTGCTCCGCCATTCAATAAGATCATGGATGATCATTGACCTCAACTCCACTTTCCCGCCTGATCACCATATCCCTTGATTCCCCCAGACTCTAAAAATCTATCTATCTCAGCCTTGAATATATTCAGAGACTCAGCATCCACAGCCCTCTGGGGCAGAGAATTCCAAAGATTCACAACCCTCTGAGTGAAAGAATTCCTCCTCATCTCTGCCTTAAATGGCCTACCCCTTCTCCTGAGACTGTGCCTCCTAGTTCTAGACACTCCAGTCAGGGGAAACAACCTCTCAGCAACAATCTCTTAGCCCACGTACAATCCCGATCAGAATCTTGTATGTTTCTATTAGATCACCTCGCATTCTTCTAAACTCCAGAGAGTATAGCTCATTCTACACAATCGCTCATCATAAGACAGCCCTCTCATCCCAGGAACCTCCCCTGTACAAGGCAAGTGAGTTGTTTTTGCAGAAGGTGGCAGAGTTCAGTGACCACCTCCTTGGTGAAGCAGTGCCTCCTGGCTTTCCTCATCCTCCTGCCTCTGTGAGCATCTTCTCCTCTTCTTCGCTGCTCCCTCTGCTGAAGATTCTTGAGCGCGAGCGGGACTGGACGTTGAGCCCTCATGACTGTGAGCAAGTGTTGCAAGCAGAAGCCTTGAAAGGCGAACGGAGGCGTTGCCCACTCCCTGTGACCTCAGGAACTTTAAACAAGCGGCAGGAGTTACAGAGACTTAGACAGAGCCAGTCAAACTGAGCAACATCAGCCGTAAGTAGTTGTTGACGATCCCGTTAAATAGCCCTGCTGGGGGTTCCTTCCTGCTGCCGAATGCTTGGTCAGCTGGTCGTGATTAAGTGAGGTCGGTAAGTGGAGCGGCGACGTCGCAAATGGCAGATTGTGAGTCAAATGAGCGTCGCACACCCGACGATGTCACAATCTACCTCATTTCCATTTCTTTAGCGAGCGCTGGCAACCTGCTGAAAATGGCGGCTGCCGCAGGACCTGCCGTGGGACACGCCGGAAGTGAGTCAGCCGCCATTTTTTCATCAAAACAACCTTAATGGCCTTGCACTAAACCTCGGATTTCTTGGGACATGGGCTTCTATTTTCTGAATCAATCTGTTATATGGTACTTTATCAAATGCCTTTTGAAAGTCCATACATACATGTGCTGCACTTCCATCATCAACCCTCTCTGTTACTTCATCAAACAACTCAATCAGGCTAGTCAGATCATTTTCCTTTATCGAATCCATGCTGGCTGTCCCTTATTAACCCAAGCTTCTCCAAGAGAGAATTAATTTTGTCTTTGACAATAATCACTGATGTTAGACTGACTGGCCTGTACTTACCAGATTTAACCCTCCTTTTTTAAACAGATGTAACATTTGCAATCCTCCAAACCCTTGGCACCTCTCCCACAGCCAAGGAGGGTTGAAAGATTGTGGTTAAAGCTTCTGCTATCTCCACCCTTGCTTCCCTCAGCAATCTCGAATACATTACATCGGGATTTGGTGACTTGTTAACTTGAAGAGAAGCCAACCTATTTAGCATCTCCTTTCTATTTTGAGCTGATCCAATATCACGCAACATTAACTTCATTCCCTCCTGTTGTCAAGACAGATGCAATGTAATCATACACTGCCCTCTGCCTCCACACAAGCTTTTCCTTTTTGTCCCTAATCGGCCCCACCTTTATGATGGGTTAAAAGGGATTCGGGTGTTGCAGACTCCGGGGGGGCGATTTTCCCCAAATACTTTGGGTGGTAAAGAGCCGGTCAAGGCGGGGTCTTCAGCTGAAGTGCCAGTTTGCCCCACGTTTAGCACAAAATGCAATCTTGGTAAAGGAGTTGAAGATAGCGCTAGGAACAGCTGCCCGGAGGCATGTTGAACTGACTGCCACTTAAAATGCCTGATAGCGCTCATTAAAGAGGCTGCACAGCATTCTGGTGGCTGGCGTTTCAACTAATGCCCGCTCCTAACAGCAACCAGCTCTTTGGGAGAAAAAACTGTGTTTATGTTGAGTTCAAGTGCTACTTTAAGGGATACTCACCATTTAAAGGGGAACTCACCATTTCATGGTCATTGCTGCTGGAGCGGATCTTTGAAATACATCAAGTGACTTTCTGGGACATTTTGTCAAGGCTTCATCAATACTCGAGCAACATTTATTCCAAAAATTCTCTGAGGACTTCCCCTAAGTGCTGTGCTACTCCACCTGATTGGACACCTTATAAGAGTCACCAGGAGAAAAGGAGTGCTTGGTCATGGCCATCTTGCTTGGGACTCCCCTTGGTCCGGATGAGGAATGGGAGGAGGACATGTGGCCAGACACAGCAGCATCAACTGCTGCAAGAGAGAGGGACAGGAGGGCAAGGTGGTGTCCTTGGTGGTAAGGGAGGAGGGGGACAGGAGAGAGTAGTTTAAGAAGACAGTTGTAGAGGAGAAGAGAAGTCAGGTCTTATCTATGCATTCTAGGATGATCAGTTTTGGCATCGGAGAGCAGGACCTAATACTGCTTGAGGTGGTTCAGCCAGATCTGGCGATGAATGGCTAAACCAATTGTGCATCAGAGATGCTTAAATCTGTGCCTCTTGGAATTGGAGCGCTGGCGATGGGGAAACAAGTAGGATGGATGAGAGTAAGGATTTTACTGGGGACATGGCATCAAAAGCATTCAACAGGATATAATATTAACATTAGAGACAGCACATTCAGGGGTGAAATCGGGAAACACTTTATCACACACAGGGTAGTGGAAATCTGGAACTCTCTCCCCCAAAGGGCTGTGGATTCTAGGACCATTGAGGCTTTCAAGACTGAGATAGATAGAATGTTAATAGGTAAGGGAATCACGGGATATGGAGCACAGGCGGATAAATGGAGTTGAGGTGCAAATCAGCCGTGATCGAAGTTAATTGCAGGGAAAACCTTAGGGACCAAATGTCCTCCTCCTGTTCCTACGAAAGAGAGTTTTTTTGGGGATGGATGCAGAAGGAAGTGGGGTTGGAAAGAGGTTATGGGTGATACAAGGAATTGGCCAGAGATGGCCTTGTCAGTGATTGAGACCATGGATGTATGAAGCCAGTGGAGATGACAAAGTTGAGCGAGTAGCCGCAAATATGGGTAGGAGAGTTTAAAGGACGACAGGAGGGCAGTAAAATTAGAGGAGAGGAGGCAAGGAAAGTTGAAATGGAGATTGAAGTGACCAAGGATGAGGAGTCACTGAGTGCAGAGGCTAAAGGAGGAAATCAGGGAGGATATGTGGCTGAGAAACCAGAGTGGTAGGCAGTAGAGAACAAGGATTTTAAAGGGGCGAAGTGGAACAAGTGTCTGATGTCACAACAACTTCATGACATCATGAAGCAGCTTCGATCCCTTTAGAGTTTACTTCCTGTCAAGGCACAACAACAACAACAACTTTCATTTATATAGCGCCTTTACTGTAGTAACACATCCCAAGGTGCTTCACAGGAGTGTTATAAAACATAATTTGCTATCGAGCCACATAAGGAGATATTAGGACAGATGAACAAAAGCTTGGCCAAAGAGGTAGGTTTTAAGGAGAGTCTTAAATGAGGAACGAGACATAGCGAAGCCGAGAGGTTTAGGGAGGGCATTCCAGAGCTTAGGGCATTGGCAGCTAAAGGCTCGGCCACCAATGGTGGAGTGATTAAAATCGGGGCTGCTCTAGAGATCAGAATTAGAGGAACAGTGGAATCATTTGCTTAGAGGGTGATGAACGTACAAACATACAACTGTGTTTCCTCATCATTTCTAGACCAGTTCTTTATTAGGAACAAATAGCTGCTCAATCCAATATGACTGCCAAGGGTTGCGAATGATGCCTTGACCGTATGGTCTGTATCTCAGGTCTGGGCCTTCACCCCCACCACCCACCTTAAACTGACACACACAGTTGGCAGGACGTATATGGGCACATGACCCAGGGCCACATCACAACTGAGGGGTTCTGTAACCTGACCTCACAATGATCACCATGACAACCCAGAAAACACAGGGGTGGCAAAAAACAACAAAGCGGTTGAAACTGTGCATTTGTGCATGAGGAAGCAAAGAGGTGAGAGCTTCAAGACAAGTGCATTCATCAAATCTATCGAAATCCTGCAAGACCACAAAGAACAAATTGAAAACACTGGAAAGGAAAAGTGTTCATCATCAGAGGGAAAGAAGTCAGAGAACAAAGTGTCATCTGAGCAGAGATCTGATTTCAAACTGAGTGAGTGAATAAAGCCAATCTGTACTCACCGACATTATTTGGTTAGACCCTTTCTTCATATTGAATAATTGTAGAATTTGACTACGAAAATGTCCCTCAATGTGGAAACATTCTCAGTTGCCCTCCTGAAGATGCCAGCCGAGGAAGATGAAAGTTGTCTGGAGAAAATATCAAAGACCCTTCTGACACTGAGGCGTCAGCACCAGAAATAACATTAACCAGCTGCCATGACTATCTGTGCCATCGCACCATGCGGACAGCTCCATACGCTGCTGTTATATTGGAGAGCATGGCAATGATTATCAAGGACAACCTTAATTAAATCAGCCAAGCACTAGCTGAGAAAGTTATCTCTTTGGCTGAAATTTGGAGCACAAGCTGAGAGCCAGGAAGGTGCCAGAAATCTCCTGGTAGCCATGAGCTTCAGGTTCAGAAATGAAGTTACCCAGGTGATGAAAAAGAGTTTAGAACAAGGGCAAGGTACCTTCCACATGTGTTTGTGGTCAAGACCTTAACAAAACTGGCAATGGAAAATGTGCACAGCATGGTGCCTTTACTAAAATCTATCTTAGCGACCATGATTCCAGTATTCGTTGGTGTTGAACAGGCTGAGCTGAAGTCTGCATTTGTTTCAGCGGTGGGAAGTTTTGGCAAGAGCATCCTGATCTATCTGGGAAATGTGGACGAAGCCTTAGACTCTAACGTGACTAAAGATTCTTTCTCCACCAAGTTCAACTCTGACTATAGTCTGTTATTCAAGGTGTGGCTTGAGAAGAAGTCCTCTGAATTGAAGATCCCAATTGTGGAAGCTCGAGGCTATTTCGGAAGTTCTAGGCTATTTCATCTCCCTGCTGCACAAGGACACACTGGAGGAGGAGCTGCCCAGGTTATTTTCAAGCATCCTGTCTCTCTACAAGAAGCAACCAGGGCCTTGTTCCATCACAGAGTGTCTGTGCCGTGTACTGAATGTTGCCATAGAGATGAGATATCTGGGGCTGAAAGCACAGGTGGACAATCTGCTTAAAAGTCTCCACCAGCAGATGTGAGTTTTGGCTGGGTATGATAACCCTTTTGCTGTGAAGAAATGCAATAAGATCCTTTGCTGTTTTTGAAGTTCTGGCCCCAGCTTATGGAGATTCAATACTCAAACTTCTCCTCTCGCAGTTAAAGAACACTGAGCAAAAACCGAGAGTAGGAACACTCAATGTACTGAGGCAGCTCATCCTATCAGTCTCCCCACAATCTGAGAGGGAGGCTCAGATTGTAGCCGCCTTAAAACCACTTTTCCAAAACAAGAGCAGCAATCTGGAGAAGAAACTCATTGTCCCAGGTAATCTGTGTCATGGCCCAGCAAGGTTACCTTGAGCTAAAGGGAGGAAAGACAATGGTAGAATTTGTCATCCAAGAGTGTGCTGCATCCGTTGATTCAAGGACCTTGGTACCATCCAATAATCAACCAGACCAGGTTACAGATGAGGAATTAGTGACTGTATGTGAAACAGCAATGTGCATAATCACAACTGCAGTTAAGATGGAGGATGTCCTTTGGCCATTCTTACTGCAGTTCGTCGCTATGACCCAATGAAAGATATTTCCTCACTTGCAATGAAGATGTCAATCTCCCTAAAGCCCAGGCATTGCTGACCTGACTCCTCGTCGTGTCTTGTTGCCTAGATCAGGGAGGAAGCCGAGGAGTGGCAGCACTGAAGCTAATGCAACCCTGAGCTTCAATATCCACCCAGCAACAGTGAGGGAGTGGGAAGAGGAGCTTCCTTCATTGGTAGAGGAAATGCTGACAAATTCAAAGGAGTCTCTGGCCCAAAGGGAATGGGAGGAGAAATTATTGCTGGTCTTGTCCACATCTCTCACTGCCATTGATGACGAGGAATGGACATGTCAGCTCACTGATCAAATACACAGAAAGATCGGCACCAGCAATCTCTCCCCACAAGAGATGGGCTTTCTGTATACATCACTGGGGACAGTGCTCTGTCTCACCCACACTAAGGGAATAAAGGGGGTGCTTTCCAAAATGCTACTGAGTGTGCAGCACAGTGAGAGTGCGGAGAGAGAGGACGCAGCCCTCAGTATTGGTTCCTGTCCCACGACACACTTTGATGAAACCCTCAGTAGCCTGAAGGAGTTTGCTAATTCCAACCACTTTAAGAAAGCGAAAGATTTCTTGAATATTTTTCGGGACAAGCCTGATGGGGATTTGGCTAAAGCCAAGAGCACTCTGGTTCTGTGTTACAGGAACATGGCCTTCTGTGCACCTGAGGAACTAGTGCTGCCCACAATCGAGACACACATTCTGCCAGCTGTGATCAACCAATACATCACAACTGAACAGGAGAAAAAGTCTGAATCCAGGGATGTCACACTAAAGCTCAGTCTGATAAAGACCATTACTCTGATAGCCAGAACCCTACATTCAAATCGCCAGAGAGCTCCCCATAACTTTATCAGAAACAGGGAGCTGCTGATGTACATGCTGGATTTTATCAAGGCCGAGCCACCAGAGCTGCTGCAGAGCCCAGTTCGACAATTAGCCATGGACGCCTGCACACATCTGATAAAACTACACACTGAACCAACCAAAGCGGACATCTGCCAATTGATCCAAGCCTGCCTGACCAGTACTTTCAGCGTGTTACCTCCAGAACTGGACAAAGCCAAGGAGATGAATGGTGATGGAAAAGAGATGGCAACATGAGTTCCCTGGAAGAGCTTCTGAAGCAATTATTGCTTCAGGACCAGACCCCTGAAGGACTTAAGGTCATTTTCCAACAGGTCAAAGTGTGGATTATTTCAGGAGAAGCTCACGAGCGAGAGAAAGCCATGAACATGAACTTACAGCTGCTGACATTTTACAGGAAGCATCTCAATATTCATAATGTGGCACCTGGAAATAACATGGGGATTCTGATTGGATGGCTGATGCCGCATTGTGCAGACCCATCGCTTCCCATTCGACAGATGGCTCTGGACACCTTGTACACCATCCTGGCCATTCAGATATTGCATGAAGGCACCGATCGGGATCAGCAAAAGCAGCAGCTGGAGGTTCTGAAAGCAGTCAGGGAACAGTTAGTTAACCCTGATACTTAAGTCCTCTTTCAAACTTGCTGCCAGATCGCGGAGGTCATTTCCAAGTGTTTTCCCTGACCAGCTAAACACTTGCTCTTCGTGTCCTTCAAAGGATTGTCCGACCAACACCTCAGCTGTTCCAGTGCAGCCGCTGTCCTCATGAAAGTCATCATTGAAAGATGTGGCAGTAAACTTCGGGATCAGGTGACAGAGGTAATTCACGTGTTGGGTGATCAGTTCCTCACGAGGAGGCGAATTAGGGATGCATGCAATAAGGGTACAGCAGTTATCATGGGTGACTTTAACCTACATATTGATTGGGCCAACCAAACTGGTAGCAATATTGTGGAGGAGGATTTCCTGGAGTATATAAAGGATGGTTTTCTAGACCAATATGGCGAGGAACCAACTAGAGAGCATGCCATCCTAGACTGGGTCTTGTGTAACGAGAGAGGATTAATTAGCAATCTAGTCGTGCTTGGCCCCTTAGGGAGAGTGACCATAATAGGGTAGAATACTTCATTAAGATGGAGAGTGACATAGTTAATTCAGAGACTAGGGTCCTGAACTTAAAGAAAGGAAACTTCGATGGTATGAGACATGATTTGGCTAGGATAGACTAGCGAATGATACTTAAAGGGTTGCAGTGGATAGGCAATGGCAGACATTTAAAAATCACATGGATGAATTACAACTATTGCACATCCTTGGCTGACGTAAAAATAAAACAGGAAAGGTGGCTCAACTGTGGCTAACAAGTAAAATTAGGGATAGTGTTAAATCCAAGAGGCATATAAATTGGTCAGAAAAAGCAGCAAACCTGAGGACTGGGAGAAATTTAGAATTCAGCAGAGGAGGACTAAGGATTTAATTAGGAGCGGAAAATAGAGTATGAGAGTAAGCTTGCAGGGAACATAAAAACTGACTGCAAAAGCTTCTATAGATATGTGAAGAGAAAAAGATTAGTGAAGACTAATATAAATCCCTTGCAGTCAGAATCAGGTGAATTCATAATGGGGAACAAGGAAATGGCAGACCAATTGAACAAATATTTTGGTTCTGTCTTCACGAAGGAAGACACGAATAACCTCCCGAAAATTCTAGGGGACCGAGGGTCTAGCAGGAAGGAGGAACTGAGGGAAATCCTTATTGGTCAGGAAATGGTGTTCAGGAAACTGATGGGACTGAAGGTCGATAAATCCCCAGGACCTGATAGTCTGCATCCCAGAGTACTTAAGGAAGTGTAGAAATAGTAGATGCATTGGTTGTCATTTTCCAAAATTTCATGGACTCTGGATCAGTACCTATGGATTGGAGGGTAGCTAAAGTAACCCCACTTTTTAAAAAAAGGAGGGAGAGAGAAAACAGGGTATTATAGACCGGTTAGCCTGACATCAGTGGTGGGGAAAATGCTGGAATCAATTATTAAAGATGTAATAGCAACGCATTTTGAAAACAGTGACAGGATCGGTCCAAGTCAGCATGGATTTATGAAAGGGAAATCATGCTTGACAAATCTTCTACAATTTTTTGAGGATGTAACTAGTAGAGTGGATAAGGGAGAACCAGTGGATGTGGTGTATTTGGACTGTCAAAAGGCTTTTGACAAGGTCCCACACAAGAGATTAGTGTGCAAAATTAAGGCACATGGTATTGGGGTAATGTATTGACGTGGATAGAGAACTGGTTGGCAGAAAGGAAGCAAAGAGTGGGAATAAACAGGTCCTTTTCAGAATGGCAGACAGTGACTAGTGTGGTGCTGCAAGGTTCAGTGCTGGGACCCCAGCTATTTACAATATACATTAATGATATAGACGAAGGAATTGAATCTCTAAGTTTGCAAATGTCACTAAGCTGGGTGGCAGTGTGAGCTGTGAGGAGGATGCTAAGATGACGTAAATGGTTAAATGCATGGCAAATGCACTATAATGTGGATAATGTGAGGTTATCCACTTTGGTGGCAAAAACAGGAAGGCAGATTATTATCTGAATGGTGACAGATTAGGAAAAGGGGAGGTGCAATGAGACCTGGATGTCATGGTACATCAGTCACTGAAGTTGGCATGCAGGTACAGCTGCAGTAAAGAAAGCAAATGACACGCTGGCCTTCATAGCGAGAGGATTTGAGTATAGGAGCAGGGAGGTCTTGCTGCAGTTGTACAGGGCCTTGGTGAGACCACACCTTGAGTATTGTGTGCAGTTTTGGTCTCCTAATCTGAGGAAGGAAGTGCTTGCTATTGAGGGAGTGCAGCGAAGGTTCACCAGACTAATTCCCGGGATGGCAGGACTGACATATAAAGAAAGACTGGATCAGCTAGGCTTATACCCACTGGAATTTAGAAGAATGAGAGGGGATCTCATAGAAACATATAAAATTATGACGGGACTGGACAGGTTAGATGCAGGAAGAATGTTCCTGATGTTGAGGGGTCACAGTCTAAGGATAAGGGGTAAGCCATATAGGACCAAGATGAGGAGAAACTTTTTCATCCAGAGAGTGGTGAACCTGTGGAATTCTCTACCACAGAAAGTTGTTGAGTCCAGTTCGTTGGATATATTCAAAAGGGAGCTAGATGTGACCCTTACGGCTAAGGGGATCAGGGGGTATGGGGAGAAGGCCGGAGTGGGGTACTGAAGTTCCATGATCAGCCATGGCGGTGCAGGCTCAAAGGGCCGAATGGCCTGCTCCTGTACCTATTTTCTATGTTTCTATGTTTCTATGAAACTTTTGGTTTTAAGGAGCATCGTCATTTTGGCCTCCCACAACAGAGCAACAGTTAAGTCCTGTCTCCTCACCTACCCCGTCTTTTTGGACAAGTATGTCAGTGAAGTGTGGCAATCACTGGCAGAGAATACTGAATGTACCACGTGTACAATGAGAGAGCTGCTGGACATACTCAACAATCAGCTACCATTTCCGATAAGCAGAACCAATCCTGACAAAACAACCTAGCAGTCGAGCCATGAATCCCTGGCTGCCGTCTGTGAGCTGCGTGAAATGATAAATGATCCCAAGTCGGCAAAGGCAGTGACGTCATTATTCCCACAGATAATTAGTGCCCTGCTCATTCATCTTAACTCTTGCGCGAATGTTTATCTGGTCAGTGGTTCCTGATGATCGATCCCAGCAGAGGGAAATCTCCATTGAGCCTCTAACACCAGAGAGCAGCGATTTGTGCGTAAACTATGTGCAGACACTGAAGGTCCTGTTAGCACCGACAAATAACGAAGCACAGCTGAACAACATGAAGCAAAGTGGAGGATGCGACCAGATAATTGATTTCTGCAGGTCCCACAAGGACGTTGTCCTGCTGGCCAGGGCAATGGGGAGATTTGCTGGCCCCAGTCTGACTGGCATTGTGACACTGCTGGTGGCCCAAATCCTTACGGTCTAAGACTGTCAGACAGTCACCGTGGCTTCCTTCTTTTCAGAGCAGTTGAAATCTCCACTGGCTTCACAGCAGCAGCTCACTGGCATTCTGGCGAGTAGATTGCGAAGCTCTTTGCTCTCTGATTCTCCAGTTGGCCAGTTGGTGTGTGCCTGTACAACATTCAAGTGCATCACCATACTCAAAGTTTGTCTGAGAACATGATACACACAATGATTACTCTATTGGGGAACCAGGAGAACCAGACGGAAGTGGTATTATTTGAGGTGCTGTCGTGCCTCTCAAAGCACTTAATACTGTCAGGAGCAAACACCTTCCAATCCTTTATTGGGAAAATCCTCACCAGGATCCAACCTCTCTTTGCTGCTGAACCTGATAAGGTGCGGGCTGAAGCTTTCAGCGTGTTGGGGACCTTGACCAAATGTGGAATGGGAGGTTCCAAATCCTCCTTCTGCCGACAGGTCCATTCCAACCTGGTGCACTTGTTGTTGCACCTGGATGGACAGAGTGAGGAGGTGACCAGGGCTTGTTGTTCCACTCTACGATTGCTCTTCCCACTCATTGGATCTGTCAAGGCTTCCTCGCTGATCAACAATTATGAGGATGCGCCCACCAGGAGCTATGTGGGTTTCTTAACAAGCATTTCACGCCAGTTAGCTCAAGATCTCCCCAAACGGATCATGTCATATGCCCAGGATTGCCAGTCATTCTTCCAGGACCCCCAGGAGCAACTGCGATCAGGTGCAGAGACCTTGGCATGTTTATTGTACCAGTCGGAACTTGTCCGACTCGCCCGGAGCTACCGTTCACCATCATCACCATACTCGGCGGTCCCTCCCCCTGGGTCCACGCCCCTTCTGGGCTCCGAACTCACGTCTGTCCTGGGCCCCGATCACATCGCTCTGCATTCTCTTGCCGTAGCTTCACCCCAGCCTCGCGCTCCTGCTGTAACTGCCCGTGCTCCAATCAGCGACCTGTACCTTAGTGACGTCCAATCCAGTCGCTCTCTTCACATCCGTCACTCGCCAGCACGCGCTGTACCTTGAAGTGGTATGCTCCTTTGGAGGCCCAAACCTGCTGATGGTCCTTGCTGCCGTTCACCAACAGACTTGTGGTGTCCCTGCACCGTATTACAAACTCACACGAGGCATGTACTGCAGACACAGTCACTACATGACCTTAACCTTTATTCCCAGGACCAAGGAGTGCTGACCCTGGGTAGCACCTCCCCTTTTATACCTGGAAACCCAGGTGAGGAGTGTCTCTCACAAGTTCGCCCCCTGTGGTCAGAGTGTGCATTTCTAGGGTATAAGTACAGTATACAGGAGTTGCATGAAGATTACCGTTGCATGATGGTTACATACATGACATCACCACCCCCCTTACGTCTTTTTGTGTCAAAAGTTACGTTTTTCAGGTGGTCGACGCTCTCTCGTGGAGCGCCGCAGTTGTGGCTCTGGTGGCTGAGCCTCGGCATGCATCTCTCTCACCTGAGGTGATTCCGGCCTGTCTAGGCTGGCCGCAGGGACTGTGCATGCTGTGGACTGTCCTCGTTGCTCATCCACTGGCAGTGGTGTGGGTGACATCTCGTGCTCTTCTTCAGGTTCCTCCGTGTCTATGCTGAACCTTTTCTTTACTTGGTCCAAGTGTTTGCGGCATATCTGCCCATTGTTTAGTCTGACCACTATGACCCTATTGCCTTCTTTGCCAATTACTGTGCCCTCAAGCCACTTGGGTCCCAAAGCATGGTTAAGAACAAATACCGGGTCATCCATTTCTATACACCTTCCCCTTAAGTTTCGATCATGAACTTGGTTTGGGACTGGCGCTTGCCCTCGACAATGTCTGCCAGGGCTGGGTGAATGAGGGACAGCCGCGTTTTAAGCATGCGTTGCATGAGGAATTCTGCTGGCGGGACTCCTGTGAGCGAGTGCGGGCAGGACCTGTAGGCCAGCAGGAGGCGTGATAGGCAGTACTGAAGAGAGGGTCCTTGGATGAGTAGCATGCCCTGTTTTATGACTTGGACCACACGTTCCGCCTGGCCATTGGAAGCCGGCTTGAACGGCGCTGTCCGGACGTGTTTGATACCATTACCCGACATAAACTCCTGGAATTCATGGCTGGTGAAACACGGGCCATTGTCGTTGACCAGGATGTCCGGCAAGCCATGGGTCACGAAAACCGTACGCAGACTCTTCACAGTGATGGATGTCGTGCACGAGTTTAATATGATGCACTCGATCCATTTCGAGTATGCTTCGACAACGATCAGGTACATTTTCCCTATGAACGGGCCCGCATAGTCTACGTGAATACGTGACATGGCCTGACGGGACAGGGCCACGGGCTGAATGGGGCCTCCCTGGGGACATTGCCCAGCTGGGCACACATCATGCACCTGCGAACCCAGTGTTCCAGGTCTGAGTCAATCCCCGGCCACCACAGGTGTGACCGGGCAATGGCCTTCATTAACACGATGCCAGGGTGCTTGCTGTGAAGTTCCCTGATGAACGCTTCCCTGCCTTTCTGGGGCATGACTACCCGGCTGCCCCATCGCAGGCAGTCGGCTTGGATGGAGAGCTCATCCATCTGTCTCTGAAACGGTCTGACCTCCTCGGAGTACGCCCTGTGTGCGGGCGCCCAATCCCCAGTCAGAACGCATTCCTTTATCATACATAGGAGGGGGTCTCTGTTGGTCCAGACTTTGATCTGGCAGGCTGTGATGGGGGAGCCTGCGGTGTCAAAAGCCTCAACGGCCACGACCATCTCAGCGCTTTGCTCCGCTGCCCCCCTCGGTGGTGGTCAGTAGGAACCTGCTAAGCGCATCGGCGCAATTTTCGGTGCCTGGCCAGTGCCGTATGGTGTAGTCATACGCAGCCAGCGTGAGAGCCCATCGCTGTATCCGAGCTGACGCATTGGCATTGACAGCCATGTTGTCGGACAACAGGGATGTTAACAGCTTGTGGTCCGTCTCTAGCTCAAACCGTCTACTGAAAAGGTACTGATGCATCTCTTTCACACCGTAAACACTTCCTTTTCGACCATGCCGTATCCACGCTCTGCCTGGGAGAGTGACCTGGAGGCATAAGCCACCGGTTGGAGTCAGCCGTCGTCATTACCCTGCTGCAACACACACCCAACCCCGTACGGCGATGTATTGCACGTTAAAACCAGTTTTTTACAGGGGTCATACAAAGTCAACAGTTTGTTAGAACACAGCAGGTTCCTCACCTTATTGAAAGCCCTTTCTTGACAGTCCCCCCAAAGACATTCACAACCTTTACACACGAGCATGTGTAACGGCTCCAACAATGTGCTTAAGTTCGGCAGAAAGTTCCCGAAATAGTTCAAAAGTCCCAGGAATGATCGCAACTCCGACTTGTTGCCGGGCCTGGGCGCCCGGCGGATCACCTCCGTTTTTGAATCAGTGGGCCGGATCCCGTCTGCGGCAACCCTCCTGCCCAAAAACTCGACCGCTGGGGCCAAAAACACACACTTGGCCTTTTTCAGCCGCAAGCCTACCCGGGGCAGTCAGCGTAGCACCTCCTCCAGATTGTGGAGGTGTTCCTCGGTGTCTCGACCCGTTATAAGAATGTCGTCTTGGAATACTATCGTTCCAGGAATTTGTGCAAGCTTTCCATGTTCCGCTGAAAGATAGCTGCTGCCGAACGAATGCCAAACTGGCAGCTGTTGTAGATAAATAATCCCTTGTGATGGTGGTCAGAAGCTTGGATTCTTCAGCCAGTTCCTGAGTCATGTAGGCCGAAGTGAGGTCCAGCTTCGTGAACAGCTTGCTACCTGCTAGCATGGCAAAAAAGGTCCTCCGCTCTCTGGAGCAGGTATTGGTCTTGCAGCGACACTCGGTTGATGGTGGCTTTGTAGTCTCCACAAATCCTGACCGAGCCATCTGCTTTAAGGACAGGAATGATGGGACTTGCCCAGTTGCTGAATTCAACGGCCGAAATTATGCCCTCGCTGAGCAGCCTGTCCAATTCACTTTCAATTTTCTCACGCATCACATACGGCACTGCTCTGGCTTTGTGGTGCACTGGTCTGGTGTCCGGAGTGATGCGTATCACTACTTTAGTGCCCTTGAACGTTCCGACACCGGTTGAAACAGTGAACCAAATTTTTGTAGGACCTGTGAGCATGAACTTCGCTCCACAGATGAAATGGCGTGCACATCCCACCATTTCTAATTCATCTCGGCGAGCCAATGCCTCCCCCAAGAGAGCGGGGCCATTTCCCAGGATGATCCAGAGTGGCAGCCGGTTCTGTGATCCATTATGTGTTACCACCAAGTTTGCACTGCCTAGCACTGGGATGATCTCTTTGGTGTACGTCCGTAGCTGCGTGTCAATGCGTTCCAGTTTGGGCCTGCTAGCTCTGTGTGGCCATAGCCTTTCAAATTGTTGGGCGTTCATAAGTCACTGGCTAGCTGCCATATTCAGCTCCATGCGCACCGGAATGCCATTCAATAAAACTTTCATCATCATGGGTGGCGTTTTAGTGTATGAGCTGTGGATGTCAGCCATGTGAATCCGCTGAACCTCAGCATCCATGGCTTTTCCCCAGGCATCATCCTGCATTGCAGACACCTCGTCTGGTTCCTCTGTCTCGCAGATTAGCCTCGCCACAGCCTTTTTGCACATCCTGGCCAAGTGTCCACTGACGTTACAAATCCTACAGGTATATTGCTGGAATCTGCAGCTTTTCGCAGTATGTCTACCCCCACACCTCCAGCATGAGCTGAGATTGTTGTTAACAAAGGGGCTGTTACCAGGCATTCCTCTCTGATTGCCCATTTGGTTGTTTCTAAGCACTCTGATAGTGGGTGCTAATGGTCCCATCGTGGGACGCATTGTTCCTCGTGATGGCGTGAATTGCCGATCCCTTTTCCATTGTCTCTGTTGCGGGCCCACCCTAGAGTCTGTTGCTGACTGGGCAGTTTCAAAATGCCCTTGCCTGCCTGTGGGGTCCCTAGCCGCGTTCACAATGTTAACTCGCTGGTCCATCGCCACGTTGGGACCAGGGCTGCATGCGTAAATTAGCTTGGTCTCCTCTTCCCCTGCCATGAAGGTCTGAGCTATCAACACTGCCCCTTCTAAAGTCAAGTCCTTGGCCTCTATGAGCTTCCTGAAAATCCCGGCATGAATAATGCCTTCAATGAAAAAGTCCCTTAACATCTCCCCCCTGCAGGCGTCTGTAAACTTATAGCGACTGGCCAAGCGCCGCAGGTCCACAACAAAGTCCGAGATGTATTGTCCCTCCCGACGCCGTTGTGTGTAGAACCGGTGCCGGGCCATGTGTATGCTACTCACTGGCTTGAAATGCTCACTGATCAGCTGGCTGAGCTCTTCAAAGGACTTGTCCGCTGGCTTTTGAGGTGTGAGCAAGTCTTTCATTAGCGCATACGTCTGTCGTCCGCAGCTGGTCAGTAGATGTGCCCTCTGCTTGTCAGTCGCTGTCGCTCCCAGCCAGTCCTTCGTGACAAAGCTCTGCTGGAGTCTTTCCATGAAGTCGTCCCAGTCCTCACCCACATAGTAACGTTCCTCTGTGCTACCGGTGGCCATCCTCGTGGTTCGGTGATTCCCGTTTCTCATCGCCAAATGTGGTGTCCCTGCACCGTACTATAAACTCACACGAGGCATGTACTGCAGACACAGTTACTACGTGACCTTAACCTTTATTCCCAGGACCAAGGAGTCTCGCCCTGGGTGGCACCTCCCCTTTTATACCTGGAAACTCAGGTGAGGAGTGTCTCCTACAAGTTCGCTCCCTGTGGTAGGGTGTGCATTTCTAGGGTATAAGTACAGTGTACAGGAGTTGCATGAAGGTTACAGTTACATGAAGATTACTGTTGCATGATGGTTACATAGATGACAAGACTGAAGGCTCAAAGCTCAGGCCACCAACCTTCTCCACCTCCTCTCAGCAGCAGACTGATCAATCATTCAACCTGATTTGTAAATATGTAATTTTATGGTTTGTAAATAAATTGATGTCCTGTTGTTCCATTATAACTATGCGTGGATCTTTAAAAAGTGCAGGTCCCGTTGCTGTGTGACTGGGAGTGAACTCTCCTGATTCTCACACACACACACACACACACACACACACACACACACACACACACATACACACACACCTGACATTAGATACAGATCATGCTCCTCACTCCATGCAATTCCTCGCTGGATCACTATGCTCGTTTATTTATAGACGCAGTCCCCTTACAAACAGTGCGGATTTGCCCATGCTTTCCCAGAGTGCATCATTTCACACTTATTCACATTAACTTGCATCTGCCATGTGTCTGCCCATTTACCAGCCTCTGCACTCCAGAAATCTGATACTATCCTGCTCACTATTTACTGTGTTGCTATAAGTTATTTTCTCCCGCAGAGTATAGAAATGTCACCGTTTCCATCCGGCCCTGGGTAGCCCGTAGGCTCCTCACCAGGCACTCAATGTGATAGCAATACATAAGCATTCTAGGGACAAGATAAGACTGTAGAAGCAATGATATCACTGATGTTAGACGTAGCCAGAGATTTTGGGACAGGTTGTATGTTGTCGCAAACCAGGGTCCCGCTCCTAGTTCCTCATCTAGCTGACTAGCTCTTTCCTTAGCCTGATTACCAAATATTTCTGGGAGGTCGCAGTGCGTTGCAAGATGTACTTCAGATTTAGAGAGAGTGGAGGCATTGGGTTCCCGAAGGCGTGAGCTGCCTCAACGGCTGCAGCCATTCCTTTGATTTTTACTCAGAGCGTGGTGGAATTGTTGCTGTGTCGGACAGTACTGATCCTCCACAGTGAGGGTTTTCTCAGTGGGGTGGAAGCAGTAGTTAGAGGTTGTGAACACGCATGTCTTTAATCCAAGTCTATATGTGTTTTTTGATTGGTCACTCCAAAGATCGTGCCATTGGGGACAGATAGCACCCGGTGATTCGGGTGGCCCCATTTCTCAATGCTTATGGAACAATCCGGGGATCAACCTCGTTTAAGGTCAAACCCCATCGCGGATCCCCTGGTTGGGTTACATCACAGGAGCAAACCGATGCTCCTCCAATCGGATGGCAACATTTAGCATTAGGTGCCTTCCAAGTTTCGTTTCTCCTTATGTTCCGAATGTACCTCGCCCTCTAACACTCCCACGAGGACACCGTAACTCGTTCCCATTCCTGTGACCTTTCCAATCTGGACATCCGCAGGACTGCCCCGACAAAGAGCCCGGGACTGTTACCCGAATGATTAATATTAGGGCAGGATCCTCGGGCCCCCATCGCCCTCCCAAATCTGCAGATCGCACACAGAGGGGAGTCTATCTCAGGGTACATCGGAGAGATCCACCCACAGATTGGTCATCAGACACCCAGAAGGGGCTCCTCCCCTTTTCTAGGTCCTGCAGTCCCTCCTGTACTTGTGTCAGGAGGAAATTCCCGTACACTGCACACGCTCCCGCCCTTGCTGCTTGACGATTTGATTCCCCATTTTCTGAAATAATGTCGTTAACCTTTTCCTGAGTTTTCCCGAGTGCCGTCACAACCTCAATAATTGACTGGAGCGCTATGGTCTGCTCACTTAGAGACTGTTTTTGTTCCTCATTCATATCTTTCAGCAATCCATATTACGCTTTTCACATAGCCCAATGCTCCTCCCAAATATTATTACCAGCTTTCATTGCTTGGGTTCCCAGGGCTCCTCCTATCTCTATCCATTCCATAAGTTGTCTCTTTCTATGCGTACCTCCCTTCAATAACACTATTCTCAAAAGACAATCACAATCACTAAGGCGGTGGTACTCAGTAAGATAATGGGTCTAAAGTCGGATAAATTCCCTGGACCTGATGGCGTGCATCCTAGGGTCTTAAGAAAAACAGCTGCAGGAATTGTGGATGCATTGGTTGTAATTTACCAAAATTCCCTAGATTCTGGGGAGGTCCCAGCAAATTGGAAAACTGCAAATGTAACGCCCCTATTTAAAAAAGGAGGGAGACAAAAAGCAGGAAACTATAGACCAGTTAGCCTAACACCTGTGGTTGGGAAAATGTTGGAGTCCATTATTAAAGAAGCAGCAGCAGGACATTTGGAAAAACATAATTCAGTCAGGCAGAGTCAGCATGGATTTATGAAGAGGAAGTCATGTTTGACAAATTTGCTAGAATTCTTTGAGGATGTAACGAAAAGCATGGATAAAGGGGAACCAGTGGATGTGGTGTATTTGGACTTCCAGAAGGCATTTGACAAGGTGCCACGTAAAGGGTTACTGCACAAGATAAAAGTTCACGGGTTTGGGGATAATATATTAGCATGGATAGAGGATTGGCTCACTAATAGAGAACAGAGAGTCAGGATAAATGGTTCATTCAGTAACTAGTGGGGTACTGCAGGGATCAGTGCTGGGACCCCAACTATTTGGATGAAGGGACCAAGTGTAACGTAGCCAAGTTTGCTGATGATGCAAAGAAAGGAGGAAAAGCAATGTGTGAGGAGGACACAAAAAACCAGCAAAAGGACATTTACAGGCTAAGTGAGTGGGCAAAAATTTGGCAGATGGTGTATGATGTTGGAAAGTGTGAGGTTATGCACTTTGGCAGAAAAAAAATCGAAGAGCAAGTTATTATTTAAATGGAGAAAAATTGCAAAGTGCCGCAGTACAGCGGGACCTGGGGGTACTTATGCAGGAAACACAAAAGGATAGTATGCAGGTACAGCAAGTGATCAGGAAGGCCAATGGAATCTTGGCCTTTATTGCAAAGAGGATGGAGTCTTGCTACAGTTATACAGGGTATTGGTGAGGCCATACCTGGAATACTCCGTACAGTTTTGGTTTTCATATTTAAAAAGGATATACTTGCTTTGGAGGCAGTTCAGAGAAGGTTCACTAGGTTAATTCCGGAGATGAGGGGGTTGCCTTCTGAGGAAAGGTTGAGTATGTTAGGTCTCTACTCATTGGAATTCAGAAGAATGAGAGATGATCTTATCGAAACATATAAGATTATGAGGGGGCTTGACAACCTGGATGCAGAGGGGATGTTTCCACTGATAGGGGAGACTCGAACTAGGGGGATAATCTTAGAATAAGGGGCCACCCATTTAAAACTGAGATGAGGAGTTTGCTGCCTCAGAGAGCTGTGGAAGCTGGGTCATTGAATAAATTTAAGACAGAGATAGACTTTCTTAACTGATAAGGGAATAAGGGGTTATTGGGAGCGGGCAGGGAAGTGGACCTGAGTCCATGATCGTATCAGCCATGATTGTATTAAATGGCGGAGCAGGCCCAAATGGGGCCAAATGGCCTACTCCTGCTATTATTTCTTATGTTCCTATGTTCTAACATGTGCTGTACCTGCCCTGGGAGAGTGTGATGGGACAGTGTAGAGGGACCTTTACTCTGTATCTAACCCATGCTGTAACTGCCTTGAGATTGTTTGATGGGACAGTGTAGAGGGAGCTTTACTCTATATCTAACCCTTGTTGTACCTGCCCTGGGAGTGTTTGATGGGACAGTGTAGGGGTAGCTTTACTCTGTATCTAACCCCATGCTGTACCTGCCCTGGGAGTGTTTGATGGGACAGTGCAGGGGGAGCTTTACTCTGTATCTAACCCCGTGCTGTACCTGCCCTGGGAGGGTATGCTGGGACAGTGTATAGAGCTACTGCTATCTCCACCCTTGCTTCCCTCAGCAACCTCAAAAGCATTATATCGGGATCCAGGTGACTTGTTAACTTGAAGAGAAACCAATCTATTTAGCACTTCCTTTCTATTTTGAGCTGATAAAATATCTCTACTGTCTCTCCTGCAGCATTAACTTCATTCTCTTCTTTTGTCAAAACAGATAGAATATAATCATTCAGTACCTCAGTCCTGCCCTCTGCCTCCACACAAGCTTTTCCTTTTTGTCCCTAATCAGCCCCACCTTTATGATGGGTGAAAAGGAATTTGGGTGTTGCAGACTCCAGGTGGGCGATTTTCCCAAAATACTTTGGGTGGTAAAGAGCCGGTCAAGGCGGGGTCTTAAGCTGACGTGCCGGTTTGCCCCACGTTTTAGCACAAGATGCAATCTTGGAAAAGGAGCTGAAGACAGCGCTAGGAACGGCTGCCCAGAGACATGTTGAACTGACTGCCACTTAAAATGCCTGATAGCGCTATTAACGAGGCTGCACGGCATTCTGGTGGCTGGCGCTTCAACTAACGCCCACTCCGAACAGCAACCAGCTCTTTGGGAGAAAAAGGGTATTTATATCTCATTCAAGTGCTACTTAAAGGGATACTCTCCACTTGAAAGGGTACTCACACTTAAAGGTACACTCACCATTTAAAGGGGAACTATCTGATGCCTTGACCATCATTTTCCAGTCCTCTTTGGATCCGGACATGGTGCCAGAGGATTGGAGGTCTGCTAATGTAGTACGCTTGTTTAAGAAGGGAAAAAGGGATAGGCCAAGTATTTACAGGTCTGTCAGCCTAACCTCAGTGGTGGGAAAATTATTGGAAAAAATTCTGAAAGACAGGATCAATCTGCATTTGGAAAAGCAAGGATTAATTAGAGACAGTCAGCACGGATTTGTTAAGGATTTGTATGACGAACCTAATTGAATTTTTTGAGGTAACCAAGAGGGTCGATGAGGGTAGTGCATACGATGTAGTATATATGGACTTTAGCAAGGCTTTTGATAAGGTCCCACATGGTAGACAGGTCATGAAGGTTAAAGTCCATGGGATACAGGGCAAAGTGGCAAGTTGGATTCAAAATTGGCTTGGAGGTACAAAGCAAAGGGTAATGATTGATGGATGTTTTTGTGACTGAAAGTGTAATGTATGTACATAAGGTCTGCCCACCAACAGGGGGCACTATCGTCGGAGGTCCTAGGGTCATAGGTACACTAGTGCTGGCCCGGTATATAACTGAACTTCACCTTTGTATCTTCACTTCTGGAAGCCATTAAAGACTGACCAGGTTACATTGCAGCGGCAGACAGGGAGCAGCATCGCGAGAGGAGGTCAGCGGGTGAGCTGGACTACAAAGGGCAGTGGCTGAGGGCGAGCAGCGGCAGAGAGAGAGCAGCTAGCTGCAACTGCAGCAGAGACGGGCAGTAAACAAAGAAATAAAAAGTAATCGAGGTGTGACATGACAGCCAAGAGCGTAAGTGATTGGCTGGCTGATTGATAAGTAGTTTTTCTTTTTTCTTTTTCTCATCAGTAGGAAACCTTTGTCATTGTTACCAAATTAAGTAAATTAAGTAATTTAAGGGTTAAGTCATGCCAGTTGAGCACAGCGCTGTGCCATGCTCCTCCTGTGCTGTGTGGGAAATCATGGACACGACCAGTGTCCCTGACAACGACATGTGCAGGAAGTGTGTCCAGCTGCAGCTCCTGACAGACCGCATTGCAGCACTGAGGCTGTACATCGATTTACTCTGGAGCATCCATGATGCTGAGGATGTCGTGAAAGCACATTTAGTGAGTTGGTCACACCACAGGCAAAGGTTACTCAGGCAGATAGGGAATGGGTGACCATCAGGCAGAGCAGTGGAAGGAAGGTATTGCAGGGGTCCCCTGTGGTCATCCCCCTCCAAAACAGATACACCATTTTTGGTACTGTTGGGGGAGATGACTCATCAGGGGAGAGCAGCATGAGCCAAGTTCATGGCACCATGGGTGGCTCTACTGCACAGGAGGGCAGGAAAAAGAGTGGGAGAGCTTTAGTGGTAGGGAATTCTATTGTAAGGGAAATAAATAGACGTTTCTGCGGCCACAATCGAGACTCCAGGATGGTGTTGCCTCTCTGGTACAAGGGTCAAGTATGTCTTGGAGCGGCTGCAGGACATTTTGGAGGGGGAGGGTGAACAGCCAGTTGTCGTGGAGCATATAGGTACCAACGATATAGTTAAAAAAACAGTATGAGGTCCTACAAACTGAATTTAGGGAGCTAGGAGTTCAATTAAAAAGCAGCCCCTCAAAGGTAGTAATCTCAGGATTGCTACCAGTGCCACGTGCTAGTCAGAGTAGGAATTGCAGGATAGCTCAGATGAATACGTGGTTTTAGGAGTGGTGCAGGAGGGAGGGATTCAAATTCCTGGGACATTGGAACCTGTTCTGGGGGAGGTGGGACCAGTACAAAGCGGACGGTCTGCACCTGGGAAGGACCGGAACCAATGTCCTCGGGGGAGTGTTTGCGATGCTGTTGGGGAGGGGTTAAACTAATATGGCAGGGGGATGGGAACCTATGCAGGGAGACAAAGGGAAGTAAAATGGGGGCAGAAGCAAAAGATAGAAAGAAGAAAAGTAAAAGTGGAGGGCAGAGAAACCCAAAGCAAAAATCAAAAAGGGTCACATTACAGCAAAATTCTAAAGGGGCAAAGTGTGTTAAAAAGACAAGCCTGAAGATGCTGAGACTCAATGCGAGGAGTATTCGTAATAAAGTGGACGAATTAACTGCGCAGGCAGCTGTTAACGAATATGATATAATTGTGATTACAGAGACATGGCTCCAGGGTGACCAAGGCTGGAAACTCAACATCCAGGGGTATTCAACATTCAGGAAGGATAGACAGAAAGGAAAAGGAGGTGGGGTAGCATTGCTGGTTAAAGAGGAAATTAATGCAATAGTAAAGAAGGACATTAGCTTCGATGATGTGGAATCTGTATGGGTAGAGCTGCGGAATACCAAAGGGCAGAAAACGGTAGCGGGAATTGTGTGCAGACCACCAAACAGTAGTAGTGAGGTTGGGGACAGCATCAAACAAGAAATTAGGGATGTGTGCAATAAAGAAGCAGCAGTTATCATGGGTGACTTTAATCTACATATGGATTGGGCTAACCAAATTGGTAGCAATACAGTGGAGGAGGACTTCCTGGAATGGTTTTCTAGACCAATATGTCGAGGAACTAACTAGCGTGCTGGCCATCCTAGACTGGGCGATGAGTAATGAGAAAGGACTAATTAGCAATCTTGTTTGCGAGGCCCCTTGGGGAAGAGTGACCATAATATGGTAGAATTCTTTATTAAGATGGAGAGTGACGCAGTTAATTCAGAGACTAAGGTTCTGAACTTAAGGAAAGGTAACTTCGATGGTATGAGACGTGAATTGGCTAGAATAGACTGGCGAATGATACTTAAAGGGTTGATGGTGGATAGGCAATGGCAGACATTTAAATATCACATGGATGAACTTCAACAATTGTACATCCCTGTCTGGAGTAAAAATTAAACGGGGAAGGTGGCTCAACCGTGGCTAACAAGGGAAAGTTAAATCCAAGGAAGAGGCATCTAAATTGGCCAGAAAAAGCAGCAAACCTGAGGACTGGGAGAAATTTAGAATCCAGCAGAGGAGGACCAAGTTTTTAATTAAGAGGGGGAAAATAGAGTATGAGAGGACGCTTGCTTGGAACAGAAAAACTGACTGCAAAAGTTTCTATAGATATGTGAAGAAAAAAATGTCATGTATCTCACACTACTGTACACAACTGTATCTTACCATGCTATACATGAATGTAATAAGATATGACCTGTAACCACCAGCATACCTTACCACCAGGGGTGCACTTGCAGGAGACACTGGATACCTGTCTCAGACAGGTATATAAGAACAGGTCTCAGGCAAGTGTGGCATTCGAGAGCTGTGTAATAAAGGTGCAGGTCCTGAGTGACCTTGACTTCACTATGTGCCTCGTGTGAATCTGTACTGAGGGGACAGGACTTTACAGTGGCGACGAGTTACAGGATTACAGAATCCACAGAATGACGAACAACGGCTCAGATGAAAAGTACAATGCTGGAGACAATTTGGAGGACTTTATAGAAATGCTCCAGCAAAGCTTTGTAACCAAAGACTGGTTAGGCGACGACAAAGCAGACAAGGGAAGAGCCCATCTCTTGACCAGCTGTGGCTCGAAAACATACGCTTTAATGAAGGATCTGCTGGTACCCGAGAAACCAGCAAGCAAGTCGTTTGAAGAGTTGAGCACACTGGTAAGAGACCACCTGAAGCCAGCGAGCAGCCTACACATGGCCAGACACAGGTTCTACAACTACAGACGCTGTGTGGGCCAGAGCATACCTGACTTCGTGGTGGAACTTTGGAGGTTGGCTAGCTTATGTGAGTTCTCCGATGAACTAAGGAGAGAAGTACTGAGAGACTTTTTTATTGAAGGAATAGGCCACGCAGGCATATTCTGAAAGCTCATAGAGACCAAGAACTTGACCCTAGAGGCAGCAGCACTGGTTGCACAGATATTCTTGGCAGGAGAAGAAGAAACGAGGTTGATCTACACTGCGGATATGACAACTAACGAAACATCAGAACAAGGGGTTCACAGCGTGAAACAAGCTGCTACACACAGACAAAGGCAGGAGAGCAGGCCCTCAACAGCAGGCAGTAGTGCCAGAAGCCATCAAGGGCACATGAACGGCCGTTCACACCTCATCAACCCACAATGTGAGCAATCAACTACAAACTGAGAGAAGCTCAAGAGAGATCAGCCAGACGCAGCTTATCTTTGGAAACAATGGAAGCAGCCTGTGCTGGAAATGTGGGGGAAGGCATTCATCAGGTGGGTGTCGATTTCAGCATGCTGTTTGCAGAAACTGCGATTATACAGGGCATCTGGCCCGAATGTGCAAAAAAATGGCAGCTCGGCTGGTATACGAATCGGATAGGTCGGAAAGCGGACCAGAAGACGGGGGGGACAGTACCCGGGACACCGATGTACAGCGGGTCAACACGATCAATGGCCGCTGCTCCTACAACAGGACGCCTCCTATAATGATGAAGGTCCTACTCAACGGGATACCTGTCAACATGGAGCTGGATATGGGAGCGAGTCAATCTCTTATGGGCGCTCAACAATTTGAACAGTTGTGGCCGCACAAAAGAGACAGACCAAAACTCAAAGGGTCGACATCAAATTAAGGACCTATACCAAAGAAATCATCCCAGTCCTCGGCAACGCCATGCTCTCTGTCACACACAAAGGGACAGTGAACCGACTTCCCCTGTGGATTGTCCCTGGAGATCCCCCAACACTGCTGGAGAGAAGCTGGCTGGCAAAACTAAACTGGAAATGGGATGATGTTCATGCCATGTCGTCAGAGGAACGGACCTCCTGCTCAACAGTTCTAAAGCGATTTGAACATCTCTTTCAACCAGGTGTGAGCACCTTCAAAGGGGCTAAAGTCAAAATCTACATCACACAGGATGCTAGACCGGTCCATCACAAGGCCAGAGCTGTACCCTATATGATGAGGGAAAAGATTGAACATGAACTAGACAGGCTACTGCGGGAAGGCATTATATCACCTGTGGAATTTAGCGACTGGGTAAGTCCCATCGTCCCAGTCATGAAGCCTGATGGATCCGTATGAATCTGTGGGGACTACAAATCTACCATAAACAGAGTCTCCCTACAGGACCAGTACCAGCTGCCCAGAGTGGAGGACTTATTTGCCACATTGGCTGGAGGTAAACTTTTCTCAAAACTAGACCTCACATCTGCGTATATGACGCAAGAATTGACCGAGGAGTCTAAGCTACTCACCACCATCAACACACATCAAGGCCTTTTCATGTACAATCAATGCCCATTCGACATCAGGTCAGCAGCTGCCATATTCCAGCGCAACATGGAGAGTCTGCTCAAGTCCATCCCGGGGACGGTTGTATTTCAAGATGACATACTTATCACGGGCAGGGACACCGGCTCCAATCTCCGCAATTTGAAGGAAGTACTAAAGCGGTTGGATCGGGTAGGTCTAAGAGTTAAGAAATCCAAGTGCCTGTTTCTCGCACCCGAGGTTGAATTTTTGGGCAGAAGGATTGCCGCTGATGGAATCCGCCCAACAGAGTCCAAAACAGAATCAATTCGCCTGGCACCCAGGCCCGGAATGTCTCAGAACTGTGCGCCTTTCTCGGGCTACTCAATTACTTTGGGAACTTAATGCAGAACTTAAGCACACTGCTGGAGCTTCTCCACGTGCTACTCAGGGGTGCAATTGGTTTTGGGGGGACGCGTTTTACATGTCAATAGTGCGGGTAAATTACAACCCATAGCTTATGCCTCCAGGTCACTTTCACGGGCGGAGCGCGGGTACGGAATGATGGCGAAGGAGGCGCTCGCGTGCGTGTACGGTGTCAAAATGATGCACTAATACCTTTTCGGGGCCAAGTTCGCGTTAGAAACCGACCACAAGCCCCTCGAGTCCCTCCTATCCGAGAGCAAGGCAATAAACGCCAACGCCTCGGCGCGCATTCAAAGGTGGGCAGTCATGCTGGCGTCTTACGACTATACCATAAGGCACAGACCAGGCACAGACACATGTGCTGACGCGCTCAGCAGGCTACCCCTAGTGACCACGGAAGGGTCTGACGAACAGGACTGTGAGATAGTCATGGCAATCAATGACTTTGAGTCCACAGGTTCGCCCATGACGGCTCGCCAAATCAGAGGCTGGACGGCCAGCGACCCCACATTATTCTTAGTAAAAAGATATGTCCTAACCAGTGACTAGGCAGAGGCTCGCGATGCCTGCCCTGAGGAGATCAAACCCTTTTACAGGCGTATGCATGAGCTATCACTACAAGCAGACTGCCTGATGTGGGGCAGCTGAGTAGTTATGCCTCTGCGAGGCAGAGGCATTTGTCCGGGAGCTCCACCGCGAGCACCCGGTGATCGTTCTAATGAAGGCCATGGCCAGATCCCACGTCAGGTGGCCTGGCATTGACGCGGACTTGGAGCTCTGCGTCCGATGGTGCACCATTTGTGCCCAACTTAGTAATGCCCCCAGGGAGGCTCCCCTGAGCCCCTGACCCTGGCCCACCAAACCGTGGTCGCGGGTGCATGTAGACTATGCGGGCTCATTCATGGGCAAAATGTTCCTCGTAGTTGTAGATGCATTTTCAAAATGGATCGACTGCACCATTTTAAACTCGAGCACCACCTCCACCTCGCAACCATGTTTGCAACGCACGGAATCCCTGACATATTGGTCAGTGACAATGGTCCGTGCTTCACCAGCGCAGAATTCTAAGATTTTATAATTGACCATGGCATAAATCACGTCAAGACGGCACCGTTCAAGCCGGCCTCCAACGGCCAGGCGGAGCGAGCAGTACAAATCATTAAACAAGGCATGCTTAAAATCCAAGGTCCCACTCGGCGGGGTCGCCTGTCACGACTGCTGCTGGCATACTGATCTCGTCCGCATTCATTGACTGGGGTTCCTCCGCGCAACTGTTGATGAAAAGGACTTTAAAAACAATGCTCCCATTAATCCTCCCAGACATGCATAAAATCGTTGAGGCAAAGCGCCGTAAGCTGACCGAGTACCATGACTGAAATTCGAGGGGGAGATGGAATGAGATAGGGGCCAAAGTGTTTGTACTAAACTATGGCAGGGGTCCCAACTGGCTTTCAGGGACAGTAATGGGCAAGGAAGGAAACAGGCTACTAGTAGTACAAATGGACAATGGCCAAAACTGCCGGAGGCATGTCGACCAAGTCAAAAGCAGATTCACCCACAACACTGTTGAACCAGAGGCAGACTACACTGTAGAACTCACACCACACCTGGTGGACAGACAGACAGGGAACAACCTGAGGAAAGGGCAATCCCAACAGACAGCCCAGGCGAGACACCAACAATCACACTAAATGAAACAGACAGCCCAGGCGAGATACCCAAAGAAAAACAGACACCAAGGCAAACAACTGAACCACAACTAAGACACTCCACGCGAGAGCGTAGACCACCTGAGAGACTGAACCTATAAAGACAATAAGTCCTTGGGGGAGGGTGATGTCATGTATCTCACACTACTGTACACAACTGTATCTTACCATGCTATACATGACTGTAATAAGATATGACCTGTAACCACCAGCATACCTTACCACCAGGGGTGCATTTGCAGGAGACACTGAATACCTGTCCCAGACAGGTATATAAGGACAGGTCTCAGGCAAGTGTGGCATTCGAGAGCTGTGTAATAAAGGTGCAGGTCCTGAGTGACCTTGACTTCACTATGTGCCTCGTGTGAATTTGTACTGAGGGGACAGGACTTTACAAAAAAGATCAGTGAAGACAAATGTAGATCCCTTGCAGTCGGAATCAGGTGAATTTATAATGGGGAGCAAAGAAATGGTGGAAAAGTTGAACAAAAACTTTGGTTCTGTCTTCACGAAGGAAGACACAAATAACCTTCCGGAAATACTACGGGATCGAGGATCTAGCGAGAAGGAGGAACTGAAGGAAATCCTTATTAGTCAGGAAATTGTGTTCGCGAAATTGATGGGATTGAAGGCCAATAATCCCCAGGGCGTGATAGTCTGCATCCCAGAGTACTTAAGGAAGTGGCCCGAGAAATAGTGGATGCATTGCTGAGCATTTTCCAACGGTCTATCGACTCTGGATCAGTTTCTATGTACTGGAGGGTAGCTAATGTAACACCACTTTTTAAAAAAGGAGGGAGAGAGCAAACGGGTAATTGTAGACCAGTTAGCCTGACATCAATAGTTGGGAAAATGTTGGAATCAATTAATAAAGATGAAATAACAGCGCATTTGGAAAGCAGTGACAGGATCAGTCCAAGTCAGCATGGATTTATGAAAGGAAAATCATGCTTGACAAATCTTCTAGAATTTTTTGAAGATGTAACTAGTAGAGTGGACAAGGGAGAACCAGTGGATGTGGTGTATTTGGACTTTCAAAAAGCTTTTGACAAGGTCCCACACAAGAGATCGGTGTGTAAAATTAAAGCACATGGTATTGGGGGTAATGTATTGACGTGGATAGAGACCTCGTTGGCAGGCAGGTAGCAGAGAGTTGGGATCAACAAGTCCTTTTCAGAAAGGCAGGCAGTGACTAGTGGGGTGCTGCAGGGCTCAGTGCTAAGACCCCAGCTATTTACAATATACATCAATGATTTAGATGAAGGAATTGAGTGTTATATCTCCAAGTTTGCAGATGACACTAAGCTGGGTGGCAGTGTGAGCTGTGAGGAGGATGCTAAGAGGCTGCAGGGTGACTTGGACAGTTGAGTGGGCAAATGCATGGCAGATGCAGTATAATGTGGATAAATATGAGGTTATTCACTTTGGGGGCAAAAACACGAAGGCAGAATATTATCTGAATGGCAGATTAGGAAAAGGGGAGGTGCAATGAGACCTGGGTGTCATGGTACATCAGTCATTGAAAGTTGGCATGCAGGTACAGCAGGCGGTGAAGAAGGCAAATGGCATGTTGGCCTTCATAGCTGAGGGATTTGAGTATAGGAGCAGGGAGGTCTTACTGCAGTTGTACAGGGCCTTGGTGAGGCCTCACCTGGAATATTGTGTTCAGTTTTGGTCTACTAATCTGAGGAAGGACCTTCTTGCTATTGAGTGAGTGCAGCAAAGGTTCACCAGATTAATTCCAGGGATGGCAGGACTGACATATGAGGAGAGACTGGATCGACTGGACCTGTATTCATTGGAGTTTAGAAGAATGAGAGGGGATCTCATAGAAACATATAAAATTCTGACGGGACTGATGCAGGAAGAATGTTCCCGATTTTGGGGAAGTCCAGAACCAGGGGTCACAGTCTAAGGATAAGGGGTAAGCCATTTAGGACCGCGATGAGGAGAAACTTCTTCATTCAGAGAATTGTGAACCTGTGGAATTCTCTACCGCAGAGAGTTGTTGATGTCAGTTCATTAGATATATTCAAGAGGGAGTTAGATATGGTCCTTTCGGCTAAAGGGATCAAGGGATATGGAGAGAAAGCAGGAAAGGGTTACTGAGGTGAATGATCAGCCATGATCTTATTGAATGGTGGTGCAGGCTCGAAGGGCCGAATGGCCTACTCCTGCACCTATTTTCTATGTTTCTATGTTTCTAGTCACTGGCTCACAGTACGGAGTTCATTGTATCATTTCATACACCACAACTGGCGACGAGGCAAATACGAACCCATGCAAAAGTATGGCAAGCACAGCACAATCGAGTACTGTTGGAATTCTCGAGAGATTCAATGAGGGAGAGGAATGGGGAGATTTCACGGATGGTCTTGACCAGTATTTCGTGGCAAACGACCTAAACAAAGACAAGGATGCAGAGAAGCACAGGGCAGTTCTTCTCACCGTTTGTGGCCCCACGATCTATGCACTCATCAAAAATATGCTTTCGCCCACTCTTCCTACAGAAAAGGATTGCAAAGAACTGTGTGCTCTAGTTCGGGAACACCTTAAACCCACAGAAGGAATCCTCATATCCAGATATCACTTCTATACGCACGTTCATCCAGAAGGCCAGAACGTAGCGGCATTTGTTGCCGACCTGAGACGTCTTGCAGGGCCTTGCAAATTTGGGCCTGTGTTGGAAGACATGCTGCGTGATTTTTCATGATCAGGGTCAACCACGAGGCGATCTTAAGTAAGCTGCTAGCTGCGGAGATGCCAGACCTCAGCAAGATCATCATCATCGTCCAGGCTTGCATGTCCATGCAGAAAAGCACGACAAAACAGGAACTCCACGTCAAGTACTGTGTACAAAATTGTATTGACAGCCGGCAGAGCTGCACATGGCAGGGCCTACTCGACTGCGTATGCAAGAACGGGAGCCGCTCAAAGCCCGCCATCAGGCACAAATCTGAGCTCAACATGTTGGCTTTGTGGGGGCAATCACTGACCCCATCAGTGCCGCTTCAGGCAGTATGTATGCAGAGGGTGTGCGAAGACGGGGCATCTTCAGCAGAGCAAGCAAGCTGCGACACACCACGTGGATGATGATCAATTTAGCGTGGATCTGGCGATGCAGCCCGAGGCATTGGAGAGCCCCGAGCAGGAAGTATATAGCGTACGTGCGTTCCTAACAAAGAGCCAACCGATAATGATGGAAGTAAAATTACTAACAAAGAGCCAACCGATAATGATGGAGGTAAAATTAAACGGTGTGCCGGTATCCATGGAAATAGACACGCATGCAAGTCAATTGATAATGAGCCTGAGGACTTTCAAAAAGCTGTGGGAGACCAAGGCAGAGAGACCCAAGCTGAGTCCGATAAATGCGAAGTTGCGTACCTACACCAAATAGCTTATACCAGTGATCGGTAGTGCAGCAGTAAGAGTGTCGTGCGAGGAAATGGTTCATGATCTACCATTATGGATTATCCCAGGCAATGGCCCATCGTTATTCGGCAGGAGTTGGCTCGAGAAAATAAAATGCAAATGGTACGATATCAAAGCTTTATCATCAGTGGATGATGATTTGTGTGCTCAAGTGCTGAGCAAATTTCCCTCACTGTTTGAACCAGGAATTGGCAGCTTCAAGGGAGGCAAGGTGCAGATTCACCTAGGCCCAGACGCAACGTCCATCCATCACAAAGCCAGTTTGCGCACATGATGAGAGAAAAGGTTGAGCTCGAATTGGACAGGCTGCAATGCGAGGGGGGTCATCTCACTGGTCGAATTTAATGAATGGGCCAGTCCTACTGTTCTGGTGTTAAAGAGCGATGGCACGGTCAGGATTTGTGGAGACTACAAGGTCATGATCAACCGAGTTTCGAAACAAGATCAGTACCCACTACCGAAAGCTGATGACCTGTTTGCAACGCTACCCAGGGGAAAATTGTTCACCAAATTGGATCTAACATTGGCCTACATGACACAGGAACTGGTTGAATCATCAAAGAAAGTTACGTGCATCAACACACACAAAGGACTGTTTATTTACAACAGATGCCCTTTTGGCATTCGTTCGGCGGCAGCCATATATCAGAGAAACATGGAGAGCCTATTGAAATCCATCACCAGGACGTGGTATTCCAAGACGACATCCTAGTCACAGGTCGTGACACCGCCGAGCACCTGCACAATCGGGAAGAGGTTCTGTGTCGTCTGGACAAAGTCGGACTCAGGCTGAAACGTTCAAAGTTTTCATGGCACCGGAGGTTGAATTCCTTGGACGAAAGATTACTGCAGACGGAATCAGGCCTACAGACTCGAAAACAGAGGCCATCAAAAATCCCTCCTGTGACAGGGTCTGTGGCTCTCGTGTTGGACTGCTCAGCCACCAAAGAACTCACTTTAGGAGTGGAAGCAAGTCTTCCTCGATTTCGAGGGACTGCCTATGATTTGATGACATCAGAGAGACTCACCCGCAGATTGGTCATCAGACACCCAGAAGGGGATCCTCCCCTTTTCTTGGTCTTGCAGTCTGTTATGTATCTGGACTTGTATATACTCTGTGCAACCACCAGAGGGCTCATGGGAGCACAGGTATTTAAGAGTGCTTCAAAGGTTGGAGAGGCACTCTGGAGACCTGCAATAAAAGACTAAGGTCACACGTTACTTTGAGCTCACAGTGTTCAGTCTGACTCTTTCTCCATACTCCACAACTGGCGCCGAGATACAGATAGCGAACCCAAAGATGCAGAGAAAAGTGGGCATCCTGGAGAAATTCCTGGAGGGAGATGATTGGGAAACTTTTGTGGAGCGACTCGACCAATACTTCGTGGCCAATGAGCTAGAACATTGCCAAACATAGAGCGATCCTCCTCACCGTCTGTGGGGCACCAACGTATGGCCTCATGAAGAATCTGCTCACTCCAGCAAAACCCACGGAGAAATCGTGCAATGATTTGTGCACACTAGTCTGAGAGCATTTGAACCCGAAGGAAAGCGTTTTGATGGCGAGGAACCGGTTCTACACCTACAAAAGATCTGAAGGCCAGGAAATGGCGAGTTATGTCGCCGAGCTAAGATGCCTTGCAGGACATTGCGAATTTCAAGGACATTTGAAGTACATGCTTTTTCGTACTTGGCATTGGCCACGAAACCATACTTCGCAAATTCTTAACTGTAGAGACCCCAACCTTGAGTAAGGCCATAGCGATAGCCCAGGCATTCATTGCCACCAGTGACAATACTAAGCAAATATCTCAGCACACAAGTGCTGCTACAAGTACTGTGAACAAAGTGGTGTTGTCTTCGAATTGTAATGGACAGGACAGGTCATACATATCTGCAGCTATACATCCGCAGATGTCTGAGAGTCCACTATCAAGGGTGATGAATGCAAGGCCATTAACACCTTGTTGGCGCTGCAGGGGTGATCATCATTTCCATTCATGCCAATTCAAAGAGTACATTTGCAAGGGCTGTGGAACAATGGGACACCTCCAACGAGTGTGCAGGCGAGCTGCTTAGCCTGCTAAATCTGCAAACCACCATGTTGCAGAGGAGGACAGATCCATGGAGGATCACGAGGAAATAGAACCTTTAATGAAGGAGGCAGAAGTACATGGGGTGCACACATTCACCACGAATTGTCCCCCGATAATGCTGAAGGTTGAACTAAATGGACTCCCGGTGTCAATGGAGTTGGACACGGGCGCGAGCCAGTCCATCATGGGCAAAAAGACTTTCGAAAGGTTGTGATGCAACAAGGCCTCAAGGCCAATCTTAACTCCAATTCGCACAAAACTAAGAAGTATACTAAAGAACTGATTCCTGTAATCGGCAGTGCTACCGTAAAGGTCTCCTATGATGGACTGGTGCACAAGCTACCACTTTGGGTGGTGCCGGGCAATGGTCCCACGCTGCTCGGCAGGAGCCGGCTGGGAAAGATACGCTGGAACTGGGACGACATCCGAGTGCTATCGCCCGCTGACGACACTTCGTGTGCACATATCTTAAGCAAATTTCCTTCACTGTTCGAATCAGGCATCGGGAAATTCCAAGGAGCAAAAGTGCAGATCCACCTAATTCCGTGGGTGCGACCCATCCATCACAAGGCGAGAGCAGTACCGTACATGATGAGAGAAAGGGTAGAGATCGAGCTCGACCGGCTACAAAGAGAGGGCATCGTCTCACCGATCGAGTTCAGCGAATGGGCCAGTCCTATTGTCCCAGTCCTCAAGGGAGACGGCACCGTCAGAATCTGTGGCAAGTACAAAGTAACTATCAATCGTTTCTCCCTACAGGACCAATACCCACTTCCAAAAGCCGACGACCTCTTTGCAATGCTGGCGGGAGAAAAAACGTTCACGAAGCTGGATCTGACCTCAGCCTACATGACGCAGGAACTGGAGGAATCCTTGAAGGCCCTCACCTGGATCAACACGCACAAAGGTCTTTTTGTTTATAACAGATGTCCGTTTTGAATCCGATTAGCGGCGCGATATTCCAGAGAAACATGGAAAGTTTACTGAAGTCAGACTCGCACTCCGTGGTCTTCCAGGACGACATCTTGGTCACAGGTCGGAACACAGTCGAGCATCTGCAGAACCTGGAGGAGGTTCTTAGTTGGCTCAATCACGTGGGGCGCAGGTTAAAACGCTCGAAGTGCGTTTTCCTGGTGCCTGAAGTGGAGTTCTTGGGAAGGAGGATTGCGGCGGACGGCATCAGGCCCACCAACGCGAAGACGGAGGCAATTGAGAATGCACCGAGGCCACAGAACGTGATGGAGCTGCGGTCGTTCCTGGGACTCTTGAACTACTTTGGTAACTTTTTACCAGGTCTTAGCACCCTATAAGAACCATTACATGTCTTACTACGAAAAGGGGGCGAATGGGTTTGGGGCAAAAGCCAAGAAAATGCCTTTGTAAAAGCGAAAAAATTGTTATGCCCAAACAAATTGCTTGTGTTGTATGATCCATGTAAGCGTTTGGTACTAGCATGTGATGCGTCATCATATGGCGTCGGGTGTGTATTGCAACAAGCCATTGATTTCAGGAAACTGCAACCGGTTTCTTATGCCTCCAGGAGTCTGTCTAAGGCCGAGAAAGCCTACAACATGATTGAAAAAGAAGCGTTAGCATGTGTCGATGGGTAAAGAAAATGAATCAATACCTGTTTGGGCTAAAATTTGAATTGGAAACTGACCATAAGCCACTTATATCCCTGTTTTCCAAGAGTAAAGGGATAAATACCAATGCATCGGCCCGCATCCAGAGATGGGCGCTCACATTGTTGGCCTACAACTATGCAATCCACCACAGGCCAGGCACAGAAAACTGTGCCGATGCTCTCAGTAGGCTGCCATTGCCCACCACAGGGGTGGAAATGGCGCAGCACGCTGATCTAGCCATGGTTATGGAAACATTTGAGAGTGAGCAATCACCCGTCACTGCCCGGCAGATCAAACCTGGACAAGCCAGGACTCCTTATTATCTCTAGTCAAAAGCTGTGTGCTTCACGGGAGCTGGTCCAGTGTCCCAGTGAAAATGCAGGAAGAGAGAAAGCCATTCCAGCGGCGCAATGATGAAATGTCTATAAAGGCAGACTGCCTCCTGTGGGGCAATCGAGTAGTGGTCCCCAGGAAAGGCAGAGACACCTTCATCAATGACCTCCACAGTACCCACCCAGGCATCGTAATGATGAAAGCGATAGCCAGATCCCATGTGTGGTGGCCAGGCATCGATGCGGACTTAGAGCCCTGCGTTCACAGATGTAATACATGCTCGTAGTTAAGTAATGTACCCAGGGAGGAGCCGCTAAGTTTATGGTCTTGGCCCTCCAAACCATCGACTATGCAGGCCCGTTCTTGGATAAAATGTTCCTTGTGGTTGTAGACGCGTACTCCAAGTGGATGAATGTGAGATAATGTTGGCTAGCACGTCCGCTGCCACCACTGAAAGCCTGCGGGCCATGTTTGCCACACATGGCTTAACCGATGTCCTGGTGAGCAACAACGGCCATGTGTTACCAGTGCTGAGTTCAAAAAATGTATGACCTGTAACGGGATCAAACATGTCACATCTGCCCTGTTTAAACCAGCGTCCAATGGTCAGGCAGAGAGAGTAGTGCAAACCATCAAGCAAGGCTTGAAGAGGGTAACTGAAGGCTCACTGCAGACTCGCCTATCCTGAGTCCTGCTTAGCTACCACACAATACCCCACTCACTCACTGTGATCCCACCTGCTGAACTGCTCATGAAAAGAGCACTGAAGACAAGGTTCTTGTTAGTTCACCCTGATCTACATGAACAGGTAGAGAGCAGGCGGCTTCAACAAAGTGCATACCATGATAGCGCAAATGTGTCACGAGAGATTGAAGTCAATGATCCTGTATTTGTATTAAATTATGGGCAAGGTCCCAAGTGGCTTCCCGGCACTGTCATGGCTAAAGAGGGGAGCAAGGTGTTTCGGGTCAAACTTTCAAATGGACTCATTCACCGGAAACACTTGGACCAAATCAAACTCAGATTCACGGACTATCCTGAGCAACCCACCTTGGACCCTACCTTTTTAGATCCCCCAACATACACACCAGTGGCAACCGACACCACGGTTGACCACGAAGCAGAACCCACCATCCACAGCAGCCCTGCAGGGCCCAACACACCAGACAGCCCAGCAAGGCCAGCTGCACAGCAGCCCAGCAAGGGCCCAACAAATGACTCAACAACACCAGCTTTCACACCGAAACGATCAACCACTGCAAGGAGGGCTCCAGATCGACTCACATTGTAAATAGTTACACTATTGACTTTAGGGGACAATGTTGTTATGTATCTGGACTTGTATATACTCTGCACAGACACCAGAGGGCTCATTCCCCAGAGCCCCAAGGGATCTCATAATCCTTTGGGAGCACAGGTATTTAAGAGTGCTTCACAGGTTGGAGAGGCACTCTGGAGACCTGCAATAAAAGACTAAGGTCACACATTACTTTGAGCTCACAGTGTTCAGTCTGACTCTCCATACCCTACACAGTCCCTCCTGTACTTGTATCAGGAGGAAATTCCCGTACACTGCACACACTCCCGCCCTTGTAGCTTGACGATCTGATTACCCATTTTCTGAAATGTCGTCATTAACCTTTTCCTGAGTTTTCCCGAGTGCCGTCACAACCTCAATAATTAACTGGAGCGTTATGGTCTGCTCACTTAGAGACTGCTTTTGTTCCTCATTCATATCTTTCAGCAACCCGTATAATGCTTTGCACATAGCCCGATGCTCCTCCCAAACATTCTCTATTATCAGAATTCATTGCTTGGGTTCCCAGAGTTCCTCCTATCTCTATCCATTCCATAGGTTATCTCTTTCTATGCATACCTCCCTTCAATAACACTATTCTCAACAGACAATCAAAATCACTAAGGCTTTGGTACTCAGTAAGATAATGGGACGAAAGGCGGATAAATCCCCTGGACCTGATGGCTTGCATCCTAGGTGTCATGTATTTAACCATCTTTTGCAATGACATAGTCATGTAACTGTAACTCATGTACACTGTACCTGTACCCTAGAAATGCACACCCTGACCACAGAGGGTGAACTTGCGGGAGACACTCCTCACCTGGGTTTCCAGGTATAAAAGGGGAGGTCCTACCCAGGATCCATACTCCTTGGTCCTGGCAATAAAGGTGAAGGTCACAGAGTCTGATATATCCATGTCTCGTGTGAGTTTGTAGTAAGGTGCAGGGACACTACTTTTGGCGACGAGAAACGGGAATCACCGAACCACGAGGATGGCCACTGGTGGCACAGAGGAATGCTACTGTGTGGGTGAGGACTGGGACGACTTCATGGAAAGACTCCAGCAGAGCTTTGTCACAAAGGACTTGCTGGAAGAGACAGCGGCTGACAAGCGGAGAGTGCATCTACTGACCAGCTGCGGACCACAGACGTATGCGCTGATGAAAGACCTGCTCGCACCCCAAAGGCCGGCGGACAAGTCTTTTGAAGAGCTCAGCCAGCTGATCAGTGAGCATTTCATGCCAGCGAGTAGCGTACACATGGCCCGGCACCGGTTTTACTCTCACCGGCATCGGGAGGGACAAAGCGTCTCGGACTGCGTGGTGGAACTGCGGCGCTTGGCCAGTCTCTGTAAGTTCTCCGATGCCTGCAGGGGAGAGATGTTCAGGGACTTTTTCATTGAGGGCATTAATCATGCCGGCATATTCAGGAAGCTCATAAAGACTAAGGACTTGACTTTAGTAGGGGCGGCGTTGATAGCTCAGACCTTTATGGCAGGGGAAGAGGAGACCAAGCTAATTTACGCGCGCAGCCCTGGTTCAAATGTGGCGATGGACCGGGGAGTTAACATGGTGAACGCAGCTCGGGACCCGCAGGCAGGCAAGGGCATTTCGAAACCACCCAGGCAGCAACAGGCTCGGAGGTGGGCCCGCAACAAGGACAATGGAAAGGGGATCAACAATTCATGCCATCTCGAGGAACAATGCGTGCCGCGATGCGACTATTAACACCCACCATCAGAGTGCTTAGAAACAGCCAAGTGGGTAATCAGAGAGGAATGCCTGGTAATAGTCCTTTTGTTAACAGCAATCTCAATCTCAGCTCATGCTGGAGGTGCGACGGTAGACACACTGCGAGGAGCTGCAGGTTCCAGCAATATACCTGTAGGATTTATAATGTCAGTGGACACTTGGCCAGGATGTGCAAAAAGACAGTAGCGAGGCTAATCTGCGAGACAGAGGAACCAGACGTAGGGTCTGCAATGCAGGATGAGGCCTGGGGTAAAACCATAGATGCTGAAGTTCAGCGGGTTCATGTGGCTGATGTCTACAGCTCATACACTAAAACGCCACCCATGATGATGAAAGTCTTACTGAATGGCACATGGAGCTGGATACGGGAGCTAGCCAGTCACTCATGAGCACCCAACAATTTGAAAGACTATGGCCACACAGAGCTAGCAGGTCCAAACTGGAACGCATTGAGATGCAGCTACAGACGTACACCAAAGAGATCATCCCAGTGCTGGGCAGTGCAAACTTGGTGGTAACACATAATGGATTACGGAACCGGCTGCCACTCTGGAGCATTCCGGGAAATGGCCCCGCGCTTTTGGGGAGGAGTTGGCTGGCTGAGATGAATTGGAAATGGGGGGATGTGTACGCCATTTCATCCATGGAGTGAAGTTCATGCTCACAGGTCCTGCAAAAATTCGAGTCACTGTTTCAACCTGGTGTCGGTACAATCAAGGACACTAAAGTAGTGATACGCAACACTCCGGACGCCAGACCAGTGCACCACAAAGCCAGAGTGGTGCCGTATGTGATGCATAAAAAAATTTCATTTGAACTGGACAGGCTGCTCAGAGAGGGCATAATTTCGGCTGTTGAATTCAGCGACTGGGCAAGTCCCATCGTTCCCGTCCTCAAAGCAGATGGCTCGGTTAGGATTTGTGGCGACTACAAAGCCACCATCAACCGAGTATCGCTGCAAGACCAATACCCGCTTCCGAGAGCGGAGGGCCTTTTTGCCACGCTGGCAGGTGGCAAGCTGTTCATGAAGTTGGACCTCACTTCGGCCTACATGACTCAGGAACTGGCTGATGAATCCAAGCTTCTGACCACCATCACGACACACAAGGGATTATTTGTCTACAACAGGTGCCCGTTTGGCATTCGTTCAGCAGCAGCCGCCATCTTTCAGTGAAACATGGAAAGCTTGCTCAAATCCATTCCTGGAACGATAGTATTCCAAGACGACATTCTCATAATGTGTCGAGACACCGAAGAACACCTCCACAACCTGGAGGAGTTGCTACGCCGATTGGATCGGGTAGGCTTGCGGCTGAAAAAGGTCAAGTGTATGTTTTTGGCCCCAGAGGTTGAGTTTTTGGGCAGGAGGGTTGCCGCAGATGGGATCCGGCCCACTGAATCAAAAACTGAGGCGATCCGCCGGGTGCCCAGGCTCGGCAACACGTCGGAGTTGCGATCATTCCTGGGACTTTTGAACTATTTTGGGAACTTTCTGCCGAACTTAAGCACATTGTTGGAACCGTTACACATGCTCCTGCATAAAGGTTGTGAATGGTTTTGGGAGAACTGTCAAGAACGGGCTTTCAATAAGGCGAGGAACCTGCTGTGTTCCAACAAACTGTTGACTTTGTATGATCCCTGTAAAAAACTGGTCTTAACATGCGATGCGTCATCCTACGGGGTTGGGTGTGTGTTGCAGCAGGTTAACGATGACGGCCGACTCCAACCGGTGGCTTACGTCTCCAGGTCGCTCTCCCAGGCAGAGCGTGGATACGGCATGGTTGAGAAGGAAGCACTCGCGTGTGTTTACGGTGTGAAAAAGATGAACCAGTACCTTGTTGGTAGATAGTTCAAGCTAGAGACGGACCACAAGCCGTTAACCTCCCTGTTGTCCGACAGCAAGGCTGTCAACGGCAATGCGTCAGTTCGCATACAGCGCTGGGCCCTCACGCTGGCTGCGTATGACTACACCATACGGCACCGGCCAGGCACCGAAAATTGCGCTGATGTGCTCAACAGGCTCCCATTGGCCACCACCGAGGTGGCGTCGGAGCAGAGCACCGAGATGGTCATAGCCATTGAGGCTTTTGACACTGCGGGCTCCCCCATCACAGCCCACCAGATCAAACTCTGGATCAAAAGGGACCCCCTCCTATTCATGATAAAGAAATGTGTCCTGACTGGGGATTGGCGCCCCCACACAGGGCGTGCCCCGAGGAAGTCAGACCGTTTCAGAGACGGATGGATGAACTCTCCATCCAAGCCGATTGACTGTTATGTGGCAGCTGGGTAGTCATGCCCCAGAAAAGAAGGGAAGCGTTCATCAGGGAACTCCACAGCGAGTACCCTTGCATCTTGTTAATGAAGGCCATTGCCTTCATTATGGTGGCGGAGATTGACTCAGACCTGGAACACTGGGTTCGCAGGTGCACGACGTGTGCCCAACTGGGCAATGCCCCCAGGGAGGCCCCACTCAGCCCATGGCCCTGGCCCACCAGACCATGGTCACGCATTCACGTAGACTATGCCAGCCCATTCATGGGGAAAATGTTCCTGATCGTTGTCGATGCATACTCGAAGTGGATCGAGTGCATCATATTGAACTTGTGCACGACTTCCACCACCGTGGACAGTCTGCGTACGGTTTTCGCGACCCATGGCTTGCCGGACATCCTGGTCAGCAACAATGGCCCGTGTTTCACCAGCCATGAATTCCTGGAGTTTATGTCGGGCAATGGTATCAAGCATGTCCGGACAGCGCTGTTCAAGCCGGCTTCCAATGGCCAGGCGGAGCGGGCGGTCCAAGTCATAAAACAGGGCATGCTACGCATCCAAGGACCCTCCCTTCAATACCACCTATCGCACCTCCTGCTGGCCTACAGGTCCCACCCGCAATCGCTCACAGGAGTCCCGCCAGTTGAACTCCTCATGTAACACACGATCAAGACGCGGATGTCACTCATCCACCCAGCCCTGGCAGACATTGTCGAGGGCAAGCGCCAGTCCCAAACCGAGCTCCATGGTCGAAACTCAAAAGGGAGGTGTATAGAAATAGATGACCCGGTATTTGTTCTTAACCATGCTTTGGGACCCAGGTGGCTTGAGGGCACCGTAATTGGCAAAGAAGGAAATAGAGTCATGGTGGTCCGACTAAACAATGGGCAGATATGCCACAAACACTTTGACCAAGTAAAGAAAAGGTTCAGCATAGACACGGAGGAACCTGAAGAAGAGCATGAGATGGCACCCACACCACTGCCAGCAGACGAGCAACAAAGACAGTCCTCAGCATGCACAGTCCCTGCGGCCAGGCCTGACAGGCCGGAATCACCTCAGGTGATAGAGACGCGTGCCGAGGCTCAGCCACCAGAGCCACAACTGCGGCGCTCCACGAGAGAGCGTCGACCACCTGACAGACTTAACCTCTGAAACAAAAAGACTTAAGGGGGGAGGTGATGTCATGTATTTAACCATCTTGCAATGACATAGTCATGTAACTATAACTCATGTACACTGTACCTGTACCCTAGAAATGCACACCCTGACCACAGAGGGGTGAACTTTCGGGAGACACTCCTCACCTGGGTTTCCAGGTATAAAAGGGGAGGTCCCACCCAGGGTCCAGACTCCTTGGTCCTGGCAATAAAGGTGAAGGTCACAGAGTGACCGCGTCTGATATATCCATGTCTCGTAGTTTGTAGTAAGGTGCAGGGACACTACACTAGGGTCTTAAGAGAAGTAGCGGTAGGGATCGTGGATGCATTGGTTGTAATTTACCAAAATTTCCTGGATTCTGGGGAGGTCCCAGCAGATTGGAAAACTGCAAATGTAATGCCCCTATTTAAAAAAAAGGAGACAGACAAAAACCAGGAAACTATAGACCAGTTAGCCTAACATCGGTGGTTGGGAAAATGTTGGAGTTCATTATTAAAGAAGCAGTAACAGGATATTTAGAAAAGCATAATTCAGTCAGGCAGAGTCAGCATGGATTTATGAAGGGGAAGTCATGTTTGATAAATTTGCTGGAAATCCTTGAGGATGTAACAAACAGGGGAATCAGTGGATGTGGTTTATTTAGACTTCCAGAAGGCCACATAAAAGTTTACTGCACGAGATAAAAGTTCACAGGGTTGGAGGTCCTATATTAGCATGGATAGAGGATTGGCTAACTAACAGAAAACAGAGAGTTGGGATAAATTATTAATTCACGAGTTGGCAATCAGTGACTAGTCGGGTGCCGCAGGGATCAGTGCTGGGACCCCAACTATTTACAATCTACATTAACGACTTGGATGAAGGGACCGAGTATAACATAGTCAAGTTTGCTGACGATACAAAGATGGGAGGAAAAGCAATGTGTGAGGAGGACACAAAAAACATGCAAAAGGAAATAGGCAGGATAAGTGAGTGGGCAAAAATTTAGCAAATGGAGTATAATGTTGGAAAGTGTGAGGTTGTGCACTTTGGCAGAAAAAAATCGAAGAGCAAGTTATTATTTAAATGGAGAAGAATTGCAAAGTGCTGCAGTACAGCGGGACCTGGGGTCCTGGTGCATGAAACACAAAAACTTCGTATGCAGGTACAGCAAATGATCAGGAAGGCCATGGAATCTTGGCCTTTATTGCAAACAGGATGGAATATAAAAGCAGGGAACTCTTGCTACAGTTGTACAGGATATTGGTGAGGCAACACCCTGGAATACTGCATACAGTTTTGGTTTCCATATTTATGAAAGGATATACTTGCTTGGGAGGCAGTTCAGAGAAGCTTCACTAGGTTGATTCCGGGGATGAGGGGGTTGACTTATGAGGAAAGGTTGAGTAGGTTGGTCCTCTACTCATTGGAATTCAGAAGAATGAGAGGTGATGTTATCAAAAACATATAAGATTATTCGGGGGTTTGACAAGGAGGATGCAGAGAGGATGTTTCCACTGATAGGGGAGACTAGAACTAGGTGACATCATCTTAGAATAAGGGTCCACCCATTTAAAACTGTGATGAGGAGGAATTTCTTCTCTCAGAGGGTTGTAAATCTATGGAATTCGCTGTCTCAGAGAGCTGTGGAAGCTGGGTCATTTAATAAATTTAAGACAGAGATAGACAGCTTCTTAACTGATAAAGGAATAAAGGGTTACGGGGAGCGGGCAGGGAAGTGGATCTGGGTCCATGATTGGATCAGCTATGATTGTATTAAATGGTGGAGCAGGCGCGAGGGGCCAAATGGCCTACTCCTGCTGTTATTTCTTATGTTCTTATGTTCTAACACCTGCTGTACCTGCTGGGAGAGAGTGTGATGGGACAGTATAGGGGGAGATTTATTCTGTAACTAAATTGTGCTGTACCTGCCCTGGGAACGTTTGATGCGACAGTGTAGAGGGAGTTTTACTCAATATCTAAACCTGCACTGTACTGCCCCGGAAGGGTTTGATGGGACAATGTAGAGGGAGCTTTATGCTATATCTAACCCATGCTGTATCTGCCCTGGGAGTGTTTGATGGGACAGCATTGAGGCAGCTTTACACTGTACCTAACCCGTGCTGTACCTGCCCTGGGAGAGTTTGATGGGACTGTGTTGGTGGAGCTTTACTCTGTATCTAACAAGGTGGATAATGGTGAATCAAGTGGATGTGGTGTATTTGGATTTCCAGAAGGCATTTGACAAGGTGCCACGTAAAAAGTTACTGCACAAGGTAAATGTTCATGGGGTTGGGGGTAATATATTAGCATGGATAGAGGATTGGCTAACAGAAAACTGAGAGTTGGATAAATGGATCTTTCTCGGATTGGCAATCTGTAACTGGTGGGGTGCCGCAGGGATCAGTGCTGGGACCCCAACTATTTACAATCTATATTAACTACTTGAATGAAGGGACCGTGTAAGGTAGCCAAGTTTGCTGATAATACAAAGATGGGAGAAAAAGCAATGTGTGAGGAGGACACAAAAAACCTGCATAGACAGGCTAAGTGAGTGGGCAAAAATTTGGCAGAGTATAATGTTGGAGAGTATGAGGTTGTGCACTTTGGCAGAATAAATCGAAGAGCAATTTATTATTTAAATGGAGAAAAAAGACGCTCTTCCTGATCTTCCTTGCTACAATGCTCCATCTCACCGCTGGGGGGAGCTAACCTACAGAACAAACGGGAATCTGTTCAACCTCCACTGCCTCCAGGCCAGATCCAAGGTAGTCCCATCCTCCGTTATCAAACTATAGTACGCAGACAACGCCTGCGTCTGCGCACCGTCTGAGGCCAAACTCCAAGCCATCGTCAACACCTTCACCGAGGCGTACGAGAGCATGGGCAGACATCGATGACAAAGTCCAATACTGCCTTCAGTGTGCCAGTGCTGCCTTCGGTCACCTGACGAAGAGTGTGTTTGAAGACCAGGATCTCAAACCCGGCACCAAGCTCCTGGTCTACAGAGCAATGGTGATACCCGCCCTCCTATATGGCTCAGAGACATGGACATTGTACAGCATGCACATCAAAACACTGGAGAAATACCACCAACGCTGCCTCCACAAAATCCTGCAAATGCATTGGCAGGATAGGCGCACCAACGTCAGTGTCCTCGCTCAGGCCAATATCCCCAGCATCGACCACACTCGATCAACCCCGCTGGATGGGCCACATCGCCTGCATGCCTAACATGAGACTCCCAAAGCAAGCACTCTACTTGGAGCTTTGATACGGTAAGCGCTTCAAGGACACCTCCTTGAAAAAAATGTAACATCCCCACCGATACCTGGGAATTCCTGGCCCAAGTCCGCCCAAAGTGGAGGAAAAGCATCCGGGAGGGCACTGAACACCTCGAGTCTCTTCGCCGAGAGCAAGCTGAAGCCAAGTGTTGACAGCGGAAGGAGCGTGCGGCAACCCAGGCACCCCATCCACTGTCCCTCCAACCACCATTTGCCCCACCTGCGACAGAGACTGTAGGTCCCGCATTGGACTCTTCAGTCACCTGAGAACTCATTTCATCCTCGACTCCGAGGGACCGTCTATGATGATGGGTGGGGAGTCTGGTTTGCCGCACGCTCCTTCCGCTGCCTGCGCTTGATTTCTGCATGCTCTCAGCGACGAGACTCAAGGTGCTCAGCGTCCTCCCGGATGCTCTTTCTCCACTTTGGGCGGTCTTGGGCCAGGGACTCCCAGGTGTCGGTGGGGATGTTGCACTTTATCAAGGAGGCTTTGAGAGTGTCCTTGAAAAGTTTCTCTGCCCACTTGGGGCTCACCTGCTGTCCATGTAGGGGTTCCAAGTAGAGCGCTTGCTTTGAGATTCTCGTGTCAGGCATGCATACGATGTGGCCCACCCAACGGAGCTGGTCGCTTGTGGTCAGTGCTTTGATGCTGGGAATGTTGGCCAGAGCGAGAACACTGATGTTGGTGCGTCTATCCTTCTAGTGGATTTGCAGGATCTTGCGGAGGCAGCGCAGGTGGTACTTCTCCAGGGCTTTGAGATGTCTGCTGTATATGGCCCATGTCTCTGAGCCATACAGGAGGGCGAGTATCACTACTGCCCTGTAGACCATAAGCTTGGTGCCAGATTTGAGGTCCTGGTCTTCAAACACGCTCTTCCTCAGGCGACTGAAGGCTGCGCTGGCACACAGATAGCTCCCTGTATAACTGAAGGGAGGAGGTGCATCTTTATCGTTGCAGTCAGTGCACAGGCTGATGGGGGTGCATTCAACAATAAAACATTCCAGGCAGATCACTGGTAAAGGGCATCATCTTTACGCCAAATGTTTATAAATCTTTTGTGCATTTTTTAAACACTTGGTATAAAGGTGCAATAAATCTGCACTGAAATAAATCACTGTGCACTGCTAGGGAGAGCATTCCCCACTCTGTAAGGGTCCCTTGTAAAATGAGTTTAGACTGTTTCAAGGCATTTCCTAGTGGAAATGAGTTCATAGCACAAAGCTATCCCTAACTAGGCATTGAATTAGCAATCTCACTCAGACTGACAAAGGCTCCACATGGAGAAGATCATCATCTCTCTCCAAGGTGCTGACTGACCAACTGTGTATTTCCAGCATAATTGGGGTGTTCAAAATGATAAAGGGTTTTGTTAGAGTAAATAGGGAGAACCTGTTTCCAGCAGCAGGGGGGCCGATAATCAGAGGACACAGATTTGAAGTAATTGGCAAAAAGTCCAGAAGGGAGATGAGGATAACTGTTTTTACGCAGTGAGTTGTTATGATCTGGAATGCACTGTCTGAAAGGATGGTGGAAGAAGATGCAATATTAACTTTGAAAAGAGATTTGGATAAATACTTAATAAGGAGAAACTTGCAGGACTATGGGGAACACGCAGGGGAGTTACACTAATTAGATGGCTCTTTCAAAGAGCTGACACAATAGGCCAAATGGCCTTCTTCAGTGCTGTATGATTCTTCGATAAACTTTCAGCATTTGTAATTTCTTGTTTTTATTTTAGGTAAGAGGAGCTGCTGGTTGGGAAATGTGAAATAGAAAAAAGGTCACACTGAGGGTAGGGTGAACTGCAGGGAGCTTTACTCTGCATCTAACCCAGGAGCGCTTGGGGCTGACATGGTGCATAAACGTGTCTCTCGACCCAGGACTGGCAACCTCATACAAAACGTCACTCAAAATAACCTGATGTGCCCTGCTAGCGTATCTGAGACCCAAGCAGGCCCTGACTACCTGCACTGTGCACCTCCCTGCAACCTTCACCACCTAGAAGGACAAGGGCAGCAGGCGCATGGGAATACCAACACCTCCAAATTCACTTCCAAGTCACACGCTATTCCGACTTGGAAATCTATCGGTCATTCCTTCATCGTCGCTGGGTCAAAATCCTGTAACGCCCTCCCTAACAGCATTGTGGGAGTACCCGCCCCACACAGGACTGCAGTAGTTCAAGAAGAAAGCTCGCCATCACCTTCTCAAGGACAACTAGGAATGGGCTATAAAAGCCGAGAATTAATTTTTAACAAATAATTCTCTGAGAGGCTGTAATCCTGACACACTTTCATGGGCTGTCATTAAGTCAGAATTGCGTGCATTCTTGGGTCCTTCAGATTGTGCAGCTGACCAGAAACTGACCTTGTTGTTCCCAAAGAACGGAAAGTTTGTATCCTGAAACTGACAACTTCCAGTAGTTAATGTGGAAAGAATGCTCTTAGAAAGTGCAATCATGCAAAGTCGGCAAATGAATCTGCAGACAAAGTGTGTTATTGCCAGAGGCATTTCAAACCTCTTTTAGGGCGCAAGGCCAGCTCAGCAACTGAAAATCCGTTGCTAAAGAGTCGGCATCGGAGCGCCTTAAGAGAGGCTTCTGTGGGAAAAAAAGTCACACCTAATAACACAACTATGAAAGTAAACTGGCACGAAATATAAAAACAGATAGCAAGAGTTTCTAAGGGTATATAAAAAGGAAAAGGGTGGCTAAAGCAAATGTTGGTCCCTTAGAAGACGAAACCGGGGAATTAGTGATGGGGAACATGGAGATGGCAGAAACTCTGAACAAATATTTTGTATCAGTCTTTACAGTAGAGGACACTAAAAATATCCCAACAATGGATAGTCAAGGAGCTATGGGGGGGAGAAACTTAACACAATCATAATCACTAAGGAGGCGGTACTCAGTAAGATAATGGGACTAAAGGCAGATAAATCCCCTGGACCTGATGGCTTGCATCCTAGGGTCTTAAGAGAAGTAGCAGTAGGGATCAGGACATTTGGAAAAGCATAATTCAGTCAGGCAGAGTCAGCATGGTTTTATGAAGGGGAAGTCATGTTTGATAAATTTGCTGGAATTCTTTGAGGATGTAACGAACAGGGGGGATAAAGGAGAACCAGTGGATGTAGTGTATTTGGACTTCCAGAAGGCATTTGACAAGGTGCCACATAAAAGGTTACTGCACAAGATAAAAGTTCACGGGAATGGGGGTAATATATTAGCATGGATAGAGGATTGGCTAATTAACAGAAAACAGAGAGTCAGGATAAATGGTTCACTCTCAGGTTGGCAACCAGTAACTAGTCGGGTGTCGTAGGGCTCAGTGCTGGGACCCCAACTATTTACAATCTATATTAACGACTTGGATGAAGGGACTGAGTGTAACGTAGCCACGTTTGCTGACAATACAAAGATGGGAGGAAAATCAATGTGTGAGGACACAAAAAAACCTGCAAAAGGACATAGACAGGCTAAGTGAGTGGGCAAAAATTTGGCAGATGGAGTATAATATTGGAAAGTGTGAAGTTTTGCACTTTGGCAGAAAAAAATCGAAGAGCAAGTTATTATTTAAATGGAGAAAAATTGCAAAATGCTGCAGTATAGTGGGACCTGAAGGTCCTGGTGCATGAAACACAAAAGGTTAGTATGCAGGTGCAGCAAGTGATCAGGAAGGCCAATGCAATTTTGTCCTTTATTGCAAAGGGGATGGAATATAAAAGCAGGGAAGTCTTACTACTGCTATATAAGGTATTGGTGAGGCCACACCTGGATTACTGCGTACAGTTTTGGTTTCCATGTTTATGAAAGGATATACTTGCTTTGGAGACAGTTCAGAGAAGGTTCACTAGGTTGATGAGGGGGTTGATTTATGAGGAAAGGTTGAGAAAGTTGGGCCTCTACTCATTGGAATTCAGAAGAATGAGAGGTGATCTTATCAAAACGTATAAGATTATGAGGGGGCTCGACAAGTTGGATGCAGAGAGGATGTTTCCAGTGATAGGGGTGACTAGATCTTAGAATAAGGGGCCGCCCATTTAAAACTGAGATGAGGAGGAATTTCTTCTCTCAGAGGGTTGTAAATCTGTGGAATTCGCTGCCTCAGGGAACTGTGGAAGCTGGGACATTGAATAAATTTAAGATAGACAGTTTCTTAAACGATAAGGGAATAAGGGGTTATGGGGAGCAGACAGGGAAGTGGACCTGAGTCCATGATCGGATCAGCCATGATCGTATTAAATGGCGGAACAGGCTCGAAAGGCCGCATGGCTTACTCCTGCTCCTATTTCTTATGTTCTTATCTTCTTATGTTCTTAACAAACATTCCCAATACCTTAAACACCCCAAAATAAGCTACATCGCAAAAGTAAAATTAAACAAAACAATGAAACTTCCCTCATTCACCAACTCCATCATTCACCATCGCCGGGACAGCTCTGACCGGCTGGTTTTCCAGGCGGTCCCACCACGGCACGCTACGGAGCGCTATAGGGTGAGCGCACAACAAATTTCACCTCACAGTCGAAAACAGCAGCGTTGCACGCCGGCTCGACACTCCCGGGCGGTGTTGCTCTGCGCCCCCACAAAATCGGCAACTAATTTCCTGGCGAGGAACAGGGAGTTGGACGGCTGCCCGGAAACCACCTCCAGGACACGAACAAAGGCGGCAGCATAAGGAAAATCCAGCCCTTATAGCTTTACATCAAAATAATGGAATCAATATTCAGGAATAACCTTTTGGATTACCTGTATGATATAGTCTACCAAACATGGATTCGGAAGGAGATGATCCTGTCTGACCAACCTCCTTAACATTTTTGAAATGTGACATCAATAACTTCCACAAAGCACTTGACAAAGGCTTTTAGCGGCAGCCCAACCACCACCTTAAATGTTCACTCCCGACTCCATGCCTGCAGTCCATCTACAGTGTATCTACAAGATGCCACGACCACCACCTGCTAGAAGGACAAAGGGCAGCAGATGCATTGGGAATGCCATCACCTCCAAGTTCCCTCCAAACCACGAACCGTCCCAACTTGGACATATATTGCCTTTGCTTCATCGGCACTGGGTCAAAATCCTGGAACTCCCTAACAGCACTGTGGGAGCACCTTCACCACACGGACTGCAGCGGTTCACCATCACCTTCTCAAGGGCAACTAGGGATGGGCAATAAATGCTGGATTTGCTACAACGCCCATATCCCGAGAATGAATAAAAATAAAATTAAACTCAAAGCAGTCAGGATTCAGCAATAAAACCGAGGGATAGTTAAGAAATTAACTGAAGGAATGAAAGCAGCAGATGCTTGTTAGAAGAATTTTGTCAGAATATGCTGTATTGATGTTCGATCTCTAACTGATTCTAATTTACATTAACAAATGAGATTCAGAGGCTCAATGTAAAGGATGCAGTTACTTGCACTGTAACAATGCACTGATTGACTCTCCATTATCACATGACCTGATTGATGATTGGTCCCTTTGGAGGATAAGCCACACCCAAAAGTTTCTCTGGAATGTGTAATTGGAACCGCCCAGCCCAAGCTCTGAGTGACTTTGCAAAGTGTAATTCGAGCCATTGTGACTTCAGAACCCAGAGAGGATAGAGCTCTCCAACCCAGCAAAAGCCATCCCCAGCCGTAGTTCACGATCCCATTCCAGCCCCAAGCACATGCCTCCCCAACCCAAGTTCTTTACCCTCCCCTCAGCCAAAGTTCATGGTCCCCCCAGCCTAAGTTCCTGACCTTACCTCCCTTCTCCCCGGCCTTTGTGTATGGGGCACAGATTGTTAACAGATTTATTGGGTATGAAGTGAATAGTGATAGTGTCGTGAATTCCGGATTTCATCCACTCCAACGATGCCCCTTGTAACACAGGCTCCGGGCTTTCCAAGAAATCGGTTGTGGGTGTAAAGGAGGTTGGAAAAATGTGATACGTCTTCCATGAGTTCCCTCTCTCCCCTCTGATCCACCCTCCCGCTTCCCCTCTCTCTGCCCCCACCCCCCTCCCCACTCCCCACATCTCTCTCACCGTCTCTCTCCCTCCCTCCCACGCCCGCTGCCTCTCTCTCTCCCACTACCTCCGATGTTTTCTCTCCCACAGAAGGCCACGAAAATGTTCCAAATAATGCAAAGGCTGGAAGCAAATCCAGCTCCAGCTCCAGCGGAAGAAAATGTTTCAGCAGTGGACTCCATGCGGAATCGTCGGAAGATCCGCAGCACCTCGTTACGGGGCCTCATTTCCGGATCCGGTTTCGGGTCCGAGGAGTCTGCATGTACGCGAGAGGCGTCGGGGACAGAGTCCAGAGGACGCAGTGCAAATAGTCACTCTGAAATGTAAACTGATCAAATGCACATATAATAGCAAACTAAAGGGGTAACTCACCTGAGCAAGCAGCTTGGGAGCTGTAAAATATGTTTGACAAAGCTTCTAAGTGTGATAATGTGATAATGACCAGATAATCTGTTTTAGTGGTGTTGGCAGAGGTATAAATGTTGGCCAGGATACCGGGAAGAGCTCCCCTGCTCTTCTTCGAACGAGTGAGATGGGATCTTTTCCATCCACCTGAGCGAGCAGAAGGGGCCTCGGTTTAACGTCTCATCTGAAAGACGGCACCTCCAACAGTGCAGCGCTCGCTCAGTACTGCACTGCTGTGTCAGCCTGGATTTTGCGTGCAAGTGTCTGGACTCGAACCCACAACATTCTGACTCGGCGGCGAGAATGCTCCCAACTGAGCCACGTCTGACAATAAGAAGAAAATGATGAATGAAAAAAGTGGCATAATTTGGGCTTCTACCCAATATTTTTTTACTTATAACGCAATTAACTCAGCATCCATGGACAAGCCCTCACTTGCTATGAACTGCCATTTAACAGTGTGCTCAAAATATATGAAACAGCATGCCACCTATGCACCAGCCCTCGGGATCGCTTCAAACCATTGGAGAACACCGACAGTTTATTTCAGGCTAAACTACAAAATCAAACTTATTTGTTATTTTTTAATCAAGGATAAATCAGGAGCTTCTTGTACATTGAAAGATTTTCTGAGTCCAATATAACAAGGGTGTTTAAATTGTCGCTCCCGATAAGACCTCGCCGCTGGAAAGTGGCGGCCACGGGCTGGCGCAGAATGGCCGCCGATTCTCCGTGGAGGAGCCGCCATTTTAGAAATTGCCCTACCTCAGGACTGGAATGTTGTCCGGGACCACTCCACCTATTTACCGCCCCCTCCCCACCGCCCCCCCGCCACATGCACGCGCTGACCTCTTAACGACTGGCGGGGACCCCCTCGCAAATTTTCCCTCACGATATTACCCTTTACCCGAAATTGGCCCACGGGTGAGGCCCCGCCGGAGGTTGATGCCCCTGACACGTTCTGTGGCATGGCAGCACGGCCACCAGTAAAGGAGAGGGCGCACTGTTGCAGCCGCCATGTTATTTATTTTTGACGGCCGACTGCCAGGTCAGGCTGGCAATTAGGCCCCCGGGTTCGGCCGGGCCGCCAACAGGCAGCCTGGCACCCCCCTCTTGGGCCCGGCCGAAACCCTCCCTGGTGGCCCAGTGAACCTGACTAAAATATCTGCAGAGTTCACAGCGGCCCTGCCCTTTAACTGACGGGGAGAGACACTGTGACGCGCCAGTGCAACGGAGTTTCAGTTGTTCTGTCTCCCCCACTCCCGCCCCACTAGTGACGGTCACTGCGCTGCGTTCCCACTTCCACCCCGCTGGGAAAAAAACCCCAAGGAGCTGAATTTCACTGGATAGGCTGGAGCATCCATTGTGGTGGCCAGGACACTCCAAAAAGAGTGCACCCTGTTTCCAGCGGAGGGCAATTTCTACCCCAGGGTATTTAAGATTCTTAAGAATCAATTTTAGCTCCCTCTGCCTTGTAGAAACAGGACAATAGAAAGTGGTATAAAGTGGTCAATTTACCAGCCCATTTGGCCACCATTTGAACCGAGGCCTTCCACTGGCCAGCCCAGGCGTCTACCTGAATCAGACAACAGCATCATGAATCCATATAAATTGGGATACGATGGCATACGTAGGACTCTGATACTATTTTAAAAAGGCTGCTATGTGGAGTGTGCGATGGGATTTCTACTCAGTAAAACCTGGAGGGCAAGAGGAAGAAGCCAGAAAAGTTAAAATTATATTTGTGGGGCCAGGATGGGAAGAAGACCTCTCTGTCCCCAACTACTGCCCCTGCAATTACACCACCCCCTGGACCCCATTTCTGTCGCTTGGGCAGCCCGATATTGTGCTGGCCTGGAGCGGGCAGCAGGCAGTGGGCAGCGGGCAGCGGGATGCCCGGTTGGGAAGTGCAGCTTGCAGGATGTATTTTTAATGAGGGGACAGCTAACAGGATCTCCCAACCCCTCCCGCGCCCCCCTCCGTCCCCCCCAGCAGGTCCGCGGGCAGCTGGTCCATGCATTCCACTGGGCAGTCGCTGGGAGTTGAAGTCTCCCTCTCTAGTCCTTTCCAGAGCCTTTATCAACGTCTTTTAGAAATGTGTAATCACGCAGGTTGCATGGAGTCCTGCCTCACCACAGGGACTCAGGCAAGCAGTACGACTGAGTGAACAGCGGGAACTGATCTAAACAACTAGTCAAAGCTTGTCATATTTATTCCCAAGTTCAGGCAGCTTCTGGTTGCAGAACTGTCAATCAAAAGCAGAACAAAAGATAATGTAAACAAAACATGTTAATCAGCAAGCTGATTAGGGAAAAGGTAGCATTGGAAGAATGGCCCCGGTATTTACAGGGAGGGAGCAGGAGCATGTGTTTGCGGGATGAAAACCCGGGAATTCTGGGAATGCAGAGGTCACGTCACGACCTCATGATCATTCTTTTGCTGCCCGGCAGCCAGCCAAATTAAGAAGCTGGCCAGCTGCCGGGCAGGAAAGGCCACAGCCGGGTTTTGGGAAAGATTGGGGCATGGTTGGGCGGGTTCAGAGGGAGGCAGATCGAAGGGGTTAGTTGGACAATTGCAGCAGGCGATTTGCCTGAGGGGCCAGGGCGGGGGGAGCCCTCCTGCTCCAGCACTCCCTGATCTGTCTTAGGTCTTCCCATTGTAGAGGTGTACAGGATATTACATTGGACGAAGTACATGTAAATTGGTGTCTCATTGCAAGGAATAGTTGAGGTGCTCATGAGGTAAATGGACAGTTGTTGAAACAAAAGGGAGGCTAGAGGGAAAGAGAGGAAAGGGAATGATGTACTCGCTGGTGAAATCATACTGAGATAAATAATGGAACATGATCTCTCGGATACAGAGACTAGTAGGATGACAGGTGTGGATGTGAGGAATCTTGGCTTTGTTGTAATATAGTCACGGGCTCTGGGCTCTGCCAGTCACAGATCAGGGCAATCCTTAGCTAAGGAAAAGGAACATTCCAGACATTCTGTTGTGAGATCAGGGCAGATACAATGATGAAGAAACTGGAATAAAGGAATCGTTTCTGTAGGAATGGAATGGGCCAAGAAACATAATCCAAGTGATTGTGAGAGTCTGTAGGCTTGTAACCGACAGTTGTGGAAAGTCCACCGTCAGAGATGGGCGGAAATAAATCAATAAACACTCAGAAATGGGCGATATAAAAGTGAGGGATGTCTGAAATGGAAGTCAATGAAGTCCTCCAGATTGGAACAAGAGCAGGAAGCAGCATCGGCAAAGCTAATAGTGTGGTAAGAGGCGATGAGGGAAGAAATCCGAGTTAATTGGAACAAGGAGTGTTTCACATCAGCCACAAAAAGATCGGCATATCTGGGACCCATACACGTTCCCATAGTGATACCCTTTATCTGGAGAAAGTACGTGGTGTTGAAAGGTGAAAGTGAGTTCAGCCAACATTCCCTTCCCTCTAGTCCCACTGTTGTTTCAACAACTGACCATTTGCCGCTTACCAAAGGAGGGTGGACTGCGGTGATCTTCATACATGTTGGGTCAACACTATTGTTTCTGTCCTCTCCAATTAGAATAGGAAGCTTCCTGGTGTTTGTTTTAATGCAGCTGAGTGAATTTGTTAAAGACAAACAACTTAAAATTGGATAGTGCACAATGATGAAAAGCATATTGTCGTATTGGCCCAATCAGCATCCAACTGAAAGCTAATGGACGCTATGAACTAATTAGTGCTTCCTCTCAGGAGGGTCTCCACATCCTGATTCTATTGTGTCGGATTGACCGAACAAACACATTTTACCTCATTCTTACTTTCTAATATGACGTACGATTGTATTGACAATTTGTTGTGTAATTTGTCACATCCTCGTGTTTGGGCCACATTTAAATGAAAGGTGAAGGGGCATGGAAGCCAACACTTGTGTCAGATATTTATTTAAACTTTAATTGTGAAAGTTAGTTAAATTTGATCTTTTCTTCAAAATGCGCAACTTTGTAAATGCCTGAGATCAACTAGAGGGCAACTGGAGCTGCTTGTAAGTTTCAGGCTCCAGATGGAAACAACCCAGCAAGAAATGGTTAACTTTTGCTTTTTATTAAAAGTGTTGTTTTGCATCTGCAACAAAGTGTGATCAACATGCACTAGGTACAAAGGTACAACATCACTAACAAACACACATTACAAGATGGCTCTTAACACAGAAACCTGTCATCATGTGACTTTGTCACATGACACTTATTATTTACATCAATAGTTGCATTACCACAGTAGTCCACTTGGTAGAGCAGTAGTTCACCAGGCGGAGCTCTATTACAAGAAGTTGTTTTTTACATATACTATTGGATATCCTGTGACACTGCTGATGGTAAGTTAGGCAGTTCTAGAAGGATAGGCATTATAGAAAGAAATATCAGAGGGGACCATTAGTAGATAAAGAATGGCATCTGTCATGAGCTCAGGTCATCACAAAGCATTTTGCAACCAGTGAAGTACTTTTGAAATGTAGTCACTGTTATAATGTAAGTAATGTACCAACCAATTTACAAACAGCAAGATCCTACAAACAGCAATGTGACAATGACCAGATACTCTTGGTTTAGTGATGTTGGATGAGGGATAATACTGGCCAGGACACCAGGAGAACACCCATGCTCTTCTTCAAATAGTGCCATGGGATCTTTTATGTCCACCTTGGAGGGCAAACGGAGTCTTGGTTTAAGAAAGAAAGACTTGGATTTATAAAGTGCCTTTCACAACCTCCAGACATCTCAAAGCGCTTTACAGCCAATGTACTATTGAAGTGTAGTCACTGTTGTAATGTGGGAAATGGGGCAACCAATTTGTGCACAGCAAGCTCCCATAACAGCAAAGTGATAATGACCAGATAATCTATTTTTATGTTATGTTGATTGAGGAATAAATATTGGCCAGGACACTGGGGATAACTCCCCTGCTCTTCTTCAAAATAGTGCCATGAGATCTTTTACATCTACCTGAGAGGGCAGACGGGGCCTCAGTTTAATGGCTTATTTGAAAGACGGCACCTCCGACAGTGCAGCACTCCCTCAGCACTGCACTGGAGTGTCAGCCTAGAGTTTGTGCTCAAGTTCCTGGAGTGGGACCTGAACCCATAACCTTCTGACTCCTCCTTCTGACAGTGCTACCACTGAGCCAAGGCTGACATGTGTGAAATGCAATGACTTATTTTTCTGCTGAACTGCAGCTGAGTGTAACCCAACTCATTCCTTTACTCTTAACTTGACCCAGCTGGTAGCCCTCTTGCACCCGAGCCAGGAGTTGTGGGTTCTCAAACCACTTAGCACTCGAGTAGGTAATGTGGAATGAGATGGCAGTGCAGGGAGTACTGCATTGTTAGAGGTGAAGTCTCTCAGATGAGACGTTACACCAAGGGCCTGTCTGTCTGTTTAGGTGGAGATAAAATATTCACTTTCTGGAAACGAGCAAGGTGTTCTCCTGAAGTCATGATCAACATTCCTTACTCCATTTGCAGCAGCCACCACGAGCAGACAAACTGGGCATTCATCTCAATCGCTGTCTGTGGGATCTCGGGCAAATTGTCATTACATAACCAATGAATCATCATAGGCAGTCCCTCGGAATCGAGGAAGACTTGCTTCCACTCTAAAAATGAGTCCTTAGGTGGCTGAACAGTCCAATACGAGAGCCACATCCCTGTCACAGGTGGGGCAGATAGTCGCTGTGGGAAAGGATGGGTGGGACAGGTTTGCCGCACGCTCTTTCCGCTGCCTGCTATCTGCATGTTCTCGGCGATGAGACTCAAGGTGCTCAGCGCCCTCCCGGCTGCACTTCCTCCACTTAGGACGGTCTTTGACCAGGGACACCCAGATGTCAGTGGGGATGTCGCACTTTATCAGGGAGGTTTTAAGGGTGTCCTTGTAACGTTTCCTCCGCCCACCTTTGGCTCGTTAGCCGTGAAGGAGTTCCGAGTAGAGTAAAAAATAACCAATGAATTAATTTGGTCACTGTTGTTGTGAAGTGCTTTGGCTCATCCTGAGGGTGTGATAAGGTGGGAAATAATTGCCAGTTCTTTTTCTATGCTGCCAGGTGCTATTTCTCTGCCTTTTGGAGTCTCGGGCCAATTAGAGGATAGATTGATTGTGTTCTTCATTTTTGTTTCAACTCCTGAATGTGAGACTAGTTTTGGTTACTGGGAATTAGGGACTTGTCTGTGGATCGGAAACACCTGATTTCTGGGTTTTATTTTGTAAAGTTTGCATCCAAAACTAAGCATAACACTTTAAAGTGTGTGTTACACACAAGGTTTATTTTGAATAGCCACCACCACTTACACCATCCACACTTATCATGGCTAATCATTTATACAGAGCAAATGGTGCTTACCATTGGCCATTTCTACTGAATCAATATCAAAGGTGCTGCTTATTAAGTGTACCAGCTATTTCGGGCAATTAAAAGTGCGATTAAGTACTCCCCTGCTCTGTAATGCCCTCCATAAACCTCTCTGTCTCTCTCCTCCTTTAGGACACTCCTTAAAACCTCCCTCCCTGTACTAATGTCTCCTTATTTGTCTTCGAATCAATTTTGTTTGATAACACTCCTGTGGGCGTTTTACTGCATTAAAATTACCAAAATTCCCTGGATTCTGGGGAGGTCCCAGCAGATTGGAAAACTGCAAATGTGACACCCCTATTTAAAAAAGGAGGCAGACAAAAAGCCGGAAATTATAGACCAGTTAGCCTAACATCTGTGGTTGGGAAAATGTTGGAGTCCATTATTAAAGAAGCAGTAGCAGGACATTTGGAAAAGCAAAATTCGGTCAGGCAGAGTCAGCATGGATTTATGAAGTAGATGTTATATTTGACAAATTTGCTGGAATTCTTTGAGGATGTCACGAACAGGGTGGATAAAGGGGCACCAGTGGATGTGGTGTATTTGGATTTCCAGAAGGCATTTGGCAAGGTGCCACATAAAAGGTTACTGCACAAGATAAAAGTTTACGAGGTTGGGGGTAATATATTAGCATGGATAGAGGATTGGCTAATTAACAGAAAACAGAGAGTCGGGATAAATGGATCATTCTCTGGTTGGCAACTAGTAAGGTGCCGCAGGGATCAGTGCTGGGACTCCAACTATTTACAATCTATATTAACGACTTGGAAGAAGGGACTGAGTGTAACATAGCCAAGTTTGCTGACGATACAAAGATGGGAGGAAAAGCAATGTGTGAAGACACAAAAAGTTTGCAAAAGGACATAGTCAGGCTAAATGAGTAGGTAAAAGTTTGGCAAATGGAGTATAATGTTGGAAAGTGCGAGGTCATGCACTTTGTCAGAAAAAATCAAAGAGCAAGTTATTATTTAAATGGAGAAAGGTTGCAAAGTGCTGAAGTATAGCGGGACCTGGGGGTACTTGTGCTTGAAACACAAAAGGATAATATGCAGGTACAGCAAGTGATCAGGAAGGCCAATGGAATCTAGACCTTTATTGCAAAGGGGATGGAGTATAAAAGCAGGGAAGTCTTGCTACAACTATACAGGGTATTGGTGAGGCCACATCTGGAATACTGCGTGCAGTTTTGGTTTCCATATTTACGAAAGGATATACTTGCTTTGGATGCAGTTCAGAGAAGGTTCACTATGTCGATTCCGGAGATGAGTGGATTGACTTATGAGGAAAGGTTGAGTAGGTTGGGCCTCTACTCATTGGAATTCAGAAGAATGAGAGGTGAGCTTATCGAAACGTATAAGATTATGAGGGGGCTTGACAAGGTAGGTGAAGAGAGAATGTTTCCACTGATGGGGGAGACTAGAGCTAGAGGGCATGATCTTAGAATAAGGGGCCGCCCATTTAGAACTGAGATGAGGAGAAATTTATTTTCTCAGAGGGTTGTAAATCTGTGGAATTCACTGTCTCAGAGAGCTGTGGAAGCTGAGACATTGAATAAATTTAAGACAGAAATAGAGTTTCTTAAACGATAAAGGGATGAGGGGTTATGGGGAGCAGGCAGGGAAGTGGAGCTGAGTCCATGATCAGATCAGACATGATCTTATTGAATGGCGGAGCAGGCTTGAGGGCCGTATGGCCTACTCCTGATCCTATTTCTTATGTTCTTAAAGTTGTTATATAAATGCAAGTTGTTGTTGCTGCTAGCTTTGATGACTTGTGCATCTGCACACCAAGACCCTTCTAATCTTCGATTGCATTTAAATTCTTACCATCAAATTTTTTCAAGCTTTCCCTACTTTTATTTCCAAAATGCACCATCTCACATTTCTCGATTGAATTGCAACTGCCACCTGATTTGGTTTGGTTTCATCAGCAAATTGTGATATTGTTCCCTCAGTTTTCTTCCCATGCCCACAATCTATCCTTGGCTCCCTCCTCTTTCTCATTTGCATGCTTCCCCTCAGCGACATCATCTGAAAACACATCAGGTTCCACAAAAATCTGGGCTGATACCCCAGTGCAGTACTGAGGGAGTGCTGCATTGTCACAGGTGCCGTCTTTTGGATGAAGCATTAAACCGAGGCCCCGTCTGCTCTCTCAGGTGAAGGTAAAGGTTCCCCCCATGGCACTATTTCGACGACGAGCAGGTGAGCGTTCTGGCCAATATTTAGCCCTCAATCAACATAACAGAAACCAATTATCTGGTCATTATGACATTGCTATTTCTGGGAGCTTTCTGTGTGCAAATTGGCTAACGTGTTTCCTGCATTACAACAGTGACTACACTCCAAAAGTGCTTCTTTTGCTGTGAAGCACTTTGAGACACCCGGTGGTCGTGAAAGGGACTATATAAATGCAAGGCTTTCTTTTTTATTTCATGCAAGCTGGCAAAGCAAGGCCCGTAGATCAGATTAGGTATAGGAACTTAATATCTCTTACATTTAGAGAGTTAAAGGGGTCAATGTGACCCTCACATGACAAGCGGGAGAGGGTCGGGGTGGAGGGGGGGGTTAAAAATTAAAAATCAGGGAATGAGTCCCCAACCCGCCGTGTATGTGCTTCCCACCATTCGATGTTTTGTGTGCTGGGAGTGTCCACTCTTGGGAGAGGCAGGACACTTCATTATAACATTTAAATCAGGCTTCCAGAGTTCAGTTATGAGCCTGATTTCAATTTTACAGCTGACCGCTGGGTTTTCCAGCGCTCGGGAAACCTGGCAGCAAAGGGGAGGAGCCAACACAAGGTGAGTGATTTTAGAGCACAGCTGATGGGCCAGAAGGAGCAGGACTGGTTCCCCATCGGGCCCCTCAACTCAGCCTTCGGCTTCCCTACTCTTATCACGGCCTCTCCCCCATGGCGATTGACCTATTCCTCTCTCGCTCGCCTCTCCCCCCCGCTCCCACCACGGCGATTGACCTACTCGCCTCTCCCTCCCACCACCCCCCCACCCCCCCGACTCCCGACCTTTCCCACCCTCCCGATTGCTGGGCTCTGACACCCCCAACCCAACGAACAACCTCTGACCTTTCCCTCCCGATCGCTGGGCTCTGACAACCCCCAACCCAACGAACAACCTCTGACCTTTCCCTCCCGATCGCTGGGCTCTGACACCCCAACCCAACGACCAAGCCCTGCTCTTTCCCGATTGCCGGATCCGATTCCCCAATGGTCCCAGAATGTGGCCTTCCACCGATGGCTTTCCCGCCCGGCAGCCTGTCAATCTAGCCGGGTGTCGGGCAGGAAACGGAAGAAAATGATAATGAGGTCCTGCCATTAAATTCGGCAGTTCCCCCCACCTCCCCGCAACCCCCACCCGCCTCTCCGTAAATATCGGGGCCAAAGTTTTGATTTGCTGCTTTGATACTTTAACCGTCCACCGTAAAAGGGGCACATCGCGGTAACACCAACACTTGTATAAGTGGTGGACTACACTTTCACATTATACCCGGTCTTAGTGGCATAATTCCAAAGATTCACAACCCTCTGAGTGAAGAAATTCATCCTCATCTCTGTCTTAAATGACCTACCCCCTTATCCTGAGACTACGCCCCCTAGTTATAGACACTTGCAGTCAGCATCTACCCTGTCAATCCCCTTCAGAATTGTGTATGTTTCAATGAGATCACCTCTCATTCTTCTAAACTCCAGAGAGTATAGGTCCATTCTACACAATCTCTCATCATAAGACAGCCCTCTCATCCAGGAATCAATCTGGTGATCCTTTGTTGCACCGCCTCCCAGGCAAGTAAATCCTTCCTTACATAAGGAGACCAAAACTGTGCACAGTACTCCAGGTGTGGTCTCACCAAGGCCCTGTACAATTGTAGCAAGACTTCCTTACTCTTAGAAACATAGAAACATAGAAAATAGGTGCAGGAGCAGGCCATTCAGCCCTTCTAGCCTGCACCGCCATTCAATGAGTTCATGGCTGAACATGAAACTTCAGTACCCACTTCCTGCTTTCACGCCATACCCCTTGATCCCCCGAGTAGTAAGGACTTCATCTAACTCCCTTTTGAATATATTTAGTGAATTGGCCTCAACTACTTTCTGTGGTAGAGAATTCCACAGGTTCATCACTCTCTGGGTGAAGAAGTTTCTCCTTATCTCGGTCCTAAATGGCTTACCCCTTATCCTTAGACTGTGACCTCTGGTTCTGGACTTCCCCAACATTGGGAACATTCTTCCTGCATCCAACCTGTCCAAACCCGTCAGAATTTTAAACGTTTCTATGAGGTCCCCTCTCACTCTTCTGAACTCCAGTGAATACAAGCCCAGTTGATCCAGTCTTTCTTGATAGGTCAGTCCCACCATCCCGGGAATCAGTCTGGTGAATCTTCGCTGCACTCCCTCAATAGCAAGAATGTCCTTCCTCAAGTTAGGAGACCAAAACTGTACACAATACTCCAGGTGTGGCCTCACCAAGGCCCTGTACAACTGTAGCAACACCTCCCTGCCTCTGTACTCAAATCCCCTCGCTATGAAGGCCAACATGCCATTTGCTTTCTTAACCGCCTGCTGTACCTGCATGCCAACCTTCAATGACTGATGTACCATGACACCCAGGTCTCGTTGCACCTTCCCTTTTCCTAATCTGTCACCATTCAGATAATAGTCTGTCTCTCTGTTTTTACCACCAAAGTGGATAACCTCACATTTATCCACATTATACTTCATCTGCCACGCATTTGCCCACTCACCTAACCTATCCAAGTCACTCTGTAGCCTCATAGCATCCTCCTCGTAGCTCACACTGCCACCCAACTTAGTGTCATCCGCAAATTTGGAGATACTACATTTAATCCCCTCGTCTAAATCATTAATGTACAATGTAAACAGCTGGGGCCCCAGCACAGAACCCTGCGGTACCCCACTAGTCACTGCCTGCCATTCCGAAAAGTACCCATTTACTCCTACTCTTTGCTTCCTGTCTGACAACCAGTTCTCAATCCACGTCAGCACACTACCCCCAATCCCATGTGCTTTAACTTTGCACATTAATCTCCTGTGTGGGACCTTGTCGAAAGCCTTCTGAAAGTCCAAATATACCACATCAACTGGTACTCCTTTGTCCACTTTATTGGAAACATCCTCAAAAAATTCCAGAAGATTTGTCAAGCATGATCTCCCTTTCACAATTCCATGCTGACTTGGACCTATCATGTCACCATTTTCCAAATGCGCTGCTATGACATCCTTAATAATTGATTCCATCATTTTACCCACGACTGAGGTCAGGCTGACCGGTCTATAATTCCCTGCTTTCTCTCTCCCTCCTTTTTTAAAAAGTGGGGTTACATTGGCTACCCTCCACTCGATAGGAACTGATCCAGAGTCAATGGAATGTTGGAAAATGACTGTCAATGCATCCGTTATTTCCAAGGCCACCTCCTTAAGTACTCTGGGATGCAGTCCATCAGGCCCTGGGGATTTATCGGCCTTCAATCCCATCAATTTCCCCAACACAATTTCCTGACAAATAAAGATTTCCCTCAGTTCCTCCTCCTTAATAGACCCTCTGACCACTTTTATATCCGGAAGGTTGTTTGTGTCCTCCTTAGTGAATACTGAACCAAAGTACTTGTTCAATTGGTCTGCCATTTCTTTGTTCCCCGTTATGACTTCCCCTGATTCTGACTGCAGGGGACCTACGTTTGTCTTTACTAACCTTTTTCTCTTTACATACCTATAGAAACTTTTGCAATCCGCCTTAATGTTCCCTGCAAGCTTCTTCTCGTACTCCATTTTCCCTGCCCTAATCAAACCCTTTGTCCTCCTCTGCTGAGTTCTAAATTTCTCCCAGTCCCCAGGTTCGCTGCTATTTCTGGCCAATTTGTATGCCATTTCCTTGGCTTTAATACTATTCCTGATTTCCCTAGATAGCCACGGTTGAGCCACCTTCCCTTTTTTATTTTTACGCCAGACAGGAATGTACAATTGTTGTAATTCATCCATGCGGTCTCTAAATGTCTGCCATTGCCCATCCACAGTCAACCCCTTAAGTATCATTAGCCAATCTATCTTAGCCAATTTATGCCTCATACCTTCAAAGTTACCCTTCTTTAAGTTCTGGACCATGGTCTCTGAATTAACTGTTTCATTCTCCATCCTAATGCAGAATTCCACCATATTATGGTCACTCTTCCCCAAGGGGCCTCGCACAATGAGATTGCTAATTAATCCTCTCTCATTACACAACACCCAGTCTAAGATGGCCTCCCCCCTAGTTGGTTCCTCGACATATTGGTCTAGAAAACCATCCCTTATGCATTCCAGGAAATCCTCCTCCACCGTATTGCTTCCAGTTTGGTTAGCCCAATCTATGTGCATATTAAAGTCACCCATTATAACTGCTGCACCTTTATTGCATGCACTCCTAATTTCCTGTTTGATGCCCTCACCAACATCACTACTACTGTTTGGAGGTCTGTACACAACTCCCACTAACGATTTTTGCCCTTTAGTGTTCTGCAGCTCTACCCATATAGATTCCACATCATCCAAGCTAATGTCTTTCCTAACTATTGCATTAATCTCCTCTTTAACCAGCAATGCTACCCCACCTCCTTTTCCTTTTATTCTATCCTTCCTGAATGTTGAATACCCCTGGATGTTGAGTTCCCAGCCCTGATCATCCTGGAGCCACGTCTCCGTAATCCCAATCACATCATATTTGTTAACATCTATTTGCACAGTTAATTCATCCACCTTATTGCGGATACTCCTTGCATTAAGACACAAAGCCTTCAGGCTTGCTTTTTTAACACCCTTTGTCCTTCTAGAATTTTGCTGTACAGTGGCCCTTTTTGTTCTTTGCCTTGGGTTTCTCTGCCCTCCACTTTTCCTCATCTCCTTTCTGTCTTTTGCTTTTGCCTCATTTTTGTCTCCCTCTGTCTCCCTGTATAGGTTCCCATCCCCCTGCAATATTAGTTTAACTCCTCCCCAACAGCACTAGCAAACACTCCCCCTAGGACATTGGTTCCGGACCTGCCCAGGTGCAGACCGTCCGGTTTGTACTGGTCCCACCTCCCCCAGAACCGGTTCCAATGCCCCAAGAATTTGAATCCCTCCCTGCTGCACCACTGCTCAAGCCATGTATTCATCTGCGCTATCCTGCAATTCCTACTCTGACTAGCACGTGGCACTGGTAGCAATCCCGAGATTACTACTTTTGAGGTCCTACTTTTTAATTTAGCTCCTAGCTCCTTAAATTCTTTTCGTAGGACCTCATCCCTTTTTTTACCTATGTCGTTGGTACCAATGTGCACCACGACAACTGGCTGTTCTCCCTCCCATTTCAGAATGTCCTGCACCCGCTCCAAGACATCCTTGACCCTTGCACCAGGGAGGCAACATACCATCCTGGAGTCTCGGTTGCGTCCGCAGAAAAGCCTATCTATTCCCCTCACCATCGAATCCCCTATCACTATCGCGCTCCCACTCTTTTTCCTGCCCTCCTTTGCAGCAGAGCCACCTACGGTGCCATGAACTTGGCTGCTGCTGCCCTCCCCTGATGAGTCATCCTCCCCAACAGTACTCAAAGCAGTGTATCTGTTTTGCAGGGGGATGACCACAGGGGACCCCTGCACTATCTTTCTTGCACCGCTCTTCCTGCTGGTCTTCCATTCCCTATCTGGCTGTGGACCCTTCTCCTGCGGTAAGACCAACTCACTACACGTGATACTCACGTCATTCTCAGCATCGTGGATGCTCCAGAGTGAATCCACCCTCAGCTCCAATTCCGCAACGCGGATCGTCAAGAGCTCGAGGCGGATACACTTCCCACACACGTAGCGCCCAGGGACACCGGAAGTGTCCCCCAGTTCCCACATGGTACAGGAGGAGCATATCACATGGCCGAGCTCTCCTGCCATGTCTTAACCTTAGATACCCTTAAATTGGTAATAACAATAAAAAGAAAAGAAAAGCTACTCACCAATCACCAGCCAATCACTTACCACATTGGCTGTGACGTCACTTTTTGATTACTTTCTACTTCTATTTTGCTTTCTCTCCCGCTGTAGCTGCACCGGTATGCTTTTGACAGGTCGCTCCCCTCTCACCAACTGCCGCTGGCTCTCGATCTCTTATACTCCAACCCCCTTGCAATAAAGGACAACATGCCATTTGCCTTCCTTATTGCTTGCTGTACCTGCGTGCTAGCTTTCTGTGTTCCTTGCACAAGGACACCCAAATCTCTCTGAACACCAACATTTAAACATTTCTCAACATTTAAAAAGTATTCTGGTTTTCTATTCTTCCTAGAAAAGTGGATAACCTCACATTTCCCAACATTATACTCTATCTGCCACCTTCCTGCTCACTCACTCAGTCTATCTATATCCCTTTGCAGATGCTTTGTGTTCTCCTCACAGTTTACTGTCCCACCTAGCTTTGTATCATCAGCAAACTTGGATACATTACACTCGGTCTCTTCAATCTAGGCTATTAATATAGATTGTAAATAGCTGCGGCCCCAGCACTGACCCTTGCGGCACCCCACTAGTTACAGCCTGCCAACCTGAAAAAGTCCTATTTATCCCTACTCTCTGTTTTCTGTCCGTTAACCAATCCTCTATCTGTGCTAATATATTGCTCTGACAAGGAACTCCAAACAATTAAATAGAGAAAAGTGAACGATGTAATGTTTGTGATCAGTTCTTGTTTCACTGGGTTGACCATCTCTGCTTTCTTTCCTTGACGTGTACAGATGTTACCCCACATCTTGTAGCCCCGGGATTTCAAATTGGAATTAACCCATTTTATGCGATTCACAACTCACACAAGATACATTTCGTCGCTACACAATGATCTACACACAGCTTTTGTTTATTTTCTTTTAATGCCATTTGTTTATAGTGAAAATAATAAGTACAGTTAGACTTACACTCAGGGGATGAAATAACTTCGCCAATACTAGGTCTTGAGAAAATGGCCCCTTAAGTATGTCAAGTGATGATTCCTTTTTACCAACCTATTTATGTGCTTTGACTGCTTTCCATGTCTGACCAGTAATAGGCAATGGACATTGGTGAGCCGTCATCCAACACCATCTTCTCAACTGATCTACTAATCATTGACGTTCTGGGCTTCCTTGGTGTATATTGTGAGTTTTTAATGTCACTCCAGACTGGCTTTCAGAGTCAGTTTTATTTAAATACATCTGTTAGATTAATTAGTAATGAGATAAGTTAAAAGCTGGCTGGGGCTTCTGTGTACACGTACTCAGACGCCCCAAGGACAACAGCCTTGCTTTTGAATTTAATCCCATCTCCCCCATTCAGGCATCGGGTACCTATCTACATGATCTACAAGCCAATGTCTATGTTCTTTCATTCTTCACATAACCAGTCGTCGGCTGTACACATGTTGCCGGTTTTGTCTGCAGCCCCGGATTTCAAATAGATTGCAAGTTTAGAAATAGCTTTCCGACCCTTAGTGGTTCAAAACTACCGAGTTTCCTATCAAAGCTACACAGACTACATGCAGAACCATCCTCCATGTTGGCAAGTGCAGCACTGTTCAAGTAGAACTGAAGATGATCAAGTACCCATGGGGTCTATCAATAACCACTGGAACATCTGCACTCTCAAAACATCCTTCTCTCCCTTCCTCATGGATTTGGCTCCTTGAGTGTCTGTAGATTTCTGTATATACACAGGGATGGGTCGGGTCCACAGGGTGTTCCAAGCCGCTCATGTTCTTATACCTTAACCATGGTGAGACCGCTGGAGTCCACAGGAAAGTTCATCAGTCCAACTTTGTCCACCTTCCTCCTAACTGCGAAACTCTTGTGTACTGGGGCTCCAACCGTGGCGAAGGACACGTGTACCGCGCTGAGGGCAGGGTTCATCTGGATGTCCGCTTCGGAGTTGTACACATCTGTAAAACAAAAGTTGAATTGGAATTCAACTTCACCAGTGTATAACTCCACCAATTCCAATTAAAATGCATCTTCCTACAGGACATTACATCTGGCCTCCATTTTCTCCCCTCTTCCCCTGAAGGTGCTGATTTTGGTTGGATCACAGTCCCATCGATAGCCGCAGTCCTGTGAGACCCTAGATAGTGAGTGCAGACAGGCTGACAGTTCAGTGCATGCTGAGGGAGTGCTGTGCTGTGTTTTGGATGAGACATTAAACCACGGCCCCATCTGCGCAAGTTAGATGCTCCAGTGACCACATTTCAAAAGTATTAAAGTGGCCGTGAAGCATTTTGGGACATCCTGAGGTCATGAAACGTGCTATATAAATGCAACTTTGTTCTTGCTTGCTTATTATTTTTGCACTCATGTCAAGGGCTTACATAACTAACTGTGGCTGTATCCGTTAGTATTTCTAAAGCAAAAATCAATATCACATTTGCCATAATCTTTTACCCTCCTCATAACCCATTTAATGCAAGTGAAGGGGCTGCTCCAAGTGCAGCAGAAATCAATAAATACCATTTCAGATGAGTTATCAAACCAAAGCTTCTATTGCAAAATCTGCACTGGGTAATGAGGCCAATGCAACTCGGGGAAACAAGCTCCACTCATAGTAGCCAGTCTATATTCTATTATGACTTCATCAAGTCACACTTATGACTCCCTCTTCGACAGGAAAAAACAAATACAATCTCTATAAACTGCCATAAGAATTGTGTGTGCCTTAAAAGAAAATATGAAGGCAGAGCCAATTATCTCAACTGCCAGTCCAGCTTAATTGTGGTACGGTAGCATCATAGGCAGTCCCTCGGAATCGAGGAAGACTTGCTTCCACTCTTAGAATGAGTCCTTAGGTGGCTGAACAGTCCAATACGAGAGCCACAGTCCCTGCCACAGGTGGGACAGATAGTCATTGAGGGTAAGGGAGGGTGGGACAGGTTTGCCGCACGTTTCTTCTGTCGCTTGCGCTTGTTTTCTGCATGCATATGTGGTACGGTAGCATAGCGGTTATGTTACTGAACTAGTAATCCAGAGGCTTGGATTAATGATCCAGAGACATGAGTTCAAAATCCCACCACGGCAGCTGGGGAATTTAAATTCAGTTAATTAAATAAATCTGGAATAAAAAGCTTGTAACAGTAATGGTGACCATGAAATTATCGGATTGTTGTAAAACCCCATCTGGTTCACTAATGTCCTTTAGGGAAGGAAATCTGCCGTCCTTACTCGGTCTGGACTATATGCGACTCCAGACCCACAGCAATGTGGCTGACTCGTAAACTGCCCTCTGAAATGGCCTAGCAAGTAACTCAGTTGTAACATACCGCTGCGACAAAGTCAGCACTGTGGGAGTACCTGCACCACAAGGACTGCAGGGGTTTAAGGCGGCGGCTCACCATCTTCTCAAGGGCAATTAGGGATGGGCAATAAATGCCAGCAATACCCACATCCCGTGAATGAATAAATAAAAAAATTTAAAAACCCACAATTTTGTCGGGTCTAACATGCCATATCAGACCCTTTCTGAGAAGCACCAAGCTTACAACAGCTGACTCCTGCACACTGACAGGGCAAAGAAGGAGGGAGGAGAAAGCCGACAGGTCAGGGGTGGAAAGTTACTCTTGCACCCCAAGACATATTCCAATCAGGACTATAACACTTGCTGCTAAGAGAATTGTGGACAGAAATGCCTTTGATCTAAAGTATTCTCCTCCCCACTGATAGGAGGAACCATCACGAGGATATGGTGCAACTTTTCATAGTGAAAGAGACCCACCCTACGTTGGCCTTCCATGTCGGACAGGACTTGCTTGGATAGCTCCCAGTAGGTTAAGGATGGATTGCTATGCTTCCTGGTCTTGGATGGCAACCAACCATTTTGTTTCTTAATTGCATGGTATTTGTTTTCTCTTTCCGAATATAGGTGCGAAGAATCCATTGGGAGTTCCTAAAAATGCACTTCAAGCCATAACTAAATCTCTAATCTCAATGTCACCTCCGCTTCTATCATCCCCTTTTCGACGTTGATGGTGCCCTGCTCTTTGGATCTTGGCCTTCACCTAGGTTTCTCAGTTATCCAATCCTCACTACTGTCACTTTTAAATCAAAAAGGGTCAGTTTATATCTGTGGGACACGAGACTCCCAAAGCAAGCGCTCTACTCGGAACTCCTATACGGCAAGCGAGCCCAAGGTGGGCAGAGGAAACGTTACAAGGACACCCTCAAAGCCTCCCTGACAAAATGCAACATCCCCACCAATACCTGAGAGTCCCTGGCCAAAGACCGCCCTAAGTGGAGGAAGAGCATCCGGGAGGACGTTGAGCACCTCGAGTCTCATTGCTGAGAGCATGCAGAAATCAAGCGCAGGCTGCGGAAGGAGCGTGCGGCAAATCAAACTCCCCACCCACCCTCTCCTTCAACCACTGTCTGTCCCACCTGTGACAGAGACTGTAATTCCCGTATTGGACTGTACAGTCACCTGAGAACTCACTTTTTAGAGTGGAAGCAAGTCTTCCTCGATTTCGAAGGATTGCCTATGATGATGACGGTTACTTTTAAATCAAAAAGGGGTCATTTTATATCTGTGCTGTGATGAACAGGAAGCTGGGATTAGATGTCTACTTCCAGGCCCATCACCCATGAGTATGAATCCCCAGAAAATGCTGCACTAAGACCCAGCTAAGATCCCACCCATCAGTGTCCTGTCTTTTTTTCAAATGTTAGATGTATTTGTAATCTGGGCACATGGTGGCAGAGTGGGTTACCCACATCACTCGTTCTACTCCAACCATGCTAGGGCCCTCGCCACCAATGCTAAGATGGAGCAGTCGGCTGGCGCAAGGCTTTCTGCTGATTAATGAAATCCTGAGAAGCGATCGAACTCACCGGTGAGGGTGAGCAAGATCAAATAAATCTGAGCCAAGACTTGATTTAAACTCTTGACCCACTCACTGGATGAGAGTCCAGAAGCTTGCAGTCTGGGTTCTCTACTCATGCCCAGTGGGTAGCACACTCGCCTCGGAGTCAAAAGGTTGTGGGTTCGAGTCCCATTCCAGGGACTTGGGCACATAAATCAAGACTGACACTCCCAGGACAGTGCTGAGGGAGTGCTGCACTGTTGGAGGTGCCATCTTTCGGATGAGACATTAAACCTAGGCCCCGTCTGCTCTCCCAAGGAGACGTAAAAGATCCCATGGCACTGTCCTGCCCAATATTTATACTTGTACATCCCTGTCTGGCATAAAAATAAAACAGGGAAGGTGGCTCAACTATGGCTAACAAGGGAAATTAGGGATAGTGTTAAATCCAAGGAAGAGGCATATAAATTGGCCAGAAAAAGCAGCAAATCTGAGGATTGGGAGAAATTCTGAATTCAGCTGAGGAGGACAAAGAGTTTAACGAGGAGGGGGAAAATAGAGTATGAGAGTAAGCTTGCAGGGAACATAAAAACTGACCGCAAAAGCTTCTATAGATATGTGAAGAGAAAAAGATTAGTGAAGACAAATGTAGGTCCCTTGCAGTCAGAATCAGGTGAATTTATAATGGAGAACAAAGAAATGGCAGACCAATTGAACAAATACTTTTGTTCTGCCTTCACTAAGGAAGACACGAATAACCTCCCGGAAATACTAGGGAACCGAGCGTCTAGCGAGAAGGAGGAACTGATGGAAATCCTTATTAGTCAGGAAATTGTGTTAGGAAAATTGATGGGATTGAAGGCCGATAAATCCTCAGGGCCTGATAGTCTGCATCCCAGAGTACTTAAGGAAGTGGCCCTAGAAATAGTGAATGCATTGGTGATCATTTTCCAACATTCCATAGACTCTGGATCAGTTCCCATGCATTGAAAGGTAGCTAATGTAACTCCACTTTTTAAAAAAGGAGGAAGAGAGAAAACAGAGAATTATAGACCGGTTAGCCTGACATCGGTAGTGGGGAAAATGTTGGAATCAATTATTAAAGATGTAATAGCAGTGCATTTGGAAAGCAGTGACAGGATTGGTCCAAGTCAACATGGATTTATGAAAGGGAAATCGTACTTGACAAATCTTCTAGATTTTTCTGAAGATGTAATTAGTAGAGTGGACAAGGGAGAACCAGTGGATGTGGTGTATTTGGACTTTCAAAAGGCTTTTGACAAGGTCCCACACAAATATGCATAATGGTTATCCGCAAGGTTCTGTGCTGGGGCCCCAGCTGCTAACACTGTACATTAATGATTTAGACGAAGGGATTAAATGTAGTATCTCCAAATTTGCAGATGACACTAAGTTGGGTGGCAGTGTGAGCTGCGAGGAGGATGCTATGAGACTGCAGAGCGACTTGGATAGGTTAGGTGAGTGGGCAAATGCATGGCAGATGAAGTATAATGTGGATAAATGTGAGGTTATCCACTTTGGTGGTAAAAACAGAGAGACAGACTATTATCTGAATGGTGACAGATTAGGAAAAGGGGAGGTGCAAAGAGACCTGGGTGTCATGGTACATCAGTCATTGAAGGTTGGCATGCAGGTACAGCAGGCGGTTAAGAAAGCAAATGGCATGTTGGCCTTCATAGCGAGGAGATTTGAGTACAGGGGCAGGGAGGTGTTGCTATAGTTGTACAGGGCCTTGGTGAGGCCACACCTGGAGTATTGTGTACAGTTTTGGTCTCCTAACTTGAGGAAGGACATTCTTGCTATTGAGGGAGTGCAGCGAAGGTTCACCAGACTGATTCCCGGGATGGCGGGACTGACCTATCAAGAAAGACTGGATCAACTGGGCTTGTATTCACTGGAGTTCAGAAGAATGAGAGGGGACCTCATAGAAACGTTTAAAATTCTGACGGGGTTAGACAGGTTAGATGCAGGAAGAATGTTCCCAATGTTGGGGAAGTCCAGAACCAGGGGACACAGTCTAAAGATAAGGGGTAAGCCATTTAGGACCGAGATGAGGAGAAACATCTTCACCCAGAGAGTGGTGAACCTGTGGAATTCTCTACCACAGAAAGTTGTTGAGGCCAATTCACTAAATATATTCAAAAAGGAGTTAGATGAAGTCCTTACTACTAGGGGGATCAAGGAGTATGGCGAGAAAGCAGGAATGGAGTACTGAGGTTGCATGTTCAGCCATGAACTCTTTGAATGGCGGTGCAGGCTAGAAGGGCCAAATGGCCTACTCCTGCACCTATTTTCTATGTTTCTATGTTTCTAAAGCACATGGTATTGGGTGTAATGTATTGATGTGGATAGAGAACTGGTTGGCAGACGGGAAGCAAAGAGTAGGAATAAACGGGTCCTTTTCAGAAAGGCAGGCAGTGACTAGTGGGGTACCGCAAGGTTCAGTGCTGGGACCCCAGCTATTTACAATATACATTAATTATTTAGATGAAGGAATTTAATGTAATATCTCCAAGTTTGCAGATGACAGTACGCTGGGTGGCAGTGTGAGCTGTGAGGAGGATGCTAAGAGGCTGCAGAGTGACTTGGACAGGCTAGTTGAGTGGGCAAATGCATGGTGGATGCAGTATAATGTGAGGTTATCCACTTTGGTGGCAAAAACAGGAAGACAGAATATTATCTGAATGGTGACAGATTAGGAAAAGCGGAGGTGCAACGAGACCTGGGTGTCATGGTGCATCAGTCATTGAAAGTTGGCATGCAGGTACAGCAGGCTGTGAAGAAGGCAAATGGCGTGTTGGCCTTCATAGCGAGAGGATTTGAGTACAGGGGCAGGGAGGTGTTGCTACAGTTGAGTATAGGAGCAGCGAGGTCTTACTGTAGTTGTACAGGGCCTTGGTGAGGCCATACCTTGAATATTGTGTACAGTTTTGGTCTCCTAATCTGAGGAAGGACATTCTTACTATTGAAGGAGTGCAGTGAAGGTTCACCAGACTGATTTCTGGGATGGCAGGACCGACATATGAAGAAAGACTGGATCGACTAGGCTTATATTCACTGGAATTTAGAAGAATGAAAGGGGATCTCATTGAAACATGTAAAATTCTGACGGGATTGGACAGGTTAGATGCAGGAAGAATGTTCCCGATATTGGGGAAGTCCAGAACTAGGGGTCACAGTCTAAGGGTAAGGGGTAAGCCATTTAGGACCGAGATGAGGAGAAACTTCTTCACTCAGAGAACTGTGAACCTGTGGAATTCTCTACCACAGAAAAGTTGTTGAGACCAGTTCGTTAGATATATTCAAAAAGGAGTTAGATGTGGCCCTTACGGCTAAAGGGATCAAGGGGTATGGAGATAAAGCAGGAATGGGGTACTAAAGTTGCAAAAATGATCAGCCATGATCATACTGAATTGTGATGCAGGCTTGAAGGGCTGAATGGCCTACTCCCGCACCTATTTTCTATGTTTCTATATTTCTATCCCTCAATCAATGTAACAAAAACTCATTATCACATTGCTGTTTGTGGGAGTTGGCTGCCGCATTTCCCACATTAAAACACTCCAAAAGTGCTTCAATGGCTGTAAAGCACTTTGAAACATCCGGTGGTTGTGAAAGGTGCTATATAAATGCAAGTCTGTCTTTTTTTCTAACAGTAAAACTAAAGAATTAGGATTTAACGTTACTCAGTCCATTGTACCGGTGATGTATTTGGCCTGTTTTTGCTGGTCTGAGAGCTCCCTGAAGGGTCCATTGCAGTCTCTTGCCGTTGCCGTCTGGTTCCTCGCTGCCACCTTCTGTGTGATTCTGTCTTCTATTTCATCTGCCCAAGACATATTCCAATCCCAAATCTGACCAGCCTCAGATTCTGGGCACCCACTAGTGACCTCTGATCCTTCCGAGAGATTGTGGGATAGATCAGCATCAGGGAAGTCAGTAGGTAGAAAGGAGGTTGTAGGGAGAGCTGGAATTAGAGAACAAATGGGTTATAATCATACAATCAATCTCATTTTATATGGTGGAACAACTCAATATGTAGTCAAAACTAAAGCAATAAACTTAAGAAGTAATAAATTAAGAGCGGACCGAAAGGTATGGCAAAGGATTCAAATATCAGGGACTCGTTAAAAATCAGCAATGTAACCCCACAAAGCTGATGATGCACAGTATAAATGGCTCAAAAGACAATGAGATATATTTCTGAAGACAGCGGGGAGCGGTGATGTGAGTTAGATCTATTACTTGACCAGCTCTTCTTCCTAAAAATAATTATTGTGTGCACGTGTGTGTGAGATATATAGACAGTGAGAAGGAGAGATAGAGAGGGAAATAGGCAGACAAAGAGAGAGAGAGGGAGGGAGGAGCAGACAGAGAAAAGGAGGGAGAGACAGATGGACAGAGAGAGGGAGGAGGGACGACAGAGAGAGGAAGAGAGGAGGGAGACGGAGAGGGGGAGGGAGACGGAGAGGGGGAGGGAGACGGAGAGGGGAGAAGAGAGGGGGGAGGAGGGAGGGGGAGGAACAGAGGGAGCGGGAGGAACAGAGGGAGCGAGTATACAAGTTTGTAAACTTGTTGGTGGAATGTTTGTCATCGTTTGCCAGACTACATGTGACTAGTGATACAGTTACACCCTCATGTGCATCTCATTGTGTGTCACAGTGATAAACCCGTGCACGTCTCTCACAAGATTGTTTAATTTTCCTCACAATTATTCCCCCCTCCTCTTCTCTCCTTCTCTCCTTGTCCACTGATATTAGTGCATCGGGGGCAGCCACCTTCTGCTAGGCCATTCAAGTGACTCATCTTCAACATGAGCCTGGGCAGTGTTAGCAGACGAATGCTCCACACTCACTCTCACCGGACATTGACAGCTGCAATTCTTGATTGGAATCCCGGGAGCTGGGGATCCCAGGAGCGGGAACCCCCCAGACGGTTGGGAGCGAGGAATCCTGGGAGTGGGGAATCCCGGGAACGAGGAATCCCGGGAGCGAGGAATCCCAGAAACGAGGAAACCCTGGAGCGGGGAATCCCGGACAGTTGGGAGCGAGGAATTCCGGGAGCAGGGAATCCCGGACGGTCGGGAGCGAGGAATCCCAGGAGTGGGGAAACCCGGACAGTTGGTCGCGGGGAATCCCGGGAGCGAGGAATCCCGGAAGCGAGGATTCTGACCGACTTTATCACCTAATTCAGGAGCATCGAGGCCAATTGCAGCGTCTAAACAGCAGAAGTGGGGCATCTCAGCCTCCCTGCTCCATGTGGCCCAGTATTGCTTCAGGATGAGCCTTTGCCCGGTAGGCCATAGGGGAACTAAGGAATCCTCTCTCCAATCAATGCCATTTTAATTGTAAAACAATTCCTGTAAACTAGACACAGCGGCTTGAAGCACACACAACTCCTGTGAGAATTGCATCATCACTTTGCTCAACTATAAAGTTGGACGAGGCCTGGATAGATTTAGGATACAGCAGCAGATTAATTAATTGAAGTACTGTCTGCTGCTCAATCAGCATTTCTATAGCCACAGACTCTGGATCAAACCTTAATGTAGGCCGTAAATATCGCAGCCTCAGAGACACAAAAACCCAATAAACACTGACCCCAATTTAAATGCATTTTACAATTACCCAGTAAATGAGAAGACAGCAATCCAATAAAACAGGACTTTTACGTTTCATTTATTCCGTGTAGTGAGCCGCTCGGAAAACAGGCCTGCTGAAAAGGTCAGGGGAATAGATGTTCATCATCGTGACATGTGCACCATCCAGTCCATTTACAAAGACCTTCAAAGCAGATTTGTATTGTTCGATATCGACGGTGTAGTGCCTTCATCCAGGCACTAGAGGGTGAACTATGAGTATTCTGATAGAACAAAGACCGTGCTGGTCACTTGTAGCTATCACGGACTCTTCCCGTCAGGGCCTAGAATTCCACTGGGGCTCTACCAGTCTCTGGCCACAGCTCCAGAGTGCAACCAGCCCGATCCACCCCACCCCACCTCACTGCCCCTGGGAAACGGTGCACACTCAGTTACTCCAGGTCTCCACCGTTCTTCAGAGTTGTGTGTGTTTCAAGCCACTGTGTCTAGTTTACAGGAATTAGTTTACAATTAACATGGCATTGATTGCAGAGAGGATTCCTTAGTTCCACCATGGCCTAGTGGGCAAAGACTCTTCCCGAAGCAATACTGGGCCACATAGAGCAGGCAGGCTGAGATGCCCCACTTCTGCTGTTTAGACGCTGCGATAGACCTCGATGCTTCTTGACTTATGAGGGGTGGAACTTCCATCTGTCCCTTGCAAGGCAAATGCTGGGCCGGGAGCAGGAGCGGGGACTCCCGACGGTGCGAGTTCCTGCTCCTGATCCACAGTCGAGACCACAGGCGGGTCACACACTGAACACACGGGCTGGAGCGTGTCACACACACAACACACGGGATGGGAGCGTGTCACACATGGGCTGGAAGCGTGGCACACACAGATCACACGGACTGGAGCGTGTCACACACAGAACACATGGGATGGGAGCGTGTTACACACAGAGCACACGAAATACGGCGCAGGTGTCACATGCGGGAGAACACACAAGGTGGACTGTGTGATATAGAAGATAAAGAACGGAGGACCGACTAAATATTATTCAGTAGGAGAGCCAATCGCTCATAGGGCAATAAAGTTTAAAAAGATTTTGCTGCGTGACACTCTGAATGACTCCATATTGTGAAATGGATTTGCAGTCTGTCACTCTTGCTGATCGTAAAGGTCACTTTGAACACTTCTCAGATTTTGACAGCCATATACAGAAGAATGGCCCCGCTGCAGTGTGTCGTACACAAGGCAATACCCAGGCTTGGCCTATAGCTTGTCCGCGCGTGGCCTCAGGGATTCTGGCACTGACCTACTCGAACATACAGGGGCTCAAGTGCACTCCCTGCCTCAACAGATACCAGGGACCCAGGTGCAGACACCTCAGGCCCCTGTAAATCCCCCACATACCCACCAGTGAGTTAGTGGTCAACTGGGCAATGTTGTGGATGGGGAACTGAGAGACCTTATGATTATGGAGTTAGCAGCTTTGCTCCCAGTTGAGGAGGACATGGAGCAACGTTAGGGAGCAGCTTAGGAGCCGGATGGAGTCAGGGAAAATTGCAGAATGTTCAGCGACAGCTCATTAAGGTAGCCTCAGCTTCCCCAGTGTGCAACTGGAGAAAGTTTCGGTTCATCCAGAATATCCAACTGAACAGATAGACCGGGCTTCTCATCTGAAGGATGCCACCTTCATCCCAACCCTCTGTCAGTACTGCACTGCAGCGGCATCTCGGCTTACGAGCTCAAACTCCTCGTATTGTATCCAGAGGCAAGTGTGCTAGCAACTGAGGTTGCTCACACACTTCAGTAACCAGGGAAAATATCCTGCCAGCGTTTTATCAACACCAATGTGTATTTATATAGCGTCTTTAACTTGGTAAAACGTCCCAAAGCGCTTCACAGGAGTGGTTCAAGACACAACAAATAAATTTGACACCGAGCCACACAAGAAGAAATTATGGCAGGAGAGGTAGGTTTTATGGAGCGTCTTAAAGGAGGAAAGAGAGGTCGAGAGGCGGAGAGGTTTAGGGAGGGAGTTCCAGAGCTTGGGGCCTAGGCAACAGAAGGCACGGCCACCAATGGTTGAGCGATTATAATCAGGGATGCTCAAGAGGGCAGAATTAGAGGAAAGACCTTCGTCCCAATTATATGAGCTAGATGGAAGTGAGAAGTATAGGCAAAAAGTGCAACATTAGTTGGACATTCCAGCCACTTCACCACACTACAGCTTCGAGAATCTTCTGCAAATAAAGTTACCAGGCTTACATTGTCTGCCTGGCTCAGTGGGGTAACACTTTTACCTCTGACTCATAAGGTTGTGGGTGCCAACTGCCCCCCCAGAGACTTAATCTAGCCTGACACTCAGTGCAGTACTGAGGGAGCACTGTGCACTAGGAGGTAGGTGAGGCATGAAACTCAGGCCCTCTCATGCGGATGTAAAAGATCTGCTCGAATTATTCAAAGTAGAGCAGGGGACTTTTCCAAGTGTTCTGGTCAATATTTACCCCTCAATTAACATCACTAAAACAAATTAGCTGGTCATTTACCTCCATGCTGTTTGTGGGAGCTTTCCTACATTACAACAGTGACTACACTTCAAAAGTACTTAATTGGCTTTAAAGTGCTTGTCAACATTCTGAGGTTGTGAAAGGCGCTATATAAATGCAAGTTCTTTCTCTCTTTCCTGCACAAAAATAGCTTTGTGGCACAGTACATAAATAAAATGCTGTGCCAGAGAAAAGGATTTGTCATGAAGTGTTCTATCCAGATGTGTCTCTTTTCCCAGACATTAATGCATTTATGAGGATTTGACGATTAATACCTGGTCAGACACTGGTTTATTAAATTGCCTCAAAGTAGGGTATTAAAACTCACTGGAGATTGTTTGTGCGTTGGTTTGAAGCTTCTTAGGGCTATTTATAGCAACTGAAATGCTTGGATTATTCAGAACGTTTGTTAGCGGAAATTACAATGTGGGGAAGTAAGAATAGCCGCATCAGCTGAATGCTGCGATATCCTATTTACAGCTGGAATGTAAACACTTTTTATCAGACGATGTCGTTGATTCATAAAAATCTTCTGTAAATAGTGGCAATTGCACAAGTTTTGAAATTATATTCTCCCTCTGCCTTTTCATCCAGGAATAATTCCAGACTCGCTGTCTCGTGCAATGGGCTCTGTCTGCACAAAGTGTTTGGCAAAACTTTCCATTTATTGCAAACGTGCAATGTTGCTGTAAATCACACTGAAATGTGCCCGGTACCAGAACATAAAGGACACACTGTTCTTCTAGCTTTTGTGCTGTACCTGCCCTGGAAGTGTTTGATGGGACAGTGTAGAGAGCTTTATTCTGTATCTAACCCGTGCTGTACTTGCTCTGGGAGTGTTTGATGGAACAGTGTAGAGACCTTTATTCTGTATCTAACTGTGCTGTACCTGCCCTGGAAGTGTTTGATGGGACAGTGTAGAGGGAGCTTTACTCTGTATCTAACCCGTGCTGTACCTGCCCTGGGAGTGTTTGATGGGACAGTGTAGAGGGAGCTTTACTCTGTATCTAACCCGTGCTGTACCTGCCCTGGGAGTGTTTGATGGGACAGTGTAGAGGGAGCTTTACTCTGTATCTAACCCGTGCTGTACCTGCCCTGGGAGTGTTTGATGGGACAGTGTAGAGGGAGCTTTACTCTGTATCTAACCCCGTGCTGTATTTGAGCTGGGAGGGTTTGATGGGAGAGGAAAAGGCGGGGGTGTCAAACGCGCAGACTGGATCCGGCGCATGGAACATTTGCATCCGAGCTTTACCTGAGTAAGGGGTCTCCGTCTCCCCCTGCGTCAGCCCAAAACAGAAACTGTCAACGGCCACGGCGAGCGCCTGGGCAAAGTTGGCGTCCATGAGGAAGGAGCCGTCGGAGGAGCTGACCATGCTGCAGCGGGCACTGGTGAAATTGTCCTCGGACACCGAGCCCCAGCCATTGGCCAGCGACCCAGCGAGCGAGCTCTCACACTCGCTGAGGCTGGAGGTGGGAGTGTGGCAGAATCGACGCAAGAACCGGTGAGAGTTCACACGGGCCACCTCCACATCCAGGTCATCGTCCTCGTCGTCATAGTCCGCATCATCCATTTCCAGGTCAGACAACAGCGGCCCGCAGATGTAGCCGTACGTATGGGGCGGCGAGAAAGGTCTTTGAAAGGAGGACAGGCTGTCTGTAAAATTCCTGTAAATAAAAAACAAATTAATTAATTCCCATCACCAGGAGCTACCTTCACTACCAACAACTTTCATTTACATAAAGTCTTTTATGTATTAAAACAGCCCAAGGCACTGTGCCTCAGTGTTATCAGACCGAATTCGACACCAAGCCACCTTAGGAAAGGTCTTGGTCAAAGAGGTAGCTTTTAACGAGCATCTTGAAAGAAAGAAATATACATTTACATAGCACCTTTCACGACCACTGAACGTCCCAAAGCGCTTTACAGCCAATGAAGTACTTTTGGAGTGTAGTCACTGTTGTAATGTGGGAAATGAAGCAACCAATTTGCGCACAGCAAGCTCCTACAAACAGCGATGTGTTCATGACTAGATAATCTGTTTTTGTTATGTTGATTGAGGGATAAATATTAGCCAGGACACTGCTAGTAGAGCGTTGGACTAAATGGATATAGACAGGCTAAGTGAGTGAGCCTACATCTGGCAAATGGAGTATAATGCGGACTTGCGATGAGTGATTGGGGCGGAAGAATGATGAGGGATCGTGACTGAGATTTGGTGGGTGATCGTGACGGAGGTTCGGCGAGTGTTTGGTGTGGAGGTGTGGCGAGAGATTGTGGCGGAGGTGTGGCGAGTGTTTTTGTGGCGGAGGAGCGGTGAGGGATCATGGTGGAGGTGTTGCGAATGTTTGTGGCGGAGGAGCGGCGAGAGATTGTGGCGGAGGTGCGGCGAATGAGGGTATGGGGCCCAGAAGAGCCGAGGGCCCAGAAGCAGCATGGGCCAGCCCACACTACGATATTTGTGCACACTAGGTCCATGCAGCAGAGCAGGTCTCCAGTCGTCCTGGTTTACCCTTGCCACTGGATAAAGGCCTAGCTCTGTCAAGCCCGTGTGGTGGCTGGTTTGCAACGGTCACCACACGTTAAAAAAATCCACGATCTTCTACCCCTTCAATTGGAGTTCAGGACTAGAACATCGGGTCCTTCATTGAAACATCTGTGAACTCATGTGGAAGCAAGTCATCCTTGTTCGAGGGACCGCCTATGATGATGGGGAATAGTCGTGTCTGGACCTAACAAAGGCGTGCATCAGGTGCTCGTCTCAACACTGGAGTGTCGACCAGCTACTCGAATACAAGGAGCCCATCCAAACCGTATCCCCTTCCAACGTCCACAGCAGGTCTAACTGGAGAACGGAAACCTGGCTGATCTTTCCCTCCCTGGGGGAAATTGTAGCATAGGAAGATAGAAGCAGGAGGAGGCCATTCAGCCCCTTCGAGCCTGTTCCGCCATTCAATTAGATCACAGCATCGGCGCGACAATCTGAACAAAAACAAAAAGAACTTCCAGTTTTCACAACTTTAGGACATCCCAAAGCACTTTAAAGCCAATGAAGTACTTTTGAAGCGTAGTCACTGTTGTAATGTAGGAAACGCGGCAAACAATTAGTGCACAGCAAGCTCCCACAAACAGCAATGAGATAAGGACCAGATAAACTTTTTTTTAGTGGTATTGGTTGAGGGATAAATATTGGGCAGGAAACCGGAGAAAAACTCCCCTGCTCTTGTTCGAGAGTACCATGCGATCGTTTACAGGCACCTCAGAAGACAGACAGTGCTCGGTGTAACTTCGGACTCCTTCAGTAACTGCACTCCGCTATCTGAACACAGTCCAAACCTGGCACCTTCCTGGTCTGTATGGCTCAGATCAACACCTGGCAGTCCATTTTTTTTTCATTCATGGGATGTGGGCGTCACCGGCAAGGCCAGCATTATTTGCCCATCCCAAATTGCCCTGGAGAATGTGGCAGTGAGCCGCCTTCTTGAACCGCTGCAGTCCGTGTGGTGAAGGTACTCCCACAGTGCTGTTAGGGAGGGAGTTCCAGGATTTTGACCCAGCGACAATGAAGGAACAGCGATATATTTCCAGGTCAGGATGGTGTGTTACTTGGAGGGGAACTTGCAGGTAGTGGTGTTCCCATGTGCCTGCTGCCCTTGTCAAGGTAGTAGAGGTTGTGGGTTTGGGAGGTGCTGCCGAGAAAGCCTTGGCAAGTTGCTGCAGTGCATCTTGTAGATGGTACACACTGCAGCCACGGTGCGCCGGTGGAGGAGGGAGTAAATGTTTAAGGTAATGGATGGGATGCCAATCAAGCGGGCTGCTTTGTCCTGGATGGTGTCGAGCTTCTTGAGTGTTGTTGGAGCTGCACTCATCCAGGCAAGTGGAGAGTATTCCATCGCACTCTTGACTTGTGCCTTGTAGATGGTGGAAAGGCTTTGGGGAGTCAGAAGGTGAGACACTCGCCACTGAATACCCAGCATCTGTCCTGCTCTTGATGCCACAGTATTTATGTGGCTGGTCCAGTTAAGTTTCTGGTCAATGGTGACCCCCAGTATGTTGATGGTGAGGGATTCTGTGATGGCAATGCCATTGAATGGTGGTTGGGTGGTGAATAGACTCTCGCTTGTTGGAAATAGTAATTGCCTGGCACTTGTGTAGCGCCAATGTTAACTGAGTTATAAGTGCATCCCTATCATTTTAAAATAAAAGATTAAACATACAAGTTACTCTGGTGACATACCAAAGGCACGCTGGGTTAACCTTAATGATCTAATTCCACAATGGCTCCCTTGGCTAAGAGCAGTTTAAGAAAATAACTTTTTCCTCCTCCAACAGCAACTGTAAGTCAGATTATTGAGGGCTGCATGTGCCCATCAGTCACTGTAACAGAGTGCATCCGTCAAACACAATCCCTCTGTCTCTCTGTTCAGTCTTCTCCCTTCTCCCACCGCCCTTCAATTTGTGCTTAAAATTTTTTGTTGGTAAACATATAATTTAGTCTAAGCTCGTTTATCCTGTAAGATAACTTGCTTCTGTAAAAAAAATCATTTTAAATCTACAGCTTTGCTTGAGCAGGGGATTGGATCAGTGTGGGAGCAGGGGATTGGATCAGTGTGGGAGCAGGGGATTGGATCAGTGTGGGAGCAGGGGATTGGATCAGTGTGGGAGCATGGGATTGGATCAATGTGGGAGCAGGGGACTGGATCAGTGTGGGAGCCGGGGATTGGATCAGTACGGGAGCAGGGGATTGGATCAGTACGGGAGCAGGGGATTGGATCAGTACGGGAGCGGGGGTTAGATCAGTGTGGGAGCAGGGGATTGGATCAGTGTGGGAGCAGGGGATTGGATCAGAGTGGGAGCAAGGGATTGGATCAGTACGAGAGCGGGGGTTGGATCAGTGTGGGAGCGGGGGATTCGATCAGTATGGGCGCAGGGGATTGGATCAGTATGGGAGCAGGCCATTGGCTCAGTATGGAAGCAGGGGATTGGTCCAGTTCACATCTCATGTAACGTGAGTGAGCTTTCTGCACTAAAATCAGAAGGTCCACCTTTCGCATGCTCCAAGGACAGTGACAATGAATTGCCTCCCCACTGTGTCACTGTGACTCAGTGGGTAGCTCTCTTGCCTCAGGGTCAGAAGGTTGTAGGTTTAAGTCCTATTCCAGCGACTTGAGGACATCATCTATGTTATATATGTAAACTTATGTATACCTTGTACAGCCATCAGAAGGCTCATCCCCTGGTGTCCCAAGGAATCCCAGAAGCCTATGAGAGCACAGGTACTTAAGGAGGCCTCACAGGCTGGAGAGGCACTCTGAAGACCTGCAATAAAAGACTAAGGTCACACTTTACTTTGAGCTCACAGTATCCAGTCAGACTCTTTATTCATACATAACAACTGGCGACAAGATACAGATGACGAACCCAATGATGCAGAGAACAGTGGGCATCCTGGAGAAATTCTCAGAGGGAGATGATTGGGAAACCTTCGTGAAGCGACTCGACCAGTACTTCGTGGCCAACGAGCTGGAAGGAGAAGCGAACGCTGCCAAACGAAGAGCGATTCTCCTTATCGTCTGTGGGACATCAACATATGGCTTCATGAAAAATCTGCTTGCTCCAGCGAAACCCACAGAGAAATCATATGATGATTTGTGCACACTGGTCCGGGAGCATCTGAACCTGAAGGAAAGTGTTCTGATGGCGAGGTAGCAGTTCTACACCTAAAAAAGGTCTGAAGGCCAGGAAGTGGCGAATTATGTCACCGAGCTAAGACGCCTTGCAGGACATTGCGAATTTGAAGGACATTTGGAGCACATGCTCAGAGACTTTTTCGTCCTTGGCATTGGCCATGAAATGATACTTCGCAAACTTTTGACTGTAGAGACCCCAACCTTAAGTAAGGCTATAGCGATAGCCCAGGCGTTCATTGCCACCATGACAATACTAAGCAAATCTCTCAGCACACGAGTCCTGCTACAAGTACTGTGAACAAAGTGATGTCGTTTTCAAATCGCAACGTATAAGGCAGGCCCCACATGCCTGCAGCTGCACATCCGCAGAAGTCTCAGAGTCCACCATCAAGGGTGGTGAATGAAAGGCCATTAACACCTTGTTGGCGCTGCAGGGGTGATCATAGGTTCCATTCATGCCATTTCAAAGGATACATTTGCAAGGGCTATGGAACAATGGGACACCTCCAACGTATGTGCAGGCGAGCTGAAAACTCTGTTAATCCTGCAAACCACCATGTTGCAGAGGAGGACAGATCCACAGCGGATCACGATGAACCAGAGCCTCAGACCAAGGAGGCAGAGGTATATGGGGTGCACACATTTACCACAAAGTGTCCCCCGATAATGCTGAAGGTTGAATTAAATGGACTCCCGGTGTCAGTGGAGCTGGACACGGGCGTGGGCCAGTTCATTATGAGCAAAAAGACTTTTGAAAAATTATGGTGCAGCAAGGCCTCAAGGCCAATCTTGACTTCCATTCGCACTAAACTGAGAACTTACACAAAGGAACTGATTCCTGTAATCGGCAGGAATGGGGTACTGAAGTTGCATGTTCAACCATGAACTCATTGAATGGTGGTGCAGGCTCGAAGGGCTGAATGGCCTACTCCTGCACCTATTTTCTATGTTTCTATGAACCAGGTATCGGGAAGTTCCAAGGAGCAAAAGTGCAGATTCACCTAATTCCGGGGGCGCGACCCATCCATCACAAGGTGAGAGCAGTACTGTACATGATGAGAGAAAGAGTAGAGATCGAGCTAGACCGGCTGCAACGAGAAGGCAACATTTCGGCGAGTGAATTCAACGAATGGGCCAGTCCTATTGTTCCAGTCCTCAAGGGAGATGGCACCATCAGAATCTGTGGTGATTACAAAGTAACCATCAATCGTTTCTCCCTGCAGGATCAATACCCACTACCAAAGGCTGACGACCTTTTTGCCACGCTGGCGTGGGGGAAAAATGATCACAAAGCTGGACTTGACGCAGGAGCTGGAGGAATCATCGAAGGGCCTCACCTGCATCAACGCGCACAAAGGTCTCTTCATTTATAACAGACGCCCGTTTGGAATTCGATCAGCCACGGCGATATTCCAGAGACACATGGATAGCTCACTGAAGTCGGTCCCGCACACGGTGGTCTTCTAGGACAACATCTTGGTTACAGGTCGGGACACAGTCGAGCATCTGCAAAACCTGGAGGAGGTTCTTAGTCGACTCAACCACATGGGGCTCAGATTAAAATGCTTGAAGTGTGTTTTCCTGGCGCCTGAAGTAGAGTTCCTGGGGAGAAGAATCGCGGCGGATGGCATCAGGCCCACCGATTCGAAGACGGAGGCAATCGAGAACGCACCGAGGCCACAGAACGTGATCGAACTGCGGTTGTTTCTAGGACTCCTGAACTACTTTGGTAACTTCTTACCGGGTCTCAGTACACTGTTAGAACCACTGCACGCCTTATTGTGTAAAGGAGACGAATGGGTATGGGGCAAAAGCCAAGAAAATGCCTTTGTAAAAGCTAGAAAATTGTTATGCTCAAACAAGTTGCTTGTGTTGTATGACCCATGTAAACGTTTGGTATTAGCACGTGATGAGTCGTCATATGGCATCAGGTGTGCATTGCAACAAGCTAATGAATCTGGGAAATTGCAACCGGTTGCTTATGCATCTGGAAGTCTGTCTAAGGCTGAGAGAGCCTACAGCATGATTGAAAAAGAAGCTTTAGTATGTGTCTATGGGGTAAAGAAAATGCGTCAATATCTGTTTGGGCTCAAATTTGAATTGGAAGCTGACCATAAGCCTCTAATATCCCTGTTTTCCAAGCGTAAGGGGATAAATACCAATGCATCAGCCCACATCCAGAGATGGGCACTCACGTTGTCTGCATACAACTACGCCATCCGCCACAGGCCAGGCACAGAATACTGTGCCAATGCTCTCAGTAGGCTGCCATTGCCCACCACAGGAGTGGAAATGGCGCAGTCCGCAGATTTAATCATGGTTATGGAAGCATTTGAGAGTGAGCAATCACCCGTCGCAGCCCAACACATTAGAACCTGGAGGAGCCAGGACCCCTTACTGTCCCTCGTAAAAAATTGTGTGCTTCACGGGAGCTGGTCCAGTGTCCCAGTGGAAATGCAGGAAGAGATAAAGCCGTACCAGCGGCTCAAAGATTAAGTGTCTATACAGGCAGACAGCCTTCTGTGGGGCAATCGGGTAGTGGTCCCCAAGAAGGACAGAGACACTTTCATCAGTGACCTCCACAGTACCCATCCAGGCATAGTGATGATGAAAGCGATAGCCAGATCCCACGTGTGGTGACCCGGTATCGATGCGGACTATAACACATGCTCGCAGTTAAGCAATTCACCCAGGGAGGCGCCACTAAGTTTATGATCTTGGCCCTCCAAACCATGGTCCAGGGTCCATGTCGACTACGCAGGCCCGTTTTTGGATAAAATGTTCCTTGTGGTTGTAGATGTGTACTCCAAGTGGATTGAATGTGAGATAATGTCGGCAAGCACGTCCGCCGCCACCACTGAAAGCCTGCGGGCCATGTTTGCCACACACGGACTACCTGATGTCCTTGTGAGTGATAAGGGTCCATGCTTTACCAGTGCAGAGTTCAAAGAATTTATGACCCGTAACAGGATCAAACATGTTACATCTGCCCGGTTCAAACCAGTATCCAATGGTCGGGCAGAGAGAGCAGTGCAGACTATCAAGCAGGGCTTGAAGAGGGTAACGGAAGGCTCACTGCAGACTCGCTTATCCCGAGTCCTGCTCAGCTACCGCACGAGACCGCACTCACTCACTGGGATCCCACCCGCTGAACTGCTCATGAAAAGGGCACTTAAGACTAGGCTCTCGTTAGTTCACCCTGATCTACACGAACAGGTAGAGAGCAGGCGGCTTCAACAAAATACATGTCATGATAACGCAAATGTGTCACATGAAATTGAAATCAATGATCCTGTATTTGTATTGAATTATGGACAAGGTCCCAAGTGGCTTCCCGGCACTATTGTGGCCAAAGAGGGGAGCAGGGTGTTTCGGGTCAAACTTTCAAATGGACTCATTCACTGGAAACACTTGGACCAAATCAAACTCAGATTTACGGACTATTCTGAGCAACCCACTTTCGACACTACCTTCTTTGACCCCCCAACATACACACCAGTGGCAACCGACACTGCGGTTGGCCACGAAGCAGAACCCATCACCCGCAGCAGCCCAGCAGGACTCACTACACTAGGCAGCCCAGCAAGGCCAGCTGCACAGCAGCCCAGCGAGGACCCAACAAACGATTCACCAAAAACAGCATTTGCACCGAGGCAATCAACCAGGGAAAGAAAGGCCTCAGATCGACTCACCTTGTAAATAGTTACACTGTTGGCTTTCGGGGGGGGGGAGGGGCGGGGAGGGACGGGGGGAATGTTGTTATATATGTAAACTTGTATATACCTTATACTGCCACCAGAGGGCTCATCCCCTGGAGTCCCAAGGGATCCCAGAATCCCTTGGGAGCACAGGTACTTAAGGAGGCCTTACAGGCTGAAGAGGCACTCTGAAGACCTGTAATAAAAGACTACGGTCACACTATACTTTGAGCTCACAGTATCCAGTCAGACTCATTATTCATATATAACAATCTAGGCAGACACTCCAATGCAGTACTGAGGAAGTGCTGCACTGTCGGATGTGCCGTCTTTCAGATGAGATGTTAAACCTCTCAGTTAGACGTAAAAGATCCCATGGCACTATTTGAAAAAGATCAGAGGAGTTCTCCTTTGTGTCCTGGCCAATGTTTATCCTTCAATTAGCATTACTAATCTGGTCATTATCACATTACTGTTTGTAACTCATGGTCTACAGAGCTGTAGTAATACCTGCCCTCCTGTATAGCTCTAAAACATGGACTATGTAGAATAGATACCTCAAGTCGCTGGAGAAATACCACCAATGATGTCTCCGCAAGATCCTACAAATTCCCTAGGAGGACAAACGCACCAACATTAGCGTCCTCGTCCAGGCTAACATCCCCAGCATTGAAGCACTGACCACACTTGATCAGCTCCCTGGGCAGGCCACATAGTTTGCATGCCAGACATGAGACCCCCAAAGCAAGTGCTCTACTCGGAGCTCCTTCACAGCAAACGAGCCAAAGATGGGCAGCGGAAACGTTAAAAGGCCACTCTCAAAGCCTCCTTGATAAAGTGTGGCATCCCAACTGACATCTGGGAGTCCCTGGTCAAAGACCGCCCTCAGTGGAGGAACTACATCCAGGAGGGTGCTGAGCACCTCGAGTCTCAATGCTGAGAGCATGCAGAAATCAAGCGCAGGCAGCGGAAAGAGCGTGCGGCAAATGAATCCCACCCACCCCTTCCCTTAACGACTATCTGTCCCACCTGTGACAGAATCTGTGGCTCTCATATTGGAATGTTCAGCCACCAAAGAACTCACTTCAGGAGTGGAAGCAAGTCTTAACCTGTGGAATTCCCTACCGCAGAGAGTTGTTGAGGCCAGTACATTGGATATATTCAAGAGGGAGTTAGATATGGCCCTTATGGCTAAAGGGATCAAGGGATATGGAGAGAAAGCAGGAAAGGGGTACTGATCAGCCATGATCTTTTTGAATGGTGGTGCAGGCTCGAAGGGCCGAATGGCCTACTCCTGCACCTGTTTTCTATGTTTCTATGTTTCCTCGATTCCGAGGGACTGCCTATGATGATGACTGCTTGTGCTGTGAGTAAATTAAGTGCCGTATTTACATAGATTACAACACTTCAAAAAGTACTTTGTTGGCTGTAAATTAATTTGGGACATCCTGGGACGAGGTTGTGAAAGGCGCTATATAAATACTTCTTATTGGAGGATGAGAAATTTTAATTCTCTGATTTTACTGTAAACAGTAACCAGAATTCCAGCAACCAGAACACCTGAGTGAAGTGAGGGTAATTGTTGCATTCTTAGTGACATTACATAGAACTTACAGCAGAGAAACAGATCATTCCTCCCAACTGGTCTGTGCTAGTGTTTATGCTCCACACGAGCCGCCTCCCACCCCTTTTCATCCAACCCTACCAGTATATCCTTCTATTCCTTTCTCCCTCATGTGTTTATCTAGCTTCCCCTTAACTGCATCTATGCTATTCCCCACTGGATGTATTGGCGACTATCTTATGTTCATGACCCTGAGGTTTGGTCTCCCCCACAAGTGGGAACATCTTCTCTACAGAGGAGATTTACGAGGATGTTGCCTGGACTGGAAAATTTTAGCTATGAGGAAAGATTGAATAGGCTGGGGTTGTTTTCTTTACAACAGAGGAGACTGAGGTGTATAAAATTATGAAGGGCCGAGATAGAGTGGATAGGAAGGACCTATTTCCTTTAGCAGAGGGGTCAACAACCAGAGGGCAAAGATTTAAAGTAATCGGTAGAAGGTTTAGAAGGGATTTGAGGGGAAATTCTTTCACCCAGAGGTGGTGGGGGTCTGGAACTCATTGCCTGAAAGGGTGGAAGATGCAGAAACCCTCACCACATTTAAAAAGTGCTTGGATGTGCCGTAACCTACAGAGCTACGGACCAAGAGCTGGAAAGTGGGATTAGGCGGGATAGCTCTTTGTCGGCCGGCATGGACACGATGGGTTGAATGGCCTCCGTCTGAGCTGTAAATTTCTGTGATGCTATGATACGTCTACCCTATCAAGCCCCTTCATAATATTAAAGACCTCTGTTAGGTCACTCTTCAGACTTCTCTTCTCCAGACATGTTTTAGTGGAAAGTAACAGAGAACTTAGGAACTCATGAAGGCTCCTGCTCAAACCTTTGGTTACTCCCGCCTACCAGCTCCAGGTACTGAGCTACCTGCTCTGGCCGCAGGCCATTTTCAGCGTCGTCGTTTGCAGACAGTGAGAGGGTGGCAGAGGACAGACGGCTGTAGCACGTGGTCTGATAGGACAACTCATCGTCTCCCGGGGGAGACCAGCTTTCCATCCTCGTTGTTCCCGGCGAGACCGTGCTGGATTCTGAAAGCTTTGTGGATTTGCTTGGTCTGAAAGAAAACACCAACACAAGTGAGCCTTTCCCTTCAATCTTCCCACACTGCCCTTCCCGAGGAACCTCGTGCTGAAGAATGGATGCCTATAGCCCTCATAGGAAGATAGACACCGGAGTGGGCTTCCCTAATCCTCTCCTCATCTCTCTTCCTTTAAGATACTTCTTGAAACCTACCTCTTAGACAAAGCTTCAGGTCATCTATCCCAATATCGCCTAATGCAACTCAGTGTCAAATTTTGTTGGATAACATTCCAGTGAAGCACCGTGGGACGTTTCACTACGTTAAAGTCGCTAGATAAATACAAGGTGTTGTTCAGCCCCTCGATCCTCTTCCGTCATACAGTTAGATCTTGGCTGATCTGTACCTGAACTCCATTTACCCACCTTTGATCCAAATCCCTTGATAGCCTTACCATGCTGATCTTTCCTCTCTTGTAGGCGATCCCTCGAACTAAAATGACTTGCTTCCACATGAGTCCACAGATGTTTCAATGAAGGACCCGATGTTCCAGTCCTGAACTCCAATTGAAGGGGCGGAAGATGCCTGTGCGTGGATTTTTTTAACGTGTGGTGATCGTTGCACATCAACCACCACACAGGCTTGACAGAGCTCGGCCTTTATTCAGTGGCAAGGGTTAACCAGGACTACTGGGGACCTGCTCGGCTGCACGGACCTAGTGCACATACATATTGCAGTGTGGACTGGCCCGTGCTGTCCCTGGGCCCTTGGCTCTTCTGGGCCCCTCTAGCTTAGACTAATCATGACACCATCACTACCTTTCCCCCTCCAATCTGGTGACAGAGTTGGAGTTGTTGGTGGTATGGTCAGTTATATCGGTTTTATTTTTAAACTGTAGCATTTCCTGAGGATAAGTAAATGTGGTTTCCCCTTCTTCTATCCTCCCCCATTTTTCTCAGTCCTTACCTTTCCTCTCTGCCCTGGACTTGCCGAGGTTCCTCTACAGGGAGAGGTGGAGGAGGTGGGAGAGCATCCACCAGTTTTAGCCCAAAACTGTGATGCTGGATCTTTGGAGAACAGAACGTCTTCATCACCTTCTTCCCATCACCTGTCAACGAGAGGAGAGGTTAGAAAACCAGGACAGGAGTAGACAGTGGCATTTGGATACCCAATCCAGGCATAATTCCAGCTTGGTCCTCCCATTATAATGTATAGACCCAGTTGACATGATGTCACTTCCTTAGTAATGTTGCTCTCCACTATACAAGGTGTCAACGACACAAGCTTACATGATTAAAGCCAGGTTAAATACTTAAGAGCAATCTCCTTTTCAAATCACACACAGATGAGGCAAAAACCACTTAGTACAAATACACTATAATATCTTAGAGTAATGGTGAACAGTCACTCCAAAAGAACAAATTTCAATTTATACAGCGACTTTCATGACCTCAGGACGTCCAAGAATAATTTGCAGATAATGAAGTTCTTTTAGAGTGCAGTCACTGTTGTAATGTAGGAAACGCGGCAGCCAATTTGTGCACAGCAAGCTCCCACAAACAGCATCGTGATAATGACCAGATAATCTGTTTTGGTGATGTTGGTTGAAGGATAAATCTCAGCCAGGACAGTGGGGAGAACTCCCCAGCTCTTTTCCAGATAATGCAATGGGATCTTTTACGTCCACATGAGAGGGCAGACGGGGCCTTGGTCTAACGTCTAATTTGAAGGACGGCACCTCCGACAGTGCAGCACTCCTTCAGTACTACACTGGAGTGTCAGCTAGATTTTGCACTCCAGTCTCTGGAGTGGGACTAAAGCCCACAATCTTCTGACTCAGCGGTGAGAGGGCTACCCACTGAGCCAAAATTGACACTCCAGAAATCTTATTGCATCTTTACCAGGAGAAGTGAGTGATGGTGTAGATCTCTCTCTCTCTCTCTCTCTCCTGAACTGACTTGGAAATATATCACTGTTCCTTCATCGTCGCTGGGTCAAAATCCTGGAACTGCCTCCCTAACAGCACTGTAGGAGTACTTTCACCGCACAGACTGCAGCGGTTCAAGAAGGTAGCTCATCACCCCCTTCTCAAAGGCAATTTGAGATGGGCAGTAATTGGTCTTGCCAGTGACGCCCACATCCATGAAAGACCGGAAAAAAACTGTTGGGCAGAGCCAATCAAAACCGATGAGGTAACTTTGATTCTTCTTGGTGATTGGAAGATTTTATCCAAATGCCGATTCTTTTAATTCCCCTTTTCCCCAGATGTATAAATAAAACACACTTCCTTGTGGCTATTTTTCGAGACTAATATTCATCATCTTAACCGGAGCTTGTAACTAGCTACAACTATATTCCTGAATGGCTTCAAGAAGTGACTCGAGGCTGCTGGCCACAGTCAACTCTATTCCAGATACACTGCTGGGTAGAGTCCACAGCACCATGGCAACTACCAAACAATTGGCAAAGTCCATCCAGGCCAGTTCATGGTAGGCAAACTCGATGGGGGCCAGGATAGATGGTGGCTCAAGTCACCGGTGGGCGAGTTTACACTTGCCGGCGATCGGCCTGTGGCGATCGCATCGCACCACAGCAGGGCCAGAGGGAGCAGTGCCACCTCACAGCGTACAGCACCCGCTCCAGAACTGGGGCAGGGGCCAACAATGGGAAGGAACACTTGGAGCAGAGTTAATAGCTCCATCTGTCTGTTGGTCTGGGACAATTAACTCCCTGTTTGTGTACAGATTTAAATAAAGCACTTGTTTTATAGAGATTTTGATTTGATCCAATCTCAGTATAATAACTATATTGTTCTATATACTGCAAGTAACTACATACACTAAGTACTATATCCCACCCTATATAACAATATTGTTCTATCATAGGCGGTGCCTCGAATGAGGATGACTTGCTTCCACGAGTTCTATATATTGCAAGTAACTACACACTCCAAGTACTATATCCCGCCCTACATAACTATATGCTTCATATATAATTATTTTCTGTATTTTATGCATAGTATCATATAAACTACCCTTTGTAACTATATACTGCTGTACGTACTGTCAATATAATTATATGCTACCTTAAAAAAAACAAATTCTATACTTTCTACATATTGGCCATTATACTCTATATATTGCCATATATAAACTATGGTTTATTTTTAAGTTAAACATAATGAATGAGATACATTCAAATGTATCAAGATTTAAACCAAAATGAACAAAACATGGCAGTTCTGAACTAAGGCGAATGAGTCATTATTCAGTGTTTCAAGTTGGATGCTGGCTGAGATCAGGACCAGGCTCAGCTGTGATATTGCCACGGCCAAATACCGTGCTGGCACTCACTGTCTAGACGTACACATAACTGAAGAGATGCTCCTACCTGTGGAACTATACCCCAGGCACATTAGGAGACGAACAGAGAAAGGAAATGAAGTATCCGGTTAACAGAGCAACTGTGTGATGGTGCTGCTCTCTAGAGGCAGAAGCCAGCAACTGCATAGGAACGAAGAATTTTGAACATCTGGTACCTTATCACATCTCAGAAACATCCCATAAACAGCAGCGGTGAATGTCTTTGGTGTTATTAATTGAGGACAAATCGCTCCATACAGAACAAGCTAAAACACATCTGAAAGTTGGTGCCTCCGATACTGCAGCACTCCCTTAGAACTGCATTAGAGTGTCAGCCTAGGTTACGCACTCGGTTCCTGGAGTGGGCCTTGAACCCATCACCTCCGCTGACTCAAGAGGTGAGGACACAACCATCTGACTTAGAAAGAAGACATGACGGTTCCAAATACGGGAATATTATAAGATTGTGGCTCAGGCAACAGCAGTGTGTAAATGGTGTACATCCCTCACAACAAATGTTGGGGAAGGGGTGGGACCAGGGTCAGACACTCCCCTAAACTTTTAGTTCCTGCTCTTTGGTCAGGGCCTGGTGATGCCGTGCTAGCTGGTGTGTCGAGTGAGTGGAGGCGCACCAGAATCAGAAGGGTGTGTACGGACCCCAGCAGAGGGAGCTAGGCCAGGTGGCCTGAGCAAACTCCACCCGACACCGACCCCCAAAACCGGGTGGATATTGTAGCAGTTTATGAGAGCACGAGGCAACTGGGCATAAACTACGTAAACTAGAGGTGAGCCAAAACTCGGCTGCCCGTGTGCTAACTCTCACCAAGTCCCGCTCACCCATCACCCCTGTGCTCGCTGACTTACATTGGCTCCCGGTTAAGCATGTCTTGATTTCAATATTCTCATTTTCAAATCCCTCCATGGCCTTGCCCCTCCCTATCCGTGTAATCTCCTCCAGCCCCATAACCCCTCCACCCACTCCGCACCCCCCCCCCCCCCCGAGATGTCTGCACTCCTCAAATTCTGCCCTCCTGAGCATCCCTGATTATAATCGCTCAACCATTGGTGGCCGTGCCTTCTGTTGCCTAGGCCCCAAGCTCTGGAATTCCCTCCCTAAACCTCTCTGCATCTCTACCCTTCTTCAAGACACTCCTTAAAACCTACCTCTATGACCAAACATTGGTCCCCTGCCCTAATTTCTCCTAATGTGGCTCGGAAATGTTTTAAATCTCATAATACTCCTGTGAAGCATTAAAGGCACTATATAAATATGAGTTGTTGTTGTTATAATAAATGAGAGGCCACTGATGCTGTAAACACAGGCAGGTTCAATGCTGGAGAGCACTATTTGACACCATCACAGCGTAATTATTGCGATTGCGACTCGATTAATTTTTGGGGTCACTAATTTGGACTTCAGTCACTGTGGTGGGACAGAGCACCGCTTGCTGCACAATTAAATCCGAGCACTTTTAGGTTGGATGGTCCAGTCATTTTAGTGATGCTGTCCTTGAAAGCAGGGGGCACTTGTAGGTGATTGTTCAGATGTCCTTGGGGCTTAGGCCTGGACGCGTTCGGCCAGCCCAGGCGAGAGGGGTTCAGGCGTAGGCAGAGGGAAAATCTGGCTCGCAATCCAACTCCTGATCACCTGCCAGTGAGCCTTGCTGGGAAGCACAAGCTGCGACAGAACACGATTGGCTCAGGTTGCAAGTCCAATGACTCACACATGAAGAATGGCTACCTTGCGTGACATATTGCCCTCATCACCATCATCATAGGTAGTCCCTCGAAGTGAGGAACTTGCTTCCACGCTAAAAAGGGATGAGTTCGCAGGTGTTTCAATGAAGGACCTAATATTCCAGGTCCTGAACGACAGCTTGAAGGGCGGAAGATGCCTGTGTTGCACACCAGCCACCACACGGGCTTGACAGAGCGAGGTCTTGGTCCAGCGGCAAGGATTAACCAAGACGACTAGAGACCAGCTCTGCTGCACGGACCTATTGCGCACACATATCGCAGTGTGGGCAGGCCCGTGCTGCCCCTGGACCCTCGCCTCTTGGCTACCTTGGGTGACATATTGAGGCTGGTAGCATCCACAATTCAACACCTTCAGGAGAAGGAAAAACAGGAGGAAGTATTGAAATGATAATACGATTTGGAATTCTGTGCCATGTTAAATAAAGGTCAGAGCAGAATATGGGTCAGTGCTGTGGAATCTGCTTGATGGACATTTCATTTTTTCTTCCAAGGTCTTTACTTTGACGTTGGGCAGATTAGGTGAGAGTTTCAGTTGACGACAGGTGGTAAATGTACCTTTGTCCCTGCTCAGGGTGAGGAACAGCAGTGCTCAGTGTAACCCTTCTCTCTGAGCATCCCAGGTCAGGTATACTGTGGGTTGGATACAGAATAAATCTCTTTACAAACTGCCCACTCAAAACTCGATGGCACGGATTGCCCCTAATTTGTTTCATGTCGGGTTCCTCACGGTCAGCAGAGAGAGATGTCTGTCCTCGGGCCTTCGAATGGAAAGGGCCAACTTCTAACTGACATCGCTACTCACTTCCTGTTTTATTCACTTTTGATTTAACCAACGTTATTGGAACAGCTCACTGTCCCTCCCTTCCCATTCAGTAGTGCCCATCCTGGCCTGCTAATGATCAATTGCGAGTGAGAAACTGCGGCTATGAACCCATATCCTACATGAATGTGGGGCAATGCTTGCTGGGCACTGTATCCGCTAGAGTAGCCCCTCAATTTACATCCTTCCCAGACGTATTCTGGCCTCATTCAGCCAAGATCCAAAAATGAAAGTCAATTCCTTCATTACAAAGAAAGACTTGGATTTCTATAGTGCCTTTCACGACCACCGGCGTCGTCGAGCTATAGTATGCGGACAACACCTGCGTCTGCGCACGTACAGAGGCTGCACTCCAGGACATAGTCGATGTAGTTACTGAGGCGTACGAAAGCATGGGCCTTACGCTAAACATCCGTAAGACAAAGGTCCTCCACCAGCCTGTCCTCACCACACAGCACTGCCCCCCAGTCATCAAGATCCACGGCGCGACCCTGGACAACGTGGATCACTTCCCATATCTCGATAGCCTCCTATCAACAAGAGCAGGATTCGACGACGAGATCCAATACAGCCTCCAGTACACTGCAGCCTTCGGCCGCCTTAGGAAAAGAGTTTGAAGACCAGGCCCTCAAAACTGCCACCAAGCTCATGGTCTACAGGGCCTGTCCAGGTACAGTAATACCGGTCCTCCTATATGGCTCAGAGCCATGGACCATGTACAGTAGACACCTCAAGTTGCTGGAGAAATATCACCAACAATGTCTCCGCAAGATCCTACAAATCCCCTGGGAGGACAGGCGCACCAACATCAGCGTCCTCACTCAGGCTAACATCCCCAGCATTGAAGTACTGACCACACTTGATCAGCTCCACTGGGCAGGCCACATAGTCCGCATGTCAGACACGAGACTCCCAAAGCAAGTGCTCTACTCGGAGCTCCTTCACGGCAAACGAGCCAAAGGTGGGCAGCGGAAACACTACAAGGACACCTTCAAAGTCTCCCTGATAAAGTGCAACATCCCCACTGACACCTGGGAGTCCCTGGCCTAAGACCGCCCTAAGTGGAGGAAGTGCATCCGAGAGGATGCTGAGCACCTCGAGTCTCAACCCTGAGAGCATGCAGAAATCAAGCGCAGGCAGCGGAAAGAGCGTGCGGCAAACCTGTCCCACCCACCCCTTCCCTCAACGACTATCTGTCCCACCTGTGACAGAGTCTGTGGCTCTCATATTGGACTGTTCAGCCACCAAAGAACTCACTTCAGGAGTGGATGCAAGTCTTCCTCGATTCCGAGGGACTGCCTATGATGATGATGACAACCAATGGAGTACTTATGGAGTGTGGTCACTGTTGTAATGTGACTCCATTGTTACAAAGATGGTGCTGGTGGCTTTACCTTTGCGACTGGATCCTGGGCTGGTGATGGGGCCAGACACATTCCCCATGGTTGGGTTCCGACTGACAGTAATTACAGATCCATTATTTCCTAGAAGTGGAAGCAAAAGAACTCAGTGAAAGACTGCAAATGATAAAAGAGCGTCAGTCCGCCTGCATCCCCAGAGCAGGTACAACCCAATCTATCATCGCCTCAACACATTGAACCTTCTGAAGACAGGGGCCTAAAAATTCAGTATGGCCCGGATTGAGGTGGTGACACCGCCTGGTTGCTAATTTTAGCGCTGGGCAATGTTTACCGCCTCTAACCGGGATTTTCACTTTTAGTCCCAAGAGAGGAGTGGAGCATTAACTGAAGTGTTCCAGGCTCCTCTTAGGGCGTGAACGGGGCGGCAGTAAAGTTGGGGCATGAGGATACCAGCATCATAGCCTAAAGAGGTGAGGCAGACCAGGTAAAAATTGCAAAGAAATGGAAGAAATGTTAGCAACAGTCTCCGAGGTCAGAAAGGTCAGTAACTATAAAGTGCAATCTGAATACTTGCCTGAGCTGCCCTTCAGATATCGCCCCATGATCCTCTATATCGCCCCGTGATCCTCTATGCAGCGCCTGCTCTCCCTGTTGGGAGTAGTGCCGGGCGCAACAGCAGGCGAAAGCAGTCAAGTTGGTCAACACGGTGCGAAGAGGGTGTTACTCACGCGTGACGTCACCAAATGGGTGGTGCTAGAGTGCGCAGCGCTATATGACATCACAAAGCACCAATGAGTTAGCGGCAGGCTGTCACAGCACGGCGCTCGAGAAGTAGGTGCTTAGCGGCCAGTTAGCGCCCCTCTAGGACGGTAAACATCACCCGCCCCTCTCAGGCGGTAAACATCGCCTGCCCCTCTCGGGCACTAACGAATGGCGCTAAGCTAACGAATTTGTGGCCCAGGGTGTTTAAAGTTTGTCTCACATACCAAGGGGCTACGAAATGCCTTCATCCACCTCACCAAGGATCTATAAACTTCCTTCCCTCACCCCAAGATACAAGGTAAATCAAGCAAAACTCCAGAGTAACTGGCTTGACATACTACATTATAAATTCTGTTGTGGAAGGCCAGGTTGGCCGCATAGGAAATTGGGCCACTTCCCGAGTGTCCCCGTGACTCGCTCCATAGCGTTATTTTATCAGTCCCCCCGGCCGTCTTTTTTTGTGAGGATCCCAAAGAATCCCGTGCCCTTCGGGGAGTCAGTCGCCCAGTGCAATGGTTATGGTCCCTGCCCTGAAAATATCCCATAAACAGCAACGCAGGCCAAGACATCGAAGAGAAAGTCACAGCTCAGAAATCGAGTGCAGAGAAGAAACCTTCAGTGAAAATCTTTTCACAGCATTTAGTTTTTGGATTGATTAATGTGTTCATGTGAAACTTCTCCGTCAAATCTTAACAAAGGCATTTAAAATAAGCAAATAAGCAAATAGATTAGAATCAATAGGTTAAAGTAAACAGGTTAGTGCAAACGGGAAAAAGGGTTAATGCAAAAAGGTTAAAGTAAATGGGTTAAAGTAATTAAACTAAACAGTTTCAAATAAAAGGGATTAAAGGTTAAAATAAAAAGGTTTAACAGTTTAAATAAACAGGTCAAAATAAACGGGATAAACAAAATTGGTTGAACAGGTTAAAGTAAAGAAATTAAATAAATAAATCAACAGAAATAGCTTAACAGAATGGGTTAAGATGAACTAGTAAGCAAGCTAAAATAAATGGGTTAAAATAGTTATAATAAACAAGTTAAAATAATTGATTAATGTCTAATTTTAATTGCAGATAAGCACGTTAATGGATTTGTACTCTAATGTCACATAGCGTGATCTCAGCTGTCTCCATTAATAACCTAATCTGCATAATTCAGGGTAATTATCAATAATAGTTACTATGGAAACACGAGCAAACAAATCAGGCCTTTTTTTGAAAGTGAGAGGGTTTGAAACAAAGACACCGACCCCATCAGCCCTGCTTCCTAGACTCGGAGGATAGGGGAGGCAGGAGAAGGGCTGTTCCTTTGTACAAAGTGCTGTGGGTTAAAACAAAGGAAATGCATAAATATCAACTTCTTCACCCTCTCTGCCTTAGTCTGTTTCCACCCTTTTTCCCCCATCAGTTTTTTCTCATTTTCCTTTTCTGAAACTGTTGACTCCATGCCATGGAATGAATTCACGGCCATTTGCAATCCTCCAGTACTGGGCCCAAGTGATGAGAGATGTGTGACCCTAGACAACAAGTGTGGGCAGGCTTCTCGGCCATTACAGGCATCACAGCCGATCCCAACCCGGTCCTCATCCGGCATCCCAACGCATGCACTCCCAGCAGCAATTGTTGGATGGTGCAGGGACCTGAGCTGATTCTTCACTCTCAGCCAGGAGTGGTGAGGCCACAGTACAAAGTGGCTGCAGGAACTTTGTCCGCCTCTGATCGTAGCCATAGGGCAGATGGGGCTGCAGCCCCAGGCACAAATAAATGTAAGAAAAAAATATAAGACCTCCAAAATAGGCTGAATAGAATAGACAATGAGAGAAAAAAAACAAGACCGAGGAAAATAGATTCACTTGTTTATACCTATTTACAGAAGTACCGATATACACTAATGGACCGATATACAGAAGTATCTATATACACTAATGTACCAATATACAGAAGTACCTACATACACTAATGTACCTATATACAGAAGTGCCTATATACACTAATGTTCCTATATACAGAAGTGCCTATATACAATAATGTACCTCATCATCATAGGCAGTCCCTCAAAATCATGGAAGGCTTGCTTCCCCTCTAAAAGATTAGATAATGTACCTATATACAGAACAGAATATATACTAGCCTGTTTTAATTATGTTGAGAGAAATGTGTATATATGTATAGGAATTTAGTATTGCAATGTTACCAGAACCAGAATATATACCTACTTGACACAGAATATATGCTTTCATTGTTGAATATCCTGGCCTATGTTTTCAAACTCAGAATCAGAATCATATACGTAATGCAATGAGCATGAACAAACATAACTATTGGCCCATTTGGATCAGTTTGCCCCAGGCCCATCAGGCCCTTAATCCGGCCCTGGCTCTGATCAGCTACCTCCGCGAAGACCAACGATTAAACCTTGGACCTTTGTTGTCCTGTACGGCTCAGTAACTCTCTGGCTTAAGCATTTAGTCTCCTTTGTTTTCTCCACATAGGCTTGATGTGGAGCACTGGCAAGGGCATTAAAGCCAGGGCCTCAGGCTGTTCCGTTTAGCCATGTCTACAGTCATACAGCAAGAAAACTCTCTGCAGAATTCCAAGTGGCACATTCTCAAACAACAGTGAGTCAGTTGCTAGGTAACAACTTTGGGCCTACCACACCATGCCTCCTAACCCAACTGATCAGAGCCTGCCAAATACCAGCCACTGGGAATTTTGATCACGCTTTCTGGTTTTAAAATGTGACCCAGTATGCAGCTCCATACCATGGGTACGGCAGTATAGTGGTTATGTTACTCGACTAATAATCCAGTAACCTGAACTGATAATCCACTGAATTTGAGTTCAAATCCTACCATGGCTGTTTGCGAAGTTGAATTACTTTTTTTAAAATCTGGAATTAAAAAGCTGGCATCAGTAAACATAAACATAATAGGAGCAGGAGTAGGCCCTATGGCCCCTAGAACCTGCTCCGCCATTCAATAAGATCATGGTTGATCATCAACTTCAACATGACCATGAAGCTGTCGGATTGTCGTAAAAAACCCGACTGATTCACTAATGCCTTTTAGGGACAGAAGCCTGCAATCCTTACCCGGTTGGGCCTATATGTGACTCTAGTCCCACACCAACGTGGTTGACTCTGAAGTGGCTTCACAAGCCACTCGCTTGTGAGGGATGGGCAATAAATGCTGAACTTGCCACACCCAGAATTAATTAATTTTAAAATATGTATTCTTTCCTTTTTATTTTCCAGCTTTCTCTTTTTCCCCCTCTCCTTCCCAGAAGGAATTGCACCCCTGATCTAATGGGCACCGGCCATCCTCTGGTACCTCATACAAACGGCCATTCTTTGCGACTGAACCCAGATAGTGAGAATCAGCAGGATGTCTGACTGTGGAGGGCATCAGAACAGAGCCCGGTCTAGTCTTATTCCATGCACCAGGATCATTAGATAGCAACCAGGACTAGGACCCTCTTGCTATCTATTTAAATCAGTCTTGCTTATCGTCAACATGACCCTTGCTACCCCTAGTGGCTCAGTGAGTAAAAGCATGATGTGGAAGAGTCACAGATTCCATCCCCAGCCTGCGCCAAGTTAAGTGAGCTCCGCTGTTGGGACACAATTGACTGTGCAGGAAGCCAGGGTTAGGAATCAAAGAAGCATAGAAATTTACAGCACGGAAGGAGGCCATTTCGGCCCACCGTGTCTGCGCCGGCCGACAAAGAGCTAGCCAGCCTAATCCCACTTTCCAGCTCGGTCCATAGCCCTGCAGGTTACAGCATTTTAAGTGCACATCCAAGTACTTTTTAAATGTGGTGAGGGTTTCTGCCTCTACCACCCTTTCAGGTAGCAAGTTCCAGACCCCCACCAGCCTCTGGGTGAAAACCTTTCCCCTCAAATCCCCTCTACCAATTATTTTAAATCTATGCCCCCTGGTTATTGACCTCTCTGCTAAAGTAAATAGGTCCTTCTAGGCCTATCTAGGCCCCTCATAATTTTATACACCTCAATAAGGGCCTCCCCTCAGCATCCTCTGTTCCAAAGGAAACAACCCCAGCCTATCCAATCTTTCCTCATAGCTAAAATTTTCCAGTTCAGGCAACATCCTCATAAATCTCCTCTGTACCCTCTCTAGTGCAATCACATCTTTCCTGTAATATGGTGACCAGAACTGCACACAGTACTCTAGCTGTGGCCTAACTAAAGAGATGAGGAAATCAGCCAAATGTCCTACTTCTCATCGGTAAAGAGATCTTTGCTGTCACATGTTGCCGTGTGAATGCTGGAGGGAAGGGAAATGTGATTGGACTCGGTGGTGAGGTCCCCCTTAGTTGAATGTCCTGTTGACATTCACCGGGCAAAGCTTAAAACACAAAAATGGTAAAAAGGGTAAAGTACCAGAAGGTGACGACCCATGGAACCATACCACAGTGATGCTGCCAATCCCTTCAGCCAATAGAGGGCAAGGAAGCATTATTGAGATATTTTTTTTTTAAACTGGGTTTTTCAAAGCCTAATGGTGATTTAAATCCTCACCTTTATTGCAGTTTTTGTCCCACGATTCTGGATTTGGTTGTAGGCAGAGTGTTGGTTTCCGCGGTAACTTTGCAACCTCCTGACCAAAGCTGCTGACGTTGCTTCTGTTGATGTTATTTTTCAGCAGTGGCAAAGGGCTGTGGTCGGGCGTCACCTGAACCATGTAGCTGGAAGCAGTGGACCTCGGCAGAAGCGGAGTGCTGAACGTCTTCAGATCTTTCGCTTTAATGTCAACACTAAACGTCCCATACAGGCTGTTGTCGGGCACTATAGAGGCGCCCCTGTCCCTCAAACCCTGGGCCTTCTCGACTGATGAACCTAGAAACAAAAGAGGGAGATTCATAGAAGTGGGGCTGAGACTTCCAGTCAACCCATCAGCTATCATAAGTGGCAACGAGAGGAACTTAACTATGTCAGGCCAGCATTCTAGTTGGCTTGGGCCTAGTCGTTTGGTGATTATAGCTGGGTGTCACTGTTTTTGATAGAGCGAACTGTGTACTGCTAAATCTTGAGCAAGAATCCACACTCAAGACCATTGCCTGTACCCATTACTCCATTTGGATGGTGTTTACCTGTCAACCAATCAGCAAGCAATCTAATTAGAGCTAAACTAAAAGGAGCAATGTCACAGTAGCATCCGCCATAAAGAACATCCTTTCACAAGTAAAATATCTGATCAGATATCCATCAAGAAAAAACAAAAACTATTTAATGCTGTGAGTTACATAGGTTCTGTTTTCTAACTCTGAGATTTATCGGATACTTGTGCTCATTAGGGTGAGCGATGTCAGTGCTGGAGACCTTCTTGCACCAGTCTAAAGGCAAAGCACTCTAGTCTGATATATGACCAATTGAATGTATAGTAAAGGTCCAACAATGTGCTGCATCACCCAACCTCAGGACTCCCTAGTGCTTGAGTGGAATTTTCACTTCCATTTCCTGCAGCAGCCAATCTCTGGCAATATGTTAGGTTGTCACCACCATCGGGAAGAACCAATTATCTCCACAAATGCGATTGATAGCAAGGATGCCAGGTGGATTCACTACTGATTTCATATTTGGCTGAGAGAAAGAGATAGTGGCGAGGGAGCGAAGTAGGAGAGAGTGAGGTAGGAGCAAGAAAGCGAGTTGGAGAGAGAAATAGTTGAGAGCGCGAGATGGGGGAGAGCGCGAGATGGGGGAGAGAGCGAGATGGGGGAGAGAGCGAGATGGGGGAGAGAGCGAGATGGGGGAGAGAGCGAGATGGGGGGAGAGCGCGAGATGGGGGGAGAGCGCGAGATGGGGGGAGAGCGCGAGATGGGGGGAGAGCGCGAGATGGGGGGAGAGCGCGAGATGGGGGGAGAGCGCGAGATGGGGGGAGAGCGCGAGATGGGGGGAGAGCGCGAGATGGGGGGAGAGCGCGAGATGGGGGGAGAGCGCGAGATGGGGGGAGAGCGCGAGATGGGGGAGAGCACGAGATGGGGGAGAGCGCGAGATGGGGGAGAGCGCGAGATGGGGGAGAGCGCGAGATGGGGGAGAGCGCGAGATGGGGGAGAGCGCGAGATGGGGGAGAGCGCGAGATAGGGGAGAGAGCGAGATGGGGGGAGCGCGAGATAGGGGAGAGAGACTTTCATTGAATTAACCTGCAACTGATTGAAAGCCAGGTCTCGGAGGTGGGAGAACCGACTGGTCTATCAGCCAAAACCTGAACTTCAGTGCAGTCTGGATCCCACTGTGGGAGCACCACCACCACAAGAATTGCAGTGGCACAGGAGGAACCATTCAGCCCATCATTGTTAGCCAATTGGTCCCACTCCCCTGCTCTTTCCCCGTAGCACCACAGATTTTTCCTTTTCAACTATATATCCAATTCCTTTTTGAAAGTTATTATTATATTGGTTTCCCTTTCCGATCATAACTCACTGCGTTAGAAAAAAATTCTCACCTGGTTCTTTTGCCAATGATGTTAAATCTGTGTCCTCTGCCAGTGGAAACAGTTTCTCCCTATCTACTCAATTAAAATCCTTCATAATTTTGATCACCTTTATTAAATCTCCACTTAACCTTCGCTGCTCCAAGGAGAACAGGAGAAGACCCACCATCAACATCTCCTCGGGTCAACCAGTTAATAAACGCAGCCTTGTTGGTAACATGTTTCAGTCATTAGTGTCCCAGTGTCAGTTGGGTAGCACACCTGCTTCAGACTCAGAAGGTTGTAGGTTTGAGTCCCACTCCATGAACTTGTAGCACAAAAATAAATCTAGGCTGAAATTTTATGCAGTGTTGAGGGAGCCCTGCACAGTCGGAGGTGCCGTCTTTCGGATGAGATGTTAAACCGAGGCCCTGTCTGCTCTCTCAAGTGGACATATTTCGAAGAAGAGCAGAGGAGTTATTCCCGGCATCTTGGTCAATATTTATCCCTCAATCAATATAACAAAAAGCATATTATCTGGTCTTTATCACATTGCTGTTTGTGGGAGCTTGCTGTGTGCAAATTGGCTGCTGCGTTTCCCACATTACAACAGTGACTACACTCCAAAAGTACTTCATTGGTTACAAAGCGCTTTGAAACATCCGGTGAAAGGCACTATAGAAATGAAAGTCTTTTAGCTTTGACCCACTCCGTGACTCCCGCCTCACCTGCTTTCTGGTATGTGGGTTTCTCCTGACTGTGCAGCCAGAGCGGCTGAGCACTCCCCGGATTGAAGTTCTTGGAGCAGCTGCTGGATTTCCAGGAGTTGGACAGCCAGGGTGAATCGGTCAGGTTCATCCTGCAACAGAGCAAAAGATGGTCAGAACAGCTGCCACTGATCAGCCAGTGCAAAGGATCACCTCAATCCGGCTCTGCTTACCTGTGCTTGATTATAATGTCTTCATTCGCCAGTCTGTACAAACCTGCGGTGCAAAAAACAACATGAATTAATAAGACAGAAATGGGACCCTCTGCATGAGATGGTCTGGTCTAGTCAGGAAGGGTTGGGCCTTGTATGGCTTGTTCAGTTCGCATATTTTATCAGCTCAAGATCAGGTGACTAGTGCGCCAACTAAAGGTCGGATAAATCACACAGACACATTCTGGTTGCAGAGCTTCAGTACCGGGGTGCAAATCGACCAATCGTGGTGGGTGCTTTGTGGATCGAGGCTCCCAGCACTCGACTGCTCTGCACCAGAGGTAGGACATCCTCCAATTTACCTTGTTGACCTATCTTGAACCGGTGGCTGATTCTTACACTTCTTAAATCCAATGTGCAGGTGAAACATGGTGCGATCCCACCATCTGAAGCCTCCACTCCATCCATGGTTTCTTAGATCATGTAAACATGACTAGTATTGTTCCCCACAGGGGAACTAATACAAAGAACAGACTCCTAACAAAGACAGTTAATGCTATGATAATTAATTTCAAGCAGTTGGTTGCATATCTGGTTAGGATCAGTAATGAGGCTCATAAGGATAATAATGAACATAGATCAGAGGGTCGCAGATTTTATTGGATCGAGCCTCTCAAAACATCAGTTAACTTCTTCTGTCCCGTTACTATGGTACTGGTGAGGTGTTCAAAAAATTCTCTTCATCTCTCCACCACCTCCTTCTGTCTCTCACTGCCCACCGCTGCTGAGGGTGTGCTGCACTGTCAGAGGTGCCGTCCATCAGATGAGACGTTAAACCGACTACTCTCTCAGGTTTACGCAAAAAAGATCTCATGGCATTATTTCGAAGAGGAGCAGGGGGAGTTATCCCCAGTGTCCTGGCCAATATTTATCCCTCAATCAATATAACAAAAACAGATTATCTGGTCATTATCACATTGCTGTTTGTGAGAGCTTGCTGTGTGCAAATTGGTGACTACACTCTAAAAGTACATCATTGGCTGTAAAGCGCTTTGAGATGTCCATAGGTCAAGAAAGACGCTGTATAAATGCTAGTCTGTCTTTCTTTTCTTTCTTTCCTTCTCCTCCTCCACTTCCATGTCTCCCTCCTTTCATTTCGATATATTTCCCTCATCTTCCACTATCTCCCTCCCTTGCCTTCACTCTCTTTGTCCGTTCTGCTCCCTTTACATCTCTCTCTCCCTCCTCCCACTTCCGTCTCTCTGCTTCCTCCACCACTTCCATTTATCTCTCTCTCCCTCCTCCAAACCATCTCTTACCCTGCTCCATTAAAAAGCAAATACCACTCTGTGACTAACCACTAGATGGAGTATGAGAACAACTGGTGTTGCGGAGTCCCCAACACTGAGGGAGCCCTTGGCCTCCTTCGTACCCATTGTGACAGCATGTCTCAGACAGACAATTCCTGGAGTGTAGAATCATGGTCCAGCTCCCTGCATCTAGCGAATTAGTGCATGTACCAAACATTGGGATTCAAGGGCCTGTTGTCTTCAACAAGCAGCTCCACGGGTGAGTAGCATCAACCCGCTTGCCCTCAGCTCGATGGTACTGCGTTGCCAAGTCTCCAACCCTTTCAAAGTGTCCGGTGATGACGATAACTTGTTACCAGGTCTCTCTCACCTTTGTTTAGCCTGTGCTCCTTCTGAATATTACAGCGTTTAGTGTGGCGACAGTACAAGCACACACTGAGCACCATCAGGACAATCCAGATCACACTGGCAGCACTCGCGATGAACACTGGCTGTTTCACGAACTCCAGCACCAGTCCAAGGATCGAAGACTCCGCTGACTTCTCCTGGCCGGAGGGATCTGAGATTTAAAGGTTACAATTTAAAGATTCACAGCAAGTGGTTGATGAACACCCCGAGCGATTAAATGGTGGGTAATGACATGTAGTGGAGACATTTATTGTGACATTTATACAGACACATCATGCGACATATGAAGAGACCCGACTGGTCCATCCAGCCTGTCCCACCCAGTTGTGGTGCCTTACGCATCACCATATAGCCACGCCCCCACCCACCCGGGGTCGTGAGATCTGCTGGAGAGGCGAGAGCAATGCTCCCGCGCTGTCAGCTCGCCGACTTTAAACTGGGGAAAGCCACACATGCGCGGAGTTCTGAATGGGCCACGTAGGCTCAAAGGGAATGTTGGCCAAGAGACCAGATAAAGGGCTCCTCTTTAAATGTTAAACCGCAGAAGCTGCTGCTGGAATCAGTCCGGTAGCTTTTCTGAGAAGGTGTCTCTTGGCCACTGTGTGAGAAGAACCGGTTGGACCGTTAGAACACAAGAATTAGGAGCAGCAGTAGGCCATACGGCCCCTCGAGCCTGCTCCGCCATTTAATAAGATTACGGCTGATCATCAACCTCACCTCCACTTTCCCGCCCGATCCCCAGATCCCTCAATTCCAAAAATCTATCGATCTCAGCCTTGAATATATTCAGAGACTCAGCATCCATAGCCCTCTGGGGCAGAGAATTCCAAAGATTCACAACCCTATCAGTGAAGAAATTCCTCATCTCAGTCCTAAAGGCCGACCCCTTATCCTGAGACTGTGCCCCCTGGTTCTAGACTCTCCAGCCCGGGGAAACAACCTCTCAGCATCTACCCTGTCAATCCCCTTCAAAATTTTGTATGTTTGAATAAGATCACCTCTCATTCTTCTAAACTCCAGAGAGTATAAGTCCATTCTACATTATCTCTCATCCCAGGAATCAATTAGTCCGTTAGTATACGGACCCGGTCTGAGTTTGGTGGAGTCAGCTTCATTTACATAGTGTGAGCGAACTCCTGACCGATATCGGGCTTGTTGTTGGGAACTTGTGCGTGTGTGGGGTGGGGAGGGGTTAGTGGTGTGTGGCAGACTAATGATGGAAAATCGGGTGGAAAATGTGAGGGATAAATTTAAAGAGATGTGGCCATTTAAAAACGGTAGGTGGCCGCATTTGTGGGGATAATAATGTTCATAACGCTGACAAAAACAGCTGATATTTTCAACATGTATTTCAGACTTTGCAAAGATTCTTTAGGCAACATAAATGGCTGACAGAACCCAGTGCTGGCTGGGATAAATGCGGAGCGAAGCGCTCAATCCTCCTGTTCCAAGGTGCAGAATAAAATGGTAACATGAAGGGTGTCCATGCTCTTCCCAGCGGACAGCAATGCAGCATTCCGAGAGGGAGGCAGAGGAAGAGGACTGAAGGCCACAGCTGACTGTTACTGGCAGTGCCAGCCCTACGCTGCCCGTTAGCTGCAGGTATTCTTGCAATAGATGGTACAATTGTGTATCTGGCTGTTGGAGTTGGAGTTTAGCATGGCGTTTGCGCACATTCTGAGGCTGAACTCCAGGATATAGTCGATGTATTTACTGAGGCAAATGAAAGTATGGGCCTCACGCTAAACATCCGTAAGACAAAGGTCCTCCACCAGTCTGTCCTTGCCGCACAGCACTACCCCCCAGTGGACCATTTCCCATACCTCGGGAGCCTCTTGTCAAAAGCAGACATTGATGAGGTGATTCAACACCGCCTCCAGTGCGCCAGTGCAGCCTTCGGCCGCCTGAGGAAAAGAGAGTTCGAAGACCAGGTCCTCAAATCTACCACCAAGCTCATGGTCTACAGGCTGTATTAATACCTGCCCTCCTGTATAGCTCAGAGGCATGGACGATGTACAGAAGACACCTCAAGTCGCTGGAGATATTGCAATGTATCTGCAAGATCCTGCAAATCCCCTGGGAGGACAGGCGTACCAACATCAGTGTCGTCGTCCAGGCTAACATCCCCAGCATTGAAGCGCTTACCACACTCGATCAGCTTCGCTAGGCAGGCCACATAGTTTGCATGCCAGACACGAGACTCCCAAAGCAAGTGCTCTATGCGGAGCTCCTTCACGGCAAATGAGCCAAAGGTGGGCAGTGGAAACGTTACAAGGACACCCTCAAAGCCTCCCTGATAAAGTGCAACACCACCACTGATATCTGAGAGTCCCTGGCCAAAGACCAAAGACCGCCCTAAGTGGAGGAAGTGCATCCGGGAGGGCGTTGAGCAGCTCGAGTTTCAACTCCGAGAGCGTGCAGAGGTCAAGCACAGGCAGCGGAAAGAGCGTGCAGCCATCCAGTCCCACCCACCCCTTCCCTCAATGACTATCTGTCCCACCTGTGGCAGAGTCTGTGATTCTCGTATTAGACAGTTCAGCCACCAAAGAACTCACTTCAGGAGTGGAAGCAAGTCTTCCTCGATTCCGAGGGACTGCCTATGAGGTATCTAGCTGCCTGCTAATCTAGAGCCTGTGTCCAGTGATTGAACAACTAGATGTACCTCGGAGTGGGTGGGAAGGTCATGATAGGAGGGCAGAGTCTTTCCCTGGTGGAGCCTGAACATCCCAGCATCTCGCCATTGTTCATCCTCTTCTTCCTCCCCAAATCATAATGGGGGAATTCCCATTGGCAAATTTCCCCAATATCCTGCAGGCACCAAAAACCAGCAGTGCTGGAACACTTGGCACAATGCTTCCTGATGGACTAAGTGGCAACAGGAAAAAAAGCAAAAAAGGAGCAAAACGATTTGTAAATACTGTTTAAAAAAAACATTATGGAGCTGAAATTGCCCCCCTCTTTAAAGGCCCATTACTGCCTCGAAGAGGCGGTAATGGGGGAGTTAAGGCCTTTCCGACTGGGGGCAATTAGTCCGTTAGTATACAGACTCTGTCTGAGTTTGGTGGAGTCAGCTTCTGAAATTGCCCTCGGAACGGGGGCAGCGGAAACAGGTTTCTGTCCCTCCCGTGTTCCCACCCCGTCGGGCACGCGCCGGCGAGGGAAATTACCCCGCAGGAGCGGAGCGGCCGCCATCGGGGCCCCCGACAACTTTTCCTAGCGGGAAGCTGCCAGTGGCTGGGCGGCGCGTCCGCCCTTAAAGGGGAGGGTGCTCTGCCGCGACCGCCATTTTGGTTAAATGGTTGGCCAACTCTGAAGTCAGCCCGACACTGGCGGTTACGGGTTCAGCAGGGCCTCCAATAGGCTCTTGAGTACCGAGCCTCTGGCCTGGTCAGAGCCCCTCACCACCACCCCCCCCCCCCCCCCCAGTGAGGGCCACTAAAGTGGCTACAGAGCTCACAGCGACCCTCCCCTTTAATTGAAGGGGAGGGACGATGCTACCTATCAGAGTGACGCGGTACGTCCGCGTCACGCTGACGTGCTTAGCACTGTGCTGATGACACCGCCCGCCTTCCACCCCGCTCCCAAAGCAGTTCCACCCCTTAGCCGCCCCAAAAAATTTCAAAAGGTGAAGAGGCCAAAATCCCTCTGTTCTCCACCCCAAGGTTGATTTAATTCGAGAAATCCACACCATTTGGGGCGGAGGGCAATTTCTAGCAGTGTAAATCTTACTATCGGGCTCTTTCTGGCCCCAGTACAGAATCGGAGCAGAAAATTAGAGGTGGTGCTAAGTATGCCCAATTTACACACCAATTAGGTGCACAATCGGAAAGTCCATTCCAGTAACCCTTCCTAGACAGAGCCCTGTGTTACTGACTGTGGCCCCAAACCGGGAGGCACAATCCCAGCTGCTACACCAGGACATCCACCGCTGGTCGGCGGGCTCATGGGGAGTAGCCTGCACGAGGGGGCCTTCGGCAGTTTAGGGATGCAGCTCCCTGACAAAGACCTGGAAAGGCCGGCGGAACAGTTCCAGGCAAAAGGGTGGAATGCTCCCCTTCCCCCGAAAGAGGAATATGGGTATCCCGAATGTCCCCGTGTTCGGGGTTTGCTTCGAAAATGTAAAAATAAACCCATTCCCTGCTATCTTTGGGAGTTCAAGACCCAGACGCCGGCCTAGATCCCCTTCATGGGGCTATTTTGTGGCCTTCTCGATCTCTCGCTGTTCTCCTTTCATCTCCGCACCAGCAACACCCCAGTGCTGGCAGAGGGAATCGAGGTCTAAGGATAACTGGAGCAGCAGGTGAGGGGGTATATAGGCTCCACAATATATCGGTGACCACTGCAACTAGAAGCTCCTGCAGTGCGGTGCTGAGGGAGTGTTGCACTGTCGGAGGTGCCATCTTTTGGATAAGATATTAAACCGAGGCCTCGTCTACTCTCTCAGGCGGATGTAAAAGATCCCATGGCACTATTTCGAAGAAGAGCAGGGAAGTTACCCCGGTGTTCTGGCCAATATTTATCCCTCACTCAACATAATAAAAGAAAACAGATTATCTAGTCATTATCACATGCTGTTTGTGGGAGCTTGCTGTGTGCAAATTGGCTGCTGCGTTTCCTACATCACAAAAGTTCTTCATCAGCTGTAAGTGCTTTGGGATGTCCAGAGGTTGCTATAGAAATGCAAGTCTTTCTTTCCTCTATTTAAAGTAACCTGGACTCTTGTGGATGGCAAAGCCATTTTGCTGTCCTACCTGTGTAGAATAATTTGTTTTGACTCATCCCATAAAATGATTTTACTGCTCCAGCTCCATAAAAATCTCCCATCTCTGAAATTATTCTGACCTGTTTGTTGATTGTAGTGTCTGTAACTGGGATGCATGTGTAAAAAGGGATTGGGTCTATTGGCCTGTGATCCCGGGAGATTGATGGGGATGAATGAAGGAGCCGAGCGTGTAATGTACACAATTCCTGTTTTCCCGTTGCCAATCGAGTAGCCGACATGATGTGAAATAACTCTCTCTCAATCCTACAGCGCAGGACGAATGATAAATGATTGTTTTCTGTTCAGCCCATTACAAAGCTACAGAATGGCGCAGAAGAATCAACAATGGATAAATGAATAGATTTATCATTATTAAAAAAAATGAGATTGTTGCATTTCGTAATCACACAAGATAACCTTTGCATGACTTGTACAGGCTCCAATCTATCCCATGTGAGAATACAATTACGTACTCAAGAAGCTTCAGAGATGTATGTTGTGCCGGTGGTTATAATATCCAGAGTAAGGAGCTGCACAGACAGAGACAAAGAAAGCCTTGCATTTTCATACTGCATCTCTTGAAAGCAACTCAAGGTACTTCACATACGATGAATTCCTTTGACTGTTGTTACGTAGGCAAACATGGCAGCTATTCTGTTGCACAGCAAGATCCCGTAAGTGGTCATTAATGAGCAACATGTTTGTTTCTTGGGTTATATGCCGAAGGAGTTGTGCAAGTTGAGGGAGAGGGGTAGGCGTGTCAAGGGAAAGGGGTAGGGGTCGGAGGTTGAGGGCAGGGGAGGGGGTGTGGGTCGAGGGAGGGTCGAGGGCAGGAGGGGGCCGGTCGAGGGAGAGGGAGGGGTCGAGGGGTTTTGTCCATCTACTTTAAAAACAATGCCAGTGGAAAGATGGAATGCTATACGTCAGCTGTGGCTCAGTGGGTAGCACTCTCGCCTCGGAGTTAGAAGGTCATGGATTCAAGTCGAACACCAGAGATTTGGGTACATAATCAAAGCTAATACTCCAAGCAGTACTGACAGAGTGCTGCACTGTCGGAGGTGTCGTCTTTCGGATAAGACGTTAAACTGAGCCCCCTCTGCCAGTCAAGGTATCAAAGAAACACAAGTTTGATCTTCCCCTCTGTCATGTACTCAACTATCATTGTAACCCATGTATAAGCTGACCTAAGTTGTATACCTTGAGAACACTGACCACAGTGGGCGAACTTGTGGGAGACACTCCTAACCTGGACTTTCTGGTATAAAAGGGGAAGCTCCACCCACCGTCTTCCACTTGAGGTCTTGGTAATAAAAGTAACTGGTCACAGAGTGATCTTTTCTCGAGTAGGGGCCTCGTGTGCATTTATACTGTATAGCAAGGACATATTATTGGCGATGAGAAACTGGGATTTAAACCACTAGAGCAAGGCCACTAGCAGCACAGAAGAGAGATACTGTGTTGGTGATGATTGGGACGACTTTATTGAGAGACTACAGCAAAGTTTTGTCACTGAGGAATGGTTGGGACAGGATTCGGCCGACAAATGCAGGGCTCATCTCCTGACGGTTTGTGGATCCAGAATGTACTTCCTGATGAAGGACCTTCGAGCGCCAGAGAAGCCGACGGACAAGACGTTCGAAGAGCTCAGTAAGTTGATCGGGGAACACCTTAAACCGGCGAGCAGCATGCACATGGCGAGACACCGGTTTTACATGCACCGGCGGCGAGAAGGGCAAAGCGTTCCAAACTTTGTGGCAGATCTCCGGCGACTGGTGAGCCTATGTAAGTTCCCAGATGCATGCAGAGCGGGGATGCTGCGAGACTTTTTTTATTGAGGGCATCGGGCACACGCTGGGGTTTTCAGGAAACTGATTGAGACCAAAGACTTGACCTTGGAAGCGGCGGCTATGATTATCTCAGGGGAGGAAGAGACCCGAATGATTTATGGCAAAAATCTTGGCTCAAATGCGACTAATGACCAGGGAGTCAACATTGTTAACGCGGCACACAGTTCTCTAGGAAGACAAGGGCAATTGGACATGCCACAGCATGCAGTCGAACCCAAAGGGGGAATTCAACAGAGACAATGGCTAGCTGAACGGCGATTCATACCATCGCAATGGACAATGCGGCCAGTAATGGGGCCATTAACACTTGTTAATGGTGCGCTTAAGGACAGTCACAGAGATAGTCAGAGACGATCGACTGGTAATGGATCTTTTGTTTCCAACAACAGGGCCTCCAGCTCATGCTGGAGGTGTGCAGGCAAACACCCAGCCAGAGCTTGCAGGTATCAGCAATATAACTGCAGAATCTGGAATATCAGCGGTCACTTGGCACGTATGTGCAGGAAGCCTGCAGCCAGGTTAATGTACGAGGAGGACGGGCCCGATGTAAGCCCTACGAGGCCAAATGAATACTGGGGGAAATCGCTGGAAGCTGAAGTTCAGCGAATTCAGGTGGAGCACATATACAGTTCATATACCGGGACGCCACCGATAATGATGAAAGTGCTCCTCAATGGCATCCCAGTATTAATGGAGCTAGACACGGGGGCCAGCCAGTCCCTGATGAGTATCAAACAGTTCGAAAGCTTGTGGGTGTCCAAGGCCAGGAGGCCAAAATTATTGCCGATTGATGCACAGCTACGGACACAAACAAAGGAGATCATTCCGGTGCTAGGAAGCGCCACGGTGGTCGTGACCCACAAAGATTCGGATTGTCCCGGGGGACGGTCCCACACTACTGGGGAGGAGTTGGCTTGCTGTCATGAACTGGAAATGGGGCGATGTCAATGCAATTTCTTCTTTGGAGCGAGTATCATGCTCACAGGTCCAGGAAAAATTTGACTCATTATTTCAACCCGGCATCGGCACTTTCATGAGGACCAAGATAGTGATTCACATAAATCCAGACACCAGGCCAGTACACCACAAGGCCAGAGCAGTGCCGTACGTGATGCGGGAAAAGATAGAATGAGTATTGGACCGCCTGCTGAGGGAAGGCATCATCTCGCCAGTCGAATTCAGTGACTGGGCGAGCCCGATTGTGCCGGTGCTCAAGGCGGATGGGTCGGTCAGCATATGTGGCAATTACAAGGCCACCATCAATCGGGTGCCACTCTGAGACCAGTACCCGCTGCCGAGAGCGGAGGACCTCTTTGCGATGCTATCCGGTGGTAAACTCTTTTCAAAATTGGACCTAACCTCAGCTTACATGACCCAGGAGCTGGCGAGTGAGTTGAAGAAGCTGACCGCCATCACGACACACAAGGGATTGTTTGAGTATAACAGATGTCCGTTCAGGATTCGTTCGGCCGCCGCGATCTTTCAGCGAAATATGGAAAGTCTCCTCAAGTCGATTCCAAGGACGGTGGTTTTTCAAGACGACATCCTCATCACGGGTCGCGATACTGAAGAACACCTCCACAACCTGGAGGAGGTGCTACGCAGACTGGACCGGGTAGGGCTGCGACTGAAAAAGGCGAAGTGCGTCTTCTTAGCTCCAGAGGTAGAATTCCTGGGGAGGAGGGTAGCAGCAGACGGGATCAGACCTACTGTTTCCAAAATGTAAACGATCCAGAGAGCACCCAGAGCCCGTAACACGACAGAGTTGTGTTCGTTCCTGGGGGTCCTGAACTATTTTGGCAAATTTCTTCCCAAACTGAGCACATTGTTAGAGCCGCTACACGTGCTCCTATTGCAAAGGTCGCGATTGGGTCTCGGGGGACAGCCAGGAAAGGGCTTTTGATGGAGCACGCAATTTGTTATGCTCCAACAAACTGTTAACGTTATATGACCCGTGTAAGAAACTAGTTTTAACATGTGATGCATCGTCCTATGGGGTCGGGTGTGTGTTGCAGCATGTGAATGCCAATAGTCAGTTCCAGCCAGTAGCTTATGCCTCCAGAAGTCTGTCCCGGGCAGAATGGGGCTACGGGATGGTAGAAAAGGACGCGCTTGCATGTGCATATGCAGTAAAAAAATGCACCAGTACCTGTTTGGCAGGAAATTTGAGCTGGAGACAGATCACAAACCCCTAACGTCCCTTTTGGCCGACAACAAGGCCATAAATGCGAATGCATCGGCCCGCATACAGAGGTGGGCACTTAAGTTAGCCGCCTATGACCGGGCACTGAAAACTGCGCCGATGCACTCAGCAGGCTACCACTAGCCACCACTGAGGGGGCAGCTGAGCATGATGCTGAGATGGTCAGAGCTGTTGAAGCTTTCGAAAGCGAATGCTCACCTGTGACAGCCCGTCAGATTAAAGTCTGGACAAATAAAGACCCGCTACTGTCTTTAGTTAAGAAATGTGTCCTGAATGGGGACTGGGCAGCCACGTACGGGGCATGCCCTGAGGAGTTTAAACAGTTTCATAGGCGCAAGGATGAACTCTCGATTCAGGCCGATTGCCTACTGTGGGGAAACTGAGTAGTCATGACCCAGATGGGCAGAGAGGTATTTATCAGAGAACTTCACAATGAGCATTGTCATGATAAAGGCAATTGCCAGGTCACACGTTTGGTGGCCAGGGATAGATGCAGACCTGGAACTTTGTGTTCGCAGATGCAACATGTGTGCTCAGCCTGGCAACGCATCCAGGGAAGACCCCTTAGCCCCTGGTCCTGGCCCACCAAGCCATGGTCACACATCCATGTGGACTACGCAGGTCCTTTCAGGAGAAAAATGTTTTTGGTTGCAGTAGACACCTACTCCAAATGGATTGAGTGTGCTATTTTAAATTCAAGCACATCCTCTGCCACGGTAGAAAGTCTACGGGCAATGTTCACCGCCCATCGTCTACTGGATGTCTTGGTCAGCGACAATGGCCTGTGCTTCACAAGCACTGAATTCCAGGACTTCATGGCAGGCAATGGAATCAACCATGTCAGAACAGCACCGTTCAAGCCGGCCTCAAACGGCCAGGCAGAACGAGCAGTGCAGATAATTAAACGGGATGCTCAGAATCCAAGGGGGTTCCCTACAAAGCCGCTTATCACGCCTCCTGTTGGCCAATAGATCCCGACCACACTCGCTCACAGGGGTTCCATCCGCAGAGCTGCTAATGAAAAGGACGCTCAAAACCAGGTTATCCCTTATACACCCTATTATGAAAGAAATCGTTGAGAGCAGGCGTCAGTCACAATGTGACTACCATGACAGGAATGCGAGAGCGCAATGTATTGATATCAATGACCCTGTTTTTGACCTTAATTACGCTGCAAGGCTCAAATGGCTTGCAGGTACTGTGATTGCCAAAGAGGGGAATAGGGTTTTGGTAGTTAAACTTACCAATGGACAAATCTGCTGCAAACACGTGGATCAAACTAAAAGGAGGTTCAGCAACCCCATAGAAGAAGCAGAGGAAGAACACGACGTAGATTTTACTCCACCACAGGTGACCGAAAACTGGAACCAAGTGGAGGAGAGCCCAGTCACTGTGGGCAGTCCGGACAGGCCTGAGGCACCACAAACAGCAGATACTCAGGACAGCGCCCAACAACCGGAGCCCCAACTCAGGCGCTCTACAAGGACGCGTAAACCACCAGAGAAACTTAACCTGTGATCCCAATAAGACTTTGGGGGGGAGGTGATGTCATGTATTCAACTGTTGTACACCTTGAGAACACTGACCACAGGGGGAGAACTTGTGGGAGACACTCCTAACCTGGACTTTCCGGTATAAAAGGGGAAGCTCCACCCACCATCTGCCTCTTGAGGTCTTGGTAATAAAGGTAACTGGTCACAGAGTGATCTTTTCTCAAATATGGGCCTCGTGTGCATTTATACTGTATAGTAAGGACATATTACCCACTTTCACACACTGTAATGATATTTTAATGTGTTCAGCCGGCACATGTCACAGAATTGAACCATCCCCATGTCCTCCAGTGGTCATTGGGTCAGTCGACTACTACATCTACAACTTGTATTTATATAGCACCTGTAACGTAGTATAATTGCCCAGGCTCTTCACAGGAGTCTTATAAAACAAAAATTTGACTGTGAGCCACATACGAAATTACAGCAGAAAAGCTTGGTCAAAGAGGTTGGTTTTAAGGAGCGTCTTAAAGGAAGAAAGTGAGGTAGAGAGGAAGAGAGTTTCAGGGAGGGAGTTCTAGAGCTTAGGGCCTTGGCAGCTGAAGGCAGGACCACCAAAAACATCCTCCTTCATGGTATTATGGAGTCAGCTGATGGAGACAAAGTAAGGTGGATACGTGATGTTCTCACGGTGTGCCCTGTAGAGTAAGTGTGGAGCAGATTCTGTATCAGGCTGCTTCAGGATACCAAGCGACTCAACACCATCATAAGGATCTTTATTGCCTCCATTACAGAGCGTCCTACAGCAGCAACATACGGGATTGGCTGTGAGAAGTTACTGATCTACAGCAAGTTACTCACCTACAGATACACATTAGTGCAGATGCAGAGGCTGAAATTCCATCGAGCAACATTTTTAATGCACTCATAGAATATTCCAGTCCGCACTATTTTAATGAGGCCATTAATCTGTTTATTTTCATTTAAATAGTGCAGCGGGGAATTGTACACAAATTCATTAACCAGTACAGTAAAGATGGCACTGAGTAGAATTTTAATCACAGGGCACTGGTGGGGTGGAGTTAATGAGCCCAAAAGAGTGAAGGAGCTGGATTAACATCAGTGGAGATAGTCAGTAACACAGGGTGCTAGTGGAGAGGTGTTACTGAATGACAGGGTGAGGGAGCTGGATTACCATCAGTAGAGATACAGTCAGTAACACAGGATGCTGGGAGAGGGGACTGAGTGACATTGTGAGGGAGCTGGATTAACATCAGTAGAGACACAGGACACTTTGGAGGGTGGGGGTGGGGGGGCGGTGCGGCTGGGGTTAACAAGAACATAAGAAATAGGAGCAGGATTAGGCCATTTGATCCCTCGAGCCTGCTCCGCCATTTAATAAGATTTTGGCTGATCTGATCATGGACTCAGCTCCACTTCACTGCCCTCTCCCATAACCCTTTGCTCCCTTATCGCTCAAAAATCTGTCTATTTCTGCCTTAAATATGTTCAATGACCCAGCCTCCACAGCTCTCTGGGGCAGAGAATTCCACAGATTTACAAACCTCAGAAAAAATTCCTCCTCATCTCAGTTTTAAATAGGCAGCCTCCGAGTTTTAGTTTCCCCTATGAATGTAAATATCCTCTCTGTATCCATCTTGTCGAGCCCCCTCATTATCTTGCATGTTTCGATAAGATCACCTCTCATTCTTCTGAACTCCAATGAGTATAGGCCCAACCTACTTAACCTATCTTCATAAGTCAACCCCATCTCCGGAATCAACCTAGTGAACCTTTTCTGAACTGCCTCCAATGTAAGTATATCCACTGAGTGACAGTGTGAAGGAGCTGGATTAACATCAGTAGAGATACAGTCAGTAACACAGGATGCTAGGGGAGGATATAGAGCCTCACAGTGTGACAGGAATGCAGCTGGTAACACACGTTTGAGAGTTTTTTGTGGTCTACGTTCCCTCACTCAGATAAAGGAGCTGGCTCACTGACCTCAATCTGCTCTAAACAAGTCGCAATACTAGAGAGGCTTTGGAGAACCCACAGAACCAAAGGGAATGGGAAGCAAGACTGGGTGCAATGAGCCTATGGCCTTCCCAGTCACTTGTGTCCCATGCCCCCCCTCCCCCCACCATCACTGACCTAGGTAGACGTATTGTGGTTTGGTGTGTACTCCGACTCCGGCACCATTGATGGCTGCGATCTGGACACGGTACTCAATCCCAGAATTCAGTGCAGGTATCTCCAGCTGGTGTGTACTGCCATCCACTGTCCAATTCCTGTGATGCTGCGTCTCATTCGCCAAACACCAAACCTGTCACACACCAGGCAGAAAAGGAAAGGAAGCACATTATATGATTTAAGATACACATTTTGACGCTGCATGGGGGACGCTAATGTGATGCTGGGCAACCGCCCATGTATTATCGAGTTTGGAGGCCTGAGGCCTACAACTCGATCAAGGCGGCCATCTTGCCCTCACGAGGGTGGCCAGCTCGCAGGGTGCCGTGACCCTGCCCATAAGCTGTCCATTATTCTCTGTAAACCCCCAAATTTAATTCATATTCAGCTACATAATGTGACTGGAAAGTCTAACCATTTACTCCAATCGCCTGTTTGGAACAGGTGCTGAGGGGCAGCCCCCATTGACAAGCTGGTGTCCCTAGCTCGGTGAATCTCTCCTCACATGCACACCTCCCAACGTGGGAGAATGGCCCAGTGTAGATCAGGCAGCCAACGTCCTGGCACTGGCTGCTGGCACCTGACACACCAGCCATGGGCATTCCCGGTGCATCATGAATAATGTACCCGCGGCACCAAAACATCAGGTAAACGAGCTGACCTCTTGCTCTGTGGGAAGGTGCGCTCATTTGAGCTTAGCTCACTTATGCTCATCGTATTATGCGTCCTGATCATAGGCATGGAGAGGAAACAAACATTTACATATGTAGGAGTTAGCACGGGAACATACCCGAGGCATGCCACACCAGGCAGGAGCAAAGTGACCACTTTTCAAACATTGAAATATTAGTACCCTGTATTTTTATTATAAATAACATTACGATCCTCATTTTCTTCATATTTGCATCAAACACATGTCCAAAAGCTGAAGTCTAATTTTTTTTTTTGGCCTGTTTTCTTCCTCGGGGGTTTATGGTTTACAAATTCTTAATGTACCTTGCAGAAAATGGCAAATCAGTGTGCCAACAACCGGCTTCATACTTCTTTTGGCAGTTGGTGAGGCGCGAGTCCGGGGTCGGAGGCCTATAAAAGGCTCAGTGGCAGCGAGAGGCGGCGGCAGTTGGTGAGGCGCGAGTCCGGGGTCGGAGGCCTATAAAAGGCCCAGCGGCAGCGAGAGGCAGCGGCAGTTGGTGAGGCGCGAGTCCGGGGTCGGAGGCCGATAAAAGCCCCAGCGGCAGCGAGAGGCGGCGGCAGTTGGTGAGGCGCGAGTCCGGGGTCGGAGGCCTATAAAAGGCCCAGCGGCAGCGAGAGGCGTACTTGTGCAGCTACAGGGAGAAGGAAAAAAAGAAGTAGAAAGAAACAGAAAGGTGACGTCACAGCCAAAGAGGGTAAGTGATTGGTTGGTGATTGGTGAGTAGTTTTTCTTTCTTCTCTTCTATAACAGTGAGTAAACTTTAGCATTGTTTAAGGGTTAAGTCATGGCAGGAGAGCTCGGTTGGGTGTTTTGCTCCTCCTGTACCATGTGGGAACTCAGGGACGACTCCAGTGTCCCTGACGACTACGTGTGCGGGAAGTTTATCCGCCTCCAGCTCCTGATGGACCGCGTTGCGGAGTTGGAGCTGAGGGTGGATTCACTCTGGAGCATCCACGATGCTGAGAATGACGTGAGTATCACGTGTAACGAGTTGGTCTTACCGCAGGTGAAGGGTCCACAGCCAGATAGGGAATGGAAGACCATCAGAAAGAGCAGTGCAAGGAAGGTAGTGCAGGGGTCCTCTGTGGTCATCCCCCTGCAAAACAGATACACTGCTTTGAGTACTGTTGAGGGTGATGACTCATCAGAGGAGGGCAGCAGCAGCCAAGTTCATGGCACCGTGGCTGGCTCTGTTGCACAGGAGGGCAGGAAAAAGAGTGGGAGAGCGATAGTGATAGGGGATTCAATTGTAAGGGGAATAGATAGGCATTTCTGCGGCCACAACCGAGACTTCAGGATGGTATGTTGCCTCCCTGGTGCAAGGGTCAAGGATGTCTCTGAGCAGGTGCAGGACATGCTAAAAAGGGAGGGAGAACAGCCAGTTGTCGTGGTGCACATTGGTACCAACAACATAGGTAAAAAAAAGGGATGAGGTCCTACGAAACGAATTTAAGGAGCTAGGAGCTAAATTAAAAAGTAGGACCTCAAATGTAGTAATCTCGGGATTGCTACCAGTGCCACGTGCTAGTCAGAGTAGAAATCGTAGGATAGCGCAGATGAATACGTGGCTTGAGCACTGGTGCAGCAGGGAGGGATTCAAATTCCTGGGGCATTGGAACCGGTTCTGGGGGAGGTGGGACCAGTACAAAGCGGACGGTCTGCACCTGGGCAGGACCGGAATCAATGTCGTAGGGGGAGTGTTTGCTAGTGCTGTTGGGGAGGAGTTAAACTAATATGGCAGGGGGATGGGAACCAATGCAGGGAGACAGAGGGAAACAAAAAGGAGACAAAAGCAAAAGCCAGAAAGGAGATGAGGAAAAGTGGAGGGCAGAGAAACCCAAGACAAAAAACAAAAAGGACCACTGTACAGCAAAATTCTAAAAGGATAAAGGGTGTTAAAAAAACAAGCCTGAAGGCTTTGTGTCTTAATGCAAGGAGTATCCGTAATAAGGTGGATGAATTAACTGTGCAAATAGATGTTAATAAATATGATGTGATTGGGATTACGGAGATCAGGGCTGGGAACTCAACATCCAGGGGTATTCAACATTCAGGAAGGATAGAATAAAAGGAAAAGGAGGTGGGGTAGCATTTCTGGTTAAAGAGGAGATTAATAGTTAGAATGGACATTAGCTTGGATGATGTGGAATCTATATGGGTAGAGCTGCAGAACACAAAAGGGCAAAAAACGTTAGTGGGAGTTGTGTACAGACCTCCAAATAGTAGCAGTGATGTTGGGGAGGGCATCAAACAGGAAATTAGGGGTGCATGCAATAAGGGTGCAGCAGTTATAATGGGTGACTTTAATATGCACATATATTGGGCTAACCAAACTGGAAGCAATACGGTGGAGGAGGATTTCCTGGAGTGCATAAGGGATGGTTTTCTAGATCAATATGTCGAGGAACCAACCAGGGGGGAGGCCATCTTAGACTGGGTGTTGTGTAATGAGAGAGGATTAATTAGCAATCCCGTTGTGCGAGGCCCCTTGGGGAAGAGTGACCATAATATGGTGGAATTCTGCATTAGAATGGAGCATGAAACAGTTAATTCAGAGACCAAGGTCCAGAACTTAAAGAAGGGTAACTTTGAAGGTATGAGGCATGAATTGGCTAGGATTGATTGACGAATGATACTTAAGGGGTTGACTGTAGATGGGCAATGGCAGACATTTAGAGACCGCATGGATGAACTACAACAATTGTACATTCCTGTCTGTCGTAAAAATAAAAAAGGGAAGGTGGCTCAACCGTGGCTATCAAGGGAAATCAGGGATAGTATTAAAGCCAAGGAAGTGGCATACAAATTGGCCAGAAATAGCAGTGAACCCGGAGACTGGGAGAAATTTAGAACTCAGCAGAGGAGGACAAAGGGTTTGATTAGGGCAGGGAAAATGGAGTACGAGAAGAAGCTTGCAGGGAACATTAAGACGGATTGCAAAAGTTTCTATAGATATGTAAAGAGAAAAAGGTTAGTAAAGACAAACGTAGGTCCCCTGCAGTCAGAATCAGGGGAAGTGATAACGGGGAACAAAGAAATGGCGGACCAATTGAACAAGTACTTTCGTTCGGTATTCATTAAGGAGGACACGAACAACCTTCCGGATATAAGAGGGGTCAGAGGGTCTAGTAAGGAGGAGGAACTGAGGGAAATCCTTATTAGTCGGGAAATTGTGTTGGGGAAATTAATGGGATTGAAGGCCGATAAATCCCCAGGGCCTGATGGACTGCATCCCAGAGTACTTAAGGAGGTGGCCTTGGAAATAGCGGATGCATTGACAGTCATTTTCCAACATTCCATTGACTCTGAATCAGTTCCTATCGACTGGAGGGTAGCCAATGTAACCCCACTTTTTAAAAAAGGAGGGAGAGAGAAAACAGGGAATTATAGACCGGTCAGCCTGACATCGGTAGTGGGTAAGATGATGGAATCAATTATTAAGGATGTCATAGCAGCGCATTTGGAAAGAGGTGACATGATAGGTCCAAGTCAGCATGGATTTGTGAATGGGAAATCATGCTTGACAAATCTTCTGGAATTTTTTGAGGATGTTTCCAGTAGAGTGGACAAGGGAGAACCAGTTGATGTGGTATATTTGGACTTTCAGAAGGCTTTCGACAAGGTCCCACACAAGAGATTAATGTGCAAAGTTAAACCACATGGGATTGGGGGTAGTGTGCTGACATGGATTGAGAAATGGTTGTCAGACAGGAAGCAAAGAGTAGGAGTAAATGGGTACTTTTCAGAATGGCAGGCAGTGACTAGTGGGGTACCGCAAGGTTCTGTGCTGGGGCCCCAGCTGTTTACACTGTACATTAATGATTTAGATGAGAAGATTAAATGTAGTATCTCCAAATTTGCGGATGACACTAAGTTAGGTGGCAGTGTGAGCTGCGAGGAGGATGCTATGAGGCTGCAGAGCGACTTGGATAGGTTAGGTGAGTGGGCAAATGCATGGCAGATGAAGTATAATGTGGATAAATGTGAGGTTATCCACTTTGGTGGTAAAAACAGAGAGACAGACTATTATCTGAATGGTGACAGATTAGGAAAAGGGGAGGTGCAAAGAGACCTGGGTGTCATGGTACATCAGTCATTGAAGGTTGGCATGCAAGTACAGCAGGCGGTTAAGAAAGCAAATGGCATGGTGGCCTTCATAGCGAGGGGATTTGAGAACAGGAGCAGGGAGGTGTTGCTACAGTTGTACAGGGCCTTGGTGAGGCCACACCTGGAGTATTCTGTACAGTTTTGGTCTCCTAACCTAAGGAAGGACATTCTTGCTGTTGAGGGAGTGCAGCGAAAGTTCACCAGACTGATTCCCGGGATGGCGGGACTGACATATCAAGAAAGACTGGATCAACGGGCTTGTATTCAGTGGAGTTCAGAAGAATGAGAGGGGACCTCATAGAAACATTTAAAATTCTGATGGGTTTAGACAGGTTAGATGCAGGAAGAATTTTCCCAATGTTGGGGAAGTCCAGAACCAAGGGTCACAATCTAAGGATAAGGGGTAAGCCATTTAAGATCGAGATGAGGAGGAACTTCTTCACCCAGAGTGGTGAACCTGTGGAATTCTCTACCACAGAAAGTTGTTGAGGCCAATTCACTAAATATATTCAAAAAGGAGTTAGATGTAGTCCTTACTACTAAGGGGATAAAGGGGTATGGTGAGAAAGCAGGAATGGGGCACTGGAGTTGCATGTTCAGCCATGAACTCATTGAATGGCGGTGCAGGCTAGAAGGGCCGAATGGCCTACTCCTGCAACTATTTTCTATGTTTCTATGTTTCTATGTTTCTCAAACTGAATAAGCTGCATGAAGGCAACAAAATGGGAAAGGAGGAAATCAGCACCAGTCGGACATTTTTATACATTTGTTGGCTGGTTTGTTCTCCTTCATGTGAATGTGTGCAGTGCTTCACCAAAACCCAGCGATCAGCTCCGAGATCAGCCCCATTACCAGGCCAGAGTTCAGCCCGAGTTCAGCCCTGTTACCAGGCCAGAGTTCAGCCCCGTTACCGGGCCAGAGTTCAGCCCCGTTACCGGGCCAGGGTTCAGCCCCGTTGAACCAGTTTAAGGAGATATTTCATAACTCGCAACAAAAATTTATCCCAATGAGAAGGAAAGACTGTAAGAGAAGAGATAACCATGCATGGCTAACTAATGAAATAAGGGATGGTATCAAATTGAAAACAAAGACATACAATGTGGCCAAGACTAGTGGGAGGCCAGAGGATTTGGAAATTTTTAAAAGCCAGCAGAGAACGACTAAAAAAATGATTAAGAGAGGGAAGATAGATTATGAAAGTAAACTGGTTCGAAATATAAAAACAGATGAGAGTTTCTACAGGTACATAAAAAGGAAAAGAGTGGCTAAAGTAAATGTTGGTCTCCTGGAGGATGAGACTGGGGAATTAATATTGGAGAACAGGGAAATGGCAGCAGTCTTCACGCAATAGTGTACAATCAAGGGGCTATAGGTAGGGAGGAACGTAATACAATCACTATCACTAATGAAGTAGTACTAGGTAAAATAATGGGACTAAAGGTGAACAAGTCCCCTGGACCTGATGGCTTACATCCTAGGGTCTTAAGAAGTGGCTACAGAGATAGTGGATGCATTGGTTGTAATCTACCAAATTTCCCTGGATTCTGGGGTGGTCCCAGCAGATTGGAAAACCGCAAATGTAATGCCCCTATTTAAAAAAGGAGGCAGACAAAAAGCAGGAAACTATAGACCACATCTGTCATTGGAAAAATGCTAGAGTCCATTATTAAGGAAGCAGTAGCGGGTCATTTGGAAAAGCATAATTCCATCAAGCAGAGTCAACATGGTTTTATGAAAGGGAAATCATGTTTGACAAATTTAATGGAGTTCTTTGAGGATGTAATGAACAGGGTGGATAAAGGGGAACCAGTGGATGTGGTGTATTTGGTTTTCCAGAAGGCATTTGATAATGTGCCACATAAGAGGTTACTGCACAAGATAAAATGTCACAGGGTTGGGGATAATATATTAGCATGGATAGAGGATTGGCTAACTAACAGAAAACAGGGAGTCAACTTAAATGGGTCATTTTCCGGTTAGCAAATAGTGACTAGTCGGGTGTCACAGGTGCTGGGTCCTCAACTATTTACAATCTATATGAATGATTTGGATGAAGGAACCGAATGTAATGTAGCCAAGTTTGCTGTTGATACAAAGATGGGTGGGAAAGCAAATTGTGAGGAGGATACAAAAAATCTGCAAAGGGATATAGACAGGCTAAGTGAATGGCAAAAATTTGGCAGATGGAGTATAATGTGGGAAACTGTGAGGTTATCCTCTTTGGCAGAAATAATAGAAAAGCAAATTATCAATTAAATGAAGAAAAATTACAAAGTGCTGCAGTACAGAGAGACCTGGGGGTTCTTGTGCATGAAACACAAAAAGTTAGTATGCAGGTACAACAAATAATCAGGAAGGCAAATTGAATGTTGGCCTTTATTGCAAGGGGGATAGAGTATAAAACCAGAGAAGTCCTGCTCCAATTGTACAGGATATTGGTGAGGCCACACCTGGAGTACTGCGTACCATTTTAGTCTCCGTATTTAAGGAAGGGTATACTTGCATTGGAGGCTGTTCAGAGAAGGTTCACTTGGTTGACTCGGGAGATGAGGGGGTTGACTTATGAAGATAGGTTGAGTAGGTTGGGTTTTTACTCAGTGGAGTTCAGAAGAATGAGAGGTGATCTTATCGAAACATATAAGGTAATGAGGGGGTCAACAGGGTGGATGCAGAGAGAATATTTCCACTCATAGGGGAAACTAAAACTAGGGGACATAGGGCTAGACTTTCCTATCATTTTCGGCGGGTTCTCTGCGATTTTCTCGGCGGAACAGCTCTTTTTCTGCCCGGCGAAAGTTTCCCCCTTAGTTTTTCGGTGGTATCGCCCAAATCTGAAAACACCCGCCGGGACCAAACCGCCGACGTGCAACGCCGAGAGAATCGCCAGGGCATAAGTTTGGCCTCAACGGAAGCCCGTCCAGATCGCCGAGGGAACCGCCCTGTGGAAGCTGCTTAAACAGGGCGGTGGGTGAGTACTCTGCAAAGAAAGGCAAGTTAAAGGTTCCTTATTTATTTTTTAATTTTAAAACATCAATTAGGTGTAAAAGTGTCTTGGGAATGTTTTTTACCTTTTTATTTTATTGAACATTTTTTTTTCTATTTTTTCTCCCTCCCTAGGCCCAACCGATGCCTCGGACTAAATTTTTTAAAAACCGCCCGTTTTATTTAGTTTTGCCGTAACCGCCGAGAAAACCGCTGAGAATAAAGGTGCGAGGCCCATTTTCTTGCCGGGCGATTAGGTTTATTTAATTTTAACATAAAAGTGAAATTTTCGCCAGCGTTACTTACCAAACATTAGCATTTTTTCTGGGCAGGCAATCAGGTTTTGAGAGGCTCATAGGAAAGTCTAGCCAATAGTCTCAGAATAAGGGGCCGCCCATTTAAAACTGAGAGGAGAAGAAATTTCTTCTCTCAGAGGATTATAAATCTGTGGAATTATCTGCCCCAGTGAGCTGTGGAGGTTAGGTCATTGAATATATTTATGGCGGAAATAGACAGATTTTTGAGCGATAAGGGAATGAAGGGTTATGGGGAGCGGGCAGGGAAGTGGAGCTGAGTCCATGATCAGATCAGCCATGATCTTATTGAATGGCAGAGCAGGCTCGAGGGGCCAAATGGCCTTCTCCTGCTCCTATTTCTTATATGTTCTTATGTTACTGAACCAGAGTTCAGCCCCATTACCAGGCCAGAGTTCAGTCCCGTTACCAGGCCAGAGTTCAGCCCCGTTACCAGGCCCGAGTTCAGCCCCGTTACCAGGCCCGAGTTCAGCCCCGTTACCAGGCCTAACCCAATGCCTGTTGTGATCACGGACAGCAAGCAAAAGCTCAGACACATAGAGCAGGATAACATCAGGCTTAATTCTGGAATTTAGAGTGAAAACAGTGGGGGCAGAAAGGCGAAAAAGAGGGAGGAAATCCTCCTAGAAAAAATTTGTAAGAGACATGAGCTCCTTCTCTCATCCAGAGATTGCAACTCACGCCTATCACACTTCAGTTCAACTTATCGGCCTCTCCCCAGGCCCGAATTACAGAATCACAGCACATACAAAAAGGCACAGCTGCCTTCTATGTTTGGAATCTGCGCTCATTGATTGAGCTTGTTTACAAAATCCAGCTTTGAAGGCTTGGCACTCGAGATTGAAATGGAACACAATGGGAGAAATCTCAGGAATTTATACACCTGGAACAGAGCCCAGCCAATTAGAAACTTGCGGGCAAGCTGCCCACAATTTTCCAATGGTCAAAACCTATCTGGTTCACTAATGTCTTTTAGGGAAGGAAATCTGTTGCCTATATGCGGCTCCAGACCCACAGCAATGTAGTTGACTCTTAATTGCCCTCTGAAATGGCCTAGCCAGAAATTCAGTTGTAACAAACCGCTACAAGAAACAACCCTGCAAAGTCCTCCTCGCTATCATCTGGGAATTGTGGCAAATTGAGAGAGCTGTCCCACAGACCAGTCAAACATGAGATAGTCATACTCAGAGAATCATACCTTTCAGCCAATGTCCATCATCATCCCTGGTGGTGACACAGTGGTATACAGTCGGGAGGGAGTGGCCCTGGGAGTCCTCAACATTGACTCCAGACCCCATGAAGTTTCATTACTTCAGGTCAAGCATGGACAAGGAAACCTCCTGCTGATTACCACCTACCGCTCTCCCTCAGCTGATGAATCAGTTCTCCTCCATGTTGAACACGACTTGGAAGAAGCACTCAGGGTAGCAAGGGCACGGAATGTACTTGAGTGGGGGACTTCAATGTCCATTACCAAGAGTGGCTCGGTAGCACCACTACTGACCGAGTCCTGAAGGACATAGCTGACAGACTGGGTCTGCAGCCTAGTGAGAGAACCAAGACTAAGGAAAAACCTACTTGACCTCGTCCTCACCAATCTACGTGTCACAGATACATCTGCCCATGACAGCATTGGTAGCAGTGACCACCGCAAAGTCCCGTCTTCACACTGAAACCATCCTGCATCGTGTTGTGTGGCACTACCACCATAGTAAATGGGATAGATTAAGAACAGATCTAGCAGCTCAAAATTGGGTACCCATGAGACGCCTGTGGACCATTAGCAGCAGCAAAATTTTGTTCCACCACAATCTGAAACCTGTCATATCCCTCACTCAACCATTACCATCCAACCAGTCAAACAACCCTGGCTCAATGAGGAGGGCAGAAGAGCATGCCAGGAGCAGCACCAGTGGTACCTAAAAATGAGGTGCCAACCTGGGGAAGTTGCAACACAGGACTACATGCACGCTAAACAGCGGAAGCAACATGCTATACAGGGCTAAGTGATCCCACAATCAATGGATTAGATCAAAGCTCTGCAGTCCTGCCACATCCAGTTGTGAATGGTGGTGTTCAACTAAACAACTAACGGGAGGAGGCTGCTCCGTGAATATCCCCATCCTCAATGATGGTGGAGCCCAGCATGTGAGTACAAAAGACAAGGCTGAAGCATTTTCAAACATCTTCAGCCAGAAGTGCCGAGTGGATGATCCATATCGGCCTTCTCCTGAGGTCCCCACTATCACAGAAACCAGTCTTCAGCCAATTCAATTCACTCCATGTGATATCAAGAAGTGGCTGAGCGCACTGGATACAGCAAAGGCTATGGGCCCAGACAACATCCCGGCTGTCGTGCTCACAACTTGTGCTTCAGAACTAGCCGCACCTCTAGCCAAGCTGTTCCAGTACAGCTACAATACCTGACAATGTGGAAAACTGCCCAGATAGGTCCTGTCCACAAAAAGCAGGACAAATTCAACCTGGCCAATAATCGCCCTAACAGTCTAATCTCAATCATCAGCAAAGTGATGGAAGGTTTCACCAACAGTGCTACCAAGCGTCACTTACTCACCAATAACCTGCTCACTGACACTCAGTTTGGGTTCCGCAGGACTACTCGGCTCCAGATGTCATTACAACCTTGGTCCAAACATGGACAAAAGAGCTGAATTCCAGAGGTGAGGTGAGAATGACTGCCCTTAACATCAAGGCAGCATTTGACCGAATGTGGCATCAAGAGGCCCTAGTAAAATTGAAGTCAATAGAAATCAAGGGGCAATCTCTCCACTGGCTGGAGTCATAGGTAGCACAAAGGAAAATGGTTGTGGTTATTGGAGGTCAATCATCCCAGCCCCAGTACATCGCTGCAGCAGTTCCTTAGGGCAGCGTCCTCGGCTCAACCATCTTCAGCTGCTTCATCAATGACATTCCCTCCATAAGGTCAGAAGTGGGGATGTTTGTTGCTGATTATACAGTGTTCAGTTCCCTTTGAAACTCCTCAGATAATGAAGGAGTCCATGCCCGCATATAGTAAGACCTGGATGACATTCAGACTTGGGCTAATAAGTGTCAAGTAACATTCGCGCCACACAAGTGCCAGGAAATTACTATCTCCAACTAGTGAGAGTCTAACCTCCGCCCCTTGACAGTCAACAGCATTACCATCACGAATCCCCCACCATCAACATCTGGTCACCATTGACCAGAAACTTAACTGGCCCAGCCACATAAATACTGCAGCAACAAGAGCGAGTCAGAGGCTGAGTATTCTGCAGCAAGTGTCTTACCTCCGGATTCCTCAAAGCCTTTCCACCATCTACAAAGCACAAGTCAGGAGTGTGATGGAATACTCTCCACTCGCCTGGATGAGTGCAGCTTCAACAACATTCAAGAAGCTTGTTACCACCCAGTACAAAACAGCCCACTTGATTGTCACCTCATCCACCACCTTCAACATTCACTCCTTCCACCACAGCACACCGTGGCTGCAGTGTAGCAACTTGCCAAGACATCTTCGGTGCACCTCCCACACTCACAACCTCTAACACTTAAAAGGATAAGGGCAGCAGGCGCATGGGAGCACCATCACCTGGAAGTTACCCTCCAAGTCACACACCATATTGCTGTTCCTTCATTGGCGCTGGGTCAATATCCTGGAACTCCCTCCCTATCAGCACTGTGGGAGTACCTTCACCGTACGGACTGCAGTGGTTCAAGAAGGCGGATCACTGCCACCTTCTCAATGGCAATTAGGGATGGGCAATAAATGCTGGCCTTGTCAGCAACGCCCACATCCCAGAAACAAATAAAAAGACACACTGAAGTCAATTCAGGGCCCCTATCTTACTCTCTGCAGATGTCGATCGAACGTTTCTGCAGTTCCAGCATTTCTGTTTACTTGACTTCACTAAAGTACTTAGATGGAGATATCCATCTTCATAACAATTAATGTAGCAATGGTAGTGATTAAAATATGCAGTGCATTTATGCTCCCCCCCCACCCCCAAGGCTTCTGCAAATGTTTAACAAAAATTCAGTAATTGAAGTATCTGCATGTGAAGTACAAGGGCTTACTGCCCATAACCAGCAGTCACCTGGGCATGGAACCAATCAAGGATTGGCAGACAGTTGCTATGGAATGCAGCTCTGCCCACTGTTCATCATCTTCTTCACTTTGCTGAAATGAAGACCCATCGCATCGGTTCTATTGTAGCTGCATTGGGCCTCGGGATTGATGCATCTCCCTTTCTGTCCACCTCTTAAAACTCAAGCTAGGGTTCACTAATTTCTCATTAACCACATTATCGCATCTTCTTCGCTATGCTTTTCAGCCCTGGCGATGTTCTGCAATATGGGCTTTGGCACTTATTTATTTATTGGCCTGTATTATTTTGTTTCTGATGTTAGTTTCCTGGAACAGTGCCTTCCAAGGACACCTGCCAACATTCAAAGAGGTTCAAAATAAGTTACCAGGCATGCTGTTCACAGAGTCCTGAGGCATTGCCACAGATACTCAGCAGAATTTAAACTAGGTGGCAAATGCCCAACTTTGTGTTCAAGTTCATCTGGTGGGGTGTGTGTGTTGTATATATATGATATATCTATATGATATATGTGTTATATGTGATATAATCATCATCATCATAGGCGGTCCCTAGAATGAGGATGACTTGCTTCCACATGAGTTCACAGATGTTTCAATGAAGGACCCAATGTTCGTGTCCTGAACTCCAATTGAGGGGGTGGAAGATGCCTGTTCGTGGATTTTTTTAACGTGTGGTGACCGTTACACACCAGCCACCACACGGGCTTGACAGAGCTAGGCCTTTATCCAGTAGCAAGGGTTAACCAGGACGACTGGAGACCTGCTCTGCTGCACGGAGCTAGTGTGCACATATATCGCACTGTGGGCTGGTCCGTGCTGTCCCTGGGCCCTCAGCTCTTCTGGGCCCCGCACCCTCATTCGCTGCACCTCAGCCACAATTTCTCACCGTTCCTCTGCCACAAAAACACTCGCCGGACCTCCATCATGATCTCCTGCCATACCTTTGCACCAAACATTCACAGAACCTCCGCCACGATCCCTCATCGCTCCTCCACCCCAATCACTGATTGCAAGTCCGTAACGACCTTCGCACTCCTCTGCTGTACCAGGGCCCAGCTGATAGTCCTGCCCACACTCCAAACGGCCTGGTGATGTGACCCAGTCACCCACCTCAAAGCCGTCGCACATTTGTGTCAGATTGTGCTGGAAGCTTCAGTGGCATGCTCCAATTCGTGGGCTACCCCAACCTGTGTTAGAACATCTCCACAGGTCGGAGCTTCAAATGTGATATATGGTATATATGATATATATGGTATATTAATCGACAAGGCATCAGGTTGTGTGGGACAGATTGGATGGACCATCAGACTACCTACCATTTCCCACTAATACAATTAACACTAACCCAAACAGGCTTGTTGCTGATGTGTTTCTGGAGAATGTCCGGAGAAAGCATTAATCCAAAGCGCCATCAGTGAAAGGAAGGTCCATTATTTTAAATGTTTCTATAAGATCACCCCTCATCCTTCTGAACTCCGACGAGTAAAGACCCAGTCTACTCAATCTAGCATCATAAGGTAACCCCCTCATCTCTGGAATCAGCCTAGTGAATTGTCTCTGTACCCCCTCCAAAGCTAGTATATTCTTCCTTAAGTAAGGTGACCAAAACTGCACGCAGTACTCTAGGTGCGGTCTCACCAATACCCTCAGAACATAAGAACATAAGAACATAATAATTAGGAACAGGAGTAGGCCATCTAGCCCCTCGAGCCTGCTCCGCCATTCAACAAGATCATGGCTGATCTGGCCGTGGACTCAGCTCCACTTACCCGCCCGCTCCCCATAACCCTTAATTCTCTTATTAGTTAAAAATCTATCTATCTGTGATTTGAATATATTCAATAAGCTAGCCTCAACTGCTTCCTTGGGCAGAGAATTCCACAGATTCACAACCCCCTGGGAGAAGAAATTCCTTCTCAACTCAGTTTTAAATTGGCTCCCACGTATTTTGAGGCTGTGCCCCCTAGTTCTAGTCTCCCCGACCAGTGGAAACAACCTCTCTGTCTCTATCCTGTCTATCCCCTTCATTATTTTAAATGTTTCTATAAGATCACCCCTCATCCTTCTGAACTCCGACGAGTAAAGACCCAGTCTACTCAATCTATCATCATAAGGTAACCCCCTCATCTCTGGAATCAGCCTAGTGAATCGTCTCTGTACTCCCTCCAAAGCTAGTATATTCTTCCTTAAGTAAGGTGACCAAAACTGCACGCAGTACTCCAGATGCGGTCTCACCAATACCCTGTACAGTTGCAGAAGGACCTCCCTGCTTTTGTACTCCATCCCTCTCACAATGAAGACCAACATTCCATTCGCCTTCCTGATTACCTGCTGCACCTGAAAACTAACTTTTTGGGATTCATGCACAAGGACCCCCAGGTCCCTCTGCACCGCAGCATGTTGTAATTTCTCCCCATTCAAATAATATTCCGTTTTACTGTTTTTTTTTCCCCAAGGTGGATGACCTCACATTTTCCAATGCCAAACCTTAGCCCATTTGCTTAACCTATCTCAATCTCTTTGCAGCCTCTGTGTGTCCTCTACACAACCCTCTTTCCCACTAATCTTTGTGTCATCTGCAAATTTTGTTACACTACACTCTGTCCCCTCTTCCAGGTCATCTATGTATATTGTAAACAGTTGTGGTCCCAGCACTGATCCCTGTGGCACATCACTAACCACCAATTTCCAACCCGAAAAGGACCCATTCATCCCGACTCTCTGCTTTCTGTTAGCCAGCCAATTCACGATCCATGCTAATACATTTCCTCTGACTCCGCGTACCTTTATCTTCTGCAGTAACCTTTTGTGTGGCACCTTATCGAATGCCTTTTGGAAATCTAAATACACCACATCCATCAGTACACCTCTATCCACCATGCTCGTTATATCCTCAAAGAATTCTAGTAAATTAGTTACACATGATTTCCCCTTCATGAATCCATGTTGTGTCTGCTTGATTGCACTATTCCTATTTAGATGTCCCGCTATTTCTTCCTTAATGATAGCTTCAAGCATTTTCCCCACTACAGATGTTAAACTAACCAGCCTATAGTTACCTGCCTTTTGTCTGCCCCTTTTTTTAAACATTAGCTGCTTTCCAATCCGATGGCACCTCCCCAGAGTCCAGAATTTGGTAGATTATAACAAATGCATCTGCTATAACTTCCGCCATCTCTTTTAATACCCTGGGATGCATTTCATCAGGACCAGGGGACTTGTCTACTTTGAGTCCCATTAGCCCATCCAGCATTCCCCCCCTAGTGATAGTGATTGTCTCAAGGTCCTCCCTTCCCACATTCCCGTGACCAGCAATTTTTGGCATGGTTTTTGTGTCTTCCACTGTGAAGACCGAAGCAAAATAATTGTTTAAGGTCACAGCCATTTCCACATTTCCCATTATTAAATCCCCTTTCTCATCTTCTAAGGGACCAACATTTACTTTAGTCACTTTTTTCCGTTTTACATATCGGTAAAACTTTTACTATCTGTTTTTATGTTTTGCGCAAGTTTACTTTCGTAATCTATCTTCCCCTTCTTTATTGCTTTCTTAGTCATTCTTTGCTGTCGTTTAAAATTTTCCCAATCTTCTAGTTTCCCACGAACCTTGGCCACCTTATACGCAATGGTTTTTAATTTGATACTCTCCTTTATTTCCTTGGTTATCCATGGCTGGTTATCCCTTCTCTTACTGCCCTTCTTTTTCACTGGAATATATTTTTGTTGAGCACTATGAAAGAGCTCCTTAAAAGTCCTCCACTGTTCCTGAATTGTGCCACCGTTTAGTCTGTGTTTCCAGTCTACTTTAGCCAATTCTGCCCTCATCCCACTGTAGGCCCCTTTGTTTAAGCATAGTACTCTCGTTTGAGACACTACTTCCTCACCCTCAATCTGTATTACAAATTCAACCATACTGTGATCACTCATTCCGAGAGGATCTTTTACTAGGTGATCGTTTATTATTCCTGTCTCATTACAAAGGACCAGATCTAAGATAGCTTGCTCCCTTGTAGGTTCTGTAACATACTGTTCTAAGAAACAATCCCGTATGCATTCTATGAATTCCTCTTCAAGGCTACCCCATGCGATTTGATTTGACCAATCGATATGTAGGTTAAAATCCCCCATGATTACTGCCGTTCCTTTTTCACATGCCTCCATTTTCCCCTGATTATTGTCCGCCCCACCGTGAAGTTATTATTTGGGGGCCTATAAACTACGCCCACCAGTGACTTTTTCCCCTTACTATCTCTAATCTCCACCCACAATGACTCAACATTTTGTTCATTAGAGCCAATATCATCTCTCACAACTGCCCTGATATCATCCTTTATTAACAGAGCTACCGCAACTCCTTTCCCTTCTTGTCTATCTTTCCGAATCGTCAGATACCCCTGTATGTTTAATTCCCAGTCTTGGCCCCCCTGCAACCACATTTCTGTAATGGCCACCAAATTTGTGCCGTCAACTCATTTACTTTGTTTCGAATGCTGCGTGCTGCGTGTTTTAATACTAGTTTTTAAACCATGATTTTTAGTTTTGACCCCTCCTGCAGCCCCTTTATATTCATACATATTGTCCCTTCCTATCACCTTGTGGTTTATACTTACCCCAGTGCTACTCTGCTCTGTTGCCTCCTGCCTTTTGCATATTTTTTTGGGGTTCTGTTCATCTGAGCTCTCACCCATTCTAACTAGCTCAGAGCCCTCTCCTGGGTTCCCATCCCCCTGCCAAGCTAGTTTAAAACCGTACTATCAAAACCACCCGTGAGAACATTGGTCCCGTCTCTGTTGAGGTGTAACCTGTCCGACTTGTACAAGTCCCACCTTCCCCAGAAGCAGTCACAGTTGTTCAGGAAACTAAAGCCCTCCCTCCTACACCAACGGGAGAGTGGAGAGCACCAGTTCCAACTGTCACATGAGAGAGAGAGTGGAGAGCACCAGTTACAACTGTCACAGGACGGGAGAGTGGAGAGCACCAGTTCCAACTGTCACAGGAGAAAGAGTGGAGAGCACCAGTTCCAACTGTCGCAGGACGGGAGAGTGGAGTGCACCAGCTCCAACTGTCGCAGGACAGGAGAGTGGAGAGCATCAGTTCCAACTGTCGCAGGTGAGAGAGTGGAGAGCACCAGTTCCAACTGTCACAGGACGGGAGAGTGGAGAGCACCAGTTCAAACTGTCACAGGACGGGAGAGTGGAGAGCACCAGTTCAAACTGTCACAGGACGGGAGAGTGGAGAGCACCAGTTCCAATTGTTGCAGGAGAGAGAGTGGAGAGCACCAGTTCCAACTGTCACAGGACGGGAGAGTGGAGAGCACCAGTTCCAACTGTCACAGGACGGGAGAGTGGAGAGCACCAGTTCCAACTGTCACAGGACGGGAGAGTAGAGAGCACCAGTTACAACTGTCGCAGGAGAGAGAGTGGATGGTGAACTCACTCTCTCAAGATACAAGCAAAAGGTTACAATTTACATGCCCAAAGACCAGTTGTCTTCTGCTGAAGTACTCTGACCAGATGGGGGTGTATCTACTGCTGGATGTATTTTCTGGCAAAACATAGTAGTTTGTTTCTGTGGATTCTGGTGTGAGCAATGTCTAGTAGGGCAACTCCGAGGCAACTGGGAACAATTGGGGAAGAAGCCAAGAACGCCACTTGTCTTGAGTAAGCAACATCTCTCAGTCTGAGCTCACAAAATACCTTCTGTGTCACCCCCAAAACTGGCCCAAAATTGCAACGACCTCTACCTTTCTTGTACTGCTGGATGATGCAATACACTTCAGATCAAGTCGCCTTTATGCAAAACCAAACTGATGTAGTACAGGTACAACGTCTCAAATCCGACTGTCTGAAAATCGGAATTGTCCAAAAACCGGACATTTTTGAGAAAATCCCATTTGATTTCAGTAAAATAAAATCTGAAATTATTGTCCAAAAACTGGCGGGCCGGACTAGTGATCGGCTTCACCGCTATGTTTTAAATGGCATGCAATCGGTCCGAGTCATGCCGACTGACCCTCGGCCCGGCCCGACCCAACCTGACCTATGCCACCATTAGTACTTTGTCCGTCTCGGTAGCATACGTATGCTCTTAGTTTTCTTGTCCGAAATTCGGAAAAATCCGAGAATCGGTATGGTCTCGGTCCAAGTTTGCCAGATTTGACTCGTTGTATCTGTAATACTAAAGAAAGATTTACTGTGGAGACTCTACAGAACATTGTAGACATTCTGCAGATTTGTGAATGAATGAATTGCTTCTCAGATGTCCTAAAAGCCTCACCAAACTGTGAATAGTCACAGTGATTTTTTTAAGTTGAATATTCTGCTGTAGATGAATTTGGAATGATTAGTGTTATATATGCATGTCGATGATGTACTGTAACACTAGACCTGAATGTACCTTCACCCTGTATATACCATACCTGTACACCAGAGGGTGCTGCTGCTGGAGACCTAATGGTTACTTGTACACTGTAGGTAACCAAGTATAAAAGGGAGCTCACCTCTTGGTGTCCTCACTCTAGGAGCTGCAATAAAGGGCTACAGTCTGTACAGTTTAAGTGCCATATCCCTGCCTCTTGGAGTCATTAACAGAGTGCCTACATACAACAATTAGAAAAAAGACCTCCTCAATGTTACCATCTCTTTCACATATTTCAGCCATTACTATACCACGACTTTTTGTTTTACCTCATCTTCTCTTCTACTCTATTCAATTCTGCACTGTGACCCTTGGTCCTTAACCCAGGTACATCATATTGAAAAGCTGAATGGCAAATTAAATACCTGGATACCCTTCCTGTCAAACATTTGATAAAAGTCACACACCTGAACTGTTCAACGAGTGCACAAATACTGCAAAGCTGTTAGAAGACCGAAGACAGTATAGTCCTTCATATCAACATTAACTGGGACTGCAGGACAAGCAACTCCTGCAGAAGGCTTTCTTGGAGGCTCACAAATTCCCAAGGCGCAATTTGATCTGAATTTTCAGGTTTCTGTAACCCTTCCCGAATACCCCGCTACACATTCCATTCTTATGCGTTATGTAATCCTACCTTGTAACCTTTAATGATGCCGTTGTGGGACTCAGGAGGAGGAGGCTCCCAGCTGACCACAATGCTGTCATTCCTATTTTCTGTCGTCGCAATAATAACACTGTGAGGAGGAGCATCCGGGACTAAACATGAAACACAAGAGATGGCAGATTGAGAGCAAATCCCAAGCACTCACATCTAAGCTACAGCATCACGGGGTCAAAATTCGCTTTCTCGCGCCGTCCGTTACCGCCGGAGTGGGATGGCAAACGGACGGCTAAGTTCTTACCGTCAGCAACGACCGGGTTCCTTGGCTGGCGGACAATTTAGTTGGGCAGTGGGAGCGGCACCAAGACATACAGCTGCGCGCTCGGCCGCCACCCGCATGGTGATGTCATTGAGCATGCAACGCTCCCCTGCCATCACCCCTGAGAAATTAGTTGAGTATGGTGGCCTTACCGGCCGGAGTCCGTACAGCCTGGGAAAGGTGGTGGGACATCGGGGATCCCGGGTCGGGAGGGTTCAGGAATCAAGGTAAGTGGTGATGTTTATTTTTTTTCACTATTTATGTATTAATGGGACCAGTGGGTAAGTGTAGGTGTGGGTAAGGGAAAGTGTTGAAAACTTTTTTTTTTTGCATTTTATTTTCATCACTCATGCCGGCAGCCTACCGAGGGGAAATTCGGTCGGCCTCCTGAAATGCCACTCCATTGGCGCCCGAGGGGGAGTGTGCAATGCCACATTTAGCGCTGATTTTTGGGTGGCAAAACTGAATTTTGCAGTTTGAGGCGGCACCTACCGCCAGATGTTAACATCGGTGTCACCGCCTCAAAAACGACAGGACAAAATTTCAGCCCCTAAACATCTCACAACCCACTTCTATCCATAAAATATTGTAATGGTTTAGCAAAGGAACTCTACCAGATGTGAGAGAGATGTCTTGTAGGCCCCATTTGAAAGGATCATGTTCGACTCCAGTGTTTCACTGACATTTACTCGAGGGCCTCAATACTGAACAAAGACAATTCACCATCACCTTCTCTCGTCAGCGATGGCCACACCCCGAGAATAAATAATGTTTAAAAATGTAATGCTTGATGGTCATTCTCAGGAAGGCTCCAAAACACTAACATTGAATACCAGCACAGACACGATGTGCCGAATGGCCTTGTGTGCCGTAAATTTCTATGATTCTATAAATGATGGAATGCATGTCCACACCCACATTCTGCTCATGGTGAGTCCTGATTTCAGTCACTGAGTGTATGCCAACAATCTGCCCACAGGAAAGGGGAACACACCCTCCAGGACAGATATTGCTGCTAAAATTAGGCCTGTAGCATCAATCTTTACTTTCTCTATAGACACTGGGATAACCCTATCCTCTTACAGAACTTTCTTGCTTTCTCTGCAAGAGAAGTAAAATGGACAGCACTGAATTCCAGCTCGAGTGATATCCCACAACCATGCATAGAAAGCCAGGCACATGGAAAGATAGAACTTACATCAAATTGCGAGGAGAAATATCAGGTGCAACGTGATGATGACCAGATAATCTGTTTTTGTGATGTTGGGTGTGAGAGAACTACCCTGCTCTTCTTTGAATCGTGCCATGGGATCTTTTAAGTCCATCCGAGATGGCAGACAGGACCTCAGTTTAACTACTCATCCAAAAAAAGGGTACAGGTGCGACGTCCAAAATCTGGAGTTCCGGAATCCGGACTCCCCCGCCTCAGCCAAACCACAGCCCCGCCCAGCCTCGGCCCAACATCATCCCCACCCTCCCCTCTAGCAGGCTGTAACTAGTAGGGTGCCGCAAGAATCGGTGCTTGGGCCTCAGCTATTTGCAATCTATATCAGTGATTTGGATGAGGGGACCAAGTGTAGTGTATCCAAGTTTGGCGACAATACAAAGTTAGGTGGGAAAGTAAGCTTTAATGATGATGCAAAGAAGCTGCAAAGGGATATAGACAGGGTAAGTGAGTGGGCAAATGGAATATAATGTGGAGACGTAGAAACATAGAAACATAGAAAATAGGTGCAGGAGTAGGCCATTCGGCCCTTCTAGCCTGCACCGCCATTCAATGAGTTCATGGCTGAACATGCAACTTCAGTACCCCATTCCTGCTTTCTCACCATACCCCTTGATTCCCCTAGTAGTAAGGACTTCATCTAACTCCTTTTTGAATATATTTAGTGAATTGGCCTCAACAACTTTCTGTGGTAGAGAATTCCACAGGTTCACCACTCTCTGGGTGAAGAAATTCCTCCTCATCTCGGTCCTAAATGGCTTCCCCCTTATCCTTAGACTGTGTCCCCTGGTTCTGGACTTCCCCAACATTGGGAACATTCTTCCTGCATCTAACCTGTCTAACCCCGTCAGAATTTTAAAAGTTTCTATGAGGTCCCCTCTCATTCTTCTGAATTCCAGTGAATACAAGCCCAGTTGATCCAGTCTTTCTTGATAGGTCAGTCCCGCCATCCCGGGAATCAGTCTGGTGAACCTTCGCTGCACTCCCTCAATAGCAAGAATGTCCTTCCTCAGGTTAGGAGACCAAAACTGTACACAATACTCCAGATGTGGCCTCACCAAGGCCCTGTACAATTGTAGCAACACCTCCCTGCCCTTGTACTCAAATCCCCTCGCTATGAAGGCCAACATGCCATTTGCTTTCTTAACCGCCTGCTGTACCTGCATGCCAACCTTCAATGACTGATGTACCATGACACCCAGGTCTCTTTGCACCTGCCCTTTTCCTAATCTGTCACCATTCAGATAATAGTCTGTCTCTCTGTTTTTACCACCAAAGTGGATAACCTCACATTTATCCACATTATACTTCATCTGCCATGCATTTGCCCACTCACCTAACCTATCCAAGTCGCTCTGCAGCCTCATAGAATCCTCCTTGCAGCTCACATTGCCACCCAACTTAGTGTCATCCGCAAATTTGGAGATACTACATTTAATCCCCTCGTCTAAATCATTAATGTACAGTGTAAACAGCTGGGGCCCCAGCACAGAACCTTGCGGTACCCCACTAGTCACTGCCTGCCATTCTGAAAAGTCCCCATTTACTCCTACTCTTTGCTTCCTGTCTGACAACCAGTTCTCAATCCATGTCAGCACACTACCCCCAATCCCATGTGCTTTAACTTTGCACATTAATCTCTTGTGTGGGACCTTGTCGAAAGCCTTCTGAAAGTCCAAATTTACCACATCAACTGGTTCTCCCTTGTCCACTCTACTGGAAACATCCTCAAAAAATTCCAGAAGATTTGTCAAGCATGATTTCCCTTTCACAAATCCATGCTGACTTGGACCTATCATATTACCTCTTTCCAAATGCACTGCTATGACATCCTTAATAATTGATTCCATCATTTTACCCACTACCGATGTCAGGCTGACCGGTCTGTAATTCCCTGTTTTCTCTCTCCCTCCTTTTTTAAAAAGTGGGGTTACATTGGCTACCCTCCACTCCATAGGAACTGATCCAGAGTCAATGGAATGTTGGAAAATGACTGTCAATGCATCCACTATTTCCAAGGCCACCTCCTTAAGTACTCTGGGATGCAGTCCATCAGGCCCTGGGGATTTATCGGCCTTCAATCCCATCAATTTCCCCAACACAATTTCCCGACTAATAAGGATTTCCCTCAGTTCCTCCTCCTTACTAGACCCTCCGACCCCTTTTATATCCGGAAGGTTGTTTGTGTCCTCCTCAGTGAATACCGAACCAAAGTACTTGTTCAATTGGTCCGCCATTTCTTTGTTCCCCGTTATGACTTCCCCTGATTCTGACTGCAGGGGACCTACGTTTGTCTTTACTAACCTTTTTCTCTTTACATATCTATAGAAACTTTTGCAATCCGTCTTAATGTTCCCTGCAAGCTTCTTCTCGTACTCCATTTTCCCTGCCCTAATCAAACCCTTTGTCCTCCTCTGCTGAGTTCTAAATTTCTCCCAGTCCCCGGGTTCTCTGCTATTTCTGGCCAATTTGTATGCCACTTCCTTGGCTTTAATGCTATCCCTGATTTCCCTTGATAGCCACGGTTGAGCCACCTTCCCTTTTTTATTTTTACGACAGACAGGAATGTACAATTGTTGTAGTTCATCCATGCGGTCTCTAAATGTCTGCCATTGCCCATCCACAGTCAACCCCTTCAGTATCATTCGCCAATCTATCCTAGCCAATTCACGCCTCATACCTTCAAAGTTACCCTTCTTTAAGTTCTGGACCATGGTCTCTGAATTAACTGTTTCATTCTCCATCCTAATGCAGAATTCCACCATATTATGGTCACTCTTCCCCAAGGGGCCTCGCACAACGAGATTGCTAATTAATCCTCTCTCATTACACAACACCCAGTCTAAGATGGCCTCCCCCCTAGTTGGTTCCTCGACATATTGGTCTAAAAAACCATCCCTTATGCACTCCAGGAAATCCTCCTCTACCGTATTGCTTCCAGTTTGGTTAACCCAATCTATGTGCATATTAAAGTCACCCATTATAACTGCTGCACCTTTATTGCACGCACCCCTAATTTCATGTTTGATGCCCTCCCCAACATCACTACTACTGTTTGGAGGTCTGTACACAACTCCCACTAACGTTTTTTGTCCTTTGGTATTCTGCAGCTCTACCCATATAGATTCCACATCATCCAAGCTAATGTCCTTCCGAACTATTGCCTTAATTTGCTCCTTAACCAGCAATGCTACCCCACCTCCTTTTCCTTTTATTCTATCTTTCCTGAATGTTGAATACCCCTGGATGTTGAGTTCCCAGCCCTGATCATCCTGGAGCCACGTCTCCGTAATCCCAATCACATCATATTTGTTAACATCTATTTGCACAGTTAATTCATCCACTTTATTGCGGATACTCCTTGCATTAAGACACAAAGCCTTCAGGCTTGTTCTTTTAACACCCTTTGTCCTTTTAGAATTTTGCTGTACAGTGGCCCTTTTTGTTTTTTGCCTTGGGTTTCTCTGCCCTCCACTTTTCCTCATCTCCTTTCTGTCTTTTGCTTTTGCCTCCTTTTTGTTTCCCTCTGTCTCCCTGCCTTGGTTCCCATGCAGTTATTCACTTTAGTCGGAAAAATAGAAAAGTAGCATATATTTTAAACAGACTGGGAAATGTTGGTATTCAGAGGGACCTGGGTGTCCTTGTACACAAATCGCAGAAAGTTAACATGCAAGTACAGTAAACAATTAGGAAAGCAAAAGGATTAGAGTATAAGAGTAGAGTCTTACTACAACTGTACAGGGCCTGTATAGGGCCTTGGTTGACCACATGTGGCATGCAGTTTTGGACTCCTTATCTAAGTTGCCACTAGTTACAGCCTGCCAACCCGAAAATGACCCGTTTATTCCTTCTCTCTATTTTCTGTCCTTTAACCAATCCTCAATCCATGCTAATGTATTACCACAGGGACTGTGGTTCTCGTATTGGACTGTTTAGCCACCTAAGGGCTCATTTTTGGAATGGAAGCAAGTCTGCCTCGATTCCGAGGGACTGCCTATGATGATGATTACCCCAATCCCATGAGCCCTAATTTTGGGTAATAATCTCTTGTGTGGCACCTTATCAAATGCATGCCTTAGAAGGAGTGCAACAAAGGTTCACCAGACTGATTCCTTGGTTGTGGAGATTGTCTTATGAGGCGAGATTGAGTAGACTAGGCCTATATTCCCTAAAGTTCAGAAGAATGAGAGGTGATATTATTGGAACAACTGGGCTAGATTTTCGGTGCTGGTCATTTCGGGGCGGTAAAGTTTGCGCCGGGAAATGATTTGCGCCTGCAGCCACAAAATTTGCCATCTGGGCTCCAAGTGTGGAGCGGAGCGCTAATGGAGGCATTGTACACCTCTTTTAGGACACAAGGCTGGCTGAGCAACCGAAAATCCATTGCTAAAGTACCGGCATTAGAGAGCCCCAAGAGAGTTTCCCTTGGTGGAGAAAAAGCACCCCACAAAAAACATTCCCAATACCTTGCCCACCCCACATTTAGGATAAATCGCAAAGATAAAAATAAACAAAACAATCAAACTTACCTCATTGATTACTTACTTCCCTCACCGCCACCAGGACAGCTCTGACGGCCTGGTTTGCCAGGCAGTCCCACTACGGGGCACTAGAACGTCAGCGTCAATCAAAAATCGATGCACTATTGAAACTGGTGGTATTCCATACTGGCTCAACACTCCCGGGCGGTGCTGCTCAGCGCACCCATAAAACTGGCAACTAATTTCCTGGCAAGGCGCTGGGAGCTGGCCGCCCGCCCAGAAACTATCCTCGCTGTCCGGGGGGTGGGGGGGCAAACAGAGGCAGCAACATTGGGAAAATCTAGCCCATAAACATTTTTAAAGGATAGATGCTGGGAGGATATTTCCCCTGGCTGAGGAGTCTAAAACCAGGGGTCACACTCTCAGAATAAGGTGTCGGTCATTTAGGACTGAGATGAGGAGAAATGTCTTCACTCGGAGGGTGGTGAATCTTTGGAATTCTCTCCCCCTGAGGACTGTAGATGCTCAGTCATTGAGTACATTCAAGATAGAGATCGATAGATTGTTGAACACTAAGGGAATCAAGGGATATGAGGATAGTGGGGGAAGGCGGATTTGAGATAGGAGACCAGCCATGGTCTTATTGAATGGCGGAGCAGACTCAAGGGGCCGAGTGCCCTGCTCCTGCCCCTATTTCGTATGCTCTTATATTCTTAATAAGAACATAAGAAATAGGAGCAGGAGTAGGCCATATGGCCCCTCGAGCCTGCTCCGCCATTTAATACGATTATGGCTGATCCAATCATGGACTCAGGTCCACTTCCTGCCCGCTCCCCATAACCCCTTATTGTTTAAGAAACTGTCTATTTCGGTCTTAAATTTATTCAATGTCCCAGCTTCCACAGCTCTCTAAGGCAGCAAATTCCACAGATCAACAAACCTCAGAGAAGAAATTTCTCTTCATCTCTGTTTTAAATGGTAACGGCCCCTTATTCTAAGATTATGCCCTCTAGTTCTAGTCTCCCCTATCAGTGGAAACATCCTCTCTGCATCAACCTTGTCAAGACCCCTCATAATCTTATACGTTTCGATAAGATTACCTCTCATTCTTCTGAATTCCAATGAGTAGAGGCCCAACCTACTCAACCTTTCCTCATAAGTCAACACCCTCATCTCCAGAATCAACCTAGTGAACCTTCTCTGAACTGTCTCCAAAGCAAGCATATCCTTTCGTAAACATGGAAACCAAAATGCATGCAGTATTCCAGGTGTGGCCTCACCAATACCCTGCACAACTGTAGCAAGACTTCCCTGCTTTTATACTCTATCCCCTTTGCAATAAAGGCCAAGATACTTGCTGTACCTGCATACTAACCTTTTGTGTTTCATGCACAAGTACCCCCAGGTCCCGCTGTACTGCGGCACTTTGCAATCTTTCTCCATTTAAATAATAACTTGCTCTTTGATTTTTTTTCTGCCAAAGTGCATGACCTCACACGTTCCAACATTATACTCTATCTGCCAAATTTTTGCCCACTCACTTAGCCTGTCTATGTCCTGTTGCAGATTTTGAGTGTTCTCCTCACACATTGCTTTTCCTCCCATCTTTGTATCGTCAGAAAACTTGGCTACGTTACACTCAGTCCCTTCCTCCAAGTCGATAATATAAATTGTAAATAGTTGGGGTCCCAGCACTGATCCCTGCGGCACCCCACTGGTTACTGATTGCCAACCCAAGATTGAACCATTTATCCCTACTCTCTGTTTTCTGTTCATTAGCCAATCCTCTATCCATGCTAATATATTACCCCCAACCCCGTGAACTTTTATCTTATGCAGTAACCTTTTATGTCGCACCTTGTCAAATGCCTTCTGGAAGTCCAAATACACCACATCCACTGGTTCCTCTTTATCTACCCTGTTCATTACATCCTCAAAAGAACTCCAGTAAATTTGTCAAACATGACTTCCTCTTCATAAATCCATGCTGACTCTGCCTGACCGAATTTTGCTTTTCCAAATGTCCTGCTACTGCTTCTTTAATAATGGACTCCAACATTTTCCCAACCACAGATATTAGGCTAACTGGTCTATAGTTTCCTGCTTTATGTCTGCCTCCTTTTTTAAATAGGGGCATTACATTTGCAGTTTTCCAATCTGCTGGGACCTCCCCAGAATCCAGGGAATTTTGTTAAATTACAACCAATACATCCACTATTCCTGTCACTACTTCTCTTAAGACCTTAGGATGCAAGCCATCAGGTCCAGGGGATTTATCTGCCTTTAGTCCCATTATCTTACTGAGTACCACCTCCTTAATGATTGTGATTGTTAAGTTTCTCCTGCTCTATAGCCCCTTGACTATCCACTGTTGGAATATTGTTAGTATCCTCTACCATAAAGACTGATACAAAATATTTGTTCAGAGTTTCTGCCATCTCCATGTTCCCCATCACTAATTCCCTGGTCTCGTCCTCTAAGGGACCAACATTTACTTCAGCCATTCTTTTCCTTTTTATATACCTATAGAAACTCTTGCTATCTGTTTTTATATTTTGTGCTAGTTTACTTTCATAGTATATCTTCCTTTTCTTAATCATTTTTTTAAGTCAAGCTTTGTTGGCTTTTAAATGCTTCCCAATCTTCTGTCTTCCCACTAGTTTTGACTACATTGTATACCCTTGTTTTTAATTGGATACCATCCTTTATTTCTTTAGTTAGCCACGGATGGCTATCTTTTCTCTTATGCTAATCTACAGTCTTCATCTCTCACCTTCCTCGGGAACCCTTCCATGCTTTGTGTTGCTGTCTGGACTGTAGAGCCTTCCGCTGTATGCCTGAACCTTGAACTCATACTTGTAGCCCCTTTTGAGAGTGATCAGCACTGCGTTCCGCTCGACGGGGCTAGCAACCTGCTGCTCCATCCATTCCGTGCTCGGGGGCATGAAAGCACGAAAGAAAACGTTAAATCCCTCGATACGTTGAGACAGCGAAATAACCTGAAGAAGCCAGAAATAGGAGAAAGCAGTGAGTTTTGTGCAGATAAGTGAGCTCACATTCAGTCCCCTTTAAACACTGGCTTAAATGCATTGTGTCAAAGTGGAATGGCTGGGATTTGCAAGACCGAGTTGATCTTGCTCAGGGCAGCAGTAGGGGTATATCCTACAACCTCCAAGTCCTAATCCCTGTCTTGCAACTGCGACGAGAAATTGTCCACTTGTGGACAATTGTTACTTTATGGTCCATGTGTTACTTTTAGAGACCAACTGATGAAATGGAACTGGATGTCACATGGTGACCAGTTTAAGCAATTATAGCTTCAGGCCTTAGTGTTAAAGCTCTCTGAAGCTGCTTGAGAAAGATGTCCTGAACGACTGTCGGGAAAATACAAGGCCTTTCAGCAGATCCATGTGCTGTATTCTCAAGGTGGTGGCTGCCATTGTTCCCTGTTAGCAGCTAAGAGTGAATTTTACAAGTGGGGCTCTTGAACTCACAGGAATATCAAGAAATTGTGGACACGCCTCCCACAACTTCCCAATATGCTCTCCCGGGTACAACGTGAGGCTCCATGCCAGAAATATGTTTATTAATGGCAATGTTGGACATCAGGTTTGATGTGGATTAAAGCTCCCTTTATGCTCTCATAAATTAGCTACATTATGTGCTAAATGTAGGGTTAAGATCCTGATACAGTGTAAGAGCGTACCTTACATAGGTTCCCTCAAAGGCTTGATGGGTGAATATACAATGTGGTGCTGTATTAATCCACACAGATCAAAAAGGGATGTGCTTAATCCAAACTCTCAATTGGTTGACTCCACTGATGATGTTATTGAGAAATCAGCCAGGATTCTTATTTCTGATGAATAGCCAGTGACCTGACTATGCTGGAAGGTGCTTCTCGCACATCTCTAGTAAGCAGGGCTGGGCTTGATAGGATGTGATGTTCTCCATTGATGAATAATCTACCACTACTCACTGTCTTGGCTCTCAGATGAAGAATGGCCACTTGGTTGAGGTACCAGATGGCCGCTGGTATGGAGTCAGAAGAGGAGAGTTGAGTGACACATTCATCATCCACACTAATCATCCTGGTTACATCGGAGTTGAGAGCCAATTAATGCCAAATAATAATTGGGAGGGGGGGTAGATCTTGACTTTGTGTGAAAGTGTAAAACAGGTGATAGCAAGTCAGCAGCCCTTTTACATCTCTCCCTACTGACTTGAATGGAAATAAAAAGCAGGAGTGATGTAAATCCGGTGACGGATTCACTATCACCCATTTTACACAATGCACAAAGTCAAAATGACCCCTGGGAGACAGGATTTGGTTGGCCACACTCATGTCACTGAGGACTTGCAGAGAGAGATGGTCTTCATCCCAACCAGGGCTGAATTAAGCATAGATCCCAAAGGTGAAAGTTCAGAGCTCATCAATTCTCTAAATACCAAGATGAAGTAGCCATCATGGAATGTATTTTGGTCCAGGCATATACAACTTTCACTGCCATCAAATCATTCCCATTCCATTCATCTATCAAGCAAGCTGAATAACTACAGGTATAATCTTCAAATTTAGAAGACCCTCTAAAATCTTCAATGATTTCCAAATAATGTAGGAAACACTTCAGAATATCAGCAGAGCGTTGTACCAAACCAGATATGGAGTGAGCCTAGTGGCAATCATGTAGCGAGTAAAATAGTAACTGTTTGGAAATTAGGGAGAAAGCCTGGAGGCCCACCTTCCAGTGGAGATGAACATGTGAAGATGATGGAAGGACAGTAACGTTATCGAGGTAAATCCGGACATCCAGCAGCTCCCGAGAAGCATCTTTCTGCCTGTCTCGCTGACCAGTATCAAGATCATCTGGAGGTAATAAAAGCAATACATGAATTAATAACAACAGTGGGATCCATTGCAGACACGATAATCTATCTTTCTTTTTCGAATGCTGACCATTCCTGCTGTGTCTTTTCAGCATTACCTGTTTCTATTCCATACTGTTGAATGAGGGATCGTCCATTTTGAACATACAAAAATGGAGATCAGGAAAAGACTAGCTGGTCCATCAAGCCTATCCCATGCGGCCATAGCAGAATGTATGCACACCATTGTTGTGTATGCAATAACTGTTAGACTGAGTACTTTTAAACTCCAAGAGGTATAACCTTGGCTCTGCTTTATTAAGGCCCAAAAGGACTAATATACAAAATGGCTGGCCTTTTATACTTGTGTGTAGCCCAATGGCCTCCAACAGTGATGCCATCTAGTGGCTAGTGATCCCAAAAGTACATATATGACAACCATGAACCCATCAGTCCTTCTCCCACCCCATCCCCTCCCCCAAAACAAACAGCTATGCAATCTCCTGGGAGAGACAAAAAGAATGGGAAATTAAAGCATCAGCTAATTTAGGGAAAAAATAATTCTGAGAAATTCCTCTCCGATCCCTGAAATCAAACAAACAAGTTCCAGGAGCCAGTCACTGGAAGACAAATCCCCCAATACTCCACCTTACTGCTATATGCGGTCAGTCAGGAACCTGTCCAGCTTCCTTTTTAAGGTTTATTGCAAATCTGATCTCACTGCACAAGCCAGCAGCTTGTTCCAAAGGTTAACGCCCTTTGTGAAATGAAAAATCTGACATCGAACCTATTTCTATGCTTACATCACTTATACATTCCCAGGTCCGCCCTAATCTATCTAACTCAACCAGCCTATCCACATGGACTGAGTCTAATTGTTTCATTATCTTAAAGGCCTTAATCAAATCTACTCAATGTCTAGAAATAAAAAGAACTGCCATGATAACGAAGGACCTTTAAACAGAGATCAATCTGGTGGCCCACCTCTGAATCTTTTCCAGGGCCTCTAAGTCACCCAACATGTGAAGGGACCAAAACTGGACACAGTGTTCTAAATGAGGCCAAGGTCTTATACAAGGGAAGTATAGTATTTAATCGTACTGGCAAAACACCCTAGCACTGTATTTACTTTTGCAAAAAGCTCAGCACTGGTTGTGAACCTTCAGAGATCGATGTACTATAACATCTAGGTCTGTCTCCCACTCAACAGTCGTAACTTGCAGCACTGCATGGTGCAAACATGCCTGATGTACCAATGCACAAAATACCACTATTGGTATACCAATATACAAAATACCACTATTTTTATCTGTGTTAGCTGCCAAAAGCAGACCCATTCGCTCATCACATCTCGATCGGTTTGTTATCTGCCTTTCTCATCTAATATCCAAACACTCGCACAAGTCTTTGTATTGTCTACAAACGTATGGACAGTTCCCCCGATGCATTCATCTAATGATTGAAAAGATTGTGAAGAATAATCAGCCAAACACGGACTCCTGTGGGACCCCACTGGTAATCGGTCCCCACACAAAATCATTGCCATTAATAACATAGCCTTCTGGCTAGGAGGATACAATTAATTCCTTATCCAACCTAACATCTGTCTGATGATCTCACATGACTTTTAAGTAGCCTCTTGTGCTGCACCTTATCAAAGGTTTCTCTAAATCAATTTACACAATGTCAATCAGGCTAGCTGCAGCAAAGAACCGAGTAACTTCCTCAAAATATGCCACCAGTTTGGTGAGACATGGCTACCTTTTCCAAAAGCCATGCAAGAGTCTCTAATCAACCAAGGTCATCAAAAGTACATTTCAGCTGTGGCTCAGAGGTAGCACTCTCACCTCTAAGTCAGAAGGTTGTGGGTTCAAATCTCACTCTAAGAACAAGCACTATACTGATGGAGTGCTGCATTGCTAGAGGTTTTTTTGGCTGAGATGTTAAACCGAGGCCCCGTCTTCCCTCTCAGGTGGACATAAAAGATCCTATGACACTATTTCAAAGAAGTAGTGTCAGACAGGAAGCAAAGAGTAGGAGTAAATGGTACTTTTCAGAATGGCAGGCGGTGACTAGTGGGGTACTGCAAGGTTCTGTGCTGGGGCCCCAGCTGTTTACATTGTACATTAATGATTTGGACGAGGGGATTAAATGTAGTATCTCCAAATTTGCGGATGACACTAAGTTGGGTGGCAGTGTGAGCTGTGAGGAGGATGCTATGAGGCTGCAGAGTGACTTGAATAGGTTAGGTGAGTGGGCAAATGCATGGCAGATGAAGAATAATGTGGATAAATGTGAGGTTATCCACTTTGGTGGTAAAAACAGAGAGACAGACTATTATCTGAATGGTTAGGAAAAGGGGAGGTGCAACGAGACCTGGGTGTCATGGTACATCAGTCATTGAAGGTTGGCATGCAGGTACAGCAGGCGGTTAAGAAAGCAAATGGCATGTTGGCCTTCATAGCGAGGGGATTTGAGTACAGGGGCAGGGAGGTGTTGCTACAGTTGTACAGGGCCTTGGTGAGGCCACACCTGGAGTATTGTGTACAGTTTTGGTCTCCTAACCTGAGGAAGGACATTCTTGCTATTGAGGGAGTGCAGCGAAGGTTCACCAGACTGATTCCCGGGATGGTGGGACTGACCTATCAAGAAAGACTGGATCAACTGGGCTTGTATTCACTGGAGTTTAGAAGAATGAGTGGGAACCTCATGGAAACGTTTAAAATTCTGATGGGTTTAGACAGGTTAGATGCAGAAAGAATGTTCCCAATGTTGGGGAAGTCCAGAACCAGGGGTCACAGTCTAAGGATAAGGGGTAAGCCATTTAGGACCGAGATGAGGAGGAACTTCTTCACCCAGAGAGTGGTGAACCTGTGGAATTCTCTACCACAGAAAGTTGTTGAGGCCAATTCACTAAATATATTCGAAAAGGAGTTAGATGTAGTCCTTACTACTAGGGGGATCAAGGGGTATGGCGAGAAAGCAGGAATGGGGTACTGAAGTTGCATGTTCAGCCATGAACTCATTGAATGGCGGTGCAGGCTAGAAGGGCCGAATGGCCTACTCCTGCACCTATTTTCTATGTTTCTATAAGTTGGTCACTGTCCATTTTTTGTTTTGCTTCTGTACAATTTCCTGAATCAACAAATTAAATGCTTAATTTTAGCCTAAATAATATGATTGGGCAGTATGATGTTACCACCTTCCAAAGGGGATAGGGGAACTCCAAGTAATCTTCAATGCATTATTACCATGATAAAAGGAGCATCGCTATTCTGTGGCAGGGTTCCCGTTCAGATCACATAAAAGAAAGCAAGTTGCACTTTATAGATGTCCGTCTAATTAGTACTGGTATATGAGCATAAAGAATCGTAACAGCAAAGATCGAAAAATTACCCCCACCGATACAAAAGCACCAAATCTCTCTCGCTGCTATTTTAACAGATAACATTAACAGATAACTGACTCTCACTTCTACCTTCATAATTCAGTTCTTTATCTTTTAGTATCTAAAACTTAAAAGATTTCGGCCACAGTTTTCCCACTATCTCTGGTTGAATGTGGTTTCAGGTTACTCCACATTTATCAAAGTGACTTGATACCCTCGGTCAACCATTACAAACCCAAGCCACCCACACTTACCTCGTACAATGAGGGAGACGGAGGCAGCAGCTGAACCCACCGCATTCTCAGCCAGGCAGGTGTAGTGGCCTGCATCACTGAGAGTTGTATAATGAATCCTTAGCATGTTATCAGAATTCACCTCGTACCTGTTGAATCAAAGCTGCAGTTAGAGCACAAATAGCAGAATCAGCTTTCTTCTCTCCTCAACTATGGGCACTAACTCATGCTGTACTGTGTCATACCTTGGGTTCTGGTAGCCTTCCGTTCTTTGTGAACCAAATCAGAGGTTACAAAATAAATGAAGAAAACTAAACATTTAAAAACCCAACATTAAAAGTATCGGTTTTTATTTCAGTGCAGTACTGAGGGAGAGCTGTACTGTCGGATGAGACGGTAAACCACGTCTGTCCTCTCGGGTGGACATAAAAGATCCCATGACAATATTTCGAAGAAGAGCAGAGGAGTTATCCCCCGGTGCCCTGGCTAATATTTATCCCTCAAATCAACATAACAAAAAAAACAAATTATCTGGTCATTATTTATAGAAGTTTGCTATGCGCAAATTGGCTGCCGCGTTTCCCACGTTATAACAGTGATTACAGGCCAAAAGTACTTAATTGGCTGTAAAGCACTTTGAGACGTCCGGTGGTCATGAAAGGCGCAATATAAATGCAAGTCTTTGTTTTAATCGCAATCTTGTTCTTTCTTTTCCAAATGCTTTCTCTGGAAAAATGGTCAAAAATAACCTTTCGTTCCAGGAGTACATTCCAATTGGTGAATTTACTGTACATATTCAGCGGCCCTTTAAAGCCACTCACCTTCCTGTGGGAAACTCTCCTTTTTCCTTTTGCCACCGCACACGAGGCATCGGATCACCACGGGTCTCGCAGGAAAACTGTACGGTGTCCCCGGCCTTCACTGTGGCATCACTCGGCCTCTGGACAAACGTTGGCTTTTCTGGAATAAGATAGAAACTCTTAGAGCTACGTTATCGCCAGCAGCAGAAAGCGGAAGCAGAACCTAAAGTCTTTTCCCCCCTCCCCCCCCCATTCCCCCACCCACGAATTGAAGGTGGCTGACAGAGAGTGATTCAAATTCCTGAAATCTGAGCTCGAACAGAATTGAAGAGGCAATGCCAAATGCAATCACTGGATGCGTTCGAAGCTGCACTGGAATCTTGCATACATTCGCAAGAATAGAATTTAGGTTTGTCCCATTGGAATATCATCATCATAGGCAGTCCCTCTAAATCGAGGAAGACTTGCTTCCACTCTAAAAATGAGTTCCTAGGTGACTGAACAGTCCAATACTGTCCAGGTGGGACAGACAGTCGTTGAAGGAAAGGGTGGGTGGGACTGGTTTGCCACACACTCCTTCCGCTGCCTGCGCTTGATTTCTGCATGCTCTCGGTGATGAGACTCGAGGTGCTCAGCGCCCTCCCAGATGCACTTCCTCCACTTCGGGCGGTCTTTGGCCAGGGGCTCCCAGGTGTCGGTGGGGATATCGCACTTTATCAGGGAGGCTTTGAGGGTGTCCATGTAACGTTTCCTCTGCTCACCTTGGGCTTGCCTACTGCGTATGAATTCTGAGTACTGCGCTTGCTTTGGGAGTCTCATGCATCACTCAAAAGGTAGTAACGAGAGAGTGCTGCATTGTCTGAGGTGTAATGTTAGATTGAGGCTGCATCCAACTGCTCAGATGGATATAATGGATCTCACGGCATTGTTCAAAGATGAGCAGGGTGTTCTCTTGGTGATCTGGCCAATATTCCATCAATACCACCAAAAACAGATCAACGGGAGATTCATCTCATGTTCCACAAGGAGTATTTGATCATCTCACTCTCTGTCTGTCCTTGTAACCTCCAATTCCATTCTCAACCTTTAGGGAAGAAGTTTTGTGCTCGGGCAACACTTGCAAGGTCTCGCTCACCTAGTACGGACATTTGGGCAGCCTTACTCTCCCGCTGCCCTACTTTGTTCATCGCTACGCAGACGTACACTCCCGAGTCACTCCAGCGAGTATAGGAAATGGTGAGTTTGCCAACAGCGATCTGCAGAAAAAGACAAAACGTAAAGCTGAAACAAAGTCCAAACTGGCCAAAGGGTTTCTCTGTGATGTTCCCTTGCTCAGCAAACAAGTCGTAGAAAAATTTGTTTAAAAGACAGAGCCTCACTACACAACGGTTCCACAATAGTGGAGCAGTCAACTTATTTAGCAGTTCAAATTTGCATTTGCTGGGATTCCCCGAAGGTTAGTCAGGATATCACATCTCACTGTTAGAAGCCCAGTTGTCTACTCCATAGTTTCAATATAATAATCTCCACTGTGACAAATTTTTCCCAAATTCTCAATAAAAACAGGCCAAAAATCGCAATTTTACCCAATATGGTGACAGATATTCACTCAAGAGAATTCTAAAACAACGAACAGGTCTTACACCAACCTGATTGATGCCTCTTGTATCTCAGGTGCTCTCTCTCTCTCATAAAAGTATTCCACTCATGACAAGAGCAAACAAACATGTCTAATAGGTTATCTTGCTGCTAATGTTGTAGACTATGCTGCTTGGGGAAAGCGGAGGGAAGTGGAGCTTTCTCATGGGTGAATTCGGGGGTGAGATGTCACGGCAGGTGATGCTCTATGACGGACTCGGTAATCTGATACCCGCAGCACCCCTGTTGATCAACCAGCCGCCCGGTCTCTGTGATGGAGCCTGGACTGATGGGGGGGAGGGGGTGTTACTGGAGGCTAGGATTCTACCCACTTGGCTCCAAGTTAATCCTGCAAGCCACAGCCCTAAAGGACACAGTGGTCCCAAGATAGACAGACATGGGAAGTTTACTGTGTTGGTAGCAGTAGTGTGTGCACTTGGGTGGGGGAGGTTTCCTGAGCTTCAGCTCCCGCCAACCTGTATATATTTCCCTGATTTAAGCAAGAGAGGATGTCTCGCTATAAGGAGAGCGTTTGAATTCCATATAAGACAGATGAAACTCTGCTCAGATTTCAAAATCCTCATCCTTATTTTCAAATCCCTCCATGGCCTCGCCCCTCCCCATCTCTGTAATTTCCTCCAGCCCCACAACCGCTGTCCCGCCCGCCACGAGATGTCTGCGCTCCTCCAATTCTGCCCTCTTGAGCATCACTGATTATAATCGCTCAGCCATTAGTGACCGTACCTTCTGTTGCCTGGGCCCCAAGCTCTGGAACTCCCTGCCTAAACCTCGCCGCCTCTCTACCTCCCTTTCCTCCTTCAAGATGCTCCTTAAATCCTTCAACCGTGACACCTGCGCTAATTTCTCCCAATGCGGCTCGGTGTCAAATTGTTTTATCTCATAATACTCCTGTGAAGCGCCTTGGGATGTTTCACTATGTTAAAGGCGCTATATAAATACAAGTTGTTGTTGCTCGTCTGGGTTCCTCGGTAGTTTGGTTTGGAGACTTTGGAGCATTGCACTTGGTTTCTACACACACCAGGCAGCCAGCTGACCAATGTGTCTTCGAAAAATATCACTGTCCTCTGCCGCTAGAACAGGCCGGGTATGAAGCAAGTGGTGGACTCACTCTGTAACGCTCGTCCTTTTCGTTCAGAGGAGCCCCATCCTTCGTCCACGTGACCGTTGGCTCTGGATGGCCTCGGGGAGGCAGACACTCCATTTCTGCCCGCTCGCCCAACGCCACTACCACATTGCTGGGCTGCAGAGTGAATTCCTCCCGCAAGACTGAAATGAAACAAGATCATTAGCACGAGTGCACTTAATCTCTAGGTGTACCGGGTGATGAAATACTTCTGATGAGAGACACAGCGCCCAAGATATTAGAGAAGACCACGTGTTAAACAATGATCTCCGGCAGCCACCAGTTGTCCAATGACAGGACAGCTAAACTAACCATTAGAACATAAGAACATAAGAAATAGGAGCAGGAGTAGGCCACTTGGTCCCTCGAGCCTGCTCCGCCATTCAATAAGATCATGGCTGTTTTGATCATGGACTCAGCTCCACTTCCCTGTCCGCTCCCCATAACCCTTAAATCCCTTATCGGTTCCTTCGGCCGTAGCCATAACAACAAAAGACTTCAGTCCTTGGACTGCACAACACAGTCACAAGGCATGATTTTAACCCCCACTCCCCATCTTCCAATATCCCCCTGAACTTGGCTGGAAAACAGATTCAACGGGCTGTGGGAGGTGGTTAAGATGGCAGGGGGTGATTCACGCCACATTCCCAACGTGTTTATGCCCCCTTTCCCCACCACCTCACCACCCCCAGCTTAACTTGACTGATTTCAGGCATAGGGAGGCCACCCAGGAGCAGGGATCCTAATTTAAATGGGTGAATTTGTGTCCGATGATGCCATCATGATGCACACGCCATTTTAACCATGGGCCAACCAAGGGCCACTCAGGCTCCAGCACAATAGCGGAAGCCGCCAGCAGGAATACCAGATTAGTTCGTCTTTTATATATAGGCTCCTTGTGGAGAGATGAATGCTCCTCATGGCCTCACAAGGACACCTTCCTTGGGCCTTCCCATGCCAGCACCGTTGCTATGGGTGATCCCCACCTCCCTCTCTCCCCCTAAGGTGATTTCCGCCAGCTGCAGCCGGGAGTCGGCATCCTGACATCCAAATGAGGCCTGAGCATTAAAAAGGTCTCTCACTGAACGGATCGCGGGGTTTGGGGGTTTCCCTTCTGCCCTGAGCCCTGAATGCGGCCCCCTATTAAAATCGGGCCGATTAAGTCTCCGTGAAACAACTGTCACTACACGTGTGTCAACTGGTCTCAGACTCGCCTCTGGGTCAGAACTTGACTTTCCTACCAGCGTTTGTACTTGAAATCTAGGTTGACTCTCCAGTGCAGTACTGAGAGAGTGCTGCCTTGTCAGAGGTGCTTTCCTGCAGATGTTGAGCGGAGATCAGCTATCAGTGCTGGGTTCAGGGTCCGGATGGTTACACATCCTGTTTGAAGCTGAACAGGAAGTTCCTCTGCTCTTCCGTCCAACGTTCTCCATCTGCCCTCTCAGGTGGACAATACACATCCTATGGCACTATTTCGAAGAAGAGTTGCGGAGTTTTCTTCAGTGCCCTGACCAATATTTATCTCTCAAATCAACATCACGAAAACAGATTATCTGGTCATTGATGTGTGTGGGGGGGGCGGGGGGAGCTTGCTGTGTGCAAAGTAATTGCCATATTTCCTAAATTACAACAGTTACTACACTTCAAAATTATTTCATTGGCTGTAAAGCACTTTGGGACATCCTGGTGTCATGAAAGGCGCTATATAAATGCAAGTCTTTCTTTCAGCCCAAATGATCAAAAATAGACAAACTTGTCACTCATCTCATTTGGGGGAGTTTACTGGACCAAAATGGCTGCCATCTCCGACTCTCTCCAAAATTAATTCATTGTGGTTAATAGCTTATTATGTTTCAACGTAAGCTGTTATATAAAGGCAATTCTTTGGGATGAAATGTTAAATCAAAGCCCCATCTACTTGCTCAGGAGGATGTAAAAAATCCCATAGCACTATCTGAAAAATAAAAGGCAGTTCTCCCGATGTCCTGGCCAATCCTTATCCCGCTTTGCACCACCACAAAAACAGACTAACTGGTCATTATCTGATTGTGAGACCGTGCTGTGTGCAAATTGGCTGCTCCGCTTGCCTTCATATTAACATTGATTGGCTGTGAAGCAAATTAGGGCTCCCTGAGGTCATGTAAGATGTTATATCAATACAAGTTCATTTTTCTTTCTTTAATAATTATTTCACAGAACATTGCATCTCCTCACACAGATTGCCTCTGAACAGCAGTTTTAAAACACTTGCATTTATATAGTATCTTTCACAACCACTGGACTTCCTAAAACACTTTACAGCCAATGAAATACTTTTGAAGAATGGTCACTGTTGTAATGCAGGAAATGCGGCAGCCAATTTGCGAACAGCAAGCTCCAACAAACAGGAATGTGATAATGACCAAATAATCTGTTTTTAGTGATGTTGATTGAGGGATAAATATTGGCCAGGACTCCCATGCTCTTCTTCAAAATAATACCATGGGATCTTTTGCGTCCACCTGCGATAGCAGACGGGGACTCGGTTGAACATTTCATCCGAAAGACGGCACTCCCTCAGCACTGCACTGGAGTGTCAGCCTGGATTTTTGTGCTCAAGTCTCTGGAACCCACAACTGTTGGACTCAGCGGCGAGTGTTTTGCCCACTGAGCCACAGCCGACACATTTTAAAACATAAAACGCAGAAAACAGATATGAAGAAACCAGCAAGTGGACAGATCTTTCATTCTAGAGCGTTTACAATTTTATTTCAATTCAGTAGAATGCACATTTCCAACACCGTGACTATTTTTAAGTGCAGAGTATTATTTAAATCCAAAGATTTCCCTTCATTGCTGTGTTAAGGGTGCAATGAGCACTATGAGCCAGCAGAGGGATTCACAGTACTGATAAAATGGTTCAATAATTTTCAAGGCTCGAAAAACCATTGCAACAGTCAATCCATTCTCCAGAATAGAGACCGTCTCACTGCCGGCTGTGGCACACAGTGAATACCTCCACTGCTGATTAGATTGTAATACATTGGAATTTGTACCCCATTGAAAGTTTCAAACAGGAAGTCATGCTGCTATGTGATCCCGTTTCCTGTGTTCATAACGTAGGGTGGGTTCGGAGATTGGTGGCAACAATTAACTGGATGTATACCGTGCCGTGAGGAGCAGTGATCAGGGATCTCTCCGTGCTCGCGCCAACAGAGTTCCCTCAACCAACCACAAAACTGCTCATCTGTTGTTTGTGGGACCTTGCTGTGCACAAATTGGTCCCATGTTCACCGACAAAACAGTTGACTATATTTCAAAAGTTCTTTTTCTTAGGCAGTCCCTCAAGAGTCGAGGATGACTTTCAAAAGTAATTCATTAGTTGTGAAGCTCTCCCGACGACACAAAAGGATGCTTTAGTGAGCCTGACTCTGCAACATTTTAATGCAAGGTAGGACTAGTGGGAGGGATAAAAATAGAACATTTCATTTTATAGGGGAAATGAGGAACCAAAGAGAATAATTTGTTAATTCCACTGTTTGATAAAGTAGTGAAAGCCAATTAATCGGAGAGACAATTATAACTTTAAACTTAGCACATAAAAGAGGATTGGCAGAGAGTCCAATAGTGATTCTGCATTCCTCTTAACAACTGCATCCGATAGCGAGGGGTTAAAGGCAGAATGGTATTAATGTGGAATGAATGATATACGACACACGCTAGCTCACTCCAACAGGCAACTCTAGGAGTGCGCTAGCACCTGGCTGATATAATTAATTCAACATCAATATATTTCTGTCTTTAACATGTCAAGCAGTTGCACTGTGGGTTATCCGGAAGCTTATATTCCCATCACTTGCCCACTGCCCCATCCATGGTTGGATTTGGATTTGTCAAACTTGCCCTCTTCACCTGTGGCCACCAGGAGGTATGAAGCCCAGGAGTTCTGATCGGGCACAAGGGCAATTTTCTGGGCTGCTGTGCACCTTTAAATCACGCAGCAGTTTGACATTCCCCCTCTGCCCCTGCCCTCCACCTGCAATGGGCAAGCTCCATGCTTGGAGAACCTCATTGGGAGCTCGCCCAGTTTGGGGGAGCGGGGTGGTGGATGGGAATTGCATGCCGCTACACTACTTAAAAGCGGATGGCAACTTAAAGGGGGTGGGCATCTCCTATTTTTCCAAATTGCAATGCAGAAAAATGGTTTACCCAAAACAGTGCCTGTAAGGAGTGGTGTGGGTCTCAGAGCAGCCTGGCTCTCTGATGGAACAATGGAATACCACACCAGGAAGTGTAGCAGATAGGGGGGGGGGGGAGCTCTGTTCAGCACTAATTGCCATTAGCCGCCACCACCGCCCACCTCCCCAAGAAGAATGAGGGGAAGTAATCACAAATGTCAACGCCTCCAGGTACCTATAGAAGCACTATAATAAAGAATGACCTTACTATGACCTTCCATTACAGTTTCTGCTAAGTATGTATTCCATTTAGGATGACCTCCCTTTCTCAGTGATAGAAAGTAGTTTCGCACCGGACCATGCAGGCCCATTACTCAGAGGCATGTGTTCAGCATTCCCAGCTTTCATCTGAAATTGTTCCCTCATTCACATGTATTCAGTCCAAAACATTCATCCCGTCGAATGCGGTTCCACAATAGAACATGCAACAGAAGGTCCACAGAAATTGTTCAGCAAAGCCTCCTCATGCCACAGGCCGCAAGGGATGCTCCAATTGTAGCTGCACGGTTCGGAGGTCATAGGTAGAACTAGCAATCCCTTCTACAACTGTACAGGGTATTGGTGAGGCCACACCTGGAGCACTGCATACAGTTTTGATCTCCGTATTTAAGGAAGAATATACATGCATTAGAGGCTGTTCAGAAAAGGTTCACTAGGTTGATTCCGGAGATGAGTGGGCTGACTTATGAAGATAGGCTGAGTAGGTTGGGCCTATACTCATTGGAGTTTAGAAGAATGAGAGGTGATCTTATTGAAACTTATAAGATAATAAGAGGGCTCGACAAGTTGGATGCAGAGAGGATATTTCCATTCATAGGGGAAACTAAAACTAGGGGACATAGTCTCAGAATAAGGGGCAGCCCATTTAAAACTGAGATGAAGAGAAATGTCTTCTCTCAGAGGGTTGTAAATCTATGGAATTCTCTGCCCCAGAGGCTGGGTCATTGAATATATTTAAGCGGAGATAGACAGATTTTTGAGTGATAAGGGAGTAAAGGGTTATGGGGAGTGGGCAGGGAAGTGGAGCCGAGTCCACGATCAGATCAACCATGGTCTTATTGAATGGCGGAGCAGACTCGAGGGGCCAAATGGCCGACTCCTGCTCCTAATTCTTATGTTATTCAAAATTCAACAGGTTTGGAGTTCCAGTTAGAGAGAACCATGAGACAGAGTTTCAATGAATTTATCCCTGCCATTAGTTCTGCTACCACGCTGACGAATGGCCATGGCGAAGCAGTAACTGGGGCTTGGCTGGAATGGGCATAGGTGGCATTGACCACCAGGATGCCAACATTCCCAAGCCCTCCTGCGATGGTTGCCGAGGCTGACCACAGTCGCAGACATGCCACAACCTGCAGCTGATCCATTTCAGGATTCAGTTCCCAGGAGGTTAAGGCCACCTCAGCCCCAAGGCGCCACGATGAATATACAGCAGCCAAGTTTCTCATGTACTCGAAGAAAACTCTGGCACTCATACAGGACTCATACAGGTAATAACAAATTCGGTAGCACAGGGGATTGATGGGTATGGGAAGTGAGCCATGGTTTGACTGCGAGTTTCATCAAGAGCCACAAATGGTAGAATTGTGAGTTGCATGGGAAACATAAAGCATTGGTAGCTGAAGGCATATTTGTCATGGGCAATGAGAAAACGAAGAGGTGTCCTGTGTGAGAGTTTCCCGAATGGCTCCTGCTGCCGATGTGAGGTTCTGCTTTGCACCCGCTTCATGCTTGGTTTGATTATTGCCCTGATGAGGCAGGGCCCTTCCTTCGCCGGGGCCTCCGGAATGATACCTCTCCGCAGGGCAAAACCGAGCCGCATACAGCAACAATCCTAGAAATCCTTGCCAGATCGATCCAGCCATAACATGGCAAAATCGTGCTCAGTGGTAGATGCAGAACATGATACCTGTGTTCAACTGGAGCCTTTTAAATACTATGTAGGCGCTATAACTTATGGGGGGGTGGGGGGGTAAGAGCGAGATTGGGGGGGAGGGAGAGTAGAGCAAGATGGGGTGGAGGGGGTAGAGCAGAGGGGGGGCAAAGGGGAGGAACAGTTTTGGGGGGGAGCGAGGGGCAGTGGGGGGGGAGCAGCAAAGGGCGGAGCACATGCGGGAGGCTGCTGGTGGAAGAGCGCGTGGAAGTGGGGGAAGAGGTGGTGGGGAAAAAGAGAGAGGGGGGGAGAAAGAGAGAGAGGGGGGAGAAAGAGAGAGAGGGGGAGAAAGAGAGAGAGGGGGGGAGAAAGAGAGAGAGGGGGGAGAAAGAGAGAGAGGGGGGAGAAAGAGAGAGAGGGGGGAGAAAGAGAGAGAGGGAGGGAGAAAGAGAGAGAGGGAGGGAGAAAGAGAGAGAGGGGGGGAGAAAGAGAGAGAGGGGGGGAGAAAGAGAGAGAGGGGATGAGAAAGAGAGAGGGGATGAGAAAGAGAGGGGGGTTGTGCGGGAGAGAGGGGGATTGTGCGGGAGAGAGGGGGGGTTGTGCGGGAGAGAGAGGGGGTGGGAAAGAGAGGGGGGGAAAGAGAGGGGGGGGGAAAAAGAGAGGGGGGGGAAGAGAAGGGGGGGGCAAGGGAAGAGAGATTGACAGAAAGTGAACAGAGAGATAGACTGACAGATAAACAGAACCAGAGAGATGAAGATATTTTTAAAGAACAATAATTTAGTGGGCCATGTTTTTCTGTACATTATGGGTGTGCGCTCCGGCCCAATTTCCTGGTCATTGAGTCCAGGCAGTTCAATCCACCCAGATGTGTGACAGGACAATCTACCCGAGCGAGTTTCACTGGCCTGAGTGAAATCACCATCAGATTACACAGGAATACAACACAAACTGTAAAGCTTTCCATACACCTGCTTAACCCATCTATGTTCACTGCCCCATTGAGTTTAAGATTTTCAAAAACCACATGAGTGAAATGAGCAGTGGTAGATTCGTCGTCTACCTCACTGCTGGATGGGGCCTGTGCAGTGCGAGCCGTTACTGTGATTCACACCTCCCGCCCTCTCAGTGTGTCGCCGGCAGGCTCCTTTATTTAATTAAAGGCCTGACTGACGATTCCACCTTACAGGCCTCCTGCACTGCGCTCTCAAACGACACCATGGTTCGATTTGCCGCCTCGGTTAACAGACAGGGCCTCCCTCTGTCCCACAATTCATCTGGACAATCTGGCTGACACAGTAAATGACTAACAAGGCCTCTGGGAAGCTGTAATGTTAATGAGGGCCTTGTAGCCTCTTCAGAGCTGTGATCACTAACATATTGTTCATTTGAAGGCTTGCTCATGCATATCGGATGCTGTCTAATTGCAGCGCAAATTAAGTGTGAATTATTTTTCTTAATGAGCACTGTTGGCAGGAACTCTCCGTCACCGTGCACCTCAGGGGAAAAGAAAATGTAAGCACAGTATTGGGGAGAGGGTGAAAGAACAATGCTGGTCAGACAGTAAATTTTCAGTATTAAGAACGTTTAAAAAGTAGCTAAATTAGGGCCTCTAATACAAGCCTCTCTATACATCACCAACATGGATTTCACTCTCCTTCACGGACTGTACTGCTCTTGGTAAGCATTAAGTTGGCTGAATTATTAACAGGATGTGCATTCAAATGCACTCACATTTGCAATGTTAAAACCTTAACCCTGTGGGTGGGGTTAGTGGACACAAAGCTCTCTGGGGAACACCAAGAATTAGTAACACACGGACTTCTCCACCACCGACACCGAGAATGTGAAAACTGAACCATTATCTGATCTCTGCAGAAATTAATTCCGAATTACCCTTCGCCAAACCACCAAGGGAACAGAGATAGAACCCCCACCCCCAGGGAGATGGTACCAATTTCGGCCTCAGTATATCTACCCCACACGCAGGGAGATGGAATATCTAGACCGCACCCACTCCACCCCAGAAGGATGGTATATCTACACCCCCCCTCCTCCCAAGGAGATGGTATATCTATACCCCACTCCCAGGAAGATGGTATATCTATACCCCACTCCCAGGAAGATGGTATATCTATACCCCACTCCCAGGAAGATGATATATCTATACCCCACTCCCAGGGAGATGATATATCTATACCCCACTCCCAGGGAGATGATATATCTATACCCCACTCCCAGGGAGATGGTATATCTACACCCTCCCACCCCAGGGAGATGAAATATCTACACTCCCCCCGCTCCCCCCGCCCCCGCCAGGGAGACAGAATATCTGCACCCCACTCCCAAGGAGACGTTGGGGCCAAAATTGAAATTGTCCTTTCCCTTAAGGCCTGTTAAGCCATGCTGCGAAGTGGGATGGCCCCCATTTTGAAAATTGCCCTCCTGCAGTATTGCGGCAGTGACTCGCTCCTCCCACCTCCGCCCTGCGGCTGCCGATCCGACCTAAGTGCGACATCAGAGCGCGCACCGCCAAAATTCCGCCAAGGAAATGTTGCTGCCACAGCTCGGTGCCACCGACAGCTTTTTCTGTTGGTGCACTGTGCGTGCAGTGTGTTCAAAATGATGGTGCGGCAGTCATTAAAGGGGAGGGCACACTGCCATGGCCACCATTTTACCTTTTTTTTGGTCAGCCGACTGCTAGGTTGGCCCGACAATTATGGCCCCGGGTTAGGTCGGGCCACCAGCAGGCAGCCTGGCACCCCCTCTCTGCCGCTCTCTGCCGCACTTCCGCCCCATTATGGCCGACTTCCGAGCCACTCGGGGAAAAAAAAGCCAAGAATGGAACAGCCGCATTTCCAGAGGGGGGCAATTTCGGCCTCGGTATATCTACCCCACTCCCAGGGAGATGGTATATCTATACCCCACGCCCAGGGAGATGGTATATCTATACCCCACTCCCAGGGAGATGGTATATCTACCCCACTCCCAGGGAGATGGCCTATCTATACCCCACACCCAGGGAGATGGTATATCTATACCCCACGCCCAGGGAGATGGTATATCTATACCCCACTCCCAGGGAGATGGTATATCTACCCCACTCCCAGGGAGATGGTATATCTATACCCCACGCCCAGGGAGATGGTATATCTATACCCCACGCCCAGGGAGATGGTATATCTATACCCCACTCCCAGGGAGATGGTATATCTATACCCCACGCCCAGGGAGATGGTATATCTATACCCCACGCCCAGGGAGATGGTATATCTATACCCCACTCCCAGGGAGATGGTATATCTACACATCCCCCAGGGATATGGAATATCTATACCCCACCCCCACTAATAGCCTAGAAAAAAAGAATACTGCCAAAGGCACAGTGGAGAACCAAGCAAACCATTTCTTTCTGAATGCTATAGGAATGGACTCATAAGCCCAACCCGCGCCATTCATCCTGCTTCCCTCCCAACCACCCCTTCCCCGGAGAAACAGGTGCAGACCACCCCGGAGTATGCTCTTGGATGGACATAGAGCTTGTGTGTTGGACCAATGTGGTGAGAGTTTTGCCAGTATGACCCTTGTATCCGATGGATTAAGTTGGCCACAGCTGTGGTCAAACACACCTACATAGCTGCAATGGCTCCTGCACTTTTCAAATGGTCCTTTATGCAGCCCCCCCCCCAACCCCCATGAAGAAGTTGGGAGTTGCAGTTGTAACGGGTGAATCTTGGAGTTTACACCCACTTCAAGTGTTCCAGTTGAAAGATGTGAACAAGCAAAGCTTTCCAGTGACTTGCTACATTTCCTTTATACACCCGTTAGTTCCTAACAGCAAACAATTCACAAAACAAACGTAGCCAATCAATTTCATGATGTTAATTCTGTGAAAGAGGAAATAGTATTAAAGATTATCACTGTTTATCAGAACTGATAGCCTTGTTCCTGAAAGTTATGTGGATATACTGGGGATGTTCTCCTTGGAGCAGAGAAGATTAAAAGGAGATTTGATGGAGGTGTTCAAAATGATGATGGGACTGGACAGAGTAGATAGAGAGAAATTGTTCCCATTGGCAGAAGGGTTGAGAACCAGAGGACACAGATTTAAGTTGATTGGCAGAAGAACCAAAGGCGACATGTGGAAAAACATTTATATACAGTGAGTGGTTGGGATCTGCAATGTACTGCCTGAAAGGGTGGTGGAGGAACCAGCTGAGGTGCTCTTGCAAAGAGCCAGCACGGGCTCGACGAGCCAAATGGCCTCCTTCTGTGCTGTAACCATTTTATGATTCTAAACAAATAAAAGATGTGCTTTGTTTGTTGTTCAGCCTAACTGGGATTCAATCTGAATGTCATGGACCCTGCGGCCATCTTTAAAAGACTAATTCCGTGCTTCCAACAGAAAGCCCCGCTCAATGTTACCGCTGGCCAGAGATAAAGCAACAATGTAGTAACCCCAATTCTCAGACCCCTGTTACCCGTTAGCTCAGGAGAATGGAATTCGCCCTTAAATTATTTATTTCCATTGTGTAAGGCAATGCTGAAAAAGCTGTTCTGGTTATTTATTTTCCAATTTGCTACCTTCCTTTCCCAAGACTCTAACTGATCGGATATGTATGGCACTTGCATGTTGTTAACGGAACACTAGATGGCGCCCTGATGGGAGTAAGCACATTGTAGCAATGACACTGGATGGTCTCTCTTGCATTGTTTTTGATGGGAATGTTTTAGAGGGTCTGGAGATATAAACAGCCAGTTATTACCACACCAATAAGAGTGTTTACTCAGACTGAACACCTGACTGAATAAGGGAAGAAAGGAGAAAGTGGCTGAAGAAATCAAGATGAATAAAGCTGCCCCCAATCCCCACACGCATCTCGGACTGCGGTACAATGGACTCCGGGAAACTAAATGCCTCACTGGCAAAATGGAAACTAAAAAAAAACAAACAGGCAGGGAACAGCCACAGATGAATTACGCAGGTGGCCAAAGCAGAGTAGAGTTCATTCTAGAACATTCCACAGAGGGTGCCGATTACAAAGGATTGTGGGATCGGATCAGTCAGCATGACCTCCAAGCACCAGCAGTTGTTTTGTCAGAGATTTATGTGCACTACCTGGACACTCATTTAAAGGACAAGGTTTGCTTTATACAGAAACCCTAAACAATGGAAAATGAAAAAGATTAGAATCAAACCCGGCAGGGAAAAAAAAAGAGGAAAAAAAGCAATCTTTTGATGTGATTAATGGAGTGTTTAACATATGGAGAACAAACAGTGGACCAACATAAAAACTAAAGCAGATCAAAAGGGTTATTAACTGCTTCAAGCTGCTGGTGATCAGATTTCCGGACAGCCTGTATTGTAGTTTACGTGAATTTTAATCAAGCGCCGCTTGGGTTTTGATTTTGCTTCAGTAAATCTTGGATAGTTTTGTGTGCGTGGGGCAGCTGCAATTGGGCAGCTAGGCGACTTGTGCTCAGGCAACACTGGCCAGATACTACACATAGTTGCAGCACAGACACAGGCCGTTGGGCCCAATGCCGGTGTTTATGCTCCACGTGGGCCTATACACGGGCTGTTCGCTGGTGAGCTGTAGGCCCGGGGCCTTGCCTTGCGCCAAACGTGGCGAAAAGCTTTTGAACTGCATGAGGTGACCAAGTGAGATAATGTTAACCCGTTTCATCTCTTCGTCTTGTCTTCCTGGGGTGGGGGCAGGGAGGTTGCAAGTGGTTTGCTATCTCTGGCCGCAGAGCAAAAGATCCGCAAACCTATAAGATAGAGGACTTTCACTCAGAGGGTGCTGAAAGCTGGGATAGCTCCATGTCCAACTTGATCCACATCTGCTGCTGAAACCCTCATCCATGCCTTTGTTTTCTCTAGACTCAACTTCTCCAGCGCACTCCTGCCTGGCCGCCCACATTCTAACCTACATAAACTAGAGGCCATCCAGAAATCGGCAGCCCAAGTCCTAACTTGCACCAAGTCCCGCTCACACATCACCCCTGTGCTCGTCGACCTACATTGGCTCCCAGTTAAGCAACGCCTGGATTTCAAAATTCTCATCCTGGTTTACAAATCCCTCCATGGCCTCGTCCCTCCCTGGCCAGGCCACCAGGGATAACTCTCCTGCTCTTCTTCAAAAGAGTGCCATGGGATCTTTTATGTCCACCTCAGAGAGCAGAGGGAGCCTCGGTTTAAGTCTCATCCGAGAGACGGAGAAGTCAGTGAGTGGTCACACTGCAGAGCGCCAAACTGAGCCTTAATAGAAAGCCCCCTCCATAGAATTCAAAAGACCAACAATTCAATTACCTGGGAGGGGAGCCTTAATGTCCCTGGTTGAAACCATCCACTTATACAATACTGATAAAACTGGAGGGAAAATGGATGGAAAGGTAGGTATTGCATAGAATTCCCAGGGCCAGAGTCATCTCCAGGACTCGTTTCAATCGTCGAGGAAGGTCGGAGAGGAATTTCCCAAAATATTTTCCCCAAATTGGCCTATGTTTTTTTTACTCTGGTTTTCCTCACTCTCAGGAGATAACATGAGTCTTGGGTGCAGTGGGGAGTCGATATATTGTGATACACAAGCTAGATGGACCAGAGGGTCTTTTCCCTTTCAGTCATCATTCGTATTTTGAAAAAGGATTTAAGAGTGAGCTTCCTATATCTCCAGAGTCACTGCAGAGAAAGTGATTGGCTGCAAATTGTATAAAATTACTCAATTTACATCACAAAAATAGGCCACTCAGCCCGACTGGTCTATGCCAGTGTTTATGCTCCACACGAGCCGCCTCACCTTACTTCATCTAACCCCATCAATATATCATTCTATTCCTTTCATACATTACAACAGTGACTACACTCCAAAAGTACTTCATTGGTTTTAAATCGCTGTGAGATGTCCATGAAAGGCGCTATATAAATCCAAGTCTTTCTTTCTTTCTGTCCTCTTTACTCCTCGATTTGATTCTATTGACAGTGGCAGGCAGGTTTAGCATTTACAGAGGTTCAGGGTCAGGTTGGATCCTCGGGGTAATGGTTTGAAAGTGCCCCTCCACTCACTGCGACACAACCCTTGTTGTGACTGCAGATAAAAGCTCTTCAGACCCACAGAGCTGTGACCAACTCTGGCACCACTTCGGTCCACCTGTTAATGCTCCAGTTGACTGAACCTTGCCGAAACGGCAGCTGTAGTCAGGTTGGGAGCTACCAAGCTAGAGTATTGTGAAGCACAGTGAATATTCAGCATCAAGCGCAAGTACTCCGTCACCTAGGAGCAGTGCCCGTCGCTAATGGCATGTGACTAAAGCACACGCTCCACAGGATACCCTTCACAGATTTTGGCTCATTCGATTTGGACATAATTAAGATTTTTCAAATGGTACTTTGACTAAGAATGAAAGAAAGAAAAAGAAAGATCTGCGTCCATATATCACCGTTCAAAATCTCAGGACATCCCAAAGCACTTTACAGCCAATGTATTTTTAAAGTGTAGTCACTGGTGTAATGTAGAAAACGCGGCAGCCAATTTGTACACAGCAAGCTCCCATAAACAGCAATATGATAATGACCAGATCATTTTAGTGATGTTGGTTAAGGGATACATGGGAAACTCCCCTGCACTTCTTTGAAATAGTGCCATAGGATCTTTGACGCACACACTAGGGGCAGGCGGAAACCTCGGAAAGTGCAGCACTCCCTCGGTACTGCACTGAAGTCTCAGCCTGGATTTTGTGCAGTAAAGTTGGAGAGCATAAGAATGCGAGAGACACAAGGGAAAACTGGAGAGAGGAGCTGGACAGACAGAGAGAGAGATTGAGAGAGCGAGGGAGACGGACACACACACACACAGGCCCAGATAGATAATCTGATAAAAAAAGCTAGGGAGAGGGAGACACACAAACACAGAGACAAATGTAGCGAGAGATGCGAGCGAGAGAGAGAGAGAGAGAGAGAGAGAGAACACAATTGAGAAACCAGAAAAATTAACACTGAGGGAGAGTTGAGAGTCGGGGTTCGAATGGGCATGATACACCAACAGTGCACACCCAGCACTGGACTCAGGAGACCCGAACCACTTTCAGGATCAGGCCTCATTAGCATTTTTCGGAGAGCTGCAGGCACAAAACAAGTGCCCTGCAGTTCACCGGTGATGGCGGGGAGTGGGCAAATTGGCCGGCTTATGCACGCAGCCAGCTTCGGCCTGGTTGGGGGCAGGGGTCACCTCTACGCCGGGAGAAAGTGGGACAGGCATGTGACCTGCATCCTTTGCCCAGCTTGAAGGTTGAAATCGGGGTCCTTATTCCTGTGTCGCAATTTTCATATTTAAACAGCCCCCTGCCGATTTTGGGCGGGTACACTGGCGTCCAATGAAAAGCCAGCATGAGAATTGCTTTGCGGGGGCACAAGATCCTCACCAGATTTGCAACTCTCAGGCGCGAGTCGAAAGTTTCCCGACTGATTCTTCACGAATCGAAGCCGTTCTGGGTGTCCTTGTCTGCTGCTGCCGTGAAATGTCCTTGTTTAGGCCGCAGAGCCGAATCCAGCACCACATGCCGGATGATAAACCAACTGCCCATGCCAGAGTTTGTGCAGGTACAATTTCTTCCATGTTCTGATTGCGAGGTTTTGCTTTATGGCTGCTGATGGCCGGGCACTGCCCACCGTCGTTCACCTAGGCAGGCAGGCACAGTGCCGGACACAGTGCTCGGGCCTCCGTGCTGGGGGCGGGGGGGGGAATGGGTGTCCGCACCTATTGGCATCGATGCCAGCTCTTCATGTTTACCATTCACAATACTGCGCTGTTGGCAACCAGCGGTGAGAGTGGGAACTACCAGGGCCACCTTATTCACAGTGCAGTGTCGTCCCTGCAGTCAAAACTACCAGTGAAGAGACAGCGGGTTAACTCAACCACTGCCAACTCAGGCCCAACAATACAGATCGAGCTTTGCCTTTATTGATTAAATAGAAAACCAGAAAAAAAAACCTTTAGCAGCAAGCTTATATTGTACTTGAAGAGAGTGTTTTTCCACGATAATGGACTTATTAAAGATTTCTACCTCGTGCTGCAGAGCTCACTGACATTTTGAAATGTCATGGGCACAGCTGACTCCAATCACACCCCACCCCTTCCCCCCGGCTCTCGCTGCCCCCACCCCCAAGCCTGGCACGGATTGATTAGCTTACAAACTGCAGATCTTGCCATGAGCTTTACGCCTCCCGTGAATGGATTTAAATTTGTTTTTGTGTTCAAAAGGTCAGAAAGCTTTAAACTATCAACAAGAAAGACAGTCTAGCCTCAATCCCTTGACATTACCATCGCCAAGTCCCGAGCCATCAACATTCTGGGGGGGGGGGGGGGCAGCCATTGACCAGAAACTCAGCTGGACCCGCCACTTAAATGCGGTGACGACTAGGTATTCGGCAGTGAGTGGCTCACACCCTGACTCCCCAAAGCCTCTCCACCACCCACAAGGCATAAGTTAAGAGTGTGATGGAATACTCTCCCATTTGACTGGATGAGTGGAGCTCCAACAACACTCAAGAAGCTCGACACCATCCAGGACAAAGCAATCCACTTGATCGGCAGCCATCCATCGGTTTAAACATCCACTCCCTTCACCACCAGTGCACCATGGCTGCAGTTTGTACTATCTACAGGATGCACTACAACATATATATTGTCCTGGCCAATATTTATCCTTCAATCAACATAATAAAAACAGATTATCTGGTTATTATCGCATTGTTATTTGTGGGGGCTTGCTGTATGCAAATTGGTTGCCACGTTTCCCACATTACAACAGCAACTACACTCCAAAAGTACTTAATTGGCTGTAAAGTGCTTTGGGACGTCCGTGGCCGTGAAAGGCGCTATAGAAATGCTTTCGCTTGCAGCAAGTCACCAAGGCTTCTTCAGCAGCTCCTCCAAAACCCATGACTTTCATCACCAAGAAAGACCAGGGCAGCAGGTGTCTGGGTGAGCCATCACCTCCAAGTTCCCCTCCAGGTCTCACACCATCCTGATGCGGACATAAATCACCGTTCTTTCATTGTCGCTGAGTCAGAATCCAGAAACGTTCGACCTTACAGCATTGTCGCAGCACTTTCATCATACGGACTGCAATGGTTCAAGGCGACAACTCATCAACACCTTCGAGAGCAAATAATGATCGGCAACAAATGGCGGCCTTTCTAGCCACATCCCGAGAACGAATGGACTTTTAGATACACAGGAAATAAAATTCCCGAGAGATCCTGGCACTGCATTGGCACTGCCCGAGATCCACACCAGCTCCAGCTTGCCCCAGAAGCGCGGGTTTCACGCAGTCGCCCGCAGGGTGATCGTGAAACAGCGGAGACGACAAATAAAACCAGCTGCTGAGAAGACAGGATTCTAGAAGGATCTTCTGGGCTGCCAGTCCTCGGTGAGCTCCAGCAGTTTGCCATTTGATTCGCCGCCGACCGCAGATTACCCGCCATTGCATGCCGCAGCTCCACTGGCACCAGTCCTCCGCAATGCGAAAGCAACTTCAAAAGCGGCAGTGTGCAAACCTTCCTCCGTGGCACATCTCTCCCCGCCTAACTCTTTGCAACGCTGTTTCTCAACCCTCGACAAAAGTATTGCCTAAAATCGACTTGAACTTGGCGCATTTTGCAGTGCCCGGGTCCAAAAGAGGTTAAAATCACCGTGACCAAACTCTGAGGGTCGTGCATCTTTGGAATTCTCTGCCCCAGAGAGTTGTGGAGGCTGGGTCATTGAATATATTTAAGGTGGAGATAGACAGATTTTTGAGCGCTAAGGGAATAAAGGGTTATGGGGAGCGGGCAGGGAAGTGGAGTTGAGGTCAAGATCAGATCAGCCCATCATCATAGGCAGTCCCTCTGAATCGAGGAAGACTTGCTTTTACTCTAAAAATGAGTCCTTAGGTGGCTGAACAGCCCAATACAGGAGCCACAGTCCCTGTCACAGGTGGGTCTGACAGTCATTGAGGGAAGGGGTGGGTGGGACTGGTTTGCCACACGCTCTTTCCGCTGCCTGCGCTTGGTTTCTGCAAGCTCTCGGCGATGAGACTCGATGAGAGCCATGATCTTATTGAATGGCGGAGCAGGCTCGAGGGCCCAAATGGCCTACTCCTGCTCCTATTTCTTATGTTCTTATGTTCAAACAAGCTGCTGCAGACTCCCTAAGCCACCTCAATCCCAACACAAGCACAGACCTGCCAGATGGCCTGGTTGAATCAACATACTCCTCCCACAGACGCCATGCGATCAGTCCAGGGTTACCAACCCTCCAGCATTGTCCTGGAGTCTCCAAGAATTGGAGATTAATCTCCAATTCACTGTTGCGAGCAGTTCCGGGAGAAAAAAAAATCAGAGAGGCATTAAAAAAAAATGTTTTTTTGCTTTCATTGTCTTTGAACGCTTTTGTTTATTAGTCATAACAATATTGGGATGGGTAGAATAGGGCTGGTTGATTGACAGTCAAGAATTATACAATGGAGTATTGTAGTCTGTTCGCTTTCCATTTGGCGCAGGAGTGCGGCGCGGTGAGGATGTGTCGGCTGCCCAATGACGTGGGCAGGAGGTCGTATGTGGAGACCTCCAGAGATACGGTCAGCCAGTGTTGGCAACCCTAGATCAGTATATTCAAGGGATTCATGAAATATACATCAATGTACAGTTAATTGTGCAATGGTTTCAAAATGCATCAATATGTAGAGTGACTTCAAAAATAGATGTGAGAATGTACTTTAAGAACCCAATTAAAAATGTTAAAGGAGAATGCCAGTATGTGCCAGTAACAGTTACTATACCAGCTGGCAACCTGCCAATGTGGAGAGATGGTGCAAGGCTGAGTCATGTCACTTTTAAGAGTGCTCCCTCCTTCTACAGAACCTTGAGCTGCCTAATCCTTCTCTCGAAAACCATCCCAAAATTTGTCATGTCTTATAAAGTCTTCTCTAAACCCATTGCGTTGATCCAGTCTTCAGTCATCCCTCCTATCTCCCCCACAAAACATTGCCTCCGCTCCCGTGTGATGTCTTTCTATGCTAAAGGACTACTCCATTATAAAAACCTGATGGAGGCCTTTAACTTTACAAAAGGCGTTTGATAGGGTAGACATAGAGAAGATGTTTTCACTTGTGAGGAAATCTAAAACTAGGGGACACAAATATGAGATAATCACTAATAAATCCAATAGAGAATTCAGAAGAAACCCAGAGAGGGGTTAGAAGTGGAACTCACAAGCACAAGGAGTAGTTGAGGTGAAAAACAGAGATGCATTTAAGGGGAAGCTGGATAAACAGGCTAATGGAATGTTAGCCTTGATAATTAGAGCGCTAGAATATTAAAAGGGAGGAATTTTTGCTACTGCTATACAAACAGCTGATTAGACCACATCTGGAGTACTGGGCACCGCGCCTTAGAAAGGTTATATTGACCTTGGAAGGAGTGCTATGCAGTGTGACCAGAATGTTACCAGGACTCCAAGGGTTAGATTATGAGGAGAGATTACATAAACTAAGCTTGTATTTCCTGGATTATAGAAGATTAAGGGGCGATTTGATTGAGTATTTTAGCATTTTGAAAGGGATTGATGGGGTAGATAGAAAGAAACGTTTTTCTGCTGGTGGGGGAGTCTAGGACAAGAGGACATAACCTTAAAATCAGAGCCAAGCTGTTCAGAAGTTAGGAAACAGTTCTTCACGCAAAGGGTGATGGAAATATAGAACTCTCTTCCACAAAAAGCATTACATGTTAGCTCAGTTATGGGCTCGATGGGCAGAATGGCTTCCTTCTGTGCTGTAACCATTCTATGATTCTAAATCGGAGATTGATAGATTTTTGCAGAATAGGCTCGAGGGCCTACACCTGTTCTGAAGCACATAAGGGAGAGGCTTATGCTGATAGGGTTAGATAGAGGGATGGGAGGAGGCTTGTTTGGATCATATACACCAGCATAGACCAACTGGGCCAAATGGCCTGTTTCTGTGCTGTATATTCTATGTAATTCTATATGTAATTAGGATGTGCTTATTTGTACTGCAAAAATGGTCACCATGCTCCAGCCTTTGTCTATGATTGGTCCCCTTAGAGGATAAGCCACACCCTGAAGTTTCACAGGAATGTGTAACTGGAACCGCCCATTCCAAGGTCTCACTGACTTTGCAAATTGTAACTTGATCCACTTTGATTTCCTGAAGCGACAGAGGATAGAGCTCCCCAGAAGACAGCAAGGGCCAGCCAAAGTGCCTTGCCCCAGTCCAGGTGCATACCTCCCCCAGCCGAAATGCCTTACCCCAGCGCAAGTGCATGCCTCCCACAGCCAAAGTGCCTTACCCCAGTCCAGGCGCATGCCTCCCCCAGCCGAAGTGCCTTACCCCATCGCAAGTGCATCCTTACCCCCCCCCCCCACTCCACCATAGATGGGGCATCGTCCCTGAGTTCCCTCTCTCCCCAATGATCCCCCCACCCAGGTCTTCCCCCCCACCCATGTCTCTCTCCCTGTTCCCCCCCTGTCCCTCTCACTCTCTTCCCCCCAGCCCCTCTCCGCTCGCCGCTGCTGCTCTCGGCCCCAGGCTGGACGGGCAGAGGGGGGAGAGTCGGGGGAGGAAAGAGGGTCTGGGGGTGCGGGAGGGGAGAGGGCTAGGGCCAGAACGGGCGAAGAAAGTCAGAGCCTCAGGTCCTGCTTCTTGGCACCATGGGACTAAGAAGGGGACGGGGGTGGAGCTTGAAAGGGGGCGGGACTTGACAGACGCATGTCTGTCAAAAATGTGCAGTACAAATAGTTCCACTGATGTCATTTAAAGGAGCGTGCCGGTGAGGGGAAGCCCCATGCACCAACACAGTGAAACCACATCTATATACGATTGGTGATATAGCAATAGTTGTACTGATGACTCAATCTGTAAATGCATCGCCCATTGTAGAGATAAGCCCGTAGAGATCAGGAGCATCCCCACTTTGATCCCATTCCGTGCTGAGCCAGCTGATGTCAGCCATGGCTTTTTAAGCATTGTACAATTATCCGAAATACCCCTGGGTTTGGCAGGGTGCAATATCATGATCACTCCTGATCATTTTTCAGTGTTCCCTGCCGGAAAGTACACAAGTATCAGGTGAAGACGGAGTCAGGCTGAGCAGTGATTCCTCCCACCGTTGAATAGACTGCCAAAGCTCATTGGCAAAGAACGGACACTTGGCAGAGATACCAGAGAGCAGTCAGCACCTGTGGAACTAAGTGAGAGTCTGTCCGTCCCTTCGAAAGAAGAGGAGAGAAAATGGCACAGGGAAAATAGAAACAGAATTAAGGAAAGTGGTAGCTTTGGAAATGAATGGTGGTTGTCCCAACGGAGCTGTGACAGGAGCTGCAGATACACGCTGTAGAACAACCCCAGCTTCTCCAGTCTCTCCCTGGTACCATCCTATTTAAATTTTTTCTACACCCGTTCTAAGGCCTTGACATCCTTCCTAAAGTGTGGTGCCCGGAATTGAACACAATACTCCAGCTGGGGTCTAACCAGTGATTTATAAAGCTTTAGCTCAAGTTCTTCGCTTTTGTACTCTATGCCCTCATTTATAAAGTCAAGGATCACGTGTTTTTTTTTTAAAAACAGCCTTCTCAATTTTTCCTGCCACCTCCAAAGATTTGTGTATTGGAATGCCCAGGTCTCTCTGTTCCTGAACACTTTTTATAATAGATGTGCTTATTTGTACTGACAAAATGGCCACCATGGTCCACCCTTTGTTTCTGATTGGTCCCCTTGGAGGATAAGCCACACCCTGAAGTTCCACAGGAATATGTCACTGGAACCGGCCATCCCAAGGTCTCACTGACTTTGCAAATTGTAACACGACGGTCGAAAAATCTGTAGAGCAACAACGTGGTTGGACTGATCGCAGGATCCCACTTCCGGTTCCGGGTGGGAAGCATCGGGCAGAGTCTCGAGAGGACGCCGGCGCAGAAGGACAGAAAAAGTGCAGTACAAATAGTCAGTCCCTTACTTTATATTGCTCAGTATCACACTGGGAACTGCCTTCCCCAACTGAGTCGTAGGGAAAGGTAAAGTGAACAATAACAAAATAAAAGCACACTACTCACATGCCACGTACAGCGATGCATTATTGCTCAAGGCGTATCCCAGGTGGTTGCGTGCCACACACGTGTATATGCCCTCGTCGGACTTCCCTTTGCGTCCCTGGTTCAGCTGATAGAAGAAGAGGGAGCCACGCGGCAGAAGCGTGCGCTTGGACTGAGGGTCGTCCTTGCTGGTCTCCACACGCTCGCCATTCCTGTACCACTCGATGACCGGCTCAGGCCTGCCCTCCGCCCGACAGTTCAAGGTAGCTGGATCTCCCTTGGAGACGGCCAGGTCAGTCGGGTGTTCGATTATCTCGGGGGGAGATTCGTCCAGGCGTAGTCTGGAACCTGAAAGACAAAATTCCAGTTAGTGCCAACTGATTACCAGCATGATTGCGATACATCAATTAAAGCTGAAGGATGGTATGTCATCATACGCAGTCCCTCGAAATTGAGGAAGATTTGGATGGTATGTAGGGTAGTGTAGTGGTTAGGTTACTGAACTAGTAATCTAGAGACGGTAAGTTCAAATCCCGCATGTCAGTCTGAGAAATGACAACATTTTACATTCAATTTTTTTTTAAATACCTGTAAATAAAATGTTGATAGCAGTAAAAATGACCAAGTAGCTGTTGGAAAAGCCCAGCTGGTTCATTAATGACCTTTAGGGAAAGAAACCTGGCCTATGTGACTCCAGTCCCACATAAGAACATAAGAATTAGGAGCAGGAGTAGGCCCTATGGCCCCTCGAGCCTGCTCCGCCATTCAATAAGATCATGGCTGATCTTTGACCGCAACTCCACTTTCCCGCCCAATCTCCATATCCCTCGATTCCCCTAGACTCAAAGTCTATTTATCTCAGCCTTGAATATATTCTGAGACTCAGCATCTACAGCTCTCTGAGGCAGAGAATGCCAAAGATTTGCAACATTCTGAGTGAAGAAATTCCTCCTCATCTCAGTCTTAAATGGCCAACCCCTTATGCTGAGACTATGCCCTCTAGTTCTAGACTCTCCAGCCAGGGGAAATAATCTCTCAGCATCTGCCCTGTAAAGCCCCCTCAGAATCATATATGCTTCGATGAGATCACCTCTCATTCTTCTAAACTCCAGGGAGTATAGGCCGAATCTATTCAATCTCTCCTCTAGACAACCCTCTCATCCCAGGGGTTAATCTATTGAACCTTCGTTGCACCACCTTTAAGGCAAGTATATCCTTCCTTAAATAAGGAGACCAAAGCTGTGCACAGTACTCCAGGTGTGGTCTCACCAAGGCCACAATTGAAGCAAGACTTCCTTACTCTCGTACTCCAACCTCCTTGCAAGAAAGGACAACGTGCCATTTGCCTTCCTTATTGCTTGCTGCACCTGCATGCTAGCTTTCTGTGTTTCTTGCATAAGGACACCCAAATCTCTCTGACCACCAATATTTGATAGGTTCTCACCATTTTAAAAATATTCTGGTTTTCTATTCTTCCTACCAAAGTGAATAAATTCACATTTCTTCACATTATACTCCATCTTCCACCTTATTGTCTATATCCCATTGCAGGCTCTTTCTGTCCTCCTCACAGCTTCCTTTTCCACCTAGCTTTGTACCATCAGCAAACGTGTCTACATTGCACTCAGTCCCTTCATGTAAGTCGTTAAGATTTGTAAATTGTGGAGGCCCCAGCATTGATCCTTGCAGCACTCCACTAGTTGCAGCCTGCCAACCAGAAAATGACCCATTTATCCCTACTCTCTGTTTTCTGTCTGTTATCAATGCTAATACTTTACCCCCAACCCCATGTGCCCTTATTGCTTAATTTATTTGGCACCTTATCGAATGCCTCTTGGAAATCCAAATATACTACATCCACTGGTTCCCCTTTATCTACCCTACTAGTTACATCCTTAAAAAACTTTAATACATTTGTCAAACACAATTTACCTTTCATAAAACCATGTTGACTCTGCCTAATCATATTATAACTTTCTAAGTACCCTGTTACCACTTCATTAGTAATAGATTCCAGCATTTTCTCGAAGACTGGCCTGTAGATCCCGGTTTTCCTTCTCCCTCCTTTCTTGAATAGTGGGATTACATTTGCTACCTTCCAATCCAATGGGACTTTTCCAGAATCCAGGGAATTTTGGAAGATCACAACCAATGCATCCACTATCTCTGCACCTCTTTTAGAACCCTAGGATGTAGGCCATCAGGTCCATGGGATTTGTCGGCTTTTAGTCCCATTAGTTTCTCAAGTACTTTTTCTCTATTGATATTAATTACTTTAAGTTCCTTGCTCTCATTAGCCCCTTAGTTCGCCACTATTTTTGGTATATATTTTGGGGGTGAAACTGCACCGTTAACACCTCTGGGGGAGGGGGGGGGGCGATAGCGCCTCTGGGGAAATTGCCCCGGAGGTTTGTAAGGTGATGTGCCGGTAGCGCCGTGCCCCGCGATTAATGCCCCGGGCCAGCGCACACCTGCCGATTATGTCATCGTCATGCACGCTGACCTCTTGCCACACTGCGGTGATGCCTTTGCGTCCCGTGGGGGAAATTGCCCCGCGGGCCGCAAGGTTAGACTGGGCAGATGTCAGCGCCAGTTTTGCGGGTCGCGAGGCTGGTGGACATCTGCCGCTGGGACGCCCTTTAAGCGCCCTTTAGCGCCCCAGCCCGCCATTTCATTTTGTCAGCTGACTCTTGCGTCGGCCCAATAATGGCGGCCCCGGCGTTGACCGTGCCGCCAGAATACAGCACGGCACATCGGTGTGGGTGCAGGGGGGGGGGCCGCTGACCCAGTCGACGGCGTCCCTGGTGGCCCAGTGTCTGATCACTAAAGGGTCTGCAGAGTGCGCAGTGGCCCTCCCCTTTAAATAAAGGGCACGGGCATTGTAGCACGTCTGCCCTATGCACATGTTCTTTGCAGCCACAGGAGCACCCCACCAAGGAAGCGGAGCGCCGGAGACAGTGCTATGTCTCCTTGGAGGGGCGCATGGCCCAATTCCGTGTCGGGGTGGGACTTCCGTGCCAGGCAATAAAAGTCCTGGCCTGGAGGTTACCGCCTCAATTGGGGCGAGGGGCAACTTCAGCCCCTTTGTGTCTTCCACTGTGAAGATAAAATACAAAATATTTGTTTAAAGCCTCTGCCATTTCCTTGTTCCTCAATGTAATTTCTCCAGTCTCAGCCTTTGAGGGGCCAATGCTTACTTTTGCTGCTCTCTTCCTTTTTACATACTTGTAGAAAATCTTCTGAGACTGGATCCATTCTGACTACTGTCCTTATGTCATCCTTAATTATCCGGGCTACCCACCTCCTGTTCCAGCCTGCCTGCCTTTACACCAAGTACCCTGGAATATTTTGTTCCCTACCCTGGTCATCTTGCAACTACATCTCCGTAATGGCTGTTAGATCAGACCCATTTATCGCTACTTGTTGCGAATGCTTCATGCATTCAGGTAAAGGGCCTTTAGTTTTAACCTTTTACCATTATTCCCTGCTTTTATCTTATTCGCTGATGCACGATTATCTTTAAACTATCTGTCCCTTCCTGTCACACATTGCTTATCTTTACCACAATCACTACACTGCTCCATTGCCTTAACTTTTCACTTTAAGCTTCCCCTCACATTGGTCGACTCTTAACTGTCCTCTGATGCGGCCGAGCAAGCCACTCAGTTTAGGGATGGGCAATAAATACCAGCCTGGTCACAAATCCCACAAATTAATGTTTTACAATAGGTGCTGACTTGTGCTGGTGTGTGGTTTCAGGGCCTCCAGAACCTCAGCTAAGTGGCTGTTGTCCATGGATGACTCGGCACAGCGCGTGCCAGCAGGGTTTGGAGTGTCCACCACTCATGCACACTTTCCAGGAGGTGTCAATTGATAGCGATCAGGAACGGAGACACTGGCCAAATTTACGCTCTCTAACCCAGGGGCACGGAGGTCACATTATCACACTGCTGTTTGTGGGAGCTTGCTGTGCTCAAGTTGGCTGTCACATTTCCCACATTACAACAGTGACTACACTCCAAAAGTACTTCATTGGCTGTAAAACGCTTTGAGATATCTGGTGGTCGTGAAAGGCGCTATATAAATGTAAGTTTTTTTTCAATGATAAGCCCCCAACTGCTGCCCAGGGCGAGACCAACCAACTCACCTCTTCCACTCTGTGTGGCTTTGTCTTATGTCGTCTCCATTGGGACAGCCAATCAATCTTCTGGTTTCATTGACCACTAACTAGGCTTCAAAATTACTGTTTTTTTTCTTCTGATAAATTGGTTATCAGTTTTTGCCTCAGCATCAGACCTGCACTCTACCCAACCCAAGAGTGCCTGATGCAGCAGTGCAGAAAACATTTCATTTTGCATCTAACCTGTGACGTACCCAATTTGGAGTGTGAAATATAGAGGTTGATACACTGGATTTAATCTAGGAGTAGTCACATAGATTAGCTGCCTAAAGCAGAAAGTTCTACATTCCACAGATTGACGTCCCTCGTCTAAATGGGCAGCAAGGTGGATGCAGAGAGGATGTTTCCACTGGTGGGGGAAGACTAGAACTAGAAGGCATGACCTTAGAATAAGGAGCCGCCCATTTAAAACAGAGATGAGGAGAAATTTCTTCTCTGAGGGTTGTAAATCTGTGGAATTCGCTGCCTCAGAGAGCTGTGGAAGTTGGGACATTGAATAAATTTAAGACAGAAATAGACAGTTTCTTAAACGATAAGGGGATAAGGGGTTATGGGGAGCGGGCAGGGAAGTGGAGCTGAGTCCATGATCAGATCAGCCATGATCGTATTAAATGGCGGAGCAGACTTGAGGGGCCGTATGGCCTACTCCTGTTCTTATTTCTTATGTTCTTATGTTCTTAAAGTCACCCAAATATACCAGTGTATGATTTCCATATCGTGAAATACTGTGGTATAACCCCCGCAGAAATTATACCCCCTGATACTTACCTTACTGTAGTAATTTGTCACTGTCAAAATAAATCCCTCTCTCACTGAATTTCATTTGTCTCCAATTGCCCCAAGTGGCCACGTTTAGCCTGTCTGTAGCTGGTGATGGTCCAAAGTACAAGAACAGAACGGCTTTGGGGAATGTGGCTGAGTTCTTTCGTGCGGCCTGTGAGCATGCAAGTGAGCGAGGCCTGTATTGCTGCATATTAATGTTCCTGTGCAGGGCTGCGCTCAGACAGATCAGATGAAAAACATCCACACTGCTTCCCTCCCACAGCTAACAAAACAGGAAACCTTTCCAAATACACCACATACGCAGAGATCTTGTTGTTCTGATCACTTCTGCCCTAAGCCCGGACATCGTGTCGGATGGTGCAGAATTCTTGGATGAATCACTGGAATGTCATGTTGGAAAGGATTCCATTGGACTCCTTACATCAACAAAACTCTAGGTACATCTGCCCAGGAGCCAAGGTTATTTTAAACTGGGAGCAAGAGACAAGATGTAATTCCAGGTTTCTACGTTATCTGACTGGAATTTGTGCCAGAATATAAAGAAATCAAACTTGTGTTGAATTCCTCACTAGATAATTAATTGGCAAGTTTTTAGAATTTGTACAGTTCACCATGAAAGTGGAGACATATCACCATAACTGTACGGTACAAGTCTCTATAACTGAGGGTTCTCAGTGCATTGGTCACACCCCATTTGGAGTAGTGGTCTATTTAGGTCACAAAAAGTGAGCATCATGTTTCCTCCAAGGCAATCTGATAAATGACCAGATAATCTGTTTTTCAGTGATGTTGGTTGAGGGATAAAAAATATATTGGTTAGGACACCAGGGAGAACTCTCTTGCTCTTCGTTGAAATAACGCCATGGGATCTTTTATGGATGCGTTTATTTGTTCTAACTGAAAGGCAACCATTTCTCTTATTGGCTCTCCATTATCACATGATCTATTGCTAATTGCTCCCCTTGGAGGTAAACCCCACACAGGTGCAAAACTGCAACGCCGAGTGACTGAGAACTCATTCACAGAAGCACAGCAACAGTCAAGAATGTCGATCTGAACCTCAGGACATCCCAAAGCAGTTTACAGCCAATGAAATATTGTAGGGTCCTTGCTTTGCCAGCCCGCATGAAAGAAAAAAGAAAGAATGGATTTATATAGCGGCTTTCACTACCACCGAATGTCTCAAAGCGCTTTACAGCAAAAGAAGCACCTTTGGAGTGTAGTCACTGTTGTAATGTAGGAAAAACAGCAGCCATTTTGTGCACAGCAAGGTCCCACAAACAGCAATCTGATAAATGACCAGATAATCTGTTTTTCAGTGATGTTGGTTGAAGGATAAAAAATATATTGGCTAGGACACCAGGGAGAACTCTCTTGTCCTTTGTTGAAATAATACCATGGGATCTTTTATGGATGCGTTTATTTGTTCTAACTGAAAGGCAACCGTTTCTCTGATTAGCTCTCCATTATCACATGGTCTATTGCTAATTGGTCCCCTTGGAGGATACGCCACACCTTGAAGTTCCTCGGGAATGTGTAACTGGAACCGCCCAGCCCAAGTTCTGAGTGACTTTCCAATTTGTATTTCGATCCATTTTGACTTCAGAAGCCACAGAGGATAGATCTCCCCAAAAGCCACCAAGTTCCAGCTGAAGTCCCTTACCCCAGCGCAGGTGCTGCCTACGCCAGCTGAAGACCCTTATCCAAGCGCAAGTGCATGACCTTACCCCTCCTACCCGCCCCACTCCCCACGCTCTCTCCCCATCCCCCACCAACCACCACCCCCCCCCCACCCCCGCCTCTCTACCCTCCTTTAAGATGCTCCTTAAAACCTACCTCTTGAACCAAGCTTTTGGTCATCGGCTATAATTTCTTCTTATGTGCTCGGTGTCAAATTTTTGTCCTTTAACACTCCTGTGAAGCGCCTTGGGACGTTTTACTATGTTAAAGGTGCTATATAAATACAAGTTGTTGTTGTTATTAAGGATCACCGGTTAGGCCTCACGCAGATTTGATTTTCCTGAATACAGTCGGCCTGGCGCTGACTCTATTCAGGAAAACCCAATTTTGCACAGAGGGCCTCAAATAGGTGTTCGGCCCCTTTGCATTTGCAAAGGGCCTAATGCCTGTTTCAGGCATGGGCCCTGGATGTCTATTTCTTTGCCGATACTAATATGGTGCTTCTTGCCCGCTGCATTGGAAGCTTTGGCACCCATTTAGCACCCGAGAAATGGGCATGCCATCATCGATTTTCTCGGGCAATCTCTCTTGGGCTGCAGGATTGATTGAATCACAGGATCTCCTATAAGCTTTTCTGTCATAAACATTCTGCCAGATTATCAGGAAGATGGATAATTGGACCGTGGATAAAGAAGTTTCCATTCTATTCACTTATCAGGTGCTGACTTCATTGGAATTTCCTGTACTTAACCCCAGCCTCAGATATCCTACACAGGATGATAGTTCCTTAGAAACCACTTCCTGTTTGTCAAGGACTCTGGTTTGAAAGCTGTTTCCATGTCCAGTCGCTGCAATGGAGGGCGGGGGAAGTAGACCAATACGAAAACAGAACTATTTCTACCAGAGACAGGAAGTCAGTGGGTGCAAGCATGGAGCCAGTGCACAGCTATGGAAACAGAGCCAGTCTATTCTCAATAACAACAACAATTGAGGCTTGATGTCAGGATGTCCGCCTTTTCTTCTGCAGGGGCTCTGAAAGAATGATGTTTGTGATAGGGTATTGTCGTTGGTGCCTTTGTACGTGAGGCTACTGGGTCCGTTTAGTCTGGTTTATGCTGAGCCTTCCACCTAAGTGGGTGCATCCCTCAGCAATATCTCCAGGCGAAAAGATGTTTAAACTATGTGTTCGACAGAATCACCATCAAAAGACTGGTGGTAATGCGGATTTTCGAACTCATTGTTGAGGCATATTTCCTGTGTCACGTTCTGATGAACAGTGCCAGCAACAAGCGGATTGCTGTTGTTCTTGGAATGGTGGACAGGGCAGGATTCATTGCCCCTTTCGAGTTGCTCTGAGGGAATCAAGTAATGTGGGAGTTGAGCCATACACAGGCCAGAACAGGTTGGGATGGCAGGTTCCCGTCCTTGAAGGACATTAGTGAACCAGTTGGATTTTCATAGTCACTTCCATTGTCATTTTCCTTTCCTGGTCAACAAATCACTGAATTCCCAGTTTTACAACTAGTTGCAGTGGAATTTGAATCTCTCGGTTGCTAAGGCCGTTAACATAGTTACCATCTAACTCCACTCCCGTTTGGTTGGTAATGCCTGTATTAATGCCAGCCTTGCTAGAGTGGCGACAGTTTCCTGTCCTCGGCAGATATCGTTCATGGACTTTCCGACACGGATTACAGGAACACAGATGACGGGAAAACAATCAGGAGCAGGAATCTTGGCCGACATTCCCCTCCCCAGCCCAGGGCATGGAGAACAACTGTACTGACTGCAGCCACCCTGGCTGGGATCAGACAACTCGGCTCAGACTAAGCATCAGTATTTGGATTAAATTTGTTGCTTTTCAGGGGCAAGCCCCTCATACATAATTCATTTCTGTGTGCCTGTTTGTTTATTTTTTTGCCTATTTTCAGTCCAGGAATTAGGACTTTACATTACTTATTTTCCACCTTTATTTCCGCACGAGGGACACAGGAACAGGCGGAGGCCGTTCAGCCCCTCGAGTTTTGTCCGCCATTCAGTTAGAATCTCATCTCCATTTACCCGCCTTGGTTCCGGAATCCTTTGGGTCTTCAGGACCTCACTAGAAACAAGGGGAGACATTGCCTAGAATCAGAGGCACTATTTTATGTTTGAAGATGTAGAGAGGCAGAGGCCACGAGGTATCATTTATTCTATTTTAGGTTGGGAGTTTTTCTTTGAAAAAAAAATGTAATTATTCATGTTGCTTTCAGTCTTTTCTTGATAACCATTAGTGGTTTGGGGGGAGGGAGCGGGGAGAGGGGGGGGTGGGGAGAGGGGGTGAGGGGGGAAGGGTGCAGGGAGGGAGGGTGGGGGAGGGGGCGTGGGGAAGTAAGAAGAGATTTGATGTCAAACTGGGGTGTCAATGGGGAGAAGCCAGTCTCCCTGACATTGTGATATCCATAGGTGGATTTAACAGACCGTGCCAATGCATACCCAAAATCTTTCAATGAGAAATGAGGGACTCCCCCCCCCCCCCCACCGCCCCCGACTACAATTATTGCCCATTATTTTCTGCTACAGAAGAGATCTGTCAGCTTTTTAGGGGCGGGGGCGCGGGTGAGTCAGCTTTTGCTCGATTGGAGGTTGGCACTTATGGAGATATGGGGTAAATTTCCATCACCACAGGCCGGGTGGTAACCTGGAGTGGATCGTCTGCCCATTGTACTGCACGGGCCACCTCTCACTCTCCCAAGCGATTCTTGTACTAGCTTCCTCTATGTGGGCTCTTCCTGAGCCACTGGAGCCAAAGATCCATCATCTTCAGGGCTAACTACCCCAATTTAAAATGGTCCTGCAACATTGTCCTGGGTGGTGCTGCTATCGGCGGAAGCTCGCCCTGCAACCAGAGCCAGGAAACCAGGCCTGGGTCACAGTGAGGTCAGGGCAGCGGGCGGAAGTCCCACTACAACCTCCCTTCAGCCTTCAGTGGTGAAACTGCTCTGGATGAAAATTGAGCCCTAGGAGTCATCGTCATCTACAGATTTGGTTTTGAGCTGTCACCTATCCGGGGTAGGGGGTGGGGGGGCGGTGTGGATGGGATTGTGTCAGCTTTTGTTCATTTCTAGATTGGCATGTACTGAGACGTGTCTTCAAAGCCGGGACAGTACCTGGCAGATCAGATCACCTGACCCTTCAGGGAACCCGCCTGATTTTCATCCCAGTGATTTCAATGCAATAAAAATCAGAAGGTTCTATAAAGGGCGGGTATTTCACTCTGTCAGATTACCACCAAGGTGGTGAAGATGAAAATCTACCAGAGAGAGAGAGAGAGAGTGACAGAGAAAGACCAAAGCCCCGCCACAAACTCCATTCACTCGCCACCAACTCCATCCCTGTAGCTCAGCAGTGGGTAGTACTCTCGCCTCTGACTCAGAAGGTTGTGGGTTCAAGTCACCACTCCAGAGCCTTGAGCACAGATATCTAGGCTGACCCTCCAGTGCAGTGCTGAGAGAGTGCTGCACTATCGGAGGTGCCGTCTTTCGGATAAGACGTTAAACCGAGGCCCCGTCTGCTCTCTCAGCTGGATGTAAAAGATCCCATGGCACTAGAGCAGGGGAGTTATCCCCGGTGTCCTGGCCAATATTTATCCCTCAATCAACATAACAAAAACAGATTAACTGGTCATTATCAGATTGCTGTTTGTGGGAGCTTGCTGTGCACTAATTGGCTGTCATGTTTCCTACATTACAACAGTGACTACACTTCCAAAAAGTACTTCATTAGATGTAAAGCACTTTGGGACATCCGGTGGTTGTGAAAGGCGCTGTAGGAATGTAAGTCGTTCTTTCTCCCTGAAAACTGTCTGAGGCTGAACCAGACTGTTCCCAATCTCCATGTCATATTTGATTCTGAGATGAGCTTACAACCACATATCCGTGCCATCACTAAGAGCGCCTATTTCCACCTCTGTAACATCGCCTGACTCCGCCCCACCACAGCTCATCTGCTGCTGAAACCCTCATCCATGGCTTTGTTACTTCTAGACTTGACTATTCCAACACACTCCTGGCTGGCCTCCCATCTTCCACCCTCCCTAAACTGGAGGTCATCCAAAACTCTGCTGCCCGCGTTCTAACTCACACCAAATTCTGTTCACTCATCACCCCTGTGCTCGCTGATCTACATTGGCTCCCGGTAAAGCAACACCTCGATTTTAAAATTCTCGTTTTCAAATCTATCCATGGCCTCACCCATTCCTATCTCTGTGATCTCCTCCAGACCTACAGCCTTCAGATATTTGCTCAACTACAATTCTGGTTTCTTGTGCATTCCTGATTTTAATCGCTCCACTATTATCGGCCGTGCCTTCAGTTGCCAAGGCTCTAAGCTCTGGAATTGCCTCTCTAAACCTCACTACCTCTTTACCTTCTTTAAGACACTCCTTAAATCTACCTCTTTCTCTGCCCTAATATCTCCTTATGTGGCTCGGTGTCAAATTTTGTTTGATAACGCTCCTGTGAAGCGCATTAGGACATTTTACTACTTTAAAAGGCGCTATATAAATACAATTTGTTGTTGAGAGTAGCAGAGGCCCAGAGAAAGAAAATTACACCTGTGACAGGGGACAACTTTACTGTCTGGTACTTCCTGATTTGCGAGCCTGGACAGCGATTGTCCATTGATTGAGTCTCTTCTTGTTCTTGTCAGACATCCATGAACGTTCCAGCAGGCATCATTGGTCTCGTAATCAGGAGTGGAAACCCTAGTCAATTTTTTCCCCTTTCTAGCCCAGGTGTGCCAAAGCCAATGCAAAGCTTTGCTACTGCTACTTGTCTGTCCGGGTAACCGAGCACCAATAGGAAACGAGATTTTGACTAGGGACCAGAGGGACTCCCGCATCCACAGTTCTGTCTGAACTTGGGTTTCCACTCCCAATCACTAGGCCAATAGTGGCGATCAGGAGTGCGAACCTTGGATGATTATGCTTTCTCTCCGAAGGCCTGTGATCCCCTGGTCAATTGCAGCACCTGTACTGCTGGGCCAATTGAGTTGAACTAACTCAGCACAGACCAGGAACCAAACATGGGACTTTCCAGGACTGTGCAACTTGACCACACGCCAGCTGATGCTACATTTTTTATTTAAGATGTTGTCCATTTCAGGTGTTTACAGAATGGTCTTCCTGATAATGAGAGTGTAACTTCACCCACCTCACGCTCCCAGTCGAAAGAAAAGACATTTCAAAGTGCTTTACAGCCAATGAAGTACATTTGGAGTGTCACTGTTGTAATGTGGGAAACATGGCAGCCAATGTGCACACAGCAAGCTTCCAAAATGTGATAATGACCAGATAATCTGTTTTTGTTGTGTTGATTGAGGGATAAATATGATGACTCCGCAAGATCCTACAAATCCCCTGGGAGGACAGACGCACCAACGTCGACCAGGCCAACATCCCCAGCATTGAAGCACTGACCACACTTGATCAGCTCCGCTGGGCAGGCCACATTGTCCGCATGCCAGACACGAGACTCCCAAAGCAAGCACTCTACTCGGAACTCCTTCATGGCAAACGAGCCAAAGGTGGGCAGAGGAAAGGTTACAAGGACACCCTCAAAGCCTCCCTGATAGGTGCAACATCCCCACTGTCACCTGGGAGTCCCTGGCCAAAGACCGCCCTAAGTGGAGGAAGTGCATCCTGGAAGGCGCTGAGCATCTCGAGTCTCGTCGCCGAGAGCATGCAGAAATCAAGCGCAGGCAGCGGAAAGAGCTTGCGGCAAACGTGTCCCACCCTCCCTTACCCTCAACGACTATCTGTCCTACCTGTGACACGGACTGTGGTTCTCGTATTGGACTGTTCAGTCACCTAAAGACTCATTTTAAGAGTGAAAGCAAGTCTTCCTCAATTCCGAGGGACTGTCTATGATGAAATATGGGCCAGGACACTGGGGATAACTCCCAAGCTCTTCTTCGAAATAGTGCCATGGGATCTTTTACATCCACCAGAAAGGACAGATAGGGCCTCGGTTTAACGTCTCATCCGAAAGACGGCACCGCCGGCAGTGTAGCACTCCCTCAGCACTGCACTGGGTGTCAGCCTAGATTTATGTGCTCAAGTCACTGGAGTGGGACTTGAACCCACAACCCTTCTCTGTTGGCAGTGCAAGACGGGAGAGGTTACCCTGTGATACCCGAGTAATGCATAAAGCTCCCCATGTGGAATGATCCAGAATTCAATGGTGTGCCTGCAAGATCACACTGCCCATTCATAAGCAGTAAGGCGCTCATTAGAAAGTTAAATCAATAACAGTACTAAGCTTACATTCTGTGTGAAACTGGCCTTATTTCAGCCCAGTGCACGAACCTCTATGTAGTAGAGGTTCGTGCACTGTATCCAACGCAAGGAAGATCAGTCAATTCTTCCCACAGAACAACTGAATACTCGGATAGTGCGAACTACCTGAGGCCTTTAAAGCTGACTTTGTTTTAACAAAATCAAGTAACGACATCAATGGTGTAAATTTCGCTCCTGGCTCAGAAGCTCATGGGACAAAAGCGCCGGTCAGAGGCAAGGCCCAATTCCTCATTCCGTGCTCCAGTCCAGTGAGGGTTTGTGCCTGGAAAATTGATATGCATAGCTTTTGACCCGTGGCTAATACATGATTTTCCCAAAAATAAACCAGAACAAAATGACAGCTGTAAATACGAGTCCCCATTTTCAGGAGGAGAAAGGAGTGATAATCTGAGGACATTTTTCAGGAGAAAGTAGAGAGCATGAGAACAGGAGGGACTTAAAATAAACTTTTGGATTTTATTAATAGTGCCCTACTTAGCCCCTCGCTTAGCCCCTGAAATAACCTGATCATTTTTCTACTTGTTCCATTTTTTCACCCCCTCTGGCAACTCATGCCCAGATACAGGTCAGCTATGCCTCATTTCCAATGACACGTTAAACCGAGGCCCCATCTACCCTCTCAGGCGCAATTGGCTACCGCGTTTCCTACATTACAACAGTAATAACACTTTAAAAGTGCGTTATTCACTTTGTTATGTCCTGAGGTTATGAAAGGCACCCTGTCTTTCTTTACCCCTATTTACTTCACCCAAAAGCCAAGCCCACTCCATCAGTGGGACTATTTGGCCAAGTGGGGAATCACAGCAGCGGTCACGCAATAGCAATCAATGGCAGGCATCCTGATGTCAGCTAACTTATTAGGGAAGGGCAATAAATGCTGGCCTTGTCAGCGACGCCCACATCTCAGGAACAAAAAAAAACTCAGCACAACCCAGGGATTGAATCTTACATACATAGGATTGCATCGGATATACAGCACAGAAACAGGCCATTCGGCCCAACCAGTCCATGCCGACATTTATGTTCCACTCAAGCCTCCTCCCGTCTTTCTAAGTTTCTTCTGAATTCCCTATTGGATTTCTTGGTGGCTATCTTATATTGATGGCCTCTAGGTTTGCTCTTCCCCACAAGTGGAAACATTCTCTCTGTATCCACTCTATCAAAACCTTTCATAATTTTAAAGATCTCTATTAGGTCACCCCTCAGCCTTCTTTTTTCAAGAGGAGAGGCCCAGCCTGTTCATCCTTTCCTGCTATGTATACCCTCGCATTTCTGGTATCATCCTTGTAAATCTTCTCTGCACCTCTATATTCTTTCCTCTCCAGTACCTCTATATCCTTTTTATAATATGGTGACCAGAACTGTACGCAGTGCTCTAAGTGCGGTCTAACCAAGATTCAATACAGGTTTAGCGTAACTTCCCTACTTTTCAATTCTATACCTCCAGAAATAAACCCTAGTGCTTGGTTTGCTTTATTTTTTATGGCCTTGCTAACCTGTGTCAGAATCTTGGATCGTCCTTGCCTGCATGGCTCAGTACATGACAGCGTATTTACATGCCTAGCAAACAGAATTGCTTTTTGATCTTAGCTTGGTTCATCTCCTGGCTTGTAGAGTAATAAGTGTTTACTAGCACAGGAGACAGATTGTTTCCCAGATGTACACAGGATCACAGAATTCCGAAAGAGAACAGAAACGACAGGACAGCATTAAAATAACAATTACTATAGAACTGAGAAAGATATAATTACAATAAATGCTGTCAGTAATTGTGGTTAGAATTGGATGAGAGGGGAAATGTGGGTGCAAAGAGGTGTAATTTCGAAGGCTGACATCTACATCTAAACAGTGTCAGAAACATGTCGCTGTAGAGGCATCCCTGACAGCCATCTGAAACAGGCGTTAGATCCCTGGCATATACCGCTAAGGGGCTTGACGTCTGAGTTTACGCTGATGCAGTAGGCATCTGGCCTGCTGTGTTTGGATTACCTAGTTGACATGCGGCCTAACCAGCAGTCCTCACGGACCCACAACATTTTCCTCAGGTTGCAAGATCTTCTGCAGACAAAGCCTGCATGATAAAGCGCAGCAATTTCCCCTCCACCCATGAGGCTACTTGAAGGAAACCACCAGCACATTAATCTGTACAGACATCTTTCCCTCACAACCCACTCCCACATCCCTCCCCCCGTACCCACAAACCCGCCTCATCACATGCAACCCGTCCACATCCTGCATCAACGAGCAGCTGCATTACATCAGCCCTTAATTACTACCTCCCAGATCATTTGATCATCAGGTTCTAACCTTATACTTAGAACATTTATCAAACAGATAATTAGCTAGTTCTTTGCCAACAACAACAGAATATTGTTCTTTTTTTTTGGTGACAGTCATTCCATAAATCAATGGGAAAAAAACATTTTCAAATTTCCCATCTCAATTCTGGTTTCTACCTTCATGCTTACCTCTTCTAGCTCTGCATCACAGTGCAAGCTAAAATCACTTGCTTCACCTACATTACTCACTCCTCTAATCATTACAAGGACCTAGGTCATGCTCCCTAATTGATTCAGTTATTAACAGCACTGAGCCACATAGACCTAGAGGCTCTAAGGTTCAACCCGCAGGCTAGGCTGAGTCACCCGATCTCGGCCAAGGCCGCAAGTTGGCTCCAGCATCACAGGCTATGGGGGAGGCTATAAATTTAACCAAGGGTCTTGCATTTAATTGTTAACCATTGACCCCTGCTGCAAAGTTAACAAGTGTAGATAGCAAATATGGCCAGCAATCCCCAACCAGCCTATTACTGGTTGTACCCCATGGGCTGGTATCGGCAGTACGGTTACTAATGATGCTACAGCAAAAGATCTCCTACAAGAACCAGGACCATTCTCTGATAAAGAAGCCCCCTTTGTGGGGTGAGCCAGAGAGTAACCCCCTCAAAGCCTCTATAGTCCCTTACCCTCTCCTTTCCCCACATGTGGAGGCAACTGTATCGCTTCCCCTCCTTTCTGTAAAGTACTCAGACACGTTTTTCTGCGGGTGAGCAGTGTAATTGCAAGTTGTTGTTGCGACAGGCTCGCTGGCCTCTTTGGATGACACCAAAGTTCCAGGCATTACAGTATATGTCACTTATTATCCACAGGCTCTGAATACCTCCCCACTGCTGCAGAGACAACACTCAGTGTGTATATAATTGCACACCACACACTGGCCATGTTTCCCTTCATCCCTGCAGGAACAGGCCTGGCCTCTGCACTGAACCGCTGTCTGGCACTGCATGAAGACTTATCATGAATATCACCATGATACTTAATGCAAGTCTTAGATAAGACAAGGAAGGGTGGCTCCCAACAGATCCTGCCATCTTCAATTTGCTGGTACTACCTGTGTAGCCTATATGCATTCTAGTGTCAGCTGTGGCTCAGTGGGAATGCATAAAGTTGTGGTTTCAAATCCCACTTGAGTACATAAATCTAGGCTGACACTTCAGTGCTGTGCTGAGGGAGTGCTGCACTATTGGAGGTGCCGTCCTTTAGATGAAACGTTAAACCAAAGCCTGGTCTGCTCTCAATGATGGATGTAAAAACTCTCATAGCACTATTTTGAAGAAGAACAGGGGAGTTATCCCCAGTGCCCTGGCCAATATTTATCCCTCAATCAAAAGAACAAAAACAGATTATCTGATCATTATCACGTTGCTGTGTGTGGGAGCTTGCTGTGTGCAAATTGGCTGCTACATTACAACAGTGACTACGCTCCAAAAGTACTTCATTAGCTATAAAGCACTTTGAGATGTCCGATGGTCGTGAAAGGCGCTATATAAATCCAAGTCTTTCTTCTTTTTATGTCTCCTATGATACTGCTGTGTGTACCAACCCACAGCAGAGCGAGTTGCCTGGTGAACATAACCAAAAAGGCGCAGATTGCATCTCACGCTACACCTGACCTCAGCAGCTCTAGAAACATAGAAACATAGAAAATAGATGCAGGTGTAGGCCATTCGGCCCTTCGAGCCTGCACCACCATTCAATAAGATCATGGCTGATCATGCACTTCAGTCCCCCTTTCCTGCTTTCTCTCCATACCCCTTGATCCCTTTAGCCTTCAGGGCTATATCTAACTCCCTCTTGAATATATCCAATGAACTGACATCAACAACTCTCTGCGGTAGAGAATTCCAGAAATTAACAACTCTCTGAGTGAAGAGGTTTCTCTTCATCCTGGTCCTCAATGGCTTACCCCTTATCCTTAGACTGTGACCCCTGGTTCTGGCACCTATCATTTGAGTCTGCCCTATACCCACAAATCATAATTGAGAAATATACTAACAAAAGTTTTCTAGCATTCTGGTGTGAAATTCTGCATACCTAAACTAGACACACATGCCAGGAAGAGCGGCATTGTCAGAGGACAATGTCTGAGGTGCCAACATTCAGTTAAGACATTAAACTAAGGTGTCATCTGCCATTGGGTGATCCTGTGGCATGTTTAGAAGAGGAGCAGGGAGATCTCCCAATGTCCGAGGCAACAAACAACACTCAGCTAACAGATTACCTGCTCATTCATCTCATTGTTGCTGGTACCATGTTCCTGGCATAGAATGGCCATTTTGTTTGCCTACATAGCAACATTGCCTACATTGCATCTCCAAAAACTAATTTATTGCTTGTATCACTGAAACAATTGTACAATATAAGGAGCTATATAACTCTCAGAATCATATAGCACAGGAGGAGGCCATTCCGCCCATTGTGCTTGTGCCAGCTCTTTGAAAGAACTATCCAATTAGTCCAAATCCCTTGCTATTTCCCATAGCCCTGCACATTTTCCTATTTAATTATATATCATATTCCTTTCTGAAAGTATTATTGAATCGGATTCCAACACCATTTCAGGCAATGCATTCCAGATCATAAATCGCTGCATTAAAAAAAATCTCCAAAAATGTCCAGCACAATATAGCATTTGATGTAATTGAAATGTTTCTAAAGACACACTTTCTAATGAAGTGATAAGATGCTTACATACCATTCCCCATCAACACCAATCAGATGAATGGCCAAATAATAGGATTTCATTGAGATCTCTGCAATCCTATAATTCTGGCCTGTTGCACATCGCCGAGTTTAATCGCTCCACCATCGCTGACCATGCCTTCAGCTGCCTAGACCCTGAGCTCTGGAATTCCCTCCCTAAACCTTTCCGCCTCTCTACCTCTTTCCTCCTTTAAGATGCTCCTTTAAAACTACCTCTGTCCTAATATCTCCTTATGTGGCTCGGTGTCAAATTTTGTTTGATAACACTTCTGTGAAGCACCTTATGACATTTTCCTACAATAAAGGCACTATATAAATGCAAGTTTGTTATTCATTGAGCAAAGCAACAGGCCCAGTGTCGCCGAGCACTTTCCAGCAGGAATGAAGAATGGAGAACCTGGCTGATTTTTCTTCCTTCCAGATGGTCCTGAGGCCAATTCTAGTGGCCCACTACCAGCCAAGGCAGAGATCAGCACACACTGAGGATTGAACCCAGGTCCTTCCTGGGGTACATTTACCAACCGAGTTACTGGGAGATGCGAACGACAAAGTATTGAAGTGTCAACCATGGCTCAATGGGTAGCTCTCTTGCTTCTGGGTCAGCAGGTTGTGGGGTCAAGTCCCACACCAGGGATTTGAGCACAAAAATCTAAGTAGACACTCCAGTGCAGTACTGAGGGAGTACTGCACTATTGGAGTTGCCATTTTACAGGTGAGACATTAAACCGAGGCCCTGTCTGCTCTCTCAGGTGGACATAAAATATCTCATGGCACTATCTTGAACAGCAGGGAAGTTTGTGCAGGACAGTGGAGTTGATGTAGAAGATCAGCCATGATCTCACTGAACAGCAAAGCAAGCTCAACTGTCCGAATGGCCTACTCCTGCTCCCAATTCTTATGTTATGTTCTTATGAAACATAGAAACATAGAAAATAGGTGCAGGAGTAGGCCATTTGGCCCTTCGAGCCGGCACCGCCATTCAACGAGTTCATGGCTGAACATGCAACTTCAGTACCCCATTCCTGCTTTCTCGCCATACCCCTTGATCCCCCTAGTAGTAAGGACTACATCAAACTCCTTTTTGAATATTGTCCTGGGCCAATATTTATCCTCAATCATCAACGCTAAAACTGATTACCTGGTCATGTTCACGTTGGTGGTGGTGGTGGGAGCTTGCTGTGTTCAAATTGGCTGTCGTGTTTCTGAGATTACAGCAGTGACTACATCTCAAAAGTACTTCATGGGCTGTGAAATGCTTTGGGACTTTGTGAGGTCGTGAAAAGTGCTATATAAATGCAAGTCTTTCTTTTCTTTCTATAAATATAAAATCATAAAACAGAGACTGGCTCCTCTCAGAGAGAGAATCGTGTGTACGGTTTGAATTCAGAGTTTTGGCAAGAAATAATATTGGGGGGGGGGGGTTGTGGGGGGATTAAAAGTGGCATTCAATTCTGACTAAATGTATAACTTGTTTCCAAAGGTGCAGCGAAAATAAAATAAAATAAGATGTTCTTTTTAAAATGTAAATTGATTTAATTACAGGTTTGTTCCTGCTCCTGTCAGTGCGTGTATTTCTGTGTGTTTGGAATTTGTTTTGTCTGGATGAAGCACCTTAAACCGGAGCTATTTCAAATGGACCTGTTGAGCTCGTCCTATCCCTTATAAAAGTTATCTGGCTAGACGCTGTTGTATTTATAAATCAAAGCCACACAACACATACTTCTTAAACTATTCCACCCTCATTACAATGATTCACAGCTTTGCGCCAAAAGCACACAAAGGCTCGTTTTAGTAGTTTCAAAGCAATATTTAAGGAACCTGAGATCTGTTTACACGAACCAGTTTTTGCTATGCAGAACTTTTATCTCGTCACATCAACAATCTCTTTCAGAAACAGACTGCACGCGATTTAAGAGTGGGACCTACAGCACACCGCACATTATTTACAGATTCTTCAATAAACAAAGTTAGATGGTTTCAGAAATCCAAATATTGACACTGAAGGATTTTATTTTTCCCGTTCCCAATAAAACTGAAGCGGAAGTTGAATCTGAAAATGAATGTGATTTCGCCGATGTAAATATTAAATAGAAAATAAACTACCCGACCCGCGAATTTGGGGGAGAGAGGGCGAATTTATGAAGTACAATTTATAAAGTACAGTTAATTAATTTGATTCACTAATGAGATTAATTTTTAAATAATGAGATTCATTTTTAAGTACGCATATTAAATGGGTTTCATCTGACAATTTAGCCAAATAGACCTTAAAATAGTTGTACATAAATACAAGATATATATATATACACACACAATATATATATATATATATATATAGAGAGAGAGAGAGAGCGAGAGAGTTAAGATATATACACATATATATATATATATATATATATACACATGCACACACACATACATATATATATAGATATATACACACATACATACATATGTATATACATACACACACACATACGATATATATGTGTGTATAGATATCTGTGTATATCGCTCTCTCTCTCTCTCTAGAGAGAGAGAGACATATATATACACACACACTATATATATAATAGAGAGAGAGATATATACACACATACGATATATATATACATACACACACACATACCATATATGTGTATATATGTGTATCTCTCTACACATATACACACACACGATGTATATATACACACACACATACGAAATATATATATACACACACACACATACGATATATATACACACACATTCACACATACATACGATATATATATACACATACGATATCACACACAAGTTGTAGATTGTATCTTAAAATTAATCAATGTTTTTTCTCTACAATCTAAATACATATTTTTTTTCCTTATTCAGTGATTTCTAGAATTGTATTTAAAGTTCTAAACAAATCTAAAATAGCAACAGATATGTCACTTACAATGCAAAAGTTAGAACAAAGTTTCCAAACTTTCCGCTCACCTTCTAAAGAAAGGAAAAGTTTCCAGAGGAGCAGGACCCGGAGGACCAGCGCTACCCTGAGCTCCATCCGCTCTTCCAACCGACCATTCGAGAGAGCAGCTCCGCCGCTAGCCCGCTTTCAGCAAAAATCCCACTCCCAAACTCCCAGCAAACTTTTACAAACTCCCACAAAACTTTGACAAACTCTTAGAAAATTTTAAACTTTTAGCGCTGTTCCGACCCCTCAAATCTCCAGCATCCTTTCGTCTTCGCCGAGTCTGTTTAAATCCCAGCTCCTGCTTTGTTGCGGTTTGTGTGAAGTTTCTTGGAGCGCTGTGTTTTGTTTTCCCTCCTCCCCTTTACATTTCTTTAACTGCCTGATGCCATCTCACCCTGGGTGCAGATGATGGGACCCGCATCCACAGCCCCCTATCACACTGTTCTCTCAACACCATGACCCCGCCCTGACACTTAACCCTTTCAAAACTGGAGATGGCTGTATCAGCACAACCTGCTACCGTTCAGGCTAAACGGATGCAGTTAGATCCCTTTAAAGATGAAGTCTTCACATCTATAGCCCTCAATGAGGAAGTTAATGAGGAAGTTAAGACTCCAAGACTGACCAAATAATCCAGGCTTACACTGCAGTGCAATACTAAAAGAATGCTGCATTGTCAGAAGTGCAGAATATAAATGAGGGGCTAAAAGGAGGCCTATCTGTCCGGGTGGGTTTTAAGATCTACCACCAAACTAGAGGAATTTGTTATTGATCTGTTTGTGGGACCTTGCTGTGCACAAATTAACTGCCGCATTTTCTACATAGCAACAACATTTGAAAATAATTTATTGGCTGTGAAGCACTTTGCGACAAGTGTGATGATGACAAGGTGCTATGTGAATGAAAGGTCTTTTTGTCAATACCCTTAAAGAGGACATCTTACCAAGTGAGTCACCCAATAGTACTGCTTCAGGTGCAGCTAACACCATCAGCATCTTCTGCTTGCTATCTGTAGCCCTAAAAAGGTAGTCTTGCTAATGTCAACACATTAAGGCACTTTCAGATTTGACAAGTGCAGCCAAAGACAGTTACTCAGTCCAGTTACAGTCAGCTGCACTGGGAAATATAAATGGTCTGGCCAGCAGAAAACATTGTAAAATCATGAAATGGTGGGTCTATCAAACTGAAGTTGGATGCAACACTTTCTGTCTGATAATGCTCCTATGAGGTATCTTGAAAGGTTTTAATTCATTAAAGGAACTATATAAATGTAAGATAATACAAAATTCTTACAGGGCTTGACAGGGTAGATGCAGGGAGGATGTTTCCCCTGGATGGGGAGTCTAGAACCAGGGGTCACAGTCTCAGAATAAGGGGTCGGCCATTTAGGACTGAGATGAGGAGAAACTTTTTCACTCAAAGGGTGGTGAATCTCTGGAATTCTCTACCCCGGAGGGCTGTAGGTGCTCAGTCTTTGAGCATATTCAAGATAGAGATCGATAGATTTTTGGATATTAAGGGAATCAAGGGATATGGGATAGTGCAGGAAAGTGGCATTGAGGTAGATCAGCCTCAACTCAAAATCTTGCCTGGTGCATTTCACATCTCAGGCCAACAGCATTAAAGCATTGAATGGGGGAGCAGGCTCGAGGAGCCAAGTGGCCTACTCCTGCTCATAATTCTTATGTTATTATGTAAGATGTTGCTGCACAGAGTTATACATGAAGTCACCATTCCCTGTGTTCACACTCCTCTACGATTCAAGCTCTGCATTTCACACCAGAGCCCAGAAAACCCACAGACTGGAGTCTGGTGACATATATAAATGGGGAGAGCAATGCATAGAGGTCACTCAACATAGCAGGTCAAAGTCATGAGTCATCCGTCCTTCATACACTTGCCCCCAGCTGCACCCTGCTGCTGGAATATCGCTCAATATTTGATGAAAAAAGTGCATTTTACCATCAGTAACCCATTTAACCATTAGTTACAAAGAGGGGGGATATAAGACAAGTCCAAATAAGTTGGCAAGGGCACAATCCTGTTCTAGCCACCTCCACCCCACCCCCATTTCCCCACACCCTCCACTTATGGTTGCAGTTATCAGTCAGATTCTAATGAATCTGCTTTATATTCTGTCATTTCACAAAGCCTTGGTTCAGTGTCTTATGTCTCGCTAGTCTCTCACTCAGAAATTTGTGAGTTCAAGCCCTGTTCCAGTGATGTATTCTAGGGGAGCACTTCAGTGCAATTCTGAAGGAGTGCTGCACTGTTGGAGGTGCTGTATTTTGGACGAGACGTTAAACTGAGGCTCAACCACCCTCTCAGGTAAAAGTAAAAGATCCCATGGCACTATTCGAAGAAGAGCAGGGGAGTTCTCCCAATGTCCTGGCCAATATTTATCCCCAAACCAGCACCTAAAGAAATAAATTATCTGCTCATTTATCCCATTACTGTTTGAGGGACCTTGCTGTGTGAAAATTGGTTTTCTATATTACGGCACTGACTACACTTCAAAAGTACTTTATAGACTGCAAAGCACTTTGGAACGACCTGAAGTCGTGAAAGGGCATGGGTATGGATGGAGGCAAAGCGGAGTTATAAAACATGCTTTTGGGCATGTTTTTACAGAGCACAGTCTATCTGGCAAACTCAAAATCCTGCCTGGTGCATTTCACACCCCAGGTCAACAGCATTAAAACATTTCAGATTTCCAGCATCCGCAGTATTTTGTTGAAGTTAAAATATTGTTGAAATCGAGACCACTGCAGATGTAGCTCATGTAGATTTACAAGAAAGCACAATGCCAGAGACCAGGAAAGGCTCAGGGTTGGTATTTTTTACATAGAATTACATAGAATATACGGCACAGAAACAGGCCATTTGGCCCAACCAGTCCATATCGGTGTTTATGCTCCACTCGAGCCATCCTTCCTCATCTAACTCTATCGGCATAACCCTCAATTCCTGAATTAGCTTCCACTTAAATGCATCTATTCTATGTGCATCAACCACTCCCTGTGGTAGCGAATTTCACATTCTCACCACTCTCTGGGTAAAGAAGTTTTTTCTGAATTCCCTATTGGATTTCTTGGTGACTATCTTATATTGCTGGCCTCTAGATTTCCTCTTCCGCACAAGTGGAAGCATTCTCTCTGTGTCTACTCTATCAAAACCTTTCATCATTTTAATTTTACTTAGAAAATAAGAATCTAAATGGGGTAGAGGAGTACAAATACACAAATCACTAAAAAGAGTAATGCAGGTTAATAAAAAAAAGCAAACCAAATAAAGGTTTTGCTAAACTTGTATTGAACCCTGGTTAGAACACATTTGGAGTATTGTGTACAGTTCTGGTCGCCATCTTATAAAAAGGGTATAGAGGCACTGGAGAGGGTGCAATAACGATTTACAAGGAAGATACCAGGACTGTGAGGTTATACCTATCAGGAATAAACTGAGTCTATTTTTTTCCTGAAAAGAGAAGGCTGAGGGGTGACCTTCCTATTTTTCTTACTAAAATGGAATAACTCACATTTATCTATGTTGCAATTAATTTGCCAATTATATGACCATTCTGTAAGTTTATTAATGTCGTCTTGTAATTTGTTGCTGTCCTCAGTATTGACTATACCCCCGGCCCCAATTTGCTGTTGTCCGCAAATTTAGAAATTGTGCTTTTGACTCCAAAATCTAAATCATTAATATAAATTGTGACCAACAGTGATCCTAGCACTGATCCTTGTGGGACCTCACTTCTCACGTTGTATTGTTCAAACACAAAGTATATGTCCACATGAGAGGGCAGATGGGGCTTTAGATTAAGATCTCATTTGAAAATTCTGACAAAATAATAAGCACGCAGTCCTGTGCTGAAGTATCAGCCAACCTTAGGTACTTAAATTCTGGAGTGGGGCTTGAACAGACAACTATCTGACTCAGGACTGAAAGTGCTACCACTGACCCACTGCCATAGTACATTATGAAATGTTTTTCTGGATCTCATGGTATACTTACCTGATATCGCTGTAGCTGAGGGTAGCTCCAGACTATGGCACCCTGATTTGGTGGCTGGTGATACCGATACCCACAGCCCCTGGAGGCAGCCATGTCACAGCAACGATGTAAACACTGTTACTTCCGGACTCGTTTCTGTTCTGACTCTGAGCAGCCGCCCTATAGGTCAGAGATGCAGTTTCCCTATCATTGACCTGCGTTGACCTTCCATGGTTACCAGTGGAACGCCAGCAGCCTAAAATAAAATCCATCAGTCAAAACGTCTCAACCAATGCTGCAGGTTGAAGCTTCTTCTGGCAAATCATTTTGTCTGTTGCACTGGCACTGTGGAATCTATTCAACAAAAGAGACATATTCGCAGCTCTGGGAGCAAGGCCAAGAGAACCAATTCAAGACCAAAAGGGAAGGCCAAGGCCGGCATCCAGTTCTGGATGACCAGAAACTTTCTCCAATTAAATATTGGGAAAACTGAAGCCATTGTATTTGGTCCCCGCCACAAACTTAGTTCGCTAACCACTGACACTATCCCTCTCCCTAACTTCTGTCTGAGGCTGAACCACACTGTTCGCAACCTTGGTGTCATATTTGATCCTGAAATGAGCTTTCGACCACACATCCGCAGCATAACTAAGACCGCCTATTTCCACCTCCATAACATCGCCCGTCTCCACCCTTGCCTCAGCTCAGCCGCTGCTGAGACCCTCATCCATGCCTTTGTTACCTCTAGACTTGACTATTCCAGCGCACTCCTGGCTGGCCTCTTACATTCTACCCTACGTAAAGTAGAGGTGATCCAAAACTCGGCTGACCGTGTCCTAACTCGCACCGTCCCACTCACCCATCACCCCTGTGCTCGCTGGCCTACATTGGCTTCTGGTTAAGCAACACCACGATTTCAAAATTCTCATCCTTATTTTCAAATCCCTCCATGGCCTCGCCCCTCCCTACCTCTGTGATCTCCTCCAGCCCTACAACCCCCCCCCGAGATGTCTGCGCTCCTCTAATTCTACACTCCTGAGCATCCCTGATTATAATCGCTCAACCATTGGTGGCTGTGCCTTCTGTTGCCTGGGTCCTAAGCTCTGGAACTCCCTGCCTAAACCTCTCCGCCTCTCTACCTCTCTTTCCTCCTTCAAGATGCTCCTTAAAACATATCTCTTTGACCAAGAATTTAATCACCTGCGCTAATTTCTACTTATGCGGCTCGTGTCAAATTGTTTTATCTCATAATTCTCCTGTGAAGCGCCTTGGGATGTTTCACTATGTTAAAGGTGCTATATAAATACAAGTTGTTGTTGTTGTTGTTGACAGGATTCTTGCATAACATTTGGCTCTTTTGAGTTAATCAACCCATAATAAGGAATCCATATTTTAAGGTGGATGAGAGCAAATAAGACTTTAATGATCGAGTGTGATTAAGGTACTTGGATCATTTTAATTTAAGATATTTGAAATTAAAGGAAGCATTTGTGCTTTCATAAAAAGTGTTTGATTGTATACTTTTAGGGTTAGGAATGGATTTATTTTCTCTGTAATTTACATTATACCAGTGTTCAAAGACAATTATTGTTTCGAGAAAGGTAAAAGCAACATTGGAGAATTACAAAGTTACAGTTGGAACACTTAGAATTTTTTTTAATTGACTTAGCAGCACATGTGAAACTGCTATTGTTAAGTAACGAATAACTCCACGAGGCTAAGTACGGTGAGCTAGTTCAGGCATGGCCTTACTCCAGTTTATTTATTCTCAAAGTGAGAATTCAACATGGCTGTCAACATTATATGCACGGCTTGCACGTGTCTGCCAGTGACCATTAGGACTCCAACTGTCACGCCCTCCAGTGGCAGGTAAAACCCAGTTAACATACATAACAGCTATTGTGCTCAATGACTCATCCCCCAAACCCAATGACTTTCTTCTCAATGAAGGAATAATTAACTCCTTACTTCTATTTGCCACATTGCATTGCTGAATGCAAAGACATAACTAAATTGGACCTGGATGAATCAAAGAAATATCTGAGACAAGAAGGATCAAATAATGGAAGGATAGTAATTTGCGATATCGGGAATTTTACTACTGTTAAATGTTCCTTTTTTGTATCTTTGCCTTCCAATTTACATATAATTGTGTGTATGTAAAATGTAATCATGCACTGCCAAGAAAAATAGTACACAATTGTACTGAGCAATTTGGGAAGAAAATCAGATGCATTGACATAAAAGAATGTTGGCAAATGATAAATCAATGCACCTAGTAATTAAAGGGACTGTTTAAAGGGGATGTCATATCAGAACAAACACTATTAAGAAAGAAAGAAAAGAAAGACTTGGATTTATATAGCGCCATTCAAGACCACCGGCTGTCTCAAAGCGCTTTACATCCAATTAAGTACTTTTGGAGTATAGTCACTTTTGAAATGTGGAAATCGTGGCAGCCAATTCGCTGCCACAAACAGCAATGTAATGATGACCAGATAATATGTTTTTTGTTATGTTGATTGAGGGATAAATATTGGCCCTGGACACCGGGGATAACTCCACTACTCTTCTTCAAAATAGTGACATGTGGTCTTTTACGTCCACTTGAGAGGGCAGAGTTTAATAGATCTGAAAGATAACACCTCTGGCAGTGCAGCACTCTCTCAGCACTGCACTAGAGTGTCAGCCTAAATTTTATTTTTGTGCTCAAGTCCCTGGAGTGGGACTTAAACCCACAACCTTCTAACTCAGAGTGACTCAGAACAACTGATCTCAAAGGCGAGTCTGTATGGAGGGTTTTTTCGACTTAAATTAGATTCAAAAAGGGGTTAAATGGTATTCCAAGCAATTGGATTTCAAATGTAATATTCGACGAATAAATGAAAATCTAGAAATCAGACGGGAATATGGCTTGGTGTGAGGTGGAAGATTTGGATTGGTGTGTTATGTTAAGAAGTCTTGCAAGCAAAATGAGGTTGTTGTGCGATTGTTCCTGTGATTGGGGCAACACTATTGCTACCTGTTAATGACAATCTGATGGAGTATTTAAAGTGGAATCAATATGTTTGTTGGAGGATGATCTACACAAGGAATTTGTGAACAATCTGAAGACATTAGTGAGGGGAAAGGAAGTGCTCTGGATTGCACCAAACATTTTATTCGCAGTCCCAGGATAAGTGCTGTCTGTCTATGCGGTTGTGATGTGCTGTAGAGTTCATCATCACTATGTGCCTTCACATGTGGGTGCAAGGCCCACTCCAGGGACTTGAGCACAAAAAAAATCTAGGCTGACACTCCAGTGCAGTGCTGAGGGAGTGCTGCACTGTTGGAGGTGCTGTCTTTCGGATGAGAAGTTAAACCGAGGCCCCTTCTGCTTTCTCAAGTAGACATAAAAGTTATCCCCAGTTTCCTCACCAATATTTATCCCTCAATCAACATAACATTAAAACAGATTATATGGTCATTATCACATTGCTGTTTGTGGGAACTTGCTTATGCGCAAATTGGCTGCCGCGTTTCTCACATTAATACAGTGACCACACTTCAAAAGTACTTCATTGGTTGTAAAGCGCTTTGAGACATCCAGTGGTCGTGAAAGGTGCTATATAAATCCAAATTTCTTTCTTTCACGCTGGATGAAGAATCCTTAACTGCACTATGCAGGTTGTTCGATGGAACGTAAAGAGAATTAATGTTCGGAGTGAGGAAGATATTGCGTTAAACACCATTTACATGGTTTGGTGGTTAACATTTTGTCTTACACCAACAAAACAAGAATGACCTTTCCCTGCCTCTGTACTTGCTTAAGACCCGTTACATCTCTAACTTTTTCCAGTTCTGACGAAAGGTCATCGACCTGAAACATTAACTCTGTTTCTCGCTGCATAGATGCTGCCTGACCTGCTGAGTATTTCCAGCATTTTCTGTTTTTATTTCAGATTTCCAGCATCCGCAGGATTTTGCTTTTGTATAAGAATGACTAAATTTGGGGATATAATATTGGTGCCTGTTAGGGCCCACAATGTTACAGAAATTCAAGTAAAGGTTACACTCTAGACAGAAGCCATACGGGTGGTTGTAAATTTTGGCCGTAAAGGAATAATGTGCACTTAATGGTTAATTCAGGAAGTAAAAAGACAGCAGGTTAGTTAGAACTTGCTAAATTAATTACAAATGATATAAAGAGGGATACGGGTGTTAACTCATTCCTGGTGGCAGAATGTTTACAATGCAGGAGAAACATCTTGGGTGAGGTTGCTGTTTATTGTCCAGATGGTAACAATTGCAACATTGTTGATTAGAGTTTGGTGTGTTTGAAGGTTAGGGAGAAGCTTAAAACTCCAGTACTGACAATGCAAAATAGTGGGGTTGTTGAATCATCAGTGAGGGATCAGAAAGTGATTTCATCACCCTCAAAGTGGGGACTGTAAAATGCCCTAGTCGTGTATGCATATAAACGTAGGGTTAGAAGTCGGTTTATTCTCATATGGTTAAGGTTTTTGCTTCCTTTTTACTTATAAATAGCTTGCAGATTTGTACTGTAGCTAGAAATAATAAAATGGTTAAACTTGTCCATTCTCAGTATGCTTTAAAAACAAAAATAAAAGACAGAAAAGAGATGAGTAAAAGTGGAGGGCAGAGAAACCAAAGGCAAGAAACAAAAAGGGCCACTGAATATAAAAGGGCTGCAGGAGGGGTAAAAACTAAAAATCATCGTTTAAAAACTAGGATGAAAACACTCTACCTAAATGCACGCAGCATTAGAAATAAAGTAAATGAGTTGACGGCACAAATCATTACAAATGGGTATGATTTGGTGGCCATTACAGAAACATGGTTGCAAGGTGGCCAAGACTGGGAATTAAACATACAGGAGTATCTGACGATTCAGAAAGATAGGCAAGAAGGGAAAGGAGGTGGGGTAGCTCTGTTAATAAAGGATGATATCAGGGCAGTTGTGAGGGATGATATTGGCTCCAATGAACAAAATGTTGAATCATTGTGGGTGGAGATTAGAGATAGTAAGAGGAAAAAGTCACTGGTCGGCGTAGTTTATAGGTCCCCAAATAATAACTTCATGGTGGGGCGGGCAATAATCAAGGGAATAATGGAGGCATGTGAAAAAGGAACGGCAGTAGTTATGGGGGATTTTAACCTACATATCGATTGGTCAAATCAAATCGCAGGGGGTAGCCTGGAGGAGGAATTGATAGAATGCATACGGGATTGTTTCTTAGAACAGTATGTAACAGAGCCTACAAGGGAGCAAGCCATTTTGGATCTGGTCCTGTGTAACGAGACAGGAAAAATAAACGATCTCCTTGTAAAAGATCCTCTCGGAATGAGTGATCACAATATGGTTGAATTTGTAATACAGATTGAGGATGAGGAAGTTGTGTCAGAAACGAGCGTACTATGCTTAAACAAAGGGGACTACAGTGGGATGAGGGCAGAGTTGGCTAAAGTAGACTGGAAACACAGACTAAACGGTGGCACAATTGAGGACCAGTGGAGGACTTTGAAGGAGCTCTTTCATAGTGCTCAACAAAAATATATTCCAGTGAAAAAGAAGGGCGGTAAGAGAAGGGATAACCAGCCGTGGATAACCAAGGAAATAAAGGAAAGTATCAAATCAAAGACCAATGCGTATAAGGTGGCCAAGGTTAGTGGGAAACTAGAGGATTGGGAAAATTTTAAGCAACAGCAAAGAATGACTAAAAAAGCAACAAAGAAAGGGAAGATAGATTACGAAGGTAAACTTGCGCAAGACATAAAAACAGATAGTAAAAGCTTTTACAGATATGTAAAATGGAAAAGAGTGACTAAAGTAAATGTTGGTCCCTTAGAAGATGAAAAGGGGGATTTAATAATGGGAAATGTGGAGATGGCTGAGACCTTAAACAATTATTTTGCTTCCGTCTTCACAGTGGAAGACACAAAAACCATGCCAAAAATTGCTGGTCATAGGAATGTGGGAAGGGAGGACCTTGAGATTATCACTATCACTAGGGAGGTAGTGCTGGACAGACTAATGGGACTGAAGGTAGACAAGTCCCCTGGTCCTGATGAAATGCATCCCAGGGTATTAAAAGAGATGGCGGAAGTTATAGCAGATGCATTTGTTATAATCTACCAAAATTCTCTGGACTCTGGGGAGGTACCAGCGGATTGGAGAGCAGCTAATGTAACGCCTCTGTTTAAAAAAGGGGGCAGGCAAAAGGCAGGTAACTATAGGCAGGTTAGTTTAACATCTGAAGTGGGGAAAATGCTTGAAACTATCATTAAGGAAGAAATAGCGGGACATCTGGATAGGAATAGTGCAATCAAGCAGACGCAGCATGGATTCATGAAAGGGAAATCATGTTTAACTAACTTACTGGAATTCTTTGAGGATATAACGAGCATGGTGGATAGAGGTGTACCGATGGATGTGATGTATTTAGATTTCCAAAAGGCATTCGATAAGGTGCCACACAAAAGGTTACTGCAGAAGATAAAGGTACGCGGAGTCAGAGGAAATGTATTAGCATGGATAGAGAATTGGCTGGCGAACAGAAAGCAGAGAGTCAGAATAAATGGGTCCTTTTCCGGTTGGAAATCAGTGGTTAGTGGTGTGCCACAGGGATCAGTACTGGGACCACAACTGTTTACAATATACATAGATGACCTAGAAGAGGGGACGGAGTGTAGTGCAACAAAATTTGCAGATGACACTAAGATTAGTGGGAAAGCAGGTTGTGTAGAGGACTCAGAGAGGCTGCAAGGAGATTTGGATAGGTTAAGCGAATGGGCTAAGGTTTGGCAGATGGAATACAATGTCGGAAAGTGTGAGGTCATTCACCTTGGGAACAAAAACAGTAAAAGGGAATATTATTTGAATGTGGAGAAATGACAACATGCTGTGGTGCAGAGAGACCTGGAGGTCCTTGTGCATGAATCCCAAAAGGTTAGTTTGCAGGTGCAGCAGGTAATCAGGAAGGCAAATGGAATGTTGGCCTTCATTGCGAAAGGGATGGAGTACAAAAGCAGGGAGGTGTTGCTGCAACTGTTTAAGGTATTGGTAAGGCCGCACCTGGAGTACTGCGTGCAGTTTTGGTCACCTTACTAAGGAAGGATATACTAGCTTTGGAAGGGGTACAGAGACGATTCACTAGGCTGATTCGAGAAATGAGGGGGTTACCTTATGATGATAGATTGAGTAGACTGGGTCTTTACTCCTTGGAGTTCAGAAGGATGAGGGGTGATCTTATAGAAACATTTAAAATCATGAAAGGGATAGACAAGATAGAGGCAGAGAGGTTGTTTCCATTGGTGGGGGAGACTAGAACTAGGGGGCACAGCCTCAAAATACGGAGGAGCCAATTTAAAACCGAGTTGAGAAAGAATTTCTTCTCCCAGAGGGTTGTGAATCTGTGGAATTCTCTGCCCAAGGAAGCAGTTGAGGCTGGCTCATTGAATGTTTTCAAGTCAAAGATAGATAGATTTTTAAGCAATAAGGGAATTAAGGGTTACGGGGAGAGGGCAGGTAAGTGGAGCTGAGTCCACGACCAGATCATCCATGATCTTATTGAATGGCAGAGCAGGCTCGAGGGGCTAGATGGCCTACTCCTGTTCCTAATTCTTATGTTCTTATGTTCTTATTTTAGGGTTTAGTGTGTCGGGGTACAATGTAGCTGACTGTGATGTTTAGCTTCGACTGAAAGTGCAGGATGTGGGATTTGTGCCTATTGACTTCTTTTTGTTGCTACATTGTGAAACAAGATAGCCAAGACAATCTTGAGGTAAGGAAATGGGACAATGAGCACAGGTTGATTAGCTACATGCCTAGATGAAACGCAGATTGACCATCTGGATGTTTGTCAGAGCTATCTCATTTCTGGGATCTTGTTCACAATAACACTTGTCATGTCATAATGAATCAGCAAGGACAGTTTGTGTGACTAGAGGCCTATAAAGATTTTGAGATTTCGTTAACAATTTGTAGAATCAGGATCGAAAGGGCGAAGTTTACATTTCTACCAAATATAATTTATTTATCTGTCTACAGCTTAAAGACATTGCCGTGTCTAGACTTGGTCGAACACAATATAAGGATTATGTTGCAACCATATTTGGTTTGTCAAATGCGAATGTTCTTCCAAAGACCTATAGCGAACCAGTTCACGACCTACAGGGAATCAATTCAAGGCCTATAGGGAACCAGTTCAAGACTAATAGTAGTCTAGTTTAAAGCCAACAGTGAACCAGTTTTAAACACAGCATGGGATTGGGGAAGCATCTAAATAATACAGTGACACAGTGACTTACAGTAACTGGGAGACTCCATATGGCTTGAAATCAACAAATAATACCATACATTTTTATAAAACAGTCCAATGAATATGTTTACAATTTTCTGACTCTTTTCCTTAGGGTACATTGATTTGGACAGCTGGTGTAGAACCAGTTTATGGAGGAGATAGTTCATTGCTTCAGCTTCATTTCCTGTGCAGGTGGAAGAATGTTTTCAAGATCATTTTCAAACGTTTCCATGTTGGTAAAAAGATCGCGCAACGTCTGTTTGCTAATATTTAAAACGTAACCAACATTTGGGTGAAGGATGGAACTTCCATGCTTGGATAATGCTCTGCTTTCCTGGTCAGGGAGCAATGCAGAACTATCTGGAGTATAACAATATCATGAGTTAGTAATGGAAAGTAACCTGAAGGAGTCATGCACATCATAACCTGAGAGACTTCACCTCACCAGCATCCCAGTAAAAATACTTGAAAGTGATTTGTCACAAAGGGGACAGGTTCCAGCAACATTGCCTCATCTCTGACTATGTCACCCTGAAAATTCACGGCCTGTGATGATCTCATTGGTTAGGCTGGTATCACGCCCTCCGGTGAACTCCAGCACTGACCCCCACTAGAATTTTTAAGACCAGTGGGAGGGCACCTGATTTCCATGAGGGTGGATGGAGCCCTTTCCAATTGGAACCATCTCTGGTGCCCACCTGCCACATTCAACCGAAAATCTAGCACCTGCCTGCCTTTGGTGGGGGGAAGGGGGTGGGGGATTTGTTCAAGCCCTTGTTCAGCAGCCCCTCAGACCTCTAGCAAATCCATTGTGCTTTTTTTTTTAAGTGACAGTCTTCAGGAGACTATATTGGACTTCCCCATGGTGGGGTCCAATTCTGCCCATCTGGACAGTTGCATATCTTATCTCGTCAGTGAACTGGCTTCGAGTCCTACATGAGATCCTGACTGATCTGAGGAAGTGGGTACTGCCGGTGTGGGGAATCCCTCCTCCAATTCTGCCCCCGTGACTAGGGTTAATGATATGTCCTTACTATACAGTATAAATGCACACGAGGCCCATACTTGAGAGAAGGTCACTCTGTGACCAGTTACCTTTATTACCAAGACCTCAAGTGATGAAGTGTCTCCCGCAAGTTCGCCCCTTGTGGTCAGTGTTCTCAAGATGTACAACTTAGGTCAGCTTATACATGGGTTACAATGATAGTTGAAAACATGACATCACCTCCCCGCCAAAGCCTTATTGGGATCACAGGTTAAGTCTCTCTGGTGGTTTATGCTCCCTTGTAGAGCGCCTGAGTTGGGGCTCCGGTTGTTGGGCGCTGGCCTGAGTGTCTGCTGTTTGCGGTGCCTCAGGCCTGTCCGGACTGCCCACAGTGACTGGGCTCTCCTCCACTTGGTTCTGGTGTTCGGTCACCTGTGGTGGAGTAAACTCTACATCGTGTTCTTCCTCTGCTTCTTCTATAGGGTTGCTGAACCTCCTTTTAGTTTGATCCACGTGTTTACGGCAGATTTGTACATTGGTAAGTTTAAATACCAAAACCCTATTCCCCTCTTTGGCAATCACAGTGCCTACAAGCCATTTGGGCCCTGCAGCATAATTAAGGACAAAAACAGGGTCATTGACATCAATACATCGCGCCCTCGCATTCCTGTCATGGTAGTCACATTGTGACTGGCACCTGCTCTCAACAATTTCTTTCATGTTGGGGTGTATAAGGGATAACCTGGTTTTGAGCATCCTTTTCATTTGCAGCTGTGCAGGTGGAACTCCTGTGAGCGAGTGTGGTCGGGATCTATTGGCTATTGGCCAGCAGGAGGCGTGATAAGCGGCTATGTAGGGAACCCCCTTGGATTCTGAGCATCCCCTGTTTGATTATCTGCACTGCTCATTCCGCCTGGCCGTTTGAGGCCCGCTTGAATGGTCCCGTTCTGACATGGTTAATTCCATTGCCTGCCATGAAGCCCTGGAATTCAGTCCTTGTGAAGAACGGGCCACTGTCACTGACCAAGACATCCGGTAGACCATGGGCGGTAAACATTGCCCATATACTTTCTACCGTGGCAGAGGATATGCTTGAATTTAAAATGCCACACTCAATCCATTTGGAGTAGGCATCTACTACAACCAAAAACATTTTTCCCATGAAAGGACCTGCGTAGTCCACATGGATGCGTGACCATGGCTTGGCGGGCCAGGACCAGGGGCTAAGGGGGGCTTCCCTGGGTGCATTGCCCAGCTGAGCACACGTGTTACACCTGCGAATATAAAGTTCCAGGAATGCATCTATCCCTGGCCACCAAACATATGACCTGGCAATTGCCTTCTTCATGACAATGTCCGGGTGCTCATTGTGAAGTTCTCTGATAAACACCTCTCTGCCTATCTGGGGCATAATTACTCGGTTTCCCCACAGTAGGCAATCGGCCTGAATTGAGAGTTCATCCTTGCGCCCATGAAACGATTAGACTTCGGTTCAATATCTCATCCGAAAGACAGCACCTCCGACAGTGCAGCACTCCCTCAGCACTGCACTGGAGTGTCAGCCTCGATTTATGTGCTCAAGTTTCTGGAGTGGGACTTGAACCCACACCATCTGACTCAAAGGTGAGTGTGCTACCCACTGAGCCACAGTTGACACAGTGGAAAGGAATTTAAGGGACAGATTTTCTTGTGCTTGTACCTGGGACTATTAGATTGTCAGAGAACAGCAAATACAGGAAAATCGAGCAGGAAAAGCGACCCGAATGCAGCCCACCCAATTTCTTGTCTGCTCTGTGCCTCAGAGATCCTAAAGCCCCAGGTGCAGGAACAGGAAAATCCGAGGAGATTCTACATATTACAGAGGAAGAAATAGCCAGGCTTTCAGAGTGTAGCAACAAGCCTTAGAATAGCTATATCAATAGAACCATAGGGATATCTATATTGAACTACATAATGTGACCCTGAAAATTCATGACCTGTGACGTCAGTAGTCATCAATGTACTATAATGTGCATAATGTCTCTTCACCTGCGAACAGATGCTCGGTCATTCAAGCAGGAAACGCAGGGCTCAATTTTCTCCAATGCCATTTATTGGCATACTGCAAGAGTTACGCCTGTTTTTTTGGGCCCCGACTCCTTCAAAAAAATAACTAGCAAGTTTCCTCGTTCTATTTTTTCAATTTGGCATCGGGGGGGTGGAGCCTAATATCTGCGCCAAAAAAACGATGCCCCCCCCCCCCCACTTCTGCGCATGCACGAAAAAAAAGGACGTTTTTGACGTGACTGCTATGGGCGCGCATGCCCAGTACAGCTCCCAGTCTGCTTTCGGTCATTTTTAAAGAGCCAGTTGTGTGTGAGAACTTAAATTCTCAGTGGAAAAATCGGAGCTGCAATACAAGATGCAACGCGGCTCAAGGACCAAGAATTTCTTACAGGATGAAGTGGAGGCAGTAGTTACTGTAATTGAGGCCAGATAGCATGAGCTGGACACCAGCAGAGGTCACACAAAAGTTTCACCAAAAGAAATGAAGAAACACTGGAACCAATTTGCAGAAGATTACTGTGCAATGGGGACCACTCCGAGGTCTGGAGGCCAGTGCAAAAAAGGCAGGACCTTGGTCAAGTAGCAAGTGTAAGTAATATTTTCCTTTATTCAATGGAATTGCAATTGTAAATATAACCATCTGTATATGTCCCACCCAGCAGAAAGACACCCTCTCTAAAAAGTTATATTTTCATCTTTGCAGAGGAAGGTGTCACACAACAAACGAGAGGGAACTTGAACAGGAGGAGACCCGGCAAATCTGCACCCACTGACACCCTTGGAAGACAATGTCGCTGCTTTGATGGGTCCTGCCTGGAGAAAAGCAACCACCACTGCACAAGCTGGGCCCACACTCGAGGGAGAGGGTAAGTCCTGCAATTTCCACAGTCTGGCTTTGCTCAATGTTAAGTACTGCGCAGGCTAGCCATGCTTCGGTTCATGGGGATGTCTCCTTCAGCTACGCTTCAGTTGATGCAATGTGCTATCATTCATCGTGGTCCTTCAAATGAGCCTGCTGCCTGCGCTGTGTGAGCCTACTCATGCCCCACTCTGCCTCCTCCTCTGCTGCTAACCATTTGTCTGTCCTGTTATATTTTATAGAACTTGAGGCCAACCCTGACGAAGAAGATTCAGATGCTGACGAGCCTGAAAAGGAGAATATTTTCCAATCTCACCTTCCAGAACAAGAGCATGGGAGTGAGAGGGAGGGGGACAGAGAGGGGCAGGGGGCGGGGTAGGATGAAGCCACCACTGTTGTACTCAATCTGGAGGAGGTGCAGGTACCACCCATTGAGGTGCCAGCCCTTTTCCTGAGTGGTACAAGTGTTGGTGGGACATTCCATGGTTTTTCACAGTCCAAGGCTGGGGATTCCAGTGGGATGCAGCAAGGCACACCCAGCGCCCTACTGTCCGAGGCTGCGGGTCCCAGTGGGATGCAGCGAGCCACACCCAGGGTGAGGAGGGGAAGGAGAGCTCGACAGCCCCCTCCTGAGGTGCAGGATCTAACAAATGTGGTTCAGATGATGGCAATGAGTGCAGAGAGCATTGACCTTACCCGATCACTCCTGGACACCATCAGTGGGGGGGGTGATGAGGACTGTCGGGAGATATAATAACATTCTCACGAGAAATGGGAACACTGTCTGGGAACATGAGGGAGGGAATGTCGCAGGCAGCTGATACAATGTCGGCGAACATGAGGGAGGGAATGTCGGAGTTAGCTGCTGCAATAAGGGAACACGCCCAGACCGAATGCCCATTGACAGAATCAACTACCACTCCCACTTCAATCCCCAGACCAGCCTCTGAAGAGGCCCAAGCCAGGCCTCCACATTACCGCCTGCGCCCCCCCCCATCCCACCCCCCACGCCCCCATCAAGAAGTGTGCATTACCCGAGCTGGTCGAAAGAATAAGCTTGGTACCAACCCGAGAAATGCTGCGCCAATGCCTGCGGGCAGGGGTGGAGTCATCAAGACCAAGCGCAGCGGGTGGTCTTAGAATGAGGTGGAGGAAAAATGGGTCCATCCTTTCTTTGCTGTTGTTATTGATGTTGTTCTTATTATTATTGTAACTGTTCTCAAATTAAAAGTTTTTTGTAAGTTATGTAAATTTACAAGTTTAAAAGTTTGTAAGTGATCTTAAAGTTTTTAAGTGATCTTAGAATTTGTAAGTGATCTTAAAGTTTGTAACTGATCTTAACTGAAAACTTAAAAGTTTGATACAAGAATATTTTATTAAAATTAAGTTAAGTACAAACAAGTGTTTGTTAAACTTTTGAATAAATATATTTTAAATTATAACTGAATCATTTCCATTATTTGTTCCATTAACACAACACCACATCACGGAACTGGTCCAAACAGTAAATATGGTCCATTTGGAATAGTTGTCGCTGAGCTTTCAGGCAGCAAACCGTTCATTGATGAGCTGCTGGCGCAAGGCTCGAGCAATCGTTAAAGGGCCACGACAGCCCACCCTCCTCCGCCATCGTGCTCCAGGTTCAGGTAGTTGCATGGTTTCCTCATCCTCATCCTCCTCCTCCTCATCATTATCTGCTTCTTCTTCATCATCATCAGTCACTCTCACCTCAAGTGGGTCTTCTACTACCAGCTGCTGCTGCCTCATGATGGCTAAGTTATGCAGCATGCAGCACACAACAGTGAACTGACCAACAATCTCAGGGGAATATTGCAAGTAGCCTCCGGAATGGTCCAAGCATCGGAAACGCTGTTTAAGATTCCAATGGTCCTCTCTATTATGCTGCGCGTCGCAATGTGCGACATGTTGTAGTCCCGGTCAGCTTCCGTCCGGGTTACATGTAGGGGCGTCATGAGCCAGCTGGCAAGGCCGTACCCTTTGTCTCCCAGCAGCCAGCTCTGCCCTTCTGGCTGCTACTGAAACATGGCAGATATAGTGCTCTCGCGTAGGATGAATGCATCATGGGTGCTCCCCGGACATGACATGATGCAATGCATGTCGTCACACACGAGTTGCACATTAACGGAGTAGAAGCCTTTTCTGTTTCTGTACATCTCGGAATCCTCCAAAGGTGCTCGCAAGGCAACATGTACAATCAATGCAGCCCTGTACTTTTGGGAAGCCAGCAATCTTGGAGAAGCCCACAGCCCTGGGCGGTCATGGGGAACTTTATGTAATCATTCCTCTGGGCATATAGTGAAGCAGTCACCTGCCGAATGCAGATATGTGTTGCATGTTGAGAAATTGTGTACACATCCCAGTTGTGGCCTGGAATGATCCAGGTGCATAGAATGAAAGTGCAGCTGTAACCTTCACTTCAACTGACAAATCAGTCCTCATGACGTTTCTAGGTCGCAGGTCTGTTTTTACTAACTCACAGATCTCAGTTACAACTTCTTTGTGGAAAGGCAGCCTCTGACACAGTCTGCACCACTCAGGTGCATGTATGTACGCCTGTCTCAATATACTCCACATGGTTAAGGCCTCCTGCCCATCATAATACAAGCTCTGAGGTTCCTCATGCGATGACGTTGAATCAATCATCTCCTCCACAGCACCATCATGCAGAAGGCTTGCATGAGGCATGGTATTGTCAGTATTGCCTCCATGATTAAATTGTACCTTTGCAAGAAGCTCAAAACAGCAGGATAAGCTTCTTTGTTCTCTCTCTCCCTAAGGTCGACGCCCTATTATGGACCACACCCTAGTCAGCGCATGCACAATAGGCTTGCTTAGAACGGGAAGCTAGGCATTCAAATGAGGCCATTTGGGGCAACCAAGTCTAATGCAATTCTTTAATTTGATATTTTACAAAGTACCACTCCACCACCCACCGAAAGTCTCATCTCCTCACCGAGCTTGAGGGCCGGCCGGCAGAATCGCTCCCTTGCTCGGGACAGGGGCTCGGGAAACACACCCACCCCCCACCTGCCCCCACCCCCCGGGCTTCTTATGATGCTGCTGCATAGTGTAAGGGTTCTCACCCCTTCATTTTGGCTTCCACCCCCCCCACCTCCGCACCCCCACCCCAAGCCCCTGTATCCGGGCGAGGGACCGATTCAGCCGGCCGACACTCCGACACTCGAGCCCGGTTTGGAGACGTTCGGTGGTGACGTGTCACTTTGAAAAAAATCCAAAATTAAAGAATTGCATTAAACTTCCATTTTAAGTTTGAAAAAATGAAGCTTCATGATGCATATTTAATGTGTTCTTGACTCCCCCCAAAACTTCGCCTAAAACAATGGTGTCTTTCTGCGCCGATTTTTCTTGGGAGTGGTCACATACACCGTCCTCGGAAAAATGTAAGTTGGCCAAACTTGCATAAATGTGAAAAACTGGTGCAGACATCAGGTTACGCCCCCTATGACACAAAAAAAAAACTAACCTAAAAGAATCGTAACTAACTGAATTGCGCTGGCCACAATCTTTGGGGAAACTTGGATATTTTAATTTAGGCCAACAAAAGCGGCATGCGCCAAGTGATCCCAGGTGGGCAGAGGAAATGCTTCAAGGACACCCTCAAAGTCTCCTTGATAAAGTGTAACATCCCCACCGGCACCTGGGAATCCCTGGCCCAAGACCATCTAAAATGGAGGAAGAGCATCCAGGAGGGCGCTGAGCACCTCGAGTCTCGTCGCCGAGTGCATGCAGAAATCAAGCACAGACAGCGTGCGGCAAACCAGACTCCCTACCCATCCTTTTCTTCAACCACTATCTGTCCCACATGTGACAGAGATTGTAATTCCCGTATTAAACATAGAAACATAGAAACATAGAAAATAGGTGCAGGAGCAGGCCATTCAGCCCTTCTAGCCTGCACCGCCATTCAACGAGTTCATGGCTGAACATGAAAGTTCAGTACCCACTTCCTGCTTTCACGCCATACCCCTTGATCCCCCGAGTAGTAAGGACTTCATCTAACTCCCTTTTGAATATATTTAGTGAATTGGCCTCAACTACTTCCTGTGGTAGAGAATTCCACAGGTTCACCACTCTCTGGGTGAAGAAGTTTCTCCTTATCTCGGTCCTAAATGGCTTACCCCTTATCCTTAGACTGTGACCCTGGTTCTGGACTTCCCCAACATTGGGAACATTCTTCCTGCATCCAACCTGTCCAAACCCGTCAGAATTTTAAACGTTTCTATGAGGTCCCCTCTCACTCTTCTGAACTCCAGTGAATACAAGCCCAGTTGATTCAGTCTTTCTTGATAGGTCAGTCCCACCATCCCGGGAATCAGTCTGGTGAATCTTCGCTGCACTCCCTCAACAGCAAGTATGTCCTTCCTCAAGTTAGGAGACCAAAACTGTACACAATACTCCAGGTGTGGCCTCACCAAGGCCCTGTACAACTGTAGCAACACCTCCCTGCCCCTGTACTCAAATCCCCTCGCTATGAAGGCCAACATGCCATTTGCTTTCTTAACCGCCTGCTGTACCTGCATGCCAACCTTCAATGACTGATGTACCATGACACCCAGGTCTCGTTGCACCTTCCCTTTTCCTAATCTGTCACCATTCAGATAATAGTTTGTCTCTCTGTTTTTACCACCAAAGTGGATAACCTCACATTTATCCACATTATACTTCATCTGCCACGCATTTGCCCACTCACCTAACCTATCCAAGTCACTCTGTAGCCTCATAGCATCCTCCTCGCAGCTCACACTGCCACCCAACTTAGTGTCATCCGCAAATTTGGAGATACTACATTTAATCCCCTCGTCTAAATCATTAATGTACAATGTAAACAGCTGGGGCCCCAGCACAGAACCCTGCGGTACCCCACTAGTCACTGCCTGCCATTCCGAAAAGTACCCATTTACTCCTACTCTTTGCTTCCTGTCTGACAACCAGTTCTCAATCCACGTCTGCACACTACCCCCAATCCCATGTGCTTTAACTTTGCACATTAATCTCCTGTGTGGGACCTTGTCGAAAGCCTTCTGAAAGTCCAAATATACCACATCAACTGGTACTCCTTTGTCCACTTTATTGGAAACATCCTCAAAAAATTCCAGAAGATTTGTCAAGCATGATCTCCCTTTTACAAATCCATGCTGACTTGGACCTATCATGTCACCATTTTCCAAATGCGCTGCTATGACATCCTTAATAATTGATTCCATCATTTTACCCACTACTGAGGTCAGGCTGACCGGTCTATAATTCCCTGCTTTCTCTCTCCCTCCTTTTTTAAAAAGTGGGGTTACATTGGCTACCCTCCACTCGATAGGAACTGATCCAGAGTCAATGGAATGTTGGAAAATGACTGTCAATGCATCCGCTATTTCCAAGGCCACCTCCTTAAGTACTCTGGGATGCAGTCCATCAGGCCCTGGGGATTTATCGGCCTTCAATCCCATCAATTTCCCCAACACAATTTCCCGACTAATAAAGATTTCCCTCAGTTCCTCCTCCTTAATAGACCCTCTGACCACTTTTATATCCGGAAGGTTGTTTGTGTCCTCCTTAGTGAATACTGAACCAAAGTACTTGTTCAATTGGTCTGCCATTTCTTTGTTCCCCGTTATGACTTCCCCTGATTCTGACTGCAGGGGACCTACGTTTGTCTTTACTAACCTCTTTCTCTTTACATACCTATAGAAACTTTTGCAATCCGCCTTAATGTTCCCTGCAAGCTTCTTCTCGTACTCCATTTTCCCTACCCTAATCAAACCCTTTGTCCTCCTCTGCTGAGTTCTAAATTTCTCCCAGTCCCCAGGTTCGCTGCTATTTCTGGCCAATTTGTATGCCACTTCCTTGGCTTTAATACTATCCCTGATTTCCCTAGATAGCCACGGTTGAGCCACCTTCCCTTTTTTATTTTTACGCCAGACAGGAATGTACAATTGTTGTAATTCATCCATGCATTCTCTAAATGTCTGCCATTGCCCATCCACAGTCAACCCCTTAAGTATCATTAGCCAATCTATCTTAGCCAATTCATGCCTCATACCTTCAAAGTTACCCTTCTTTAAGTTCTGGACCATGGTCTCTGAATTAACTGTTTCATTCTCCATCCTAATGCAGAATTCCACCATATTATGGTCACTCTTCCCCAAGGAGCCTCGCACAATGAGATTGCTAATTAATCCTCTCTCATTACACAACACCCAGTCTAAGATGGCCTCCCCCCTAGTTGGTTCCTCGACATATTGGTCTAGAAAACCATCCCTTATGCATTCCAGGAAATCCTCCTCCACCGTATTGCTTCCAGTTTGGCTAGCCCAATCTATGTGCATATTAAAGTCACCCATTATAACTGCTGCACCTTTATTGCATGCACTCCTAATTTCCTGTTTGATGCCCTCCCCAACATCACTACTACTGTTTGGAGGTCTGTACACAACTCCCACTAACGATTTTTGCCCTTTAGTGTTCTGCAGCTCTACCCATATAGATTCCACATCATCCAAGCTAATGTCTTTCCTAACTATTGCATTAATCTCCTCTTTAACCAGCAATGCTACCCCACCTCCTTTTCCTTTTATTCTATCCTTCCTGAATGTTGAATACCCCTGGATGTTGAGTTCCCAGCCCTGATCATCCTGGAGCCACGTCTCCGTAATCCCAATCACATCATATTTGTTAACATCTATTTGCACAATTAATTCATCCACCTTATTGCGGATACTCCTTGCATTAAGACACAAAGCCTTCAGGCTTGCTTTTTTAACACCCTTTGTCCTTTTAGAATTTTGCTGTACAGTGGCCCTTTTTGTTCTTTGCCTTGGGTTTCTCTGCCCTCCACTTTTCCTCATCTCCTTTCTGTCTTTTGCTTTTGCCTCCTTTTTGTCTCCCTCTGTCTCCCTGTATAGGTTCCCATCCCCCTGCAATATTAGTTTAACTCCTCCCCAACAGCACTAGCAAACACTCCCCCTAGGACATTGGTTCCGGACCTGCCCAGGTGCAAACCGTCCGGTTTGTACTGGTCCCACCTCCCCCAGAACCGGTTCCAATGCCCCAAAAATTTGAATCCCTCCCTGCTGCACCACTGCTCAAGCCATGTATTCATCTGCGCTATCCTGCGATTCCTACTCTGACTAGCACGTGGCACTGGTAGCAATCCCGAGATTACTACTTTTGAGGTCCTACTTTTTAATTTAGCTCCTAGCTCCTTAAATTCTTTTCGTAGGACCTCATCCCTTTTTTTACCTATGTCGTTGGTACCAATGTGCACCACGACAACTGGCTGTTCTCCCTCCCATTTCAGAATGTCCTGCACCCGCTCCGAGACATCCTTGACCCTTGCACCAGGGAGGCAACATACCATCCTGGAGTCTCGGTTGCGTCCGCAGAAACGCCTATCTATTCCCCTCACCATCGAATCCCCTATCACTATCGCGCTCCCACTCTTTTTCCTGTCCTCCTTTGCAGCAGAGCCACCTACGGTGCCATGAACTTGGCTGCTGTATTGGACTGTACAGTCACCTGAAAACTCACTTTTAGAGTGCAAGCAAGTCTTCCTCGATTTCAAGGGCCTGCCTATGATGATGATAATGTACACTGTATATTATATCCCCCTGGTTATCATTGGTAGCTTTCTTTTGATAAACCTGCAGCAATGAAGCAATTGATGGCACTTCAGTAAAGGCTTTTCTCCAAAGTAATGCTTGAAAGGTGTTGATTTGAAGCTGTTTCTGATGGCTCAGTAGCTCCATGCACCACCCACAGTTGCAATGATTCATAGAGATCATGAAGGTCCTAGATTCCATCCCTAATTGTCGCCGATATATCTCCTCTAGGGAAGTGGGGAGACGTGATAATTGGCCTCAGTTTTCAGAGAATACTACAGCACAGAACGAGGCCATTCGGCCCATCGAGTCTGCACTGGCTCTTTCGAAGAGCAACCCAGTCAGTCCCACTCCCCCGCTCTTGCCCCATATCCTGGCAATTTTTTCTTCTTCAAGTATTTATCCAATTCCCATTTGAAGGCTATTATTGAATCTGTGTCCACCACACTATCAGGCAGTACATTCCAGATCCTAACTATTTGTTGCGTACAGAGGTTTTTCCTCATGTCGCCTCTGGTTCTTTTGTTCATCATCATCATAAGCGGTCCCTCGAAACGAGGATGACTTGCTCCCACGCCAAAAAAAGGACGAGTTCACAGAGTGGAAGATGCCTGTGCATGGATTTTTTTAATGTGTGGTGGCCGTTGCACACCAGCCACCACACGGGCTTGACAGAGCTAGGTCTTGGTCCAGTGGCAAGGATTACCCAAGACAACTGGAGACCAGCTCTGCTGCACGGACCTAGTGCGCACACATATCGCAGTGTGGGCTGGTCCATGCTGCCCCTGGGCCCCTGGCCCCGAACTCGCGCCTCCCCTGGGCCCCGATCACATCCCTCTACAGTCTCTCGCCACTCCTTCGCCCCGACCTCGCCGCTCCCGCTGTATCTGCCCACACTCCAAACACCGACCTGGATCTTGATGATGTCACTCTTCACAGCCGTCGGCCACCTGCACCAGCTCATGCTGTACCTTTTTACGGATGGCAAGACCACCTCTTGGTAATCTAGAATTTAAAACCAAATCTCCCCAGTAGACATAAAGAAAGAAAGTCTTGGATTTATATAGCACCTTTCACAACCACTGGACATCTCAAAGCGCTTTTCAACCAATGAAGTACTTTTGGAATGTAATCACTGTTGTAATGTGGGAAACACGGCAGCAAGCTCCCACAAGCAACAATGTGATAATGACCAGAGGAACTATTTTTGTTATGTTGGTTGAGGGATAAATATTGGCCAGGACACCGGGGATCACTCCCCTGCTCTTCTTCGAAATATTGCCATGGGTTCTTTTACGTTCACTTGGGAAAGCAGACGGGGCCTCAGTTTAATGTCTCATCTGAAAGACGGCACCTCCGACAGTGCACTGCACTGGGAGTAACAGCCTAGATTTTTTGTGCTTAAGTCCCTGGATGTGAGCCCACAACCTTCTGACTCAGAGGCGAGAGTGCTGCCCACTGAGCCACAGCTGACACTGTTGAGTAAGCAGAGGCTCTCTGACCCATCAGTGAATATTACAGGGGTTGGGGGGTGAAATACTGTTGAAAAGTTTTTAATAGCTTGCATTCTCTTGCAAGATGGGACTGGGCTGCGTACAGCGCACCCAGGGAGGTTAGAACCAGGAGGCCCCTCTGTGCCTCGCCCAAGGGAGCTATGGGCTGCTGCATTTTTTTTTTGGTCGTTCATGGGACGTGAGTATCACTGGCAAGTCCAGCATTTATTGCCCAGCCCTAATTGCCCTTGAGAAGATGGTGGTGAGCCGCCGCCTTGAACCGCTGCAGTCCGTGTGGTGAAAGTACTCCCACAGTGTTGTTTGGGAGGGAGTTCCAGGATTTGGACCCAGCGACAATGTCAGGATGGTGTGTGGCTTGAATGGGAACTTGCAGGTGATGGTGCTACCATGCGCCTGCTGCGCTCATGCCTCTAGGTGGTAGAGGTTGGGGGTTTGGGAGGTGCTGCCGAAGAAGCCTTGCCAGGTTTCTGCAGTGCATCTTGTAGATGGTACACGGTAGATCGGTAGTGGAGGGAGTGGATGTTTAAGGTGGATAGTGTCTAGCTTCCTGAGAGCTGTTGGAGCTGTTGATATAAAGGACCAGCTTCCAGGACTCCGGAGGGATGGTGTAGTGGGGTTGGGACCTCTTCATAGCCAGAGACTGATCTGTACCACATTGACTGACCACCCCTGGGGAGCAGCAATCAGCAGGGACCCGCTCCCAGTCACTGTACACCGCTGGAAGCGTACAAGGCAGCTACAGAGAAGCTTAGATTCAGCCGTGATGCCCCCAAGATCAAATAGCCTGCCCACACTCACTGCCTGAGGTTACAGACGGACTGGTCACTGGGCGTGGTACTGGCAGGATCAAAAACCCCAAAGCCTCAAATTTAAAGTTCCCATCCATGTAGTTAAATCTTTCAATGGCTCCACTGCACCCTACCCCACCCCATCTCTATAACCTGGTCCAGAGCTATAACTCTCCCTCATAAACTCTTCCCCTCGGACTCCAGCCTCTTGTGCATCTCCCCCACACTCTTCGTTCTACCATTGGCAGTCTTGCCATCAGCCGCATATAGAATACCCACCCTAAAGCTCTTCATCTCCCACACCTCCTTCAAGGCTCTGCTTAAAATCTATCTCTTCCACTCCTTTGTTAGTGTCTTGTCGCTCACATCGCGGTGAAAAAGTTGGGGCATTTTCTATATTAAAGGTAATGTATAAATGCAAGTTGTTCAAAAAAGGGGAGGAAAAGAGAAAAGAAATCCCTTGAGCAGTGACTTTGTGAACCTCGGACTATCAGAAGGTGAGTGGGATCTTTTATATCCAGCTGGTCTGGTACAATGCTGATGGTGCTTGGGTTCCCAACAGAGGCCCACAAAAAGACCCAAAGTGTTCTCCCCATGTTATTGTACTGGTGAACTGCTCTCTGTTGTTCTGAGTACATTGGTCAGTGATGGTGTGAAGGCACCAGTAATCTTGGGGTTTGACGTACAATACACCTACATTGTGCCCCTCTCCCATGGATAACTCTGCCCCTTCTCCTTAGGTAACCCCACCCTCTCCCCCTGTGTAAACTCGCCCTCGCCCCCACTTCTGCTCCCGGGTAACATTGGCCCCACCCCGACCCCCCCCCCACAAGTAACCACGTTCCCTTCCCCAGTTTGAAAGCCTACGAACTCCACTGTTAATAAGCAATCACATTGCTTTCTGATGTGATTGTGCTGCAGGCATTCAGTCCCCATTAGCACATGACAGGGTTTCTGATTGGCATCCAATTACTCCCAATTGGAAGTGTACATGTGTGGCCACTGGGTGCAAGCTTGGGTCAGGCTGTGTTATGATGCCTCCTACAGTTGAATAACTGCAGGCAATCACACTCTAGGAAGAATGGCCAAGGTACTAACCACTGACGCAATTCCTCTCCCCAACTTCTGTCTGAGGCTGAACCAGACTGTTCGCAACCTTGGTGTCATATTTGACCCTGAAATGAGCTTTCGAGCACATATCCGCAGCATAACTCAGACCACCTATTTCCACCTCTGTAACATTGCCCGTCTCCGCCCTTGCCTCAGCTCATCTGCTGCTGAAGCCCTCATCCATACCTTTGTTACCTCTAGTCTTGATTATTCCAGTGCACTCCTGACTGGCCTCCCACATTCTACCCTACGTAAACTGAAGGTGATCCAAAACTAGGCTGCCCATGTCCTAACTCACACCGAGTCCCGTTCACCCATTACCCTGTGCTCACTGACCTACATTGTCTCCTGGTTAAGCAACACTGCGATTTCAAATTTCTCATCCTTCTTTTCAAATCCCCTCATGGCCTCGCCCTCCCTATCTCTATAATCCCCTCTAGCCCCACAGCCCCCGAGATGTCTGCGTTCCTCGAATTCTGCCCTCTTGAGCACCCCGATTTTAATCGGTCAACCATTGGTGGCTGTGTCTTCTGTTGCCTAGGTCCCAAGCTGTGGAACTCCCTGCCTAAACCTCTCCGCCTCTCTACCTCTCTTTCCTCCTTCAAGACGCTCCTTAAAACCTACGACTTTGACCAAGCTTTTGGTCATCTGCACTAATTACTACTTATGCGGCTCGGTGTCAAATTTTTCTTTCTCATAATTCTCCTGTGAAGAGCCTTGGAAAGTTTCACTACGCTAAAGGCCCTATATAAATACAAGTTGTTGTTGTACCAGAGGGCTGGTAGCACCTGCGGGATGGAAGCCTAGCCCAGAGAAAGAAAATTGGACAAATATTTTGTCTGACACTGGGGTGTTTTTAGCTTTAGACCTTTGTTATTTTTAAAAACTCACAAAAAACAGGAAAGCATGCCCTTCCCAAAATCATCTCTTGTCGCGGATTGTAAATATTTTAGACGTTCTGAAGCACTTGAAACTTTAAACATTAAAATCAAAAATGGTGGCTGTGCTTTTTATCTGGTACTATTTTTTTCCCATTGAAAAAAATTAGATTCCTTCTGAGATGAAGACAAAGCAACAAAAATAAAACCAGAAAGATGGAAGAAGGACTTGCATTTAGATAGCACCTTTCGTGACCTCAAGACATCCCAAAGCCACTAATGAAGTAATTTGAAGTTATTTCTCCCCAATTAAAATTTAATGGATAAAGAATCATGGGATGAGGCCTGTGATATCTCAAAGTTGTAATGGAGGAAACACGGCAGCCAATTTGTGCTCAGCAAGGTTCCACAAACAGCCACAACATCAACTTGCATTTATATAGGGCCTTTAACATCATGAAGCGTACCACGGCGCTTCACAGGAGAATTATGAGATTAAAAATTTTGATACCGAGCCGCATAAGTAGAAATTAGTGCAGGTGACCAAAAGCTTGGTTAAAGAAGTAGGTTTTAAGGAGCGTCTTAAAGGAGGAAAGAAAAGTAGAGATGGAGAGGATTAGGCAGGGAGTTCCAGTGCTTAGGACCTAGGCAACAGAAGGCACGGCCACCAATGGTTGAGCGATTATCATCAGGGATGCTCAAGAGGGCAGAATTAGAGGAGCACAGACATCTCGTAGGGTTGTGGGGGTGGAGAAGATTACAGAGATAGGGAGGGGCAAGGCCATAGAGGGATTTGAAAATAAGGATGAGAATTTTGAAATCAAAGCGTTGCTTAACCGGAAGCCAATGTAGGTCAGCGGGTTTGTTTTAGTGATGCTAATTCAGGAAATAATATTGGCCATGCCACCAGGGCGAACTCCCCTGCTCTTCTTCGAAATAGTGTCACAGGATATTTTACATTCACCTGAGAGAGCAGATGACGCCTCGGTTTAATATCTTATCCTAGAGCGGCACTTCCGGCAGTGCAGCACTCCCTCAGTACTGCTCCTGAATGATGTGCTCAAGTGCCTGGAGTTGTGATTAAATTCACAAGAGGTGAGACTGCTACCTTTGAGACATGGCAAACACCCGAACATTGATCACAGTACCTCTTTATACTGCAAACTCAGTTGCGCACTGCCACAATCGCCTTCAAGCGTGTTTGTCAAGCTGAATTAGACTTTTTTTATAAAGACAATAATGAATTCAATGAATTTTTAATGACTGTAGCCCTTGAGTAATTAATTAACCAATTAAGGGAAACGAGGGGCTGATTGGTGAATAATAATTGTTTAGACTCAAAGGAGTTACTGCACTTGTTTGAATGCGCAAGTTGCTGTTTGTCTTTTATGGTAATATCAATGAATTATGGTCAAATGATAATTTTCAACTCATTTTACTTTCATTCATTTCTTCCACATGGTGAGTTGGGGGAGGGGAGATTTGGCCCCAGGCATCTGGCACTGCCTCACAATCCACGTGGGAGAGAGGCCTGGGTTTGGCTCTGACTGTCCCTGCTATCCCTGCGATCAGTGCTCACTCTCTCGCACTACGGACGTGAATGTGGGGACCCACAGCAGCAAATGCAAACTGTGGACAGTCACTGACAGTATATGTGTCGATTGAAACTGCTGCCTTGAAGTACCTGAAGAAATACAAGCTATCAGGTTGGCAGCTGCAGTGGGTTTGATGGAGCGGGGAGGGAGTCTGCGACTCTGTGATTTCTCCCCCAATTAAAATGTAATGGATAGAAAATTATGGTCTGGGCCATGTGACATCCCAAGATGCACTGGCTGCTGGGAGCACCAGAACCCCAAAGGCCTTTCATTTTGGGTTTAAATTCACGGACTGGAAGTTGGTCTCTCTCTCTACTGGGGTCTTATGTGAAATGAGATTGGTGCAGCCACAGCCCAGGGTACAGAATGAACTATCTGTAATTCAACACTAATTAGCAATAGATTGATAATCTCACCAGAGACCACAGGAATGGCTGATGGGAAATGGAATTAAGGAGAGGCTGTTTTGAATTTGGGGTTAAATTATATTTGTAGAGACAGAGTAGCAGGAACTTATATTGGTCTTTTTTTACACTGGATTCGGGAGTCTTGTATCCACAGGTTTTCTCTCAGCTTTCATACAACAACAACAACTTATATTTATACAGCGCCTTTAATGTAATAAAATGTCCCAAGGAGCTTCACAGGAGTGTTATAAAAAAAATGTTTTGACTCCGAGCCATATAAGGAGATGTTAGAGCAGATGACCAGATTCTTGGTCAGAGGAGTAAGTTTCAAGGAGCGCCTTAAAGGAGGAAAGAGAAGTGGAGAGGCGGAGAGATTTAGGGAGGGAATTCCAGAGCTTCGGACTTAGGCAGCTGAAGGCACGACTGCCAATGAATGGAGCATTTAAAATCAGTGATGTTCAAAAAGCCAGAATAGTAGGGGTGCAGTCTAGGGGGATTATAAGGCTGGAGGAGATTACAGAGATAAGATGGGGTGAGGCCATGGAGGGATTTGAAAACAAGGATGAGAATTTTTAAATTGAGGTGTGGCTTAACTGGGAGCCAATGTAGGTCAGCGAGCACATTGGTGATGGATGAGCGGGACTTGGTGCGAGTTAGAATACTGTTAAATCAGATTTCCAAAAAATAGCAACAGACTTGTAGACCCAGGTAGATGCCAAGCTCTTAGACTGTGACTGAAAACACTGATACATAGGCCTTTAAATGAACTATAACCAACTAGGGAGCACTTGATGCCTGAGATTAGAAAGTTCCATTTTCAAGTGTTCCATAAAATGGAACGACATAAAATCGAGGATGTCTTGCTTCCATGCCAAAAAGGGATGAATTCAATGAGTTCACAGGTGTTTCAATTCCAGGTCCTGAACTACATCATGAAGGGTGGAAAATGCCTGCACGTGGATTTTTTAATGTGTGGTGGCCATTGTACACCAGCCACCACATAGGCTTGACAGAGGTAGGTCTTAGTCCAGTGGCAAGGGTTAACCAAGACGACTGGAGACCAGCTCTGTTGCACGGACCTAGTGCACACACATATTGCGGTGTGGGCTGGCCTGTGCTGCCCCTGGGCCCACGCCTCTTCTGGGCCCTGAACTCACGCCTCTCCTGTGCCCCAATCACGTCGCTCTGCAATCTCTCGCTGCTCCTTCGCCCCGACCTCGCCGCTCCAACTGTACCTGCCCATGCTCCAATCACCAACCTGGATTATGGTGACGTCCAATCCAGTTGCCCTCTTCACTGCCGTCGCTCTCGCTGCACCAGCTCGCTGAGGTACCACCAGACATCTGAGTACTGCAGCTTACAACGAACAGCCAGCTACAACCACAGTTGATGTATGTTATTTTATATTTTACAGGTGCAACATCCAGAATCTGGAGTTCCGAAATCCAGAATCCGGACTCCGGACCGATCGGTGGCAGAGTCGTCCGGAATCCGTAAAATGTTCCGGAATCCGGACCTGACGAACCTGATGATCTCGGGGCCCCACCGCTGCCTGACCTTGAGGCCAACTCGCCGGCTCGCTCAAACACCACCTCGGCGTGGCCCCGCCTGACAACCTCCTCGGCGGGGCCAGCCCCACGACGACCCCCTCGGTGAGCCCCAGATGGCCTGAACAGCTCCTCGGCAGGTAGCCGTGCCTTCTGATGTTCCAAAATCTGGAAATACCCAAACCTGGGCTCAGCTCAGGTGTTTCCGTATGTGTAACATAGAAAACGTCAGAAAGACGTTCCAAAGTCCTGAAAAATGCAGAATCCAGAACAGCCTCGGTCCAGAGGGTTCCAGATTTGGGACGCTGCACCTGTATTTTCTTCCCTGTTTTGCCTCAAAATTAAAATTCTCATCCTCGTGTTCAAATCCCTCCATGGCCTCTCCCCTCCCTATCTCTGTAACCTCCACCAGTGTTACAACTTTCTGGAAACACTGCACTCTTTCAACTCTGGCCTCTTACGCATTCCCGATTTCTGTCACCCCATCATTGGTGGCCATGTCTTCAACTGTTAAGGCCTTAAACTCTGGAAATTCCTCCCTAAACCTCTCCGCCTCTCCACCTCACTCTCCTCGTATAAGATGCTCCTTAAAACCTACCTCTTTGTCCAAGCTTTTGGTCACCTATCCTAATATCTCCTTATGTGGCTCCTCCTTCACACCCTTCTCCTTTCCTCCCTCCTGTGTGGTATTCACTCATTGTCCATTCTGAAATGTCTCTCTGCACACGAGGTGCATTATAGAAATGTAAGTAGCCGTGTAATTGTAAAAATTAAAATCAGTAATGAAACATTGCTAACAGAAATCTCCTGCCATTCGAGGTACACATTATAATTTTGATAAACAACCTCTTCAATGCCAAAGCTCCAGTCTCCTAAACCAGTGTTTGTTATCCCAGTGCTATCCCATCACATACAACACGCTCCCTTCAAGTCTCCAATACAGTCTACTCCTGAACGTTCAAAATCATTTTATGCACTAAAAAAAAATTCTGCATTATGCAACACTATGAATTAAGTAGCTTTGAAGTAGGAGATGTATAAACTGTATTCAATTATCTGAACAGATTGATTTTCCCGCATTAAACAGAGGATTGATTCATGAACTGCAGCATCCATTATTTTATGGCGTTTCTAGGTAGTCAATCAAACAGTAACAAGCCTAAAATGCATCTCAAAAGAATTGAAATTCCCCCCCCCCCCCCCAGATCCAGCGATAAAGCACTGAGACAATGCGATAAAAAAGTCACACAGAATTCATCGCAGTCGACATAAATTCACTTGCTTTTAGCTCTCCCAACATGCAGGTTGCTTTTCCTGTGGTAGCGCACTGGTGATTCCTTCCCATGCTATTTTAAGGCAATTGTTAACCTTGTTGATTAATGGATTAACGATTGTGTTAAAATATAACGGGAAATGTATGAGGACACACTAACCAGTGATGAACAGAGGAATTTAAAAAAACAATTATTCTCTGGATGTGGGCGTTGCTGGCAAGGTTGGCATTTATTGCCCATCCCTAGTTGCCCTGTTTGATACAGCTGAGTTGCTTACTGGGTCACTAAGAGTCAACCACATCGATGTAAGACTGGAGCCACATATAGGCCAGACAGTAGGTTTCCTTCCCTAATTGATTAAATCCCTAGATTGCTGCTCTGAGGACCAGACGTATACAAAATGGCTGGAATCCAGTGCAAGATATTCATGGAAAGAGACACAATCTAATGGGGATTTAACGCAAAACAAATCCAGTAGAAATGTGACATGAAACAAGGGTAATCCAGTGGGAATACCCATGAAATGAACATGATCCAGGGGAAATTTGATACAAAACAAACACATTCCAATGGAATTCTCATGGACCAAGCATTGCTCATTGATAAAACAACTTCAATAATTAACAGACAAAATTAATATTGAAAGACAATTTCAAATCTGGCTGAGCCAGGCACTCCTCAGTGAGATCATTGATATTAGGGAGGGTTCATCCCATTCGCCAACCAAGAATTTGGGTCTTCAACTATTTGTTAACTTGTAGCTATTACACTATATTTCCCTGATAGTGGTAGTTATACTGCTTAGTGTTTTATTTTATTTTTTAACATCAACTAAAACTGCCGAGAAAATGGAACTTAAATCAACTGAAGAAAAATTAGGTCAACATTTTAAGAAATATTTTTCTGGCATTCTTCTGGTGAAACTCAGTTGGTTAGTGAAACAATATAAAACACTGAAAGATTTTAAGAGCCAGTTTCTGGAGGAAAGCTCCCGGATGGTGGGGATTACTTAATATGTACGGCCGAGCACAAGCCTTATTTTCAACGCCAGAGTAGCTGGTTTGATGGTGGGATCATGGATCACTGTGCCTGCCTGTAGGAAATACACATTTCCTAGATTGGTAATCTGCCTTTTTGTGGAAATATTCATTCAGCTTTGAATCTCCATGCCTCACTGCTTTACGCAGGAAATTCAGAGTCCGATTCGGACCATTCTCCTCCAACCTTTTCATATTTTCTTTAATTCTTCAAATACTTTTAGAGGGAAAATTAAGTATATACCTTTACATACAAGCACACACACATATACATAAAAAAATATATACCCACATAAATATTTAATATAAGCACACCGGCACACACACACATACATATATACATATACATACATACATATATATATGCCCACATAAATATTTAAAGTAAACACACAGACACACAGATATACACATAAATATTTACATATACATACCTATTTAATATAAACACACATATACACACACAAACATATTTAATATAAACACACAGATACATACACATATACATATATACATATACCCACATACATATTTAATATAAACACACAGACACATACACATAAACATATATATATACCCACATACATATTAAAATATACACACAGACACACACATATATATATAAACACACATTTATATATATATATATATATACGCATATATATTTAATACATACACATATTTAATATATACATGCAGATTCAATATTTAATTCAGACACATAGACGTGTGTCCTTATTCCGCGTTGCTGTTTTATTATGCAGCAAATTAATAACGGTACATAATCCATATTTTTTTTAATATTTCTTAAACGTTGCTGTCTTATTTGCATACCCTCTTCCCTTTGCACATGAAAGAGCGGGTATAAATCTGTCCCCTGGGATCCAGAAACCGCACATTTAGACTGTTGAAACTGACCCACGTTAAACTTGCCGCAGTCAGGACCTCGCTGAATATTGTTTTTGTGACCGCTGCAGTTTGTGTTAACATTTGTTTTTTTTTATATATATATTTTAATTTGCTCTTGGTCCTTAATAAAGCTGCTTTCATCCCCTTTTCCCGGTGATGCAGAATTACTCAACCCGGCGCCTGATCATTATTAAAGGGAGGGAGGGGGGGGGGATCATTATTTTGCTTAAAAACTTTCAGGGGGTTACTTTGGTTTCATTTACGCAGCGTGATCGCGGCTTGTGATATGATTGAAAAGAAAAACAAATTAAACTAGTTCCCAGGAAATCTAGCGCGATTACATTTAGTTTAAGTTCGTGTAGGTGAGATGGCACAATACTTTTGGTGAATTTCACCATACATTGAATAACAAATCGGGGAAACTTTTTTTTAGGGGGGGAAATATCTTGTTTTTAACAGCGGGATGTTTTGACATTTATAAATAGTTTTTTCCCAATCGATGGCACTTCAAGTTGAGGTGAACAAAATATATTTTTAAAAGAAAATAGCATTTAAGCTTTTCCTTACTCCCTATTTTCTTTCAAGCAATTTAATTCACTGGTGTCTGTAATGAGTTACAATTTATAAAGACTAATTTAGTTTAGATCAAACTTAATGGGAATTCTATTTGTTTGTTCGTTCTGAGAGACTGCAGTCTGGGATTTGACCCGTGCCCACATTTCAATAGTAAACAGATATAAAGGGACTTGCCCAAGTGCTATCTCTATACAGGATGTTCCAGTGGCTCAACAAAGAGACACTTAACTAGTTTTACATATTTCCTTTAACGGGGGGGAAAGAGAGGCTCAGTTAACTCAAGTCAAGAGAGAAAAGGCGGAATTGCATATCAAAAAGGTCATTAAAATTTGTAATCAGCCCCATTGTATCGAAGCAAAAAGTGTTTATTTGAGGACAGAGAGAGAGAGAGAGATGTTTGGTGTTTGCCTCTTGTTATCCCCATTTTGATTGTTGCAGAAAAGCAATATATTAAAATAAAGAGGGATGTTTGAAGAAGATGTTTGGTACTTACTTCGAGATCGGTAGCTGGGCTTGAAGGAGTGTAGATGTCTTGTCCCTCTCATAGGCCTGTCCAGTGGACAGGTACATTGGCATTGGCAGACTTTAGAACTCTCTGCCCCGGCAAGAAAGCAAAGGTAAAGCAACAGCGAAGCAAGGGAAGGCATCATATTGGGAATGGGCTTAGAAGAGAAGTTTCTCCTGTGGCTCGTAACAACGCCAACATCAGCAACAACCGACTTAGTCTGTGTGGCTGCCTGGTGCCTGCCTGATTCGAGTCCCTTGGTAAATTATTGGAATTTGTTATCATGCATGTTTGCAACTGCTTTTGTGCTTTTCCTCTTCTTTTTCTAAGTTGTTGAACAATGGGGGAGAAAAGCTTGATGGCACCATGCTGAGACGAGGGCTGAGCAGGGGACCAGGGCTGACTGCAACATCTGTGTCATCCAGAGAGGGGGAAAGAGCGAAAGAAAAAGGCAGATTCTTTTTTTAAACATAACTTAAAACAACACTGTCAGAAAAGCAACATTCCCAACACAAGGACATCGCCTGCATCTTTTTACTTGTGGAAGTTCTCAGGAGAAAATATGTTTTATGCCCTGGTTATTTCTCTCTCTCTCTCTCTGTCTAGGATCAGGGAGGTATAAGTTTGCCATCCTTGAAAGATTGTCACATAAAGGATGTCAGCCCTTTAGAAATTCTGTTTTCAAACAGTATTGACTATCCTGTGATAGATTTTACCGCCTGTCTGCGCTGCCTTTGTGAGGCTTCTGTTGAATTCGGAGAGCTGGAAAGCAAGTGAAACATATTCTGTTTGTTGAGAATGACAAAAAAACAGCAACAATTATTACAGCGACTCCCGGCTATCCGAACAAGTCGGGACAATGAAATTGTCAGCCTTTAATTTTTTTTTTAAAGTTGAATTATATTTTATTTCCAGGAGTTTTGCCATCCTGCTCCGAGAACCACTTTGAACTCAGAATCAGTCTGAATCAACTTTGCAGGTTTCAGTTCGGTTAGATACTGCGAACCGTGTCCAACCAGCCGGAGTTGGATTGTGAGTTCGGATTATGCTCAGTATTCCTGACCTTTAATTTTGGGAGAAAACCAGTTTTCATTTGCATTTAATTAGGTAGAAATTAATCTCGGATGCCAATGCAAAACAGGCAGCACTGAATTGGCCGCCTGCTTCAAATCTGTCTTTTGGATGAGACGATAAACCGAGGATCCGTCTGCTCTCTCAGGTGGGCGTAAAATATTCCATGGCACTATTTCCAAGAAGAGCAGGGGAGTTATCCCCGTGTCCTGGCCAATATTTATCCCTCAATCAAAATAACAAAAACAGATTATCTAGCCATTATCACATTGCTGTTTGTGGGAACTTGCAATCCGCAAATTGGCAGTCGCATTTCCTACATTACAACAGTGACTACACTCCAAAAGTACTTCATTGGCTGTAAAGTGCTTTGGGACGTCCGGTGGTTGTAAAAGGCGCTATATAAATGTAAGTTTTTCTTTTCTTTCTTATTCATTTCTATTGCAGTCGATGAGGTCAGTGGAAATGAATATCGGGTAGGGTCATCACCATCATAGGCAGTCCCTCGAAATCGAGGAAGACTTGCTTCCACTCTAAAAGTGAGTTCTCAGGTAACTGTACAGTCCAATGGGAATTACAGTCTCTGTCACAGGTGGGATAGACTGTCATTGAAGGAAAGAGTGGGTGGGGAGTCTGGTTTGCCACATGTTCCTTCTACTGCCTGCGTTTGTTTCCTGCATGCTCTTGGTGACGAGACTCGAGGTGCTCAGCGCCCTCCTGGATGCACTTCCTCCACTTAGGGCAGTCTTGGGCCACGGATGCCGGTAGGGATGTTGCACTTTACCAAGGAGGCTTTGAGAGTGTCCTTGAAACATTTTCTCTGTCCACCTGGGGCTCGCTTGCTCTGTAGGAGTTCCGAGTAGAGCGCTTGCTTTGGGAGTCTCAGGTCGGGCATGCGGATGATGTGGCCCGCCCAACGGAGCTGGTCGAGTGTGGTCAGCGCTTCGATGCTGGGGATGTTGGCCTGATCGAGAACACTGACGTTGGTGCGTCTATCCTCCCAGTGAATTTGCAGGATCTTGCAGAGGCAGTGTTGGTGGTATTTCTCTTCACTTTCTCACTGCAATGCTCCATCTCATGCTCAACAAGCTCCCTGCTGGAGTGGAACTAAACTATGGAACCAATGGGAACCTGTTCAACCTTCGTTGCCTCCAGGCTAGATCCAAGCTCATCCCATCCTCTGTCATCGAGCTACAGTACGCGGACGATGCTTGCACCTGCGCACATTCAGAGGCTGAACTCCAAGCCATCATCAACATCTTCACTGAGGCGTACGAAAGCATAGGCCTTACACTAAACATCAGTAAGACAAAGGTCCTCCACCAACCTGACCCCGCTACACAACACTTCCCCCCCCCATTCATCAAAATCCACGGCTTGGCCTTGGACAACGTGGACCATTTTCCATACCTCAGGAGTCTACTATCAACAAGGGCAGACATCGACGACGAGGTCCAACACCGCCTCCAGTGCGCCAGCACAGCCTTCGGTCACCTGAGGAAGAGAGAGTTCAAAGACCAGAACCTCAAATATGGCATCAAGCTTATGGTGTCCAGGGCAGTATATGGCTCGGAGACGTGGACCTTATTCAATAGACGGGTAGGGTGTATAACGGGTGGCCGATCCAATACTGCGCACTTTGCATCATCACCCGAGATGAATTTCAACCCCAATATTCTAAGCCCCTCACTGAAGCAAACATTTAACACTGGCATTCTGAAGTTGGACGAGACCCGAAACATGCCAAGACTCCAATCTCCAAACTCCAAGTGCAAATCCTGCGTTTTCAATGGATCTTACCACTTGTGCTGCCAGGTTCATTTTACAGTTAGCACTGTTTGCTAGGATCCCTGCTCCCAATCGCTACGCGGAGACCCCTACTGGAAAGTATGTGATCGATTGTCGGCTCCAGTCTGAACCCACTTCGATGTCTGTCACAACAATATTTAATGTCAAACTCAGCGAATTTGTGCTTCCAGAGCAGACCCTCAATAGACAGGGAGTGGGGGTGGCGGAGGGGGGGGGGGGGGAGGGGATGGGCTGCGTGGAGTGTCAGGTCTACTGTTGTAGCGCTATCCTTGAGTTCACATCTAATGAGGGGTCATTTGAGGGAATTAGCTTATTGAATTTGCAATTTAATATGAAACAGTATCACAAATGCTCTGTTGAACAATTATTCGTGTATTCCAATTGCAATGTATATTTTTTATAAAATGGCAATTTCTTTTCAACTCTTCAATTTTCTTCCATTCCCTGCTAAGGCTGTTGACTCATCCATTCTGGTACCTTGCACAGGCGACAATTTTTAAAAAGATGACAGGCAGGAAAAGATCAGCTAGTCTATCAAGCCTGCCCCACACCTCATGATGGCTGGAGCATCATGGCTGGACACTTCCTCCCACCCACCGCACCCCCTCCCTTCAACCCCCACCCTCCCCCCCAACAACCACCTCCCCCTCCCTGCGCCCACCCCCACCACCACTTCCCGGCAGTGATGGAATCTCCTGAGAGAGGAAAACAAATAGCAAAAATCCCAGTCAATAAGGGGAAAAACACTGTAAAATTCCTCTCCGACCTCCTGAGGCGATTGAAACCACTCCAGAAGATCCCATTAACCATGGGTACATTATTGTATGAATCCATATAGCAAGTGACGACAGGCCATTCTATCATGAGATGCTTCACAGCGGAGTTTGATCCTGTCCTTACAAACGCATTTTCTTTTTAAGCAAGACTCCCTGGATAGTGATTAGAAGCTAGAATCCTGGCTGATGTTTTCCTGTTCCTAGTGCAGTTCATTAGGGCAGCCTCCACACTGACCCGGTTAAGATTATTTAGCTGAGCCGCTCCAGGAGTTGAACCTAGGACTATGCCGGTCGCTATGCTTTAATTCTGTATTGTTATCCTTTGGTGCAGAGAGTACAACAGTGTGAAAATGGGCTGCAGACCTGATTAAACATTTAAAGCACTCAGTTGGACATATATTACCTGTCGCCCATTCCACCATTGTCGCTGGGTCAAAATCCTGGAACTCCCGACCTAACAGCACTGTGGACGTACCTTCACCACACGGACTGCTGCGGTTCAAGAAGGTGGGTCATCAAAGCAAACAAGCACAACTAGGAATAGACAATAAATGTCAGCGACGCCCATATCCCAAGAATGAATAAAATAGGTTAACAAGTTTTCAATTGGAATTAACTGAATAGAAATTGTCACTAATCAAGGAATTGTTTTATGTACTGAAGATATGGGTCTGGTTAAATCCCTGTGGTGTCAATTCCTCGCAGAGAATTAATAGTGATGGACAAACTATTGTCTAATCATCATCATCATAGGCAGTCCCTCGGATTCGAGGAAGACTTGCTTCCACTCTTGAAGTGAGTTCTTTGGTGGCCGAACAGTCCAATACGAGAACCACAATCTCTGTCACAGGTGGGACAGATAGTCGTTGAGGGAAGGGGTGGATGAGACTGGTTTGCCGCACGCTCTTTCCGCTGCCTGCGCTTGGTTTTTGAATGCTCTCGGCGTTGAGACTCGAGGTGCTCAGTGCCCTCTCGGATGCATTTCCTCCACTTAGGGCGGTCTTGGGCCAGGGATTTCCAGGTGTCAGTGGGGATGTCGCACTCTATCAGGGAGGCTTTGAAGGTGTCCTTGTAGTGTTTCTGCTGCCCACCTTTGGCTCGTTTGCCATGAAAGAGTTCCGAGTAGAGCACTTGCTTTGGGAGTATTGTGTCTGGCATGTGAACAATGTGGCCTGCACAGCGGCGCTGATCGAGTGTGGTCAGTGCTTCAATGCTGGGGATGTTAGCTTGGACGAGGACGCTTATGTTGGTGCGCCTGTCCTCCCAGGGGATTTGTAGGATTTTGCGGAGATATTGTTGGTGATATTTCTCCAGCAACTTGAGGTGTCTGCGGTACATGGTCCATGTCTCTGAGCCATACAGGAGGGCAGGTATTACTACAGCCCTGTAGATCATGAGCTTGGTGGCAGTTTTGAGGGTCTGGTCTTCAAACACTCTTTTCCTCAGGCAGCCGAAGGCTGCACTGGCGCACTGGAAGCTGTGTTGGATCTTGTCTTCGATGCCCTGGTTATGTTGCCTCCAGCTGCCTGGGGTCTCAACTGGTTCCAGTTACCTCTTTGGTGGCATTGAATAGGGATGATTTACGAATTCATAGTATCTGCACTAAAAGTGATGAAATGGTTTAAAATTTCATGGTGTCTGCTCTGAAAAAGAAATAGGAAAAATTTGCAGGGTTGTGGGAAATTAGCAGAGGGAATGGGACTAATTGCAAAGCTATTTCAAAGAGTCAGCACAGGCAGAATGAGCTGAATGGCCTCCTTCTGTGCGGTATGATTCTCTGATTCTATGTGCTGATTAGCAAAGGTCACAACATGGAACACTGCAGGGACATTATCCTCATCAGATGCATTCTTAAGCATTCAGTTTGATTTGCAGTTAAATTCTTTTTACTTGTAAGTCATACTTATGTAAGGACTAGGTATGGGGTACGGGGCCCAGAAGATCCGTGGGCCCAAGGGCAGCACGGGCCAGCCCACTCTGCGATATGTGTGCGCATTAGGCCCGTGCACCAGGGCAGGTCTCCAGTTATCATGGTTAACCCTTGCCGCTGGATAAAGGCCTAGCTCTGTCAAGCTCGTGTGGGCAACGGTCACCACACGTTAAAAAAATCCACGCACAGGCATCTTCCACCCCCTCAATTGGAGTTCAGGACTGGAACATCAGGTCCTTCATTGAAACATCTGTGAACTCATCCCTTTTGCTGTAGAAGAAAGTCATCCTCGTTCGAGGGACTGCCTATGATGAAGGACTAGGTTGGATGTTAGAAGGTGGTTCTTGTCATGTATCTCACACTACTGTATATAACTGTATCTTACCATGCTATACATGACTGTAACTAGATATGACCTGTAACTACAAGCATACTTTACCACCAGGGGTGCACTTGCAGGAGGCACTGCATACCTGTTCCACACAGGTATATAAAGGCAGGTCTCAGGCAAGTGTGGCACTCGAGAGCTGTGAAATAAAGGTGCAGGTCCAGAGTGACCTTGACTTCAGCATGTGTCTCGTGTAAGTCTGTACTGCAGGGTCAGGACTTTACAGTGGTGACGAGGATGGGATCCGACGAACAGGACTGTGAGATGGTCATGGAAATCAATGCCTTTGAATCCACAGGTTCGCCCATGACGGCTCGCCAAATCAGAGCCTGGACGACCAGCGACCCCACGTTATCCTTAGTCAAAAGATGTGTTTTAACTGGTGACTGGGCAGAGGCTCGCGATGCCTGCCCCGAGGAGATCAAACCTTTCCATAGGCGCATGCATGAACTATCACTGCAGACTGACTGCCTGATGTGGGGCAGCCGAGTAGTTATGTCCTTGCGAGGCAGAGAGGTATTTGTCCGGGAGCTCCACCGCGAGCACCCGCGAATCGTCCTTATGAAGGCCATAGCCAGATCCCATGTCTGGTGGCCTGGCATTGACGCATACTTGGAGCTCTGCATCCGGCGGTGCACCATTTGTGCCCAACTCAGTAATGGCCCCAGGGAGGCCCCCCTAAACCCCTGGCCCTGGCCCACCAAACCGTGGTCGCGGGAGCATGTTGACTATGCGGGCCCATTCATGGGCAAAATGTTCCTCGTAGTCGTCGATGCATTTTCAAAGTGGATCGAGTGCACCATTTTAAACTCGAGCACCACCTCCACCACTGTGGAGAGCCTTAGAACCATGTTTGCAATGCACAGAATTCCTGACATATTGGTCAGTGATAATGGTCCGTGCTTCACCAGTGCAGAATTTCAAGATTTTATAGTTGACCACGGCATAAATCACATTAAGACGGCACCGTTCAAGCCGGCCTCCAATGGCCAGGCAGAGCAAGCAGTGCAAATCGTTAAACAAGGCATGCTAAAAATCCAAGGTCCCACGCTGCAGAGCCCTCTGTCGCGACTGCTGCTGGCATACAGATCTCGTCCGCATTCGTTGGGGTTCCCCCCGCGCAACTATTGATGAAACGGACCTTAAAGACTAGTCTCTCATTAAGCCTCCCAGACATGCATGAAATTGTTGAGGCAAAGCGCCGGAAGCTAACTGAGTACCATGACCGAAATTCGAGGGGGAGGTGGAATGAGATAGGGGACAAAGTGTTTGTGCTAAACTATGGCAGGGGTCCCAAATGGCTTGCAGGGACAGTAACAGGCAAGGAAGGAAACAGGCTACTTGTTGTGCAAATGGACAATGGCCAAACCTGCTGGAGGCATGTAGACCAAGTAAAAAGTAGATTCACCAACAACACTGCAGAACCAGAGGCAGACTACAATGTGGAACTCACACCACACCTGGTGGACAGACGTAGGGAACAACCTGAGGAAAGGGCAGTCTCAACAGACAGCCCAGGCGAGATACCAGCAATCACACCGAAAGAAAAACAGGCATCAAGGCAAACAACTGAACCACAACTAAGCCGCTTCACGTGAGAGCGTAGACCACCTGAGAGACTGAATCTATCAAGACAATAAGACCTTGGGGGAGGGTGATGTCATGTATCTCACACTACTGTATATAATTATCTTACCATGCTATACATGACTATAACTAGATATGACCTGTAACCACAAGCATACTTTACCACCGGGATGCACTTGCAGGAGACACTGCATACTTGTTCCACACAGGTATATAAAGGCAGGTCTCAGGCAAGTATGGCACTCGAGAGCTGCGAAATAAAGGTGCAGGTCCAGAGTGACCTTGACTTCAGCATGTGCCTCATGTAAGTCTGTACTGCAGGGTCAGGACTTTACAGTTCTTTCCCCAGAGAATATTGGATCTGTGGAATAGGCTACCGACTTGTATGATGATCACCAATTCGTTGAATTCCTACGTGAGATCTGGACCTGTTCCTGGCTGGGACAGAGATCGCCTTGAACAAAAGTGAAGTAGCCCTTAATGTAAATCAGAACTAATGTGATCTCCTGGGCTTGTTTCAATCACCTAAGGGGCCTGGAGAGGAATTTTCCAGTTTCCTTCCCCCCTAATTGCATGGGTTTTTAATCTAGCTTTTTGCTTTCTCCCTGGAGATTACATGGCTCTGGGTGGAGTGGGGAGTGTATATACTGTGATGCACAAGACATCACAACTGTGTGGGACAGGCTGGATGGAAAAGTAGGTCTTTTCCTGTCCGTCGTTATCATACATTCCTGCCCATTATCTAAAGCCGAGCCAAGCAAGCTCATGATGCAGGTTTTTGCCTGTCTTTGTCCAATTGGGAAAGGTTGTACTGCACATCACGGACTGTATTTCAAATAAACTGAGCCATTCCCATTCTTGCAGTAACTCGGGAGTTAATCTACACAACTAAACAGAAACCAAGTCCATGCTTCAAGTCTTTCCGGACTGAACCAAGGACACATTCTACGTGGCACCAGAAATCCTGGATTGTATCCAAATCAGTCCAGGATCAATCTGGTACTTCATGCCAGAGTGAACCTGCTAATGTATACTGTACTGAACCAGGAAGAGAGTGCACTAACTCTACCGTCAATCGGTGACTCATTCTGGAGTAAGTTTAGTACAGTTTATGTGCACTGAATCAGGCATGTAGCCCAGCAAACATGTAACAGTCTAGAACGCCATCAATCACAATCACGAGGATTTCAGTGAAGTGTAACAGTGCTGGGGTGAAATTTCCATACTAAGTCCATTTGAACTGTGAAAAGCACCTCACAGTATAATTATGCATTTTGAGCTCCCAGACTTAGGTTGTGCCTGGTTGAGGACAGGACTGAGGGTTATAAGGGTAAGTATATATTGAATACTGTGTGGAATACGAACAGACCTTGAGCTAATTGAACCATGGAAATGTCACGGCAAAGAAGATCGATGGTGTGTGATGCAATAAACTTACTAGCATGCACTCATTCCAAGGGTGACATTCTCATCGCTGAATAACCACTCACGCTATTTAATATACAGACTCTGATCTTAGTATCCTGGCATTTTATGCATCAAACAGGATAAATTAAGCATTTGTGACATCCCAAAGCTATCTGAGGGCCTAAAGCAGCCTCTGAAACCTCAGTAAATTTAGCAACTGCCCCAGCCTATTGCAATTGGCTGAGCCTTCACCCAAATAACATTTTCCTCGGGTCGGAAGGCCTGAAACAAGATCTACGGTTAGGAAGATATTCTGGAGTTTTAGTTGATTTATCTTTGGGAACAAGAAACACCCTTGCAGAAACTTTCTCAATTAATTCAATGTTAGGCTAATGATGCAAGTTGAAACAAGTTACTGAAAAAAGGGTTTCTCATGGTGTCCAATATTTTTCTTCTTTCTTCCTCTCTTGTGTGTTGATGTACATACTCTGCTCTATGACCATTCCTGTCTTATCTCCTTTATATGAGCGCATGAAAAAGAGAGAGGGAAGGACCATCCGCTCCATCACACCCATCCCATAGCGAGAAAGAATTGTCACAGGTACTGCTGGTTACAACGGGCCGATCGGTGAGAAGTGTAGATGTGTACGAGAAGGCCGAGACAGTACATTTAGTTCTTGGATGAAGATTTAGTGCAGGCTCTCATTTCTGCAGTGGAGGAGAGATACTTAGTACCATCCATGTACCTTGGCCTGCAACGATCTGTGGTGCATTGCAGTTGGTGACTTTTTTGTCACCACTCCATGACATGCCATTAGTGTTGTTTTATTTGTATTCATTGGAAGTGGGCATCGTTGGCAAGACCAGCATTTATAGCCCTTGAGAAGCTGTCTTCTTGAACTGCTGCAGTCCTTGTGATGAAGGTCTTATTATAGTTTCTTTAGCATTTTGATACAACTAAGTGGTTTGCTGGGCCATTTCAGAGGGCAGTTAAGTGGCAACCACATTGCTGTGGATCTGGAGTCACATATAGGCCAGACCGAGTGAGGACGACAGATTTCCTTCCCTAAAAGAGCATTAGTGAACCAGATGGGTTTTTATGACAATCTGGTAGTTTCATGGCCAGCATTACTAATGCTTTATATTCCAGATTTATTTAGCTATATGAATTTGAATTCTCCATCTGCCATGGTTGGATTTGAAAGAAAGACTTGCATTTATATAGCGCCTTTCACAATCACTGGATGTCTCAAAGTGCTTTACAGCCAATTAAGTAGTTTGGAGTGTAGTCACTGTTGTAATGTAGGAAACGCAGCAGCCAACTTGCGCGCAGCAAACTCTCACAAACTGCAATATGATAATAACCAGATAATCAGTTTTTGTTCTGTTGATTGAGGGATAAATATTGGCCAGGATACATAAGAACATAAGAAATAGGAGCAGGAGTAGGCCATTTGGCTGATCTGATCATGGACTCAGCTCCACTTCCCTGTCCGCTCCCCATAAACCTTTATTCCCTTATCACTCAAAAATCTGTCTATCTCTGCCTTAAATATATTCAATGACCCAGCCTCCACAGCTCTCTGGGGCAGATAATTCCATAGATTTATAACCCTCTGAGAGAAGAAATTTCTCCTCATTTCAGTTTTAAATGGACGGCACCTTATTCTGAGACTACAATCCTAGTTTTAGTTTTCCCTATGAGTGGAAATATCCTCTCTGCATCCACCTTATGGGCCCAAATTTGGCCAGTACAGATTTCTGACGCACTCACCAGAGGTGTGCCGTTTTCCTGGAACCAAAAGGACACCAAAAATCTTCAGGCCGTTCCCCAGCCTCTCCTCAATGGTGGCGCAGCATGGCAACTGGATTCGGGGGCGGAGCCAGGTCCTGGCGCTGAAAACAATGCCGGGACCTCTGTACATGCGCGCTAGAATGTGCGCGCATGTGCAGTAAGTAGCTCCTCGCAGCCCGAATCTCTGCGACGCACTGCAGACTGTGTGGAAGGGGCCCAAAGCATGCCGCCCCTATCCCGGGCCAAGTGGCCTGCCGCACAGGCCGGCCGCTGTCTTCCTGGGGGAGCAGGAGCAGGAGCAGGAGCTGGAGGAGCCTGGGGGAGCAGGAGCAGGAGCTGGAGGAGCCCGGGGGAGCAGGAGCAGGAGCAGGAGACCCGGGGGAGTAGGAGCAGGAGCTGGAGGAGCAGGAGCTGGAGGAGCCCGGGGGAGCAAGAGCAGGAGCTGGAGGAGCCCAGGGGAGCAGGAGCAGGAGCTGGAGGAGCCCGGGGGAGCAGGAGCTGGAGACCCGGGGGAGCAGGAGCTGGAGGAGCCTGGGGGAGCAGGAGCTGGAGACCCAAGGGAGCAGGAGCTGGAGCTGAAGGAGCCCGGGGGAGCAGGAGCTGGAGGAGCCCGGGGGAGCAGGAGCTGGAGGAGCCTGGGGGAGCAGGAGCTGGAGACCCAAGGGAGCAGGAGCTGGAGCTGAAGGAGCCCGGGGGAGCAGGAGCTGGAGGAGCCCGGGGGAGCAGGAGCAGGAGCTGGAGGAGCCCGGGGGAGCAGGAGCAGGAGGGGCCCGGGGGAGCAGGAGCTGGAGACCCGGGGGAGCAGGAGCAGGAGCTGGAGACCCGGGGGAGTAGGAGCTGGAGACCCGGGGGAGCAGGAGCCGGAGCTGGAGGAACCCGGGGGAGCAGGAGCAGGAGCTGGAGGAACCCGGGGGAGCAGGAGCCGGAGCTGGAGGAACCCGGGGGAGCAGGAGCAGGAGCTGGAGACCCGGGGGAGCAGAAGCTGGAGACCCGGGGGAGCATGAGCCAGAGCTGGAGACCCGGGGGAGCAGGAGCTAGAGGGGCCCGGGGGAGCAGGAGCAGGAGGGGCCCGGGGGAGCAGGAGCTGGAGACCCGGGGGAGCAGGAGCAGGAGCTGGAGACCCGGGGGAGTAGGAGCTGGAGACCCGGGGGAGCAGGAGCCGGAGCTGGAGGAACCCGGGGGAGCAGGAGCCGGAGCTGGAGGAACCCAGGGGAGCAGGAGCAGGAGCTGGAGACCCGGGGGAGCAGGAGCTGGAGACCCGGGGGAGCAGGAGCCAGAGCTGGAGGAACCCGGGGGAGCAGGAGCCGGAGCTGGAGGAACCCGGGGGAGCAGGAGCAGGAGCTGGAGGAACCCAGGGGAGCAGGAGCAGGAGCTGGAGACCCGGGGGAGCAGGAGCTGGAGACCCGGGGGAGCAGGAGCCAGAGCTGGAGGAACCCGGGGGAGCAGGAGCCGGAGCTGGAGGAACCCGGGGGAGCAGGAGCAGGAGCTGGAGACCTGGGGGAGCAGGAGCTGGAGACCCGGGGGAGCAGGAGCCAGAGCTGGAGACCCGGGGGAGCAGGAGCAGGAGGAGCCCGGGGGAGCAGGAGCTGGAGGAGCCCGGGGGAGCAGGAGCTGAAGGAGCCTGGGGGAGCAGCAGCAAGCCTCCCGCCCCTAGCCCTGGCCGAAGGGCTTACAGGTGCGCTGCAGTCGGCGAGATAGGACTTTTTATTTTTTAGTAATTGATTTATTTTTCATTTATTATTGATGATGTTGTGAAGATGTTGTGATGAAGATGTTGTGATGCTTTGATGATGTTGTGAAGGTGATTAGTGCATTTCAGAATCCTCTCACTTCCTCCCCCTCGCTATCTCTGGCTACCTGCGCTGATTTCTTATTTCACCACAAGGTTTTTCAGAGCGGACACAAGTGGCCTCATACGCTGGCCTAAGTTAGTTTGGAGTAACCTTTAGCTGGCTAAACTTGCTTAAATGGTCAAAACAGGCGTAAGTGCCTGGTAACGCATCCTTTTGAAAAAAAGATAAAAACCTAACTAACTCACTTACACTGGAGCTGATTAAATGGGGAGAATTGCGTTTTTAAGTTACTCCAAAAAAATCTAGTTGCTCCAAAAAAAAATGGAGCAACTCCTGGGGAAATTTGGGCCCACCCTAGATTTAGTTTCCCTATGAGTGGAAATATCCTCTCTGCGTCCACTTTGTCGAGCCCCCTCATCATCTTATAAGTTTCAATAAGATCACCTCTCATTCTTCTGAACTCCAATGTGTATAGACCCAACCTACTCAACCTATCCCCATAAGTCAGCCCCCTCATCTCCATAATCAACCTAGTGAACCTTCTTGTACAGCCTCCAATGCAAGTATAAGGATACCAGAGATAACCCCCCTGCTCTTCTTCAGAATATTGCCATGGGATCTTTTACTTCCACCTGAGAGGGCAGATGGGACTTCGGTTTTACGTGTCATCCGAAAGACGGCAACTGCAACAGTGCAGCACTCCCTCAGCACTGCACTGGAGTGTCAGCCTAGATTTATGTGCTCAAGTCCGTAGAGTGGAACTTGAAGCCACAACCTTCTGTCTCAGAGGCAGATGTGCTACTTATTGAGCCACAGCTGACACATGTTTCATGGCTCCAGATTATTAATTCAGGCCTCTGAATTACAAGCCCAGTAACATAACCATTAGGCTATCGTCCCCCTTTGTGGTGAGACTCTGGTTATGTAAAATAGTTCATGTTGATGATTCAAACTATGGATTCGTTTTGAACCACAAAACTGATCCCTGGGATCGGAACACTGAGCTCTGAAGAAAACTTGAGCTGTGCAGCCTAGAAAGAGAGCAAATTCAAACAGACCTCATAGAGATATAAAAAATAGTAAATATATTGAAAGGAGTAACTCGCTTCAAACTTAACCTTGAAAAGGGGTCATACATACAAGCTAATAAAGGTGCTTTCATTGTAGATTGTAGAAAAACCTCCCAAAGCATTTCACAGAGGTGCAATCTCCCAAACCCGCATCCTCTACCACCGAGAAGGACAAGGGTAGCAGGCACTTGAGAACACCATTACCTCCAAGTCACACACCATCGTGATTTGGAAGTATATCGCTGTTCCTTCAGCGTCGTTCTCTCCCTAACAGCACTGTGGGAGTACCTTCACCACACGGACTGCAGCGGTTCAAGGCGGCGGCTCACCACCACCTTCCCAAGGGCAATTAGGGATGGGCAATAAATGCTGGCCTTGCCAGTAATGGCCACATCCCATGAACGAATTTTAAAAAATCAATAAAGTGGACACTGAGCCAAGGAAGGAGATATCCAGATGGATGACCAAACGCTCGGTTAAAGAGGTGGATTTTAAGGAAGGTGTAAAAGGAGGAGAGGGACATGCAGAGGTGGATGGTGTGAGGGATGGATTCTAGAGCATTGGACTGAGGCAGCTAAAGCATTGCTGCCAATAGTGGGGTGAAGGACCATTCGATATATGTACGTCTATCCCTCTCAGGCACACCATCCCAATTCCTCTCGCCAACTCTGACACATGTCTTAGTCTTGTCATCATCATAGGCAGTCCCTCGAAATCAGGAAGACTTGCTTCCACTCTAAAAGTGAGTTCTCAGGTGACTGTACAGTCCAATACGGGAATTACAGTCTCTGTCACAGGTGGGACAGACAATGGTTGAAGGAAAGGGTGGGTGGCGAGTCTGGTTTGCCGCATGCTCCTTCCGCTGCCTGCGCTTGGTTTATGCATACTCTCAGCAATGAGACTTGAGGTGCTCAGCGCCCTCCCAGATGCTCTTCCTCCACTTAGGGCGGTCTTTGGCCAGGAACTCACAGGTGTCGGTGGGGATGTTGCATTTTATCAAGAAGGCTTTGAGGGTGTCCTTGACACGTTTCCTCTCCCCACCTGGGGCTCGCTTGCTGTGTAGGAGTTCCGAGTAGCATGCTTGCTTTGGGAGTCTTGTGTCAAGCATGCGAACAATGTGGCCCACCCAACTGAGCTGGTCGAGTGTGATCAGTGCTTCGATGTTGGGGATGTTGGCCTGATCGAGGACACTAACGTTGGTGCGTTTGCCTTCCCAGGGGATTTGCAGGATCTTGCAGAGACATCGTTGGTGGTATTTCTCCAGCGACTTGAGGTGTCTGCTGTATATGGTCCACGTCTCTGAGCCATACAGGAGGGCGGGTATCACTACAGCCCTGTAGACCATAAGCTTGGTGCCAAATTTGAGGGCCTGATCGTATCAGTCACTGTTTCATTCTCTTCCTCTCTCTCACTGTTATACACATTTGGCAGATCTCTCTCACACATCCTCTTTCTTTCTCTGTCTAGCACACTTGCCAGTTTCTCCTTCTGGATTGACAATGGCCCTGAAATTCCAATGTCCCGGGTTTGTACAAAGGTTCTACGGACCCGGGAAGGTATCGGAAAAGCTGGTTTCCAGTGCACAATGCGCATGCGCTGAAAACCAGCTTTTCTGGCCTATCAAGCTGGAGCTTGACAGGTCTTCCCCATGCACTAGAGAACTTTGAGTTCTCGCACAAAATTCCGACTTTTAGAGATCTTCTGCCCAGGATTGAGGCACGACAGTTCTGCGCGAGATAAAGCAGGCTGTGTGCATCTGTATCACCTGAAACTTTGCTTCAAACAGCTCAATAGCCTTCAGCATAAGCAGCAGTCGATGCTGAGGAGTTCTGGAGAGTAAAAGCTTAACACAAACTAAATAAACAGCAGGAAATGGAAACAAGCAGCTTCCTCTCAAAATAATGAGAGATTTAAGTCTTCCAACTTTTATAACATTTGAGGTACCGTGTTGTCTATTGCAGCTTGGCTTGTAAAATATGATCGATTTTATGCAAGTGTGCATGGGTGTCAACAGTAAATTGGGTGAAATCGATACTCTATATTAAACTATTTCAACTCTATGCTGATCAACTAGTTTTTTAAAATATGGAGATGAGAAACCTGCACGAATTGTGGAAATGTAACATGTTGCTCCACCCCGTGCTCAGACCCGACACCTTAGATCAGGGGCGTGGCCTATGTAAATGAGCTCCTTTTGATAGCTCCTGTGGGCGGGGACAGACGTCATACGCTGCCCGGGAATCTTCATCAAAGAATCGGAAGTTCAAGAGGGCACAGGAGAGAAAGATAAGTGCGCATTTTTTTTCTTTAATTTACCAGATTGCCCACGGGAATGGTGTTACAGGAATTTCTGGGCCAATGTCTCCAGTCAGTTTGTATTGCAACATCGAACATGCATTTAGAAACATTTCCTCTTTAGTATTTTTCACAAATTTATCACTTTCTTTTAGAACAAGTTTACAATTCCACTAGAAATTGTGAACAAAGGAATTTTTACCCCCCCCACCCTCTCAGGCTCTCTCCCCACCTTGGTCCTTATCTCTCTCTATCTTTCTGTCTGTCTCTCTCTTCCCTTTCTGTCTCTCATCTAGCTCCCTATTTCTGTCTCTTTGTTTCTCTCCCCATCTCTTTTTCTCTCTGTCTAGCTCTCTCCCTTTATCTCTCTCTTTGTCTCTCTCCCCTATCCATCTCTTGGCTTACCTCTGTCTCTCTCTTCCCGCCCTCACTACTTCTCTCTCCCGTAGCACTCTCCCCATCTCTCTTTATCTGTCTCTTTCCTCTATCTTTCTCTCTAACCATTTCTGTCTCTCTCTTCCTTATCTGTCTCTCACGTTATCTTCCTATCTCTATCTCTCTGTTTCTCTCCTCATCTCTTTTTATCTCTGACTCTCTCTCTCCCTCCATCTCTGTCTCTTTCACTCTATCTCTGTATCTCTGTCTCTCTCTTTCCGCACTCTCTACTTCCCTCTCCCCTAGCAGTCTCCCTATCTCTCTTTCTCTGTCTCTTTCCCCAATCTGTCTCTACCCATCTCTAACTCTCTTCTCACGCTCTCTCTCCTCTATCTCTCTCTCTCTCTCTCCATCTCTCTCACCCTCTCTCTCCCTCTGTTTGTCTCTCTTTACTCCTCCCACAGACAGTCACCAGTCTCTTGCTCTCTCCCTTGATGTTCAATACTCACGCAGCCCTCTCCTCCATGCATTCTCTCTTTCATTCCCACGCTCTCACATAAACTTGCCAATTGCGCTCTCTCTCTCACACACACATAGCTCCTCTTTCTCTCTTCGATCGAAGTAGAATTAATTCGCATTTATTAATGGTCGCCTTGCTCAGCACATGGAATATTGTCAGTTCAGCACCTGTCAGTCATCTTTCTCATAATGTCAGCAGAGTTTAATTCTGATTCAACTGCAGTCAACGATTAAAAGAGCTGACGTACAAATATTGAAAATTCTTAATTTATATTTATTCATAAGCAGTCGCTTAAAACCCTGATTCAAGCATAAATTCTTGCGTAAAGTAGATTATTAAAATTCCGTTGCACAGCAAATATTCAAATAGACACAGTGAGCAGATTTTTCCAATTGTTTAGGCAATGGGAGTCAACACCAGCACTTTTTTCCCAGTTTTCTTACTTCCTCACTTTCCTCTGACTGACACTAAAGAAGGAACTTGCATTTATATAGCGCCTTTCACAACGTCGTGACATCCCAAAATGCTTTACAGCCAATGTAGTACTTATTGAAGTGTAGTCACTGTTGTAAAGTAGGAAACACGGCAAACAATTTTCCGCCAAGCCAGACTGTACAAACAGAAATGTGATAACAACCAGATGATGTTGGTTGAAGGATAAATATTGGTCAGGACACCAAGGAGAACCCCCTGTTCTTCTTCAAGATAGTATGGTATCTTTTCCTCCATCTGAGAGAGAAGACATGGCCTCGGTTTAACGTCTCATCTTAAAGTTGGCACCTCCGACAGTGCAGCCCTCACTCAGTACTGCACTGAAATGACAGCCTAGATAAAATTTTGAGATGAAATACCTGGAATGGGGTTTGAATACGATCTTCTGACTCAGAGGCAAGAGTGGTACCAACAAGCCAAGAGGACACCTACTTTGGTCTCCACAACTCTCACAGTGGGCTCTTAGTAAGTATAAATGTTGACGTGTGTGGAGGTTGCAGTTCTCCCACAGGTACTGCTCTTTTTGTTGCGGCATCAACCCAACATGGAGGATAGACCAAGGTCGGACCACTGTCCTGACTTGGAACTGACTCTTTTCCCATGTGTCCTGTGAGATCCACCTCCCTACTACATGGAGCTCTGAGGGGGAGACCAGCAATGACAATCCATCTGTAGACTGGCCAACAATCTTAGTCCCCTCAATTCCATTCCGAACCCAACTGAATTCTCGAGACCGAGAGCAATCAAATGCTTCAAAACTTAAACTTCTATTATTCCCAGTACTAGCACGTCCAAGGCAAAAAAAAACAAATTCATTTTTACACTGCTACTGCGTAGCTTGAATGCCAGGAGACCATCGTCCATGAACCAAGTTTACAATACTAAATACAGCTCCCTTAACCCAGCCTATTTTATCATGGCTCTAAGAATCTGCAGCCCGGTTTAAAGGGTCAGTTCTGGCAGTGTCCGATATCAATATACTGATGTCACAAGTAATAAGTAATCAAATTGCACATAAATGTAAATGGGACTCAATACTAAATACAATGTGATGCAAAATAAAGTTCTCGAGAACCAGATGTAAACACGAGTTTATACGCGAATCAAGCAGTCAAGACAGACACAGCCTCGTGACCTTTAATAAGATAAGAACTTGCATTTATATAGCACCTTTCACAACCTCAAGATGTTCCGAAATGCTTTACAGCCAGTGAAGTAGTTTTTGAAGTGTAGTAACTAGTGTAGTGTAGGAAACTACAGCAGCCAGTTTACACATAGCAAGGTTCCATAAGCAGCAATGAGAAAATGATCTGTTTTAGTGATGTTGGTTGAGGGATAAATATTGGCCCGGAACAGCCCTTTTCTATTTTCAATAGTGACAGTGAATCGTTTACATCCACCCAAGATGGCAGATGTTTAAAGTCTTATCTGAAAAATAGCACCCCTGACAGTGCAGCACTATCACAATAGTGTCAGCTTGCTCTCAGACATGTCAACCTAGATTTTGTACTCAAGTCTCTGGAGTGGGATTTGAACCCACAATCTTCTGATGCAGCGTCAAGAGTGCTATTACTGAGCTAAGGTTGACACCAGTTGTGGACACTTTATCCTGCATAATATGTTAGATACAGGCAGAGTAAGGGGGGACTTTGTCCTGCTTGTGTAGATTAGATACAATAGCTGTGATAATAAGCATTGACGACAGCAGTAGTGAGGTGCACTGCATTAACCTCGTCCCACCCACCTTATTCGTGCTGTTTTGCCTGTCTCTACCTGCCTACCTACCCCATCTCCAAAGATGTGAGGCAACTGACAGATCTAATTCTGGATTCTACAGCCTTCTTTTGAGGGAACATCAGGGTGCTTTATCTCCATTGCAGGAGCCTATGGCAGCTTCATTGGAAACTTGCAGCAGTCCATCCCACCGAAAAACTCTGCTGCACATAACCTGACTCGCACCAAGTCCCGCTCACCCCTCAGCTCACTGACCTATATTGGTTCCTCGGTTTTAAAATTCGCCTCCTTCTTTTCAAATCCCTCCATGGCCTCGCCCTCCCTCTCTCTGTAACCGCCCCCCGCCTCCAGCCCTACAACCCCCCGAGATGTCTGCGCTCCTCTAATTCTGGCCGATGGCACATCCACGATTTGCATCACTTCATCGTGGTGGCAATGGGAGACAGATTATACATTACCCTGCAGACTGGTTTTCAGACCCTGGGCTACAGGCTACTGTCTCCCAGGGCTTTCAGGATCTGATCGGTGCCATTACACCAGCCGGACTGCTGATCAGTGGGGAGGCGGGTCCAGGGGCAGTTGTATCCTGAAGGCTAGAGGTGACATTCCTCAGGATGGCAGTTATGCCATCAGTGCTCCATGGCAAGGCCACATAGACAGTGGCACCAGTGTGCCCAAGCACATGCTCCAGAGATGCAACCAGCAGTGGCTCCCTCCCAGAAACAAGTTTTCCCGAGAGCAGGGCCACCTCAGTCCCATTAGCTTTTTGTGGCTGGCCCGCAGGATGCACCCAGGCAAAGCAGTGCAATGGGAGAAAGAAAAACATGATTAGATACTCAGGTGAAGCACAGTGTGAAGAGAGAGTAAGTTGCCTTATGGTCACTTTTGAGTTCCTTGTATTAAAGGAGAATAGGCCCTTATTTTATGCTCAGTTATTCATGGACATTATTCTTATACAGGAAAGGGTGCACTTATCCCGTGTTGACTTATCCAATCAGCTGATTAAGACTTGCATGGTCATGCAACGCCAAGGAAGTCTGATGTGATGTGACATTCTCGGGTGGGTACTGGACTGAAGGATTCACTATTTATTTGAAGGTGAGGGAGAAGGGGTTAAGCAAAGATTAAACAGGTGAGAACATTTCATTGATAAGTTGAGTTCTGGTGCCTCTTGCAGATGTCACTGAGGAGTTTTTTCCAACTGCTTTAAAAGTTCTTCTGTAACTCCAGCAATCCCTCTGAAAAGGTTCTTCAGGCTCCAAAGTGAAGCACTTCCACCAGTATCAGCCGATAGTAGCAACAGGCCCGCCTCTTTTAGTTCATTCCAAATTCTGTATAATGGGTATAATGTTCTGGTAAGTAATATTCACGCCATACAAGTGCCAGGCAGTAACCATCTCCAACAAGAGTCAAACCACCTAAACTTTATATTCAATGGCATTACCCTACCAATCAACATACTGAGGGTCGCCATTGACCAGAAATTTAACAGGACCAGTCACGTAAATGCCGTGGCTACTAGAGTAGGTCAGAGGCTGGGCATTGTGTGGCAAATGTCTCACCTCCGGACTCCCCAAAGGCTCTCCACTACCTACAAGGCACAATTCAGGAGTGTGACGGAATACTCTCCACTTGCCTCGATGGGTGCAGTTGCAGCAATAGTCAAGAGGTTTGACCCCATCCACTTGATCGGCAACACACCCACTACCTGACACATCAACTTTCTGCACCACCATTGAAGGGGAAGGGCAGCAGGTGCATGAGAACACCATCTCCTCCAAGTTCCCCTCCAAGTCACACACCACCCTGACTTGGACATATATCACCGTTCCTTCATTGTCGCTGGATCAAAATCCTGGAACTCCCTCCCGAACAACACCATCATAACACAGACTGCAGTGGGCCAAGGAGAAGGCAACTAGGGACGGGTAATAAATCTGGCATTGCCAACGATGCCCATATCCCAAGAATGAATTTCAAAAAAACCTTGGTTGCATTGGAGCACATTGGGATATTATAATTTATGGTACTAAGTTCCCAGCAGCATCATGTGTGTGTGTGTGTGTGTGTCGGGGGCGCGGGGGGGGGGTTGCGGGGAGAGGGGGTCACAGGTTACAGGACATTCATTACAGGATGTTAAACTCAGCAATAATGGTCCCTGCCCTGGAACCCACCTCCAAAAAAGCCTGTACACTCAGAACTCAGCGAAAGTAGTACGTGGATTCAAGGCCCATATCTTCCAATACTGTTGAAGTGTGCGTGTCTGGAGGTGTGAATAAAGTGTATTCATTGGTTGATTTTCTCAATGAACATGTAGCGTGAGCCACACAGGCAACAAGGGACCCAGGTTCAATCCCTGGTTGGTGAAGAATTAGCTCTAATTGCACCCAGCACCCCGAAGGAAAATCGGGTGTTGGTCCTGCTCAGGATCATTATCAAGAGTTTGGGGGGGATCAAGTCCCACTTCAGGGTCTTGAGCAGTAAATCAGGCTGGCGTTTTGGTGCAGTATCGAGGGAGCGCTGCACTGTCGGAGGTGCGATAATTCAGATGAGACATTAAACCAAGGCCCCGTTTGCTCTTTCAGGTGGATGTAAAAGATCCCGTGGCACTATTCCGAAGAAGAGCAGGGGAGTTCTCCCGGTGATCTGGCCAATGTTCATCTCTCACCCCACTCCTAAAAGCATATTATCTGGTCATGATCACATTGCTGTTTGTGGGAGCTTGCTGTGCACATTGCACCAGTGCTCTACTCGGAACTCCTTCATGGCAAACGAGCCAAAGGTGGGCAGCAGAAACATTACAAGGGCACCCTCAAAGCCTCCCTGATAAAGTGCAACATCCCCAATGACACCTGGAAGTCCCTGACCAAAGACCACCCTAAGTGGATCCGGGAGGGCGCTGAGCACCTCGAGTCTCGTCGTCGAGAGCATGCAGAAATCAAGTGCAGGCAGCGGAAAGTGCGTGCGGCAAACCAGTCCCACCCATCCCTTCCCTCAACGACTATCTGTCCCACCTGTGATAGAGACTGTGGTTCTCGTATTGGACTGTTCGGCCACCTAAGAACTCACTTCAGGAGTGGAAGCAAGTCTTCCTCGATTCCGAGGGACTGCCTATGATGATGACGATGATGCACCAGTGACTGCAATTTTTTTTTAAGTATTTCGTTGGCAGCAATGCGCTTTGAGACATCCTGAGGTCATAAAAGGTGCTTATATAAAGGCAATTCCTTCTTTCTTTCAATTGGCATTAATGTGTCTTGTTGATTTAAGACTCAGGCAGAACTTGGGGATTCAACCCCACAGGCAGAGGACTAGGATGACGTAAACAGCCGCTAACAAAACGGCTGCGGGATGAATATAAATACTTCCCGAAGAAGCTGGTATCTCAGCAATGGTGAGCTGTTTGGGGCTGCGAGCAGGCTGCCAATCGTGTGGCGTGATCCTTCACCTGGGGGTTGGGGGCCGCAGCAGGGGGCAGCATTGACACGTTCTGGTCTGTCTGTCAGGTAGATCAGGAGCAGGCCTCAGCAGCGGGGGGTTCATTTTCTCTCAATTTGACCTTTAAATTGGGCCCTAATCATTCCCGGTAGGGGGAACAGCACTTTGTAATCTCCCCAGCTCAGCAGCCCCCTGCTTATGGGATAGCATTTTCCTGAACCACGGGACTCTGCCAATCCAACACACTGCCTGACAAGCCGGCCGCTGACAATGTGTGAAATGGACTGAGGCAGGGGCCCAGTGGGGGAAAAGCTTTGTGCTGCCTCTCGGCAGGTGAGCGCTCGGAACTCCGGACCACACACACACGGCCTCCCCCTTAGAAATCCCAAGGTGCCGGCAATCCTGTAGCTCCTGTAAATCAAATTTCAATCAAGTGTCCCCTGATTAAAGGGGGCGGGGGCACCAAAACCGACATATTAAACAAATTAACTTTTAACAATAAAGCGTCAAATTAAAAGTTGGTTGCCCGGGGTGATGATGTGCTCCAGTCCCTCCGGTGCCCACCTCTCACAGGCATCCTACAACTATTTTGTTGTATCTGTAAAACAATTAAATCGCTAACTCAAGTGTCCCCTGATTAAAGGGGCGAGCACTAAAACCAACAAACTTAAACAAATTAAACTTTAGACATTAGGTGGTTCAAATTAAAATTTGGTTGCTTGGGGTGACCTTTAAATTGGATCCGTCCGGTGCCCACCTCTCGCAGGCATCTTACAACCCCCACCCCCCTCCCAGACCTCTCCCAGGTTTTTTATTTCGACTGAATCAAGGATGGAGTCCCCTGGATGTTTTTGCGAGTTAGTTAATTTCAAAGTACATCCTACTCCAGCGGGCGGCGAAGAAAGGGAGGGCGCACTGGAAATGCGAGGGCCTGAAAGTGTTTTTTGTGCTCGGGACAAAGGGCTGCTGGGCGATGATGGACTTCTGCTTGACTGGCGCTCAATGGAGCTGGCCCCAGCCCAGGGCTGCGCTCTCATTGAGGCAAGGCTCCAGCTGTTGCCAACAAAGGGGCCGCTCTCGATTGGAAATGGCACGCCACTGAAGCCCTGCTTTGTTTCAATTATTTTCCCACTATGGGAGAAAGTGGCTGCTCAGAAGGAAGGGAAGCCTTGATTAGCCAAGATCCCTCAGAAGCGTGTGATGTGCGAAAAAGAAGCAAAAAAAAAACAGTGGAAAGGGGTTGATTCTGAGCATGCGCCTGCTCCGCTAACTTCAGCACAGACAGCCTGGTCTGATGGACACTTTCCCTTTCACGCTCCAACACAGGAACCGTTTCGCCAAATTAGCACAAGTCAATGCCACTTAAACAAATCCCTAATGAAATATTACTGCGACTGAAACAAACCGAAATGAAACAGTCCTCTCCCCTGCCGATCCAGAGTCAATCTCACTCATTAACGGAACTTTAGCCATAAGTTCTACTCCAATACTTTTTATGGGCCAGGACACATGCCGCCGTATAATTCAACGCTTCGCTGAGATCTCTCTGAGGAAAATCTCATGTATCCACTTTATATCCAATTCATTAAAATAAATTTCAATATAATTAAAAGCAAAGAATAAATTGTGGTGAATAATAATTACCGGGCGTTTTTTTTTGTGAATAAAGTTTTGGTCATGTCATCAATGTCTTGTCATTTTTCACACAAAGGTTAGTGGAAATCTGAAACCTGCGCCAAAAAGCTGTCGAGGCTGGGGGTCAATTGAAAATGTCAAAACTGAGGTGGATAGATTTTTGTTAGGTATTGAGCGTTTACCGAAACAAAGCGGGTAAATGGAGTTGAGATGCAGATCCGCCATGATCTAATTGGATGGTGGAACGGTTTCGAGGGGCTGAATGGCCTGCTGCTGTTCCTGTTAACGCTGCAGAGTCAATCATGCAAGGGCCCACACTGCCGTCAGGGACTCACCCGCAGTCAGTGTGTACCGGGAAAGCTGATGAAGGCATCATCATAGGCAGTCCCTCGGAATCGAGGAAGGCTTGCTTTCACTCTAAAAATGAGTTCTCAGGTGACTGAACAGTCCAATACAGGGATTTCAGTCTCTGTCACAGGTGAGACAGACAGTCGCTGAGGGAAAGGGTGGGTGGGACTGGTTTGCCGCACGTTCTTTCTGCTGCCTCCGCTTGATTTCTGCATGCTCTCAACGATGAGACTCGAAGTGCTCAGCGCCCTCCCGGTACCGTTTCCTCCACTTAGGGCAGTCTTTGTCGGTGGGGATGTTGCACTTTATCAGGGTGGCTTTGAGAGCATATTTTTTGATGGGTGCATGAGAGGTCCGGCTGATGGGACAGAGCCCAGCAAAATGTACCCACATTTATCTGCTCCGTGGCTCAGTCATTAAATGCCCGTACAGACCTGGAAGGTCCCATGTTTGATTCCTGGTCTAGGTTGAGTTTGCTGATCTCACCCAGGATGATAGTCGGTATGCTACGAGTGGAGCAGGGAGCTGCGAAAATAAGGTAACCTTCCTGCACCTGATTATTAACCAGTCACCTGCTGGAAAGTGTGCAACAACACCAACTTGTATTTATACAGCGCTTTTAATGTAGTACAATGTCCCAAGGTGCTTCACAAGAATGTTTTAAGATGAAACAAATACATTTGACACCGAGCCACATAAGAAATTACGGCAGGTGACCAAAAGTTTGGTCAAAGAGGTAGATTTTAAGGAGCATCTTAAAGGTGGAAAGAGAGATAGAGAGGCGGAGAGGTTTAAGGAGGGAATTCCAGAGCTTAGGGCCCAGGCAGCTGAAGGCCCTACCACCAATGATAGAGTGATTATAATCAGGGATGCTCAAGAGGGCAGAATTTGAGAAGTGCAGACATCTTGGGGGTAGTGGGGATGGAGGGGATTACAGAGATAGGGAGGGTCGAGGCCATGGAGGGATTTGTAAACAAGGATGAGAATTTTGAAATCGAAGCGTTGCTTAACCGGGAGCCAATGTAGGTCAACGAGTACAGAGGTGATGGATGAGAGGGATTTGGTGTAAGTTAGGACATGGACACATGTTCAGGCTTTGGGTGAGTTTTGCCCTGAAGGGACCTCAGTTTCTTTTTCAATCCTTAAATCACATTGCTCTCGCAACGCCGTTATCAGCTCGCACTTCCAGCAAGTTACGGAGCAGAAAAATCATCGAGCTGAAGGTTGTATCAGAAAGTCTAACTAAAGGCACATGTCGCGAAGTGTCCCATTCCAGCAAGGTCCAGCCGGAAATAAACAATATACACTCGGAACTTCAGCTATGAGGCAAATTCCTCTCAGAGTATAAGTATATTTAGTTCCGTCTGTACAGCTGTTTCTTACAAGCTGAAGGACATAGTTTTGTGTTACTTTGTGTAAGGGAAGTGTCTGTAACAGATGGAATTAAATGCAAAAGAGGAAAGATGCTCCAAATGGTTTCTGACAGAAACAAACTTTGTGAAATGGGACATAGAGGTTTAAGCCTTTGCCTCACAGTTTGATGAACCTGTTGCACCCCAAGTTGAACCAGTCACATGGTAAAGTTCCCATCTTATTCAACCCCTCCAATTCTTTCCTCTTGAAGGCACGGACTATTGCTGAGGAATGGTACCACTTATACTGATCAGTCTTTGATACCTTGCCCAAGTGACCATTCGAGCCTAGACAGTGAGGGAGAAATTTTAACTTTGCCCATCTGACAGAAACTGGGCGAAGTGGGCAGTTAAAATGGTGCGGGACACCTACCCAAATCCAGACCCACCATTAATCCTGTCAGCTGTGACTCAGTGGGTAGCACTCCCACTTCTTAGTCAAGAAGGTTGTGTGTTCAAGTCCCACTCCAGAAACTTGAGCACTAATCCAGGCTGACACTCCAGTGCAGTGCTGAGGGAGTGCTGCACTGTCGGAGGTGCTGTCTTTTGGATGAGGTGTTAAACCGAGGCCCTGTCTGCTCTCTCAGATGCCGTAAAAGATCCCATGGCACTATTTCGAAGAAGAGCAGGGGAGTTATCACCCGTGTCCTGACCAATAGTTATCCCTCAATCAACATAACAAAAACAGATTATCTGGTCATTATCACATTGCTATTTGTGGGAGCTTACTGTGCGCAAATTGGCTGACGCATTTCCCACATTACAACAGCAACTTGAGGTGTCTCCAGCAACTTGAGGTGTCTACTGTACATGGTCCATGTCTCTGAGCCATACAAAGGGCAGGTATTACTACAGCCCTGTAGACCATGAGCTTGGTGGCAGTTTTGAGGGCCTGGTCTTCAAACACTCTTTACCTCAGGTGGCCGAAGGCTGCACTGGCGCACTGGAGGCAGTGTTCGATCTCGTCGTCGATGCCTGTTCTTGTTGATACAAGGCTCCCGCGACATGGGAAGTGGTCCACAGTGTCCAGGGCCGTGCCGTGGATCTTGATGGCTGGGGGGTGTGCTGTGCGGTGAGCTCTCCGCAAGATCCTACAAATCTCCTGGGATAGGCGCACCAACATCAGCATTCTCATTCAGGCTAACATCCCCAGCATTGAATCACTGACCACACTCGATCAGCTCCGCTGGGCAGCCCACATAGTCCGCATGCCAGACACAAGACTCCCAAAGCAAGTGCACCTTCACGGCAAACGAGCCAAAAAGTGGGGAGCGGAAACACTACAAGGACACCCTCAAAGCCTCCCTGATAAAGATCACCCTAAGTGGAGGAAGTGTATCTGAGAGGGCGCTGAGCACCTCGAGTCTCAACACCGAGAGCATTTTTTTTTTCAAAATATACTTTATTCATATAAAAATTTGCACAATACATTGGAAAGCAGTTCAGTACATTTGGATGTGGTCAGCAATTCCATACAATACATTTGGATGCTAACGACAGTGCCGTTCAATACATTTGCTTGCTTTACATTTTGAGGTACAATTCAGTACAAATAGGATTCATTGTAATACAGTCATCAAATTACGTTACATGTGGCACTATATGGTACATGGAATGGGTGAGGGTACAGTTATATTTCTTTGGAACATACATTACTAAACAGAACTTGCATTTATACATGACACTACATAAGTGTTTTCAGATAATGGTGCACTATGTACACAAAAAGTTTACAAGTACAGCCCGAGGAGAGTTTTATACTGATTCCAGCCCCTGGGTTTACCGTGGCGGAAGGGCTTTAAACTGTGGCTCTTCCCCACCGTGCCTTTGTGGTGACTGCACCAATTTTTAGTGCGTCCCTCAGCACGTACTCCTGGATCTTGGATTGCGCCAGTCTGCAACACGCAGACGTGGACATCTCCTTACTCTGGAACACCAGCAAGTTTCGGCAAGGCCAAAGTGCGTCTTGCACCAAGTTGATGGCCCTCCAGCAGCAGATGATGTCTGTCTCGGTGTGTGTCCCTGGGAACAGCCCGTAGAGCACAGAGTCCTATGTTACGGAGCTGCTTGGGATGAACCTCGACAGCAACCGCTGCCTCTCCTTCCAGACCTGCCTTGCAAAGGGGCAATTCCGAAGGAGATGGATGACAGTCTCGTCCGCACCACAGCCAACTCGGGGGCAGAGTGCCGTGTCTCTGAAACCCCAGCTGTGCATGAAGGATCTGATGGGTGGGGCCCTCCTCACCGCCAACCAAGCTACATCTTGGTGCTTGTGTGAAAGCTCTGGCGATGAAACGTTCTGCCAAATGAGTTTGACAGTCTGCTCGGGGAACCACCTAACAGGGTCCACCCTCTCCTTCTTTCGTAGGGCGTCCAGGACCTTATGTGCCGACCACTGCTTTATGGCATTGTGGTCAAAGGGTTTTTTCTGAAAAACTTTTCCACAAAGGACAGGTGGACAGGTATGGTCCAACTGGTGGGGCGTTTCGTGGCAGCGTGGCCAGATCCATCCTTCGCAACACCGGGGATAGGTAGAACCTCAGCACGTAGTGACACTTGGTGTTTGCGTACCGGGGGTCTGTGCACAGCCGCACACAAAGGTGGCCATCAGGATGTGGGCCACGTTCGGAACATCCTTTCCTCCATTGTCCAGAGATTTGTACATCGTGTCTCTGCGGACACGGTCCATTTTGGACCTCCAGATAAAGTGGAAGACAGCCCGGGTGACTGCCGCAGCACAGGAGCGAGAGATGGGCCAGACCTGTGCAACGTGTAGCAACCCCGAGAGCACCTCACTCCTGATGACCAGGTTCTTTCCTGCAATGGAGAGGGAGCATAGCTTCCACCATCCCAGTTTTTCTTTCACTTTGGCGATACGCTCTTCCCAGTTTTTGGCACACACCCCATCCGCTCCGAACCGTATTCCCAACACCTTCAGGTAATCTGGCTTAACGGTGAAGAGAATAAAGGCTCAGTCGGCCCAGTTGCCAAAGAACATGGCCTCGCTTTTGCTGCGATTGACCTTTGCACCCGAGGCCAGTTCAAACTGGTCGCAGATTGTGAGCAACCTGCGGACCGACTGCGGATCCGAGCAAAAGATGGCGATGTCGTCCATGTACAAGGAGGTCTTGACCTGAGTGCCTCCGCTGCCTGGGATCATCACCCCTCTTACGCCTGCGTCCTTCCTGATGGACTCGGCAAAGGGCTCAATACAGCACACAAACAAGACAGAGGAGAGAGGACAGCCTTGCCTGACTCCAGATCTGATCAGAAAGCTTTCAGTTTCCCATCCATTGATTAGAGCTGCGCCACTGATGTCTGTGTAGAGCAGTTGGATCCAATTGCGGATACCCTCCACAAACCCCATTTTGGAGAGCACGTCCATCAGGTATGTGTGCGATATCCTGCCAAAGGCCTTCTCCTGGTCTAAGCTGATTAAGCAGGTGTCCACCCCCCTGTCCCACACGTAGGTGATCGTATCCCTGAGCAGCGCGAGGCTATCAAAGATCTTCCTGCCGGGGACAGAGCAGGTCTGGTCCAGGTGAATCACCAGCTCCAGAGCAGACTTGACCCTGTTGACGATGACCATTGACAGGATCTTGTAGTCCACATTGAGCAGCGAAATGGACCGCCAGTTTTTGATTTCCTCCCTCTCCCCCTTCTGCTTGTAGGTGAGGGTGATAATGCCTTTCCTCATCGATTCCGACATGCTGCCAGCCAGAAGCATACCTCCGTACACTTCCAGCAGGTCTGGGCCCATCCAGTCCCACAGAGCCGAATACAACTCGACCGGTAAGCCGTCGCTTCCAGAAGTTTTACTCGTCGCGAGGGACCGGACGGTCTTTGTCATCTCGTCCAGAGTTAGCGAGTGGCCCAGACTCTCCCGCTCGCTGTCATCTAAGACCTCCGAGATAGACGACAGGAAAGACTGGGAGGCCATGCGGTCTGTGGGTTTGACGTCATACAACCTGGCATAGAAGGATTTGCTGATCCTCAGCATGTCAGGCTGTGAAGATGTCACAGAACCGTCTTCTTCCTTTACGCTGGTGATCACAGAGCTCCCCCTGTGTACCTTTTGGAAAAAGAAACGCGAACACGTCTCATCCTGCTCGATGGAACGGACTCTGGAGCGGAAGATGATTTTGGAGGACTCTGAGGCAAAGAGCGAGGCGTGCTGGCCTTTCACCTCTTCGAGTTCCTCCACGACATTGACCCCCATCGACTGCAGCAGGAGCAGGTTTTGCATACTCTTCTGGAGTTGGGACAATTCCCTCTGTCTCCCTCTTGCCTCCTGAACACCTTTGAGGATGAAGAACCTCTTGATGTTCATCTTGATTGTTTCCCACCAGTGCATCGGGGAATCGCAGAATGGTTTTACGGTTCTCCAACCTTTGTAATCCCTCTTGAGTTCCTCAATGTTTTCCGGAGTCAACAGTTTCATGTTCAGCTTCCATATCCCTCTGCCGACTTTCTGGTTTTCCTGTGGGCGACAGTTGGCCAGTTGGAGGCAGTGGTCAGAGAAGAACACCGGCGTAACGTCGGTGGATCTGACCTTGAGCGTATGGGACACAAACAGGAAGTCTATTCTGGAACGGATGGACCCGTCTGGTCTCGACCAGGTGTATCTGTGCGGTGCTCCGTCTGCAGGTTTGCTGAAGACATCGCACAGCTTGGCATCTTTTACCGTGTCCATCAGGAGTCTGGACATGGTGTCCAGCTTGCTGTTGGCTCTGCTGGATCGTCCAGCCGCATTGATGATGTAGTTGAAGTCACCGCCCAGAATGACTGGCCTGGACATTGCCTGTAGCAGTGGGAGCTGCTGGAAGAGGGCCAGTCACTCGTTCTTGAGAGCTGGGGCATAAACATTTATTAACCTGAGAGGGGAATTTTTGTACATTACATCTGCTATGAGGAAGGCCGCCCAACACCTCCTTAACTTCGGTGATGGTGAAGTGGCCTCCCCGCAGCAGAATGCCCAGGCCGGAGGCCCGGCAGTCATTGCCTCCTGACCAGATGGATGGTCCATGGGTCCACCATCGTGACCACTGCCGGTAACTGCTGAAGTGCGGCAGACCGCACTCCTGCCGAGAGCATGCAGAAATCAAGCGCAGACAGCGGAAAGAGCATGTGGCAAACCAGTCCCAGCCACCCCTTCCCTCAACGACTATCTGTCCCACCTGTGACAGAGTCTGTGGCTCTCGTATTGGACTGTTCAACCACCAAAGAACTCACTTTAGAAGTGGAAGCAAGTCTTCCTCGATTCCGAGGGGCTGCTTATGATTACAACAGTGACTACACTTCAAAAGTACTTCATTGACTGTAAAGCATTATGGGATGTCCGGTGGTCATGAAATTCACTATATAAATGCAAATCTTTCTTTGGCTAACTGACACTCTCTTTGAGAAGGTAGGACCGAGGGTCTCAGAATGTGTCAATATTTACAGGAGCCCAATATTTGGGGAGTCCCCAAATAGAAAAGTTTGAAAACCACCGCTCCTCAAAATATTCTCAAGAAGAGGATGTCCTCCAGTGACTAGAGCCAGGAGGATCCCACAGGAGATGTTTGCTGCATGCCCTGGTCCATTATCTAGACTGATGGGGAACTGTCATTTGGTTTTGTATCACCAGTAACTTTGCTGTGGCCTTACCGTTCTCCCGAGATGCTGCCGGCCTCATTCCAGACCACGTGTTCTTTCTCTGTTTGTCTTTTATACTCCAAAAAGTTTCATTAATATTCATCGAATCCAACAAAGCTTGAAGTTGTTTTCTCTCTCCAATTTTCTGCCTGCCTCGCCCTCAGTAACACATGCCAGGGTGCTGATCCACTGGCACAAGCCCTCCTTCTGGTGTCTTGCATCTGAGCACCGCTGGTCAGACTGTTGATGAGCAATATGACCATTGACGACCATCAAAACGAAGCCCAATTCTATCTGCAACTGGCACCCACACACATGCCCTTTACATTTGGTTAGTGATCAGGAGCAGGAAAGCACTCGACTTTTCTTCTGGGATGCTTGGGACTGAAACTGGGTCCCATGTTGTCTGCATGGCTCAGTCTCACACTGCATGTTTGGAATGAGATTATTCATGTCTGTGCAATGCAAGAGTTTGCTATACTTGCAGATGAGCAGGCACTTGAATATCGAAAGATATGGGCCCTGAATTTAGGTGCTGCTTTTGCTGAGTTTCTGAGTGTGCAGACATTTCTAGGGTAGGACCCATTACTGCTGAGTTTCCGCCTTGAAATGGCTGTGCTGTAACTTGCCTGTTAACAGCGGGCCTCACAAGAAAACCTTGGGCCTCCCTTGTCTTGGGTACCCCTGCTGCCCTGAATGCCTCCGCTCCCAACCCACCTCTATCCAACCACCCTTCCCAAACACCGCCCCCCCCCCCCCCCTTCCATACCACCTACCTGACTGCTGGGGTCCAATGGCACTGGGTGCGGTCTCCTACCTGCATTCTCCTGCTCCCTCCCGCCAGCCTGCTGTACATCTGGCTATGTTTGAGCAGGACTACGATGAAAGTTATGGCAATGAGGCCAGGCCATTGAGATCGGCGGAGCTTCCAATTCCCCGGACTCACCGGGACCAGGCTCGCTTGCATTTTACACTCGGCCCCCGCCACTCCATTTAAAATCAGGACCATGGTGCCTGGCAGGATGACTCCCTGGAACATGGGAAATTTGAATCAGTTGATGTAACTGGTTACGGATGACAAGCTGGTCACTGGCAACAAGCAGCATCAATTAAGGCAGAAGTTATCACTCAGATTGATGGAGCATGGTAACCCCATTAACACGAGAGTACCAGTGGCTCCTCCTGCAACTTCACATTGGTGTCTAAACTTGATTTGATAGCCCCTAAACTCTGGAAATTCCTCTCTAAGCCTCTCCACCTCTCTTCATTTAAGATGCTGCTTAAAACCTACTTTTTTGACCAAGCTTTTGATCAGCTGTGCTAATATCTCCTTATGTGGCTTGGTGTAAAATTTTGTTTGATAACACCGCTGTGAAGCACATTAGGACATTCCATTCCATTAAAGGCTCTATATAAATACACAATGTTGTTATTGTTTGAAGAGATGGTGTACAGTAATGCTACATGCAATATGGCCCTGGAGCTACTTGCAGTCCATCACCTCCTTCTGTAGTCAAGTTCCCACAATAAGTCTGTCCCAGCCCAGGCAAAGACCATTGTTCTTTATAAATGGGTTTACAATTCATTTAATTATAGGTAGAGCACAGAAAAACCCTTCTGCCCATGTGTTATAAACAGAGTAAGTTACGGCCAATATCCGCTCCTTAATATCACTTTGCCAAGACCAGCCCACTCTGAGCCTCTCCCTGCGAACAGAGGCAATGTTATGCTCGTTTATTAATGCAGCTGGATTTCAAAAGGGAATAAATAATCGTTCTGTGTTGTTAAACCTCGCTTAAAATTAATGTGCTTCTAAAAAAATATGCAAAATGCCTAGCTTGAGTATTGAGTTGCCAGCTGTTTTAATGATTTAATAATTGTCCACTCCGAGGCAGGCTAGGTTGTGATGCCGATTGGTCGGGTGTGAAGTACGGACATTGTTACTCTTCAGCCTTGGAGCAGTGCGTTAATGTGTTCAGTCTCTGAGACTCAATGATGTCCTGTCAACACAACAGAGCAGCTGACCTTCCTCGGTGATTGACAACTTTCTGAAGGAGCATTGTTGTCAGCAATTTCTGGTTTGCAAGTGACGTGCAAATCTGTCACAGTGTTTAAAATAAACAGCCCTTTGTGCGGTGTCAGCGACAAGAATCTTCATCGAAGGGATTGCTGTTCAAAAATAGCCGGTTAGGGTTAAGCAAGGTCCTTTAACTCCTGGGGTCTGATGTTCACCATGGTGAACACTTTTTTTCTATCTCCCTCATACCTTCCCTCTGAACCCTACGCAGTGCGTCAATGTACCGTTAGAGGCAGGGTGTGGAAAGCGTTACACAGCTTTGTTAAAATTCACATAGCCCACACTTGTCCACACATCAATAGCAACTGCACATTCATTCCATGCGAAGACCCTTGGGGCATTTCTGAGAGCTATGATAAGGTGCAACTCCCGTCTAAAAATGCAAGTCCTTCAAAATATTTCCCATCTCAATGTTGTTCTCAGTCTGTTCCTGATACTGTGCAGATTGCTCTGATGCTGTGGGAGATGGTCCCTCTTGGTTGGCATTAAGGCACAGAGCTGAGGTAGTGTAGAAGGGATGGGGTAGTGAGCTGTCCTTTTAGTTCTGCACTCTTGCATCTAGCCTACATAGATGGAGTGAAAGTCTTCTCTCGCTGATGGATATTAGATGGATTTTTACGACAATCCAACAACTTCATGGTCACTTTTACTGATATGCCTTTGTTACCTCTAGACCTGACTACTCCAACGCACTCCTGGCTGGCCTCCCACAATCTAACCTACGTAAAGTAGTGGTGATCCAAAACTCGGCTGCCCATGTCCTAACTCGCACCAAGTCCCGCTCACCCATCACCCTTGTGCTCGCTGACCTACATTGGCTTCCAGTTAAGCAACGCCGCAATTTCAAAATTCTAATCCTTATTTTTAAATCCCTCCATGGCCTCGCCCCTCCCTATCCCTGTAATCTCCTTCAGCCCCACAAGCCCCGAGATGTTATCGTAAAATCAGTTCAACAGAACAGGATGAAGCCGACAGCGGGCTGGGACCTCGCTACAGACCCCGGACGCAGCAAACCCGTCTCTATAGGAGAAATCACGGCCCTCCACTTCAACCATGCCTTCTACTGTCGCACAACCTGTCACACCCTGGAACATTTTACTATATTAAAGGCGCTACATAAATACTCTCTGTATCCTGGCATTTCCCAGCATCTCACCCAAGTGGCTATTCCTCACACATAACAAAAAAAGACTTGCATTTATATAGTGCCTTTCACAACCTCAGGACATCCTAAAGCATTTTACAATGAAGCAGTCATTGTTGTAATGTAAGAAACACGGCAGCCAATTTACGCACAGATACTACAAACAATCTCTTTTTAGGTGTTGGTTCGGAGATAAATATTAGCCAGGACACCGAGGAGAACTCCCCTGCTCTTCTTTGAAATAGTGCGATGGGATCTTTTACGCCCACCTGAGAGGGCAGACAAGGCCTCTGTTTAATGTATTATCTGAAAGACGGCATCTCTGACAGTGCAGCACAGTACTGGAGTGTCAATCTAGACCAACAACCTACTGACTCAGAGACGAGAGTGCTATCACTGAGTCACGGCTGATGAGTTTACACAGTGTGGCCTAGACTTTCCAACCAGTCTTATCTTAACCACAGCTTCCGATGTTGTTGTTTGACAGCAGAGAGCACCACTGCTGGTCACAATCCTGTTTCCATCTAGCATCCAAACACATGTTTTCTAGCAGGACCCCTGTGATACTAATCACAACCAGGCCAAATTAATTCCTTCAGTCTTGGTGGCACAAGGCCTATTTGTGACCTCACCTCACCTGAGATCTTCAAACTCAGCACAAATCAAATATCACCTGGGCTCTGGTTGACCTTCTTGACTTAGCATCATATTAGATGGTGCACTAAACCACAGAGACATCGGAGGAGTACAGGACTCAATGGTTTATTCCCATTGGCTTCTCAACCTACGCCCTAGATGTCTGCCTTGTAACCCTAACCAGCTCGCTTAACTCCAGGCTCTTTCAGTGCATTCACAGTCAAGGGAAAATGACACCAAAAACTCTGGAGATTTTCATGGAACCTGGAAAAAAAGTGACAAATTTAATTCTCAGGGAACGGCCAGGAAAAGCACTGAGAATGTAGGCACAATGTCGCCATGGTAACACTCAGATCACTAACGAGGCTCACGTGATTTTCTTTTTTAACCATGTTTCTCACCTCCCCCCACTTCGAAATCTCCCACATTCCCATTCAATGTGTTATACAGGGAAACATTTTACCCAGGATTGGGGGCGGGCAGGTGGGAGCGGGAAGTCTAAAGCTTTTTGTACCTCCCAATGAGGTTTGCTGGAATTCCCCTGCTGAGTATCCTTGTTAGCGTTGGACAGCGTCTTGCTGTTACAAGAAGCAAAACCTTCTGTTGTACCCCAGGATGTTGGCTAAAAACCTCTGTATTGCGAACAGGCCTTTCATTTTGTAAACTCGATCCGCTTCAATTAATGAGACATTGTCCCTCCTGCTCGTCAAGATAATTAAGACCCATGCAAAATGAAATTGAGTCGATGGTTAGGCCCATTGTCCTTCCGTGAAAGCTCTTTTTGTGGAGTGGAGTTTTAGCCGTGGGTGCTGTGTTGTGCTAGTGTGTTATGGTGAGTTTTTGCCTGTATTTAGTATGGGACTGATCACTTTCCGATCCTTTGTGAAAGTTTTAATTGATTTGTGTGCGTAGACATCCTTCGCATATATGAGGATCAATTTGTCGCACCTAGCCAAGGGGTCGTGTAACCACTGTTAAGCTGCGTTTACGCTGCGCTAAGACCCGTGGTGATGGGTTCCACATCCTCAGCTCCTCACGCCTGGCTCCTGTGAACTAAACTTGCAAAGGTTTGCTCAGGTTGGTTTCTGGGAAGGTCCGCTGAAAACAGAGTTAGTGAGATTAGCAAACCAATGAGAAAATAGCAAATAGCACAAGAATGCGAACCTTTAGACTGATCTGGACAAGGGAGTGAATAGGGGATGGACAGGGACAGTATAAGGGTTGAACGGAGGATAAGATAGGAGGTGGGCAGGGCAGTATATGACAGTTGGGTGAGCCACATCGTCTGTATGCCCGACACGAGACTCTCAAAGCAAGCGCTCTACTCAGAATTCCTACACGGCAAGTGAGCCAAAGATGGGCAGAGGAAACGCTTCAAGGACACCCTCAAAGCCTCCTTGATAAAGTTCAACATCCCCAACGACATCTGGGAGTCCCTGGCCAAAGCCTGCCCTAAGTGGAGGAAGAGCATGGGCGGGCGCTGAGCACCTCGAGTCTCTTCGCCGAGAGCATGCAGAAACCAAGTGCAGACAGCGGAAGGAGCGTGCGGCAAACCAGACTCCCCACCCACCCTTTCCTTCAACCACTGTCTGTCCCACCTGTGACAGAGATTATAATTCCCGTATTAGACTGTTCAGTCACCTGAGAACTCACTCTTAGAGTAGAAGCAAGTCTTCCTCAATTTCGAGGGACTGCCTATGATGATGATGATTAGCTGCCAGGTCTCCCAAGCCCGGGTAACCCAGCCAGCGTTAAAGCTGGAACAGAAAAAAAGGGGTAAAAATTCACCTCTGCCCAAAACGGGGTGCATCTTCTGTTTTTTGAGATTTTTCTCCACCGCATGGATAGCAGCGGAGGTGCCGTCAATTTTCGGCACTTGAACGTTTTTTTTTTTGCTCGGGGTGGATGTAGTTGTGGCTGAGGGGCAGAAGTGCCCCTGCAGTGGCTCGGCCGGCCTGATCACTCATCAGTGTCCCATCACACTGACACGTCACAAGGTCTCTTCCCTTCAGTTAAAGGGGTGGGCCGCAGCGAGCTCAGCATATTTTTAATTTAGGTCCACTGGGCCACCAGGGACGGTTTCGGCCGGGCCATCGGCTTGGCACCCAAGATGGGGTGTCAGGCTGCCTGTTGGCGGCCCGGCCGAACCCGGGGGGCAGAATCGTCGGCCCGATCTGGCAGTCGGCCGACAACATTTTTAAAAATGGCATCGCCGGCAGCACCTCCTCCCCTTTATGGGCGGCCACGCCACCAACCAACAAGGACCAACAAGGAGTGCACCGAGACAAAAAGCTGTCGGGGCCACCGGACAGCAGCAGCGCCACTCCCACGGGGAAATTCCTCAAAAGGGATATTTCCCGTGGGGCAATTCCGGGAAGGGGTCGCTGCCGGTCGGTAAGGAGTCGGTGTATGAATGCCATTGCGGAAAAACAGGCGGTGTTCCGCCCCTGATGAAGGGCAATTTGCAAAATGGCAGCCCCCCCCCCCCCACGCCGAGAGTCGGCGGACATTCCGCGCTGCGTTCAGGTGGCCAGAGGCCTGATCGGGAGGGGCAATTTCGTCACCAAAATCTGAGGCACATAGCCTCATTAAAATATTTAAATGAGGGTCGCCTCCTGGAAGCACATTTGTCTTCCGGACCCCCCATCCCGATGCTGTTAAAAAACAGAGGTGCGGGGGTTGGATTCGGATTTGACATTTTTTACTTTTTATCATCCCACCCGATCCAAACTCACCATTTTTGGGGGTTAAAATCCCGCCCCCCCCCCCCCCATGATACACAAAAATAGGTGGAAAAAATAGGCATCCATTTAAAAAAAAAAACATGTTAAAGGGTTCAAATTCGATCTTGGAAATTTCTGCACACTTATTCATGCTGTCTGATCCAAAACTGGGAACTTGACAATGCAAAACCAAGGGCAAAAAGCTGGGATAAAGGTTAAAAATGCACTGGTCGTCAATCAGAAAGAGAAAGAGACACAGAGAGTGAGAGGTTAGGGATTTCCTAAGCTTGGTCCCACAACAATAACACTAACTTGCATTTCTATAGTTTTAATGTAGTAAAACATCCCAAGGCGTTCCTCAGGAGCAAAGTCAAACAAAAATCGACATCAAGCCAAAGAAAAATTAAGATGGGTGACAAAAATCTTGGTGAAAGAGGTAGGTTTTTAAGAAGCATCTTAAAAGGAGGAGAGAGAGGTGGTGAGGTAGTGATAAGAATATCAGCTGTGGCTCAGTGGGTAGCACACTCTCCTCTGAGTCAGAAGGTTGTGGGTTCAAGTCCCACTCCAGGGACTTGAGCACATAAATTTAGGCTGACACTCCCAGTGCAGTGCTGAGGGAGTGCTGCACTGTCGGAGGTGTCGTCTTTCGGATGAGACGTCAAAGAATTCCAGTAAATTTCCCCTTCATGAATCCATGTTGCGTCTGCTTGATTGCACTATTCCTATCAAGATGTCCCGCTATTTCTTCCTTAATGATAGCTTCAAGCATTTTCCCCACTACAGATGTTAAACTAACCGGCCTATAGTTACCTGCCTTTTGTCTGCCCCCTTTTTTAAACAGAGGCCTTACATTAGCTGCTTTCCAATCCGATGGTACCTCCCCAGAGTCCAGAGAATTTTGGTACATTATAACGAATGCATCCGCTATAACTTCCGCCATCTCTTTTAATACCCTGGGATGCATTTCATCCGAACCAGGGGACTTGTCTACCTTGAGTCCCATTAGCCTGTCCAGCACTACCCCGCTAGTGATAGTGATTATCTCAAGGTCCTCCCTTCCCACATTCCCATGACCAGCAATTTTTAGCATGGTTTTTGTGTCTTCCACTGTAAAGACCAAAGCAAAATAATTGTTTAAGGTCTCAGCCATTTCCACATTTCCCATTATTAAATCCCCCTTCTCAATCTTCTAAGGAACCAACATTTACTTTAGTCACTCTTTTCCGTTTTATATATCGGTAAAAGCTTTTACTATCTGTTTTTATGTTTTGCGCAAGTTTACTTTCGTAATCTATCTTTCCTTTCTTTATTGCTTTCTTTGTTATTCTTTGCTGTCTTTTAAAATTTTCCCAATCTTCTAGTTTCCCACTAACCTTGGCCACCTTATACGCATTGGTTTTTAATTTGATACTCTCCTTTATTTCCTTGGTTATTCACGGCTGGTTATCCCTTCTCTTACCGCCCTTCTTTTTCACTGGAATATATTTTTGTTGAGCACTATGAAAGAGCTCCTTTAAAGTCCTCCACTGTTCCTCAATTTTGCCACCGTTTAGTCTGTGGTTCCAGTCTACTTTAGCCAACTCTGCCCTCATCCCACTGTAGTCCCCGTTGTTGAAGCATAGTACGCTCGTTTGAGACACTACTTCCTCACCCTCAATCTGTATTACAAATTCAACCATACTGTGATCACTCATTCCGAGAGGATCTTTTACTAGGAGATCGTTTATTATTCCTGACTCATTACACAGGACCAGATCTAAGATTGCTTGTTCCCTTGTAGGTTCTGTAACATACTATTCTAAGAAACAATCCCGTATGCATTCTATGAATTCCTCTTCAAGGCTACCCCGTGCGATTTGATTTGACCAATCGAAATGTAGGTTAAAATCCCCCATGATTACTGCCGTTCCTTTTTCACATGCCTCCATTATTCCCTTGATTATTACCCGCACCACCGTGAAGTTATTATTTGGGGGCCTATAAACTACGCCCACCAGTGACTTTTTCCCCTTACTATCTCTAATCTCCACCCACAATGATTCAACATTTTGTTCATTAGAGCCAATATCATCTCTCACAACTGCCCTGATATCATCCTTTATTAACAGAGCTACCCCACCTCCTTTCCCTTCTTGTCTATCTTTCCGAATTGTCAGATACCCCTGTATGTTTAATTCCCAGTCTTGGCTTCCCTGCAACCACGTTTCTGTAATGGCCACCAAATCATACCCATTCGTAATGATTTGTGCTGTCAACTCATTTACTTTATTTCGAATGCTGCGTGCGTTTAGGTAGTGTTTTAATACTAATTTTAAACCATGATTTTTAGTTTTGACCCCTCCTGCAGCCCCTTTATATTCATACATATTGTCCCTTCCTATCACCTTGTGGTTTACACTTACCCCAGTGCTACTCTGCTCTGTTGCCTCCTGCCTTTTGCATTCTTTCTTGGGGTCCTGTTCATCTGAGCTCTCACCCACTCTAACTAGCTCAGAGCCCTTCCTGGGTTCTGAATACTCCTCGCCTTGAGGCACCGAGCTTTCGGGCTTGCCTTTTTATTACACTTTGACCCTTTAGAATTTTGCTCTGCAGTGGCCCTTTTTGTTTTTTGCCTTGGGTTTCTCTGCCCTCCACTTTTACTCATCTCCTTTCTGTCTTTTGCTTTTGTCTCCTTTTTGTTTCCCTCTGTCTCCCTGCATTGGTTCCCATCTCCCTGCCATATTAGTTTAACTCCTCCCCAACAGCACTAGCAAACACTCCCCCTACGACATTGGTTCCGGTCCTGCCCAGGTGCAGACCGTCTGGTTTGCACTGGTCCCACCTCCCACAGAACCGGTTCCAAAGCCCCAGGAATTTGAATCCCTCCCTGCTGCACCACTGCTCAAGCCACGTATTCATCTGAGCTATCCTGCAATTCCTACTCTGACTAGCTCGTGGCACTGGTAGCAATCCCGAGATGACTACTTTTGAGGTCCTACGTTTTAATTTAGCTCCTAGCTCCTTAAATTCGTCTCGTAGGACCTCATCCCTTTTTTTTACCTATATCGTTGGTACCAATATGCACCACGACAACTGGCTGTTCACCCTCCCTTTTCAGAATGTCCTGCACCCACTCCGAGACATCCTTGACCCTTGCACCAGGGAGGCAACATACCATCCTGGAGTCTCGGTTGCGGCCGCAGAAACGCCTATCTATTCCCCTTGCCATTGAATCCCCTATCACTATCGCTCTCCCACTCTTTTTCCTGCCCTCCTGTGCAGCAGAGCCAGCCACGGTGCCATGAACTTGGCTGCTGCTGCCCTCCCCTGATGAGTCATCCCCCTCAACAGTACTCAAAGCGGTGTATCTGTTTTGCAGAGGGATGACCACAGGGGACCCCTGCACTACCTTCCTTGCACTGCTCTTCCTGCTGGTCTTCCATTCCCTATCTGGCTGTGGACCCTTCACCTGCGGTAAGACCAACTCACTAAATGTGCTACTCATGTCATTCTCAGCATCGTGGATGCTCCAGAGTAAATCCACCCTCAGCTCCAATTCCGCAACGCGGACCGTCAGGAGCTGGAGGCGGATACACTTCCCGCATACGTAGTCGTCAGGGACACCGGAAGTGTCCCTGAGTTCCCACATGGTACAGGAGGAGCATAACACATGACTGAGCTCTCCTGCCATGACTTAACCCTTAGATACACTTAAATTGGCAACAACAATGCTAAAGTTTACTCAATGTTATAGAAGAGAAAAAAGAAAAACTACTCACCAATCACCAGCCAATCACTTACTGCCTTGGCTGTGACGTCACCTTTCTGTTTCTTTCTACTTCTTTTTTGCCTTCTCCCTGTAGCTGCACAAGCTGGGCCTTTATAGGCCTCTCGCCGACCCCGGACTCACGCCTCAGCGATACACCTCCCGACTGCTGATCTCGCCGCCTTTATAGGCCTCTCGCCGACCCCCGGACTCACACCTCAGCGATGCACCTCCCGACTGCTGATCTCGCGGCCTTTATAGGCCTCTCGCCGACTCCCGGACTCACGCCTCAGCGACGCACCTCCCGACTGCTGAACTCGCGGCCTTTATAGGCCTCTCGCCGACCCCGGACTCACGCCTCAGCGACGCACTTCCCGACTGCTGAACTCGCGGCCTTTATATGCCTCTCCGACCCTGGACTCACACCTCAGCATTCGTGTGGTAGCTGGTGTGCAACGGCCACCCCATGTTAAAAGAATTCACACACAGGCATCTTCCAACCTTTGGAATGAAGTTTGGGATCTGGCCTGCGTTGGTCTTATCAGTCACCTTAGAACTCATTTTGGTGTGGAAGCAAGTCATCCTCGACTCCGGTGGACTGCCTAAGAAGAACAAAAGATGAGTGAGAAAGACATAAAATTGTGAAGGGGAGAGGGAGGGGGAGAGAGAGAAAGCGAGAAGACAAGGTAAATCAAGAGGTAGTTGTTAGGTTTGTGTTCTAACAGCCTGTAGAATATAAGAGGAAGGGAAGACTTAAGTTGCTCCAAGTGAGCCTAACCACTTTCTAAGACACAAGAGTAAATTCACCAATTGTGCGTTCTCAGTCAGGAGTTACACTCCAAGATAGAGCTTTGGGAGTCTTGTATCAGGCATGTGAACAATGTGGCCTGCCCAACGGAGCTGGTCGAGTGTGGTCAGTGCCTCGATGCTGGGGATGTTGGCCCAAAGCAAGCGCTCTACTCAGAACTCCTACCAAGCGAGCCCCAGGTGTACAGAGGAAATGTTTCAAGGACACCCTCAAAGCCTCCTTGATAAAATGCAACATCCCCACCGATATCTGGGAGTTCCTGGCCAGAGACCGCCCAAAGTGGAGGAACAGCATCTGGGAGGGCACTGAGCATCTCGAGTCTCTTTGACGAGAGGATGCAGAAAGCAAGCGCAGGCAGCGGAAGGAGCGTGCGGCAAACCAGATTCCCCATCCACCCTTTCCTTCAACGACTATCTGTCCCACCTGTGACAGAGACTGTAATTCCCATATTGGACTGTACAGTCACCTGAGAACTCACTTTTAGATTGGAAGCAAGTCTTCCCCAATTTCGAGGGACTGCCTATGATGATGATGACACTCCAAGGGAGCATGGTTTGGAGATAGGATCCCAACACGCTAATTCTAATTCTCATACCCATGTCTGACTCCCGCTGGGAATTCAGGATTGATGAGATTACCTTATACTGTACTAAATCTCTAGCCCTATTCTGCCCATATTTATTGGCATCATCCATATCGAACATCAATGCAGCAAGTTTAGCAGGGTGAGATAATGTAGATGCATCAATGAACAGCTTGATGCATCTCTGAACCACAGATTGACTAAGGTAGCTTGGAATGGTCTTGAGGCAAAACAATTCAGACCGGTAGATATAGCTGTGTGTGGGCTGATTCTGGTACAAGCAAACTTCTTTTCATCCCTCTGCCCCTTCTCCAATAAACACATGGGGCTCAAATTTCTCCGGGAGTTGCCCCGCTTTTTTTTGGAACAGGCAGCTTTTTTTGGAGTAACTTAAAAATCACAAATTTCCCCATTGAACTTGCTCCAATCTAAGTCAGTTAGTTAGGTTTTTTTTTTAGTTTAGTTTTTTTCTCCAAAAGGGGGCGTGACCAGCCACTTACGCCTATTTTGGCCATAGAAGCAAATTTGGTCAGCTAAAAGTTACTCCAAACTAACAGGCCAGTGTATGTGGCCACTTTTGTAGGCACAGAAAAACCTTACCTACATTTAAGAAATCAGCGTAGGTAGCCAGAGATAGGTGGGGGCGGGGGGCGGTGGGAGGGAAGGTGAGTTAGAGGATTCTAAAGCACTAAAGACCTTCACAGCATCAGCACAACATCATAACATCATCAGCACAACATCATCAAAAATAAAGAAAAGATAAATCAGCTACTGAAAATAGAACAGTCCTGCATTGCCAACTGCAGAACGCATCGGCTAGCCCTCCCACCAGGGCTAGGGGAGGCAGGCACGCATGACTGTAGGGGTGAGGGATGTTTTTTTATTACAGTTCCTAAATGTTGTGTGGTGATAATGGAACATGATTCAGTCTTAATGCAAAATATATTTTATTGGAAAGTTTACAATGTACTTCCACAACAACAGCAACAGCAGCAAACAAAGGCTGCACCTATCCCTCACCCACATCTCGGGGAAAGTGCACTTCCTCATAGGGTCGGTGATGGTGGTGGGAGGGGTTGGGGGCCCGGCTTGGGTCTGACCGGTGGCTGGTGCGTGGATTGAAGTGAGAGTGGCATTTGAGTATCCGGCCTTTGTGCCTCATTGCATCTGCCATCGTTTGCACACCCTCTGAAATGCCCACCCTCAGTTCCCGTCTCAGTGCTGATATTTCTCCCGACAGTGTCGCAACCTCATCACGCACCCCATTGACGGTCGCCACGAGTGATCTTGTAAGGGCATTGGTCTCCTCACCCAATGACAGAACCTGATTAACCTCTCCTGAGAGCTGCATCTCAGGAGAGACTGGTTGGCTTCTCCTTCCCCCCGCCGTGGGTCTGCCTAGTGGCACCCCTCCAATGTGAGGTGCAGGTTGGCACTGGGTGTTCCAACATGCATTTCACCACCGCCACTGGGACCCACATCCTCAGAAGGTGTGAAACCATAGAATGTCGCCGCGGAGTTCATGGAGGTTTCTGGCATGTGATGCCCTGTACTATGGACTGATCCGTATCATGATCAGCATTCTCCTGTAAACACATTTCCATGGACCCCTCCTCCCCCCCACCTGCCTTGGTCTGGAGCGCATGCATCTGGATCTTCTGTTGGATCCTCAGGATCTTCAGGATTGTCCTCTTCTGCAAAATACAACAGAACAGTCAAGTGGTTAGCAGGATGGGTGGCATGAGTGGTCTGACGCATAGCAGGCCATTCAGCAGGTTGATTTGAAGGGCGACGATGCATTTTAATGACTCACACTCACCCTCGTGTGTGGGTCCAGCTTGTGCAGAGCTGATTTTTTTCTGCAGGTGCGGCTCAGCAAGGCAGCAACCCTCCGTTCCAGGGGTGATAGTTGGTGCAGATTTGGCGGCCCTCCTCTTGTTCTAAGTCTTTCCCTTTTGTTGTGGGCCAATTTCTTCTGCAAAGATGAAAATATAACTTTTCACACATGGTGCACTTCTGATGGGTGGGACATATACAGATGTTCACATTTACAATTGCAATTCCATTTAAAGATGAAGATATTACTTACACTCACTTTTTAACCAACCTCCTGACATTTCTTTTTGCACTGGCTTCCGGATCTTGCGGTATTCACCCCCGCGGAGTATTCTTCTCAACTAGGTTCCATCGTCTTCTCATTTCTTTGGGTGGAACTTTTGTGGGACCACTCTTACTGATATCCAGCTCCAGCCATTTGTCCTCAATGACAGTGACTAGTTTCTCCACTTCCTCATGGAGGAAATTCTTTGTTCTTGTTGCACGCTCTTGCATCATTGGTGTATTGGACTTACACTCAGATTATCTTGAAAAATAACAGTTCTCACCTTTCTTCCACCTATGCAGCATTACTTTCTACTCCCTCAGCCACCCAAAAATCACAATTCACACCTTACCTTTATATATGGTCTACTGCTAAAGCTGCTGAGGCACTGAGGATGCTCTCCCTTTAATTGGCCGATTGCCAAGCTTCCTGCTCCATTCGCGCATTGCGCATACGCACACGCTGAAACCCGCATTGCACATGCGTGCACGCTGAAATGCGAATTGCACATGCGCGCACGCTGAAACAGACTTGCTTCCCCCTGCCGGCACTCGAGGAGACGCTGGGCCCAAGCCCTGCCCCCCTGCCGGCTGTGCTGAGCAAGCGCGGCCCAAGCTCTGCCCCCCACAGTCTCTGCAGCGCCACGCCACGGGACCAGAGCGATTAAGGAGCGGCCAAATTGAAAGGTAAATTTTCGGCGCGTTTGTTGCCCCACAAAGTTGGCGTACCATGGATAACTATGCTGCTCTAGGAGGCTGGGGAAATTTGGGCCCATAGAAACAGAATATCTGAAGGATTTCCCATGTCCAGATTTGTAATTGTAGCAATCAAAAATCTTGCTACTCAAAATCTAACGAAGCAAATGAAACAAACAAAAGTGCAGCAAACAAAAATAGCTCTCACAAATTCAGTTCTCAAAATCCAAAGTTAAAGTCCAGAATTAAAAATGCTCCTGTGAAAAATGCACCAAGTCTCCCTTTAAGAATGAACATGGCTGATCTTCTTTGCCTCTTTTAAAAAAAATTATTTGTTCCTGGGTGGGTGTATCTGGCAAGGCCAGCATTTATTGCCCATCCTTAATTCCCCTTGAGGAAATGGTGGTGAGCTGCCTTCGTGAACCGCTGCAGTCCACGTGGTGAAGGTACTCCTACAGACCACAGTTCTGTTAGAGAGGGAGTTCCAGGATTTTGACCCAGCGACAATGAAGGAACGGCGATATATTTCCAAGTCAGGATGGTGTGTAACTTGGAGGGGAATGTGGAGGTGGTCGTGTTCCCATGCGCCTGCTGCCCTTGTCCTTCTAGGTGGTAGAGGTCGCGGGTTTTGGAGGTGCTGCCGAGGAAGCCTTGGCGAGTTGCTGCAGTGCATCTTGTAGATGGTACACACTGCAGCCACGGTGTGTCGATGATGGAGGGAGTGAATGTTTAAGGTGTGGATGGGGTGCCAATCAAGCGGACTGCTTTGTCCTGGATGGTGTCGAGCTTCTTAAGTGTTGTTGGAGCTGCACTCATCCAGAAAAGTGGGAGAGTATTCCATCGCACTCCTGACTTGTGCCTTGTAGATGGTGGAAAGGCTTTTGGGAGTCCGGAGGTGAGACACTCGCCGCAGAATACCCAGCCCCTGGTTATTTATATGGGTGTGCATTCCTGGTGAGACAATCATCATCATTCAACTACCATTTACTTTAACAGTAAAATGAAGCTAGCACACATGTAAATCGAGTGTGATCTGGACAGGCTGGGGGTAGGCCCTGTTCGTTGAGCCGTGGACCCTGGTTTTCCAGCCACGGTTCACATGATGCACGTCAAGGAGATCAATGCTGCCAGCTGGAAACCATGCTGTCCTCGTTACCACCACGAAGGGAGAGTGACCTCACGATAAAACAGCAGTAATATGGCAGTGCCATGCTAGGCAGGCAGGCACTCTGAGTGAGTGGGATAGAGGGAGCAGGAGGAGTGGGGACGCCTCACCAAAGGCGAGGTTCGGAGATAGGGAAGAAAAGGCCGTATCAACCTATGCCGCCCTCATAAGCCTCTGTGCGCCTAACTGAAGTCTTGGAGACAGGAAGTGGTTGGTGAGGACATTAGGACTTAGAAGGTTAGGAACTAAAAGTAAAAAAAGGGAGAATGTAGCCCCATAGGCCAAGCCCCTCACCCCAATATCACGCGATGAATGACTTTACCATCAATCTGTTGCCCCATGGGAATAGAGGGATGGGAGAAATGGGAAAAATGGACACAGGGAGGCCAAAATGGCCCCCTTTTTTAAGGCCCATTACCGCCTCTAAAAGACGGTAATGAGGCAGTAAGGCCTTACCATCCGGGGGCAGGTAGAGGGTGTGACCTACGCGCAATTGCCCAAGGGCCGGGGGCAGCGGGAAGGGGATTCCGCCGCGCCCGGCGCTCTGACCCTTGTCAGCCGCGCGCCGACCCCTTACTGCCCGGTGGCGACCCCTTTTCTGCTCAGCAGGGGAAATTGCCCCACGTGAGGCTGGAATCTGCCAGTGGCTGGGCGGTACAGTTAGCCAGGCACCCACTCTAAGATGCCCGGCCACTGGCCTGGCCAAACCCCTCCATGGTGGTCCAGTGGGTTCCACGGAAGCCTCACGGTCTCAAAGCATCCCTCCCCTTTAAGTGAAGGGGTGGGATGTTGTGATGTGTCAATGCGACGCGGCACTTCCACATCACGCTGACATCATCACTGTCTCACTGATGCGGTTAGCGCGGTGGTGATGGACCCCGCCCCGATACTACCTCCAATAGCGCCCGAAAGCGCTGAGACACGGTTTCTTGTACTAATAACCAAATTTCCCACCTCTTCCCTCCCACTCTCACCGGTCACTAACTTTTCAGCTAATTCGAAGTGCCCTCTCAAATTTCTCGCTGAGGGCAATTTTGGCCCCAAGCCATGTTGCCCAGTTTGACTTGTGCCCGATCTGGCCAATCTCAATTCATCATTGATGGAATACTCTTGTTCCTTCTCCTTATCCTCCCTTCATTTCCACTGCATTGTAGTCAAGCACCAGCACCTACTGAAGATCAGACTGTCTCAGGACCTCAAGGCCACGGAACTCTGCCTCAGGTGATCCCAGCTTACTACAATCTGGATCCCGGTTTCTAAAACCGATGTTTGATACCACCTCATAACATACGGAATAATTGCCTTTATTAGCTGAGGCATAAAATAAAAGTGCAGGGAGGTTATGCTTGAACTGTATAAAACAATAGTTAGGCAACAGCTCGAGTACTGCGTGCAATTCTGGTCACCACATTATAGGAAAGAAGTGATTGCACTAGAGAGGGTACAGAGGAGATTTATGAGGATGTTGTCTGGACTGCAGAATTTAGCTATGAGGCAACATTCGATAGGCTGGGGTTGTTGGAACAGAGAGGGCTAAGCGGAGACCTTATTGAGATGTATAAAATTATGAGGAACCTAGGTAGGAAGGCCCTTGTCATGTATTTAACCATCTTGCAATGACATAATCATGTAACTGTAACTCATGTACACTGTACCTGTACCCTAGAAATGCACACCCTGATCACAGAGGGTGAACTTGCAGGAGACACTCCTCACCTCGGTTTCCAGGTATAAAAGGGGAGGTCCCACCCAGGGTCAGCATTCCTTGGTCCTGGCAATAAAGGTGAAGGTCACAGAGTGACCGTGTCTGATATATCTATGCCTCGTGTGAGTTTGTAGTAGAGGTGCAGGGGCACCACATTTGGCGACGAGAAACGGGAATCACTGTGCCACCGGTGGCACAGAGGAACGTTACTGTGTGGGTGAGAACTGGGATGACTTTGTGGAAAGACTCCAGCAGAGCTTTGTCACAAAGGACTGGCTGGAAGAGACAGCGGCTGACAAGCGGAGAGTGCATCTACTGACCAGCTGCGGACCACAGACGTATGCGCTGAAGAAAGACCTGCTCGCACCCCAAAAGCCGGCGGACAAGTCTTTTGAAGAGCTCAGCCAGCTGATCAGTGAGCATCTCAAGCCGGCGAGTAGCATACACATGGCCCGGCACCGGTTCTACTCTCACCGGCGTCGGGAGGGACAAAACATCTCGGACTTCGTGGCGGAACTGTGGCGCTTGGCCAGTCTCTGTAAGTTCTCCGATGCCTGCAAGGGGGGAGATATTAAGGAACTTTTTCATTGAGGGCATTAATCATGCCAGCATTTTCAGGAAGCTCATAAAAACTAAGGACTTGACTTTAGAAGGGGCAGCGTTGATAGCTCAGACCTTTATGGCAAGGGAAGAGGAGTCCAAGCTAATTTACACGCGCAGCCCTGGTCCCAGCGTGGCGATGGACCGGGGAGTTAGCATGGTGAACGCAGCTCGGGACCCCGCAGGCAGGCAAGGGCATTTCGAAACTGCCCAGCCAGCAACAGGCTCTAGGGTGGGCTCGCAACAAGTACAATGGAAAGGGGATCGGCAATTCACGCCATCTCGAGGAACAATGCGTCCTGCGATGGGACCATTAACACCCACCATCAGAGTGCTTAGAAACAGCCAAATGGGCAATCAGAGAGGAATGCCTGGTAATAGTCCTTTTGTTAACAGCAATCTCAATCTCAGCTCATGCTGGAGGTGTGGGGGTAGACACACTGCGAAAAGCTGCAGATTCCAGCAATATACCTGCAGGATTTGTAATGTCAGTGGATACTTGGCCAGGATGTGCAAAAAGGCAGTAGCGAGGCTAATCTGCGAGACAGAGGAACCAGACGAGGGGTCTGCAATGCAGAATGAGGCCTGGGGTAAAGCCATAGATGCTGAAGTTCAGCGGGTTCATGTGACTGACATCCATAGCTCATACAGTAAAACGCCACCCATGATGATGAAAGTCTTACTGAATGGCATCCCGGTGCACATGGAGCTGGATGCGGGAGCTAGCCAGTCACTCATGAGTGTCCAACAATTTGAGAGACTATGGCCACACAGAGCTAGCAGGCCCAAACTGGAACACATTGAGACACAGCTATGGATGTACACCTAAGAGATAATTCCAGTGCTGGGCAGTGCAAACTTGGTGGTAACATATAATGGATCACAGAATCGGCTGCCACTCTGGGTCGTTCCGGGAAATGGCCCCGCGCTTTTGGGGAGGAGTTGGCTAGCCGAGATGAATTGGAAATGGGGGGCTGTCCACGCCATTTCATCCGTGGAGTGAAGTTCATGCTCACAGGTCCTGCAAAAATTCGGGTCACTGTTTCAACCTGGTGTCGGTACGTTCAAGGGCACTAAAGTAATGATACGCATCACTCCGGACGCCAGACCAGTGCACCACAAAGCCAGAGCGGTGCCGTACGTGATGCATGAGAAAATTGAATGTGAACTGGACAGGCTGCTCAGAGAGGGCATAATTTCGGCCGTTTAATTCAGCGACTGGGCAAGTCCCATCGTTCCCGTCCTCAAAGCAGATGGCTCCATTAGGATTTGTGGCAACTACAAAGCCACCATCAACCAAGTATTGCTGCAAGACCAATACCCGCTTCCGGGAGCGGTGGGCCTTTTTGCCATGCTGGCAGGTGGCAAGCTGTTCACGAAGTTGGACCTCACTTCGGCCTACATGACTCATGAACTGGCTGAAGAATCCAAGCTTCTGACCACTATCACGACGCACTGGGATTATTTGTCTACAACAGGTGTCCGTTTGGCATTCGTTAGGCAGCAGTCATCTTTCAGAGAAACATTGAAGGCTTGCTCAAATCCATTCCTGGAATGATCGTATTCCAAGACGACATCCTTATAATGGGTCGAGACACCGAAGAACACCTCCACAACCTGGAGGAGGTGCTACGCCGATTGGATCAGGTAGACTTGCGGCTGAAAAAGGCCACGTGTGTGTTTTTGGGCCCAGAGGTTGAGTTTTTGGGCAGGAGGGTTGCCGCAGACGGGATCCGGCCCACTGAATCAAAAACGGAGGCGATCCTCCGGGCGCCCAGGCCTGGCAACACGCCAGAGTTGCGATCATTCCTGGGACTTTTGAACTATTTTGGGAACTTTCTGCCGAACTTAAGCACATTGTTGGAGCTGTTACACATGCTCCTGCATAAAGGTTGTGAATGGTTTTGGGGGGACTGTCAAGAACGGGCTTTCAATAAGGCGAGGAACCTGCTGTGTTCCAACAAACTGTTGACTTTGTATGACCCCTGTAAAAAACTGGTCTTAACATGCGATGCGTCATCCTACGGGGTTAGGTGTGTATTGCAGCAGGTTAACGATGACGGCCGACTCCAACCGGTGGCTTACGCCTCCAGGTCATGCTCCCAGGCAGAGCGTAGATACGGTATAGTCGAGAAGGAAGCACTCGCACCGTGTTTACGGTGTAAAAGAGATGCACCAGTACCTTTTTTGTAGACAGTTTGAGCTAGAGACGGACCACAAGCCGTTAACATCCGTGTTGTCCGACAGCAAGGCTGTCAACGCCAATGCGTCAGCTCGCATACAGCACTGGGTCCTCACGCTGGCTGCGTATAACTACACCATACCGCACCGGCCAGGCACCGAAAATTGCGTCGATGCGCTCAGCAGGCTCCCACTAGCCACCACCGAGGGGGCGTCGGAGCACAGCGCCGAGATGGTCATGGCCGTTGAGGCTTTTGACACTGCGGGCTGCCCCATCACAGCGCGACAGATCAAACTCTGGACCAACAGGGACCCCTTCCTATCCATGATAAAGAAATGTGTCCTGACTGGGGATTGGGCGCCCGCACACAGGGCAAGCCCAGAGGAAGTCAGACCGTTTCAGAGACGGATGGATGAGCTCTCCATCCAAGCCGACTGCCTGCTATGGTGCAGCCGGGTAGTCATGGTGCAGGGGCACCACAGACCTATTTCTCTTAGCAGAGGCGTCATCAACCAGGCGGTATAGATTTAAAATAATTAGTAGGAGGTTTAGAGGAGATTTGAGGGGAAATGTCTTCACCCAGAGGGTTGTGGGGGTCTGAAACTCACTGCCTGAAAGGATGGTAGAGGCAGAAACCCTCACCACATTTAAAAAGTATTGGATGTGCACTTAAAGTGCCGTAACCTACAGGGCTACGGACCAAAAGCTGGAAAGCGGGATTAGGCTGCATAGCTCTCTGTCGGCCGGCACGGTCACGATGGGCCGAATAGTCTCCTTCCTTGCTGTAAATTTCGAGGATTGATTCATGGCATCTAAATGTACCTCATCTTGCCGACTATTTTCATACCCAGGCGGCATCCTGGACCATGACCTTTGGCCCTTCACCCTAGGTTACTCAATGATTGTAAAATAATGTCCCAGAGGCGGACTGTCCCAATCCTCAGGGAAAGGGCGGGGGGCAAGAGGCCTCCTGAAGGAAGGTGCAAGGCAGGGATTAGTGTGAAAAGAGAACGTTTCTTTTTTCTTCAAAATGTGAGGGAAATAAAATCAATAGATTGGAGTTACATGGTGTGGCTGAGGGCTCTCAGCTCCCTGCCTGCTTCCTGGGCTGCCATTCAAACTGCTCTTTTAAAAACACGGTTACATTCCTATCCAGACACATAGGCCGGAACTAATAGGATTGGCTCTGACTCATTAAGTTCTTTTTACCCAAACTGGTTGTCCTTTCACCACACGTACAGGCATTTTTCCCAACATTTATCACGGATTAAGGAATGCTATGAGCTAATGCTTCTGCAGCAGCCTCTCGGGGAGGAATTACTATGAGGCAGACAGTAAGAAATGAGGCGAAGTTACACAGAATAATTTAAAGATTCCTCTCCTGCACCCCCCACTCCGACCAGGAGCCATTATTGCTGTTTTGATCCTGCTCATTGATTCAGCTGTACAGCTCACTCCACCCTTTCCCAACACCCCCTCCAGAATGATCGCCCTGTCTACCATCTGTGGCTACATTCAGCACGCCCTGCTCAAACCGAACCGACCCGAGCAGATGCCGCTGTAATCTGCCGGAGCGGCAGCAGAACAATCGAGCCCTGCTCAATACTAATACGTTGTGTTTGTATCTTCACGCTCTTGGAAGCAGTGCTTGGATTCGCGGGCTGATTAACAGTCTGACAGCATTGCGATGTTATTGTTTTACGTATCGTCACACTCTTCCCTCAGAGCACAGACTGAAACGGTGGAAGGATTTTCGGGGACATTGCTTCAATGGCCGTGACCATCCTTATACCGGTCAATAGGGCTGGTTAGTCCTGTATGCGGCAAGAGACGTTTTATGAGCTCCCACAACCCATAGGATGGGGGGGGGGGGGAGGAGGGCACCCACTCACCGGAGGCCACTTCCTCACCCACCGGAGGCCACTCCCTCACCCACCGGAGGCCAATATCCCGCTGGAGTCAGCCCAGAATTGCGAGCTCAAGCTCCGGTCTCTCCTCACCGGGACTGTCTGCTGTCTGGAGTGGGCTTCGAATCCTGACCCTTCTGACTTCGACATGTTCAGGCAGTGAGCACAGGGGCAGTTCGTGTGCATGCATAAGCACAGAAATGACTGCAGATTGCACAGTCTGCTCCTTCCCCCTCAGCACTAAAGGTGGGTGGAACAGTGGGAATACCCCCCAGTGCTTGATCAGCTCGGCTGGGTAGGTCACAATGTCCGCATGCCTGACACAAGGCTCCCAAAACAAGCACTCTACTCGGAACTCCTTCACGGCAAACGAGCCAAAGGTGGGCAGAGAAAACGTTACAAGGACACACTCAAAGCCTCCCTGATAAAGTGCAACATCCCCCCTGACACCTGGGAGTCCCTGGCCAAAGACCACCCTAAGTGGAGGAAGTGCATCCGGGAGGGCGCTGAGCACCTCAAGTCTGATCGCCGAGAGCATGCAGACAACAAGCGCAGGCAGCAGAAGGAGCGTGCGGCAAACCAGTCCCACCGATTCCTTCCCTCAACGACTATCTGTCCCACCTGTGACAGAGTCTGTGGTTCTCGTATTGGACTGTTCAGCCACCAAAGAACTCATTTTAAGAGTGGAAGCAAGTCTTCCTCGATTCCGAGGGACTGCCTATGATGATAATGATGACTGTGGCTGAGTGTGAGTGAGTGCTGGGGGCTAGCGCAGGGCCTGCATGATCAATCCTGATCCCCTATTACCAACACGGGTCACAGGAGCAGGCAGACTGGCCAATTTTTTATCACTCACTTCACTAGCCCAGAAACACTGATGCCAATGGTGGCATCTAATATCTACTCCCGTGCCAACCATTTAACTCAAGGCAGACTGACAGTACGTGGTGCCTTCCTAGTCGATATGACTCGGTATTAAACTAACAGTGAACTTACTGATAGATTCATTGTGGTAAGGAGCGCTTGCTTTAAAGGGTCAGTATTGACCCCAATAATTGTTAGAATGGTTTTAATTTCTGTTTTTCAATACACAACACAATCACAGTATCATACACAATGAACTATCTGTTGCAACGTACCCTTTTGAATCTTTCAGAATTTTGAAAATCTCGATCAGATTCTGCCTTAACCTTCCCAGTTCCAATGTAGAGCCCCAATTCTTCGAGCCTTTCTTTGTAACTTCTTACTTCCTGCTATCACTCCAGTGAATCTGCACTGAACCCTTTCCATGGCTCTAACATCCTTCCTACAGTGTTGTGTCCAGAACTGAACTTAATACTCCAACTGTGGCCTAGCCAATGCCTTGTACAGGTTCAACATCACTGCCTTGTTTTTGTATTTTGTGGCTCCTATAACCCAGCATCCCATTCGCTTTTATTTATGACGTCACTCTGGTGCCACAATGTCATGTGACATTCACTTGTGCTGGGCTTTTGCTCCCCAAAAACAGAGAAGGTCTACCTTTAATATAAAATAAATGGTACAACTTTAAATGAGATACAGGAACAGAAAGACCTGGGGGCTTCAAATACACAAAGTTTTGAAGGTGGCAGGGCAAGTTCATAAGGCTGTTAAAAAAGCATGTGGAATCCTTGGCTTTATAAGTGGAGGCATAAGGGTGAATTTTCCGGTGATTTGCATTTCTCTTTTCGCAATGGCGGCAGTGAGCTCTTCTGGGTGGGCGGTTAGCCTCCGGCGGGGTTTTTGGGGCCGGTTTTGCGGGGGAGCGGAGCAGCACGCCCAGAAGCAACGCCCCTGGTTGTGACACCGGCTCGGTTTTCTGCGTCCCGCCTGCCCCGCAGTGCACTGTCCTGGGACCGCCTGTGAAAACGGGCGGTCCAACCTCTACCGGCCGCAGTGAGGTAAGTAATGCCGTCCTTAGGTAAGTGTGATTGCTTTTTCTTTTACATTTTTGCGATTAATGTTGTGGTGGCGTGGGCTATGTATTGGGATTGTTTTTGTGGGTCTTTTTCTCCCCAGGCCTCACCCGGAGCACTCCTGGGCCGGCTGTTTAGCTCGGGATTTCCGCATGCTCAGCCGGCCTAGCGCCCTAAGAGAGGTGTGCAATGCCTCCCTTAGCGCTCCGCACCACATTCAGGGCTCAGCTGCCTAATTTTGAGGCGCAAACTGTTCCTGGGTGCAAACTTTACCTCCCTTCCACCATTACAGCCCTGAAATCAACAAAGCCAAAAATCCGGTCCATGGAGTACAAAAGCAAGGAAGATATGCTGAACATTTCCAAATAACTGGTCAGACCTCAGCTGGAGTATTGTGGCAAATTCTGGGCACCACACTTTTTAGGAAGGATGTCAAGGCCTCAGAAACGGTGCAGAGGGGATTGACTAGAATGTTCCCAGAGATGAGGGAGTTCAGTTATGTGGAGCGGCAGGAGAAGCTGGGATTGTTCTCTTTGAAGCAGAGAAGGATCAGGGGCAGTTTAATCGAGGTATTCAAGAGTATGAGGGGTTTTGATAGAGTAAATAAGGCTGGCAGGAGGGTCGGTAACCAGAGGACACAGATTTTAAATAATTGGTAAAAGAACCTAAGAGAAGGTGAGGAGAATATTTTGTATGTAGCGAGTTGTTGTGATCTTGAACACGCTGCCTGACAGGGTGATGGAAGCAGATTCAATAGTAACTTTGAAAAGGAATTGGATAAATACTTGAAGAGGAAAACAGTGCAGAGCTCTGGGGAAAGGGGAATGGGAAATGGGACTTACTGGATAGCTCAAAGAGCTGGCTCAGACACATTAGGCCCAATGGCCTCCTACTGTGCTGTACAATTCTCATCATCATCATCATCATTATAGGCGGTCCCTCGAATGAGGATAACTTGCTTCCACATGAGTTCACAGATGTTTCAATGACGGACCCGATGTTCCAGTCTTGAACTCCAATTGAGAGGGTGGAAGATGCCTGTGCATGGATTTTATTATGTCCGTCATCATCATCATCATCTTAGGCAGTCCCTCAAATTGAGGATGACTTGCTTCCACGTCAAAAAGTTCACAGGTGTGTCAATAATGGACCTAAAATTCCAGGTCCGAACTAAATCTTGAAGGGTGGAAGCAAGTTTGGATTTTTTTTAACGTGGGGTGACCGTTGTACACCAGCCACCACACGGGCTTGACAGAGCTAGGTCTTGGTCCAGTAGCAAGGATCAACCAAGACGACTGGAGACCTGCTCTGCTTCACGGACCTAGTGCGTACACATATCGCAATGTACCTATGAATGACTCCGCGAGGCAATGTGTTGCACTCAAACTGTAGTGACCTTGGTCCTTTATTCGTAACTCCAGAGTGAGGCAGCCACATGGTGGCTCCCCTTTTATACGGCCCCTGCCACCAGGGCAGGAAACCCCAGTCTCCACCAGTTGCACCCTCTAGTGGTGCCAGCATGTATATACAGAGTGTAAACCTTATTGATAGTACATCAGGTAAACAAGTCTCCATCTTATGCAACTATACAGTGACTACACAGAGAGTATATCTATAGTCTGCATATTTAACAGATTTTTTTAACGTGTGATGACCGTTGCACACCAGCCACCACACGGGCTTGACAGAACTAGATCTTGGTCCAGTGGCAAGGGTTAACCAGGACGATTCTATGATTCTGTGATATGGCAGAACCGGTTACATATCCTGTTTATCCCCACCCAATTTATCTGCCTCCAGGGGGAGTATGAAAAAAGGCTCCAAAATGTCCTAGTATGCACAAGTTTATCCAGAGAGAGCGAGGATGAGATAGTGTTGGTGAAATATTTGGGGTTATTCCCACCCCGTTGCTAATCACTTGACTTTGATTTTGCCCCAATTACTAGCCTGAGTGTGTTGTTTTCTGGTACATCACAGACTGGTGGGACAGACGGGTCACTGCTCCATTCCTACTGAAGGCTCCAATTATAACGACGGCAAAATATAAATCAAAAAGTAATTTCAGAGTAAAGCATCAGAGCGACAGCAGCAATAAGCAACGCAATGACGAGGTGGTCAGTGGGGAGTTTGCAATCTGTTAGAATGTAATCTCAGGTCAATGAGGCTCATTTCATCATGATCCGATCATCATTGTAAGGGGTGCGAGATCAAGGACCTGTTGGGTGTCAGATTTACAGCCGCAAAGAGTGAGACAGATTACAAACCCACTCAAACACACATGTTTATTTTGAAGTGTGTCAGATGTCCAAACAGTTTAAATATTTAAACCGAAGTACTAAAGCAGGTTGATTTAGGAAGAGATAGTTTACAATGGGCAAGATCAGAGACACTAGCTGTTAGTACAAGCTGTTTTACTACTGCATTATGGTCTGTAATAGTGACACCTCCCAGTGTGCCATTCTCATGCAGCCAAAAGTAAACTTGCCCCTGAGCGCCAGAGACCTGTAAGACCAGGGGGTAAATGTTTGCCTTCTCCACATGGGCAGCAATCTGGCTGGGTTATAGAACCCGTCGGATTTTTATTCCATTGAACTTGTTGTGCTTTTACAGGCATGTGATCCACTCTGCCAGACTCCCACTCGCGGTGAAGATGAAAATTTAAATCTATTTCTTCCCAGAGGCCGACCGTAGCTAATCCTGCCACCAGCATGGGCCTTAGCCCAACACATATATGCAGCTCGAGAGGAAGTATTGAAGTTCATCTGAACTAAACGGCACATATCCACGGCATCACTAAAACTGATGGTTTCCACCTCTGTAACATCGCCCGTCTCCGCCGTTGCCTCAGTGCATCCGCTGCTGAAACCCTCATCCATGGCTTTGTTACCGCGAAACTTCACTACTTTAATGCACTCTTGGCCGGCCTGCCACATTCTACCCTACGTAAACTAGAGGTGATCCAAAACTCGGCTGCCCGTGTCCTAACTCGCACCAAGCCCCGCTCACCCATCACCCCTGTGCTCGCTGACCTACATTGGCTCCCGGATAAACAACGTCTCGGTTTCAAAATTCTCATCCTTGTTTATAAATCGCTCCATGGCCTCGTCCCTTCTTATCTCTGTAATCTCCTTCAGCCCCACTGCCGCCCGAGATGTCTGCGCTCCTCAAATTCTGCCCTCCTGAACATCCCTGATTATAACTGCTCAACCATTGATGGCCGTGCCTTCAGCTGCCTGGGCCCTAAGCTCTGGAACTCCCTCCCTAAACCTCTCTACCTCTCTTTCCTCCTTTAAGACGCTCCTTAAAATCTACCTCTTTGACCAAGCTTTTGGTCACCTGCTGTAACTTCTTCCTATGTGGCTTGGTGTCAAATCTTTGTCTTACAACACTCCTGTGAAGCACCTTGGGACATTTCACTACATTAAAGGCGCTATATAAATGAAATTTGTTATTGTTGTTGTAAACATGGGGGTTGAGGGGAAGAGAAAATAACATAAAGGACCAACTGAACTCAGACAAAATAAACAAACACAAAATGGCTGAAAATACAACAGAAAAGAATTAGTGAAGTGCCTAAACCTGAATGTTAGAAGTGTTAGGAAGAAGATACCGGAGTTTGAGGCAGATAACTGTGACCGGATTACAGAAACATGAGCTCGCAGTAAAGTCAATGTGTGAGCAGACAGGATGACAAGGTGCATTGAAAATACAGTGAAGGATGTGGAGTCTTATGCACTCAGAATAGTTTGGAAATTGTATTGTATGCACCTGTGAGTATGCTCACAGGTTTGTAGAGCTGTTGACACCCTGTGCGGAGGGGAGCGGGGGTAGGTCCGAAGGCCTTCTCGTGACTGCTCCTGGGCATGCCCAAGGGGGCCATCAACCAGTCCAGGCAGTGGGTGGTCGATGGGGTCATTCAGCCCGACTGCCTGCCTCTCTTCCATGGTTACATCCGAGCCAGGGTGTCCCTGGAGATGGAGCACACGGTGTCCACTGGTAAGCTCGCAGCCTTCCGTGAGAGGTGGGCGTTGGAGGGACTGGAGTGCATCATCACCCCCGGCAACTAAATTTTAATTTGATTTAAGTTTACGGTCAAAAGTTTAATTTGTTTAATGTGTCGGTTTAATGCCCCCCTTTAATCAGGGGGCACTTGTATTAATGTTTCTACCAAAATAGTTGTAGAGCTGTTGAGTTGGGGGTGGCTTAGCCAGTCACGTGATGTTTACAAGACTCAATAAAACTCCAGCCAGTTGGGTTCAGGGGATCTACAATGAGGCAGGTGGTTGTGAGACAGGTAATGTGTAGTGTGATTGTTAAACCTTTTGCTCATAAACCAATTAGTTCGTAATAGCAATGTGTTGCTATGAATTCTTTAAGCAAAAAACCCATGAAGCAAATACATTACAGAAATAAAGGAAGCTGGTTTGATAGCCCAAGGAAATATAAAAACAGAAGTGTCTGGTCCAATTTAGCAAGAGTACAGAGCTAACAATAGACCACCTGGGCAGGATAAGAACAGTGACAACATGAGCAGACAAGAGAGAAACATATCGAATCAGCATTTGTGATCGCACGCATCCCTGGGAGAAGGCGTTACCTGCTTTTACCAATATAAGAGTTTTAAAAGATAGAAAAATGAAATGTTGTCACTAATTTTTATATTTAAAAACCCTGTCCATTAAGGCAAGATTATTTTACCCCTATTAAATCATATATATATAAAAAAATCTACATTTTCTTTTGTCTAAAACATTTAATTAATTACATTTCAATTAATTTTACATTTAAGATATTTTTTACATTTATTGTGTTGTGTTTCTGTGTTTTGGTGGTATTCTCATTGATATTAATGGGAGCCCGTACAAATGGAACTCACCATTATCACCAATGAGAATACTTCATGTTCATCGATGGTCAAGGCCCACATGATCCCAGGTTGTGCTTACGTTCCTGGGATGTGTGAGCCCATACGCTGGGCTGCGAATGGAGGCCTCGGACCGTAAGTATACATTCCTCTGGGAACACCAGGTACTTCGTAAAAAAAATTCCGGTCGGAGGCATCCGCCCGCGGGAAGCCTCCGATCACAATTTCTAGGCCATCGAGTAACTTGATATCCTTTCATCAAAAAGTGCCATGAGTTGTTTAATATCCACCTGTTTGTTATGTGGGATACCAATCCTCCCACACTAAGTACAAATCGTTCACTCACGGAGGTATCCATTCTCACTCACTCAATCCTCTCTCACTGTGAACTGATCTCAATCACGATGTTGGGAAGGAGGAGAGGCAGAAAGGCAGGAATTTCTTTGCAAGGTGTATCAGAGCAGTCAAGGAGAACTGTGCTGGTCCTGGTTGCTTTCATGCTGTTGCTAGGGTCCATTATAAGAGAAGAAACCTTTAACTAAAACACTAGCTTGGCCGGAGATTTTGTAACAAGGTCCAATTTTGCGAGGGAAATGAACAAAAAGAATTTCAGCTTGATCAAAAAAAATGAATAAACATTATGAGTAAATAAAGTAACTTGAAGTAACCTGCTCTTTAAATCAACCATTCCTATTCACAAAGCTCGCAGTGAGCTTGACTGCATTGCTGCAAACTGTGTGCTTATACTGCCACCTGGTGTACACAAATTGCTCCTTAGAAAATAAGGCCCCAGTATTGGGGAGACGAGGAGGGTGTGGGGGAGCGCGGGGAAATCCGGCAAGGCCAGAAATGCATAAACCTCATTATAATATTTTTCTTCTGAAAGACTGAACAGGCTGAGGCTCTTTCCTTTAGAAAAGAGAAGACTGAGGGATGACCGAACAGAGGTCTTCAAGATTATAAAGGGGCCAAGGAGGGATTTGAAAACAAGGATGAGAAAGTAAAAATGGAGGCGTTCCTGGACTGGGAGCCAATGTAGGTCAGAGAGCACAGCGGTGTTGGGTGAATGGGACTTGGTGCAAGTTATGGAATCTGCTGCCACCACCCTTTCAGGCAGTGCATTCCAGATCACAACGCTCTGTGTAGGAAAATGTTTTCTCATGTCACCTCTGGTTCTTTTGCCAATCACCGTAAATCTGTGCCCTCGGGTTACCGAGCCCTTAGCCACTAAAAATAGAAGGGGCGAAATTGCCCATTTTTATAGTTCCTTTAGTGCCTCCGGGATCCTCTGGGGGGAGGTGGGGGGGTGAGACAGTTTTCACCTGGGGGAGAGGGGTGCTACCGCTTCCCAGGAAATTACCCGGGAGCTTACGGAGCATGTCCATCAGTTAGCGTCCCGGGCCGCCACACAACCGGCGATGACGTCATCACCCTGCACAGCGACCCCTCACCGCCCCACGTGGGAAAATGCTTGCGATTGGCGGACATATGCTCCCGGGATGCTTTTAAAGGGGAGGGAGCCAGCGCTCGGCCCGCCATCTTTTTTATTTGGCCGACCATCGAGTCGGCTTGACGATGGCGGCCCAGTTCCACGCTGCCCTGGTGGCCCAGTGGTGGCCATCAGAGGCCGTGCAGAGTGTGCAGCGGCCCTCCCCTTTAATCGAAGCGAAGGGGTGTTGAAGCGTCTCAGCGGTGAACCTTTCGCCCCAGTACCGGCCCCAAAGGAAGTGGAGCACCGGAGGCTGCGCTGCACTTCCTTTGAGGGGTGCTAAGCCCAATTCAGTGTCGGGGCGGGACTTCCACGCTGGGCGCTAAAGGTCCCAGCCCGGGAAGGTTACCGCCCCCAATCGGGGCGTGGGGCAATTTCGCCCCAGATTCTCCTTATTTACTCTATCATAATCCGTTTCTGATTTTGAACACCTCTATCAAATTTCTTAATTTTCTCTGCTCTAAGGAGAACAAGCCCATCTCTCCACATAACTGAAGTCCTTCATCCCTGGCACCATTCCAGTAAATCTCTTCTACACTCTCTCTAAGGCCTTGACATCCTTCCTAAAGTGTGGTGCCCAGAATTGAACACAATACTCCAACTGAGCCCTAACCAGTGATTTTGGAAGATTTAGGGGCCGAAATGGGCCTCTTGTGCGCCTGCTGTTAGCGCCTCTGGGGGGGCGTAAACGGGGACAAAAGGTTTGTCGCCGGGGCGCGGCGAGAACAGCGCCCCCTGCAGAATTGGGCTGGGGTTTGTGGAGGCGTGCCTCGCTCCTGCTGGAAGCGCCCCGCTCGGCTGCGCCCAGCAATGATGATGTCATCGCTGTGGACAGCACTCCTTTACCGCCCCTGAGGAGGAGGACAAGGAGGAGGAGCAGGAGGAGGACGAGGAGCAGGAGGAGCACGAGGAGCTGGAGAAGGAACAGGAGGAGGACAAGGAGCAGAATGAGGAGCAGGAGGAGGAACAGGAGGAGGAGGATGAGGAGCAGGAGGAGGAACAGGAGGAGGACAAGGAGCAGAATGAGGAGCAGGAGGAGGAACAGGAGAAGGAGGATGAGGAGCAGGAGGAGGATGAGGAGCGTGAGCAGCAACAACAGCGACGGAGGAGGCAGCGAGGCCATCGCGATTGTGCAAGGGAGGTCCGCGACCGTCTCATCAGAGTTCGGTTCCAGTAAATTCCATCCCACTTCCCGGTTCATCTGGACGTCCCTATCACCACATCCACTTACCCTTCCATTCCAAAGCCCCAAATCTGAAATGAGAGACAACAGCAAAGAGTAAACATTCCAATCAACATTTATATCACACTAATAAACGCTTTCATAATGTATTTAATAATCACCCCTGTGCATTTCCTTATATCCCCTCTTTGCTTTAACTCAGCTCGTGTTCCTTCGCAGTATATCCCCTGTGGCTGCAGCACAGCTGGTGGAAGGTTGCTGAGTGTCAGGGCCAGGGACTATAGATGGCTTTGCAGGTCGCCCTCAACCAGCTCTGGGCCTAGAAGACCTGGCTGTAGGCTGCACCACCTCAGGCTGGGCGGCGGCTGTCTGGGCTGGCTGGGTGACCGCCAGTGACAAGTGCAATCCCTCCCAGTCTGCTGGAGCAGTTTGGTGGGTTGCTGTGACACTGTGAGATCCCTGGTTGGCTGTGGTGGACCCAGCAGCGATGGCAGCAGCAGTCTGAATTTCGATGCCACCAACAATTGTCTGCATTACAGCACCAAGACGTTGAGTTGCTTCCACCTGTGCTGCAATGGAAGCTGCCACGTCGCCCATGACACGCATCATGAGGTCTGCATCCGCACGGTCTCTCTGGGAGTCCAACATCGTCTGCACACTGGCAATGATGGGTTCCACGGTGTGCACAGAGCTCTCTGCAATACTGCAGGCGGACACCTCCATGCCCCCTACCACCGCCGAGAGCATCTCGGGCACTCTTGCCATTCCACCCATGATGTCAGAGTGTATGGCCATTACCCTTTGTGTGAATGCCTCCCCATCGAGGTCCTCATCTGAGTCCTGTGGAACAAAACTCGCGCGCAAGCTCGCCCTCCAGGGAGATGGCTCCCGAGTTTTCCTGTCCCCTTGGCCTTGCTGCAGCCACTCGGCCCCAGAACATCACTCAGTGCAGACCCCTCTACTCGGCTAACCTCGAATCAACACCTAGTGCCAGTCTCTGAGCTGGTGCCTGTGGGTGAGAGAAGCAATGATGCAGTGCCCGCCTCCTCCTCCTGATCTTCCTCCTCTTCCTCTCCCTCCAGAATCTCTTTGGGGGAGTTCAGTGCAGGCTCCACAGCTTCTGTCTGGTTATCTGAAGGGCTACAAGGGTTTCAGAAAGGATAGTGTAGCTCAAAGGGGAGGTGGTGTTGCTATTTTTAATCAGTGAGTATCTAACAGCTAGAGAGAGACAATATTGCCTCATCAGGCTCAGCTTAAGCTATCTGGACCAAGCTGACGGGCAGGAATTAATTATCAGTAATTGTTATAGGCCCCCGGGTCAGACACTTGAACGTGACGAGTTATTATGGAAACAGATCACTGATGCTTGGAATATAAAATGTCAGCTTTGTCTGGTGGGTGATTTTAATTTTCCTGGCATTCAGTGGCACGATGGTTGATCTGCTATTGTTCTGGAAAGTGCAGCTGAAAGATTTATTGAAAATTTCTGAGACTGTTTCCTGGCGTAACATGTTAATTAGATAACTAGGGAAAATCATATATTGGATCTGGTGTTTAGTAGTGAGCCTGACCTCGTATCAGGTCTCCATGTGGGGGAACATCTGGGCAACAGTGATCACATTATACAGTTCCAATTGGCTAGTAGAACTAAAGGTACTGAGACCCTGCAACTCAGACCAGACTTCAGAAGAGCAAACTTCTCCAAAATGGCAAATGACTTGGATCGGGTAAATTGGCTAACCCTCCTTGGTGGTGACGCGATCGATGTTGAATATAAATGGAACGTTTTTAAGAACAAGATTAAAAATGTAGAAAAAAAACCTGTACCCAAAATCAAAAGAAGGCAATGTGGCTGACTGGCCCTGTACAAAGCCAAATAAGATGTAAACAGAAATGTTTCTGTAAATTAAAGACATTCAACACTCAAATAAATAGGGTTAAATACAAGGAACTGTTGTGTATGGAGAAAGAGTCAGACTGAACATTGTGAGCTCAAAGTAAAGTGTGACCGTAGTCTTTTATTGCAGGTCTCCAGAGTGCCTCTCCAGCCTGTGAAACCTACGTAAATAACTGTGCTCCCAAGGGATTATGGGATCCCTTGGGACTCCAGGAGATGAGCCCTCTGGTGGCTGTACAGAGTAAATACAAGTCCACATATATAACAACACTCCCCCCTCCCCAATAGTGTAACTATTTACAGTGTGAGTCGATCTGGGGTCCTTCTTGCCCTGGTTGACCGTCTCGGTGTGAAAGCTGGTGTTGTTGAATCATTTGTTGTGCCCTCGCTGGGCTGCTGTGCAGCTGGCCTTGCAGGGCTGCCTGGTGTGTTGGGACCTGCAGGGCTGCTGTGGATGATGGGTTCTGCTTCGTGGTCAACTGTGGTGCCGGTTGCCACTGGTGTGCATGTTAGGGGATCAAAAAAGGTAGGGTCCAAGGTGAGTTGCTCAGGATAGTCCGTGAATCTGAGTTTGATTTGGTCCAAGTGTTTCTGGTGAATTAGTCCATTTGAAAGTTTGACCCGAAACACCCTGCTCCCCTCTTTAGCCACGACAGTGCCGGGAAGCCACTTGAGACCTTGTCCATAATTTAAAATACAGGATCATTGATTTTAATCTCGCATGACACATTTGCGCTATCATGGTATGCACTTTGTTGAAGCAGCCTGCTCTCTACCTGTTCATGTAGATCAGGGTGAACTAACGAGAGCCTTGTCTTAAGTGCTCTTTACATGAGCAGTTCAGCAGGTGGGATCCCAGTGAGTGAGTGGGGTCTCGTGTGAACGCAGGACTCTAAGTCCGCATCGATACCGGGCCACCAAACTTGGGATCTGGCTATCGCTTTCATCATTACGATGCCTGGGTGGGTACTGTCAAGGTCATTGATGAAGGTGTCTCTGCCCTTCTTGGGGACCACTACTCGATTGCCCCACAGAAGGCAGTCTGCCTGTATAGACATTTCATCTTTGCGCCGCTGGAACGGCATTATCTCTTCCTGCATTTCCACTGGGACACTGGACCAGCTCCCGTGAAGCACACAGCTTTTGACTAGAGATATTAAGGGGTCCTGACTTGTCCAGGTTTTGATCTGCCAGGCAGTGACGGGTGATTGCTCACTCTCAAATGTTTCCATAACCAAGGCTAGATATGCGGGCTGCACCATTTCCACCCCCATGGTGGGCAATGGCAGCCTACTGAGAGCATCGGAGCAGTTTTCTGTGCCTGGCCTGTGGCGCCCATCTCTGGATGCGGGCCGATGCGTTGGTATTTATCCCTTTACTCTCGGAAAACAGGGATATAAGTGGCTAATGGTCAGTTTCCAGTGTGAATTTTAGCCCAAACAGGTATTGATGCATTTTGTTTTCCCCATAGACACACGCTAACGCTTCTTTCTCAATCATGTTATCGGCTCTCTCAGCCTTAGACAGACTCCTGGATGCATAAGCAACCGGTTGTAGTTTCCCAAAATCATTAGCTTGTTGCAATACATACCCAATGCCATATGATGACGCATCACATGCTAGGACCAAACACTTACATGGATCATACAACACAAGCCATTTGTTTGAGCATAACAATTTTCTCGCTTTTACAAAGGCATTTTCTTGGCTTTTGCCCCAAACCTATTCGCCCCCTTACAATCGAATCCCCTATCACTATCGCTCTCCCACTCTTTTTCCTGCCCTCCTGTGCAGCAGAGCCAGCCACGGTGCCATGAACTTGGCTGCTGCTGCCCTCCCCTGATGAGGCATCGCCCTCAACAGTACTCAAAATGGTGTATCTGTTTTGCAGGGGGATGACCGCAGGGGACCATGCACTACCTTCCTTGCACTGCTCTTTCTGCTGGTCTTCCATTCCTTAGCTGGTCTTAGCATCGTGGATGCTCCAGAGTGAATCCACCCTCAGCTTCAATTGGCTCTAATGCACAAAATGTTGAATCATTGTGGGTGGAGATTAGAGATAGTAAGGGGAAAAAGTCACTGGTGGGCATAGTTTATAGGCCCCCAAATAATAACTTCACGGTGGGGCGGGCAATAATCAAGGGAATAATGGAGGCATGTGAAAAAGGAACGGCAGTAATCATGGGGGATTTTAACCTACATATCGATTGGTCAAATCAAATCGCACGGGGTAGCCTGGAGGAGGAATTCATAGAATGCATACGGGATTGTTTCTTAGAACAGTATGTTACAGAACCTACAAGGGAGCAATCTATCTTAGATCTGGTCCTGTGTAATGAGACAGGAATAATAAACGATCTCCTAGCAAAAGATCCTTTCGGAATGAGTGATCACAGTATGGTTGAATTTGTAATACAGATTGAGGGTGAGGAAGTAGTGTCTCAAACGAGCGTACTATGCTTAAACAAAGGGGACTACAGTGAGATGAGGGCAGAGTTGGCAAAAGTAGACTGGAAACACAATGGTGGCACAATTGAGGAACAGTGGAGGACTTTTAAGGAGCTCTTTCATTGTGCTCAACAAAAATATATTCCAGTGAAAAAGAAGGACGGTAAGAGAAGGGATAACCAGCCGTGGATAACCAAGGAAATAAAGGAGAGTATCAAATTAAAAACCAATGCGTATAAGGTGGTTAAGGTTAGTGGGAAAATAGAAGATTAGGAAAATTTTAAACGACAGCAAAGAATGACTAAGAAAGTAATAAAGAAAGGAAAGATAGATTATGAAGGTAAACTTGAGCAAAACATAAAAACGGATAGTAAAAGCTTTTACAGATATATAAAACGGAAAAGAGTGACTAAAGTAAATATTGGTCCCTTAGAAGATGAGAAGGGGGATTTAATAATGGGAAATGTGGAAATGGGTGAGACCTTAAATAATTATTTTGCTTCGGTCTTCACAGTGGAAGACACAGAAACCATGCCAGAAATTGCTGGTCACAGAAATGTGGGAAGGGAGGACCTTGAGACAATCACTATCACTCGGAGGGTAGTGCTGGACAGGCTAACGGGGCTCAAGGTAGACAAGTCCCCTGGTCCTGATGAAATGCATCCCAGGGTATTAAAAGAAATGGCGGAAGTTATAGCAGATGCATTCGTTATAATCTCTGGACTCTGGGGAGGTACCAGCGGATTGGAAAGCAGCTAATGTAACGCCTCTGTTTAAAAAAGGGGGCAGACAAAAGGCAGGTAACTATAGGCCGGGTAGTAACATCTGTAGTGGGGAAAATGCTTGAAACTATCATTAAGGAAGATATAGCGGGACATCTGGATAGGAATAGTGCAATCAAGCAGACGCAACATGGATTCATGAAGGGAAAATCGTGTTTAACTAATTTACTGGAATTCTTTGAGAATATAACGAGCATGGTGGATAGAGATGTACTGATGGATGTGGTGTATTTAGATTTCCAAAAGGCATTCGATAAGGTGCCACACAAAAGGTTACTGCAGAAGATAAAGGTACGCGGAGTCAGAGGAAATGTATTAGCATGGATAGAGAATTGGCTGGCTAACAGAAAGCAGAGAGTCGGGATAAATGGGTCTATTTCGGGTTGGAAATCGGTGGTTAGTGGTGTGCCACAGAGATCGGTGCTGGGACCACAACTGTTTACCATATACATAGATGACCTGGAAGAGAGGACAGAGTGTAGTGTAACAAAATTTGCAGATGACACAAAGATTTGTTGGAAAGCGGGTTGTGTAGACGACACAGAGAGGCTGCAAAGAGATTTAGATAGGTTAAGCGAATGGGCTAAGGTTTGGCAGATGGAATACAATGTCGGAAAGTGTGAGGTCATCTACCTTTGGAAAAAAAACAGTAAAAGGGAATATTATTTGAATGGGGAGAAATTACAACATGCTGCGGTGCAGAGGGACCTGGGGGTCCTTGTGCATGAAACTCTTTTTGGAGTTTATCTGGAAAACATAAAACATTAATCGGTGCTACCCGACCTGGATGACACACCAGACATTTACAAGGCCCCTTTTTTTTTTCTTTTTTGTGTTTTTTTTTGTGTTTTTCTTTTTTTTTTGGTTTTTTTTTTGGGCACTAAAATCACATTTTTTCCTCCAGTGACCCCTATAAAAAGGGAGGGGGACACTAAAAGCACCGGCAATTAAAACAAATTAAACTTTAAAACATAAAATCAAATTAAAATTTGGTTGCCGGGCGTGATGATGCACTCCAGTCCCTCCGGTGCCCACCTCTCGCGGAAGGCCGCGAGCGTACCGGTGGACACCGCGTGCTCCATCTCCAAGGACACCCTGGACCGGATATAAGAGCGGAAGAGAGGCAGGCAGTCAGGTTGAACGACCCCCTCGACCGCCCGCTGCCTGGACCGGCTGATGGCACCCTTGGCCGTGCCCAGGAGCAGTCCTACGAGGAGGCCCTCGGACCTACCCGCTCCCCTCCGCACAGGGTGCCCAAAGATCAGGAGAGTGGGACTGAAGTGCAGCCAGTATTTCAGGAGCAGCCCCTTAAAATAATGGAACAGGGGCTGTAACCTCGTGCACTCAATAAAAACATGGAACACGGACTCCTCCAGACCGCAGAAATTGCAGGCGGCCTGGGAGTCCGTGAACCGGCTTAAAAATTTGTTGCACGGCACTGCTCCATGCACCACCCCCCAGGCCAAGTCCCCGATGAATAGTGGGAGGACTCCCGCATAGAGTGCCCTCCATCGGGGACCCCCGCCTTCTCCGGACGGCAAGATGGTACGCCATGGCATGTCCGGATGGCAGGCGAGGATGGCAAAGTTGAGAGTGTGCAGGAGCAGCCCGTACAGGAAACCCCTCCGCGCGGAACTGAAAGGCACGGAGGGGATTTCCCCGAGGCGGCTCAAGTGGTGAGGCGCCAGCCCCCGAGGGAGGTTCCGGGGTTTGGCGCCGATGAGGAATTCCGTCCGGACGGGGGTCAGTTCGGACGGAATCTCCCCACGTGCTTGAGCCTCCTCAATGCACCTAACAGAGTCAGGGCCCAAAGCTGTTTTTAGCGACTCGATGGCTTCGGCCGCGCGGCGGACGTCTGCTGAATTTAGGCGCCGCTCCAGCGTGCCTGGCACTATCCAGCCCGCTCCTCCGACATCGAGCAGGTCCCTGACCCTGGTCACCTCACCAGCCACAGCCCTCTCGTCCGACCGCCACCTAAAACCTTGGTCGTGGAGTTACGGATTCCCGAGCAGCGGCTCCTGCAGGACGGCCGCCACTCCAGCCGGTAGAGAGCTGCGCTTGGTGGAGACTTTGTTCCAGATCCTGATGAGTTCCTTGTAAAAGACAGGCAGCTCCCGGAGGGCGGTCCTGACGCCGCCCACACTCACAAACAGGAGCTGCGTGTCGTAATTGAGGCCGTGCTGCTGGCGGAAGAAATACCTCGCCAGAGCACGCCACCTAGGAGGGGTATCGACGTAAAGGTATCTCTGCAGGGTCTGAAAACGGAAAGTCGCGAGCTGGACGCTGACGCACACCAACGACTGACCGCCCTCCCCAAGCGGGAGTCTCAAGACCGCCGCAGAGACCCAGTGCTTCCTGTTGTTCCAGAAGAAGTCCACCAGCTTCTTCTGTATCTTGGCGACAAACGCAGGGGGAGGGGTCAAAGTGACCAGCCGGTACCACAACATGGCGGCAACCAGCTGGTTTATGACGAGCGCTCGACCCCTGTAGGACAGCACTCGGAGCAGTCCTGTCCAGCGCCCTAGGCGAGCGGCGACCTTGGCCTCCAGCTCCTGCCAGTTCGCCGGCCAGGCTTCCTCGTCGGGGCTAAGGTAGACTCCCAGATAGAGGAGATGGGTCATGGTCCAGGCAAAAGGCCTGAGCTCCTCCGGCAGGGAGTCCACCCGCCACTGCCCCACCAGGAGTCCGGAACATTTTTCCCAGTTGATTCTGGCGGAGGACGCGGCCGAGTAAATCTCCCGGGACTCTCGCATCCTCCGCAGGTCAGCGAGATCCTCTACCGCGAGGAGCACGTCATCGGCGTAAGCCGAGAGGACGACCTCCACGCCCGGCCCTTGCAGAGCCAGTCCCGTCAATCTCGTCCGCAGGAGGCGCAGGAAAGGCTCCACGCAGACGGCGTATAACTGGCCAGACATGGGGCATCCCTGGCGCACCCCTCTCATAAGCGAAGGGGCGTCGTCAAGGACCCGTTAACCTTAATCAGACACTCCGCGGCGGCGTACAAAAGTCGGATCCGGGCGACGAAATGCATTCCGAACCCGAAAGCGCGCAGAGTTCCGAGCAGATAGTCGTGATCCACCCTGTCGAACGCCTTCTCTTGGTCGAGGGATAGGAAGGTGACCGACAGACCAGCCTCCTGGGAATGATGGATGAGGTCCCGGACCAGATGGATGTTGTCGTGGATTGTCCGGCCCGGGACCGTGTAGGACTGGTCGGGGTGGATCATGTGGTCCAGCACGGCACCAAGGCGAGCAGACATCGCCCTGGCGAAGATTTTGTAATCCGTGCTGAGGAGGGAGACCGGGCGCCAGTTCTTAAGGAGGCGGAGATCGCCCTTCTTAGGCAGCAGGATGATGACTGCCCTGCGCCATAGGAGGGGCATCTCCCCGGTCGCCAGACTTTCCCCCAGGACCCGCGCGTAGTCGCCCCCCAGGACGTCCCAGAATGCCCTGTGGAACTCTACGGTCAGCCCGTCCAGCCCCGGGGATTGTCCCCTCGACAGCCGGTCGAGGGCACCGGTCAGCTCCGCCAGGCTTAGCGGAGCTTCTAGATTTTCGGCGCCCTCCGGGCTGACCTTCGGCAGGTCCTCCCACAAAACTCTACGCGCTTCCTCGCTGGACGGCTCCGGAGAGAACAGGGCCCCGTAATATTCACGGGCCCTGTTGTTGACGCCCTCCGGATCTGAGACGAGAGAGCCGTCGTCGGCCAGCAGCGTCAAGAGCTGCTTACGGACACTCTGCCTTTTTTCCAGCGAGTAGAAGAAGGGGGAGCCGCGGTCCAAATCCCGCAGGAACCGGATCCGCGACCTCACGAACGCGCCTCGGGACCCGACGAGCTGCAGGTCCTTCAGCGCGGCCTTCTTAGCTTCGTACACCGTCCGCAGGGCCGGGTCCTCGACGACTTGACCGAGACGGGATTCCAGGTCGAGCACCTCTTTTTCTAGGCGCCCGACCCTGGCCGCCCGCCTCTTGGTCGACCCCCTTGCGTACTCTTGACAGAAGACGCGGACGTGAGCCTTGCCCACATCCCACCATAGCCTCAAGGAGGGGAAGCCCTCCTGCTACCTTCTCCAGTCGGCCCAGAATCGACGGAACGCTCGTCCACCAGCAGCCGGTTGTTAAAGTGCCAGTAAGCAGACCCCGTCCTCGCGCGGAGCGAAGCGAGTTCCGCCCACACCAGGTGGTGGTCCGAACACGGCACCGGCCGCATGGAGGCCGCCGGGACGCAGGAAACGTACGCCCGAGACACGTAAAGGCGGTCGACTCTGGACCATTCTACTCCAGGCCTCACCCAAGTAAAGGCGCTGGAGTCGGGATGGAGATTTCGCCAGACGTCCACCAAGTCGAAGGACCCGACCAGGTCCCTCAACTTCTCGATCGCCGTCATGCTCTGCGGGGCACCGGAGCGGTCCCTCGCCTCGAGGGTGCAGTTAAAATCCCCCCCGAGGACAATGCAGTCGCCGACGTCGACGGAGCCAAGAAGAGCGGACACTTCTTCGAAGAAGCGCGCTTGCTGCGGGCCGGGCTGAGGGGCGTACACGTTCACGAGATGGAGCGGCACGTCCCCCAGGCGAACCGTTACGTGCAGCAAGCGGCCTGGCACGGGCTCCTCGACCCCCAAGATCTCCGGCTGAAAATGCGGGCCCAGCAAGATGGCCACCCCACTAGAAGTGGCGGTGAGGTGGCTCATGCGGACCTCTCCTTGCCATTCCAGGAGCCACGTGGCTTCATCTCCCGGAACGGTGTGGGTTTCTTGCAGGAAGCACACCGCATATTTCCCCTCCCGCAGGAGCGAAAAATTGTCAAATCTACGGCGTGCCCCTCTGCTGCCGTTGATGTTGAGGCTGGCTATGGTTATCTTCATGGCAAAAGCATAGTGCAACCTCTACCTTAACCTATTGTGGGGGAGGGAGCGGAGTCTTTTGTTGACCTCCACTCCCTCTGCAGCCCAGTGAGGAGTCCCTCGAGCTCGCGCTGCTCAAGGTGTTGCGCCTTTGTCAAGGGCCCGCCCGCGGCCAAGGTTTTAACGGCGGCAAGGACGGACCCCTTGATCAGCTCTGGCTCGGACCATTTTCCCAGGGCCAGTCGGGCTTGATTGCAGCGACCCCGGCTCTGGGCCAAAAAAGTCCCGGAGTTCCTTTGCAGGAATGAGGAGGGTCTCAGCGGTGGTCGCGAGCAGATCCACCGCCTCACTGGCGGTGGTCTCTAGATCTTCTCCCGCGTCCCCCACCGAGTCTCCGTCCTCCTCCGGGAGGTGGCCGCCAGCAGCCGGCCCATCGACCGCACAAGGTACGGCAAATGACCCGGCCGCTCCAACCGGTCCTGGCTCTGCCCCGATCCCACCCCCAGGATCGTCGGCAGAGGAGTCCCCACTGGGCTCTTTTAAAAATGGTGCTGGGTCGGGAAACAACAGCGGAAGGGGTTCCCCCTCCGACCCAGGAACCGGGGAACAAAGAGAGACCCGGCCATAGGAAATCCCCAGGCCCTCCAAGTGCTCCAGCTCCAAAGTAGGGGGAGAGGGTGGGTGTTCCTCCCCTTCCCCGCTGCCACCCCCCCGCCCAGCATGTACAGTGTCATTAAAATTCTTAATTCCAGTTTCTGCCGGGTCGAGCGAGTCCCGGGGGAAGTTGGATAATAGCTGGGCGGTCTCAGGTTCGGCCTTTTCGGCCCCGCCTGCCTCAGTCGCCGGGACGCTCGGCCCGGCGGCAATGCATTCCTCCGCTGGCCCCACGCCCCCCACGACAGGCAGATCCTCCACGCCCTCCCCGGGAGACAGAGGCTTGGCAGCCTCGACTGTCTCACCCTCCCCGGGGACAGACTCCTCTCGCCTACAGCGCAGCTTGGGGGCGCTGGTGGGGGACGCGGGACACGCGGCGGGCACCGACTCCTCCGCGGAGGGATGTTGTTCCTCCTCCGCCTCATCGGAGCGGCGCGTCCTTTTGTTCCTGGGGGTGCGCGGAGGCAGGGAGACCTCCATGTCTGCCGAGGCCTCCCGCTCCACCCCCCCCTTTTTCTTTTCTTGCCCGCGCCAGAGTCCCTCTGCGGTATTGGTCAAGGGCTCGGGCACGGGCTCAGGGCACCCCACGCTCGCCGGTGACTGTGCATATGTCCTTGCTGGCCCTGCCACCGGCGTGGATGGGGTCGCCATCACAGGGTCCCTTAAAGTCACAGGCCTTAATGGGCTTAATTGGCCTCATTTAATAAGACTGAGCAGAGGAGCTCTTAACGAGGCACACCTCTCCCCTAGTTGGCAATTGGGGAGGGGCCTTGCTCCCTCTGCTCAGTTGTTTTAATTGTTTTAAAAAATTAGAAGGAAGGGCTCTCAGAGAGAGAGGGGAGAGACAGAGAGAGAGAGATAGAGAAAAGGGGGTGTGGGAAAGAGGGAGGCTGCGAGGGCAGGTCTCCCCTCACAGCAATGGGTGGGTGCACCCCCCAGATGGCAAAAACAAAAGCACAGTCTTTGGGGTGGTCTTCGGGTGGGGGTGAGAAGATGTCTTCACCTGGCGCAGCTGGAGCCACACAGGCACACACTCCCAACGATGTTCAATAGGGTGATTAATGAATGTTCAGCCAGGTAGCTCCAGCTATCCCAGGCTAGGCAATGGGGGAGGGGTGCTTCAATTGTGCCTGGAGCCTAGTTGTAAGCAAGGCCCCCACACACACTTCCACACACACACACCCCCCGCGATGTTCCGGCCCTCGAAAAGTCTTCTTTCCTCCCCCTACCAATAAAACAATGTCTTTCGGGGAAATGCACCAACACCCACCTGTAGAATGTTGTAGAATCTCCCTCCTTCCACACAGGTTGTTGTTTTTTCCCCCTCTCTCCAACTCTCTGTAGTTGTAGTAAAGTTGATAAATGTTTCTGTGCTCCTCCTCTCCCTCCGGATGTTGAATGGGTAGCAAGCTAGCCCTTTCCTTCTCTTCCTGGGCTGTTCTCAGGGCTCTCAAGGCCTTCCTAGGCAGGAGCAAAGTAGGTAGCTCCTTCCCTCACAGCAGCAGGGCTCCAACTGTTTAGGCCACGCCTCCACTGCTCCACAATTGGTCCTTGTGCATGAAACTCTTTTTGGAGTTTATCTGAAAAACATAAAACATTAATCGGTGCCACCCGAACTGGATGACACGAAACTCTTTTTGGGAGTAAACAAAAAACATTAAACCGTGCCCCCCCGATCTGGGGGAAACACCAAACATTTACAGGCCCTTTTGTTTTTGTGGGTTTTTTTGGGGGCTTTTTTTGGGCACTAAAATCACACAATTTTTTTTCCCAGTGCCCCCTATAAAAGGGGAGGGGGACACTAAAAGCACCGGCAATTAAAACAAATTAACTTAAAAAACATAAAATCAAATTAAAATTTGGTTGCCGGTCATGACGATGCACTCCAGTCCCTCCGGTGCCCACCTCTCGCGGAAGGCCTCGAGCGTACCGGTGGACACCGCGTGCTCCATCTCCAAGGACACCCTGGCACGGATGTACGCGCGGAAGAGAGGCAGGCAGTCAGGTTGAACGACCCCCTCGACCGCCCGCTGCCTGGACCGGCTGATGGCACCCTTGGCCGTGCCCAGGAGCAGTCCTACGAGGAGGCCCTCGGACCTACCCGCTCCCCTCCGCACAGGGTGCCCGAAGATCAGGAGTGTGGGACTGAAGTGCAGCCAGAATTTCAGGAGCAGCCCCTTTAGATAACAAAACAGGGGCTGCAACCTCGTGCACTCAATAAAAACATGGAACACGGACTCTTCCAGACCGCAGAAATTGCAGGTGGCCTGGGAGCCCGTGAACCGGCTTAAAAATTTATTGCACAGCACTGCTCCGTGCACCAACATCCAGGCCAAGTCCCCGACAAATAGTGGGAGGACCCCTGCGTAGAGTGCCCTCCATCGGGGACCCCCGCCTCCTCCGGACGGCAAGATGGTACGCCATGGCGTGTCTGGACGGCAGGCGAGGATGGCAAAGTTGAGAGTGCGCAGGAGCAGCCCGTACAGGAAACCCCTCCGCGCAGAACTGAAAGGCACGGAGGGGATTTCCCCGAGGCGGCTCATGTTGAGAGGCGCCGGCCCCCGAGGGAGGTTCCGGGCTTTGGCGCCGATGAGGAATTCCGTCCGGACGGGGGTCAGTTCGGACGGGATCTCCCCACGTGCTTGAGCCTCCTCGATGCACCTAACAGAGTCAGGGCCCAAAGCTGTTTTTAGCGACTCGATGGCTTCGGCCGCGCGGCGGACGTCTGCTGAATTTAGGCGCCGCTCCAGCGTGCCTGGCACCATCCAGCCCGCTCCTCCGCCATCGAGCAGGTCCCTGACCCTGGTCACCTCACCAGCCACAGCCCTCTCGTCCGACCGCCACCTAAAACCTTGGTCGTGGAGGTACGGATTCCCGAGCAGCAGCTCCTGCAGGACGGTCGCCACTCCAGCCGGTGGAGAGCTGCGCTTGGTGGAGACTTTGTTCCAGACCCTGATGAGTTCCTTGTAAAAGACAGGCAGCTCCCGGAGGGCGGTCCTGACGCCACCCACACTCACAAACAGGAGCTGCGTGTCGTAATTGAGGCCGTGCTGCTGGCGGAAGAAATACGTCGCCAGAGCACGCCACGTAGGAGGGGTATCGACGTAAAGGTATCTCTGCAGGGTCTGAAGACGGAAAGTCGCGAGCTGGGTGCTGACGCACACCAACGACTGACCGTCCTCCCCAAGCGGGAGTCTCAAGACCGCCGCAGAGACCCAGTGCTTCCTGTTGTTCCAGAAGAAGTCCACCAGCTTCTTCTGTATCTTGGCGACAAACGCAGGGGGAGTGGTCAAAGTGACCAGCCGGTACCACAACATGGCGGCAACCAGCTGGTTTATGACGAGCGCTCGACCCCTGTAGGACAGCACTCGGAGCAGTCCTGTCCAGCGCCCTAGGCGAGCGGCGACCTTGGCCTCCAGCTCCTGCCAGTTCGCCGGCCAGGCTTCCTCGTCGGGGCTCCCAGATAGAGGAGATGGGTCATGCTCCAGGCAAAAGGCCTGAGCTCCTCCGGCAGGGAGTCCACCCGCCACTGCCCCACCAGGAGTCCGGAACATTTTTCCCAGTTGATTCTGGCGGAGGACGCGGCCGAGTAAATCTCCTGGCACTCTCGCATCCTCCGCAGGTCAGCGGGATCCTCTACCGCGAGGAGCACGTCATCGGCGTAAGCCGAGAGGACAACCTCCACGCCCGGCCCTTGCAGAGCCAGTCCCGTCAATCTCGTCCGCAGGAGGCGCAGGAAAGGCTCCACGCAGACGGCGTATAACTGGCCGGACATGGGGCATCCCTGGCGCACCCCTCTCCTAAAGCGAAGGGGCGCCGTCAAGGACCCGTTAACCTTAATCAGACACTCCGCGGCGGCGTACAAAAGTCGGATCCGGGCGACGAAATGCATCCCGAACCCGAAAGCGCGCAGAGTTCCGAGCAGATAGTCGTGATCCACCCTGTCGAACGCCTTCTCTTGGTCGAGGGATAGGAAGGTGACCGACAGACCAGCCTCCTGGGAATGATGGATGAGGTCCCGGACCAGATGGATGTTGTCGTGGATTGTCCGGCCCGGGACCGTGTAGGACTGGTCGGGGTGGATCATGTGGTCCAGCACGGCACCAAGGCGAGCAGACATCGCCCTGGCGAAGATTTTGTAATCCGTGCTGAGGAGGGAGACCGGGCGCCAGTTCTTAAGGAGGCGGAGATCACCCTTCTTAGGCAGCAGGACGATGACTGCCCTGCGCCATGAGAGGGGCATCTCCCCGGTCGCCAGACTTTCCCCCAGGACCCGCGCGTAGTCGCCCCCCAGGACGTCCCAGAATGCCCTGTGGAACTCTACGGTCAGCCCGTCCAGCCCCGGGGATTGTCCCCTCGAGAGCCGGTCGAGGGCACCGGTCAGCTCCGCCAGGCTTAGCGGAGCTTCTAGATTTTCGGCGCCCTCCGGGCTGACCTTCGGCAGGTCCTCCCACAAAACTCTACGCGCTTCCTCGCTGGACGGCTCCGGAGAGAACAGGGCCCCGTAATATTCACGGGCCCTGTTGTTGACGCCCTCCGGATCTGAGACGAGAGAGCCTTCGTCGGCCAGCAGCGTCAAGAGCCTTTTTTCCAGCGAGTAGAAGAAGGGGGAGCCGCGGTCCAAATCCCGCAGGAACTGGATCCGCGACCTCACGAACGCGCCTCGGGACCCGACGAGCTGCAGGTCCTTCAGCGCGGCCTTCTTAGCTTCGTACACCGTCCGCAGGGCCGGGTCCTCGACGACTTGACCGAGACGGGATTCCAGGTCGAGCACCTCTTTTTCTAGGCGCCCGACCCTGGCCGCCCGCCTCTTGGTCGACCCCCTTGCGTACTCTTGACAGAAGACGCGGACGTGAGCCTTGCCCACGTCCCACCATAGCCTCAAGGAGGGGAAGCCCTCCTGCTTCCTTCTCCAGTCGGCCCAGAATCGACGGAACGAGTCCTGGAACCGCACGTCCTCCAGCAGCCGGTTGTTAAAGTGCCAGTACGCAGACCCCGTCCTCGCGCGGAGCGAAGCGAGCTCTGCCCACACCAGGTGGTGGTCCGAACACGGCACCGGCCGCATGGAGGCCGCCGGGACGCAGGAAACGTACGCCCGAGACACGTAAAGGCGGTCGACTCTGGACCATTCTACTCCAGGCCTCACCCAAGTAAAGGCGCTGGAGTCGGGGTGGAGATTTCGCCAGACGTCCACCAAGTCGAAGGACCCGACCAGGTCCCTCAACTTCTCGATCGCCGTCATGCTCTGCGGGGCACCGGAGCGGTCCCTCGCCTCGAGGGTGCAGTTAAAATCCCCCCCGAGGACAATGCAATCGCCGACGTCGACGGAGCCAAGAAGAGCGGACACTTCTTCGAAGAAACGCGCTTGCTGCGGGCCGGGCTGAGGGGCGTACACGTTCACGAGATGGAGCGGCACGTCCCCCAGGCGAACCGTTACGTGCAGCAAGCGGCCTGGCACGGGCTCCTCGACCCCCAAGATCTCCGGCTGAAAATGCGGGCCCAGCAAGATGGCCACCCCACTAGAAGTGGCGGTGAGGTGGCTCATGCAGACCTCTCCTTGCCATTCCAGGAGCCACGTGGCTTCGTCTCCCGGAACGGTGTGGGTTTCTTGCAGGAAGCACACCGCATATTTCCCCTCCCGCAGGAGCGAAAAATTGTCAAATCTACGGCGTGCCCCTCTGCCGCCGTTGATGTTGAGGCTGGCTATGGTTATCTTCATGGCAAAAGCATAGTACAACCTCTACCTTAACCTATTGTGGGGGAGGGAGCGGAGTCTTTTGTTGACCTCCACTCCCTCTGCAGCCCAGTGAGGAGTCCCTCGAGCTCGCGCTGCTCAAGGTGTTGCGCCTTTGTCAAGGGCCCGCCCGCGGCCAAGGTTTTAGCGGCGGCGCGGACGGACCCCTTGATCAGCTCTGGCTCGGACCATTTTCCCAGGGCCAGTCGGGCTTGATTGCAGCGACCCCGGCTCTGGGCCAAAAAAGTCCCGGAGTTCCTTTGCAGGAATGAGGAGGGTCTCAGCGGTGGTCGCAAGCAGATCCACCGCCTCACTGGCGGTGGTCTCTAGATCTTCTCCCGCGTCCCCCACCGAGTCTCCGTCCTCCTCCGGGAGGTGGCCGCCAGCAGCCGGCCCATCGACCGCACAAGGTACGGCAAATGACCCGGCCGCTCCAACCGGCCCTGGCTCTGCCCCGATCCCACCCCCAGGATCGTCGGCAGAGGAGTCCCCACTGGGCTCTTTTAAAAATGGTGCTGGGTCGGGAAACAACAGCGGAAGGGGTTCCCCCTCCGACCCAGGAACCGGGGAACAAGGAGAGACCCGGCCATAGGAAATCCCCAGGCCCTCCAAGTGCTCCAGCTTCCTATCCCTCCCCGCTGCCACCTCCCGGCCCAGCATGTACAGTGTCATTAAAATTCTTAATTCCAGTTTCTGCCGAGTCGAGCGAGTCCCGGGGGAAGTTGGATAATAGCTGGGCGGTCTCAGGTTCGGCCTTTTCGGCCCCGCCCGCCTCAGTCACCGGGACGCTCGGCCCGGCGGCAATGCATTCCTCCGCTGGCCCCACGCCCCCCACGACAGGCAGATCCTCCACGCCCTCCCCGGGAGGCAGAGGCTTGGCAGCCTCGACTGTCTCACCCTCCCCGGGGACAGACTCCTCTCGCCTACAGCGCAGCTTGGGGGCGCTGGTGGGGGACGCGGGACACGCGGCGGGCACCGACTCCTACGCGGAGGGATGTTGTTCCTCCTCCGCCTCATCGGAGTGGCGCCTCCTTTTGTTCCTGGGGGTGCGCGGAGGCAGGGAGACCTCCATGTCTGCCGAGGCCTCCCGCTCCACCCCCCCCTTTTTCTTTTCTTGCCCGTGCCCGAGCCCCTCTGCGGTATTGGTCAAGGGCTCGGGCACGGGCTCAGGGCACCCCACGCTCGCCGGCGACTGGGTTGGGCTGAGCGCGGTGTTCAAGCTGTCTGGCGCACCGAGGGGACCCGCCTCGAGATGTTTCGCTCTCTCCCGCGCCTTCATTCCGATCGGATTCTCTCCCTCCCTCCCGCCAGAGGCCGTGAAAGCAAAGGCCCCCGGCGATGCCCGCGGACGCTATTAGGGGGAGGGGTGGCGGCGGCGCCAGCCTTGGCCGCCCTCGGTGGTTTGGCGGCTTTGGAGGCGGGGCAGTTCTTGCGAACATGCCCCACCTCTCTGCAGGCATGGCACCGCACGCCGTCCGACGTCCAAAAGACAAGGTAGGCAGTCCCCTCGTGCACCACATTAAAATTGCCCTCTGTCGTCTCCTCCCGCGCCAGCCGGACAAAGAGCTGGCGGCGGAAGGAGAACACGTGGCGCAGGCTGTTCTGCCTGAGGCCGAGCGGTATGGGGTTGATCCCCGACCTTACCTACCCCAGTTGGTGCAGGTGAGGGAGGAGGAGCTCAGCGGGAACAAAGGGCGGGACGTTTGAAATGATGACCCTCTGCGCGGTGGCCTCGAGAGGGTCCACCGGCAAGAACGTCCCGCCCACCGTGAGCCCCTTTTCAAGGGCCAGGGACACCGCCCGCTCCGACCCCAGGAAGAACACAGCCTTCCCAGACATCTTGGAGGCCGCGACAATGGCCGAGGGGCCGACTACCCCAGCCATCGCCCGCACGCACTCCTCGATGCTCATTGTGGGGTGAGTGTAGCTCTTGACCCCGTGTTTCTTGGTAATATGTTTAAATGGTGGCAGGGCAGCAGGTGGCGCAGGAGGTGCCGTGGATGTGGATGCCACCTGCGCATATGTCCTTGCTGGCCCTGCCACCGGCGTGGATGGGGTCGCCATCACGGGGTCCCTTAAAGGGCTACACCCACCCCAAAGTCACAGGCCTTAATGGTCTTAATTGGCCTCGTTTAATAAGACTGAGCAGAGGAGCTCTTAACGAGGCACACCTCTCCCCTAGTTGGCAATTGGGGAGGGGCCTTGCTCCCTCTGCTCAGTTGTTTTAATTGTTTTAAAAAATTAGGAGGAAGGGCTCTCAGAGAGAGAGGGGAGAGACAGAGAGAGAGAGATAGAGAAAAGGGGGTGTGGGAAAGAGGGAAGCTGCGAGGGCAGGTCTCCCCTCACAGCAATGGGTGGGTGCACTCCCCAGATGGCAAAAACAAAAGCACAGTCTTTGGGGTGGTCTTCGGGTGGGGGTGAGAAGATGTCTTCACCTGGCGCAGCTGGAGCCACACAGGCACACACTCCCAACGATGTTCAATAGGGTGATTAATGAATGTTCAGCCAGGTAGCTCCAGCTATCCCAGGCTAGGCAATGGGGGAGGGGTGCTTCAATTGTGCATGGGGCCTAGTTGTAAGCAAGGCCCCCACACACACTTCCACACACACACACCCCCCGCGATGTTCCGGCCCTCGAAAAGTCTTCTTTCCTCCCCCTACCAATAAAACAATGTCTTTCGGGGAAATGCACCAACACCCACCTGTAGAATGTTGTAGAATCTCCCTCCTTCCACATAGGTTGTTGTTTTTTCCCCCTCTCTCCAACTCTCTGTAGTTGTAGTAAAGTTGGTAAATGTTTCTGTGCTCCTCCTCTCCCTCCGGATGTTGAATGGGTAGCAAGCTAGCCCTTTCCTTCTCTTCCTGGGCTGTTCTCAGGGCTCTCAAGGCCTTCCTAGGCAGGAGCAAAGTTGGTAGCTCCTTCCCTCACAGCAGCAGGGCTCCAACTGTTTAGGCCACGCCTCCACTGCTCCACAATTGGTCCTTGTGCATGAAACTCTTTTTGGAGTTTATCTGAAAAACATGAAACATTAATCGGTGCCACCCGAACTGGATGACACGAAACTCTTTTTGGGAGTAAACAAAAAACATTAAACCGTGCCCCCCCGATCTGGGGGAAACACCAAACATTTACAGGCCCTTTTTTTTTTGTGGTTTTTTTTTGGGGGGGTTTTTTGGGCACTAAAATCACACAATTTTTTTTTTCCAGTGCCCCCTATAAAAGGGGAGGGGGACACTAAAAGCACCAGCAATTAAAACAAATTAACTTAAAAAACATAAAATCAAATTAAAATTTGGTTGCCGGGCATGACAATGCACTCCAGTCCCTCCGGTGCCCACCTCTCGCGGAAGGCCTCGAGCGTACCGGTGGACACCGCGTGCACCATCTCCAAGGACACCCTGGCAAGGATGTACACGCGGAAGAGAGGCAGGCAGTCAGGTTGAACGACCCCCTCGACCGCCCGCTGCCTGGACCGGCTGATGGCACCCTTGGCCGTGCCCAGGAGCAGTCCTACGAGGAGGCCCTCGGACCTACGCGCTCCCCTCCACACAGGGTGCCTGAAGATCAGGAGTGTGGGACTGAAGTGCAACCAGAATTTCAGGAGCAGCCCCTTTAGATAACAAAACAGGGGCTGCAACCTCGTGCACTCAATAAAAACATGGAACACGGACTCCTCCAGACCGCAGAAATTGCAGGCGGCCTGGGAGCCCGTGAACCGGCTTAAAAATTTATTGCACAGCACTGCTCCGTGCACCAACATCCAGGCCAAGTCCCCGACAAATAGTGGGAGGACCCCTGCGTAGAGTGCCCTCCATCGGGGACCCCCGCCTCCTCCGGACGGCAAGATGGTACGCCATGGCGTGTCTGGACGGCAGGCGAGGATGGCAAAGTTGAGAGTGTGCAGGAGCAGCCCATACAGGAAACCCCTCCGCGCGGAACTGAAAGGCACGGAGGGGATTTCCCCGAGGCGGCTCAAGTTGTGAAGCGCCGGCCCCCGAGGGAGGTTCCGGGGTTTGGCGCCGATGAGCAATTCCGTCCGGACGGGGGTCAGTTCGGACGGGATCTCCCCACGTGCTTGAGCCTCCTCGATGCATCTAACAGAGTCAGGGCCCAAAGCTGTTTTTAGCGACTCGATGGCTTCGGCCGCGCGGCGGATGTCTGCTGAATTTAGGCGCCGCTCCAGCGTGCCTGGCACCATCCAGCCCGCTCCTCCGCCATCGATCAAGTCCCTGACTCTGGTCACCTCACCAGCCACAGCCCTCTCGACCGACCGCCAGAAAAAACCTCGGTCGTGGAGGTACGGATTCCCGAGCAGCGGCTCCTGCAGGACGGCCGTCACTCCAGCCGGTGGAGAGCTGCGCTTGGTGGAGACTTTGTTCCAGACCCTGATGAGTTCCTTGTAAAAGACAGGCAGCTCCCGGAGGGCGGTCCTGACGCCGCCCACACTCACAAACAGGAGCTGCGTATCGTAGTTGAGGCCGTGCTGCTGGCGGAAGAAATACGTCGCCAGAGCACGCCACCTAGGAGGGGGCTCAACGTAAAGGTATCTCTGCAGGGTCTGAAGACGGAAAGGCGCGAGCTGGGTGCTGATGCACACCAACGACTGACCGCCCTCCCCAAGCGGGAGCCTCAAGACCGCCGCAGAGACCCAGTGCTTCCTGTTGTTCCAGAAGAAGTCCACCAGCTTCTTCTGTATCTTGGCGACAAACGCAGGGGGAGGGGTCAAAGTGACCAGCCGGTACCACAACATGGCGGCCACCAGCTGATTTATGACTAGCGCTCGATCCCTGTAGGACAGCACTCGGACCTCCACGCCCGGCTCTTGCAGAGCCAGTCCCGTCAACCTCGTCCGCAGGAGGCGCAGGAAAGGCTCCACGCAGACGGCGTATAACTGGCCGGACATGGGGCATCCCTGGCGCACCCCTCTCTTAAAGCGAAGGGGCGCCGTCAAGGACCCGTTAACCTGAATCAGACACTCCGCGGCGGCGTACAAAAGTCGGATCTGGGCGACGAAATGCGTCCCGTACCCGAAAGCGCGCAGAGTTCCGAGCAGATAGTCGTGATCCACCCTGTCGAACGCCTTCTCTTGATCGAGGGATAGGAAGGCAACCGACAGACCAGCCTCCTGGGAATAATGGATGAGGTCCCGGACCAGATGGATGTTATCGTGGATTGTCCGGCCCGGGACCGTGTAGGACTGGTCAGGGTGGATCATGTGGTCCAGCACGGTGCCAAGGCGGGCAGACATCGCCCTGGCGAAGATCTTGTAGTCCGTGCTGAGGAGGGAGACCGGGCGCCAGTTCTTAAGGAGGTGGAGATCATCCTCCTTAGGCAGCAGGACGATGACTGCCCTGCGCCAAGAGAGGAGCATCTCCCCGGTCGCCAGACTTTCCCCCAGGACCCGCGCGTAGTCGCCCCCCAGGACGTCCCAGAACGCCCTGTCGAATTCCACGGTCAGCCCGTCCAGCCCCGGGGATTTTCCCCTCGAGAGCCGGTCGAGGGCACCGGTCAGCTCCGCCAGGCTTAGCGGAGCTTCTAGATTTTCGGCGCCCTCCGGGCTGACCTTCGGCAGGTCCTCCCACAAAACTCTACGCGCTTCCTTGCTGGACGACTCCGGAGAGAACAGGGCCCCGTCATATTCACGGGCCCTGTTGTTGACGCCCTCCGGATCCGAGACGAGAGAGCCGCCGTCGGCCAGCAGCGTCAAGAGCTGCTTACGGACACTCTGTCTTTTTTCCAGCGAGTAGAAGAAGGGGGAGCCGCGGTCCAGATCCCGCAGGAACCGGATCCACGACCTCACGAACGCGCCTCGGGACCCGACGAGCTGCAGGTCCTTCAGCGCGGCCTTCTTCGCTTCGTACACCGTCCGCAGGGCCGGGTCCCCAACGATTTGACCGAGACGGGACTCTAGGTCGAGCACCTCTTTTTCTAGGCGCCCGACCCTGGCCGCCCGCCTCTTGGTCGACCCCCTCGCGTACTCTTGACAGAAGACGCGGACGTGAGCCTTGCCCACGTCCCACCATAGCCTCAAGGAGGGGAAGCCCCCCTGCTTCCTTCTCCAGTCGGACCAGAATCGACGGAACGAGTCCTGGAACCGCACGTCCTCCAGCAGCCGGTTGTTAAAGTGCCAGTACGCGGACCCCGTCCTCGCGCGGAGCGAAGCGAGCTCTGCCCACACCAGGTGGTGGTCCGAACACGGCACCGGCCGCATGGAGGCCGCCGGGACGCAGGAAACGTACGCCCGAGACACGTAAAGGCGGTCGACTCTGGACCATCCTACTCCAGGCCTCACCCAAGTAAAGGCGCTGGAGTCCGGATGGAGATCTCGCCAGAAGTCCACCAATTCGAAGGAACCGACCAGGTCCCTCAACTTCTCGATCGCCGTCATGCACTGCGGGGCACCGGAGCGGTTCCTCGCCTCGAGGGTGCAGTTAAAATCCCCCCCGAGGACAATGCAGTCGCCGACGTCGACGGAGCCAAGAAGAGCGGACACCTCTTCGAAGAAGCACGATTGCTGCGGGCCGGGCTGAGGGGCGTACACGTTCACGAGATGGAGCGGCACGTCCCCCAGGCGAACCGTTACGTGCAGCAAGCAGCCTGGCACGGGCTCCTCGACCCCCAAGTTCTCCGGCTGAAAATGCGGGGCCAGCAAGATCGCCAACCCACAAGAAGTGGGGACCTCTCCTTGCCATTCCAGGAGCCACGTGGCTTCGTCTCCCGGAACGGTGTGGGTTTCTTGCAGGAAGCACACCGCATATTTCCCCTCCCGCAGGAGCGAAAAATTGTTAAATCTACGGCGTGCCTCTCTGCCGCCGTTGATGTTGAGGCTGGCTATGGTAATCTTCATGACTAGAGCATAGTGCAACCTCTACCTAACCTATTGTGGGGGGGGGGAGTGGAGTCGTTTGTTGACCTCCACTCCTTCAGCAGCCCAGCGAGGAACTTTTTGAGCCGGCGCAGCTCAAGGCCTTGCGCCCTTGATAAGGGCCCGCCCGCGGCCATGGTTTTAGCGGCGGCGCAAACGGAAGCGACGAGCAGCCCCGGCTCGGACCATCTTTCCAGGGCCAGACGGGCTTGGTCGCGGCGACCCCGGCACTGGACCAAAAAGTCCCGGAGTTCCTCTGCGGGAATGAGGAGGGTCTCAGTGGCGGCCGCGAGCAGATCCACCGCCTCACTGGCAATGGACTCTAGATCTTCTCCCGCGTCCCCCACTGAGTCCCCGTCCTCCCCCGGGAGGTCGCCGCTAGCAGCCGGCCCGTCGACCGCAAGAGGTACGGCAAACGGCCCGGCCTCTCCATCCGGCCCTGGCTCTGCCCCGATCCCACCCCCAGGATCGTCGGCAGAGGAGTCCCCACTGGGCTCTTTTAAAAGTGGTGCTGGGTCGGGAAGCGACAGCGGAAGGGGTTCCTCCTCCGCCCCAGGAGCCGGGGAACACGGAGAGACCTGGTTTAGGAAATTCTCCAGGTCCACCAAGTCCCTCAGCTCCAAAGTAGGGGGCGAGGGTTGTTGTTCTTCCCCCTCCCCGCCACCACCCCCCGGCCCAGCGTGTGGATGTATATTGCAGTTGTCTGCAGTGTCAGTTTCTGCCGAGTCGAGCAAATCCCGGGGGAAGGGTATTGGCTGGGCGGGCTCAGGTTCGGCCTTTTCGGCCCCGCCCGCCTCAGTCCCCGGGACGCTCGACCCGGCGGCTACGCATTCTTCCGCGGTCCCCACGCCCCCCACGACAGGCAGATCTTTCACGCCATCCCCATGAGGCAGCGGCTGGGCAGCCTCGACTGCCTCACCCTCCCCGGGGACAGATTCCTCGCGCCTACAGCGCAATTTGGGGGCGCTGGTTGGGGACGCGGGACACGCGGCGGGCACCGACTCCTCCGCGGAGGGATGTTGTTCCCCTTCCGCCTCATTGGGGTGGTGCCTCCTTTTGTTCCTGGTGGTGCGCGGAGGCAGGGAGACCTCCATGTCTGCCGAGGCCTCCCGCTCCGCCCCCCCCTTTTCCTTATCTTGCCCTCGCCCGAGCCCCTCTGCGGTATTGGTCAAGGGCTCGGGCACGGGCTCAGGGCACCCCACGCTCGCCGGTGACTGGGTTGGGCTGAGCGCGGTGGTCAAACTTTCTGGCGCACTGAGGGGACCCGCCTCTAGATGTCTCGTCTTCTTCCGCGCCTTCTTTTTGATCGGATGCTCTCCCTCCCCCCCGCCGGAGGCCGTGAAAACAAAGGCCCCCGACGATGCCCGCGCACCTATGGCTCCCGGCACGCGGACGCAACTAGGGGGAGGGGTGGCGGCGGCGCCAGCCTTGGCCGCCTTCGGTGGTTTGGCGGCCTTGGAGCCGGGGCAGTTCTTGCGAACGTGCCCCACCTCTCTGCAGGCATGGCACCGCACGTCGTCCGATGTCCAGAAGACGCGGTAGGCAGTCCCCTCGTGCACCACATTAAAATAGCCCTCCGTCGTCTCCTCCCGCGCCAGCCGGACAAAGAGCTGGCGGCGGAAGGAGAACACATGGCGCAGGCTGCTCTCCCTGAGGCCGAGCGGTATGGGGTTGATCCCCGACCTTACCTCCCCCAGTTGTTGTAGGTGCGGGAGGAGGAGCTCAGTGGGAACAAAGGGCGGGACGTTAGATATGATGACACTCTGCGCGGTGGCCTCGAGAGGGTCCACCGGCAGGAACGTCCCGCGCACCGTGAGCCCCCTTTCGAGGGCCAGGGACACCGCCCGCTCCAACCCCAGGAAGAACACAGCCTTCCCAGATAGCTTAGAGGCTGTGACAATGGCCGAGGGGCCGACTACCCCAGCCATCGCCCGCACGCACTCCTCGATGCTCATTGTGGGGTGAGTGTAGCTCTTGACCCCGTGTTTTTTTGTAATCAATCTGAAAGGTGGCAGGGCAGCAGGAGGCGCAGGACGTGCCGTGGATGTCGACGCCGCCTGCGCATATGTCTTTGCTGACCCCGCCACCGGCGTGGATGGAGTCGCCATCACAGGGTCCCTTTAAGGGCTACACCCACCCCAAAGTCACAGGCCTTAATGGGCTTAATTGGCCTCATTTAATAAGACTGAGCAGAGGAGCTCTTAACGCGGCACACCTCTCCCCTAGTTGGCAATTGGGGAGGGGCCTTGCTCCCTCTGCTCACTTGTTTTAATTGTTTTAAAAAATTAGGAGGAAGGGCTCTCAGAGATAGAGGGGAGAGACAGAGAGAGAGAGATAGAGAAAAGGGGGTGTGGGAAAGAGGGAGGCTGCGAGGGCAGGTCTCCTCTCACAGCAATGGGTGGGTGCACTCCCCAGATGGCAAAAACAAAAGCACAGTCTTTGGGATGGTCTTCGGGTGGGGGTGAGAAGATGTCTTCACCTGGCGCAGCTGGAGCCACACAGGCACACACTCCCAACGATGTTCAATAGGGTGATTAATGAATGTTCAGCCAGGTAGCTCCAGCTATCCCAGGCTAGGCAATGGGGGAGGGGTGCTTCAATTGTGTGTGGGGCCTAGTTGTAAGCAAGGCCCCCACACACACTTCCACACACACACACACCCCGTGATGTTCCGGCCCTCAAAGTCTTCTTTCCTCCCCCCACCAATAAAACAATGTCTTTCGGGGAAATGCACCAACACCCACCTCTAGAATGTTGTAGAATCTCCCTCCTTCCACACAGGTTGTTGTTTTTTCCCCCTCTCTCCAACTCTCTGTAGTTGTAGTAAAGTTGGTAAATGTTTCTGTGCTCCTCCTCTCCCTCCGGATGTTGAATGGGTAGCAAGCTAGCCCTTTCCTTCTCTTCCTGGGCTGTTCTCAGGGCTCTCAAGGCCTTCCTAGGCAGGAGCAAAGTTGGTAGCTCCTTCCCTCACAGCAGCAGGGCTCCAACTGTTTAGGCCACGCCTCCACTGCTCCACAATTGGTCCTTGTGCATGAAACTCTTTTTGGAATTTATCTGAAAAACATAAAACATTAATCGGTGCCACCCGACCTGGATGACACGAATCCCAAAAAGTTAGTTTGCAGGTGCAACAGGTAATCAGGAAGGCGAATGGAATGTTGGCCTTCATTGCGAGAGGGATGGAGTACAAAAGCAGGGAGGTCCTTCTGCAACTGTATAGGGTATTGGTGAGGCCACACCTGGAGTACTGCGTGCAGTTTTGGAAGGATATACTAGCTTTGGAGGGGGTACAGAGACAATTCACTAGGCTGATTCCGGAGATGAGGGGGTTACCTTATGATGATAGATTGAGTAGACTGGGTCTTTACTCGTTGGAGTTCAGAAGGATGAGGGGTGATCTTATAGAAACATTTTAAATAATGAAAGGGATAGACAAGATAAAGGCAGAGAGGTTGTTTCCACTGGTTGGGGAGACTAGAACCCGGGGGCACAGCCTCAAAATACAGGGGAGCCAATTTAAAACCGAGTTGAGAAGGAATTTCTTCTCCCAGAGGGTTGTGAATCTGTGGAATTCTCTGCCCAAGGAAGCAGTTAAGGCTAGCTCATTGAATGTATTCAATTCACAGATAGATAGATTTTTAACCAATAAGGGAATTAAGGGTTACGGGGAGAGGGCGGGTAAGTGGAGCTGAGTCCACGGCCAGATCAGCCATGATCTTGTTGAATGGCGGAGCAGGCTCGAGGGGCTAGATGGCCTACTCCTGTTCCTAATTCTTATGTTCTTATGTTCTTTTCGCAGTAAGACATGTAATGGTTCCAACAGTGTGCTGAGACCCAGTAAGAAGTTACCAAAGTAGTTTAAGAGTCCCAGAAATGACCGCAGCTCCATCACGTTCTGTGGCCTCGGTGCGATCTCAATTGCCTCCGTCTTCTCATTGGTGGGCCTGATGCCGTCCGCCGCAATCCTCCTTCCCAAGAACTCCACTTCAGGCGCTAGAAAAACGCACTTCGAGCGTTTTAACCTGAGCCCCACGCAGTTGAGTCGACTAAGAACGTCCTGCAGGTGATCAAGATGTCATCCTGGAAGACCACAGAGTGCGGGACCGACTTCAGTAAATTTTCCATGTTTCTCTGGAATATTGCCGCCACTGATCAATTACAAACAGGCATCTGTTATAAACAAAAAGACCTTTGTGCGTGTTGATGCATGTGAGGGCCTTTGATGATTCCTCCAGTTCCTGCATCATGTAGGCTGAAGTCAGATCCAGCTTCGTGACCGTCTTTCCTCCTGCCAGCGTTGCAAAGAGGTCGTCCGACTTTGCTAGTGGGTATTGGTCCTGAAGGGAGAAACGATTGATAGTTACTTTGTAATCGCCACAGATTCTGATGGTGTCATCTCCCTTGAGGACTGGCACAATAGGACTGGCCCACTCGCTGAACTCAATCGGTCTAGCTCGATCTCTCCCCTTTCTCTCATCATGTACGGTACTGCTCTCACCTTGTGATGGATGGGTGACGCCCCCGGAATTAAGTGGATCTGCACTTTTGCTCCTTGGAATTTCCCGATGCCTGGTTCGAACAGCGAAGGAAATTTGTTTAAGACCTGGGCACACGAAGCGGGTGATAGCGCTCGGACGTCATCCCAGTTCTAACGTATCTTTCCCAGCCAGCTCCTGCCGAGCAGCGTGCGACCATCGCCCTGTACCACCCAGAATGGTAGCTTGTGCACCACTCCATCATAGAAGACCTTTACGATAGCACTGCCGATTACAGGAATCAGTTCTTCAGTGTAAATTCTTCGTTTTGTGCGAACTGGAGTTAAGACTGACCTTGAGGCCTTGTTGCGCCACAACCTTTCGCAAGTCTTTTTGCCCATGATGGACTGGCTCGCGCCCATCGTGTCCAGCTCCATCGACACCAGGAGTCTATTTAGTTCAACTTCAGCATTATTGACTTCAGCAATTCGTGGAGAATGTGTGCACCCCATGTACCTCTGCCTCCTCTATCTGAGGCTCTGGTTCGTCGTGATCCTCCATGGATCTGACCTCCTCTGCAACATGGTTGTTTTCAGGTTTAACAGGCGTTGCAGCTCACCTGCACACTCATTGGAGGTGTCCCATTGTTCCACAGCCCTTGCAAACGTACCCTTTGAATCGGCATGAATGGAATCGATGATCACCCCCGCAGCGCCAACAAGGTGTTAATGGCCTTGTATTCATCACCCTTGATGGTGGACTCAGTCATCTGCGGACGTGCAGCTGCAGTTATGTGTGACCTGCCCTGTACGTTACGATTCAAAAACAACATTACTTTTTTCACAGTACTTGTAGCAGCACTTGTGTGCTGAGAGATTTGCTTCGTATTGTCACTGGTGGCAATGAACGCCTGGGCTATCGCTATGGCCTTACTCAAGGTTGGGGTCTCCACAGTCAAAAGTTTGCGAAGTATGGTTTCGTGGCCAATGCCAAGTACGAAAAAGTCTCTGAGCATGTGCTCCAAATGTCCTTCAAATTCACAATGTCCTGCAAGGCGTCTGGAGTCTTAGCTCTGCGACATAATTCGCCACTTCCTGGCCTTCAGACCTTTTGTAGGTGTAGAACCGGTACCTCGCCATCAGAATGCTTTCCTTCGGGTTCAAATGCTCTCGGAACAGTGTGCACAAATCGGCATACGATTTCTCCGTGGGTTTCGCTGGAGTGAGCAGATTCTTCATGAGGCCATATGTTGGTGCCCCACAGACGGTGAGGAGGATCGTCCTTCATTTGGCTGCGCTCTCTTCCCCATCTAGCTCATTGGCCATGAAGTATTGGTCGAGTCGCTCCACAAAAGTTTCCCAATCTTCTCCCTCTGAAACTTTCTCCAGGATGCCCACTTTTCTCTGCATCTTTGGGTTCACTATCTGTATCTCGTCGCCATTTGTTGTGTATGGAGAACGAGTCAGACTGAACACTGTGAACTCAAAGAAAAGTGTGACCTTAGTCTTTTGTTGCAGGTCTCCAGAGTGCCCCTCCAACCTGTGAAGCCTCCTTAAATACCTGTGTTCCCAAGGGATTATGGGATCTCTTGGGACTCCAGGGGATGAGCCCTCTGATGGCTGTACAGAGTAAATACAAGTCCACATATATAACAGGAACAACTAAAGAAAATGAAGGCTGCTATTTGATCAGCAAAAAGACGAATGGAAAAAAGATTGTAGACAACCGTGGGAGTAATGGGAAGAGCTATTTTAGTTTGTGAAGAGTCAGTGTACTATCAAAGACTGTATTGGGCCACTGAACGGTGTTCAAGGACAGGTTACAAAGGACTCTAAGTATGGCAATAATATTAAATGAACACTTTGCATCACTCTTCACCCTTGAAGATGATGCTCGAATATTAGAATGTAATAAAACTAGTTTTGTTAGTAACATTAACATATTATTTTAGAAAGAATTAAGAACTTGAAAATAGATAGAGCAGCAGGACTGGATGATATCCACTCGATGGTCCTCTGGGAGATGGGACATGTGCTGTGCGAGCCGCTGGCCTGATGGTTTAATCGCTCACTGCACTCTGGAATAGTTCCTACAGATTGGCAGGAGGCTAATGTAGTCCCCATTTTTAAAAAAGGTAACAAGGCAGACCCGGGTAACTATAGGCCCATCTGATTAACATCAGTAATAGGCAAGATGCTTGAAAGAATCATAAGGGATGCAATATATGAATACTTGGATAGGGAGGGACATATTAGGGACACCAAGATGGCTTCATAAAAACGAGGTCCTGTCTCACAAATCTCATTGTATTTTTTGAAAAAGTTACAAAGTTGGTGGATGAGGGAAGCCCAGTAGACATTGGCTACTTAGAATTCCAAAAAGTTTTTGACAAGGTACCGGATAAGAGGCTTCTCTGTAAGATCGGAGCCTCTGGTATTAGTGGAAATATATTGAGTTGGATTCAGAACTGGCTGGCAGGATGCAGGCAAAGAGTAGTTATAGATGGATTTGGATCTGTTTGGAGACCGGTCACCAATGGTGTCCTGCAGGGATCAGTTTTTCTTTATTATTTTTATTAATGATCTGGATTTTGGGGTTGGTGGCACAATTTGCAAATTTTCAGATGACACCAAGATCTGTGCAAGTGCTAGAACTGTAGAACAGGCTCGTCTGCTTCAGGCAGATTTTAATGTGTTAGGAGACTGGCCTCATGACTGGAAAATGATGTATAACTTAGATAAGTGCAGCGTTATACATGTGGGCAGGGCAAATGCTCAACGTTCATACACCCTCCAGGAAAAGGCATTAAAGATGGTGGAGATAGAAAGAGATTTGGGCATTCTAGTGCATACATCCTTAAAGGTACACGAGCAATGTCGTGTAATGATAGCTAGAGCAAATAGGGTGTTGGGGTGTATCCATAGGACAAGTGAGTGTAAGACGAGGCATACTGTTTTGTCCTTGTACAAGACCTGAGTCAGGCCACACTTTGAATACTGTGTCCAGTTTTGGTCTCCTCACACGGTGGGTGATATTGAGGCTCTGGAAAGGGTGCAGAAGAGGGCCACTAGACTAATTCCAGGTCTAAAGCATCTTAGTTATCAAGATAGGCTAAACCGGTTGGGACTCTTCACCTTAGAGCAGCGTAGACCTATGGGGGGTATGATTGAGGTTTATAAGATAATGAAGGGAACAGATGGTGTTCCAGCTGACCGTTTATTTGAAGTCCAGGGGGCACAAATTTAAGTTGTACAGGGCTAGACCTAGGTTAGATGTCAGGAGATGGTTCTTTTCCCAGAGAATAGTAGACCCCTGGAACAAGCTGCCCACTCATGTGGTGGATGCAGACTCACTGCGGCGGAGATTACTTCTTACAGAAGGTAGGAACTGCAGGGAATTTAACGGCCAGAGTGATCTCCTGGACTAGTTTTGATCGCCTAGATGGGTCAGAGAGGAATTTCCCAGATTTTGTCCCCCAAATTGGCCTGGGTTTTTAATCTTTTTTGCCTCTCCCAGGCGAGCACATGGTTTGGGGTGGGGTGGAGCATATATGTTGTGATACACAAGGTGTTGCAATTGTGAGAGACAGGCTCAATGGACCAGATGATCTTTACCTGTCCGTCATTGTTTGTATGTTCGTATCTGAAAGCATAAATGGCACAAGACTCTCATTAAAGCGAGGGTAGTGGGGCAGGAATGGAGCAAGGAATGCAGACAGTATCAGGAGCTGGAAAGTGATAAAGCATGCTGGTGTGGTGGGGGGGAAGTGGAATGAGAAAAGGAAAAGGGATAAAGATACCGTTGTTGCCCCCAGCAGGGTCGGCGTCTCCATTGGCCATGGTGCCCACCACCTGCGGGCCAATGAGCCGCAGCACTCGCTCCTCAAGGTCAGTCAGCGGCCTCAGTTCAGGTTCACCCTCCTCCAGTCCTCTGCTGCTCCCGTCTGCTATGTACCACCTTGGCCTGAAAAAAAAAAGGAACTCGTGTGAGTAAGAGTCCAGCTATGTATGTGGAAGATATGCCTGCCATGGTTGAATAGCTGTGAATATAGGCAAGGCGTAAGATGAGGATATGAGTGTGAGTATCTGCAGATGCTTGGTGGTTGGATGGTGTGGAAGTGGTGGTTTGCACAGTGTGCGCAGACAGAGGTTGGAGACTGGTATGGAGGAGGTGTGGAAGCTTGTACCTTCACTAGCCGACATAGGTCATTGAATTTTTTCCGCCACGGGGTGAGGCTTCTCTGCACCACTGTGCCCGGGTCACCTCTTGCCTCATGGCCTGGAAAACCTGCGGTGATAGCCTCCTTCCTGATGCAGGGAACAGGGACTCCCTCCTTGTCTCCAGTGCCCCCACCAATGCCTCCAGAGCCACATTGTTAAATCGCATGGCACTCTCTCTTGAAGGGGGATTAACAGCAGTCATTTTGGAATGCTCCTCAGGACCAGAGATCACTGACTAAAGTTCACCAAGCAGCAACAGGTTCAAATGACCTCCCCTTTCAGAGCCAGATTAAGCTGGAGTCAAAGATTGAAGGCTGATTGCCCTGAGGCCGTCAGTGCCTCATTTACCACCCCTTTCACTCCTGGGGCAAAAACAACAAATTTCACACAATTTGGCAAGGCATTTTGCATGGCGCTAACTTTTCTAAAAGTGGAAAGTTACCACCCCAACTGGGGCGCTATGGGATTCTACCCCCTTGGTAACTTCCTTGCTTTTGTACTCTATACCTCTATTAATAAAGCTAAGGATCCTGTAGGCTTTTTTAATCAGTCTTCTCAACTTGTCTTACCACCTTCACCCCCAGGTCTCTCTGTTCCTGCACCCCCTGTAAAATTGTACCATTTAGTTTATATTGCCTCTCCTCATTCTTCCTACCAAAATGCATCACTTCACACTTTTTTCTCTCTGTTCAGTTTCATCTGTCATGCATCTGCTGTGGCTCAGTGGGTAGCACTCTTGCCTCTGAGTCAGAAGGTTGTGGGCTCAAGTCTAGGCCGCCACTCTTAGCGCATACTGAGGGAGTGCCGCACTACTGTAGGTGCTGCCTTTCAGAGAAGATGTTTAAACCGAGGCCCTGTCTTCCCTCTCAGGCGAATGTAAAAGATCCCACTGCACTATTTTGAAGAAGAGCAGCGGAGTTTCTTAATGTCCTGGCTCATATTTCATCATCATCATAGGTAGTCCCTCGGAGTCGAGGATGACTTGCGTGAGTTCTCAGGCGACTGAGGAGTCCAATGCGGTATCTACAGTCTCTATCACAGGTGGGGCAGACAGTGGTTGAAGCAAAGGGTGGGTGGGGAGCCTGGTTTGACGCACGCTCCTTCCACTGTCTATGCTTGGTTTCTGCTTGTTCTTAGTAATGGGACTCGAGGTGCTCAGCGTCCTCCCGGATGCTCTTCCTCCATTTTGGGTGGTCGTAGGCCAGGGATTCCCAGGAGTCGGTGGAGATGTTGCACTTTATCGAGGAGGCTTTGAGGGTGTCCTTGAAGCGTTTCCTCTGCCCACCTGGGGCTCGCTTGCTGTGTCGAAGCACCGCGTAGAGCGCTTGCTTTTGGAATCTCGTGTCAGGCATGCAGACGATGTTGCCCGCCCAACGGTGCTGATTGAGCATGGTCAAGGCTTTGATGCTGGTAATGTTGGCCTGAGTGAGCCAACATCCCTCAGTATTTATCCCTTAAACAACATCACTAAAAACAGAATACCTGGTCACTTTTGTGGGGCTTTGCTGTGCGCAAATTGGCTGTCCGTTTCCTACATTACAACTGACTACACGTCAAAAAAAGTACCTCATTGGCTGTAATACGCTTCGGGATGTCCTAAGGTTATGAAAGGCGCCATATAAATGCAAGTCTATCTTTATTTTGCCCATTTCAACTGTCTGTCTATGTCCTCCTGAAGTCTGGTACTATCCTCCTCATTATTTACTTCATTTCTGAGTTTCGTGATATATCAAAAAGAGCAGTGGTCCCAACCCCTGGGACAATACTGCATACTTCCCTCCATTCTGATAAACAACCATTCATCATTATTCTCCACTTTATGACCCTTAGCCAGATTTGTATCAATGCTGCCACTGTCCCTTTAATTCCATGGGCTTTAATATTGTTAACATGTTGATTATGTAGTACTTTTTCAAATGCTTTTTGAAAGTCCATATACACATCAACCACATTACCCTCATAACCCTTCTCCGTTACTTCATCAAAAAACTCGATCAAATTAGTCAAACACAATTTGCATTTAACAAATCCATGTTGGCTTTTATTTATTAGCCCATACTTTTCCACTTGCCAATTTAGTCCCAGATTATTGTCTCTAAAAGTTACCCCACCAGCAAGCTTAGGCTGACTGGCCTGTAGATGCTGGGTTTATCTATCTATCCTTTTTTAAACAGGTGTGTAAAATTGTAATCCTATGTTCCTCTGCACCACCCCCATATCCAATGAGGATTGGAAGATTGTGGCCAGGGTTTCGGCAATTTTCACCCTTAGTTCCCATCGATGCATCCCATCTGGACCAGGTGACTTTTCTACTTTGAGGACTGCCAAACTTTTAAGTACCTCCTCTTTATCTATTTTTATTCTAACCAATATTGCTACTGCCTCCTCCTTTACTGCTACACTGGTAGCACCCTCTCCTCTAGTGAAGACAGATGCAAAGTATTCATTTAGTACCTCATTCGTGCCCTCTGCCTCCAAAAGATGATCTCCTTTTTGGTCCCAATCAGCCCACCCATCCTCTGACTATACTTTTACTACTTATACAGAATTTGGCACCACAGAAAGATAAGGTGAAATAAGGTAAAGTGGGGGGGAGGAACGTGTGGAACATAAACACCAGCATAGACTAGTTGGGCCGAATAGTCATCGACTGTGCTGTAAATTCTATGGAAGTCAATGACCTGGAAATCCCGGTCGAGGTCTTCGTGCGGGCGAATGACAGAAAAAGAGAAAAAAGATATGCACTTACCTGTTCCTGCTGTGCCCACCAGCGATCCCGGTCCTGAGGCCTTCACTCCCTGCGCATCGGAGCACGTGCATGTCAGGGACATCTGTAAGCTGGAGCTGGAGTCACATGGCACTGGGCAGCCAATCCAGGTACAGTATTTTCTCAATCAGTATAATGGGAACTCCGTAAGTTAGAGTTCCCATTATTATGATTTAGAAACATTCCAAAACACCAAAACACTAACAAAAAAGAAAAAATACACCATATATTTAAAATTAATTTAAATTAAAGTTATTAATGTCTTATATAAAAAAATATTTTTCCGATTTTTAAAAAAGTTTTTAAATTATGGTTTAAAATAAACTTACCGTAGTGGGCAGGGTTTTTAACAATAAAATATGTTTTTAAAATGTTATTTTATTATGTTTTTGCATGTTTTAAAACTCTTACACCTGTAAAAGTAGGCCATGTGCCTGCTTTTATCAGGCGCAAGAGTTTTAAGGACATCTGCTGAGCAAGAGGTGGGTAAATATCGGAAATCTTGCCCTTGCAAATGACCTCGCTCCCGAGATACGGAGGAACTGTCAAGCTGGAGTTTGACAGATCAGAAAAGCCAGTTTTCAGCGCGTGCTCATTGTGCGCTGAAAACCGGCTTTTGCGATGCCTTTCCGGGTCCATACGGACCTGGGGAGGTTGGGATTTCTAGGCCATCAAAATGCGAACTTGCTCATTGCCTGAATTCCTTGTTTAATTGTAATGAAATCTTTGTATATGTGCCATTTGTATAACTAATCACGATAGGCAGCAGCAGACTACAGAGTGAAGAAGGTCCCACTTCTGCACTGCCAGTGCTCCCCAGGAACAGATATTACGAAGCCACAAAGCTCGAACCCTATCCATCCATTGAAAACAGTGGACGACCTCACCCTGGGGATGTGCTATTCCACCATGTGATCCTGCACACTCCTGGAAGGTGATGGGAGTGCGGAAGCACAAATTTTATCCTTACTTCACAAATACCAGCAAAACATAAATATCTAAATAAGGGAACTGCAAGGGTCACCGACCACATCTTGACAGCTTTCTTAGGAGAATCGGAAGCCAGGTCAGGCATTAAACTTGTTGCCATAACGACAGTGGACGATGCTACCTGTGATTGGTCAATCGGGCTGCGGTTAAGTAACCCAGGCACCTCGTGAAAGTCCCAATGGATTTGGGCAGGTGTGCCACCGGAGGAGGCACGGGGGACCCTCAATGCAGGAAATGCCATCAAAAGGTGGACAAGTTAATCAAGGTGTTTAGGATAATTGAAGGAGTTGATAGGGTAAATAGAGAGAAACAATTTCCTTATTTCCTCTGGTGGCGTGGGGAGGGGGGTGGGCGGCGGATGGTGTCCAGAACAAGAGGGCATAACCTTAAAATTGGAGCCAGGCCATTCAGGGATGATGTTAGGAAGCATTTTTTCACACAAAGGATAGTGGAAATATGGAACTGTCACCCCCAAAAAGCTGTTGAGGCTTGGGGTGGGGGGGTTTGGCTGCAATTGAAAATTTCAAAACTGAGATTGATAGCTTTTGTTAGGTAAGGATATTAAAGGTTACAGAACCAAAGTGGGCATATGGAGTTAAGATACAGATCAGCATTCCAAAGTTGTCTGTAATTCTTTTTTGGTGCAAGAGCCCTTTAACTGGCTGCACGGACCATTCAATTTTCTGTGCATGTTTTCATTGAAAAGTCTGTAAGCGGCCTGCATGGGATCTCCAGACTGTTGATAATTGGCCATGATCTAATTGAATGGCGGAACAGACTTGAGTGGCTGAATGTCCTGTATCCAAACATGGACAGTCTGATACACAACCCCAGGTGGATGACCCTGCTGTAAAGAGGTATGGAGGACAGTACAGGAGTTCCAACTATAGTCAACCAATGATAGTAATGAAGAGAATCTCTAATCATGGAAATTGTGTCCAGGAACTGGAGGGGGGCAAGTATAGCACAAAGTTAGAAAAAGGTACAGAAGGTTAACCCAGGGAATGATAGACAGATGAGTTTGACATTGGCAGTTGATAAAAAATAGTGTCCCAAACATAAATGTGCTAGATAGAATATTACAGAGTTAATTGATGAGGGAAACACAATACTCTCTAAAATAGTGGAATGTGAGCAAAGCTTTTGATAAAGAAAAAATTAACTTACATTTATATTGCTCATTTCACAAGCCCAGGACAACCCAAAGTACTTTACTGACAATCAAGTATTTTTTGGAGTGTAGTCACTGTTTTAATGTAGGAAATGCGGCAACTAATTTGCGCTCAGCAAGCTCCCACAAACAATAATATGATCACATCATCTCTTTTAGTGATATTGGTTGAGGGATAAGTACTGTCCAGGACACGGGGGAGAACTCCCCTACTCTTCTTCAAAATAGTGCCGTGAGATCTTTTACAGCCATCCGAAAAATGGACGGTAAATGCCACGTAGAAAATTACTTTAGACGGTAGAATAATATGGACTATGAGGGAAGGTTTTAAATGAACTGATCGAGTTAAGGTTGTTCAGAGGGCAGCGTCAATGTGGGAAGAGCTGACTGTCAAGGCAGGGCTCGCTTCCGAGTCCATTGTTGTTCTCAGAGTCCATAAAAAGTAACATCGAGTGGGGTGGATAGCAGACGGGTAATGCAATCCAGTCAAGTTCCCTGCCCAGCGGATTAGGTTAAAATGATCATAAAATTAGGAAAATATATTAATTTGAATATATATTCAAATGCAAAGTTCCACTTGTTGCACCAAAATCTGAAAGAGGAATGTTAATGTTTAGGGTGTGGATACTTTGCCCGAACCTATGTCAGTTCTGGCCAAGACTCAAATCTCATTACATAGGCTGATAGACGTGCTGTGTAATTCCATTGTGACATCCCATGACCTCACACTTGTCTCCCCGGAAACACGCCTCACGTTGTGACATCCTGTGACCTCACACTTGTCTCCTAGGAAACTAACAAACATTCCGAGTGTCTATGATCTCACTGCTACAAGCAAGTCCTCTTATTTGAATTACAATAAAAAAACAATTCTAAGATTAAATATTTCTCAGTTAGTAAGAAGCCTTTGGTTTCCACTGTTCCACCTGTTAACACTATTGGAGCTCGTGTGTTCATTAAAACTCCCCAAAGCACGAATGAGAGATGCCCACAGGGAATGGATCAGAACTGGCTCCACTTATTTTCTGAAAGGGGGGGTGGGGGGAATCCTATTTTACAAATATCAGGTATAAAAATAGTCAAAACCACCAGAATGTCAATATATTTGTCAGATATTCTCAGCTGAGAAAATTTCAGTTGCCAAGTTTCGGTTTATGAATCTCTAAAATCCCAATTATTACATATAAATGAGCGGGACTTACCCCTCCCTCTATCTGAATGTGATGCCCTTATGACAATGTTACCCTGGCAACAAACTGAGACAGTTTGATGAGAGGGAAAAAAGAGGGGAAGATGTAATTGGTGTTGGTGGGTGATTGTGAAATTGTTTTAAATTAAATATTTTAACAAAATGGTTCAGACAGAGAGCCATTCAAAGAAGGGTAACCTACTGAGGAGAATACTGTTCTGTATCATAAGGATCTGCAAGTTGTCGGAAAACAAGACTGAAGATGAGTGAGTGGCACGTGCTCAAAGAAAGTTCATTTTTATACTTTAACTTATAACTTATATTTCCCATCGATGACTATTATTCACAGAATTCTGCTGTCTTCACCCCTTCATTCTCCCATCCCCAGTTGACAAACCATTGGCGTCTCAAAATGTGTGATTTTTGGGGGGGGGGAGGGGGCGCGTTTCAAAAGGGAGTTGGATAAGTGCCTGAAGGGAAAAAAATTGCAGGGCTATGGGGAAAGGGTGGGGGAGTGGGACTAGCTGAAGTGCTCTTGCAGAGAGCCGGCACGGGCTCGACAGGCTCCTGTTCTGTAACCATTCTATGATTCTAGGTATAAAGCCAAGGAAACATAGAAAATAGGTGCAGGATTAGGCCATTCGGCCCTTCGAGTCTGCACCACCATTCAATATGATCATGGCTGATCATGCAACTTCAGTACCCCATTCCTGCTTTCTCTCCATACCCCATGATCCCTTTAGCCATAAGGGCCACATCTAACTCCCTTTTGAATATATCTAACGAACTGGCCTCAACAACTTTCTGTGGTAGAGAATTCCACAGGTTCACAATTCTCTGAATGAAGAAGTTTCTCCTCATCTCGGTCCTAAATGGCTTACCCCTTATCCTTAGACTGTGACCCCTGGACTTCCCCAACATTGGGAACATTCTTCCTGCATCTAACCCGTCCAATCTCGTCAGAATTTTACATGTTTCTATGAGATCCCCTTTCATTCTTCTAAATTCCAGTGAATATAAGCCTAGTCGACCCAGTCTTTCTTCATATGTTAGTCTTGCCATCCTGGGAATCAGTCTGGTGAACCTTCGCTGCACTCCCTCAATACCAAGAATGCCCTTCCTCAGATTAGGAGACCAAAACTGTACACAATATTCAAGGTGTGGCCTCACCAAGGCCCTGTACAACTGCAGTAAGACCTCCCTGCTCCTATACTCAAATCCTCTCGCTATGAAGGCCAACGTGCCATTTGCCATCTTCACCGCCTGCTGTACCTGCATGCCAACTTTCAATGATTGATGTACCATGACACCCAGGTTTCATTGCACCTCCCCTTTTCTTAATCTGTCACCATTCAGATAATATTCTGCCTTCCTGTTTTTGCCACCAAAGTGAATAACCTCACATTTATCTACATTATACTGCATCTGCCATGCATTTGCCCATTCACCTAACCTGTCCAAGTCATCCTGCAGCCTCTTAGCATCCTCCTCACAGCTCACACTGCCACCCAGCTTAGTATCATCTGCAAACTTGGAGATATTACATTCAATTCCTTCGTCTAAATCATTAATGTATATTGTAAATAGCTGGGGTCCCAGCACTGAACCCCTATGCCTGCCATTCTGAAAAGGACCCGTTTATTTCTACTCTTTGCTTCCTGTCTGCCAACTAGTTCTCTATCTACTTCAATACATTACCCCCAATACCATGTGCTTTAATTTTGCACACTAATCTCTTCTGTAGGAGCTTGTTAAAAGCCTTTTGAAAATCCAAATACACCACATCCACTGGTTCTCCCTTGTACACTCTACTAATTACATCCTCAAAAAATTCTAGAAGATTTGTCAAGCATGATTTCCTTTTCATAAATCCATGTTGACTTGGACCGATCCTGTCACTGCTTTCCAAATGCACTGCTATTACATCGTTAATAATTGATAACAACATTTTCCCCACTACCAATATCCAGCTAACCGGTCTATAATTCCTTGTTTTCTCTCTCCCTCCTTTTTTAAAAAGTGGGGTTACATTAGCTACCTTCCAATCCATAGGAACGGATCCACCAATGACCACCAATGCATCCACTATTTCTAGGGCCACTTCCTTAAGTACTCTGGGATGCAGACGATCAGGCTCTGAGGATTTATCGCCCTTCAATCCCATCAATTTCCCTAACTCAATTTTCTGACCAATAAGGATTTCCTTCAGTTCCTCCTCCTCGCTAGACCCTTGGTTGCCTAGTATTTCCTGAAGGTTATTTGTGTCTTCCTTAGTGAAGACAGAACCAAAGTATTTGTTCAATTGGTCTGCCATTTCTTTGTTCCCCATTATAAATTCACCTGATTCTGACTGCAAGGGACCTACATTTGTCTTCACTAATCTTTTTCTCTTCACATATCTATAGAAGCTTTTGCAGTCAGTTTTTATGTTCCCTGCAAGCTTACTCACATATTCTATTTTCCCCCTCCTAATTAAACCCTTTGTCCTCCTCTGCTGAATTCTAAATTTCTCCCAGTCCTCAGGTTTGCTGCTTTTTCTGACCAATTTATATGGCTCTTCCTTGGATTTAACACTATCCCTAATTTCCTTGTTAGCCACGGTTGAGCCACCTTCCCTGTTTTATTTTTATGACAGATAGGGATGTACAATTGTTGAAGTTATCCATGTGATCTTTAAATATCTGCCATTGCCTATCCACCGTCAACCCTTTAAGTATCATTCACCAGTCTATCCTAGCCAATTCACGTCTCATACCATCGAAGAACAAGAAGCGATCTGTTCCTCCCATATTTCGCAACATGGGTATGTTGCCCATCTCTCTCCTCCAAATCCTATAATTGTCCTGATGCTTTCTCCTAAGAAGGAAAGATTTGTATTTACATACTGCCTTTTACAAGCTCGACATGCCCCAAAGCACTTTACAGCCAATGAAGCACCTTTTTGAAGTGTAGTCACTGTTGTAATGTAGGAAACATAGCAATCAATTTGCACACAGCAAGCTCCCACAAACAACGACATGATAACGACCAGATAATCTGTTTCATTTTAGTAATGTTGATTGACAGATAAACATTGGCCAGGATACGGGGGAGAACTCCCCAGCTCTTCTTCAAAATAATGCCATGGGATTTTTTATATTCACCCAAGAGGGCAGATATGGCCTTAATGTCTCATCTGAAAGGCAGAACCTCTGTGTATCACTCTCTTGCAAGTGTCAGCCGAGATTTCTTTTACATAAGTCTCTGGAGTGGGACTTGAACCCATAACCTTCTGACTCAGCAAGTGAGAGTGCTACCCACTGAGCTAAGGGCTGACCCATACTAGGAAGACTCATACTAGGAAGACTGAGTAAATTCACCTCTCCACACAGTCTTGAGCCTCTGGCAGTAATTAAGTTAGGTAGGAGGTTTTGGGGTAAGGTGGACTTCAAAAGTACTTCACTGATTGTAAAGGATTTTGGGACCATGAGGTCATGAAAGGTGCTATATAAATTCAAGGTCTTTCTTTTTTCCGCCTGCAATTTTCATAGCTTTTGAAACCCGGAGCCTGACATCACCTAATCACTGCTTATTTTGTCTCTTTCACTCCCTGCCACCCTCGGCGGTGTCCTGTGTTATGAGCCTTGGCCCTTCAATCTAGGCTTTCTCAGTGTAAAGGCTTCCATAGTCTCTGCCCTTACCTCAACTTATCCACTGCTGAGACCCTCATCCATACCTTTATCACCTCTAGACTTGACTATTCCAATGCACTCCTGGCTGGCCTCCTAATTCTACCCTCCATAAACTTGAGGTCATCCAAAACTCTGCTGCCCGTGTCCTAACCCGCTCCAAGTCCCACTCGCCCATCACTCATGTGCTCGCTGACCTACATTGACCCCCAATTAAGCAACGTCTCTATTTTAAGATTCTCATTCTTGTTTTCAAATCCCTCCTGATCTCTGTAATCGTCTCCAGCCCTATAATTCCCCTAGACTCCTGCACTTTTGAACAATCCCTGATTTTAAACGCCCCACCATTGATGGCCGTGCCTTCAGCTGCCTGGGTCCTAAGGTCTGGAATTCCCACCTCTCCAAGTCTCTTCCCTCCTTTATGATGCTCCTTAAAACCTACCTCTTTGCACAGCGTTTGGTCATCTGCCCTAACATCTCCTTATATGGCTCGGTGTCAATGTTTTTAATATAACACTCCTGAGAAGCAACTTGGAATGTTTTATTGCATTAAAAGCACTATATAAATATAAGTTGTTGTTGTTGACCTGCAGTAGTGAGCAATGTCTGTTGCAGTGAGATCAGAATGGAATTGGTGCAGCTTATTCTAAAAAGAAAACTGATTTGAGGTATGTCAATATCTCTGATCATAATCACTCCACCATTGGCGGCCGTGCCTTCAGCTGCCTAGGCCCCAAACTCTGAAATTCCCTCTCTAAACCCTAAATTCCCTCTCTGTACCTCTCTCTCCTCCATTAAGTCGCTTGTGATGAAGAGAATATGGGGTCGGGAGCTCAGCTCCGGCTTCAATAGGGTGCTCAGGTCCAGAACAGTCTGCTGTAGCCTGAGACAGTGACTGGTATTGGGGATGGAATTGCTGGCAAGGGTTTATGGCAGGAGCAGATGACGATGGTATCAGCCTTCCCAATGTTTAGAGGATGCTGCGGCTCATCCAAGATTGGATGTCGGAAAAGCAGTCTGGCCAAAAGGAGGCAATGAAGAGATTGAGAGGTGGTGGTGAGGTTAAGCTGGGTGCCATTGCATACATGTTCAAACTGACCCCTCATTTTCAGATGATAGTGTGAAAGGTCAGGATGTGGATGGTGAAGGGGAGGGGGCCAGGGATAGATCATTGGGGTCTTCCACAATAACAGTATGGGGCAGAAAGAGAAGCCATTGCTCTAGCTATGATCTGAATAGTGCAAAATTTTGAATTTTGAGCACTGTATTTAATGAGGGCTTCCTTGATGCCTCAGTTGGTAAATACACTGCCCAATGTGGAACCAACCAATGGAGACCGACAAGATCCCAGGTTTCCCTCATCTGCACTGATAGCAGTTCTCATCCAGGACACGACAATCAGCCTTACTACCTTAAAGCTAGGGAGGGGGAAAATCAACCTAGGTTCCAGCTCCTTATTACTGTCCAGTGATTCTAGTTGCAAAGTTCCCATTGGGCTGAGCTGGGTTGTCCTGAGGAGCAATGCATCATCATCATAGGCAGTCCCTCGAACGAGGATGACTTGCTTCCACGAGTTCACAGGTGTTACGATGAAGGACCTGATGTTCCAGTCTGGAACTCCAATTGAGGGGGTGGAAGATGCCTGTGCGTGAATTTTTTTAACATGGTGGTGACCATTGCACACCAGCCACCACACGGGCTTTATCCAGTGGCAAGGATTAACCAGGATGACTGGAGACCTGCTCTGCTGCACGGAAGGTGTGGTCTCACCAACACCCTATATAGTTGTAGCAAGACTTCCCTACTTTTATACTCCATCCCCCTTGCAATAAAGGCCAATATTCAATTTTCCTTCCTAATTACTTGCTGTACCTGCATGCTAACTTTTTGTGTTTCATGTAAAAAGACCCCCAGATCCCTCTGCACTGCAGTATTTTGTAGTCTCTCTCCATTTAAATAATAACCAGATTGTTTATATTTCCTACCAAAGTGAATATCATCACATTTTCCCACATTATACTCTATCTGTCAAATTTTTGTCTACTCAATTAACCTATCTATGGGCTAGATTTTCCCATAATTTCTCGGCTGTTTTTCCGCCCGGCGAAAGTTTCCCCTTAAGTTTTTTCATGGTATCGCCCACATCTGAACACGCCCGCCGGGACCAAACCGCCCACGTGCAACGGCGAGAACAATGCACTGCACCAGTAGATGCCTGTAAGCAAGTAACTTCAAATGGGCAGGGGAGACAATCAGAGGAGTAGGCAATTGAGCCCCTCAAGCCTGCTCCGTCATTCAATTAGATCGTTGCTGATCTGCATTTTCACTTTGTGTTGTCCCCTTTTCTCAATATTCCTTCATACCGTTGCCGAACAAAAATATCAAATTGTTGAAATGTTGAATTGACCTAGCATCCACTGCTTTTTGGGGGCGAGAGTTCCAGAATTACACCATCCTTTGTGTGAAGAAGTGCTTCCTGATATCAACTCTGAATAGCCTAGATCTAATTTTAAGGTTGTGACTCCCTCACCAGATGAAACAGTTTCTCTCTCTCTATCCTATCAAGTCCTTTAATTATCCTGAACAGCTCAATTAGATTACCCCTTAATCTTCTATACTCAAGGGAAATCTGTGAAACCTGTCTTTATAATTTAACCTTTTTAGCCCCGGTATCATTCTGGTGAATCTGCGCTGCTCCCCAAGGGCGATATATCCTTTCTCAGGGGCCGTGCCCAGAACAGTATCTAAATAGGGTCTGACCAGAGCTTTATATAACTGTAACATAACTTCTACCCCTTTGTATTCCAGCTTCTTTGAGATAAAGACAAACATTCCAATTTTGATATCTGTCCACTAACTTTTAGTGATTTCTATTCATGGACTGCTAAACTGCTCTGCTCCCCCACAGTTCCCAGCTTCTCACCATTTAGAAAATACTCTGATCCATCATTCTTCGGGCCAACGTGGATGACCACGCACTTCTGCACACTAAACTCCATCTGCCTCAGTTTTGCCCACTCACTTAATCTATCAATGTCTCTGCAGCTTTCTGCTCCCATCAACGTTACTTACTGTGCCACCTCAGTCAGTAATGTCAGCAAACTTAGATATACGGGTCCCCACTCCTTCATCTACATCATTGATAAATAATCAGCGAGGAGGTGGGGGAGGGGGGGGAGAAAAATAATAGCAATATTTTGGATCAGTATATGCGTTGAGCACTTTATAACCCAACTCTTTTTTCTCACAGTTCCGATGATTACCTGAAGCTCATGGACAAGTTAAGAGAGACCAACTTAGCCCCCTATCAGATGCCTATCTGCACTGGCTGTGCGAAACCTCACATCAACCATTTGCCATGTGAGCACATCGTGTGTGAGACCTGCTTCATTGGGAAAGAGCAGGAGGACGACATCAACCTGAAGTGCCCGCATTGCCAGGCGGAATATTTCATCAGCTGGCAAAACCAGCTCGATCTGAAACACATCTATTCAGCGGTGAACACGGAAGCACAAAGCATGCAGAAGGCAGGCCATCGTTTCAAGGAGAAAAAGGAAGGCGAGCCCAACAAAACCAAAACCTTCTGCGAGATCTGCCATGACGAGTCCCGCTGCCATCCCGGTGGAAATCATTGTAGTCAAAGCCCCAGACTGTCACCGGCTCCCTCCGGGAAGCAGCGGAAGAGGTACCCCTTCAATCCCTTCTCCAACGCGAATCAGTACCATGTTCTGAATGCAGTGCCCGATCCTCTGGAGTGCCAGGAGTCTGGGAACCACGGCAACAAGTCTCTCCCTAAACCCCCGCGGCAGGAAAAACGAGAATCCGATCAAAGTACCTCACCGATTGAGAATGAGGGCCTACTGGGCCAACGGAAACCGGAATGATGGGCCAAATGTTGCCGCCTCTTTAAGTTAATAATCAATATTACATCACATATTACCTGGCTGTAAAGATAATTGAATAAATGTTTATTGCTTAATGGTATCTCTCCTTTATCATTGTCAAATTTCAGAGGTTTAAGAAGGCGGCTAACCACCATCTTGTCAAGGGCAACTAGAGATGGGCAATAAATGTTGGCCTTGCCAGCAATGCCCACATCCTGAGAACATATTAAAAGAGTAGGGCTCAATTTTCTCCAGTGATTTGCAACGTATTTTTTGAGCAGGCTGCTTTTTATGGCCTATCTTAAAAATCCAGTTTCCCCAATCAATTTGCACCAGCGTAACTCATTTAGTTACGATTTTTTAGCTAATTTTTTTTCCATCCAAAGCGGGAGTAACCAGCCACCTGCACCAATTCTGGCCATTTAGGGAACTTTGGCCAGCTGAGAGTTGCTCCATTTCTGCTTAGGCCAGCGAATGTGGCCTCTCCAGAAAACCCTTGCGGAGAGTTAAAGAAATCGGCGCAGGTAAGTAAATCGGAAGTCATTCGGCCTGGGCTACGGGCGGAAAGCAGAGCGGACCGTGAAGGCACTTGGGGCCAGGGTCCGTGGGGGAGGGAGCGCTTCTCTGTAAACCCTATGGAATAGAAATTTAAAAATCCACACTTACCTTAAGCTGCTGCGCTTGCTTGAGATCCCGATCTCGGGCTGGAGGTCTCTCGATTGCCAAATCCCAGCTGTATTGCGCATGCGCTTTCATTGCAGCAACGTCAAAAATGTACGTTTTTTTCCCCGCACATGTGCAGAAGGCCTTGCTGCGTTTTTCGGCGCAGACAGCAGGCTCCACTCCCCGAGGCGACCGGACACGCTGCTCAGCTCCGGATCACAGTATAAAGATCGGGGAAAGTTAGTACAACAAGTTCTGGCGCGTTTCTTGACCTAAAAACCCGGCGTAACTGTAACGTATGTTTACCTGCCACCAGGGGAGCAACTGTCGGAGGTTACTGGGCCACAGACACACACATGCAGCCCTTGTATATAAAGAAAGCCTCCACGTTTAATCCTCACTTTGAGAGCTAATAAAGTAGAGTCAGGTCGCACCTGATTGAGTTCATGGTACTAAGCCTATTGAGTTATTGCATTCACAACATTTGGTGACAAGGCACAATACGAACTTTCACACACAAAAAAAATGAGCACTGTTGGAATCCTGGAGCGATTCGTGGGAGGATTTTACAGATCGCCTCGAACAGTACTTCATGGCCAAAATGGATGAAGACGCAGTTAGGTGCAGGGCAGTTTTGCTACGGTTTATGGTCCAAAAATCTATGGCCTCAAAGAATCTGCTCTCACCTGCACATCCAATGGAAAAGACCTATGAGGAGTTGTGTGCTGATTCGGGACCATCTCAAACCTAAATAAGGCATCATTATCTCGAGATATCACTTTTACAAGCATGTTCGTTCTGAGGGCCAAGACGTGGCGGAATTTGTTGCCGACCTGAGATGTCTCGCTGGGCCGTGTAAGTTTGGAACCGCGTTGGAAGACATGCCGCACGACATCTTTGTAATAGGCATAAACCACGAGGTGATCCTGCGGAATCTACTGGCTGCGTAGTCATTGGATCTGAGCAGGGCCATCACGATTGCCCAGGCTTGCCTGACCACAGTCGATAGTACAAAGCAGATATCCTTGCAGAGTCAGAATTCCACAGCAAGTACTGTGCACCAGGGCCTATCTGACTGTGTTTACGAAACCTGCAGCTGCTCGAAGTCTGCCATTGGGCACGCAACCGATTTCACTCTGTTGGCGTTGTGGGGGTAATCATCGGTCACATCAGTGCCGTTTCAGGCAATATATTTGGAGAGGCTGTGTGAAAATGGGGTATCTTCAGCGGATGCGACACGTGGATGTGACACGTGGAAAAGGCAGGAGGCAACAGAGCAGAGTAGCACTGGGGTAAGTGTAAACCATAAGGTGATAGGAAGGAACAATATGTTTGAATATAAAGGGGCTGCAGGAGGGGTCAAAACTAAAAATCATGGTTTAAAAACTAGTATTAAAACACTTTACCTAAACGCACGCACCATTCGAAACAAAGCAAATGAGTTGACGGCACAAATCATAACAAATGGGTACGATTTGGTGGCCATTACAGAAACGTGGTTGCAGGGGATCCAAGACTGGGAATTAAACATACAGGGGTATCTGACAATTTGGAAAGATATACAAGAAGGGAAAGGAGGTGGGGTAGCTCTGTTAATAAAGTATGATATCAGGGCAGTTGTGAGAGACGATATTGGCTCTAATGAACAAAATGTTGAATCTTTGTGGGTGGAGATTAGAGATAGTAAGGGGAAAAAGTCACTGGTTGGCGTAGTTTATAGGCCCCCAAATAATAACTTCACGGTGGGGCGGACAATAATCAAGGGAATAACGGAGGCATGTGAAAAAGGAACGGCAGTAATCATGGGGGATTTTAACCTATATATCGATTGGTCAAATCAAATCGCACAGGGTAGCCTTGAGGAAGAATTCATAGAATGCATACGGGATTTTTTCTTAGAACAGTATGTTACAGAACCTACAAGGGAGCAAGCTATCTTCGATCTGGTCCTGTATAATGAGACAGGAATAATAAACGATCACCTAGTAAAAGATCCTCTTGGAATGAGTGATCACATATGGTTGAATTTGTATTACAGATTGAGGGTGAGGAAGTAGTGTCTCAAATGAGCGTACTATGCTTAAACAAAGGGGACTACAGTGGGATGAGGGCAGAGTTGGCTAAAGTAGACTGGGAACACAGACTAAACGGTGGCACAATTGAGGAACAGTGGAGGACTTTAAAGGAGCTCTTTCATAGTGCTCAACAAAAATATATTCCAGTGAAAAAGAAGGGCGGTAAGAGAAGGGATAACCAGCCGTGGATAAACAAGGAAATAAAGGAGAGTATCAAATTAAAAACCAATGCGTATAAGGTGGCCAAGGTTAGTGGGAAACTAGAGGATTGGGAAAATTTTAAGCAACAGCAAAGAATGACTAAGAAAGCAATAAAGAAAGGAAAGATAGATTACGAAAGTAAACTTGCGCAAAACATAAAAACAGATAGTAAAAGCTTTTACCGATATATAAAACGGAAAAGAGTGACTAAAGTAAATGTTGGTCCCTTAGAAGATGAGAAGGGGGATTTAATAATGGGAAATGTGGAAATGGCTGAGACCTTAAACAATTATTTTGCTTCGGTCTTCACAGTGGAAGACACAAAAACCATGCCAAAAATTGCTGGTCACGGGAATGTGGGAAGGGAGGACCTTGAGACAATCACTATCACTAGGCGGGTAGTGCTGGACAGGCTAATGGATCTCAAGGTAGATGGTCCTGATGAAATGCATCCCAGGGTATTAAAAGAGATGGCGGAAGTTAAAGCAGATGCATTCGTTATAATCTACCAAAATTCTCTGGAATCTGGGGAGGTACCATCGGATTGCAAAGCAGCTAATGTAACGCCTCTGTTTAAAAAAGGGGGCAGACAAAAGGCAGGTAACTATAGACCGGTTAGTTTAACATCTGTAGTGGGGAAAATGCTTGAAGCTATCATTAAGGAAGAAATAGCGTGACATCTAGATAGGAATAGTGCAATCAAGCAGACACAACACGGATTCATGAAGGGGAAATCATGTTTAACTAATTTACTGGAATTCTTTGAGGATATAATGAGCATGGTGGATAGAGGTGTACCGATGGATGTGGTGTATTTAGATTTCCAAAAGGCATTCGATAAGGTGCCACACAAAAGGTTACGGCGGGGTCAGAGGAAATGTATTAGCATGGATCGTGAATTGGCTGGCTAACAGAAAGCAGAGAGTCGGGATAAATGGGTCCTTTTCGGGTCGGAAATCAGTGGTTAGTGGTGTGCCACAGGGATCGGTGCTGGGACCACAACTGTTTACCATATACATAGATGACCTAGAAGAGGGGACAGAGTGTAGTTTAACAAAATTTGCAAATGACACAAAGATTAGTGGGAAAGCGGGTTGTGTAGAGGACACAGAGAGGCTGCAAAGAGATTTAGATAGGTTAAGCGAATGGGCTAAGGTTTGGCAGATGGAATACAATGTCAGAAAATGTGAGGTCATCCACCTTGGGAAAAAAAACAGTAAAAGGGAATATTATTTGAATGGGAAGAAATTACAACATGCTGCGGTGCAGAGGGACCTGGGGGTCCTTGTGCATGAATCCCAAAAAGTTAGTTTGCAGGTGCAGTAGGTAATCAGGAAGGCGAATGGAATGTTGGCCTTCATTGCGAGAGGGATGGAGAACAAAAGCAGGGAGGTCCTGCTGCAACTGTACAGAGTATTGGTGATGCCGCACCTGGAGTACTGCGTGCAGTTTTGGTCAGCTTACTTAAGGAAGGATATACTAGCTTTGGAGGGGGTACAGAGACGATTCACTAGGCTGATTCCGGAGATGAGGGGGTTACCTTATGATGATAGATTGAGTAGACTGGGTCTTTACTCGTTGGAGTTCAGAAGGATGAGGGGTGATCTTATAGAAACATTTAAAATAATGAAAGGGATAGACAGGATAGAGGCAGAGTGGTTGTTTTCACTGGTCGGGAAGACTAGAACTAGGGGGCACAGCCTCAAAATACGGGGGAGCCAATTTAAAACCGAGTTGAGAAGGAATTTCTTCTCACAGGGGGTTGTGAATCTGTGGAATTCTCTGCCCAGGGAAGCAGTTGAGGCTATCTCATTGAATGTATTCAAATCACAGATAGATAGATTTTTAACCAATAAGGGAATTAAGGGTTATGGGGAGCGGGCGGGTAAGTGGAGCTGAGTCCACAGCCAGATCAGCCATGATCTTGTTGAATCTTGTTGAGGCTCGAGGGGCTAGATGGCCTGCTCCTGTTCCTAATTCTTATGTTTTTATGTTCTTATGATCGATCCGGAGCGGATCTAGCAGTGCAACCTGAGATACACGAGGAGGAATTGTATAGTGTACATTCGTTCCTGACAAAGAGCCAACCGATAATGATTGAATTAATATTGAACGGCGTGCCGGTAGCTATGGAATTAGACACGGGGTGCGAGTCAGTCAATTATGAGCCAGAGGACTTTCAAAAAGCTGTGGGACACCAAGGCCGTGAAACCCAAGCTGAGTCCAGTAAATGCAAAATTGCGTACCTACACCAAACAGCTCATACCAGTGACTGGCAGTGCAGCAGTCAAGGTGTCATACGATGGGGCGGTTCATGATCTATCGCTGTGGATCGTTCCAGGCAATGGTTCAACGCTGTTCAGCAGGAGTTGGCTCGCAAAAATAAAGTGGAACTGGAACGATATTAAAGCTTTGTCATCAGTGGATGATACTTCGTGTGCTCAAGTGCTGAGCAAATTTCCCTCATTGTTTGAACCGGGCATCGGCAACTTCACGGGAGCCAAGGTGCAGATCCACCTGGACTCGGATGCAAGACCCGTCCATCACAAAGCCCGGGCGGTCCCGTACATGATGAGGGAGAAGGTCGAAATCGAACTGAACAGATTCCAACGTGAAGAGGTCATTTCACCGGTCGAATTTAACGAATGGGCTAGTCCCATAGTTCCTGTGCTGAAGAGTGATGGCACTGTCAGGATTTGATAAGACTACAAGGTTACGATCAACCGAGTTTCGAAACAGGATCAGTACCCATTACCAAAAGCTGATGACATGTTTGCAACTCTAGCCAGGGGAAAGTCGTTCACCAAATTGGATCTGACATCAGCCTACAGGAGTTTGTCGAATCGAAGAAACTTATGTGCATCAATATGCATAAAGCGCTGTTCATTTACAACAGGTGTCCTTTCGGAATTCGCTCAGCTGCAGCCATATTTCAGAGAAATATGGAGAGTTTACTGAAGTCCGTGCCTAGAACCGTGGTGTTCCAAGATGACATTCTGGTCACAGGTCGTGACACTGCCGAACACCTGCACAACCTGGAAGAGGTTCTACGTCGTCTGGACAAAGTGGGACTCAGGCTGAAACGTTCAAAGTACATCTTTATGGCACTGGAAGTCGAATTCCTGGGAAGGAAGATTGCTGCAGACTGCATCAGGCCTATCGAAAACAGAGGCCATTAAAAATGCACCCAGACCCCAGAATGTGATGGAGCTGCGTTCGTTCCTTGGTCTTCTCAACTACTTCGGTAATTTCTTACCTAAATTGAGCACATTATTAGAGCCGCTGCACATGCTGCTCAGAAAAGGCAACAACTGGGTTTGGGGTGTATCTCAAGACAGGGCCTTCGAGAAGGCTAGAAATCTGCTTTGTTCCAACAAATTGCTGGTATATTATGACCCGTGCAAGCATGTGGTATTGGCCTGTGACGCTTCATCACATGGGGTTGGATGCATGCTCCAACAACCCAATGAGTCGGGCAAACTACAACCGGTTACGTACGCATCAAGAAGCATGTCTAAAGTGGAAAGAGCCTATGGCATGGTAGAGAAAGAAGCGTTAGCCTGCGTATATGGGGTTAAAAAGATGTACCAGTATCTGGGCTTCGTTTCGAGCTTGAAACCGATCACAAGCCGCTCATATCTTTGTTTTCAGAGCATAGAGGTATCAATACCAGCATGTCGTCCCGCATCCAGAGGTGGGCGCTGATATTATCTGCCTATGATTATGTAATTCGCCATAGACCTCGCACCGAGAATTGTGCCGATGCATTGAGCCGTTTACCATTACCCACGCCGGAGGTGGAAACGCCACAGCCCGCAGACCTACTGTTGGTCATGGATGCCTTTGAGAGTGAAGGGTCACCTGTCACTGCTCAACAAGTTAGGACCTGGACCAGCCAGGATCCGATCTTATCGGTTGTAAAACGTTGTGTCCTTAGTGGTGATTGGTCGGCCATTCCCAAGCAAGTGTGTGATGAGACCAAAACCTTATAACCGTCGGAAAGACGAACTATCCATTCAATCTGATTGTTTGCTGTGGGGTAATCGTGTTGTTATGCCCAAGAATGGCAGGGAGAGATTTGTACGGGATTTACACAGTACCCATCCCGGTATTGTGATGATGAAGGCCATTGCCAGGTCTCACAATGGGGGCCTGGCATTGACTCTGATTTGGAGTCATGTGTGCATCAGTTAAACAATGCACCAGTGGAATCTCCGCTAAGTCTATGGTCGTGGCCATCCAAACCATAGAAACATAGAAACATAGAAAATAGGTGTAGGAGTAGGGCATTCGGCCCTTCGAGCCTGCACCACCATTCAACAAGATCATGGCTGATCATCCACCCCAGCATCTCCCCCCCCATACCTCCCGACCGCCCCCCCCCCCAGCTGCAAGAATCACATCCAACTCCCTCCCGAACACATCCAATGAACTGGCATCAACAACTCTCCGCGGCAGGGAACCCCACAGGCCAACAACTCCCCGAGTGAAGAAGTCCTCCCAATCCCAGCCCCAAACAGCCCACCCCCCATCCCAAGAGCGTGCCCCCCCCAGCTCCGGACCCACCAAACACCAGGAACACTCCCCCCGCACCCAACCCGCCCCGTCCCGCAGAATCCTTCCCAAATGCCGAACACTCATGGATGTCGAGCCCCCAGCCCGGCCACCCCGGAGCCACGCCCCCGCGACGCCAACCACACCACATCCACCAACCGCCATCTGCGCAGTCCACCCCACTCTGAACACTCCCCGCACCGAGGCACAGAGCCCCCAGGCCCGCCCCTCCAACACACTTCGCCCCCCCGACCTCCGCTGCAATGTGGCCCCTCCTATCCCCCGCCCTGGGTTTCTCCGCCCCCCCACCTCCACCACTCTCCCCTCCATCCCCCGCCCCCGTCTCCCCATAACTTCCCTCTGCCTCCCCACACAGGCTTCCATCTTGGGGGCAGTAACCTTCTGGGGCCGGGAATTTTAGCCCCCAGCGTGGAAGTCCTGCTCCTGCCGCAGAATTGGCCTTACCACCCCTCAATGGAAGCGGAGTGCAATTTCCCACACTCCACTTCCTTTAGGGGCAGTTACCGGGGCACGACTGGATGCTCCTGTGACAGTTTGATCCACATCGACTATGCGGGTCCTATCCTGGGTAAAATGTTTTTAGTGGTGGTGGATGCGTATTCCAAATGGATAGAATGTGTAATCATATCATCCAGCACATCCACAGCCACCATTGAGAGCCTTCGTGCCATGTTCGCTACTCATGGTCTGCACGACATCATTGTGAGCGACAACGGATCGTGCTTCACGAATTTGGAGTTTCAAGAGTTTGAGACTCAATGGTATCAAGCACGTAAGGTCAGCACCATTCAAACCCGCGTCCAATGGTCAAGCGGAGCGGGCAGTCCAAACCATCAAGCAGAGCCTGAAACGTGTAACTCACGATTCTTTGCATGTCATGCATACTGTTTAGTTACAGGACGAGACTCCACACGCTTACCGGGGACCCCCCCTGCTGAACTGTCGATGAAGCGAGATCTCAAGACCAGGCTCTTGCTTGTCCACCCTGATCTTAACGATCATGTCAAAAACAGACGTCAACATCAGCAGTGGTATCATGGTCGCACTACCATGTCACACATCTCTATTAATGATTCTGTGTATGTGCTAAATTATGGTCAAGGTCCCAACTAGGTCACTGGCATGGTTACGGCCAAGGAGGGTAACAGGGTGCTTATTGTCAGGCTCACTAATGGGCAAACATGCAGGAGGCACATTGATCAGACGAAATTGCGGCACACAGACGAAGCGGAACAGCTTGAAGAAGACACCATCAATGACCAACCGATTCATATTCAGCCATCAGAAGACCCTGCTGTTGTCAATGAATCTGGACCTTCAATCCCCGACTCCCATTAGATCGGCTACCCAGCCTCAAGTCATGAATGACCCGGAGAGCTCACCCAGATCTGGAATTGAACTGAGACGATCAACTAGGGAGCGGAAAGCCCCGGATCGTCTCAATTTGTAAATAGGACTGATACCAAGATCTTGGGTGAATGATGTAATGTATGTATGCCTGGGTTTACCTGCCACCAGGGGGAGCGACCGTCGGAGGTCATTGGGCACAGACACACACATGCAGCCCTTGTATATAAAGAAAGCCTCCATGTTTAATCCTCACTTTGAGAGCTAATAAAGTAGAGTCAGGTCGCACCCTGAGTTCATGGTACTAAGCCTATTGAGTTATTGCATACGCAACAGTAACTCTGGCAATACGCCAGAAAACAGGCTTGGGCAAAATTGAGCTCGTAGAGAGTAGTTGAGACTAATTTGGGTTTATGAGGAGTCCCTAGTACCGAGGCAGAGATCTACAAGGAAATGTTATTTTTGAAAAGTTGGATTATTGAATAAGCTCTGAAATGATGAGGTATGCTTTCCTGTTGCACACTCCCGGTGCGGAGCTCCGCCCACAGGAGCACATATCAGGAAATCACATGCATGACTTTCCATCCATTATGTGCTCCCAGCTGGCAAGGTCTTCACTTTCAGGAAGTTCACCCTTATTTTCTTTAATAATTTGTTTTCATTTAACCTTTAGAGAGCCAGAAAGTCCAGGAGAATTCTGGTCTGCCTGGTCTGAATAGTTTCATATGTTTTCAGCTCCAGTCCCGTGAGGTTGAAGCAAGCACTAATATTACAGTAATAAAACAAATCACATGCCAGTGTTATTGCTGTAACATCGACTCAAATTACTGCAATAAGAACATAAGAAATAGGAGCAGGAGTAGGCTATTTGGCCCCTCGAGCCTGCTCCGCCATTCAATGAGATCATGGCTTATCTTCTATCTCAACTCCACTTTCCTGCACTATCCCCATATCCCTTGATTCCCTTAATATCCAAAAATCTATCGATCTGTCTTGAAGCTCTCAACACATAATGTTACAGCATAAAAGGTTTAAACACTTCAATTCACCATCCTTCTCTGACTCATTTTTACTTTGTCATCATTCTCTATTAGTTTTAATTTTTTCCTATCTTTAAAAATCATACTTTCAAAACCTTTTGCCCATCTCCTGACCCCTACTGTCCATTCTGAAGGCTGGAGTAATATTTCACTTCTGTGTTAGGAAAATATTTTCTGTTGAAAGGGTAAATTTCTCTAAACATTCCAAGTAAATTTCTTTCTTTAAAAAAAAATGTTGGAAGAAGTTTGCATATGAACCAATTAGCTGCAAGATATTTACATGGACTAAATTTGCCGATAGTGTGACAGAGAGGTGTGATCTTACATATAATGTGCACACACAAACTGGTTTTATTATAAGGTATAGAGAGACAGATAAAGAAGCAGAAATGGTGAGATGGGGTAAAATCTTCTCCTTTCGCAACTCTCAAATAAATATTTTTTTAAAATGAAGTTGAGATGGACAAGAGGATTTTGATCATTATATATTCTATCTTTATGAGAATGTGATCGGGCATCTAGTCACTTTAACCCATCACTAGATGGCGCTTGAAGCTCATTTTACTGCAATGGCAGATTACCAGTGTTAAAGTAGCCCATTCTAAAGAAAAGTTGGTTCAATCATAGGGCTACCAGTAGCATGCCATAATATGCTGGTTTCAGACACTACTTTCTGCCAACACATGTCCAACCCTTGTCTGTCGTAATATTGCCCATCTCCGCCCCTGCCTCAGCCCGTCTGCTGCTGAAACCCTCATCCATACTTTTGTTCCCTCCAGACTCAACTATTCCACTGCTCACCTGGCTGGCCTCCCATCTTCCACCCTCCAATAGCAGGCGAGCCCAGAGAGTGAGTGCAGCCAATCTATTTTACCACGGATTTCATAGCCGAGCCCGACCATCTCCTCACTTAATGACAACATGGACGTGCTTTCGATCAGGAACTTGGATTGAATTCCTCCCCCCCCCCCACACCCTCCCCTCCCTAGTTCAGGGTCACCGTGGCCAATTGTAGTGGCCTAATGGGCATCCTGGCTGAAGTGAGCCAGCTCACACTGATCTGGGACCTGCTGTTGGCTCATCGATCGGGGAGCTGTACATTTCCTTTGTTCTTATTGCAGAAAGGGGCTTATTGCTAACACATTGCACCATGAAGCACAGTAAGAAAGAAAAGATTTGACACAGACTTCATTTTCTCGAGCTGCTGGAAATTTATACCAAGCGAACACTGGGACAGTTAGATTGAAACAACTTGTAAAGACCTTAGGACATTCCAAAGAACTTTACAGCCAATGCTGTAGGCGCTAGGTCCATGCAGCAGCGCAGGTCTCCAGTCGTCTTGGTTTACCCTTGCCACTGGACCAAGACCTAGCTCTGTCAAGCCCATGTGGTGGCTGGTGTGCAACGGTCACCACACGTTAAAAAAATTCACGCGCAGGCATCTTCCACCGCCTCAATTGAAGTTCAGTACACCTGTGAACTCGTGGAAGCAAGTCATCCTCATTCGACGGACCGCCTATGTTGACTGTAGGAAATGTGGCAGTCAATGTTTGCACCAAAAGGTCTCACAAACAAAGATATATATGGGCAGATAATCTATTCTATTGATGTTGTTTGAGGAATAACTGTTGGCCAGTACACTGGGAAAACTCTCCTGCTCTTCTTCGAGTAGTGCCATGGAAACTTTTATATCCACCTGAGAGGGCCTCGATTTAACATCTCATTTGAAAGACAGCACCTCTGACAGTACAGCACTCCCTCAGTGTCAGCCTGGATTATGTGCTGGTTCCTGGAGTGGGACTTGAACTCATGATTTTCTGGCGCTGCTACCACTGAGCCACAGCTGAGAACCGGCTACATAGTTCATAGGCCAGCACAGTCAATGACACCATCATCGTATCTAAAGATCGCTCTGGGATCAATTCCGGCCCAGAAGGGCTGTTAAGGCCAACAATTGATTGCCACAGCGCAGACACTGCTACAACAATTTGTTTTCAGAGCAAACACACAAAGAAACAAAGTCAGGAAGGGGAGCTAACCCCAGGATGCACAGGTATCTCCGGTCGATATTTAATCAGACATAAATAACTCTTGCAGTGTGGCTAAACCCAACCTGTTCTCCCATATAAACTCACCCCCAACCTGAATTACCAAGAAACCAGTGCTGTTTCTGGGTTTATTAGTGCAGTAGTAACCAAGATAGCTTAAGCCAATATGCTTTAATGCCGTGTGTGTCTTGTGCGATGTCCTTAAAGCTCTTTTATATTGATACCGCAAGGTAAGTTGCTGCTGGTGCAGTAAATGAGGAACTTAGAATTAGGAGGAGGCCATTCAGCCCCTTGAGTCTGCTCTGCCATTCAATTAGACTATGGCTGATCTGTACCTCAACTCCATTTACACACCTTAGCTCCATATCCTTTGATACCATACCGAACAAAAATCTATATCTCAGCCTTGAAAGCTCCAATTATCCCCTAGCATCTACAGCCTTTTGGGGGGGAGAGTTCCAAATTTGCACTACCCTTTGTGTGAAAAAATGGCTCCTGATTTTACTCCTGAATAGCCTAGTTGTTAACTTTAAGATTGTGCGCTCTCGGTCTTGATTCCCCCATCGGAGGAAATAGTTTCTCTGTACCTACCCTTTCAAATACTTTGAACATTTTAAACATCTCCATCAGATCATACCTCAATCTTCTATACTCAAGGGAATACAAGCCAAGTTTATACAACCTGTCCGGAAGTGGACCTGAATTCATGATAGGATCAGCCATGATCGTATTAGATGGCGGAGCAGGCTCGAGGGGCCGAATGGCCTACTCCTGCTCCTATTTCTTATGTTCTTATATCATTCTGGTGACTCTGCGCTGCTTCCCCTCCAAGACCAAGATCTCCGTCCTGAGGTGTGGTGCCCAGAGCTGAACACAGTAGAATTATAAAGGAGGTAAACACCATTGCCTCTGGCTGTCTCCCAAGAAAGGCCGATGGAGGTGTAGAACATGAGGGCCTCTTCCTAATGCCCCTCCAACAGGGCATGAGATTGGGCAGAGCAATCCTTGGGTGCTGCAGGTCTGGGCATCAGTGCCATTGTTCCGGTGCCTCAAATTGCTCCCACCGCTGCCCCTAGCAGTGACAAACCCTCAACCACCAGCACTGCACCCTCCTGTTCATCAACTGTGGCTCAGTGGGTAGCACACTCGCCTCTGAGTCAGAAGATTGTGGATTCATAGTCTCACTCCAGGAACTTGAGCATATAATTCAGGCTGATGCTCCGGTGCAGTACTGAGGGAGTGTTGCACTGTTGGAGGTGCTGTCTTTCAAATGAGACGTTTAACCGAGGCCCTGTCTGCCCTCTCAGGTGGATGTAAAAGATCCCATGACACTATTTCGAAGAAAAGCAAGGGAGTCATTCCCAGTGTCCTGGACAATATTTATCCCTCAATCAACATAACAAAAACAGATTATCTGGTCATTATCACATAATCTGTTTGTGGGAGCTTGCTGTGCGCAAATTGACTGCTACGTTTCCCACATTACAACAGTAACCACACTTCATTGGCTGTAAAGTGCTTTGAGACGTCCAGTGGTCCAGTGGTTGTGAAAGGCGCTATATAAATTAAAGTCTTTCTTTTCTTTTTCTGAATGATATCGCCAGGTATAACCCAAATTTGGAAGAATGTAAATCTAGGTGTATTCTTGGGTATGTGTAGTATGCAAATTTCACACACTCACCATTGCACTGTATTGAAATACATGTGACCACATAGTTGGACAATAAAGCTCCCATTCTCTGTCCCCTCTCCATTTTGCATACTTCCTCTCCTGAAGGAATTGATTCTTGCTGGGTTACAGTCCTACATCTGCTGGACAGCTGCCATTACCTCATCCAAGTGAACATTTTTCACTCGTAACCCTAAACAATGAGTGTCGGCAAGATATTTGACCAGAAGGGGCACCAACTAACCCCCCATCTTGTGCTCACTCAAAAACCAGCACACAGAGTTTCCAGCCGGAATCACTAGATGAGGGCAAATTCTAGATTTTTTTTCTCCGTTTAATCCCAATGTAGAGTCACAGAGGCCAGCTGAGATCACATACTCAGCACAGGGGACTGGGGATGATACCCAAAGGCCTTCCTGGTCTGTACGACTCAGCTGTACCTGAGGATGTGCACTTATTGACGGAGATTGGATATCCCTCTTATGAGTATTTTCTCACTTTCTTCTTCCCTGGGTCTTCACTGATGAGTCACCTCCACCCCGCCCCTCCCCCCACCACTGACAGGTTGGCTAACCTGCTCCGAGACCTGCCCATGCTGCCCTGAATCTGGTCACTAGAGGGTGCACCAGAGCAGCTCTCCATTTGGGAACTCAGAGTTTGTGGCGCATTACAGCCTCACAACCCCACAAGATGTCTGCGCTCCTCAAATTCTGGCCTCTTGAACATCCCTCATAACTGCTCAACCATTGGTGGCCGTGCCTTCAGCTGCCTTGGCCCTAAGCTCTAGAACTCCCTCCCTAAACCTCTACGTCTCTCTACCTCTCTTTCCTCCTTTAAGATGCTCGTTAAAACCTTCCTCTTTAAAAAGTTTTTGATCATCTGCCTTAAATTTCTTCAGTGGCTCGGTGTCAAATTTATCTGTTTGTCTGTAACACTGTTGTGAAGCACCTTGGGACGTTTTCTACATTAAAGGCGTTATATAAATAAAAGTTATTATTATTACATGGTACAAAGTCAATTTCAGATGAGACGTTAAACCGAGGCCCTGTCTGCTCTCTCAGGTGGATATAAAAGATCCCATGGCACTATTTTGAAGAAGAGCAGAGGAATTCACCCAGTTTCCTGGTCAATATTTATCCCTCAACTTATAACATTTAAAACATATTAACTGGTCATCATCACATCGCTGTTTTTGGGACCTTGCAATGTACAAATTGTCTGTCCCATTTTCTCCATTATAACTACAGGCTCAATTTTCCCCAGTGAATTGTGCCATTTTTTTGGAGCAGGCTGCTCTTTTAGGCCTAAGTTGAAAAACCACAGTTTCCCCAATCAATTTGCACCAGCATAGCTCAGTTAGTTACGATTTTTTTAGGTCAATTTTTTTTTTCAGCCCATAGGGGGCGTAATCAGCCACCTACGCCAATTCTGGTCATTTAGGGAACTTTGGCCAGCTGAGAGTTACTCCAGTTGTGCTTAGGCCGGTGTATGTGGCCTCTGCAGAAAAACATTCTGGAGAGTTAAGGAAATCGGTGCAGCTAAAAGAATTGAAAAAACACATAGCAGCAACTTACCTCCAACCCCACCCGAAGGCTGTCCGGTCCCATTCTCGGTCCCTGGCTAGTCACTCTCATAGACACGGGAGAGGGAGAGAGAGTGTGTGTATCCGGGGACTGAGAATGGGACGGGACCAAGAGAATGGGACTTCGGGCGGGGTTGGAGGTAAGTTGCTGCTGTGTGTTTTTCAATTCTTTTAATGTGTTGGGAGCTGGCTGAATGCTTCACTTTGCAGCCTCAGCTCACATTGTGTCCCCGGTTACCATAGCAGCCCGATCTTTTTGCCGCAGATCAAGGCTCTACCCCCAAAACTAAAAGTCGGGTTACACCACGCCAAAGTGAAGAAATCCAACACTGAAACTTAGAATATTTTTTTTTGGCGTACTTAGGCCCCCAAAAATCGGGCGTAACTCTTAAAGTACGCCAAAAAAATGCTTTGGGGAAAACTGAGCCCAAGACTTCAAAAGTACTTCATTGACTATAAAATGCTTGGGATTGTTGTGTACTATATGAACGCAAGTCATCTTTTTGGAGGTGAGACAAAGAGCCAGGAGGCTGGTCTCTAGCATTGGAGAAATAAAATACGAGGAAGGATTCTTGGGCTTTTTCAGCATTGACTGAGAGGTGATATTGTAGAGGTATATGATGTTAAAAGATTCAGAAAAAGAAACCCATTTCAAACTAATCTGAGAGCAGGACACAGGTTCAAAATAGTAAAAGGCAAATTTAGGACAGAGTTCATTCCATTGTATGCAAAGGGTGATCAGCATCTGGAAAAACTTCTTGATAGAGATGAGGAGGAATCCTGGAATCAATGGATGCTATGAGAGGAGGACTATTGGATCTTGAGCTACTGCTCGAGTTGCATGGATGCACTAGGCTGGGTCAAATAGCCTTTCTCCTCGGTCTCTACCTTGTGAAGATACTGAATCATACTGAGGTAGGCCTCAGAGGTGCCCAGGACCCCTCCAGTGTCTCACACATCGATGAGTATGAACCCAGACAGTGAGTGATGGAAAGTGGTTCAAACACAGGGAGCATTGCAGTCAATCCTGATCCAGTTCACACTTCTAGCAGATAGTGATCTGGAACAAGAACCCTGCCTGAATACGTCTATCCCCATTCTCTAAGTCCAGGAAGGCTACAACAACAACTTGCAATTATATAGTGCCTTTAAAGTAGTAAAATTCCAGTGTAGTGCTGAGGGAGTGCTACTCTGTCGGAGGTGCCGTCCTTCTGATGAGACGTTAAACCGAGTTCCCGTCTGCTCTCTCCGGTGGGCGCACAAGATCCCATGGCACTATTTCGAAGAAGAACAGGGGAGTTATCCCCGGTGTCCTGGCCAATATTTATCCCCCAATCAACATAAGGAAAAACAGATTATCTGGTCATTATCACATTACTGTTTGTGGGAGCTTGCTGTGCGCAAGTTAACTGCCGCGTTTCCCACATTACAACAGTGACTGCACTCCAAAAGTACTTCATTGGCTGTAAAGCGCTTTGAGATGTCTGGTGGTAGTGAAAGGTGCTATATAAATGCATGTCTTTCTATTCTTTAAAATGACAAAAGGCGCTTCACAGGAGCATTATCAGACAAAATTTTATACCAATCCACAGGAGATATTAGGACAGGTGACAAAATTATTTGTCAAAGGGGCAGGTTTTAAGTAGTGTCTTAAAGAAGAGAGAGGCGGAGAGGTTTAGGAAGGGAATTCCATTGTTTAGGGCCTAGATAGCTGAAGGCATGGTTGTCAATGGTAGGGGTGAAGCAAGTGTGGGATGGAAGCTGGGAGGCTGGCTAAGGAAGCATTGGAATAGTAGGTTAACTGTTAACACCATTCCTAACTTGACATATTGGACATCGCACCACAACAGCAATTAGAAGTTCACCAACGTCAACTCCTCCAGGCAGCTTCTGCTCATTTTTACAGTCCCCCCCCTCCTCCAGCCCATGATTTACCAGCAGTCTAAAATTCATTAGTGATTCTTCCTCTAAACAAAGCAGGCATTACCTTTCAACGGCTAAACGACAATAGAATTTCTGGTGATACAGTATGATTTGTAAAAACGTCCCTGGTTTGAAGCAAAGGGGAAACAAATAACAGTTGTTAAAAATTAGCGTTTCCCTTTTTTCCACAGATTATATACAATGTTAAACTCAAGAGTTCATCTGAACTAATATTCCACAGCGTTCGTGAGATATCAGAACACTGACCTCTGCTGAATGGAACCTCGACACAGTTGTCCAGGTAATGGAGCAAAGGGGTTCGGACTTGGGAGAGAAAAAGAAAACTAAAAAAACGCTCGCAACAAAATTAGAAGCTTCATCCATCGCTGATGTAAAGTTAAGCTTTGTGCATCTGAACCGTCCTCCTTCGTGATTTGCAATTGCTTGGTATGGTCTCCCATTGGGCCGTGTCAGGTCCAGGGTCAAGCTGCAAGGTGGCTTTGTGACTATAAGAGGGAGTAGTTGCAAGAAGAGAGGGCTCTCAACTACACCAAGCCGGTCCACTCTACATAGAAACAGGAACATGTCATTGAGTCCCTCGAGCCTGTTCCGCCATTCAACCAGTAACCTTGAGGGCATTGGCCTCACGATAGGTGCATCTATTTGCCAAAACTGAGGGCCTGGATTAAGCCTGGAGTGTGTCTGGACTCGGGTCTCTAGGTGACAGACAAATTAGATTTCCTACATAGAAGCCGCAACCAAATTGAAGGAGAATGTGTGTCAAATAGCTGATGGGGAAATACTTAGGTTTGGGATGGCAATTGCTGGAATTAATTACTTGGAGGTCAAGTATTTGAAGTCTATCCAGGATTTGGGTTGCAGAGAATTAGACAGCCGCTCCTGAAGCTCTTCACTTCAAACTGGTAGGACTCCTGTTCAATGGGGTGTGATCAGAAAGGTGGCAGCAGTGCACCAACACATTGAGTTGTGCTGCTCACCATTGCAAGCTCGTGAAGAGTTGCAACTCACTGCCCAGGGAGAGCTCAAACTAAATTTTTATTAGTTGTCTAAATGACCAGCTGGTGACTATCCTCCCTTGAGGCAGGGAGGGGGAAGATAGGTAAGGTTTCCTTCAGGCTGAGTTGGCTTCAAGATGACACATCTGGCAATGAGAAATTAGAACTGGGTTGATCTGCTGCAGACTCAGTAATGGGATACCTGAGCCAGATAGGTCCTCAGTATTTCATTGGTGAGACGTGGCACTGTTATGCACCCCCACTCAGCTCTAGACAACTCTGCCAGCCAACGCTCTGAGGGGAAGCCCTAGCTGAGTAAGCAGCAGGTACCCTCCCAATACTCCATATCTGTAAGTTGCGTCATTTTAGCCATCTATACTCCTAAGCACACTTGAGCGTCTTTAAGCCTTGCTTAAGGCCAACCTGTTTCTGGGTTTAGGTTTAGGTAAGTGGCACTCCACATCACACATTTCTGATGGGTTTATGTGCATCTCAGACATCTGGATGGCCAAAAAAAGACACAGTTGATGCAAAATAGATCCTAAAAGATTCAATGCTTTGACTATTTCCCCTCCCCCCTCCCCTATTTGGGTCACAAACATTTAGATCATTTTCCTAAAATATAAGAAAAACAACACAACAGAAAATAATGAAATAACTTTAGTGACGATATAAAATTAGCTTCAAGTAAGCTTAACCTCCTCCTCCTTTCCTTTGAGTGATTTCCAATATGGTTTCCTTGGTTACCACATCCAAAGCTGGAAAGGAGGGTGGGGACTCAGGCTGGAGTTCAGAGGTTTGCTTGGCTGCTGATGAAAATGATTGGAAAATCTTAACACGTCTCTACCTCGCAATAGATATATGGAAAAAATGGATTGCCGACATTGTAGCGTCATCTTCATTCTTCTAATGATATGCATCCTCTGCACACTATAGTAAAGCCTAACTTGATTGGTTCTAGAGAAATCACATGCTTAGCTTGCATATGAAAATGTTATCATGGCATTACAAGTAGGCACTTGGTCTCCGACTTTCTGTTGTAACATGTACCATGACGTGCTTATTTCCATATGAAGCTGAACTGAAATTGACCAACTCACCCATTACCTCAAACCCTGCTGACCCTCTAGGAAGGGAAGGTGTTTAGAGGATGCCTATCATTCAAAGAACGAGAATACCCTATAAGATTCTTCTTCATTAAGCAATCCTCCACACAGCTTAGGAACCTACCAAAGAAGCAGAAGTTAGGACAAGGGAGGCCACTCCGGAGAAGCTATGACACCAGCCATCGGGATGATCTGCCAAAGATCAATGACCTGCTCGGGCCGTAATGTTCAGTAAACATGTGAGGATTATTCCACGTGGCAATTTTGCAAATACACCAATTGGAAGCCGATTGAGAGACACCAGGATGCAGCTGTGAAATAGCTGGAGTGACTGTAAACCCGCCCCGGCGTGAGGTAATGATGCTGAGTGCAATCAGTCATCTGCTTAGTTATCCACCTTCTGCCATTGCTTTACCACGAGTCTTTGCACCCAAGTGTCAGTTTCTACAATTAGTAGAATACTCATCTCTCAGTCACATTGTGGGTTCAAGCCCCACGCGTACATAATCTTCAAGGGAGTGCTACATTGTAGGAGTCCGTGTCATTCAGATGGGATATTAAACAGAGGCCTGGCTGCCTGTCCAAGTGGATGCTAAAGATCCCATGGTACCATTCAAAGAAGATCTGGAAGCTGGGGTACTGGACTGGTAACTCAGAGGACATGAATTCTAATCCCTAATGACAAATGTTTTGGCTGTGGAATTGAATTTAATAAATCTGGTCATTTGTGTACTAGCAAAGTGATCATTAAAGCTGCCAGCCTGGCCTTCCCGCGACTCCAGACCCTTACTGTTGTTAACCCTCGGGCAACCAGGAATAGGCAATAAATATTGCTTTACCAAGATTCCTGGTCAACTAACAGCACCAAAAAAGAGAGATTCGCTGACCAAACATCCCATTGCTGTGGGCCATAGGGCCTCATTGTGCACAAAATGGCTGCCGCCAATGGGGACTCTACTTCACGGTAATTAATTGTATATGAAGTGCTTTACAACAGCCTGAGTGATGTGATCAGGTGAGAAGTCTTTCACTCAACAATTAGGATTTCAGGAATTAGCTTGTATGAGAAATAATCAACTTGGGCCTCTACAAATATCATACAGTGGGAACAGCTCCCCACTCCCTAATGATGCAAGTAGAACAATGGGACTCCTCGGCCCAAATGAAACTGGGAAGCAACTTCTGCAACTTATAGAGCTTACTTTTTCTGGGTGATCTGCAATAAAGGCCGTGCAGTTCAGCAACTCTGTAGTATTCTAGGTAAGAAACTTCAGATCACACAATCCCCGAGGTTTGAACAGTGAACAGGTTTGAACTGCTGAAGAACTACATTAATTGGGAAGCTGTGAAGATCTAGTTAGGCACAATTTTCCAAATGGCTGGCATAAAACAGCACACTGAGGTCTCAATGAGCAGAAATGGCTACAACAAAAAACACATTCAACATCGAAAAACATCCCAGGGGGGGCTTTCCAGCGGTGTAATCAGACCAAATTGGATGCTGAGCCAGAGAAGATATTAGGAGAGCCGACAAGGAGTTGCAGCAGGGGCCGAGGATGTTACGGAGATGCAAGTAGGCAGTCACCGTGAGAGGATATGGGTCGGAAGCTCAGCTTGGGGTTGGATAGGATGCCGAGGTTCAACCTGAGTCAGCGGCCAAGGAAAATGCTGGTATCTGTGTAGATGGGAGCAGGAAGCTAAAAAGAGACGTAATAGATTGTGAGTGGGCAAAAGTGTAGCAGATGGAGTTCAATGTGCGGAAGTGTGAGGTCATCCACGTTGGATCCAAGATAAACACTTTAGAATATTTTCTAAATGGAGAGAAATTCGAAACTATGGAGGAACAAAAGGCTTTGTATGTACAGGTACACGATCATTAAAAGCTAGTGCACAGGTACAAAAAGTAATCAAAAAAGGTTTAGAAAGGTTTTATTGGCCTTGGGGTGCAGCACAGATTCACCAGAATGATACCGGGGCTAAAAGGGATAAATTCTGAGGATAGGTTGCATAGGCTAGGCTTGTATTCCCCTGAATATCGAAGACCAAGGGGTGATCTAATTGAAGAGTTTAAAATGATTAAAGAGTTTGATAGGGAAGATGGAAACTATTTCCTCTGGTGGGAGAGTCTGGAACAAGGGGGCATAACCTTAAAAAAGCTAGGCCATTCAGAGATGATGTCAGAAAACACCTCCTTGCACAAAGGGCAGTTTGATATCTGGAACTCTCTCCCCCCAAAAAGCTGTTAAGGGGGTCAATTAAACATTTAAAAACTTAGAAATATTTTTGTTAGGCAAGGGTATTAAGGGTTAGGAACCGAGACGGGTAGATGGAGTTAGGATACAGATCAGCCATGATCTAATTGAATGGCGGAACAAGTTCGAGGGGCTCAATGGCCTACTCAGGATCCTATGTTCCTAATGATAGGAAGGAAGGGGGTTATGCTTCAGTTGTGGAGAGCTTTGATCAGATCTCATCTGGAGCACTGCATTCAGGTTTTCACACCGCATCTCAGGAAGGATATATTGGCCTTGGAGTGGCTACAGTTCAGATTCACTAGAATGATACCAAGGCTTAAAGTGTTATATTATCAGGACAGGTTGCATAGACTTGTTGTATATTCCCTCGAGTTTACAAGGTTTATTGGTCATCTAATTGAGGGGTTTAACATGATAAAGGGATTTGATAGGGTCGATACAGAAAAACTATTTCCTCTGGTGGGGGAATCCAGAACAAGATTAAAATTAGAACTCAGGCGTTAAATCAGTCAGCTCTGGTTAACACACAGGCTGATGGACATCTGAAAGTCTCGTCCCCCAAAATGCTGAGGGTCAACTGATATGTTCAACTCTGACATTGACAGATTTTTATTGGGCAAGGGTATCAAGGGATATGTAGCAACGGTGGGTAAATGGAATTGAGATGGCAGAGCACGCTCGAGGGAATGAACAGCCTCCTCCTGTCCCTATGGAAGGGTGCAGAGTTTGAAACAGGAGCGAAGACAATGGCTGCAACCCAAGGACAAATGATTCACTTGCAATATAAATTCAAATAGAACTGGATTTTACAGCAAATGTTGCAGATAATACAGAATGTGAGGTTCATTGCATGAAATTGGGATTAACTGATTTAGTATAAGACTATTTCCAATTTGTGTCAGAATCCCTATTAGAGGACACCCTGAGAGAACAGAGCAACTGATTCATGACCAAAGATGGAGGAGCCATTCCAACAGCAGTCACCTTTTAGTAGCCAAGCTGTCAAAAGGAATGTTTTCAGGTTTGAAGGCAATATGTGACTCTCCTTGTCCCCACATGGCAGATTTCACCTGAAGGGTAGCAGAATCCTTTCCGCGCTCGCTGCCAGGATGTCCAAGAGCTGCGGTGTACAAGGTATAAAGAGATCACCAGGGTGTCTTTCGATCTTTGTATCTTATGAATTACCCAGGGATTGGGAAAATATAGAGAGTCCTGTGTGTCCTTGAAAAGCAGAAACCATCCAGCATCCAGGCTGAAGTGTCCACAGTCCTGAAGATGCACCATATAGAAGTGATGACTGGCAAGTTGAACCATTCTATATCTCTGGGCACCCCAAATCCAGAGTCTTTCTTGGACAAACTCTGGGTGGATATGGAAGAAAGGCTGGTAAATAGAGTTGAGGAACAGATCAGCCACAATCTAATTGAGTGGCTTGATAGGCTCAAGGAGCGGAATGGGCTACTCCTGTTCCTAGTGGGTGAATAATGAAATGATTGAGTTCTGCCCACCCTACTCCTGCTAAATGTTGGTCTGGGAGTGTTACCTTATCGTTCAGATGCTGGATGGACTGTGTATTAACCGTCCAGTTGAAAACAGATTAGACTATAAGGCCTCTAGAAGCAAGCAGTCAGGGGAAAAAGTATATTGATGCAAAGGCATACTCGAGACTTTGTACGGCATGGGAATAGGAGGCCTCGCGTGGCAGTGACTACGCACAGCATGGAGGTGACATTTTCAAGTGGTTTCTCGAGAAACTAGCTGGATGGGCCATACTCTTACAGTAATGTGGAAGATGTTTAGTAAAAAAGAAAGGGTTTAAATTTCACCCCCCACCCTCCGAATAAAATAGGCTTTATAGTATTTGATTTATATTTGAGACATTTCTGGACAGCTACTCAAAAACTAGTGTGACCGGTTAAAAACCAGGCAAGCGGCAACTCTAGGAACATACCAAAGTCTGGTGTCATCAGTCAACATCAACGCGACAGTAAAAAGCCTTGGGTTGAAAAATCCACTCAGTAGGCCTAAGTTATGCATGTCGCCGGTATAGGGTTGCCAACCCTCCAGGATTACCCTGGAATCTCCAAGAATTAACCATTAATCTCCTGGATACTGCTGCGGAGAACAACCAGGAGAGAAATCACGGGGGCCATTAAAAAAAAAATTGTGTTTTTAAAAATTTTTTCTTTGAACACTTGATTTTAGTTATAAAAGGACAGGAGATGGGAAAACAAAGCTGTTTGACTAGGGAGGGCAATTGGAGGCAGAAGGTCTAGGATTAAAATCTCCAGGAATACATCTGACCAGAGTTGGCAACCCTCCACAGGGTGACTCGTTGTAAAATTCAGAGGTGGGAGGTCACGTGACCCCCGGAGAGCTTGCTGCGGCCAATCTGGAGGCAAGGGTTGGGGGAGGAGTGATCAGTGCAACAGCCGGTTTATGTCCTTTTTCAAACGTTATTTATTTTGATGGGAAAGAGAGGGCGCGAGCCTGAGGGACAGTCTCACCATTTCGCCCCTCACTCCCTCCATAGTGTTAAGAAAAGCCTCAGTCCAAATGTAAAGCCAGGGGCAGCGAGGGTCTGTGGAGACGACCACACCAGCCAAGTAAAAAATACAATTGTAAAACAAATGTCAAAAAAAATGAAGGGTACATTCACAATAACATTCATTAATACAGAATAAATCACAAAATAGATTCTAGACACAGGGGCCTTCATTCTTATGACTGTCACCTCGATGTGACCTGTTCATGAAGAAGAGTCTTTCTTTTTTAAAAAAAAAACAGTCTGCACACTGGTCAAATTTTACTTCCGTTGTCTCCTCTGTGTGCAAGCAGAGCTGTTAGTCGAGCGAGTCACTATTGTCCAGGCCCAGGTCATTAACATTGGTCGTCTGCAGTTCGCCATTGTCATCTTCCTCCTCCTCCTCTTCCTCTTCAATTTCCTCCTCCTCGTCTGTTCCGTCCAGCGAGTCGTCGCCTGCGTGGCCAGCCATCATGGCCTGCTGCATGGCGAGGGTGGCGGTGTCGGAGGAGAGCGTCTGGAGACTGTCCATGGCCGCGGTCATAGTGCCTGTAAGGGGAGGAGTTCATTACCACTCGTAGTTCATTCAGGGGAGACAGATGAAGGGAGAGAGGGGGGGGGGGGAGGGAGAAGGAGAGCGAGAGGGGGAGGGAGAGAGCGAGAGGGGGAGGGAGAGAGAGAGAGCAAGAGGGGGAGGGAGAAAGAGAGAGAGTGTGAGAGGGGGAGGGGGAGGGAGAGAGAGAGGGGGAGGGAGAGAGAGAGGGGGAGGGAGAGGGGGAGCGAGAGGGAGAGGGGGAGGGGGAGGGGGAGGGAGCGGGAGAGAGGGAGAGCAAGAGGGGGAGGGAGAAAGAGAGAGAGCGCGAGAGGGAGGGAGAGAGGGAGAGAGAGGGTGAGCGAGAGGGGGAGGGAGAGGGGAGGGAGAGGGAGAGAGTGAGAGGGGGAGGGAGAGAGCAAGAGGGGGAGGGAGAAAGAGAGAGAGTGTGAGAGGGGGAGGGGGAGGGAGAGAGGGAGGGAGAGGGGAGGAAGAGGGAGAGAGGGAGAGGGGGAGGGAGAGAGGGAGGGAGAGAGGGAGAGGGGGAGGGAGAGAGGGAGAGGGGGAGGGAGAGAGGGAGGGAGAGGGGGAGACAGGGAGGGAGAGAAGGAGAGAGAGAGGGAGAAGGGGAGGGAGAGAGGGAGAAGGGGAGGGAGAGAGGGAGAAGGGGAGGGAGAGAGGGAGAAGGGGAGGGAGAGAGGGAGAAGGGGAGGGAGAGAGGGAGAAGGGGAGGGAGAGAGGGAGAAGGGGAGGGAGCGAGGGAGAAGGGGAGTGAGAGAGGGAGAAGGGGAGTGAGAGAGGGAGAAGGGGAGGGAGAGAGGGAGCGAGCGAGAGGGTGATGGAGAGCGAGCGGGGGGTGGGGAGAAGAGCGATCGAAAGGGGGGGGGAAGAGCGAGCGAGAGGAGGGGGGAAGAGTGGGTGGGGGAAGAGCGAGCGAGAGGAGGGGGGAAGAGCGAGCGAGAGGAGGGGGGAAGAGCGAGCGAGAGGGGGGTGAAGAGCGAGCGAGAGGAGGGGGGGAAGAGCGGGGGGGGAAGAGCGGGGTGGGGGAAGAGCGGGGGGGGAAGAGCGAGCGAGAGGGGGGAGGGAGCGAGGAGGGGAGGAAGCGAGGGGGGGAGGAAGCGAGCGAGGGGGAGGGAGCGAGCGAGGGGGAGGGAGGGAGCGAGAGAGCGAGAGGGGGGGAGGGAGTGAGAGGTGGGGGGAGGGAGCGAGAGGTGGGGGGGAGGGAGCGAGAGGTGGGGGGAGGGAGAGAGGGGGAGGGAGAGAGGGAGAGATCGAGATGGGGAGGGAGAGAGGGAGGGAGAGGGGAGGGAGGGGGAGGGAGAGAGGAAGAGGGGGAGGGAGAGATGGAGAGAGGGAGAGGGGAGGGGAGGGAGAGAGAGAGGAAGAGGGAGAGAGAGAGTGGGAGAGGGAGAGATGGAGAAGGGGAGGGAGGGAGAGGGGGAGGGAGAGAGAGAGATGGAGAAGGGGAGGGAGGGAGAGGGGGTGGGAAGCAAGCGAGGGGGGAGGGTAGAGCGAGTGAGGGGGAGGTAGAGCGAGCGAGGGGGGGGGTAGAGCGAGCGAGGGGGGGGTAGAGCGAGCGAGGGGGGGGTAGAGCAAGCGAGGGGGAGGAAAGACCGAGCGAGGGGGGGGTAGAGCGAGCGAGGGGGAGGAAAGACCGAGCGAGGGGGAGAGAAAGAGCGAGAGGGGGGGGAGGGAGCGAGAGGGGGGGGAGGGAGCGAGAGGGGGGGGGAGGGAGCGAGAGGGGGGGGAGGGAGCGAGAGGGGGGGGAGGGAGCGAGAGGGGGGGGGAGGGAGCGAGCGAGAGGGGGGGAGAGAGCGAGCGGGGGGAGGGAGCGAGAGGGGGGGAGGGAAAGAGGGGGAGGGAAAGAGGGAGTGAGGGAGGGAGAGAGCCGGAGTGAGGAGGGGCATGCAGACTGCTGGTGTCCCAGTTTATCAGAGAGAGAAAGGGCTGCAGGGTATGAGGCAGAGACTCTGAGGCTCGCTGTGTCAGACCCTGAGGTGAGCTGTGCACACTTACTGTCGGGGTTGCTGGGATTCCCTCCTTGCTGCTGTAGCACTCCCGCTGCGATTGAGTCAGGCCAGAAGCGCTGAGTCGGCCTGTGTTGGGATTTGATTTTCTTGGCTTTCGGAGCTGGGTCAGGATTACTGGCATCGAGCATCGGCTGCAGAATACGCCGCCTGGCATTGATAAACCTGGCGTGAGACAGAACGGGGTTAGAACCAAGCTCCAACTGCACCAGAGGGGGCAGAGTATCCCTCTTCACACACTGCACCTCCCAGCCCCAAGGTCTCTATCACTAAGAAGGACAAGAGCAGCGAACGCCAGAGCCTCCAAGTTCTCCTATTATGGACATTTATTGCTGCTCCCTCATTGTCACTGGCCAGAATCCTGGAATCCTCGATCCAACATCACTGTGGGAGCATCATTACCAGCTGAAGTGACCCTGAAGCTGTCAGATTGTCAGAAAAACCCAACTGATTCACTAATGTCCTTTAGAGAAGGAAACCATCCTCACCTGGTGCGGGCCTGTGTGTGACTCCAGTCCCACATTAAGGTGGTTGACCCTTAACTGCCCACTGAACTGGCCAAGCAAGCTGCTCAAACTGCTTGTGGTTGGAGAAAAAGGTCCCTTGGGGCACTGACCATCCCCCCCGACACCGACACTGACCGAGACACCGACCCCCAATACTGACCCTGACCCCGACACTGACCCCGATACTGACCCCCGACGCGAACACGGACCCCGACACTGACCCCCGACCCTAACACAGAACCCTGACCCCGACATGGACCCCCGACCCTGACCTTATCGGACAGAGTCCGGGAGTCGGGGCTGTGCATGAAACCAGCAGCTACAGCTCACCCAATGTGAACACGTGCTAAGGGGGAAGATCTACTGGGAAGTATTTTTTTTTGGAATCCTCTGTTTTCAAAGGTTGCTGGTCCCTTTGTTAGTGATTTTACAATGCGAAGCCTCATCCTTCCCCCCCCCCCCCGCCCCACCCCACTTCTCTTTCAATGGTGACTCTCCCCGAGGGTACAGTTCCATGTGCAGCCTGGTAGCACTTCGCTTAAGTGGCCATGGGCTATTTCTCCATTGCGGGGGGGGGGGGGGGGGGGGGGGAAATCACAAACGGAACCACTCATGCCCTTAACTCTGCCCATGTAATCGCACTCTCAGCTGTGGTCACTGGGTGGGACCAAGAGCAGAAACTCAGACTAATATTTCTCCTCAATGCCCAGGAACGCCGAGAGTACTGCAACATTCCTACCACCGGCCTAGGCTGAGATCAACGATCAAATAGCCCCTTTAACTTAGAAAACGGTCCCAAGATGCTTTACGCAGGTGTAAGGAAAGAAAATGGATGCCTGGCTTGGTCGAAGAGGTGGTTTTTAAGGAGGGGAGGGATCTTAAAAGGAGGAGAGGGAAGGAGAGAGACTCATTAGTAAAAAATAAAGCCATGAGATAAATGGGGCAGTAACAGCATGGATATAAAATTGAGTGAGGGATATGAGAGAGAGAGTTGTGGTGAATGGCTGTTTTTTGGACTGGAGGGAGGTATACAATGGCGTTCCCCAAGGTTCAGTACTAGGACCACTGCTGTTTTTGATGTGCATTAATGACTTGGGCTTGGGGGGGTATAGGACATAATTTCAAAATTTGCAGAGGACACGAAACTTGGAAGTATAGTAAACAGTGAGGAAGATAGTAATCGACTTCAAGAGGACATAGACAGGCAGAATGGGCAGACACATGGCAGATGAAATTCAACGCAGAAAAGTGAGGTGATACATTTTGGTAGGAAGAATGAGGAGAGACAATACATGGTAAATTGAAAATTTTAAAGGGGTGCAAGAACAGAGAGGCAAGACAGGTTAGCAATGCAGTTAATAAAGCAAATGGGATCCTGGACTTTATAAATAGAAGCATAGAGTACAAAAGCCACAAAGTTATGCTAAACCTGTATAAAACACTAGTTCAGCCCCAGCTGGAGTATTGTGTCCAATTCTGGGCACCGCACTTTAGGAAGGACGTGAAGGCTTTCGCAAGGGTTTGGAAGAGATTTACGAGAATGGTTCCAGGGATGAGGGATTACAGTTATGCAGATAGACTACAGAAGCTGGGGTTGTTGTTCTTAGAGTAGAGAAGGCCAAGAGGAGGTTTGACAGAAGATTTTAAAATCATGAATGGTTTAGCTAAAGTAAATACTGTAATGAGAAACTGATTCCAGTGGCTGATGGGTCGATAACCAGAGGGCACAGATTTAAGGTGTTTGGCAAAAGAAATAGAGGCGACACGATGAAAGACTTTTTTGTTAAACACAGCGAGGGGTTGGGATTTGGAAAGCATTGCTCGATAGATGGTGAAAACAGATTAAATAGTAGCCTTCAAAAGGGAACTGGAAAAATACTTGAAGGAGATGGGGGAAAAGTGGGGGAGTGGGACTGAATGGATTGCTCTTTGAAAGAACCAGTGCAAACTCGATGGGCTCCTTCTGTGCTGTACTATTCTATGATTCTAGTTGGAGGGATTTCGGGATTGAATTCCAGGGGGTGGGGCCAAGACAGCTCACGCCGATCAATGGTGTATTAGCTAACGGAGTACATAACTGAGTTAATCAGATAGCATCCTGATCCGTATGGCTAAGTATCAGAGCACAGGGTGCATTCACTCATCTAGCCATTAGGACAGGCTCAAATAACGGTCACCTTTAAAGGAGTATTCAACTACAATGGTGTGATGGTGGGCCCAGGTTTCATTTCCCCATAACATTGATTTCCCAATCTCTGTAGGAAAGAAGTCCTGCCTCATGCCACTGCCATTCAATGTAGGTGGAAGGCTATAAACAGAACTACAAATAAACCACAAGAGGCAGCCTACAAATAAACCACAGCAGGAGGCCTACGTATATACTACAGAAGGAGGCCAACAAATATACCAGAGGAGGAGGCCTACAAATAAACACAGGATGAGGCCTACAAATGGGTTGGGTTGAAATAAAGTTATTTCTGACTGTGGTGAAACCGGCAATGAATGCTGGGATCTGTATTTGGGGGAGGGGAGATTCACACTTTGACTACAATTCCCACAGTGACACAACCTCTAACCAGCATCAGACTGAGCTAGGGCCTTTTTAATAACTGCCTGTTGTCATAGCAACTATCTGCAGCTGTCAAATTCATCTGCTGCAGTAGTTTTACTTCAGCAAAAATAAAACTCTTTATTTGTTAAAAACAAAAGGCATTTAAAGTGCAATCTATTTGTAAAAGTGAAGGAGGGGAATGGTGATAGGTGGAAGAACTGAGCTCCGACAGATTGAGTTGAGATTTTCTACGTATATTTACTGGGAGTAGAGCTGAGGGGCCAGCTCTGCCATGCAACGCCCTGGTGTGACAACACTGAGCACCCTCTGGCCATCGGACCGGGGAGGGTGGCTGCGGAGAGGTCAAAGACCAGTGAAAGTGACAGGGGGCTGGTGAACGGGTTAAATCCTCGGTCACTACGCCCAACTCAACAACAACGACTTGTATTTATATAGAGCCTTTAACATAGTAAAACATTCCAAGGCATTTCACAGGAGTGGTATAAGACAAAGGGCTCAATTTTCCCCAGTGATTTGCGCCGTTTTTTGCCGCGTGCCGCTTTTTTTGGCCTAAGTTTTAAAAATACAAATTTTCCCAATCAATGTGCACCGGTGTACCTCAGTTATGATTTTTAAAAGTTTCTTTTTGAGTCATGGGGGTGTAACTGCCACTCATGACAATTCTGGCCATTTAGGCAAATTTGGCCAGCTCCGATTTACTCCAATTCTTCTTAGGCTGGCATATGTGGCCTCTGTGGAAAAACCTCCTGGTTAGCTAAAAAAATTGGTGCAAGTCAGATAAGTAAATCAGCGCAGCAGATGCTCGGATAGCAGCAGCAGCAGAAGTAAGAAGAGAGTGGGAGAGAGGGGTGGGGGGGAAGCCTTTCGGGCATTGTTAGGAGCGGGGACCAGGAGGGAGGAGGCCGTGCGACCTGGGATAGATGCAGGGACCGGGAGGCCATTTGGCCTGAGATAGGTGCATGGACCGGGAGGGGTGGGGCGAGGCCGTTTGGCCAGGGATAGGTGCAGGGACCGGGAGGCCATTCGGCTAGGGATAGGTGTGGGGACCGGCATCGGGAGGGGAGCTGGGACTTTAGTAATTTAATGGCTGTATGCGTCACTTTCCAGCCTCAGCATGCATTGTGTCCCTGATTACCGTAGCAACCTGATCTTTTTAATGCAGATCTTAGGCTCCACCCCCAGAACTAAACGAAAGGCTAGGTGGTGCCAAAATGAAGAATTCAAACGGGGAAACTTAGATGATTTTTTGGGGCGTACGTGGGCCCCAAAAAACCGGGCGTAATTCTACAAGTACGCCAAAAAACAGCTTTGGGGAAAATTGAGCCCAAAAATTTGACACTGAGCCACATAACGCAATGTACAGAGTTTGAGTGGAAATATAGAACAGTAAAATATTACTGCACAGTAGTACTGGCCATTCAGCCCATCGTGCCTGTGCCCTTCACTTGGTCCCAACTCTCCTGCCCTTTCCCCATAGTCTTTTAATTTTTTTTACTATTTATCCACTTTTTTAACAATATGAAGCTGTTATTGATTCTGCTTGCACCAATATTGAGGTATTCCGCATCTTAATAACCCATTGCGTTAAAATATTGTTTCAAACCTCTAAATAGGATGTTGGCTGGTGAATGACATGCAAGTCAAAAAAGATTTTTTTAAATATATAGAAAGATAAGAAAGACCTGCATTTATATAGTGCCTCAGGATGTCCCAAAGCACTTTACAGCCAATGAAGTACTTTTGAAGTGTCGTAATGTCGGAAGCACGCCCCACAAACAGCAATTTGATCATTTGTTTTTAGTGTTGTTGGCTTGAGGGATAAATATTGGCCAGGACACTGGGGATAACTCCCCTGCTCGTCTTCAAATAGTGCCGTGGGATCTTTTAAGTCCACCTGAGAGAGCAGACGGGGCCTCGGTTTAATGTCTCTTCCAAAAGATGGCACATCTGACAGTGTAGCGCTCCCTCAGTATTGCACTGGAGTATCAACATAAGGTTTTTGTACTCAAGTCTCTGGAGTGGGATTTGAACCTATGACCTTCTGACTCAGAGGTGAGAGAGCCACGCACTGAGCCACGGCTGACGCTAAAATATAATGAATTAGAATAAATGACTGCATTTTTGGCCTTACAATGTGATTATTGATAAGATTTAGCAGTTACAAATTGGCAAGCTAAAGGCCAGAGCAGTTCAACCCAATTAGCATTTGTAGCTAGTGACCCAGCACCTGCCCCCAATGTGCTGCTTGGGTGAATGAAGCCAGCACAGGTTTTACCATTCGCTACCTGGAGGTGGCAGCACCACACTGTAACACAAGACCAGCCTTGTCAGTCAGAGCTTTGTGCTGCTCACTCGGTTAATGATACCCCACGGACACGAGAGTTTTTGCAGGAATTTTCCAGAAAGTTCTCACAAACAGTGAAGCGCTTTTTTTGGGTTGGGAAAAAAGCTGGAAAAGCACTTACTGATCCAATTTCATCTTCTCAAACCAATTATCTCTGTAAAGTTATTGAAATAAAGAATGGGGGAGACAGACCAAAAAAAAACCCCAGGGCCTTTTTATACGTTCACAGGCTAAATTGTTAAAAAAAATATTTCTGCGATTGGCATTTCACAGTCACTGCAGTCTCGCAAAGCTGCTAGTACAGAGTGCGGCATTCCCAGTGTAAAATCCACTGCAGTCATGAGGTACATCACCTGGCTCCGAGATCCTGCAGCGTGACTTCAGTACTGTATCGGCTCTATTTTAAAAACAAATTGGTTTAATTGGTGTAATCATGCTGCACTGTGTTTAATGGTATAAAGCACTGGCACTGAGGTAATTACAGCTAGTGTCGGATTACAGTCACTGCTAACTTTCCACACCGAGAGGTAAATACGCAGCAACATTATCCCAGACAGAACAGAGAGCCAAATAACCCTGCCATAGAGTGTTGCCCAGCAGAATCTGTTCAAACGCAGAGCTCCCCTTTTGCTATACCCTGCTGTGTTGTATGTTCATTACGATAAGTACAAATGAGGGAGGGCATTTGGCACTCCCAGCTCACCCTTCGACAGAAACAGTCAGCCCCACTCAATTCTGCACCGTGGCTTTATCCGCACTATGAACTGGATTGCGACTGTGCAAACGCACTGCCATCAGTCTCGGGCTAGATTTCACCCCGTTTGCATCGGTGAAAGGACAGTTTCTAACCCACTGCGCAACACACTCGAGCAGTCACACAAGGCAACACAGTGGGCCGATGGAGTTGAGGTACACGTCACCGTTGGACCTTGGTGACGTGCAATCCAGTCGCCCTCTTCACAACTGTCGCCCTCCTGACTCAGCTTGTGCTGCACCTTGAAGTGGTCGGGCCGCCACGCTGCTCCTTTAAAGGCCCCGACCTGCTGATGGTCCTTGCAGGTCGGGGCCATCGTGGCCAAATTGGACGTCACCAAGGTCCAGGTCGCTGATTGGAGCGTGGGCAGATATAGCAGGAGCGGCGAGTTCGGGGCGAAGAAGCGGCGAGAGATTGTAGAGGGACGTGATTGGGGCCCAGGAGAGGTGAGAGTTCGGGACCCAGGAGAGGCGAGGGCCCAGGGGCAGCACGGGCCAGCCCACACTGCGATATGTGTGTGCACTAGGTCCATGCAGCAGAGCTGGTCTCCAGTTGTCTTGGTTAACCCTTGCCACTGGACCAAGACCTAGCTCTGTCAAGCTTGTGTGGTGGCTGGTGTACAACAGCCAGCACACGTTAAAAAAATCCACGCACAGGCATCTTCCACCCTTCAACATATAGTCCGGGACCTGGAATATTAGGTCCTTCATTGAAACATCTGTGAACTCATCCCTTTTTGGCATGGAAGCAAGTCATCCTCGTTTCGAGGGACTGCCTATGATGATGATGGTACACGTCAGCCATGGTCTAATTGAATGGTGGAACAGGCTTGGAGGGGCTGAATGGCCTCCTCCCTATTCCCCTCGTCACCCCACCCCTCCCATCATCCCAGCTCCAATAATCCAAAGTGAACACCTCCATGAAAAACGGGTTCATGTAATACTTAACACATCTCTACTCTGTGTGAGGAGGAGAGAGGAAATCACAGATATAAACCCATAGTCAATGGCTGCAAGCATGCTTCGACACTATTGGAGATTAGTGAAGGGGAGAAACTTGGTGGCATAAAAATTATAAATGATAAAATGATGGGATTGACACCAGCCCCATATAGCTTTCAGCCACGGGTATTAACATATTGGTGAGAATATTTGGGATATGTTTGTTACAATCTTCCAAAGTTTCCTAGATTTTGGGATAGTACTGGAGGATTGGAAAGTAGCAAACATTATTCAAGGAAAGGAAAAGTGCACGAGCCAGGTAATTACAGGTCAGCAGTAGGAAGATTACTCAAATCCAGTATCAGGGACAGAGGAAGTGAGCGCTTGGAACAGGAGATGCTGATTGGGGAGGTGGCAGGTTTTGTGAAAGGCCGGTCATGTCTGACCTAAAAGAATTTCGTAAGAGTTACTGAGGAGTTGAACACAGAACGAGCTTTCTGCCAGACTTCTAGTAACGTTAAACCCAAGACTCCTCTGCCCTCTCTTTGGAACGCAAAAAATACCATGCCACTCAAAGAAGAGCAAGGGAGTTCTCTACCGGTGCCATGGCCAATATCTATCCCTAAACCACTGAAACAGATTATCTGCTCCATTATCACATTGCTGTTGGTGGGAGCTTGCTGTGCGCACATTGGCTGTCACGTTTACAGCAATACAACACTGGCTACACTTCAAAAGAACTTGTTTGGCTGTAAAGCACATTGGGATGTCCTGAGGAAATGCAAGCTCATTCTTCTATCAAGACACAGCGGAAGCAGCTCCGGGGAAATTCCTGACCGCGGCCATTCGGGAGGTATTTGACATCGTTCCATGCGGAGGCTGTCGGTAAAACTGGTGCCATGGATTTGGAAGCTGGGAATGGATGAGAAATAGGTTTGAAGGTCCAAAGCTGATTTGAGCCAAAATAAATATTCTCACATTGGCCAACAGGGACAAGCGCTTTTCCCCAATGGCCAATTATGAAGCCTCAGCTTTTCAACCTCTATATAAATGGGTTAGATCTGGAGAATGTATCCAAGGCTGAGGGTAATGCACTGTGAATGCATGGTGCACTGTGAACAGAGTAGAATATTGAATAAGGACATAAAGTGAGTGGTTGCAGCTTAATCTAATAGTGTGAGGTTGTACACTTTGGACATAAGAAGGTAGACAGGATCTAGATTGTGAATAAAGTGGGGGCAGGAGGGGGTACGATGGGGGTGGGAGGGGGGTACAGTGGGAGTGGGAGGGGGGACTGTAGGTGTGGGAGGAGGGTATTGTGTGGTGAGAGGGGGATACAGTGGGGGTAGGAGGGGGGTACTGCAGGAGGAGGATACAGTGGGGGTGGGAGGGGGTTACTGTGGGGGTGGGTAGAGGGTACAGTGGGGGGCGGGAGGGGGTACAGTGGGGGCGGGAGGGGGGTATAGTGGGAGTGGGAGGGGGGTACAGTGGGGTTGGGAGGGAGGGTACTGTGGGGGGGTGGGAGGGGGGTACAGTGGGGGCAGGAAGGGGTACAGTGGGTATGGGGAGTGGTACTGTGGCTGTGGGTGGGAGGGGGTAGAGTGGGGGCGGGAGGGGGTACAGTGGGGGTGGGAGGGGGTACAGTAGGGGCGGGAGGGGGTACAGTGGGGGCGGGACGGGGTACAACAGGGGCGGGAAGGGGGGTACAGTGGGGGCAGGATGGGGTACAGTGAGGGCAGGGTGGGGTACAGTGGGGGCTGGGTGGGTATAGTGGGGACAGGGTGGGGTACAGTGGGGGCAGGAGAGGATACAGTGGGGGCGGGAGGGGGGTACAGTGGGGCCGGGAGGGGGGTACAGTGGGGCCGGGAGGGGGCTACAGTGGGGCCAGGAGAGGGCTACAGTGGGGCGGGGGAGGGGGCTACAGTGGTGGGAATGGGGTACTGTGGGGGGTGGGAGGGGGTAGTGTGGGGAGTGGGGGAGGGTACAGTGGGGGCGGGAGGGTGGAACAGTGGGGCGGGGAAGGGGGGTACAGTGGGGGTGGGGTGGGTACAGTGGGGGCAAGGAGGGTACAATGGAGGCGAGGGGGTACAGTGGGGGCGAGGGGGTACAGTGGGGGCGGGTACCGTGGGGATGGGAGGGGGGTACAATGGGTGTGGGAGGGAGGGTACAGTGGGTGTGGGGGGGTACCGTGGGTGTGGGAGAGGGGGTACCGTGGGGGTGGGAGGGGTACAACGCTGTGAAACTGCAGCAACAATGCTTCATGACACAAGAGTGCCACTGTCACCTCCACGTTGCCTTGCAACTCAAACACCCTCCTGATTTGGACTTGCAGCATTAGCTGCGTCCCAAGAATAAATGGAAATGAAGTAGGTTGGGAGCATTGTTCCCTTCAATCTCCGTGCGTGGTCCCTTTAACTGGCTGTGTGCCCCATTCAAATATTTGCGTCTGTGCGGATTCCTCACGGAAAGGTTGGTGAACAGCCTGCACGGGACCTCCAGGCCGCTGTACACTCAGCTTAGTGGAACGTTGGTTGGGAGTGTTCACGAATCAGGATGACAAATGCCCGCTAATTGTGAGCACTGCTAGCAGGCAGTCACCTTCCGATTGGGGGTTACCGCGAGAACACAGATTTGCTGGAGGCGGTCATTTTGAGATCAGTGGTTACCACGGCAACACTCTCGCATTGGGGTAGCTGCTGAAATGCCTGTGGCCTGGACATCCCATGTCTCCAGAGTATTCTCAACATTCTCAACAAAGTTTTTTTTTGCTTAAAGGATATCTGAAATCATTTCCGCTTTAGTCCTTCGCTGTGCCAACCATTTGCAGTGCACTATGTGGGTAGGAGCTAACCACAGTGCTCAGCTTAATCCGACTCTAAAGTGTCCCTTTGTTTCTGCCTCCCTCCCGCCTCCCTCCCACCTCCCTAAGTCTATCTGTTCCACTTCACCATAATGCTACGGCTAAAAGCACGCATAATGGGTGAATTCTTCCAAGGAGATAGGGCCTGCTGTGCCTCTGGCTCTCTGCTCAGTGAGCAGCTGAACTGTTGGCGGCCCTCACACAAGGCTCGCTTTGTCTGTCGCTCTCCTTTTAACCCCAGGCGGTGTTGGAAGGACGCCCGAAGCCAGGTTGGCAGGAGCACATTCAATAAGCTTTCTGTCAAAATTGTTCACGATCCGTTACAGGCGGAATCGCTTTTAACTCCTTGCGTGGTTACCAGTGCGACGCAGCGCCACGTTGGGGGGGCGCCTTGGGTCATGCAACGGTCTAAGGCGAGGGAGCATGGCCTGGCGATGAGCATCGTCATAGATGTAGAGTGGCGGGGCGAGTTCTGGCCCCTGCAGCGCCCCCGTGCAATTGTGTTTCAGAATCTGGTCCGTGCTGTATGGGAAGGACCCCAAGGTTGGACCGGATAGCAGCGCGCAGGAAAAGTATTTCACAGGACAACTGAAGTCGCTATCAACAACACGTGGCTCTCGCAGAGAGTGCATGGTGGGCAGTTGCAGGCGAATAGCCTGAGATTGTCCATTTATAGCAACATAGGGACAGGAGTCGGCCCATACAACCCCTCAAGTCCATTCTGTCATTCAAACAGATTGTGGCTGATCTGTATCCCAACTCCATTTACCCGCCTCTGCTCCATCTCTCTTGATACCTTTACTGAACAAAATCTATTAAATCTCAGTCTTCAAAGCTTCAAGACGCTCAGTCTTTTGGAGGAGAGAATTCCAGATTTCTTCTAACCTCGGTGTGGAAAAAGTACTTCCTGATATCACCCCTGAATGGCCTGGTTCTAATTTTAAGAATATACCTTCTTGTTTCTCTCTATTCACTCTATCAATGTATTCACTAATTTCTCTGTGTTCACTCTATCAATTCACTATCATTTTAAACACCATGGGCTGGATTTTCGGGTCTTTTGCGACCCTGGTTTCGTCGGGTTTTGACCCTTCGCGGCGAGAAATGGGGCGGCGAGGTATTTTGCACCAGGGCACAGGTTGGGTTTTGCGATGGCACCGTGCAGCATCGCCGGGGAGAGCTGTGCCGGGTGTGCAACACCTCTCGTTGTGACACCGGCAGTAGTTTCGACTCGTACCCGACCCGTAGGCCCTGAAACACGCCTCGCGATGACCGCCAGGGAAAACAGAGCCAGCCCTGCCGGTGGCGGTGAGGTGGTTAAACTGTAAAAAAAAAGTAAGTTCCAGGGTTTATTCTTTTATTTTTTTTGTAGCGATTTGTGTTGTGGTGGTGCGGGCCATGTTTTGGGAATGTTTTTGTGTAACTTTTTTCCTTTCCCCCCCACCACCTCCCGAGCGCTCCCGGCCCCGCACTTTAGTTGGCGAGGTTCCCATTTTTGCGCCGTGAAAGTCGTACAACGCCTCCTTTTGTGCTGCACCTGGCGTAGGGCCCAGATGGCAAACATTTCTCCACGCTGCGCAAACGTTACCCGGGCGGTAACTTTCCCGCCCCACCTCCGTTTTCGCCCCGAAAACGGCAAACCCAAAAATCCAGGCCCTCAATTAGATCACCCCTCAACTCTCCAAACTTAAAGAAATGCAAGCCAGGTTTTTGCAACCTCTCCTCATAATTTAATCCTTTTTAACCCTGAGCAGTGTCAGCTGTGGCGCCTCTGAGTCAGAAGATTGTGGGTTCAAGTCCCACTCCAGAGACTTGAGCACATAAATCTAGGCTGACACTCCAATGCGGTGCTGAGGGAGTGCTGCACTGTCGGAGGTGCCATTTTTCGGATGAAACGTTAAACTGAGATCTGCTCGCTCAGGTGGACGTAAACGATCCTGTGGCGCTATTTCAAATAGAGCAGGGGAGTTCTCCCCGGCGTCCTGGCCAATATTCATCCCTCAATCAATATCACTAAAACAGATTATCTGGTCATTATCACATTGCTGTTTGTGGGAGCTTGCTGTGCGCAAATTGGCTGCCGTATTTCCCACATTACAACAGTGACTACACTCCAGAAGTATTTCATTGGCTGTAAAGCTCTTTGGGACATCCAGTGGCTGTGAAAGACGCTATATAAATGTAGATTTTTCTTTCTAGCCCGGTATCATTCTGGTGAATCTGCACTGCACCCCCTCTAAGACCAATATTTATTTCCTGAGGTGCGGTGCCTAAAACAGAAATGGAATGCAGTATTCCAAATGAGGTCTGACAAAGTCTCTGTACAACTGAATCTTCACTTCCTCCCGCTTTGTATTCCAGCACCTTCGACATAAAGGCCAACATTCCATTAGTCTTTTTGATTGCTGTTTTGGACCTGTGCACTAGTTTTGCCATTAAGTTAACATTCTCCATTCATGTGCTTCTACTCACTAGGGTATAGAATCGGCCTCAGTCCCAGGGTGGGCGGTCAGTGGGGAACATGATACAGCACGAAAAAATCTGGAAATATGTGTCTTCTTTTAATGGGAGAGAAGAGGGAGCCACTGAACTGATCTCTGGCACATCAAACTCCAGCGCTGAGTTACAGCCAACGCTAAACTCAGCTTCATTTTTATCTGGGTTGTGTGAGGAGGAGAAGAGGGCTTTTTTTGTAGCAAAGTCCTGCAGCCACCTGGAGGAAAGGGGTGAGAAAGATCAAACTAGGACACTGTTACATTGCTCCAAAGACCAGGGCTGGTATTGAGCAGCAGGGATTTGGCCAAAGGTCTGCATGCAGCAAATGGGTATTTGTTCTTCGGTGAGGTTGACGTAAAGGCAAAACCCATCATGAACCAAACCACACATTTCATTCCGGTCTGACCTAAATTGCTGGGAAATACCACGTTCCAACCAGGAAGGAACAAGCATCCAGCTTAGGAAAATTACTGTTGCCTTATAAGAATAGAGATAATAAGAATGGCTCGGTTTAGCTGCCTGCACACACACCCGTGCCTGGACGTGTAGCTCAGTTCCCCGGGACTCCGAGGTGCTCAGGTTTCCCCCCCGCCCCCCAACCCACCATTTTGTAACCTTTGACTTAGCTTTCATCAACAGCAGCTTCATTTTCCTATTTAGATGAATTGTGAAGCAAATAAGGTCTAGGTTGGCTGGCAGAGCAGTCAGTAAGCAGATTTCAGAGGGGCATTAGTGTTCTCCTTCAGTCTGCACTTTGAAGAACCACTTCTGTAAGAAACTCTTCTATATACTGCTCTAGGCTCCCCAATGCTGTGGGACCTGGCCCCACTTACACAGCAACGCGGATCCCTCATTATCAAAGCAATAAGCAGCTATGTTTGTAGGGTCAGTTGTAAATGTATGTCTCGTTCCATCTACAAGACCTTCCCTATACATGTAGATATAAAAGTCCTTCAAACCATTTAAAAAATGCTCATTGGCAAAGAGAGGGTTCAACAGAGTTATCCCAGAGACTCCAAATCTTATTTCCCTTTTTCTAAAGTGTTTAAAATATTTTGCAATGAGGGACTTGTGTACGTGGAGAGACCAGAGAAGCTGGGTTTGTTCTCCTTTGAACGGAGAAGGTTAAGGGGAAATTTAATTGAGGTGTTCAAAATTATGGGGGGTTTTGATAGAGTAAATAGAGGGAAACTGTTTCCACTGGCAGAAGGGTCGGTAACAAGAAGTCACAGATTTAAGATAATTGACAAAAGAACCAGGGGGAGATGAGGAGATTTTTTTTCCAGAGAGTTGTTATGATCTGGAATGCACTGCCTGAAGTAGATTGAATGGTAACTTTCAAAAGGGAATTGGATAATGTAATGTCTTTGATGTTTGTAGCTCCACACTGTGGATGTGGACGTATTGTGTACTGCAACTACAGAGTTAATAATTAAATAGAACCAGGCTGTTCGAGGCTTCCGACAAAGCTGCCTGCCATGTTAGAAGCTGTGTGTGCTGTGCTCTGTGAATATATCACAGATAAATACTTGAAGGGGAAAAATCTGCAGGGCCACGGAGAAAGAGCAGGGGAGTGGGACTTATTGGATAGCTCTTTCAAAGAGCTGGCACAGGCACGATGGGCCGAATGGCCTCCTTCGGTCCTGTATGATTCTATGATTCCAATTAAAAGTAATGTCCAACCTGTATTTGAAATTTAATCGGGCAGAAATTGGACGGGTTGTGTAACGGGCATGTTACCCTCTGTGCCTAATATATCGACCTGTGCTCAAGGCGTGAATGCCTCTACTGTGAGCACAGAGGCCGAAGATTAGCCTTAAATTCCCCAAAACAGTTCACCTGCTGTTACTAAGGAAAAGGTTTTAAAATTAAACAAAGCTTATAAATTTTAATTAATATTATACTTGGCAGTTACACAATGGCAGATGCGATATTCAAACTCTGCTCAGTGTACACTGGGTGCATCCCTAATTATCACATTAAAAAGTATTTCTGATGTATTTATCTAACATGGACCAAGACTTGGAGGAGCCCCCTGTAATAAATTTCACTGTAATCGCTGGATTTCCCTACAAGCTAACTAACCTGCAGCCATGTTACAAAGTTGGCTGCACATTACACTTGGAACACAGAAGGTTAAGAAGAGACCTAATAGAGGTTTTCAACAGATTAGAGGACTTGATGGGGTAAATAGGGAAAAACATTCCCTCCAGCAAGTGGGTGAATAATCAGCGTCCTCGACTAGGCCAACGTCCCCAGCATTGAAGCACTGACCACACTTGATCAGCTCCGCTGGGCGGGCCACATTGTTCGCATGCCAGACACGAGACTCCCAAAGCAAGTGCTCCACTCAGAGCTCCTTCACAACAAACGAGCCAAAGATGGGCAGCGAAAACGTTACAAGGACACCCTCAAAGCCTCCCTGATAAAGTGCGACATCCCCACTGACACCTGGGAGTCCCTGGCCAAAGACCACTCTCAGTGGAGGAAGAGCATCCGGGAGGGCGCTGAGCACCTCGAGTCTCACCGCCGAGAGCATTCAGAAATCAAGCGCAGGCAGCAGAAAGAGCGTGCAGCAAACCTGTCCCACCCCCTTCCCTCAACGTCTATCTGTCCCACCTGTGATAGAGTCTGTGGCTCTCATATTGGACTGTTCAGCCACCAAAGAACTCACTTCAGGAGTGGAAGCAAGTCTTCCTCGATTCTGAGGGACTGCCTATGATGATGATGAATAACAAGAGATCACTGATTCAAAATCATTGGCACAAGATCTAAATGCGAGTTGCGGAAAAATCTTTTCATGCTGAGAGTTGTCAGGATCTGGAACGGTCCTACCTGAAAAGAAGGTGGAAGCTGATTCCATCAATAATTTTAAAACTGGGCTGCACAGGAACTTGAGGATGAGCAACTTACAGGGTTACGGACAGAAAGCAGGATGTGGGACTAAGGCCGACTGCTCCTTCAAAGAGCCGGCACAGGCTCAACGGGCCGTCTGGCCTTCTGTGCTGTAAGTTTCGATGAATGTTCCCTTCACAGACTGTAGAGCAGAACTCTTTGAAACTTAGTAATTAAAGAGGAAGAAATTCGGTCGTGCCTCTGTTGCGGTGTTAATCCAGGTGGAGCGGTACGTTTAGCTTGAAAAAGTTTGTGCCTCCCGTGCCGAATTTCATCAGAATCGGTCAAAGAGCTGACGGGCGATAAATCAGCCGTTGCACACCAGAGCTGGGGAGGATGCTAACGAAAGTTTGGTCGGGAGATTTTTCAGACCCATTGCGCATGCGCCGAACTCCGAATCTTAAAGCCGAGTCTTAAAGGCACAGCATAGTAATGCACCTATTAAAGTTTTCCAAATCACTTGTTTTCAACCTGTACTGTTATGTCTGTCTGCCGCTGCAAACTGGGAGGCGCACGCACCGTGCTGTGTGTAAACAGGCGGTTAAGAAAGCAAATGGCATGTTGGCCTTCATAGCGAGGGGATTTGAGTACAGGGGCAGGGAGGTGTTGCTACAGTTGTACAGGGCCTTCGTGAGTATTGTGTACAGTTTTGGTCTCCTAACTTGAGGAAGGACATTCTTGCTATTGAGGGAGTGCAGCGAAGATTCACCAGACTGCTTCCCGGGATGGTGGGACTGACCTATCAAGAAAGACTGGATCAACTGGGCTTGTATTCACTGGAGTTCAGAAGAATGAGAGGGGACCTCATAGAAACGTTTAAAATTCTGACGGGTTTAGACAGGTTAGATGCAGGAAGAATGTTCCCAATGTTGGGGAAGTCCAGAACCAGGGGTCATAGTCTAAGGATAAGGAGTAAGCCATTTAGGACCGAGATGAGGAAAAACTTCTTCACCCAGAGAGTGGTGAACCTGTGGAATTCTCTACCACAGAAAGTAGTTGAGGCCAATTCACTAAATATATTCAAAAGGGAGTTAGATGAAGTCCTTACTACTAGGGGGATCAAGGGGTATGGCGAGAAAGCAGGAATGGGGTACTGAATTTGCATGTTCAGCCATGAACTCATTGAATGGTGGTGCAGGCTAGAAGGGCTGAATGGCCTACTCCTGCACCTATTTTCTATGTTTCTATGTAAACGTTGCACTGACCGTGACCTCCAAGGGAAGTGCTTCCTCATCTCTTTAAGTAGCTGCCAGTTAATGATTCTGCAAGCCTGGACCCACTGTTTTTCCAGAGGTTGTTATTGGCGAGTGCTCAATGAGGCGCACAAACCGAATTTACTGACCGGGGCCGCAAGTGTGGGTGTTGCACCGGGAATACGTCATGATCGCACTGATCGTTAGCAGCCAGGCGCGAATGGTTTGCGCCCCCGGTGAGCCTCTAATGAATTTTTCGTCCGGGCGCTAAAAGCTGCACGCCCGGTCACTAAACTCTAACGCTTACATTAACGCCCCTCCGGCCGCTAACTGAGGCTATAGACAACCGAATATCCAACTCAGAGTATTTAAACCCGAGTCAACATACAAGGGAAGGTCCTCAACTTGATCATGCCTGTGCAGAATTAGCCAATCTCAGCTGGGTCAGTGGGGATTGTTCCGATCAGATTACTAAACTTCTGCAGGCTTGAGTAACTGGCCAGGATTTGTCCCTCCTGAGCTCCCATACCTCATTATTTTATTGTCAGTTTGTTCATCCTCAAGCTCATTAAATTATGGAACTAAAACAATGTAGTTCATCAATCCGTCCCCAACCTCTGCGTAAATCTTGAAGAGCACTTACCAGTTGTTGACCTGTAAGAGCGTGAGGTTGGTTTGTCCAGCTATCTGCCTCTTTTCGTCCTCTGTTGGGTACGGATGCTAAAGAGAAAAACACAGAGTTCCATCAGAACAGCTGCACCAATTTACAGGCCCAGCAGTTGCCAGTTCTCAGAGAGAAACTCATTGCGAAGACAACACAGCTGCCCCAGGCCGCCCTGGGGGCATGTTACTCAAGTTGGCTTCGGCTTACACTCCACTCCAGTGTCCCTGAAGGAATCGAGGACTCTTTAAACTTAGCAATTAAAGTAATAAGCCTGAGTCAACAAACCAGGAGGGGTTGAGATCCGATCTTGTCTGTGCAGTCATCTAATCAGTGGACCAGTGGTGACACTGGAGAGAGAGAGAGAAAAAGACAGAGAAAGAGAGAGACAAAGTCAGAGAAAGAGAGAGAGAGAGAGAGAGAGAGAGAGAAAAAGAGAGAGAGAGCGAAAGAAAAAAAGACAAGACAAGAAAAAGACTTGAATTTATATAGCGCCTTTCATAACGACCGGACATCTCAAAGTGCTTTCGTCAATAAAGTACTTTTGAGGTGTAGTCACTGTTGTAATGTGGAAATGCAGCAGCTAATCTGCGCACAGCAAGCTCCCACAAACAGCAATGTGATAATGACCAGATAATTTGTTTTTTTGTTATGTTGATTTGAGTGATAAATATCGGCCAAGACACTGGGGATAACTCCCGTGCTCTTCTTCACAATAGTAACGTGGGATCTTTTACGTCCACCTGAGAGAGCTGATGGGGCCTCGAAAGACGGCACCTCCGACGTGCAGCAGTCCCTCAGTACGTTACTGGAATGTCAGCCTAGATTTTTTTTGTGCTCAGAAAGAGAGTGAGCGCGCGAATGAGTGAGTGTGAGTGAGAGATTTTCACTCCTGATTGCTACCATGCTGAAAGCTCCATGCGTGTGTACATCAGGGAAGGACATGACTGGGATCTGCTTTGAAGTCGCCTCCTCCATGTGACCAGCCTGTTGACGTACACCATCGAGGCTCGCAGTTGAAGAATGGCCGCTAAGGGTGGGGTACTGGGGAACCAAATCCCATCACCTTCAGGAGAGATTGGGAGAAAATGGAAGAGGGCAGAATTTGCTAAACAACACACTCCGTTATTAATGTGCAAATTGGCCAGCAGCTTGTGGCGAGGAAGAGGTACACAGTGAGTTGCAAATCACCACAAGTTGCTGGACAATTTCCGCCAGTCTGTCGTTAGCAGCTCACCCTTAACCTACCCATGAATTTCAGGAAGTTGCTGCATTTACACATTGATTGTCCATTAAACACGGCACCAAAAATTAACTAGTAATTAACAGCGAAAGTACCATTTTAACAATTTAATAATTGTTAATGACTGGTAATCAACCTCTCTGGCCCAGAAAGTAAACAATTAAAAGTGTGGAGTCTCATTCCTTCAGGTTGCGAATTGTTGGAGGTTTTTAAATGTCAAGTTTTTAATTTTTAATTTTCTTCTTACTTTTCTTTTCTATCAACTTTATTTTTCTCTCTCTTAATCCAATCTTTCTTTCCCTCTCTTTATTTCTTTTTCTGTATCTGATTTGACATTGAATTCACCCACTCTAATTCACCTTCCTTTAACCTCATTGTTAAGGAGAAACACAATTAGTCCTATTGAACACAAAGGTCCCAGGTGCTCTGTTGCCCTCGTTGCACTGTTATGAGCTTGCACTTCGAACACCTTACAGTGCAAAACATTTCTAAACTAAAGCGTGCAGGAAAAAGCCTAACTAACTTGACTGGGCATGAGATGTCCTACTCCAGCAAATTCCTGCCCAAATAGTAACAAATCAGACAGCAAACAATGACAATTTGAGCATTTTGCTAATGCTGTTCCGTGGAAAGTGTATCACAGTCCTTCACACACAGTAATTGTACAGATCTGATTGCAATTCAGCAATAGGCCATGATTTCCTAGTGTGACAAAATCATTGTTACCTCCCAAATCTGTGCATAGCAGAGATTAATTACTGGAAATATTGAGGCAGAATTTTCTGTCAAAATAACAGCGAGCTAATGGCGCTCTCCGTTATTTATGCGCAACGGTACAGCAACGTCAGGTGAGGAGCAGATGCGCGATTCAACGCAGAAATCCAAAAGTTGCTGTCCAAGTTGTGCCGTTCCGCATCTCGCTATCTGCCTCACCATTGAAATGCATTGAATGGCGTAAAGTTGCTGGGGCCAAAATTGCCCTCAGAGAGAGGGCACTTTGAATGAACCGGAAATTTACATCCTGAAGGAAGAGCAGGAAAATTGAGCTCTTTAACTCTGAGTGCTGTTTGAGGTGGTGTATGGAGGGGTTTGCGAGGGAGCGGAGTGATGACATCCGCACATGCATACGTGCCGCCCGGCACTCAAGGGCAGCCGCCATTGTCAGGCCGACTCAGGACTTGGCCGGCAAGTGAAATAAATTGGCGGCAGTGCGCCCTCCCCTTTAAGGACGGCCGCACTGCCCAATCACTGACAGCTTCCTGCCGCGCAAATCTGCTGGGGGCACCGACTGCTGATGGCCGCACTCTCAAGGGGGAATCTCCCCCGCGGGGTGGTAAGGGGTTACCACCGGGCAAGTTGGAAACACGCCCGCCACCCCCGGCTTAGGGGCAATTGCGGATTGGTTGCGCCGCCACCTGCCCTGGGCAGAAAGGCCTTACTGCCCCATTAGAGGCGGTAACGGGCCTTAAAGAAGGGGGCAATTTCTCCCCCACACCCAGCTGTATTTGCGAGGTAGATATGAACTAAACTCGCCACAGAAAGTTGTCAAGCCATTTCAAGTCTAAGGAAGGAAAAGCAATGTGTGAGGAGGACAAAAAAATCTGCAAAAGGACATAGATAGGCTAAATTTGGCAGGTGTAGTATAATGTTGGAAAGTGTGAGGTCATGCACTTTGGCAGAGAAAAAAAATCAAAGAGCAAGTTATTATTTAAATGGAGAAAGATTGCAAAGTGCCGCAGTACAGCGGGACCTGGGGGTACTTGTGCATGAAACACAAAAGGATAGTATCCAGGTACAGCAAATGATCAGGAATGCCAATGGTATCTTGGCCTTTATTGCAAAGGGGATGGAGTATAAAGGCAGGGAAGTATGCTACATCTAAACAGGGTATTGGTGAGGCCACACCTGGAAAACTGCGTGCAGTTTTGGTTTCCATATTTACAAAAGGATATACTTGCTTTGGAGGCAGTTCAGAGAAGGTTCACTAGGTTGATTCCGGGGATGAGGGGGTTGACTTATGAGAAAAGATTAAGTAGGTTGTGCCTCTACTCATTAGAATTCAGAAGAATGAGAGGTGATCTCATCGAAACGTATAAGATTATGAGGGGGCTTGACAAGGTGGATGCAGAGATGATGTTTCCACTGATGGGGGAGACTAGAACTAGAGGGCATGATCTTAGAATAAGGGGCCGCCCATTCAAAACAGAGATGAGGAGAAATTTCTTCTCTCAGAGGGCTGTAAATCTGTGGAATTCATTGCCTCAGAGAGCTGTGGAAGCTGAGACATTGAATAAGTTTAAGACAGAAATAGACAGTTTCTTGAGCGATAAGGGGATAAGGGGTTATGGAGAGCAGGCGGTGAAGTGGAGCTGAGTCCATGATCAGATTAGCTATGATTTTATTGAATGGTGGAGCAGGCTCGAGGGGCCATATGGCCTACTCCTGTTCCTATTTCTTATGTTCTTATGTATCCTTTTAATGAGGTGATAATTATACCAGTAAATCTCTCTGGCACTGAAAATAAACTATTACTAGTGTGGGGTCTCATTCCTTCAGATTTTCATTGTTGGAGATTTTTAAAATTTAAAACATTTTAATTACATTTTATTTTTACTTTTCCCTCTCCTTATTTCTCTTTCTGTACTTGATTTGACATTGAATTCACCCACCCTAATCGACACATCCTTCTCATTCCTTGCACTGTTTATGTTGCAATCCTTCAATCTGATTGGTTAAGGCAATACACAGTTGCTTTCCCTGCTCACTCAGGTCCCAGATACCCCATTTCCCTTGCTGTAACGTTATCAGCTTTCATTTTCAGTAACTTGCCATGCATAAAATGTAAATACAGGGTACCTAAATGTGCAAGGGCAAGTCTAACTAATGCCCTGCTATAGTAACATTTGTCTCCGGGCATAGCAGCTCTTGAAGGAATCACAAATCTGAGCATTGGCTTCAACACCTGTGCTGCAGCCATATCTCCAACCCAGTCTCCCATCGAGAAAAGCCCCCTGCTTGGAAGTGAATTGTGTGATAATTGTTGAGGTTAGGTCACCAATAGAGCAGGAGTATCACACTCTCCTAGTTCACAAATGGGCTGCTTATTCAATTGAAAGCACTTTCACCTTGGAGTCAGAGGTTGTGGGTTCAAGCTACAGTCCAGGACTTGTGCAGATAATATAGACTGACACTTCAGTGCAGTATTGAGGTAGTACTACATTCTTGGACATGCCACCTCTCATATGAGACATTAAATGAAGGCTCCGTCTTCCTATTTAGGTGGACATAAATACATAAATGATCGCATGACACTATTCAAAGAGCAGGGAATTCTAATGGTAACCTAATGCTTCAAATTTAAAACTGTCATCATGTTTAAATCCTTTCATGGCCTCGCTCCTACTTAACTCTGTAACAACCCCCTTCCTTGAACTCTCCATTCTTTCAATAGAGATAATGACCAAGATGTTGGGTGAGGGCTAAATATTGGCCAGGACACTGGAAGAACTACCTTGCTCTTAGTTTAATAGTGCCGTAGGATCTTTTCCATCCAACCGAGAGGTTTAATGACTCATCCATACTCCCTCAGTACTGCACTGAAGTGTCAGCCTAGGTTGTATGCTCAAATCTCCAGAGTGGGGCTTGAACCCACGACCTTTTGACTAAGAGCCGAGAGTGCTATCTTTAAGCCAAGCTAACACCAGCCTCGAAGTCCCACAGCTCACAAATAAACTATTAAAATACCAACATTCTGACCATCACTGCTAAATTAAAAAACAAAGTTATGCAATGAAACTGTGCTTCCTACCCTGAAGCTAAGTTAGAGAGGTTTAAAAATGTTCTACCAATAAGGGAACAGACCTTTCCAAATCTCTCAGCTGGAAACAGACAAATTGAGCAGAGCAAGAAGCACCAGAGCAAAGAGAAAGGGGCAGATTTTTGGGTCTTCTGCGCTCCGTTTTATGCCCCAGAGCGGCGGCAGTGAGTTAGTGAGGTCAGCCTCCAGCACCCTGAGTCGTTACTCAGGTCTGGTTTCATTGCGGCATGGAGCAACACCGCCCGGAAAGCTGCGCAGGTGTGCAACGCCCCTGGTTGCGACACTGGCGCGAATTTTGACTTCAGTCCGATCTGTACGCCCTGCAGCGCGCCCCGCAGTGAACGCCTGGGAAAACGGGTGGTCCAACCTATACCGACTGCAGAGAGGCAAATAATGCCATCCTAAGGCAAGTGTGATTGTTTTTTCTTCTAATTTTTTTTGTGATTTATGTTGTGGTAGCGTGGGCAATGTTTTGGGAATGTTTTTGTGTTTATCTTAAGGTTTTTCTTTCTCCGCAGGTGTCTCTCTTTAGCTCAGGATTTTCCCATGATAGCGCATGAGAGGTGTACAACGCCTCCCCTTAGCGCTGCGCCCCCTGACTCAGGGCCCAGCTGCCCAATGTTACTTACTGGGGCACAAACTGTTCCCGGGGTGGTGGGGCAAACTTCACTGCCCCGCCTCCATTACCGCCCCAATATCATCAACGCTGAAAATCCAGCCCAAAGGATTTCACCAGAGCTTCATGTGTCAGGTAGCCAAAGTCGGCAGGTCTCCCGTAACCTATAGACCACTGTTTGGACACCGAGGATAAGGTTGCATTTTTATTTTGATGCTGATCAATCCCTATTTTACATTTGTGGTGTGATGCTGAGGAACTCACTGCAGTGCATTATAGGAGACAGCACCAGGCTCCATGACAGGTGGCAGGGTGGATGGTACAGACCAGAAGGTAATGACTAGTTTGGTGGCTTATTAGTTACACCTCAGGCTTCACCTCCTGTGGCACGAGTGGACAGTCAGAGCCGAAGAGTTAACCGAGGCCCCAACCGAAGATTTTATTGGCTGCAGCAATCGAAGAAATTTGCTGCATTGGTGCAGACTCAATAAATACCCAAACTCTGTTTGGAATCAATGGAGCGGCATCAGATTCACCAAAATCTCATAAGGGATAACTCTGCAACGTTACATGGAGGGGGGACTAATTGGTGCATTCTTGCAGCTATATTCCATTGGTTCATTCCTGGCTCAGTTCAGTATCCCTGTGTTACATGGGGCTGGCTTTGACGAGCTCATCCTTGAGATCTGTTAGCTTGGTGCAGATTGGGGAGGTGGGGAATAGGAGTAATTTTGTTCTTTTTTTTCATTCCTTCATTTGTCACGACTCTGAACTGCGACCCAATATCTCCAGATTGTTTTCAATTTGCTTGGAGTGTCCTTCAGTCAAACATTAAGGACGCACCCACTTTACAAATCAGGACTGAGCAAATTTAATAACTTGCAATCAAATTAAAAATGAATCTGTTGCCAGGATCTAATTGTTAGCAAACATCCTTAGTTGTCCTCCACAGACACAGAGAAATACTGAGCCTGATCTGCTTGGTGTCATAAATGTACAAATAGCTCAGGAAACATAGAGCGTTAAAGGTATCTAATGCAGTACAAATTGCTTAGGCTCTTGTTTTCAATAGTGCATGGACAACATCATCATTAACCCCCTTCAGGGCCTCATTAGGATGTGCAGCCGAGCCTGCCCCACAAGCCCCATGAAGTCTTCTAATTGTACGAATCAGTGTTAATTGGGGCCTGAAGTAATGTATAGGAGAATCTGTCAAGCAGCTCTCTAACCTCGTACATCACTCGCCGTCAGGGCTCCAAGCCTTAAACTTCACCCTTTCGGGAATGAAAGACATACAAACTTTTAGTAAAGCAGATCATTCCACTGTCATTTATCTTGCCAGATCTTGGCCCCTATTTTTGCCACGATTGTGCACCGTTTTTTGACGTCCAAACTTTTTTTGGTCTGAAATATTCCCGTTCCAACTTTCGCCAACGTTTGGATGTCGACGCCGACTGTGTGCGCCAGTATTTGTTTTTTAACCAGAGCATCTTTTGGTGCCGACCCAAGTCAAAACAGGATTGGGTGCTGTGTTTGTGGACTTAATCGATTTTGGCCGTCCATGATTTTTTTCAGCACAAACAAACCCCATCTTCGAAGTTAAGGAATCGCCGCGGCGCACAAGAGGACAGGAGCGAGGCAATAAGAATACACAATAGTATACTTTTATTTTTAATCACAGGGAACTCTTTTTGGAGCAAGGGAAGATTTCCGGGCCGAAAGGACTGCTCCCCCCACTGAAATTCTGGGCCATAAGACCGCTTCCTACCCTCCGCTGGACCTGCTGCAATCCCAGGCCGAATGACCGCCCCCCTGCCCCCCCGCCCCCCCCCATCTGGTCCCACTCAGTCCCGCGAGTTGAAATTCGGGAGCGGGTGGGCCATTCAGCTCAGGATTGCAGCAGGGGGAGCGGTGGCAGCCGGGGGTGGGCGAGGGGGGGGGGGGGGAGCAGTGGCAGCGGGTGCAGTCGGGGGAGTGCGATGGCAGTGGGGAGAGAGGTTCTTTGCTGCCCTTACGGCAGCGGTGGGGTAGCAGTCCTTTTGGGTGAGCGGGCTTCCGAGTCTCTAGTTGCCCTGGCAACTTCAGCTTTTCGCGCATGCCCAGAGAGTTTTTAGCAGTCTTGAAGCTCCGCCCCCAGACTAACTTCGGAGAGAGCGACGCCAAATTCAAACATTTCTTTTCCGCCCCCGTGGGGGAAATTGCCCCTCAGGAGCGCAGCCGCCGCCGGTCAGTACCCGCGACAGCTTTGAGCGGCGGGAAGTCGCCAGTGGCTGGGCAGTGCGACTGCTCTTAAAGGGACAGGTGCCACGATTTTGTTTTAATTGTCAGCCGACTTGAGTCAGCCAGATAATGGTGGCCGCTGACATGGCCGAACCCCTCCCTCGTGACCCAGTGGGCTCCACATAGGCCTCGCAGCGTCCCCTTCCCCTTCCCAGTGAAGGGGACGGACGCTGACATCATCACCGCCACGCTGACCCTGCTCCCGACCCGAACCCGCCCCGACACCACCCCAAAACGCTGGGAGACCATGTCAGAGATAAAGAGCCGAATTTTCCAGCTCTTCCCTCTCACTCCCGCCGGGCAGTAAATTTCCAGATAAATCGAGTGCCCTCCCCAATTTCCCGCTGAGGGCAATTTCGGCCCTTTTATTTCTCCAACTGAGCTCATGTGATACAAAGTTCATCACAAACAAATCAATTTGTCTTCCATGCAAAGTTGAATCTTACTTATGTAGGGGAGTGACTGATGATGCGGTATATGTTATGAGGCAGGAGCAAGAGATTCCAGTCACAGACCATGATAACATTCCCTATACAATGGTCCTGCCCACAGCCGGCTGCAACTGTTGCAGCAAGGGTGCCAGCTGGAACCTTCCACATTTATAGGTTTGTCGCAGCTGAACATAGATGTTGATGATTCTGAACAGTAATATGTCCACCGTTAAACCATGTGTGATTTAGACGCACTTGCAATCCTCAAACAAGTAATAAAAATTAAAATAGCGCGGATGCTGGAAATCTGAAATAAAAACAGAAAGTGCTTGAAATAGTCAGCAGGTCAGGCAGCATCTGTGGAGAGAAAAACAGAGATAACGTTTTAGGTCAAAGACCTTTCGTCAGAACAGTTCTGACAAAGGGTCATCGACCACGGCCTGGACCTTTCCTCAACCTTCAATAACTGCAATAAATTGGAATCTCAGCATTCAAGAGCAGTGTCCCGGACCCAACCATCTTAGAACTATAGAAACATAGAAAATAGGTGCAGGAGTAGGCCCTTTCGGCCTTTCGAGCCTGCACCACCATTCAATAAGATCATGGCTGATCATTCCCTCAGTCCCCCTTTCCTGCTTTCTCTCCATACCCCTTGATCCCCTTAGCCGTAAGGGCCATATCTAACTCCCTCTTGAATATATCCAATGAACTGGCATCAACAACTCTCTGCGGCAGGGAATTCCACAGGTTAACAACTCTCTGAGTGAAGAAGTTTCTCCTCATCTCAGTCCTAAATGGCCTACGCCTTATCCTAAGACTGTGTCCCCTGGTTCTGGACTTCCCCGACATCGGGAACATTCTACCCGCATCTAACCTGTCCCGTCCCATCAGAATCTTGTATGTTTCTATGAGATCCCATCTCATCCTTCTAAACTCCAATGTATAAAGGCCCAGATGATCCAGTCTCTCCTCATATGTCAGTCCCGCCACCCCGAGAATCAGTCTGGTGAACCTTCGCTGCACTCCCTCAATAGCAAGAACGTCCTTCCTCAGATTAGGAGACCAAAACTGGACACAATATTCCAGGTGAGGCCTCACCAAGGCCCTGTACAACTGCAGTAAGACCTCCCTGTTCCTGTACTCAAATTCCCTAGCTATGAAGGCCAACATACCATTTGCCTTCTTTACCTCCTGCTGCACCTGTATGCCAACTTTCAATGACTGATGAACCATGACACCCAGGTCTCGTTGTACCTCCACTTTTCCTAATCTGCCGCCATTCAGATAATATTCTGTCTTCGTATTTTTGCCTCCAAAGTGGATAACCTCACATTTATCCACATTATATTGCATCTGTCATGCATTTGTCCACTCACCTAACCTGTCCAAGTCACCCTGCAGCCTCTTAGCGTCCCCCTCACAGCTGACACCGCCACCCAGTTTAGTGTCATCTGCAAACTTGGAGATATTACACTGAATTCCTTCATCTAAATTGTAAAGAGCTGGGATCCCAGCCCTGAGCCCTGCGGCACTCCACTAGTCATTGCCTGTCATTCTGAAAAGGATCCGTTTATCCCGCCTCTCTGCTTCCTGTCTGCCAACCAGTTTTCTATCCACGTTTTCTATATTTGATTTTGCACACCAACCTCTTGTGTGGGACCTTGTCAAAAGCCTTTTGAAATTCCAAATACACCACATCCACTGGTTCTCCCTTGTCCACTCTACTAGTTACATCCTCAAAAAATTCCAGAAGATTTGTCAAGCATGACTTCCCCTTCATAAATCCATGCTGACTTGGACCGATCCTGTCACTGTTTTCCAAATGCGCTGCTATTTCATCCTTAATAATTGATTCCAACATTTTACCCACTGCTGATGTCAGGCTAACCGGTCTAGAATTACCTGCTTTCTCTCTCCCTCCCTTTTTAAAAAGTGGTGTTACATTAGCTACCCTCCAGTCCATAGGAACTGATCCAGAGTCAATAGACTGTTGGAAAATGATCACCAATGCATCCAATATTTCTAGGGCCACTTCCTTAAGTACTCTGGGATGCAGACGATCAGGCCCCGGGGATTTATCGGCCTTCAATCCCATCAATTTCCCTAACACAATTTCCCGCCTAATAAGGATATCCTTCAGTTCCTCCTTCTCACTAGACAGAGACTGTAGGTCCCGCATTGGACTCTTCAGTCACCTGAGAACTCATTTCATCCTCGACTCCGAGGGACCGTCTATGATGATGCTCCCTTAGTACTTTCGGAAGGTTATTTGTGTCTTCCTTCGTGAAGACAGACCGAAAGTATTCGTTCAATTGGTCTGCCATTTCTTTGTTCCCCATTATAAATTCACCTGAATCTGACTGCAATGGACCTACATTTGTCTTCACTAATCTTTTTCTCTTCATATATCTATAGAAGCTTTTGCAGTCAGTTTTTATGTTCCTGGCAAGCTTCTTCTCGTACTCTATTTTCCTCCTCTTAATTAAACCCTTTGTCCTCCTCTGCTGAATTATAAATTTCTCCCAGTCCTCAGGTTTGCTGCTTTTTCTAGCCAATTTATATGCTTCCTCCTTGGATTTAACACTATCCTTAATTTCCCTTGTTAGCCACAGTTGAGCCATCTTCCCCGCTTCATTTTTACTCCAGACAGAGATATACAATTGCTGAAGTTCATCCATATGATCTTTAAAGGTTTACCATTGTCGATCCACTGTCAACCCTTTAAGCATCATTTCCCAGTCTGTTCTAGCCAATTCACGCCTCAAACCATCGAAGTTACCTTTCCTTAAGTTCAGGACCCTAGTTTCTGAATTAACTGTGTCACTCTCTCCCCTTAATAAAGAATTCTACCATGTTATGGTCACTTTTCCCCAAGGGGTTGAGCACAACAAGATTGCTAATTAGTTCTTTCTCATTACACATCACCCAGTCTAGGATGGCCAGCTCCCTAGTTGGTTCCTCGACATATTGGTCTACAAAACCATCCCTAATATAGTCCAGGAAATCCTCCTCCACCACATTGCTACAGTTTGGTTAGCCCAATCAATATGTAAATTAAAGTCACCCATGATAATTGCATGCATCCCTAATTTCTTGTTTGATGCTGTCCCCAACCTCACTGTTACTGTTTGATGGTCTGTACACAACTCCCACTAGCGTTTTCTGCCCCTTGGTATTCCGTAGCTCCACCCATACCGATTCCACATCATCCAAGCTAATGTCCTTTCTTACTATTGCATTAATTTCCTCTTTAACCCCGCCTCCATTCCCTTTCTGTCTATCTTCCTAAATGTTGGATGTTGAGTTCCCAGCCTTGGTCACCCTGGAGCCATGTCTCCGTGATGCCAATTACATCATACCCGTTACCTGCGCAGTTAATTCGTCCACCTTATTCCGAATACTCCTTGCATTGAGGCACAGAGCCTTCAGGCTTGTCTTTCTAACACACTTTGCCCGTTTAGAATTTTGCTGTAATGTGGCCCTTTTTGCCTTAGGTTTCTCTGCCCTCTACTTTTACTTTTCTTCTTTCTATCGTTTCCTTCTGCCCCCATTCTACTTCCCTCTGCCTCCCTGCATAGGTTCCCATCTCCCTGCCATATTAGTTTAACTCCTCCCCAACAGCACTAGCAAACACTCCCTCAGGACATTGGTTCTGGTCCTGCCCAGGTGCAGACGGTCCGATTTGTACTGGTCCCACCTCCCCCAGAACCGGTTCCAATGTCCTAGTAATTTGAATCCCTCCCTTCTGCACCACTCCTCAAGCCACGTATTCATCTGAGCTATCCTGCGATTCCTACTCTGACTAGCACATGGCACTGGTAGCAATCCTGAGATTAATACTTTTGAGGTCCTACTTTTTAATTTAGCTACTAACTCCCTAAATTCGCCTTTTTGGACCTCATCCCGTTTTTTACCTATATCGTTGGTACCTATATGCACCACAGCAACTGACTGTTCACCCTCCCTTTTCAGAATGCCCTGCACCAGCTCAGACATCCTTGACCCTTGCACCAGGGAGGCAACATACCATCCTGGAGTTTCAGCTGCGGCTGCAGAAACGCCTATCTATTCCCCTTACAATTGAATCCCCTATCACTATCGCTCTCCCACTCTTTTTCCTGCCCTCCTGTGCAGCAGAGCCACCCACGGTACCATGAACTTGGCTGTTGCTGCCCTCCCCTGATGAGTCATCTCCCCCATCAGTACCCAAAGCGGTGTATCTGTTTTGCACTACCTTCCTTGCACTGCTCTTCCTGTTGGTCACCCATTCCCTATCTGGCTGTGTACCCTTTACCTGCGGTAAGACCAACTCACCAAACGTACTATTCACGTCATTCTCAGTATCGTGGATGCTCCAGAGTGAATCCACCTCCAGCTCCAGTGCCGCAATGCAGTCCGACAGGAGCTGCAGGCAGGTGCACTTCCCGCACACGTAGTCGTGAGGGACACCGGAAGCGTCTCTGACTTCCCACATAGTACAGGAGGAGCATAACATGTGTCCGAGCTCTCCTGCTATGATTTAACCCTTAGAGAAACTTAATTTGGCAACAACAATGCTAAAAGGTTACTTACTGATAAAGAAAAGAAAAAGAACTACTTACCAGTCATCAGCCAATCACTTACCCCGTGGCTGTGACGTCACCTTTCGATTTCTTTCTACTTCTTTTTGCCTTCCTGCTGCAGCGGCACCAGCAGGTCACCTCGACCACGAACTCCAGCTGCTCGATCTCCCCAACTCCTCCTCGACGGGCCTTTTATAGGTCTCCTCGACCACGAACTCCCGCTGCTCGAACTCCCCAACTCCTCCTCGACGGGCCTTTTATAGGTCTCCTCGACCACGAACTCCCGCTGCTCGAACTCCCCAACTCCTCCTCGACGGGCCTTTTATAGGTCTCCTCGACCACGAACTCCCGCTGCTCGAACTCCCCGACTCCTCCTCGACGGGCCTTTTATAGTCTCCTCGACCACGAACTCCCGCTGCTCGAACTCTTCAGCTGCTTCAGCAATCCTTCCCTCCATCATAAGGTCAGAAATGGGGATATTCACTGATGATCGCACAGGGTTCAGTTCCATTCGCAACTCCCTAGATAATGAAGCAGGCCATGTCCGCATGCAGTAAGACATCATTCAGGCTTGGGCTGATAAGTAGCAAGTAACATTTGCGCCACATAAGTGTCAGGCAATGACTATCTCCAACAAGCGAGAGTCTAACCACTGCCCCTTGGCATTCAATGGCATTACCATCACCGAATCCCCCACCATCAACATCCTGGAGGGTCACCATTTACCAGAAACTTTACTGGACCAGTAAATACTGTGGCTACAAGAGCAGGTCAGAGGTTGGGTATTCTGCAGTGAGTGTCTCACCTCCAGACTCCCCAAAGATTTTCCACTCCTGACTTGTGCCTTTCTACAAGGCACAAGTCAGGAGTGTGATGGAATCCTCTCCACTTGCCTGGATGAGTGCAATTCCAGCAACACTCAAGAAGCTTGCCACTATCCCGCTTGATTGGCACCCCATCCACCACCTTAAACATTCACTCCCTCCACCACCGGCACACCGTGGCTGCAGTGTGTACCATCTACAAGATGCACTGCAGCAACTCGCTAAAGCTTCTTTGATAACACTTCCCAACCTGTGAACTCTACCACCTAGAAGGACAAGGGCAGCAGGCGCATGGGATCACCATCACCTGCAGGTTCCCCTCCAAGTCACACACCATCCTGACTTGGAAATATATCGCTGTTCCTTCATTGTCACTCGGTCAAAATCTTGGAACTCCCTCCCTAACAGCACTGTGGGAGTACTTTTACCACATGGACTGCAGCGGTGCAAGAAGGCAGCTCACCACCACTCTCTCAAGGGCAATTAGGGATGGGCAATAAATGCTGGTCTTGCCAGCGACGTCCACATCCCAGTAATAACTTTTTTTTTTAAATCGAGGTTGTAGCTCCCTCTTCTTCCTTTCCTCTGTTCCTTAGGGACACAACTTGTCCATAACCTGACAACATTTGATATGTGAGTTGCTCAACACTTCATACAGGTGAATGTGTCCTTAGATTCTACTTCCAGTAACACCCTTCCTTGCTTATTTCTTCAGTTTGCATGATTTGATTAATTGCAACAGCTAGGTTTACTGAGGCTTTCTGGCAGGTATGAGGGGTGGGGGGAGGCAGAGGGGGGAACTAGACAAAAATCTAGCTGTTGCAATTGTGATCAGGAAGTGATCAGGCTCCTTCAATGACAACTTCCTGTCAGTCACTGAAGCACTAGTGACACATGGTAACAGGAGACCAGTATTACTACAGACTGGCTAGCTTCTTTTACTCCTTCTCAGAATATGGGCATCACTAGCAAGGCCAGTACTTATCGCTCATTGCTAGATGCTCTTAAGAAGGTGATGGTGGTGAGCCCATTGCTAATTGCCTTTGAAAAGGTGGTGGTTAGCCTGCTTCTGCAACTCTGCAGTCCATGTGGTGAAGGTACTCCCACAAAGCTGTTGGCTGCAGTACTCCCACAATGCTGTTGGCTGCAGTACTCCCACAATGCCGTTGGCTGCATGCCTCATTAATTGAATCCTCAGCATTGTCAACACTTGGATTATCTCAATGCTTAGCTTTCACACAAAATGTAACAATGTTGATGACCCTGTTGATAGCAGATAAATAAAATGACCCTCCCCGACTCCCTGGACTCCAGTTTGCTGTTCCGTTGAGACTTTTGCAGTGACTCTATTGGGGAACTGCTAATATTAGGCGATGCTGAACACTGCAACTTGTTCCTGAGGATTTTGATATTGTCAAACAGTGGGAGCAAGACACTGAAAAATAATTTTCTGGGATTCTGCACACTCCTGAAGGAAAGTTCAGCTATTTTTGTGGGTCTCTAGATTATCCTCCATTTTCCACACAGTTCTACAGTCTATTTCAAGGTGTGGATTGCACTCGTTGCTTCCCTCCTCCTAACTTTACTCTCACTGCCCATTTTCTTTTACACCCGGCTTGTGCTCCCTTGAGTCCACCAAATTCAAGGAATATTTTCTATCCCATCAAAAAGAAGTTGGTAAAATTCCAGACTGGCTACCGCAGAATTTTGGGCTTTTATGAAACTCTGTACTGAAAATCTCAGGCTGAATTTCAGTTTTATAACCCTCAACCCAATAATGACCACTCTTCATGTGTGAGAGTACCTAGTGAGAATAAACAAAAGGGGGGGGGGGAATCACGGTTGTACACACTTAACGCACACATATGCACAACATCTTCCAACAGCAGTGACAACGAGCAGGAGAGGGAGCATCATGGCTGATTCTCCCCCTTTCTAGTCTAGCGATGCTTGTACTAATCGTGGCGCCTCAGTTGTCAGCAGCGAACTCCTCACTAAACAAGGATCGAGCTTGGGATCATCCCTCTCCGCCCCAACCCCACACAATGCACGGCATTAACCAACAGAGCTGTCAGCAGGTGGGGCGGGGGACTCCAGAAATGTTGTACATCATTTAAGTAAATGGGATCACTAAATTATCACAGCTGCACAAAAAAGCCTCAACATTGTTCAGCTTTTATTTAAAACTATAAGCTGGCAAATTGTAACCTTTTATTCATGCATCTCAATCCTGGACTATGTTGTGGCCTGGGTGCTGCTCCATCACTGTTGCATCACTAGGAGATGCCACTGCTTCTCATTCACGCAATGCGTTTTGGGAAGGGCAATGCTTCAGAGTTGCACCACAATATTTTTTTAAAATTCCATTGAGTATGGCCTCCTAAATAATGCACACGAAAGTATTCGAAGTGTTCAAGGCTGTATTTAAATGCTTCTGTGGCATTCCGCTCACAGCCTCAAGTCCTTTCAGGGCTAATTTATGTTGGAAAACTACTTTGTGAAGCACCTTTTCAGTGCCAGCTTCAGTCTCGCATTGGTAAAAAAACAACCTGTTTAGTAGTTTAAAAAAGCATTTGAAAGGCCAACAATTTCATTAATGTCCTAATTACAACAACAACATACATTTACACAGCACCTGTAACATAGTAAAACGTCTCAAGGCGTTTCACAGGAGCGTTATCAAACAAAATTTGACACTGAGCCACATAAGGAGATATATGGGCAGATGACCAAAAGCTTGCTCAAAGAGGTAGGTTTTAAGGAATGTCTTAAAGGAGGAAAGAGGTAAAGAGGTGGCGAGGTTTAGAGAGGCAATTCCAGAGCTTTGGGGCCCAGGCAGCTGAAGGCACGGCCACCAATGGTGAAGCGATTAAAACTGGGGATGCACAAGGGGCCAGAATTGGAGGAGAGCAGAGATCTTGAAAGCTTGTAGGGCTGGAGGAGCCTACAAAGATAGTGAGGGGGCGAGGCCATGGAGGGATTGGAAAACAGTGATGAGAATTTTAAAATTGAGGCATTGCCGAACCAGGAGCCAATGTAGGTCAGCGAGCACAGGGGCAATGGGTGAACTGGTCTTGGTGCGAGTTAGGATTTTTACAGGAACTTCAAATTTACAGAGGGTGGAAGAAGGGACGCCAGCCAGGAGAGCATTGGAATAGTCAAGTCTTGAGGTAACAAAGGCATGGTTGGGGGTTTCAGCAGCAGATGAGCTGAGGCAGGGGCGCTGTTAGGGAGGGGGAAGTAGGCGGTCTAGATGATGGAGTGGATATGTAGTCGGAAGCTCATCTCGGGGTCAAATACAGCACCAAGGTTGTGAACGGTCTGGTTTAGCCTCAGATAGTTGTCAGGGAGAGGGATGGAGTCAGTGGCGAGAGAATGGAGTTTTTGGCGGGGACAATGGCTTTGGTCTTGCCGATATTTAGCTGGACTAAATTTCTGCTCGTCCAGTACTGGATGTCGGACAAGCAGTGTAACAAATCATAGATAGTGGAGGAGTTGAGAGAGGTGGTGGTGAGGTAGAGCTGGGTGTCGTCAGCATACATTTGGAACCTGACGTTGTGTTTAGGGATGACATGGCTGAGGGGCAGCAAGTCGATGAGAAATAGGAGGGGGCCAAGGGTAGGTCCTTAGGGGACTCCAGAAGTAATGGTGCTGGAGCCAGAAGAGAAGCCACTGCACGCTACGACTGGATAGATAAGAATGGAACCAGACGAGGGCAGTCCCACCCAGCTGGGTGACGGAGGACGCTGTTGTGTTTAACCGTGTCAAAGGTTGCAGACGTCGCGAAGGATGAGGAGGGATAGTTTATCACAGTCACAGTCACACAGGATGTCTTTTGTGACTTAGGTAAGAGCTGTTTCAGCACTATGGCAGGAGCGGAAACCTGATTGGGTGGCATTAAAACATGGAGTTGCGGGGAAGATGGACACGAATTTGGGAGGCGACAACATGTTCAAGGACTTTGGAGAGGAAAGGGAGGTTGGGGATAAAAAGTGGTCATTTGCAAGGACATAGGGGTCATAGGTGGGTCTTTTGAGGAGAGGGATGATGACAGCATGTTTGAAGGGGAGGGAGACAGTACCTGAGGAGAGAGACCCGCTAACAATATTGGCTAACATGAGGGCCAGGAAGGGAAGTTGAGTGGTCAGCAGTTTGGTAGGAATAGGGTAAGGAGCACGAGGTAGGTCTCATGAACAAGATGAGCTCAGAGAGGGTATACGAGGAGTCAGGAGAGAAACTAGAGAAATATGTGAGTTCAGAGCAAGGGAAGGGGAAACGTAAGGGAAGTTGGCCCTGTGAGCTAGACCAACCAATTTTGCCCATGAACTATGGCACATCAACTAATTGCATTAAAGCAAGACAGGATTGTGGAACTGATGTCATAAATATAAACAAGGGAAGCACAAATTTAGATCAAATACCAGTAGGAATTTCTTCACACAAAGGGCAATAAGTATTTGGAATAATCTGCCGGGCAAGGTGAAAGAGGTACAGAATTTAAGGGCTTTCAAATTGGATGCTAGGAAGAGAGCAGAACAGTAATAGAAAGATGAGCACACATTGATGGGCTGAGTGGTCTTTTCATCCTGGACTTTTTTAATACTCCAATGTCAGGGAGGAATGCAGTGACTTTGTAAACTCTGCAAGTATTGGAGGAATTATTACCTGAAAAAGTTTCCAGAGGATAAGCCAGGAGCAAATACAGTCACGGATGAAGTTATTCATGAGCGAAAATGACTTTTGCTGTAGACGGATTTGCTGTTTATTTTCCCTGTGGCTTCATGAACTGGAATCACACCAGCTGGTGATTTTACTGCAGCTGTGCAGAGTGGATTAAAGCAGCAGCTCACGGTATCAGAGTAAAGCACGTAGTGCGTGAGTTAATGGAAAAGAACTTGGAACTCTCCACTCGAGAGCCATACCTAACCCAACTGGAGAATTCCAATGTGCTAAACCACATCCGTTGGATAGAATTCCTGAGATATGCACAATGTTTCAACATATAATCCTGATCCAGAAATAAAATGCTTCCCTACTGTCTATATTTAACAGCTAGCGTGCTGAATATCCGTGGCATTGAATGATTAAGGAGCAACACTAGGGTAAATTGATCCAACAGGAAATCATACTCAAAGCAAACACAGGCCAGAGCTAGGCTACAGCACTGTAGTGTCGCACCTCTGACCTGCACTCCCTTCGAGTGCATGACTCAATTTACCTTGTAATTCAAAGCAGAACAACAAAAGGAATCAATAATGCGAATATGAGGTTGAAATTCGTTAAGGATAAACAGGAAAGTTCCTGTTTCTCTCTGTAATTCACACGATCGCAGGAAGATTATGGATGAGGTCGGCTGTTTGGCCCATTTTAGTCTATTCAGACAGACAGATCCTGCAGTCCCCCCCAAGTGCACCTCCAATCAGTAGCTTGCTAATAAAACTGCAAGGATGCATAAACAGAAACATACATGTTCTGAGAATGCGATCTTGTTCGTGCGAAATCAACAGACATAGGAGAAGAAATTCCTGTGTGCGTCGTGTATAGTGAGATTATAACCATGTTTATAAAGGAGGTTTATAAAGATGCATTTAAAAAGGAGGTTTAAATTATCTGCATATAATGGAGAGAGAATCTTACCAACTCTCCCTTTAAGGTGGGTGCTACATTTCAGGACACAAAATGACTAAATCAGGAACTGTTGCAGCACAGAAACAGGCCATTCAGCCCATTGAGTCTGCACTAGCTTTTCTGCACGTCAGCCACCTAGCCTAATCTCTCCTTCAGGTTCCCCAGACCCCTTTTAATATGCCTCCTTTTCGAGCGACAATCTGATTCCAGTTTGAAAGAATTTCTGCAGAGATCCTGCTGTCGGCTTTTCAATGCAAAAAACACGCATGTGCGGTATTTTGAATGGTCCACGCAGTCCCTTAAAGGGGCCGTGTGGCGCCCCCAAAAATGACAAGGAACATTGAGAATCTTACTTGATGGTGAACTTAGAAATCTACAAGTAAATTAACGTGTAACTTCTTTCTGCTCAGTCGTTAACTTATGAAATATAGTACCACCGAGTGCAGTGATTACTGAATCGATCACAGCATTCAAGAAGGAAATGCACTGAATACTCATTGCGCAGGGAGTGAAGGGATAAAGGTTTGGTTGCAGGAACAAAATGGAAATTCTCTGCACAAAGGATGGTTAGAAGGTGGAATTCCCTTCTGTTGTTAAAGCAGAAGCCATAAATTCTTTCAAACTGGAATCAGATTGTCGCTCGAAAAGGAGGCATATTAAAAGGGGTATGGGGAACCTGAGAGATTAGGCTGACGTGCAGAAAAGCTAGTGCAGATTCAATGGGCTGAATGGCCTGTTTCTGTGCTGTAACAGTTCCTGATTTAGTCATTTTGTGTCCTGAAATAGAACCTCGAGATGGAAAACAGCCAAAGCAGTTGAATAGCCTTTTCTCAGTGTTACATTGTAAGACATTCAATGCAATGGTAATTTTCAACTGGAGTAATAGTATATCAGGGGCTATGTTTTCCGCTCTTTGGGGACAAAGGGGAAAGTGCTGTTGTTGTGCCCACATAATTCACAATGGAGGGATGTACCATTTTGAAATGTGCATTTGCCAGGAATGAAATTTCGTTAGTGTGAACGAAAAACTAGCTGCCAGTTACGATACATCTGCAATGCTGATTCCTCAAAATATATGCTAATCATCACAGAATGAAGCAGAACAATGACTGCACAAACCTCAAAAAAGACCAGCTATCCATTAGACAGAGGCACCTATGGGGTTTAGCTCTGTGGCTCTATTTAGAGAGTGTTGCGATAGGTTAGCAGAAATGTCTTTATGCAGAGAGTTTAAGAGTATGGTCTGTTTTGCCACAGGGTGTATTAAAATCCAAGACTGTTGCATCTTTTAAGAGAAAAGTTAAAGCAGAGGCAGATATAGGGCCATGGGGAGAGCACTGGGCAGTGGGATTCATTTTGACTTGCTCTAGCAAAGAGCCAACACAAAGATGGTGAGCCAAATGGCCCCATTGAGTGCTGCAAACCTCTACGGCAATTAATAGAATGTTACAGCATAGAAAACAGGCAACTTTACCCAACAATTCTGCACATGAACCACCTAGTGTAATTCCACTCTCCTGTTCACTCCCCATACGCTTTCAATATTTCTCTTTATCAATCAAATGTTTCATTCAATTTTAAAGGATCCTTGGACTCTGCAGAAGATTCCACACGTTTTCCACCCTCTGTGTAAAGATTATTTCCTAACCATCCCTTTAATTTTTGTGTGATTATCTTAAATTGCCATTAAAATTCCAAATGAAAGCCGCAGATGTCACTCACTGATATTCAATACTATCACACCTGTGTTAAAAGCTCACAGTGTGACATTAGTGAGGAATACATTTGTATAAAAGTACTTCATCCATTGTTTAAATTAATGCAGTGACTAGCTCATTTTAAACAGGTTAATGACTTCATCAAAAATAGTGGATAGGGAAATTTCATACAACACGCTAATACTTAAGGAAGTGGCCATAGAAATAGTGGATGCATTGGTGATCATTTTCCAACAGTCTATCGACTCTGGATCAGTTCCTATGGACTGGGGTGAAGCTAATGTAACACCACTTTTTAAAAAGGGAGGGAGAGAGAAAACGGGTAATTATAGACCAGTTAGTCTGACATCAGTAGTGGGGAAAATGTTGGAATCAATTATTAAAGATGAAATAGCAGCGCATTTGGAAAGCAGTGACAGTATCGGTCCAAGTCAGCATGGATTTATGAAAGGGAAATCATGCTAGACAAATCTTCTGAAATTTTTTGAGGAAGTAACTAGCAGAGTGGACAAGGGAGCACCAGTGGATGTGGTGTATTTGGACTTGCAAAAGGCTTTTGACAAGGTCCTACACAAGAGATTGGTGTGCAAAATCAAAGCACATGGTATTGGGGGTAATGTACTGATGTGGATAGTGAACTGGTTGTCAGACAGGAAGCAGAGAGTTGGGATAAACGGGTCCTTTTCAGAATGGCAGGCAGTGACTAGTGGAGTGCTGCAGGGCTCAGTGCTGGGAACCCAGCTCTTTACAATATACATTAATTTATTTGAAGGAATTGACTGTACTATCTCCAAGTTTGCAGATGACACTAAACTGGGTGGTGGTGTAAGCTGTGGGATGCTAAGAGGCCGCAGGGTGACTTGGACAGGTTAGGTGAGTGGGCAAATGCATGGCAGATGCAGTATAATATGGATAAATGTGAGGTTATCCACTTTGGGGGCAGAAACACGAAGGCAGAATATTATCTGAATGGCGGCAGATTAGGAAATGGGGAGGTGCAACGACACCTGGGTGTCATGGTTCATCAGTCATTGAAAGTTGGCATGGAGGTACAGCAGGCGGTGAAGAAGGCAAATGGTATGTTGGTCTTCATAGCTAGGGGATTTGAGTATAGGAGCAGGGAGGTCTTACTGCAGTTGTACAGGGCCTTGGTGAGGCCTCACCTGGAATATTGTGTTCAGTTTTGGTCTCCTAATCTGAGGAAGAACATTCTTGCTATTGAAGGAGTGCAGCGAAGGTTCACCAGACTGATTCCCGGGATGGCGGGACTGACATATGAGGAGAGACTGGATCAACTGGGCCTTTATACACTGGAGTTTAGAAGGATGAGAGGGGATCTCATAGAAACATATAAGATTCTGACGGGACTGGACAGGTTAAATGTGGGAAGAATGTTCCTGATGTTGGGGAAGTCCAGAACCAGGAAAATAGTCTTAGGATAAGGAGTAGGCCATTTAAGACTGAGATGAGGAGAAACTTCTTCACTCAGAGTTGTTAACCTGTGGAATTCCCTACCGCAGAGAGTTGTTGATGCCAGTTCATTGGATATATTTAAGAGGCAGTCAGATATGGCCCTTACGGCTAAAGGGATCAAGGGATATGGAGAGAAAGCAGGAAAGGGGGACTGAGGGAATGATCAGCCATGATCTTATTGAATGGTGGTGCAGGCTCGAAGGGCCGAATGGTCTACTCCTGCACCTATTTTCTATGTTTCTATGTTTACAGTGCTTATGAATAACACGAGAACGATCTCAACCAACTTAAAGCTGTGTGTAATACCTTTTATATTGTATGCACAGTCACTGTACTTCCTGAATGATTTTTGGCACAATTATACTTTTGTTTTTGTAGGGGGCTAAATGAAGGTTTGCATTTGCAGAGCTATAGTTGAAGGCAATATTCCCCCCTTTATTTTGTTGTTTTTAAACAATCACTATATTTTCTAAGATTGTCACTTTAAATCAAAATAAATATATTTGCCTTCTTCCACCGCCTCCAGTGTGATTGTCAATGTCTGATTCACCCATGGCAGAAAACTCCTCTGTACTATTTACATCTGTGCTGATAATAATAAATCTCTTTTGTTGAACTCACTAACACCAGGACTGACCTAGAGTACAGTACAGTTGGACCTCTCTGGTCTGGCACCCTTGGGACCTGACCGGCGCCGGACCAAAGAATTCCCGAACCAGGGGAAGTCAACTGGTGACAACGCTGCTGTCAACGACCCAGACGTGTTCTGCGCATGCGCGGGGAGAGAAGCGACGCGGCGGAGTGGGGACAGAAGCGTCAGGGTGGTGAAAGAGAGAGCTGAGCCGCAAGACGCTGAGCCCTGAGCCTCCGACCGCGCACTGAGTCTCCCACTGACCCGAGCCGTGGTGGTGGTAGTAGCAGCAGGCGGGCGGGCGGAGAGTGGCGGCAGGGGGAAAGGGAAAGAGAGAGAGAGAGAGAGAGAGAGAGAGCGCGCGCCTGGTGCCAGGCCTAGCTTCTGCGGCTCAGTCAGCAGCCTGCCCTTCCGTTTCCTTTCCCGGCCCACTTAGCTCAATTAACAACGCGGGACGCCACCCACGCCAGGACTGATGCCGGACCAGAGATGTTTCCAGACTAAAGAGTCCCGGACTGGAGAGGTACAACCTGTATTCATTTCTCAATTTGACGTGGAACAATTTCATTATTAACGACCTTTAATGAGCTCAAAATTTACTATTGATTCAGTTTCCATTCATGCTCATGATTCATTTTTGTAACGAGTAGACATGGACAAATAGTCTGCCAACACTTCCTACCAACTTACCACTGGCCCGTACGCACGCTTTGCTAAACTTGGTGAATGGAGAATTCGGGGACTGTAAATTTTATGGGCTGGATTTTGGGTTGTCTTACGCCTCAGTTAGCGCCAGAGTGGACGTTAATGGGAGCGTAAGAGGTTACCGATCAGAAGTGCAGCATTTAGCGCCCCGACCGGAAACTTATTAGAGGCTCACCAGGGGCGCAAATCAGATGCGCCTGGTTGCTGAAGATCTCTCCGATCATGATGTCAATCCTGGTGCAACGTACATGCTTGCACCTCGGTCAGAAAATTAGGTGCGGTCGCTTCATTGAGCGGCTGCCAAGAACAACATCTGGGAAAACAGTCGGTACAAGCTTGCAGAGTCGTTAACTGGTGGCTACTTAAATGGATGAGGAAGCGCTTCCGTCGGAGGTCACAGTTAGTGCAACGTTTACATACGTGCGTGATCCTCCAAGTTTGCAGCGGCAGTCAGAAAGAGGTCAGCTTGAGATAAAGTGATTTTGAAAATTTTAGTGGGTGCATTATGGTGCCTTTAATATTCGGCTTTTCCCGGGATCTGAATCGGGGTTCGGCACATGCATAATGACACGTTTAAATTTAGCGCCGACATTTTCGTTACCACCACCCCAGCTCTGGTGTGCAACGGCTGATTTAGCGCCCCTGTCAGCTCTTCGACCGATTCTGACAAATTTCTGGGTGGAGGGCGCAAACTTTTTCACGGCGCTAAAATTACTGCTCCGCCTGGGTTACCGCCGCAAATGAGACACGACGAATTTCTCCCCTAAAGTGTTTGAGTGAAGAGATTTACATTGTACTTACACGGAATTGCGTAACAATTATAGGAAGGACGTGAATGCACTAGAGAGGGTGCAGAGGACATTTACTAGGATATTGCCTGGAATGGAGAATCTTAGTTATGGGGACAGATTGGGTTTGTTCTCATTGGAACAGAGGAGGTTGAGGGGAGAACTCATTGAGGTGTACAAAATATTGAGGGGTCTGGACTGAGTCGATAGTAAGGGTCTATTTCCATTGGTGAAGGGGTCTATTAGGAGTGGGCATAGTTTTAAGGTGGTTGGTGGAAGGTTTAGAGGGGATTTGAGGAGGGCTTCTTTACGCAGAGGATTGTGGGGATCTGGAACTTACTGCCTGGAAGAGCGGTGGATGCAGAAACCCTCACCACTTTTAAGAGATGGTTGGATGGGCACTTAGGTTATGGACCCAGAGCTGGTAATTGGGATTAGACTGGATGACCTTGTGTTGGACGGCGCAGATATAATGGTAAGTACTGCAGGGAATCGAATACAGCCATGGTGATCTCCTGGATGGGTCGGAGAGGAATTTTCCCAGATTTTTTCTCCCTAAATTGGCCTGGGTTTTTAATCTGGTTTTTGCCTCTCCCAGGAGATCACATGGCTCCGGTTGGGGTGGAGTGTAGAATGTTTCAGTATAAGGGGTGTCGCAGTTGTATGAGGTGGACTGGTCGGGCTGGGTGTTCTTTGCCTTTCCATCATTGTTCATAGGTTTATATGTAACCTTCAGGGCTGCTGACCAAGGGTTGTGTGGTTCTTTGTCGGCCGGCATGGACACGATGGGCCGAAATGGCCTCCTTCTGTTTCTAAATAGACAGGTTACCAAACACAATGCAGTTATGCACTAATTGCATATATAATGACATTGTTCAATTTCTGTCAATGATTTCAACACTTTAGCCCTCCCCATTCCTTCCCACCCAAAAAGAAAAATTAAAGGTAACTTTGCTCACTCACCACAAGATGCTGGAAAAGCCAGGAGCGCATGATGTTAGTGGCGTGTTTGGGCAGGACTCCACGCTTACTCTTTGATTTCTTGTCCTCTCCATCCTGTAGAAGAGAGGTCAGCTCCAGATTCACCTGTTTTTAGAGAGAGAGAATGCAAAGGAACAAAGGTGCTTACAAGATTAGACAGGTTCTGATGAGGAAAGTCCTCTTTCTCCCCCCACCACCATTTGATCTCATCCTTCCAGCATACCAACTGTCCATCTCCTGTTACAGTTTGAACATCCACTTGGGGGAACCACTTTCCATTTTGGGCATCATGCATCAGCATCAGGCACTTACATGTCATTTTTCACCTGAGTAAATGGAGAGTTAAGCTCCAGTCCCTGACCTCTCTAACTGAAGTTAACAGCCTCACTGCCAAACTAGTGGTGGTTATGCACAATTAACCCAGGCTCAGTATGAAATGAATTGGGTCTCAAATCCGGCTCAGCCCGATGGGATGTATCTCCATTTGCTGGCTGTAGAACAGGTTGCCAACCCTCCAGGAATGGAACATTAATCTCCAGGACATTGTTTCGAGCAACACCCAGGGGAAAAATCAGAGGGATATTAAAAGTATTCTTTGAACATTTATTAGTTGTCAAAATATTGGCGATGGGGTAAAATGGCTGTATGACTGCCAGTCAAGCACCATCCAATCGGGTAATTAAGAGCCTGTCGGTGTGGGTTGGTGGTGCGCTGCAAGGATGTGCGAGTCGGGCGAACAATGGTGGGACCAACAATGGTAGGAGCGTCGAGGCGGATCGGGTGGAGGCAGGAGGTCATGTGATGAAATATCCAGGAATACGCCTAACCAGAGTTAGCAACTGTAGGTGTACATGTCCTACGTGAAATGAGATGGGGCAGACTCATGCAGTTCCTAGGTGTTCCTCCGAGATTAATGTTGAGGCAGAGTAAAGCGAGTTAGATGGTGCATTTAACTGTATTATCCCTGACCTGTGAGTGCCCGATACTGACACTGGAAGCCTTAAATGGGAAAGCATTCAGTTTCCTTCAGCTAACATTCCATACACAGCGGGTATAAAATTCACAAAAAAAATAAGCCAACTGTAATATTTGAGTGTACTGAATATCAGTCGCAATGAAACACAGCCCTAGACAATCATGCAGATCAGAGTATCACACATGCACTCATAAAAATTAGATCAAATCTTAATCTCACCCAGAGATGGCACAGTAACAAACACTAACGGCTAAATTAAAAGCATCATTTCTAATCGAGTACATGTGGGGAATTTTAATCTTTTCAGACACCACGACTCCGACGTCCTGAAGAAAAAAAGGTTGTTGGAAGCAGCACAAGCATGACGGTTGCTATGGGGACAAGGAAACACGGGCCTAGTGGCTGCATCACCAGAGAAAATTCTTTGTGCGCTACTTAATTTTGTCTGGACAGGAATGTCACACTGCTGTTATAGGCTGAATGCAACAGATCCAGCTTGTTCAACTGTCAAGTAATAAACTGCGATATAAAACTTGATTATCACTCCAGATTCAACTCTGCTCATGAAAAGCAGTGAAAATAGTGAAGATGGCTCTGCTGCTTGAAGATAGTGAACAGCTGAGCCATAAGGAGCAGCAGTGGTGCCCGCCCTCCTACATGGCTCAGAGACATGGACTATGTACAGCAGGCACCTCAAAGCACTGGAGAAGTACCACCAACGCTGCCTCCGCAAAATCCTGCAAATTCATTAGTAGGATAGGCGCATCAACATCAGCATTCTCTCTCAGGCCAACATCCCCAGCATCGAGGCATTGACCATGCTCGATCAGTTTCGATGGATGGGCCACATTGTCCACATGCCCGATACTAGATTCCCGAAACAAGAGCTCTACATCATGGCAGGCGAGCCCCAGGAGGGCACGGAAAATGCTTCAAGGACACCCTCACAGCCTACTTGAAAAAATGTAACAACCCACCAACTCTTGGGAATCCGGGACTGCTCAAAGTGGAGGAGAAGCATCCGAGAAGGCACCGAACACGTCGAGTCTCTTCGCCAGGAGCACGCAAAAGCCAAGTACAAACAGCGGAAGGAGCATACGATAAATCAAGCCACCCCACCTCCACCTGTCCCTCCAACTACCATCTGCCCCCACCTGTGACAGAGACTGTAGATCCCGCATTGATCTCAGTCACCTTAGAACTTGTTTTAGTGTGGAAGCAAGTCATCCTCGACTCTGGGGGGCTGCCTAAGAAGAAGCAGCAGCATCTGAGAAGGCGCCGAATACTTAAGAGTCTTCTGCCGGTGCACCCTCTGAAGACCGAGCGCGGCCCGGCAGCACTTAAAGGGGGGGCCCATTGCCGCGGCCGCAATGCAAACATTTTTGCCGATCGGCTGGCAAAATACTGACCCCAGGTTTGGTCTGGCACCCCCTCTTGGCCCAGTGGCCGAAACTCTCCCTGGTGGCCCAGTGGCCAAAGTTAAAAAGCGATCGAATCGCTCCCCTTTAACGGAGGGGAGGGAGGTGGTGGTGCACTCGCGCTGTGACCTCACCACATTGATTGACAGCGGTGGACGGGCCAACAGAACCATTTTCAGCCAGTCAGCCTGGCTTTGAGTCTAAGGTCCGCCCCATTTTCTGCAGGACTTTGAAAAAAATTACAAGTCCTGAAAATGGATCTCCTCAGTGTACCACGAGTTCCAGCTTTCTGGTGCACCTGAATTTTGACCCCTTGTATCTGCCTATTGCAGGGAGCAACAGACTGGAACTTGTCTCACAATCCAGCTTCGCTCACATGATTCCTTGGTCTCTTCCCCAAATATTCCCCGCCTCTCCTGAAGGCCTTAATTCACTCGGGGTACAATTCAGTGAGTTTCCGCCACCCTCTAGTAGTCCAACTTAGATTATTTAACTCAGCGATTGAACCTGGGCCCAGTCAGGACAGCAGTGGCAGTTCTACATCTGGTCTGCATGATTCATACTTCACAAAGAAAGAAAGACTTACATTTATATGACACATTTCACGATCACCAGATGTCTCAAAGCGCTTTACAGCCAATGAATTACTTTTGAAGTGTAGTCACTATTGTAATATGAGAAACGCGGCAGCCAACTTGCGCACAGCAAGCTCCCACAAACAGCAGTGTGATAATGACCAGATAAACAGTTTTAGTGATATTGATTGAGGGATAAATATTGGCCAGGGCACGGGGATAACTCCCCTGCTCTTCTTCGAAATAGTGACATGGGATCTTTTACATCCATCTGAAAGAGGCCTCGGTGTAACGTCTCATCTGAAGACAGCACCTCCGACAGTGAAGGGCTCCCTCAGCACTGCACTGGAGTGTCAGCTTTGATGTATGTGCTCAAATCCCTGGAGTGGGACTTGAACCCACAACCTTCTGGCTCAGAGGCGAGAGTGCTACCCACTGAGCCACAACTGACATTTATCAACTGAGACAATTTGAGTCACATGATCTCCATGCCTCAACACGTCGCTGCCCTGTCAGACACTGAACCAAACTTATGTACATCTTGTTCTGTGTGCAATCTGTTTCACTCAAGTCACACGTATAAATGTATAACTGTACTGTGATACAAGTTGAACCTCTCTTATCCGGAATTCCCTTATCCGGCACCACCCCTCATCTGGCACCATTCCCGGGTGGCGCATGCGCAGACAGTTCTCGGGGCCTGCCTGAGCCGCTGACCTCCCCGTCGCGCCCCCCCACCACCCCCGACAACTCGGGCGAATTCTTCCCCTCCCCCCCACCTCCCCGACCTCCTCCCAGCCCCCGCCCCCATCCCCCTTGGGCCAATGACCTCCCCTCATCCAGAAAAATCCCTCATTTGGCACCGCCCAGGTCTCGAGGGTGCCGGATAAGGGAGTTTCAACCTGTATAACAAAGGCTCGTATCAGCTCAGCTCTTTTAGCTGTATTGTCACTCCTGAATCAGTGGTACATAGCTTAAAAACCCCACTGCAGCACATGATTTAGGATGTCATAAGAACATAAGAAATAGGAGCAGGCCCCTCGAGCCTGCTCCGCCATTCAATACAATCATGGCTCATCTGATCATGGACTCAGCTCCACTTCCCTGCCCACTCTCCATAACTGTCTATTTCTGTCTTAAATTTATTCAATGCCCCAGCTTCCACAGCTCTCAGAGGCAGCGAATTCCACAGATTTACAACCCTCAGAGAAGAAATTTCTCCTCATCTCAGTTTTAAATAGGCGGCCCCTTATTCGAAGATCATGCCCTCTAGTTCTAGTCTCCCCCATCAGTGGAAACATCCTCTCTGCATTCACCTTGTCAAGCCCCCCCATAATCTTATATGTTTCGATAAGACCACCTCTCATTCTTCTGAATTCCAATGAGTCAGGGCAGTGCTGATGGGTGCTGCATTGTGGAAGTGCCACGTTGTAGACGAGATGCTAAAACCAAAGCCTCGTCTTTGCTTTCAGATGGCTGAAAAATATCACAAAGCATTATTCAAAGAGCAGAGAGTTTGCCCAGTGTTGCGGCCAACATTCTTCCCTCAACCATTACGTACAAAAACAGATTAACTGGTCCCTCATTTAATTTAATACATAACAATAGTGACCACACTTTAAAAAGTAATTCATTGGCTGCAAAGTGCTATGGGATATCCTGAGGATGTGGTAAGGTGCTGTGGAAATGCCAATATAAATGCTAAAATAAAATAAACACACAACCAGTTCCCAGAACCTAATCAAAAGCCGACAGGCACTCCCAGTATTTCACCCTGGCAGCAATTTTATGAGAGTTGTGTGGTGAGAATGGTGATGCACATTGTGGCCCAACCTCAGACTGACTGAAATGTCCGAGGCTGAGTGTTATAGGTAACCATGCAAGGGACACTGCCTGAAGCATTTCAAACTGGATTTATAAATCAACCTACAAGGAGCCATATGATAAGCTGTATATGTACACACATAATGTAGTCTATTCATTTTAATTCAAAATTGATCAATTTGAACCATTTCATAATTGTAACTTTAGAGCAAAATGACTGACATAAGCAGACTTTGAGACACTGAAATTACCCTCTGCCCCATTTGGGGCGGATAATTAGAATGATGTGGTGAATCACCGCCCCAATCGGTGGGGTGGGGAAGAGAGGGAAATTGCCCTAGTTTCTTCACAAAAATCATTGGGGCGGTGTTTGGGGCAGCAGAGGGGCGGAAACAAGTCGGGAGCGGGGCAGAAGGCGGACGGTGTCATCAGCGCCACGCTGAGCACGTCAGTGCAGCACTGATGCTTAGCAACAACCCTCCCCTTCACATAAAGGTGAGGGACGCTGCGAGGCCTATTTGGCGCCCACTTGGGAGGGATTCGGCTGGGCCAGCGGCCCGGCACCCAAGAAAGTTGCTGGGCTGCCTGTTGCCGGCCCGGCCCAACCCATCGCCGTCACTGTCAGGCCGACTGCAGATTCAGCCGACAATTGAAATAAAATGGCAGCCGCGGCGGTGCGCCCTCCCCTTTAAGGGCAGACGTGCCGTCCAGCCACTGGCAGCTTCCTGCCGCGTGAAGCTGTCGGAGGCCTGACAAGCAGGGCAATGAAGGCAATGTCATTTCTGGGCAGGGACCAGGCGGGGCGTGCACTAATGACGTCACTACCGCCATTCGCACAGGAGTGGGCAGCAACCTTCTCCGCCTCAAAAATCAAGAGGGCAATGTCCCGATCGCCAGAGAGTCTGCCCCGACTGGGCAGAAACTGTTCTTTAAAAAAAGGGTCAATTTCGGCTTCGATGTGTATGTAATATTGGAGTAACTCTTGACAATGAACTGGAAGCTGCGCAAATTTAAAAAAGGCTGCGTCTATTTGTACTAATTGAAATGCAGCTGTTTCTCTGATTGGTTCTCCATTTGCACATGACCTATTGCTGATTGGTCACCTTGGAGGATAAGCCACACCCTGAAGTTCCTCTGGAATGTGTAACTGGAACCGCCCAGCCCAAGTTCTGTGACTTTCCAATTTGTAATTCGATCCATTTTGATTTCAGAAGCCACAGAGGATAGATCTCCCCAAAAGACACCAAGTTCCAGACAAAGTCCATTACCCCAGCGTAAGTGCATCCCTCTGCCAGCTGAAAACCCTTACCCCAGCACGTGTGCAGCCTCCCACAGCCAAAGTCCATTACCCCAATGTAAGTGCATCCCTCCCCAGCCGAAGTCCCTTAACCAAACGCAAGTCCTTACTGCCCCTAACCCCGCCCCCCCATTGTGTACGGATTGTTAACAGGTTTATTGGGTATGAAGTGAATAGTAACAGTGTCGTGACTTCTGGATTTCATCCACTCAAACGATGTCCCCTGTAACACACGCACTGAGCTTGCAAGCACCAGGGGGTTGGAAGAACGTGATCCATCTTCTGAGTTCCCCCTCTACCCTCTGATCACCCCCACCTGTGTCTCACTCCCCCGCACCCCAAGCTCTCACTTTCACCGCGCCCCCCAGGCTCACTCTCTCTTCCCCCAAGCTCCTTCTCTCTCTCCCCCAAGCTCTCACTCCCCCCACTCCCCAAGCTCTCTCTCTCTCCCCCCAGGCTCTCTCCCTCTCCCCCCCCCCCCGCCCTCGTTCTCCACGCCCTCTCTTCCCCCCCACTGCCCCAAGCAGTTCCCGGGGCCCGGAGCTGCGGGAGGCTCAGTGGATGCATTCGGCTGCTGCTGGATGGATCGGAGGCAACGTGATGTTGGACACATGCACAAAAAAGGGTTCGTGAGAATTGCGATGGGGGTGTGGGGGTGGGATGTGGAGGGCCCGGTGTCGGTGATATTTGTCCTAACTCCCGCGTTTGCGCATGCGTCGGGAGACTTAGTACAAATATTTATCCGTTAAAAAAATAAAGTTCACAATGGCTCGTGTAGCTCTACAGTTGAGAGCTCCCAACCACCCTCGCTCGGCAGAAAAACATTTTTAAGCACTCATTAATTAGCATCATCTCTCTCCTGCACTAATCTGTACTTTCCTGGCCCTTAAACTTCTGGAACACATTTCCTCCCTCAATCTTCCTTTCCTCCGACAATCTACAGGTGTTTAAAAGCCAAGTTTGCTGTTCCCTCATTATTATCTAGTTTTCGTGCTCCTTCTCAACCTCTGGTGTCACGGTCCTTTGCTCTTCACCCGGCATAAGAACATGAGAATTAGGAGCAGGAGTAGGCCATTTGGCCCCTCGAGCCTGCTCCGCCATTCACTAAGATCATGGCTGGTCTTCTACCTCAACTCTACTTTCCTACACTATCTCCATATCCCTTGATTCCCTTAATATCCAAAAATCTATCAATCTCGGTCTTGAATATAACTCAACGACTGAGCCTCCACAGCCCTTTGGGATAGAGAATTCTAGCGATTCACCACCCTCTGAGTGAAGAAGTTTCTCCTCATCTCAGTCTTAAATGGCTTAGACTGTCTTATTCTGAGACTGTGAGCCCGCTGGGAAAAATCATCCCTGCATCTACCCTGTCAAGCCCTGTAAGAATTTTGTATGTTTCAATGAGATCACCTCTCATTTTTCTAAACCCTAGAGAATATAGACCTAGTCTACTCAATCTCTCCTCATTCGACAACCCCCCACCATCCCAGGAACCAGTCTGGTGAACTATTGTTGCACTCCCTCTATGTCAAATATATCCTTCCTTAAGTAAGGAGACCAAAACTGTACACAATACTCCAGGTGTGGTCTCACCAGGGCCCTATATAATTGCAATAAGATGGCTTTACTCTTATACTCAAATCCTCTTGTAATATAGGCCAACATACCACTTTCTTATAAAAAGAACATAAGAATATAAGAAATCGGAGCAGGAGCAGGCATACGGCTCCTCGAGTCTGCTCTGCCATTTAATACAATCATGGCTGATCCGATCATGGACTCAGGTCCACTTCCCTGCCCGCTCCCCAAAACCCATTATTCCCTTATCGGTTAAGAAACTGTCTATCTCTGTCTTACATTTATTCAATGTCCCGGCTTCCACAGCTCTCTGAGGCAGCGAATTCCACAGATTTACAACCCTGGAAGAGAAGAAATTCCTCCTCATTTCAGTATTAAATGGGTGGCCCCTTATTTTTAGATTATGCCCCCTAGTTCTAGTCTTCCCCATCAGTGGAAACATCCTCTCTGCAACCACCTTGTCGAGTCTCCTCATAATCTTATACGTTTCGATAAAATCACCTCTCATTCTTCTGAACTCCAATGAGTAGAGGCCCAACCTGCTCAACCTTTCCTCATAAGTCAACCACCCCATCTCCGGAATTAACCTCATGAACCTTCTCTGAACTGCCTCCAAAGCAAGTATATCCTTTAAGTATGGAAACCAAAACTGCACGCAGTATTCCAGGTGTGGCCTCACCAATACCCTGTATAACTGTAGCAAGACTTCCCTGCTTTTATATTCATCCCCTTTGCAATAAAGGCTAAGATTCCATTGGCCTTCCTGATTACTTGCTGTACCTGCACATACTAACCTTTTGTGTTTCATGCATCAGGACCCCCAGGTCCCGCAGTACTGCAGCACTGTACAATTTTTCTCCATTTAAATAATAACTTGCTCTTCGATTTTTTTTCTGCCAAAGTGCATGACCTCACACTTTCCAACATTATACTCCATCTGCCAAATTTTTGCCCACTCACTTAGCCTGTGTCCTTCTCATACATTGCTTTTCCTCCTATCTTTGTATCGTCAGCAAACTCGGCTATGTTACACTCAGTCCCTTCTTCCAAGTTAATATAGAGATTGTAAATAGTTGGGGTCCCAGCACTGATCCCTGCGGCACCCCACTAGTTACTGGTTGCCAACCAGAGAATGAACCATTTATCCCAACTTTCTGTTTTCTGTTAGTTAGCCAATCCTCTATCCATGCTAATATATTACCCCCAACCCAGTGAACTTTTATCTTGTGCAGTAACCTTTCATATGGCACCTTGTCAAATGCCTTCTGGAAGTCCATATACACCACATCCACTGGTTCCCCTTTATCGACCCTGTTTGTTACATCCTCAAAGAATTCCAGCAAATTTTTCAAACATGACTTCCTCTTTATAAATCCATGCTGACTCTACCTGACTGAATTATGCTTTTCCAAATGACCTGCTACTGCTTCTTTAATAATGGACTCCAACATTTTCCCAACCACCGATGTTAGGCTAACTGGTCTATAGTTTCCTGCTTGCTGTACCTGCATGTTAACTTTCAGTGATTCGTGTACAAGGACATCCAGGTCCCTCTGAACACCGACATTTCCCAATCTCTCACCATTTAAAAAATACTCTGCTTTTCCATTTTTCCTACCAAAGTGGATAACTTCACATTTCTCCACATTATATTCCATTTGCCATGTTCTTGCCCACTCACTTAGCCTGTCTATATCCCATTGAAGCCTCTTTGCATCCTCCTCACAACTTACATTCCCACCTAGCTTTGTATCATCAGCAAACTTGGATATATCACAATAGGTCCCCTCATCCAAATCATTGATATAGATTGTGACTAGCTGGGGCCCAAGCACCGATCCTTGTGGCACCCCACCAGTTACAGCCCGCCAACCCGAAAATGACCCGTTTATTCCTACTCTCTGTTTTCTGTCTATTAACCAATCCTCAATCCATGCTAGAATATTACCCCCAATCCTGAGCCCTAATTTTGTTTAATAACCTCTTGTGTGGCACCTTATCAAATGCTTTCTGAAAATCCAAATATACCACATCCACTTGTTTCCCCTATCTATTCTGCTAGTTACAACCTGAAAAAACTCTTAACAGATTTGTCAAACTAGATTTCCTTTTCATAAATCAATGCTGACTCTGCCCAATCCTATTATTACTTTTAAGTGCCCTGTTACCATGTCCTTAATGATAGATTCTAGCATTTTCCTTACAACTGATGTCAGGCTAACTGGTCTGTAGTTCCCCATTTTCTCACTCCCTCCTTTCTTAAATAGCGGGTTACATTAGCTACCTTCCAATCTGCTGGAACCGTTCTAGAATCTGAGAAATTTTCGAAGAGTCAGTTATCAATTTAAAAACAATGAACCTATTTTATCACTTGTCAGAGCTGTGAAGAGGGGAGCTGTTTGGAGAAATGTTTGATTAGAAACACTGAGGCAGATCACAATCCCGTTTCAAACAAGTGGCTCATACCTAAATAAATGTTATAATTTACACGATTAACAAATTATACAATATATGAACAAGATCTTTTTTAAGAGCTTCTTTATTCCTCATTTTGGGAAGTCCGGCAACAAACAAAAATAACCCAAAAAAGAACTGTGCACGCGCAACTACTTCCGGTGCGTTGGCAGCAGTCGCTAATATATTATAAGGCTTGCACTTCCTGTCAGTGTCACACTTGCATCCTGTAACAATTTTTTTTTGCCACTTTGTTGTTAACAGTTTTATTGTTATAGATCAGTGTATCCTCCAACTCACCTTGAGCAATGCCAGAGGAAATCTGCATTTATTTATTTAATGGTTGTATGTATATATTATGATTAAACAGTACGGAACCAATACTTATCTTCATTTCCAATAGCTGCAGCTATTTAGTGAGGATAAATATCCAGCCATAGAATTCCATAGAATGTACAGCACAGAAACAGGCCATTTGGCCCAACTGGTCTATGCCGGTGTTTATGCTACACACGAGCCTCCTCCCACCCCTCTTCATCTAATCCTATCACTGTATCCTTCTATTCTTTCTCCCTCACGTGTTTATCTAGCTTTCCCTTAAATGGATCTATACTATTCACCTCAACTACTCCACGAGCATTGAGTTCCACATTCTAACCAGTCTCGGGGTAAAGAAGTTTCTCCTGAATTCGCTATTGGATTTATTTGTGACTATCTTATATTTATGGCCCCTAGTGCTGGTCGCCTCCACAAGTGGAAACATCTTCTCTACGTCTACCCCATCAAACCCTTTCATAATCTTGAAGACCACTATCAGGTCAGCCCTCAGCCTTCGCTTTTCTCCAGCCCATTCAATCTTTCCTGGTATGTACAACCTCTCGGTTCTGGTACCATTCTTGGTTTGCTTTTATTTTTAAATAGCCTTTTTAACCTGTATCGCTACTTTTAGTGATTTATGTATCTATAACCCGAGATCCCTTTGCTCCTCTAACCCATTTAAACAGATTTTCCAAGGAGTATGTGGCCTCCTTATTCTTCCTACCAAAATGCAGCATATCACACTTGAAAGTCATTTGCCAATTATGCACCCATTCTGCAAGTTTATTAATGTCTTCTTGTATTTTGTCGCAGTAATCCTTAGTATTAACTATACCCCCAATTTGGTGCCATGCTGTTCTGTATGTTCACTTGATGGGAAATAAAGTAGGTTAACAAATGATAATAATAGGTGGAAACCTTCTGCTAACACCACACACACATCACAAAGCCTGTGCTTCACACAAATCTGAAAATAAGATTCACAGCAGGATGACAGAATAATTTTTTTTAAACTGGTGTATATAGGGTTTATAGACAAAATAAGTGCAAGGTAATAAATCTGAGAGTGCGTGGAAGAGAGGGGAGAACGTGCGCAGGGTGGGAGGGAGGGAAAGAGGAGAGCGCGCATGTGGAGAGTGAGAGAGAGAGAGAGGGGGGCAAGAAGGGCGGGAAGAGAGGGGGAAGAAAGAGTGGGAAAAGGGGGGGAAAGAGACAGAAATGGGAAGAGAGGGTGGAGAAGAGAGGGGGGGACAGAGAGAGAGAGAGAGAGAGAGAGAGAGAGAGAGAGAGAGAGAGAGGGAGGGGGGGACAGAGAGAGGGGGTGGGCAGAGAGAGAGGGGGGGTCAGAGAGAGAGGGGGGACAGAGAGAGAGGGGGGGACAGAGAGAGAGGGAGGGACAGAGAGAGAGGGGGGGACAGAGAGAGAGGGGGGGGACAGAGAGAGAGGGGGGGGACAGAGAGAGAGAGGGGGACAGAGAGAGAGGGGGGGCAGAGAGAGAGGGGGGGCAGAGAGAGAGGGTGGGGACAGAGAGAGAGGGGGGACAGAGAGAGAGGGGGGACAGAGAGAGAGGGGGACAGAAAGAGAGAGGGGGGACAGAAAGAGAGGGGGGACAGAGAGAGAGGGGGGGGGACAGAGAGAGAGGGAGAAAGAGGGGGGACAGAGAGAGGGGGGGGGGACAGAGAGAGAGAGAGAGAGAGGAGAGGAGAGAGAGAGAGAGAGAGAGAGAGAGAGAGAGAGAGAGAGAGGGAGGGGGGGACAGAGAGAGGGGGTCAGAGGGGGAGAGGGGGACAGAGAGGGAGGGGGGACAGAGAGAGAGGGTCAGAGAGAGAGAGGGGACAGAGAGAGAGAGGGGGACAGAGAGAGAGAACGGGTCAGAGAGAGGGGGAGGGACAGAGAGAGAGAGGGGGGACAGAGAGAGGGAGGGGGACAGAGAGAGGGAGGGGGACAGAGAGAGGGGGGGGGCAGAGAGAGAGAGAGAGAGAGAGAGAGAGAGAGGGGAGGGTACAGAGAGAGAGAGGGGGTCAGAGAGAGGGGGACAGAGAGAGGTGGACAGAGAGAGAGGGGGACTGAGAGAGGGGGGGACGGAGAGGGGGGGACAGAGAGAGGAGGGGGGGACAGAGAGAGAGGGGGGGACAGAGAGAGGGGGGGGGACAGAGAGAGAGAGAGAGAGAGAGAGGGGGAGGGGGGGGACAGAGAGAGGGGGGTAGAGAGAGAGAGAGAGGGGGTCAGAGAGAGGGGGACAGAGAGAGAGAGGGGGACAGAGAGAGAGAGGGGGACAGAGAGAGAGAGAGGGTCAGAGAGAGAGAGGGGTCAGAGAGAGAGGGGGGGGACAGAGAGAGGTAGGGGGTCAGAGAGGGATAGGGGCTCAGAGAGAGAGTGGGACAGAGAGAGAGAGGGGGACAGAGAGAGAGAGGGGGACGACAGAGAGAGAGGGGGACAGAGAGAGAGAGAGGGGGACAGAGAGAGAGAAGGGGACAGAGAGAGATAGGGGGTCAGAGAGAGAGGGGGGGGGACAGAGAGAGGTAGGGGGTCAGAGAGGGATAGGGGCTCAGAGAGGGAGTGGGACAGAGAGAGAGAGGGGGACAGAGAGAGAGAGGGGGACGACAGAAAGAGAGAGAGAGAGGGGGAGGGGGGACAGAGAGAGGGGGGGTCAGAGAGAGGGGGACAGAGAGAGAGAGAGGGGGTCAGAGAGAGAGAAGGGGTCAGAGAGAGGGGGGGGGGAGGCCAGAGAGGAGAGGGGGGGACAGAGAGAGGGGGGGAGAGAGAGAGGGGGGGACAGAGAGGGGGGGGGGGACAGAGAGGGGGGGGACGGGACAGAGAGGGGGGGACAGAGAGAGAGAGAGAGAGAGAGGGAGGGGGGGACAGAGAGGGAGGGGGGGACAGAGAGAGAGAGGGGGACAGAGAGAGAGAACGGGTCAGAGAGAGGGGGGGAGGACAGAGAGAGAGAGGGGGGGGACAGAGAGAGGGGGGGGCGGAGAGAGAGAGAGAGAGAGAGAGGGGAGGGTACAGAGAGAGAGAGGGGGACAGAGAGAGGGGGACAGAGAGAGAGGGGGACTGAGAGAGGGGGGGACGGAGAGGGGGGGACAGAGAGAGAGAGAGAGAGAGAGAGAGAGAGGGAGGGGGGACAGAGAGAGAGAGAGAGAGGGAGGGGGGGACAGAGAGAGAGAGGGGGACAGAGAGAGAGAGGGGGTCAGAGAGAGAGAGGGGGTCAGAGAGAGAGAGGGGGACAGAGAGAGAGAGGGGGACAGAGAGAGAGAGGGGGACAGAGAGAGAGAGGGGGACAGAGAGAGAGAGGGGGAGGACAGAGAGAGGGAGGGATAGAGAGAGAGGGGGGAGGAGAGAGAGAGGGGGACAGAGAGAGAGGGGGGGACAGAGAGAGAGGGGGGACAGAGAGAGAGGGGGGACAGAGAGAGAGGGAGGACAGAGAGAGAGGGACAGAGAGAGGGGGGTAACAGAGAGAGGGGGGGAGGACAGAGAGAGAGGGGGGGACAGAGAGAGGGAGGGATAGAGAGAGAGGGGGGAGAGAGAGAGAGGGACAGAGAGAGAGGAGGGGACGAGAGCGAGCGAGGGGGACGAGAGCGAGGGGGACGAGAGCGAGCGAGCAAGCGAGCGAGGGAGACGAGAGCGAGCGAGGGGGACGAGAGCGAGCGAGGGGGACGAGAGCGAGCGAGGGAGACGAGAGCGAGCGAGGGAGACGAGAGCGAGCGAGGGAGACGAGAGCGAGCGAGGGGGACGAGAGCGAGCGAGGGGGACGAGAGCGAGCGAGGGGGACGAGAGCGAGCGAGGGAGACGAGAGCGAGCGAGGGGGACGAGAGCGAGCGAGGGCGACGAGAGCGAGCGAGGGGGACGAGAGCGAGCGAGGGGGACGAGAGCGAGCGAGGGCGACGAGAGCGAGCGAGGGGGACGAGAGCGAGCGAGGGGGACGAGAGCGAGCGAGGGGGACGAGAGCGAGCGAGGGGGACGAGAGCGAGCGAGCGAGGGGGACGTGAGCGAGCGAGGGGGACGAGAGCGAGCGAGCGAGCGAGGGAGACGAGAGCGAGCGAGGGGGACGTGAGCGAGCGAGCGAGCGAGGGGGACGTGAGCGAGCGAGGGGGACGAGAGCGAGCGAGGGGGACGTGAGCGAGCGAGGGTGACGAGAGCGAGCGAGCGAGCGAGGGAGACGAGAGCGAGTGAGGGGGACGAGAGCGAGCGAGGGGGACGAGAGCGAGCGAGCGAGCGAGGGAGACGAGAGCGAGCGAGGGGGATGTGAGCGAGCGAGGGTGACGAGAGCGAGCGAGGGGGACGAGAGCGAGCGAGGGTGACGAGAGCGAGCGAGCGAGCGAGGGAGACGAGAGCGAGCGAGGGGGACGAGAGCGAGCGAGCGAGCGAGGGAGACGAGAGCGAGCGAGGGGGACGAGAGCGAGCGAGGGGGACGAGAGCGAGCGAGGGGGACGAGAGCGAGCGAGGGGGACGAGAGCGAGCGAGCGAGGGGGACGAGAGCGAGCGAGCGAGGGGGACGAGAGCGAGCGAGCGAGGGGGACGAGAGCGAGCGAGCGAGGGGGACGAGAGCGAGCGAGCGAGGGGGACGAGAGCGAGCGAGGGGGACGAGAGCGAGCGAGGGGGACGAGAGCGAGCGAGGGGGACGAGAGCGAGCGAGGGGGACGAGAGCGAGCGAGCGAGGGGGACGTGAGCGAGCGAGGGTGACGAGAGCGAGCGAGAGAGAGTGGGGAGGACGAGAGAGAGAAGGGAGGATGAGAGAGAGTGGGGGGAACGAACGAGAGAGAGGGGGGGAATGAGAGAGAGGGGGTGGAACGAGAGGGTGTGAAACGAGAGGGGGGAAACGAGAGAGAGGGGGGGAATGAGAGAGAGAGGGGGGGAATGAGAGAGGGAGGGGGTAGAGAGAGAGAGGATGAAACGAGAGGAGGGGGGAAACGAGAGGAGGGGGTAAACGAGAGGGGGGGAACGAGAGAGGGCGGGGATGAGGGGGGGAACAAGAGAGAGGGGGGGTGCGATAGTGGGGGAGGGGGGGCGCAAGAGTGGGGGGGGCGAGAGGGGGGGGCAAGAGAGAGGAGGGCGGCGATAGGGGGGTGCGAGAGAGAGGGGGGGGTACAAGAGACAGAGGGGGGCGAGAGAAAGTGGGGGCGAGAGAGGAGGGGCGAGAGAGAGGAGGGCGAGGGAGGGGGGGGCGAGAGAGGGGTGGGGGTCGAGAGAGAGGGGGGGCGAGAGAGAGAGGGGGGGCGAGAGAGGGAGGGGGGGCGAGAGAGGGAGGGGGGCGAGACAGAGGGGGAGCGAGAGAGAGGGGGGGTGCGAGAGAGGGGGGGCGAGAGAGGGCGGGCGAGAGAGGGCGGGCGAGAGAGGGCGGGCGAGAGAGGTGGGGCGAGAGAGAGAGGGGAAACGAGAGAGGGAGGGGAAACGAGAGAGGGAGGGGAAACGAGAGAGGGAGGGGGTAGAGAGAGAGAGGAGGAAACGAGAGGAGGGGGGAAAACGAGAGGGGGGGAACGAGAGAGGACGGGGACGAGGGGGGGAAAGAGAAGGGGGGCGCAAGAGTGGGGGGGCGAGAGGGGGAGGGCGACGAGAGAGGGGGAGAGAGGGGGGGGCGAAAGAGAGAGGGGGCAAGAGAGAGAGGGGGCAAGAGAGAGGGGGGGCAAGAGAGAGGGGGCGAGAGAGAGGGGGCGAGAGAGAGGGGGGCGATTGAGAGGGACGAGAGGGGGGGAACGAGAGAGGGCGGGGACGAGGGGGGGAACGAGAGGGGGGCGCAAGAGGCACAAGAGTGGGGGGGACGAGAGAGGGGGGGGGCGAGAGAGAGAGAGGGGGCGAGAGAGAGGGGGGGCGAGAGAGAGGGAGGGCGAGAGAGAGGGGGGCGAGAGAGAGGGGGGGCGCGAGAGAGAGGGGGGACACGAGAGAGAGGGGGGACACGAGAGAGAGGGGGGGCGCGAGAGAGGGGGATGAGAGAGGGGGGGCGAGAGAGGGGGGGGCGAGAGGGGGGGGGGCGAGAGAGAGGGGGCGGCGAGAGAGAGGGGCGAGAGGGGGCGGGGGGCGCGAGAGAGAGATGTGGCGAGAGAGAGGAGGGGGGCGAGACGAGAGAGAGCGAGGGGGATGAGGAAGCGAGGGGGGACAAGAGAGAGAGGGGAACGAGAGGAGAGAGGGTGTCGAGAGGAGTGAGGGGAACGAGAGGAGTGAGGGGGACGAGAGAGGGGGAAAGAGTGAGGGGGAGGGGGACGAGAGAGGGGGAAAGAGTGAGGGGGAAAGAGTGAGGGGGAAAGAGTGAGGGGGAAGAGACAGAGACAGACAGACACAAGGCAAACATGTTGGCACTCAGAGGGGATTAAAGGATTAGTTGGAAGACGAGGATTTGTGTGGTAGGTGAAGGTAATGGCAGGGCAGCTGCTCAGTTTAAAAGTGTGAGTTCATTTTATTTTCATAATAACTGCAATCAGCCCAGGGCCTTAATTTTATGAAGAAAAGGCGATAATGAGCTTAATCATCACATGGAGGAGGTGCAAGTAGAAATAAGATCATAGAAAAAAGTTAGTGGTTTGGTATTTTCAAATATGAAAATAATACAGAACTGTGCGACAAGTAAAACTCGGATTAAACCAGAACCACTTAACTTATCGCAGTGGTCTCATGGGTAAATATCCAGCGTGCTACAACCATTTGCACTTGACAAACGTCGCAAAGATAAAAAAGATGAATACGGCCATTTGATCCATTGAAACCTATGCATCCCCAACACACTAGTTCATTGAAAGATTCCAGAGTGTTTTCCTCCACTACCCTACCCAGAAGACCATTCCCAGCATTAATCACCCTTTGTTCTTCCTGATGTCAATCCTGAACTTGCCAGTTATCAGCTTGTACCTACATCCCTTGCCTTGCAGTCTTAATTCGAGATAAGTGATAGAACCTGGAGGCGAGTGTGCCCAGCCCTTGGGACGGGCACTGTAGCCTTGCTAGGACTTCTCACACCGATGTTTGGAAATCTTGGCAGCCAGAGTAAAAAGAAAAACTAGCATTTATATAACGACTTTCACATCCTCAGGAAGTCCTAACACACTTCACAGCCAACGAAGCTATTCTTTAGGCAAACAATTTGCATGCAAGGCCCTACAAACAGCAGCTGAACAGCTGAGTAGCTCATCTGTTTTTGATGGTATTGGTTGAGAGAAGAATGTTGGCCAGGACACCAGAGCTCTCTGATTTTTTTTTGACTAGGGCCACAGGATATTTTACAGCCACCTGAAAAGGGACTGGCTGACTTTCTTTGGAGAGCTGTTCATAACTCAGGAATGACAGACTGCAGGACTTGCACCGTTTTACATTTATAGGTGAGTTACACATCTTTATCATAAATAAGCAATCACCATAGCGATCTGCGCCACACTTTAATCCTCCTCCACTGGCAGTGTACGGAAGGCCCCGATGTGTTAAATTACCAAAGTAGTACAGGAATGTCATTAAAAGGGCTTTGTCGGGGGCTTGGCTGCTGGGCTTCAGATCCCTGACTGCTTGCTCTCCAGACACACTTGGCTCCAAAAGCCTGAACTCTGCTTTTAACTCATGCTTTGTATCACACCGATGTAATCAAAATTCACAGGATCTGGCAGAGGAGAAATCACAGAAGCAAAAGAAGGATGTGTAACTGCTCATAGATGAAAGAGGGTGTTTTCGACAAACACTAGATGGTGAAATGCCTTTTCGCGCAGTGTGTGTTAATTGGGAATTATTTTTTAAATTTTAAATGCACTCAAAGGAAATGTGGTTTCTGGAAGCTCAGATACATTAAAACTAGCACAGAGCTCAGTCCAAGAGATAACTTCACGAGCGAAATAGCTGGCTGACTGGCACAGACAGCATACTAACCCAATTGAGTTGTGCAACGTGCATTGTCTGGGTGACGTGGAAGAAGAACGCAAATGGTGCCAGCTCAAATTTGGTAATTACAAACTACTGCCGATAGCTTATTGCACAAGGTGTTCTGTACAGAGCACAGGAGCAATCCAGTAATACGCAGGGGGTAAAGCAGCAATGTAAAGCCATCACCGTGACTTCAGGACTAAAGTCCCAAAGCACTTTACAACCAATTAAGTGCTTTTGAAGTATAGTCACTGTTGTAATGTAGGAAACGCGGCAGCCAATTTGCACAGCAAGCTCCCACAAACAGCAATTAAATAAATGACCCAATCATCCGTTTTGTTTGAAGTGTTGGTTGAGAGTTAAATGTTGGCCAGGACATTGGGTGAACTCCTCTGCTCTTCTTCGAATAGTGCTCTGGAATCATTTACATGCCCGAGAGGGCAGACGGGCCTTCAGTTTAACTTCTCATCCGAAAGACGGTGCAGCGTTACCTCAGAACTGAAAATAGAACATGTCAACCACACCAGTCCAAAGGGACCCGTCATATCGGAATCTTTGTACACTGGAATCTCAACCATTCCACAACCAATCTCTACATGAGTCAACAATCCGAGAATCCGTGTCACACCTGCTGCTTATAACTTTACAGGCTGACGCAGCCTCCCCTACAAAGTGCAAGTGAGTTAAATTGACTATTGCCCAAATAGCTGCAGAGCTTGAGATTTTCAGATATGGTACGTGACAATCGGAAACCATCTGCGTGCCCAGGATGGCTGTGTTAGTAAATCCACTGAGCCAAACAGGTCAGGAAGGTCAAATGTTTGATCCATGGCCTGTGCTGAATTAGCTGGTTTCAGATGCAGGTGCTGGTCTGGGGAGAGGAAAAATGAGTCAGTTTTCACTATTAGTGGATCTTGACGAAAGTGTGTGGATAATACAGAAGAGGGCAGGATCAGGGCTTGGCTATGATTTCCTTCCATAATCGAATAATGATCCAACACAATCTATCAAGGATTATATGATAACTGTTCCCATGGCAGAGGCTGGTCAGTATCCGTGGAACTGCAGCGCTGCATCTGCAAAGGGGACCAAATTCAGGATGTTACCGGCGCCTAGAGGGTTATATTATGAGCCACATTGAGTATAGAAGATTGAGTTGTGATCTGATCGGGATGTTTAAAATGTTGAAAGGATTCAATAGGATAGTTACAGAACAACTATTTCCTCTGATGAGTAAACTAGCAAGAAATATAAAAACAGTCAGACAGCAAGAGCTTCTACAAGTATATAAAAAGGAAGAGAGTAGCTAAAGTAAATGTTGGTCCCTTAGAAGATGAGACTGGTGAGTTAATAATGCGAAACAAGGAAATGGCAGAGAATTTGAACAAATATTTAGTGTCTATCTTCACGGTAGAAGACACTAAAAACATCCCAATAATAGTAAAAAAATCAGGAGGCAAAAGGGATGGAGAATATTAAAACAATAATTATCACTGAGGAGAAAGAACTAGGCAAACTAATGGGACTAAGGGGTGACAAGTCCCTTGGACCTGATGGCCTGCATCCTTGGGTCTTAAAATAAGTGGCTGCAGAGATAGTGGATGCATTGGTTGTAATCATCCCTAGATTCTGGAAATGTCCCAGCGGATTGAAAAATTGCAAATGTAACGCCCCTATTCAAGAAAGGATGGAAAGCCGGAAACTATAGGCCAGTTAGGCTAACATATGTCATTGGGAATATGCTGGAATCCATTATTAAGGAAGTAGGAGCAGGACATTTAGAAAATACAATCAAGCAGAGTCAACATGGTTTTATGAAAGGAAAATCATGTTTGACAAATTTATTAGAGTTCTTTGAGGATGTAGCGAGCAGGGTGGTAAAGGGGAACCAGTAGATGTTGAGTATTTGGATTTCCAAAAGGCATTTGATAAGGTGCCACATAACGGTTTCTACACAAGATAAGAGCTCATGGTGTTGGGGTTAATATATTAGCATGGATAGAGGATTGGCTAATTAACAGAAAAGAGAGAGTCGGGATAAATGGGTCATTTTCAGATTGGCAAACAGTAACTAGTAGGGTGCCACGGGATCAGTGCTGGGACCTCAACTATTTACAACCTATATTAATGATTTGGATGAAGGGACCGAGTGTACTGTAGCCAAATTTGCTGATGATACAAAAAGTGAGAAAGCAAGTTGTGAGGTCACAAAGAATCTGCAAAGGGATATAGATGGGTTAAGTGAGTGGGCAAACATTTGGCAGATTATAATGTGGGAAAATGTGAGGTTATCTACGTTGGTGGGAAGAATAGAAAAGCAAATTATTATTTAAATAGAGAGAGACTACAGAATGCTGTTTACAGAAGATCTGGGGGTCCTTGTACATGAAACACAAAAGGTTAGTATGCAGGTAATTAGGAAGGCAAATGGAATATTGCTCATTATTGCAAGGGGGATGGAGTGTAAAGTAGGGAAGTCCTGTTACAACTGCACAGGGTATTGGTGAGACTACACCTAGAGTACTGCGGATAGTTTTGGTCCGCTTATTTAAGGAATGATAAACTTGCATTAGAGGCTGTTCAGAGAAGGTTCACTTAGTTGATTCCTGTAATGAAGAGGTTGTCTTATGAGGAAAGGTTGAGCAGGTTGAACCAGTAATCATTGGAGTTTAGAAGAATGGGAGTGATCTTATTGAAATATATAAGATTCTGAGGGGGCTTGACAGGGTAGATGCTGAGAGGATGTTTCCCCTCCTGGGGCAATCTAGAACTAGGAGGCAGAGTCTCAGAATAAGGGGTCGCCCATTTAAAATGGAGATGAGGAACAACTTCTCTCAGAGGGTTGTGAATCTTTGGAATTCTCTACCCCAGAGAGCTGTGGCAGCCGAGTCATTGAATATATTCAAGGCTGAGATAGACAGATTCTTGAACAATAGAGGAGTCAAGGGTTATGGGGAACAGGCAGGAAAGTGGAGTTGAGCCATGATCTTATTGAGGGGCTCAAGGGGCCACATGGCCTACCCCTCCCTGCTACTATTTCTTATCCTCTTACGTAATTATGAGGGAATCAAGAACAAGGGGACACAGTCTGAAAATTAGAGCCAGGCCATTTAGCACTTTTTTCACACAAAGATTAGTAGAAATCTGAAATTCTCTGCCCCAAAATGCTATGGATATTGGGGGACAATTGGAGCTTTCAAAACTGAGATTGACAGATTTTTGTTAGGTAAGGGAATCAAGGGATAATGCAGCAAAGGCAGGAAAATGGGGTTCAGGAACAGATCAGCCTTGATTTAATTGAATGGTGGAGCAGGCCTGAAGGATTGAATGGCCTCTTCCTGTCCCTATGTTACTAAATTTGAAGAAAAATTCATTGAGAGGTCATGCTGTGAGGCGACCCTGCACAGTGTCTAGCCTTCTCAGTTTGTGTGGTGTTCCAGCACATGGTCTAGGTTTTCACCCTCTTGATCCTGATTCGTTCATACATACATAAGAGGTCATTCACAGTGCAATTTTAGTGAAAAAATCATGACCAGTGAGGCTCCTTTAAGGCAACACATCATTTACGATTTTACAAGGCATTTTATTTTAAGGAATCTTATATTTTGCCACAGTCCTGGAAACTTTCAATGATTGCCTCACAGCAAGTGCTAATGAATCGTTGCACTTGTAATGACGCACGGCAGAATTCTATTTATGCAAAAAAAAAATAATGAGGCGTCTGTGTAGGAGTATTGGGTGAAAGTCAACGAGAAATAGTCACCTTCCTTCCGATTTGACAGCTAGCCCATTCTCTGAACCACCGCTGCACCAACCCCCTCAACCCCCCAAAAAAATGCAGGAAAACCTCGGTCTGATTAATATTATTTTAATTGATGTGAGCAAGCCCCACTGGGTTTAATGGTATATAGGATGATACTGAAATAATTAGTTAGTGTCAGAATACCATCAATGTTCACATTTCACAGTAAATATGCAATAACATTAGCCCAGACAGGATATCCAGCCAAATAATTCTACTATACAGAATCTGTTGAAACATACAGCACCACTTTCACCATATCTTGCCAGTACTATTCTACTAAATGTTCTTTTTGTGTGAAACTTGGTGCTGAAGGTGAGGAATGGTTGGGCATCTACCTTCAACATCAAGCGCTCTCCAATCAGGCACAGTAAAGCTCCTTGTATTCTGCCCCACCGATGTGCATTGCTCGCAAGGGTATCCCAACTGCACTAATGTAAGAGGGTACAGGATGGCTGGTGTAACTTTGGAAATCTAAGCGACGTTGCCAATTTAGCATCAATTAGCAGTTTGTGCTGCTGGCCTGAGCCCACGAGGAACTGAATTTAGGACTGCCCGACTTCATTTAAACAGGGCACTTAAGGTCAGCAGACACAGCAGACTGCCATCCCATCAGTTTGGGTTGGATTTCAATCCAGGTCCATGAGCCACAGCCAGAGCCAGACCCACTGCACCGCCTATTTCCCATGAGACGGCGACTGTTGCGTATGCAATAACTCAATTGGCTTAGTACCATGAACTCAGGGTGCGACCTGACTCCACTTTATTAGCTCTCAAAGTGAGGATTAAACATGGAGGCTTTCTTTATGTACAAGGGCTGCATGTGTGTGTCTGTGGCCCAATGACATCCAACGATCGCTCCCCCTGGTAGCAGGTAAACCCAGACAAACATACATTACATCATTCCACCCCCCCCAAGATCTTGGTATCACTCCTATTTACAAATTTAGACGGTCCGGGGCTTTCCGCTCCCTCGTTGATCGTCTCAATTCAATTCCATATCTGCGTGAGCTCTCCAAGTCATTCATGACTTGAGGCTGGGTAGCCGATCTAATGGGAGTGGCACTGTCCATGTCGGAGATTGAAGGTCCAGATTTATTGAAAACAGTAGGGTCTTCTGATGGCTGAATATGAATCGGTTGGTCATTGATAGTGTCTTCTTCAAGCTGTTCTGGTTCGTCTGCGTGCTGCAATTTCGTCTGATCAATGTGCCTCCTGCATGTTTTCCCATTAGCGAGCCTGACAATAAGCACCCTGTTACTTTCCTTGGCCGTAACAGTGCCAGTGACCCACTTGGGGCCTTGACCATAATTTAGCACCTACACAGGATCATTAATAGAGATGTTGCATAACACGGCAGTGCGATCATGATGTACCACTGCTGATGTTGACATCTGTTTTCGACATGATCGGTAAGATCAGAATGGACAAGCGAGAGCCTGGTCTCAGGTCTTGAGACCTCTCTTCATTAACAGTTCAGCAGGGGGGGACCCCAGTAAGCATGTGGGGTCTCACCCTGTAACTAAGCAGTATGCGTGACAAGCGAGTCTGCAAAGAACCGTGAGTTATGCGTTTCAGGCTCTGCTTGACTGTTTGGACTGCCCGCTCCGCTTGACCATTGGACGCGGGTTTGAATGGTGCTGAGCTTACGTGCTTGATACCATTGAGTCTCATAAACTCTTGAAACTCCAAACTCATGAAGCACTATCTGTTGTCGCGCACAACGATGTCGGGCAGACCATGAGTGGCAAACATGGCACGAAGGCTCTCAATGGTGGCTGTGGGTGACATGATTACACATTCTATCCATCCACCACCACCAAAAACATTTTGCCCAGGAAAGGACCCGCATAGTCGATGTGGATCCTCGACCATGGTTTGGATGGCTATGACCACAGACTTAGCGGAGGTTCCACTGGGGCATTGCTTAACTGCATGTAAGTGTTGCACTCATGCATACATGACTTCAAATCAGAGTCAATGCCAGACCACCAAACGTGAGACCTGGCAATGGCCTTCACCATCACAATATGGGTACTGTGTAAATCCCGTACAAATCTCTCCCTGCCTTTCTTGGGCATATCAACACGATTACCCCATAGCCATCAATCAAATTGAATGGATAGTTCGTCTTTGCGACGGTTGTAAGTTTTGGTCTCATCACACACTTCCATGGGAATGGCCGACCAATCACCACTAAGGACACAACGTTTTACAACTGATCAGATCGGATCCTGGCTGGTCCAGGTCCTAACTTGCTGAACAGTGACAGGTGACCCTTCATTCTCAAAGGCATCCATGACCAACAGTAGCTCTGTGGGCTATGGCGTTTCCATCTCCGGCGTGAGCAACGGTAAACGGCTCAATGCATCGGCACAATTCTCAGTGCCAGGTCTATGGCGAATTACATAATCATAGGCAGATAATGTTGGCGCCCACCTCGAGATCCCCTCTCATCCTCCTAAACTCCAACATATAAAGGCCCAGTTGATCCAGTCTCTCCTCATATGTCAGTGCAGCCATCCCAGGAATCAGTCTGGTGAACCTTCGCTGCACTCCCTCAATAGCAAGAACGTCCTTCCTCAGATTACGAGACAAAAACTGGACACAATATTCCAGGTGAGGCCTCACCAAGGCCCTGTACAACTGCAATAAGATCTCCCTGCTCCTATACTCAAATCCCCTAGCTATGAAGGCCAACATACCATTTGCCTTCTTCACCGCCTGCTGTACCTGTATGCCAAATTTCAATGACTGATGAATCATGACACCCAGATTTCGTTGCACCTCCCCTTTTCCTAATCTGCTGCCATTCAGATAATATTCTGTCTTCGCGTTTTTGCCCCCAAAGTGATAACCTCACATTTATCCACATTATACTGCATCTTCCATGCATTTGCCCACTCACCTAATCTGTCCAAGTCACCCTGCAGCCTCTTAGCGTCCCCTTCACAGCTCACACCGCCACTCAGTTTAGTGTCATCTGCAAACTTAGAGATATTACATTCAATTCCTTCATCTAAATCATTGATGTATATTGTAAAGAGCTGGGGTCCCAGCACTGAGCACTGCGGCACTCCACTAGTCACTGCCTGCCATTCTGAAAAGGACAGTTTATCCCGACTCTCTGCTTCGTGTCTGCCAACCAGTTCACTATCCACATCAGTATATTACCCCCAATACCATATGCTTTGATTTTGCACACCAATCTTTTGTGTGGTACCTTGTCGAAAGCCTTTTGAAAGTCCAAATACACCACATCCACTGGTTCTCCCCTGTCCACTCTACTAGTTACATCCTCAAAAAATTCCAGAAGATTTGTCAAGCATTATTTCCCTTCATAAATCCATGCTGACTTGGATCGATCCTGTCACTGCTGTCCAAATGCGCTGCTATTTCATCCTTAATAATTGATTCCAACATTTTCCCCACCACTGATGTCAGGCTAACTGGTCTATAATTACCCGCTTTCTCTCTCCCTCCCTTTTTAAAAAGTGGTGTTACATTAGCTACCCTCCAGTCCATAGGAACTGATCCTGAGTTGATAGATTCCACAATTTCTAGGGCCACTTCCTTAAGTACTCTGGGATGCAGAATGTCAGGCCCGGGGGATTTATCGGCCTTCAACCCCATCAATTTTCCTAACACAATTTTCCACCTAATAAGGATATCCTTCAGTTCCTCCTTCTCACTAGACCCTTGATCCCCTGGTACTTCCGGAAGGTTATTTGTGTCTTCCTTCGTGAAGACAGAACCAAAATATTTGTTCAATTGGTCTGCCATTTCTTTGTTCCCCATTATAATTTCACCTGAATCCAACTGCAAGGGACCTACGTTTGTCTTCACTTTTTCTCTTCACATATCTATAGAAGCTTCTGCAGTCAGTTTTTATGTTCCCGGCAAGCTTCTTCTCATGCTCTACTTCCCCCCTCTTAATTAAACCCTTTGTCCTCCTCTGCTGAATTCTAAATTTCTCCAGTCCTTAGGTTTGCTGCTTTTTCTGGCCAATTTATATGCTTCCTCCTTGGATTTAACACTATCCTTAATTTCCCTTGTTAGCCACGGTTGAGCCACCTTCCCCATTTTATTTTTACTCCAGACAGGGATGTACAATTGCTGAAGTTCATCCATGTGATCTTTAAATCTTTGCCAATGCCTATCCACCATCAACCCTTTAAGTATCATTTCCCAGTCTGTTCTAGCCAATTCACGCCTCAAACCATCGAAGTTACCTTTCCTTAAGTTCAGGACCCTAGTGTCTGAATTAACTGCGTCACTCTCCATCCTAATAAAGAATTCTACCATGTTATGGTCACTTTTCCCCCAAGGGGTCTCGCACAACTAGATTGCTTATTAGTTCTTTCTCATTACACATCACCCAGTCTAGAATAGCCAGCTCCCTGGTTGGTTCCTCGACATATTGGTCTAGAAAACCATCCGTAATACACTCCAGGAAATCCTCCTCCACCGCATTGTTACCAGTTTGGTTAGCAAAACCAATATGTAGATTAAAATCACCCATGATAACTGCTGTAACTTTATTGCATGCATCCCTAATTTCTTGTTTGATGCTGTCCCTACCCTTACTATTACTGGGTGGTGGTCTGTACACAACTCCCTCCAGCGTTTTCTGCCCATTGGTATTCCGTAGCTCCACCCATACCTATTCCACATCATCCAAGCTAATGTCCTTTCTTACTATTGCATCAATTTCCTCTTTAACCAATAATGCCACCCCGCTTCCTTTTCCTTTCTGTCTATCCTTCCTAAATGTTGAATACCCCTGGATGTTGAGTTCCCAGCCTTGGTCACCCTGGTGCCATGTCTCCGTGATGCCAATTACATCATACCCATTAACTGCTATCTGCGCAGTTAATTCGTCCACCTTATTCCGAATACTCCTTGCATTGAGGCACAGAGCCTTCAGGCTTGTCTCTCTAACACACTTTGCCCGTTTAGAATTTTGCTGTAATGTGGCCCTTTTTGCCTTAGGTTTCTCTGCCCTCTACTTTTACTTTTCTTCTTTCTATCGTTTGCTTCTGCCCCCATTCTACTTCCCTCTGTCTCCCTGCATAGGTTCCCCCCCCACGACGCCAACAGGGTGAAATCGGATTCGTGCCCAATGGCGGACTTCGAGCAGCTACAGGTTTCGCAAACACAGTCGGGTAGGCCCTGCCAGGTGCAGCTCTGCCAACCGATGACACAATCTGGTGCACAGTACTTGCCGTGGAATTCCGACTCTGCGAGGATATCTGCTTTGTACTATCGACCGTGGTCAGGCAAGCCTGGGCGATCGTGATGGCCCTGTTCAGATCCAGTGTCTATGCAGCCAGCAGCTTCCGCAGGATCACCTCATGGTTTATGCCTATTATAAAGACATCACGCAGCATGTCTTCCAACGCGGTTCCAAACTCACACGGCTCAGGTCGGCAACAAATTCCGCTAATTGCAGGCACTCAGAACAAACATGCTTGTAAAAGCGATCTCTCGAGATAATGATGCCTTCTTTAGGTTTGAGATGGTCCCGAATCAGAGCACACAATTCCTCATAGGTCTTTTCGGTTGGACGTGCAGGTGAGAGCAGATTCTTTATAAGGTCATAGATTTATGGACCACAAACCGTGAGGAAAACCGCCCTGCGTCTAACTGCGTCAGCGTCTTCATCCATCTTGTTGGCCACGAAGTACTGGTCGAGTCGATCTGTAAAATCCTCCCAGTCTTCTCCCTCCATGAATCGCTCCAGGATTCCAATGGTGCTCATTTTTTTTGTGTGCGTGAAAGTTCGTATTGTGCCTCGTCGCCAAATGTTGTGTGTGCAATAACTCAATAGGCTTAGTACCATGAACTCAATCAGGTGCGACCTGACTCTACTTTATTAGCTCTCAAAGTGAGGATTAAACATGGAGGCTTTCTTTATATACAAGGGCTGCACGTGTGTGTCTGTGCCCCAGTGACCTCCAACGGTCGCTCCCCCTGGTGGCAAGTAAACCCAGGCATACATATATTACAGCGATATCAACAATGAACAAATTTGCATTTATATAACGACATTCATATCCTCAAGATGTTCCAAACACTTTAGAACCAGTGAATTACTTTTTAATTGTAGACACTAGTGTTATGTAGGTAAATGCGGCAGCCATTTTGCACACAGCAAGGTCTCCTAACAGCAGTATGATAATCAGTCACCAGGTACTATACTGTTCAGAAATATTTTTACTACACAATAACTGGTGCTGACACCATTTGTTTTTAACTTCATTTTTTGCAGTTTCCTCAAGACCCGGACATCTCACTGGGGTACAGTCAGTATCCTGTGTTACTGATTCTCACTGGGGTACAGTCAGTATCCTGTGTTACTGATTCTCACTGGGGTACAGTCAGTATCCTGTGTTACTGATTCTCTCACTGGGGTACAGTCAGTATTCTGTGTTACTGATTCTCTCACTGGGGTACAGTCAATATCCTGTGTTACTGATTCTCTCACTGGGGTACAGTCAGTACCCTGTGTTACTGATTCTCACTGGGGTACAGTCAGTATCCTGTGTTACTGATTCTCTCACTGGGGTACAGTCAGTACCCTGTGTTACTGATTCTCTTACTGGGGTACAGTCAGTATCTTGTGTTACTGATTCTCTCACTGGGGTACAGTCAGTATCCTGTGTTACTGATTCTCTCACTGGGGTACAGTCAGTATCCTGTCTTACTGATTCTCTCACTGGGATACAGTCAGTACCCTGTGTTACTGATTCTCTCACTGGGGTACAGTCAGTATCCTGTGTTACTGATTCTCTCACTGGGGTACAGTCAGTGGACTCAATTTTCCTCAATATTTGCACCGTTTTTTTGGCCTAAAATAAAAAAATCTAAGTTTCTCCAAAGCCAGCGTAACTCAATTAGTTACAATTTTTGGGGGTTAGTTTTTTGTGCCATGGGGGCGTAACCTGTCACCTGTGCCAATTCTGGCCATTTAAGCAAGATTGGCCAGCTGCGATCTATTCTAATTTTTCTTAGGACGAAGTATGTGGCTTCTGTGGAAAAAACCTTCTGGGAAGTTAAGAAAATCACCGCAGCAGATGTACTTCCAGAGCCCGGACAGCAGCAGCAGAGAGGGGAGAGAGTGAGAGAGAGGCGGTGGGGGAAGCCTTTCGGGCATTGTTAGGAGCGGGGACCTGGAGGGAGGAGGCCGGTCGGCCTGGGATAGGAGCGGGGACCGGGAGGGAGGAGGCCATTCGGCCTGGGATAGGAGCAGGGACCGGCACCGGCATTGGGAGGGCAGGGGTGGGGGTGTGGGGGTGGGGGGGGGAGATCAACTTTTGTCATTAACACTTTAATCATTTAATGGTGGTAAGTTGCTGCAATGTGTAATGTGCTTGTGCAGGTTGCTGTGAGCTGGCTGTTGTATATATGTCACTTTCCAGCCTCAGCCTGCATTGTGTCCCTGGTTACCGTGGCAAACCGATCTTTTTGGCACAGATTATAGGCTCCACCCCCAAAATTAAACGACAGGCTAGGTGGCACCAAAATGAAGAATTCAAACGGGGAAACTTGGATGATTTTTTTTTTGCCGTACTTGGGCTCCAAAAAAACAGGCATAACTCTTCCAAGTACGCCAAAAAACAGCATTGGGGAAAATTGAGCCCAGTACCCTGTGTTAATGATTCTCGCACTGGGGTACAGTGAGTACTCTGTGTTAATGATTGTGTCTGATGTTAGCCCAGCTCTCTCAGGCTCAGCAACTCCTTGGGGAGAGGCCAAGTGGGTGGCCTTGTAACAAGCTCCTTTGAGTCAGGTATTCGGGAATGTGTCAGTGAACCACCGATATATCTCTGTCCAATTCTCCACCTGCATTAAGGAGGATCTTGGTCTCTGGGCGAAGCTAACTTGGTCTCAGGAAAATTCAGACTTTGGCCTTCGTTAACAATTTTACTGCCTTCACCTTGGCAGGCCTGGGGCCAAATACAAAGAACTTATAGAAAGTGTCTACATCTCTCACCTGTGTATTCTGGATCTGTATTGTACCCTGCGGAATGGCCTGGGTCACCACCTGACCCTGAGAGGTTACCATAGTTACCGGCTGGTAAATTGTTCCACCTGTGAAGTAATACAGCACAAAAGATTATGTAAAATGATTTACACTTCTCTTTTTGGAATAACTCTGCCGCACACTATTCTGCATCTAAGTGGTGCTGGTTTCTGGTTCCAGAGTCAACTGGACCCAAGTAGCATAGAGAGGCTAGGCAAAATAATATAGGAAAAGCAGTTTAAATGATATCGGCAAGGCAGATAAAACAATACAAGTAGAGCAGACAATATATTTTAAGCGCAAATTAGATTTTATGACATCTATTTTCCAGTTCTTGGGAGCAGCAACTGTCAGCCAGCAATCCCAGGACAGCAGCATGCGTAACTCTTTAAACCCTGTCGGAGATCGTCGTTCGGTGGGGTAAATATCCAAACTGCTCGACTACTCAGACACCCTTTGATAATGCTGCTCTTGAGTTGGTATGTCTGAAGTGTGAAGACCCTATGGGACTAGCATGGCCCTCTCTCCCTTTCCACACAGACTCCTCTCTGCATGCAATCCGAGATCAGCTTCCCAGCTCTGGCATAATAGTCTTGTTTCTGGTCACGCTGTGCCATGGGGCAATGACTTACCAACTTGCCAGGTGCCGAATCATAGGCCAATTTTAATATAACTGGGCTGATACTTGCAACAGATCTCATTTCAAATGTCAAAGGACCTGCTCCATGTCAGTACAGACCCCGCTAATGGCTAAGTATCTTTCCAAACGACAGTCAGTTCTGGCAACTGACAACAAATAAGGAACCTAAAACTTTCCTTAATGTCACCTCATATCAAGCATGGGCAGCTGTCAGAAATATGACATTTAACTTTGGCACATTTACAAAATAAATATTGTGCAATCTTTGAAACTTTTAAAAACAATACCCCGAAATGATGCACTTAACGCACGTCACATGGGCCTTAAAAAAAAACATGCCTACAAAATTGATAAAGTAATACAGAGTTATCTCAAAGTTTACTTAGTATTTTTGTACCAATAAGCTGTATGGAAAAACAAATCATAATCCACTGTGGAGCTATAATGCTTTTAGTTTGCCACTGTCTCAAGGTGTTTCACAGATGGAAACCATGAGAACATAAGAACATAGAAATAGGAACAGGAGTAGGCCATACGGCCCATCAAGCCTGCTCCGCCATTCAATACAATCATGGCTGATCTGATCATGGATTCAGCTCTACTTTCCTGCCCACTCCCCATAACCCCCTTATCCCCTTGAGGGTGGAGAGAAAGATTAGGAGTAGTGATTAAAAGCTTGGGTAAAGCTATGTTACTGGATTGCAACCCAGAGTTTGTAAGTACAAATCACATTATGGCAAACTGTGAAACTGATTTAAATAAATCTTGTAATTTACGGGCTAACACCAGAAAGCTGCTAATTATCATGAAAACCCAATTGGTTTATTAATGGCCTTCAGCAATAGAACCTGCCATGCCAACCTGGTTTGGCCTACTCTAGTTCCAAACTGCATGGTTGACTCAATGTCCTGGGTCAACTAGGGATGGGTAATAAATACTTTCGTGTCGGTGTCACCCGTATCCCAACAGCTTTTTTCGAAAAATGTGTTTTGAAAACTTTTTAAAAGGAGGACAGAGGTGATTAGGGAGGAAATTCCAGAGTGTAGGGTCCAAGTGACTGAAGGCTCTCATGTTAATCGTGAGGTGATAGGAAGGGGTCATATGCAAGAGGTCAAAGTCAGAGGAATGGAGCGTTTCTGTGAGGGTGGCGATACAAGGCTGGAGGAGGGGGTGAAATCAGAGGCAAAGAAACAGAATTTGTGGTAATGGCCATTGACTATGGCATTGGTCTTCTCAATATTGAGCTGAAGTCAGCAAAAAAAACAGATGTTAGATATGCATTCGGACAGCACAGAGACAATTGAGAGGTGGAAGAGAGGTAGGGATGGGTATTATTTGGCCTACATGTGGAAGCTGACCCAGTGTCTATGGATGATGTTATTCAGGCAGCATGTAGATGAGGTTGAAAGGAGTCAAAGATAGATCCCTGGGAATTCAAGTGGTGACAATGTGGCAGTGGGAAGAGATGCTATTCTCCAGAGATCTTCTGGTTATGGTCAGTAAGGCAGCAGGAGAACCATGCAAGGGCAGGCCCCTGGATCTGGAGAATCGAACAGGGGCATTGGAAGAGGAAAGTGCAGAGTGTTGAACATTGTGGAGATATCAAAGAGGTCGAGGAAAGATAATGCGCCATAGTCGACAGTTACAATGTAGTTCATGAGCTTCAACTTGTCCAAAACTCCACTGCCGATATCCTATCCCTCACCAAGTCCTGTTCCTCCATCACTCCAATCCTTGCTGACCGCCATTGGCTCTCCCTTCCCTAATAATCACAACTAACTAGCAACTTACCTCCGATAGCTAGAAACGTTGTCTTCTCTCAACAACTGGTCATGTTCTTTTCTAAAGGACTATAGCAACTTTGTACTTATCACATGTGCCAGAAGTTTAATCTATAGGGTGATAACTCTGAAAAGAAGTACATCTGGTATCTAACTCTTCATGGTTCTAAAAAATTAAATCATATCACTTCTAAGCTCATGTTTCTGCAAAGTAAATGGGTATCATTTCATCTCTGGCAGCAGTGCATTCGAACTAGTGTATAGAAAAAAAAATCGGCATATTCGATTACGAGCAAATGCTGATTCGCCATTTGTGATACTACCCAAGACACATTTATACCCCAATAACTCTTGGAGTCTGTCCTCATAACTAAGAGTGCTAAGAATTGGTATCCCAGCCAGCCTCCTTGGCACCCACTCCAAAGTCTTGATATCTTCACCATGTGCGAGAACTGAAACTGTGTGTACTTGAAGACCCTGGGGCCTAGGAATTCGTCTGATATTCAGTTCTAATGCAGTCAATGTTACTGAATGTCAGGCGCTGAGTATAATGGGCGGCCAATACGATACTACCCGTTTTACACCTCCGACCGAGATGAATTCCTACCCCGGGTACCTGAAAGGGAAAGTGTTCCATTCGCTAGCATTAACACAATGAACACAAAATCCAGTAATACTCACACTGGTCAGACCCTGGTGCACAGCCAAATTGCTAATCAGCATTGACAACAGGTTACAGACTGCAAAAGTGATACTCCTAAAGAGCGAATCCCATTACAAACAGAAATACACAGACGTCACAACACGGAGCCAGGCCGTTCGGCCCAACTGGTCCATGTCGGCATTTACCCTCAACGTGAGCAAGTGGTTCTAATCACATTTATCCACCCTGACCCCATATCCCATCGTCCCCTTTCCTTCATCCACCTATCCAATATAAACCTGAATGTTAACATGGTTTCTGCTTCAACCACTAACCCTGCAAGTGATTACCACAGCCTCACAACTCTTATAATATGTGCTCTGGTCTCAACAGCCCTATAACTTGGTTCCCTCAGCTCTACCAATGAATTTCCTGTGAAGCATGTGACAATATACAACTGTCATCAATCAACATCACCTCAGCCCTACTCTTCCATTAGTTTGTTTTTAATTTTATACAGACCACATTAATAATGCATCATCGAAATAACAGGCCATAAGGGTGCGATTAAAAGCTGGGATGTAGATTCCCAGATGGCTGCTGGGTAAAGCTGCTGGCTGATGTGACACTGAACCATTTATAAAAGCAGGTCCTAGGTTTGATCTCTGGTCTGTGCTAAGTTAACTGATGTCAGGTAAGGCAGCAGGCGGGGTAATGCAATGAAATTGGGAAATAAGAAGCTGGTACCACTAAAAATGACCATGAAGTTGTCAGACTGTCATAAAAATCCAACTGGTTCAGCAATGCCCTTTAGGGAAGGAATTTTGCAGTCCTTACCCGGTCTGATCTATTTGTGACTCCAGATCCACAGCAAAAGGGTTGACTCTTAACTGCCTCTGAAGTGGCATGGCAAGCCTCTCAATTGTACCACCACTTTCTCAGGGCAATTAGGGATGGGCAATAAATGCAGCTTTGCCAGCAATGCCCACATCCGAGAATGAATTAAAAAAGATACTACATATTGTACCTCTCTAGTCCAGGACTCTTTGGTCCGGCAACATCTCTTGTCCGGCATCATTCCAGGCGGGGGGTACCAGTCACGACCCGCGCTGTGTCCTGGGACTGGCTGCTCCTCTTCCTCCCGTTGCCTCCAGTGTTCCCTCCTTGGTCGTGTTGGTGTGGAGAGGGAGCGAGGAGCGTGGTGGCTGACTGAGGGGCCGAAGCTGGGGCCTGAGAAATACTGTGCAGTAGGCTTCTATGCAACGCATGCGCAGAACGTGGCCGGGTCGTTGTCAGCAGCGTTGTCAGCAATACCAGGTAAGTCTAGGGTACTGCTGATAATGCTAGGGTTGGCGTGACATCCCGTGGTCTGGAAAATTCTCTGGTCCGGCACTGGTCAGTTCCCAAGGGTGCCGTATTGGAGAGCTACACCTGCATTAAGTATAGAGAAAGAACTCCTGTCTAACTACACCTCAAAGTTGAATTCCCTCTGAAGTTCAACTCCACTCTCCCAAGATGGGCGGCCAGAGTGTCTGCCTGCTTCAAGCAGGATGCTTCTTGTCAGATGACGTACACAGGCCCCCGACTGCAGTTTCAAGGTACCAATGTGCAGCACTTGTGCCACACACACTCCATCCATTTGTGCCACACACACTCCATCCATTTGTGCCAGGTATTGAGCAGAATAACCTGCGCTCCTTAAAGGGACCACTGGGGGCCACTCAGAAAGCAACCCAAGAAATGTTTGATTTTTTTTTTGATGGGACCAAGAGGAGGCACAATAATGCCAGGTCTCAGGAATTCCAAGTTTAGAGGAAAGGTTTTGTTTACTTTGCTGACCTAATTGAAGTTTTCAAGATTATTAAAGGAATTGAGAAGATTGATCCCGATCTGTTGGAGGTAGTTGATCTTGGATAGGGCAGTGTTGGGGGCTACAACTGGTCTGCGCAATCTTGGGCTAAGGAGGAGTGGGGAAAAATCTCCACCCAAAGGGTGGTGAGTTGGCTATTCTACGTGGCATGATCCTGGCGAATTTTTGATCTCTTAGGCTTCGATTTCAAGTGGATCTCCCTCTGAAGTAAGGCTTTTGAGCTCTGCTATAATTAAAGGGTCAAGAATGGATCACGGAACTAAAACGAGCTGAAATAGGCTTTTGTAGTGGTCAACTTTACAAGCTGTGTAACCTGAAGACAATTACAAACCAAATTTGTTGAACCACAGGAGGCCCAGAGGGGCAGTTAAACAAGGCAAGGGGTCAAAATTGACACGTTGGAGAAACTCCATTTGGATGAGACATAGGCAAATGATTGACTAATTCCCTTCGCGTCTCACAATCAACAATTGTGCACGTGGGCTTTGGGCCAATTAAACAGCATAGGGAGCTGCGCACGAGACTGACATGCATCATTAAGTGTATAATAGGTTGCTAAGGAACTTTGTATCATTGGAGAGGCCTGGCTATAAACAATCAGCAGGCAGGCTCCCCACCAGTACAAGATAAAGACTACTTTAATCTTCGAACCCAGACCTGGTGTTGAGTATTTATTTTAAATACTCCACTACACCCTCCCACTCCCCATGCTGAGGAATGAGAGAAAATCAAATTATCTTTTGGTGCTTAATCATTGTGGGGGGGTGGGGGGGGGGCAGGGGGTAAGAGGAGAAAAAGGAAAAATCTACAATTGACGAGCCCTTGTTGAAACCCATCAACAACCCTTACCTGTTACCACTTGTGTTGCCATGGCAGCATTGCCTTGTTGTAGCGTGGATGTTGGTACCACAATCCCCTGGGAGTTGACGGCGTTGGTTATCGCCGTCAGAGAGGCTGGAGAGCTCTGCAGCAGAAAGCAAAGAATAAAAACGTGAGGGTGAATGGTGAGCAAACTCCTGTCTGAACCGTAAAGGACCATCATACTGGCTGGTTTAACAAAACACATCAATGCCAGGACTGCTGCAACAAATAATAGATCTGCGATTATTGATGATTATCTGTGAACCAGACCAAAAGATTGGGGCTCCGTGATTAAACTACTGTGCTGCAACTTTAGGGCCAGCTTTTTCACGTTCACCTGACTTCAGTTTCTGTATGCATTGGGCTCCAGTTTCCATGGGCTCCTTCGGTCAGATCAGTCTTGGTGACAACGTTAGGTTGAGTGGAGTCAGATGAGTTGTGTTGGAGGAGTCAATTTGTGACTAAATGGTCACTGGTGTTATTTTTCACACAAATGGAGAAAATGTTGACTTGTCTACCATTCTTAAGTCCCGATTTTACCTTGGGGTGGGTGTTGAGAGTGTGGGCCTGTAGAGGGTGGTGAGCCATCTGTCCGTCCCACAATGCTCTGATCGTGAGTCCCACCTGGGGCTGGGAGAAATGTGCGATCTGATTACAACATTTAAATTAGGCTCCCATTCCTCTGGGACGGGTGGTCTTCCCATACCTCAATTTAGGCAAGTTAAAAGAAAAGAAAGACTTGCATTTATATAGCATTTTCATGACCTCAGAATGTCGCAAAGCGTTTTACAGCCAATTAAGTATTTTTGAAATGTAGTCACTGTTGTAATGTAGGAAACGCAACAGCCAATTTGCACACAGCAAGTTCCCACAAATAGCAATGATAAAATGAACAAATAATGTGCTTCAGCAATGTTGATTGAAGGATAAATATTGACCAGCACTTCAAGTTCACCATGAAATGTTGGGAGAACTTCACCGTTTTTCTTTGAATAATGCCGTGGGATCGTTTATGTCCACCTGAAAGGACATATGTGGCCTCAGTTTAACGTCTCATCTGAAAGACGGCACCTCTGATGGTACAGCATTCCCTCAGCACTGCACTGGAGTGTCAGCCTAGATTTTGTGCTCAAGTCTCTGGAGTGGGACTTGAACCCACATCCCTCTGACTCAGAGATTTGAGTGCTACCCACTGAGTCACAGCTCACAATTACAGTTAAAATGGGGGGCTGGTTATGTATTGAGAAAACAGCACACTCTCTCATCCCCCAACCCGCACCATTCCCCATTCCCGTTAGGCGTATGGGTTTAATATTAGGCCTTCAGTCTTTCAGAGAGGAAAGGCCATCTCTAAAAGAGTTGATGTTTCGCATCTCCTCCAACTCATACACCATCCTTACTTGGAACCCTTCCTTTATTATCGCTGGCTTAAAATGCCGGAACTCCCTACCCAATACCATCAGTACAGGATTTATGGCAAGGGGTATAGAATATAAAAGTTGAGATGTGATGCTGAATCTATATAAGTTAGACCACAGCTGGAGTATGTGTGCAGTTTTGGCTCCACACTACAGGAAGGATTTTGAGGCAATAGAGAGGGTACAGCATAGATTCACTAGGATCCTGCCCGGTATGAGGAAATACAAATATAAAGGAAGACTTGAAAAATTGGGTCTTTTTTTGTTAGATTCAGGGTACTTAAAACTATGAAGGCATGGGACAGAGTGATTAGAAACAGACTGGCTCCAGTGATTGAGGGGTTGAGAACAAGACAACATAGATAAAAGATTAAGGAGCCGGAATTGCCCTACGCCACAAACGGGGCGCACTTACGGATTTAATTGTTGATTTACCACCCCAATCGATGGGGCAGTGATTAGTGCAATTTTGCCCTCTTTTATGAGCGATTCCGTCAGGGCGGTGTTTTGGGCGGCAGCGGGGTGTAAGGCAGGCAGTGTCATGGCTCTTTAAAAAGGGGCACAGAGATTTAGGACAGAGAGCAGGAGAATCTTTTTTTACTCTAGGAGGTTGTGGAATGCACAGATTTACTGACTGAAGCAGAGACCATAGTAACATTTAAGAACAGGTTAGTTTGGTGGTTTGGGGAATAATGCAACATGGCTACAGGCTGGACACATGGGATTAGGCTGACTTGTTCGGTGATCAGAAATTCATTTTTCCATTTCTAAGTTATTGTAATTTCTATGCCATTCAAGGGGTACACCACCACCATGTTTTCAGGGCCACTGGGTGATGGGCAATATGGTTCATCATATCCCGCGACCAAACAATAGAAAAAGGCAGCAGGAAAGCACTTGTTAATCACAGAAAATGGCACATGCCCAGCGACGCATATCATACTTGTACGATAACTTCAAATCTGCAGCAAAGGTCATGAGTTTACTATAAAACAATTAATGGCATTGGGATCTTTGAGCTGATATAAAAGAAGTGGTCTCAGGAGAGAGATTACAGCAGGAAGATTAAATATTACACGGTGATCAGAAATTCATTTTTCAATTTCAAATTAAATTGGAACCACATCTCAGCCTACTTATGAAACTGGAAGTACTGCAAATTCTATTTTTGCTGTACTTATTTAATGGTTAGTGCCAGCTTGGTGTGTGGCCTTGCAATCACTCAACATCGAGAACAAGTGAAAATTCAAGTCTGAGAATCGAACTGATGGCAGGGAGCACATTGCAGTCGTGGTGAATCTGCTTATTTGATACTTTATTAAAACTGATCTCCCAGTAACCCATTAATGTCTTCAGGAATATTTTCAATATGCAAAGAAAATCCCTACAACATTTAAAAAAAACCCTGTAAAATCAAAGTTTGGTAAGATACCAATTAGACTGATAATAATGAACATTATAAGATAGTCACTAAGAAGTCAACTAAGAAATTCAGAAGAAACTTCTTCACCCAGAGACTGCTGAGAATGTGGAACTCGCTACTATAAGGAGTAGTTGAGACGAATAGCACAGATGCATTTAAGGGGAAGCTGGATAAGCATGAGGGAGAAAGGAATAAATGGTTAGGCTGAGAGATTTAGATAAGAATGGATGGAAGGAGACTCGAGTGGAGCATTAACACAGGCATGGACTGGGTGGGTCGTATAGTCTGTTTCTGTTCCGTATATTCTATGTAATATTGCACACCACACAATATTATGTAGATAGATAAAGTTTTAATGAATCAAAGAATGAAATTATTTGGGGTATTTGCAAATAAGTAGCATAGCTTACAAATAATCGTGATAACCAAAATCCAGTAAATGAGATGACCAGCTAAAGTTCCAGTCCCTTGGAAAGATATGAACCTTCCCTAACTATAAGGTGTCAGCTTGGCTCACTCTCGCAACTCAGAAGGTTTAGGGTTCAAGTGCTCACTCCTAAATTTTAGCAAAGGTGCCCTTCCTTCTGATGAGGTGCTAAACTGAAAACCCCCTCTGCCTTTATGGGTGGATGTAAAAACGTCTATGACCCTGCTCCATGATGTGCAGTTATCACAGGCAAGTGCACCAAACCCTGTCAGCATGCATCAAAATCTACTTTTATTTATTTGGCATTTTATTATTCAGATTTCTCTGTGCAAGCTGTAGAAAACATACATTCTCTGGTCGCTGCTGAGTTAGTTGAACTCAGTTAGAGCAGCAAGTAGGGGCCTACAAATGGACAAGTGCGGGTGTGCTAGGGAAGACAAAAAGTCAGCCAAACTGCTCTCTCCTTTCCAGTAATTTCTGCTGGAAATTCTACATGATTGGACACTGGGTATGATAAGTTTGATGCCCTCCACAGATTAGTCTTCCTACACTCATTGGGAGGGAGGGGGTGGAGGCGATTGAGTCTATGGGCAGATAGCAGGAATTGCGATTGTGCCATCTGCCCAATGCTCTAGGTGAGGGGCCCGAGCCCTTTGGATGGCTGGGCTCATTTGCATGATGACAGTGAGCGCTGAACCAGTGCACACACGACTCACCAATCTGGGGTGGGGGCAAAGTTCAATGTGGTAATCACAGTGGTTGGGGGTGGGGAAATTTGGATTAGATAGATAGATTAGATAGAGAGAGATAAAGATAGATAAGACTTGCTTCCACTCTAAAAGTGAGTTCTCCGGTGGCTGAATAGTCCAATGCGGGAATTACAGTCTCTGTCACAGGTGGGGCAGACAGTGGTTGAAGGAAAGGGTGGGTGGGGAGTCTGGTTTGTTACACACTCCTGCTGCTGTCTGCACTTGATTTCTGCATGCTCTCGGCGATGAGACTTGAAGTGCTCAGCCCTCCCAGATGCTCTTCCTCCACTTTGGGTGGTCTTGGGCCAGAGATTCCCAGGTGCCGGTGGGGATGTTGCACTTTATCAAGGAGGCTTCGAGGGTGTCTTTGAAACATTTCCTCTGCCCACCTGGGGTTCGCTTGCCATGTAGGAGTTCCAAGTAGAGCACTTGCTTTGGGAGTCTCGTGTCGGGCATGCGGACGGGGTGGCCCGCCCAACGGAGCTGGGCGAGTGTGGTCAGTGCTTCAATGCTGGGATGTTGGCCTGAGTGAGAACACTGATGTTGGTACGTCTATCCTCCCAGTGGATTTGCGGAGGTAGCATTAGTGGTACTTCTCCAGCGCTTTGAGGTGTCTACTGTATATGGTCCATGTCTCTGAGCCATATAGGAGGATGGGTATTACTACTATGTAGATCATAAGCATGGTGCCAGATTTGAGGTCCTATCTTCAAAACACTCTCTTCCTCAGGCGACAGAAGGCTGCACTGGTACACTGGAGGCAGTGTTGGACCTCGTCATCGATGTCTGCCCTTGCTGATAGTAGGCTCCCGAGGTATGGGAAATGGTCCACGTTGTCCAAGGCCGCGCCGTTGATTTTGATGACCCGTGCTGTGGTCAGGTTGGTGGATGACCTTTGTCTTACGGATGTTTAGTGTAAGGCCCATGCTTTCATACGCCTCGGTGAAGGTGTTGATGATGGCTTGGAGTTCAGCCTCCGAATGTGCTCAGATGCAAGCATCATCCGCGTACTGTAGCTCGATGACAGAGGATGGGACAATCTTGGATCTAGCCTGGAGGCAGCAAAGGTTGAATAGGTTCCCATTGGTTCTATAGTTTAGTTCCACTCCAGCGAGGAGCTTGTTGAGTGAGATGGAACATTGCAGCGAGGAAGATCGAGAAGAACGTTGGTGCGACGATGCAGCCCTGCTCGACATCAGTCGGGATGTGGATTGGGTCTATGATGGATCCGTTAGTCAGGATCACGGCCTGCGTGTCATCGTGGAGCAGGTTGAGGATGGTGACTAACTTTTGGGGGCATGCCGAAACGGAGGAGGACGCTCCATAGTCCCTTGTGGCTGACAGTGTCAAAAGCCTTTGTGAGGTCAAAGAAGGCCATGTACAAGGGTCGATGATGCTGTTCACTGCATTTCTCTTGTAGTTGTCGAGCCGTGAAGATCATGTTCGTTGTACCCCTTAGTGGACGGAATCCACATTATGACTCTGGGAGGAGCTCTTCAGCCATGGGGAGAAGACGACTGAGAAGTATTCTTGCAATGACTTTCCCAGTAACCGACAGCAGGGAGATTCTTCTGTAGTTACCGCAGTCGGACTTGTCCCCTTTTTTGAAGACGACCATGATTACGGCATCTCTGAGATCTCCTGGCATGCTCTACTCCTTCTAGATAAGAAAGATGAGGTCATGCATTTGCGCCAATCGTGTTTCTCCGCCATATTTTAGTGCCTTGGCGGGGATTCCATCTGCTCCTGATGCTTTGTTCTTGAGCTGACGGATGGCCTTTTCTACCTCGTGCAGGGCTGGGGTTTTGCTGAGATGGTGGCAGATAGAGATAGATAGATAGTATAAATAGACAAAGAGAGGGAAGGAGGGAGGGATGGATGGATGGATGGATTATATAGATAAAGAGATAGAGATAGGTAGATAGATAGATAGATAAGAAAGATAGACAGGTAGATAAGGATTAATATAGAGAGATAGATGATAGATAGATAGCATAGAAAGAAAGAGAAATAATACTTGGTACTTGGCATTGGTCTCAAGTTACTGATTGTTTTGGACAGAGGCATTACATTGAGTTTTTCTGATGTTCTTATGTTATCTGGTGTTGCGCCTCTACCGTGAGATGCCGTGGCTTTGGGTGGGGCTGGGAGTGAATGTGCTGTGATAGAAAATGCATCACAGGCTGGATGAACCACTGGGTTCATTTTTCTGTCCGTTATTGCTCAGATGTTTGTATTTGAGGAACCTGCAGCATTGCTGTGCAAAAACCATTCACATCGGACCAGGAATGAAAAAAAAAGCGTTCAGGTTTCCCTGGCTGGCATTTAACTGTGAGGTAAACTTTCCACTGCTTAATTCCCCCCCCCCTCCACTCCCCTCTTCCACTTCCTTTATGTACACTCGAGGCACTTTTGACTTTATCCTCATATCTTACTGATTAACTTAATCCTCATTACTTTCCTGTACAACGCATTCTAATGAGATCGCTGGAAAAAGGAAAAAAAAAATTGGGAAAAAAAACATGAGCCGTAGCAGCCATAGGACAGATTTACATCTCATTAAATTCCTACTTATTATTTCAGAAAATTGCTGATAAAAATGTGCATCTCAATTTGTTGGGGCTGGAAGCTTCATCATTGCATATCTAACATCTCTCTCGTCGCCCTGGCTGCGAGCCGTTGCCGTGGCAACCCGCAATAATAGAAACTAATAAATTACAAACGAGACACCCGTCTCGCAATTATCAATCTGTATATGCAGATTCCCTGTTATTTACCTCACACGGCTAACTGCAGCAAGAGGCACCAAGGTATTACAGCTAATTTTCTTTTAAAACAGAGATTTTGCCGAATGGGTGGGTGAGGGTGGGGGGCCAATTTTCACACGGAATAGAATAAAAACAAGGTATTAATCCCCAAAAATGCCCATGTGGGTGCAGGACAGGCTTGCATGTCTCGACCCAACAACACTTCTGTTGACACTAATTTTACAGTCATGCTCGTTTTCCTCAATTACAATCTGTAATTGTTAGTTAGGTCCAGATAGATACATACTTCATCCAGATAAAGATTCCAATGCATCAAACCCTTTCCCATTCACTCCCACTGTAAAGAATTCTGATAGATCAAACACCATCTCATTTACTCCCACTGTATAGAATTTCAATAGAGAAAACTCCTTCCCAGTGTCAGCTGTGGCTCAGTGGGTAGCAGACTCACCTTTGAACCATAAGTTTGTGGGTTCAAGTCCCACTCCAGGAACTTGAGCACATTGGCTGAGGGAGTACTGCACTGTCTGAGGTGCCGTCTTTCAGATGAGACATTAAACCAAGGCCAAATATGCCCTCTCAGGTGGATGTAAAATTTGTTGTAGTTCTTTGAGGATGTCACGAGCAGGGTGGATCAGGGAGAACCAGTGGATGTGGTGTATTTGGATTTCCAGATGGCATTCGATAAGGTGCCACATAAAAAGTTACTGCACAAGGTAAAAGTTCATGGGGTTGGGAGCAATATATTAGCATAGATAGAGGATTGGCTAGCTAACAGAAAACAGAGTCAGGATAAATGGGTCATGTTGGCAAACAGTAACTAGTGGGTGCCACAGGGATCGGTGCTGGGGCCTCAACTATTTACAATCTATATTAATAATTTGGATGAAGGGACCGAGTGTAATATAGCCAAGTTTGCTGAAAATACAAAGATGGGTGGGAAAGCAAGTTGTGAGGAGGACACAAAAAATCTGCAAAGGGATATAGACAGGCTAACTAAATGAGTGGGCAAAAATTTTGCAGATGGAGTATAATGTGGGAAAGTGTGAGGTTATCTACTTTGGCAGAAAAAATAAAATAGCAAATTATTTAAATGGAGAAAAATTACAAATTGCTGCAGTACAGAGGGACCTGGGGGTCCTTGTGCATGAAACACAAAAAGTTAGTATGCAGGTACAACAAGTAATCAGGAAGGAAGTCGAATGTTTGCCTTTATAGCAAGGGGGATGGAGTATAAAAGCAGAGAAGTCCTGCTACAACTGTACGGGGTATTGGGTGAGGCCACACCCAAAGTACTGCGTACAGTTTTGGTCTCCTTATTTAAGGAAGGATATACTTGCATTGAAGGTAGTTCAGAGAAGGTTTACTCGGTTGATTTCTGAGATGAAGGGGTTGACTAATGAAGAAAGGTTGAGCAGGTTGGGCCTGTACTCAGTGGAGTTCAGAAGAATGAGAGGTGATCTTATTGAGATATATAAGATCATGAAGAGCAAAATACTGTGGATGCTGGAATCTGGAATAAAAACAGAAAATGCTGGAAATCTCAGCCAGTCAGTCAGCATCTGTGGAGAGGAAGCAGAGTTAACGTTTCGGGTCAATGACCCTTCGACAGAACTGGAGAATGTTTGGAAAGAACGGATTCTGAACAAGCACTGACAGGGGGAGGGGAAGAAAGAACAAAAGGGAAGGTCTGTGATGGGTTGGAAGACAGGAGAGATTAGAGAGACTAAAGGGATGATGGCCCAAATTCAAATGTTAATGCCAGGAGCTAGAAAAACATTAGCCGAGATAGGGTGTGAATGGCGGGATAATGACCAGCTGCCATTAGAGACAAGGAGAAAAAAAGAAACAGGCTCTGGGGGGGGGCCGAGGGGGGCGGCGGGGGAGCCAAAGATTGGCAGCGGTTACGCTCTAAAATTTTTGAACTCGATGTTGAGTCCAGAAGACTATAAAGTGCCTAAACGAAAGACGAGGTGCTGTTCCTTGAGCTTGCGTTGAGCTTCGTCGGATGATAAATTTGAATTTGGGCCATCATCCCTGTTGTCTCTCCTATTTCTTTTGTCTTCCAACCTATCACAGACCTTCCCTTTTGTTCTTTCTTCCCCTCCCCCGTTCAGTGCTTGTTAAGAATCTGTTCTTTTCGAACACTCTCCAGTTCTGACGAAGGGTCATCGACCCCAAACGTTAGCTTTGTTTTCTCTCCACAGACGCAGCCTGACCTGCTGAGAGTTCCAAGATAATGAGGAGGTAGATGCAGAGAGAATGTTTCCACTCATGGGAGAATCTAGAACTAGGGAGCATAGCTTTTAGAATAAGGGGTCGCCCATTTAAAACTGAGATGAGGAGGAATTTCTCATCTCAGAGGGTTATAAATCTGTGGAATTCTCTGCCACAGTGAGCTGTGGAGGCTGGGTCATTGAATATATTTAAGGCGGAGATAGATAGATTTTTGAGTGATAAGGGAGTAAAGGGATGAGGAGCGGGCAGGGAAGTGGAGCTGAGCCTATGATCAGATTTTATTGAATGGCGGAGCAGGCTCGAAGGGCCAAATGGCCGACTTCTGCTCCTATGTCTTATGCTTTTATGTAAAAGATCACATGGCACTATTTTGAAGAAGAGCAAGAGAGTTATCCCCGGTGCCCTGGCCAATATTTATCCCTCAATCAGCATAACAAAAACAGATTATCTGGTCATTATCACATTGCTGTTTGTGGAAGTTTGCTGTACGTAAGTTGGCTGCCACGGTTCCCACATTACAACAGTAACTACACTTCAAAAAGTACTTTATTGGCTGTAAAGTGCTTTGAGATGTCTGTGGTCTTCAAAGGTGCTTTATAAATGCAAGTCTTTCATTTTATTCTTTCTCATTCACTCCCAGTGTATAGAGTTCCGATAGATCAAACTCCTTCCCATTCACTCCCAGTGTATAGAATTCCGATAGATCAAACCCCTTCCCATTCACTCCCAATGTATAGAGTTCCGATAGATCAAACCCCTTCCCATTCACTCCCAGTGTATAGAGTTCCGATAGATCAAACTCCTTCCCGTTCACTCCCAGTGTATAGAGTTCCGATAGATCAGGGGTTCTCAACTTTTTTGTTTCTAAGCCACCCTCCCCCACCACTGTTATTAAAATTCCATGGATCCCCGTAACACAAGGGAGCTGGATGTAGCAACTTGGTGAGCCGGAGTGGCGCTCATGCCGGCACTGCCGAAAATACTAGACCACACGCGCATCCAGCTCCCTCTTTCCCTCCACATGGCCCCCAATCACCTGACCCCAGAACCTCTGACTGTTCCCGGCACACCAGCCGATCCCAGTTCTCAGCTTTTTTCCCCCCAACGCCAATATTTTTATAACTAGGAAACAAAAGTCTACAATAAAAATGAAAACACACAATTTTTTTTAAGGCCCATATGATTTTTCTCACAAGTTGGACGCACAATGCCCAGGTTAATATTTTATTTCTGGCGACCCCAGGACAATCCTGGAAGGTTGAAATCCTAGCTGGAGGCCAACATTGGTTGTGAACAATCAGGTCTTCCCGTGATGCCCTCCTTGGATGAGCAAGACTGGTAACACTCAAGGCGACGGTGAAGAATGAATGAATGAATGAGGTTTGGCACCAAAGGGCAGCCAGCATGCCTAAAACTATACTATAGTCAGTCAACACTTTGACGACAGCAGGGGGGGGTTGGGGAAATTGGACAGTGCAGAATATTTAAATGATTTTGCAAATTGTTTCAGCTTTGCTGATAATAAGCGTCAATCCGAATAGTTTCCGAAAGTTGACATATTCCGCTCTTCTTCCTCCATGAAGACAGCGACTCTCTATTTGACCCCAGCAGCTCCTTTCCACCTTGCAGCTGCCAACTATTTCCTCCCCCTTCTTTATTTGATTGACAATTGCGAATGAGCGAATAACAAAAATAGGACGAAAAAATATCAAATCTGAAACTGAACCGACATACATAGGCACGCACATAGCTGGCGAGAGGAGAACAGAGGGCTCGAGTCGGGGGATCTGCGCTCAGCGAATGCCGCCTCTCTCTCCCTTCTCTGAGAGCGGGGGCCTGGGATCATCAGCAGCAGCGGCCGCCGTCCTTACACAGACATTTGGAAGGGGGGGGCAAATAGAGGTCCAAGTCGGGGCCTGAACCGCCAGTTTGCTCATCACGATTCTACCCTTATGCAACCGTGTTTATTTTTTTTTTTTAAGCTGATTTTTTAAAATCCCGGACCTCATGAAATCTTCTCGCCGACCCCCGGTTGAGAACCCCTGCGATAGATCAAACTCTTTCCCATTCACTCCCTCTGTATAGAATTGCGATAGATGAAACTCCTTCCCATTCATTCCCATTTTGCGGCACAGGACGGGGGGAAACATTAATTATTTTCTGCAGAGAGTCACTGCTCTGAATCTTGGGGAGTTACCAAGTGGTCCAGGCACTTCTCTATGGGGGGGGGGGGAGGAAAGAGTGGGTGGATGCCTAGAATGTCACCCCTGGCACACATCACTGTGGCCAGTTATAGGGCGACATTGGTGAGAGTTGGCAGCAGACCCCCAGATCTCTCCTCAGGGGGTCCTCAGAAATGGAACAGAAAATCCAAAATTTTATAAAACTGATCCATTAGTATTCAAGTGCGTACTCCTGATCCGACAAAATATCCCCCAATTATTCACTAAATATCATCATTGCATTGTTTAATTTCACCTGAACAGTAACAGCTACAAGGCTGATCTTTCACACCTTGACATCTTCTCATTATCAGATTTATAATGGTTAAATGTTTTGTGTTATTTTAAGTTATATTCAATTTTGGGATCTACAATTAAATCAGTTGTTTTGTTAATCAAGATTTCTGAAAGATGAGGACAAGTAATTCGCAGAATTCGCCAGTAAGTGGGGGAATTGGAGCGGCACCAGTAAATGGGGAATTGGAGTGGCACCAGTAAGTAAATGGGGGAAATGGAGGGGCACCAGTAAATGGGGGAAATGGAGGAGGGGCACCAGTAAATGGGGGAAATGGAGGGGCACCAGTAAATGGGGGAAATGGAGGGGCACCAGTAAATGGGGGAAATGGAGGACTGCACCAGTAAATGGGGGAATTGGAGGGGCACCAGTAAATGGGGGGAAATGGAGGGGTACCAGTAAATGGGGGAAATGGAGGAGGAGCACCAGTAAATGGGGGAAATGGAGTGGCACCAGTAAATGGGGGAAATGGAGGACTGCACCAGTAAATGGGGGAATTGGAGGGGCACCAGTGAATGGGGGAATTGGAGGGGCACCAGTAAATGGGGGAAAATAGAGGAGGGCACCAGTAAATTGGGGAGTTGTTGGGGCACCAGTATATGGGGGAAATGTGGGGGGGGGATCCAATAAATGGTCCCTTTTCTCTACTAAAGAGAAAACAGGTGACTTGAGAGGTTCCTAAAATGATGATGGGGCTTGAAAGGGTTGATGTAGATAAAGATGTTTCCACTTGTGGGAAAGCCCAATCATTAACAAATCCAGTAAGTAATTCAGGAGCACTTTCTTTACCCAGAGAGTGGTGAGAATGTGGAACTTGTGCAGTGATTGAGGCAACAGCAGGATATAATGATAGGGTGACGTGGAGTAAGGTGGACGGAGGCTCATGTGGAGACTGGCACACACTAAGTTGAGCCGAATGGCCTGTTTCTGTGCTGTGCTCAATTTTCCCCAACGCACTTACCCTAGATGCGCTGACTTTGTGCGCTGGAAACGGCACAGAAAAAATGTGCCCCCATCCTGGCCGCTCTGCCGAGTGTCCCGGGTCCTGGCATGGCATATATAATGCAGTGAGGGGCGGAGCTACAGCCCCGCGCCAAAAACAGTGCCGGCAGCTGCCCGCATGCGCAGTGGTGTCGGGTCCGATGTGCGTGTATGCTAAGTAGTGCCGAAACTTGGCATTCGGCCATTTTTAAAGGTAATCGCAGTTGGTTTTGTTCGGTCGCTCTGCTTCGCCCCCTCCCTCCGTTGATTTAAAGGGCAGAATCTCTCTCTCCATAGCCCCCCACTGCCCATATCGAGGCCAGCATCTCTTACTCTCTCTTCTCCTCTCCGCCACCACGATGCCGCATTGGCTCTGCCTCCGCACCATCTGTTAATTTGCAGCCGCCCCTAGCCCTGGACAACTGGACTCCCGGTGCACGTCTTGTCGCCCCTATCCTAGGCCGAATGGCCTCACGCACAGGCCGGCCCGCTGCCTTCCCAGGTCGACTTTAAAGATTAAGGTAGGATTTACTTGATTTCTATTAGTGTTTTAATTGTTTGAGCTTTTCCTTGCAATGTTTGGTGCTTGGTTGTTCAGTTTCAGGTCCTCTCCGGTTCCCTTCCCTCTCCTATCCCAGGCCTAATGTCCATCGATGTACTAATGTGCGCCGCTTTCTTAACTGTCTGCAAGGTTTTTCAGAGCTGGCCACATATGCTGACCTCAGTCGACTTAGAGTAAGTTTTAGCTGGCCAAAGTGGCATAAATGGCCAAAAATGGCGTAAGTGTTTTGAAAAAAACCTCAACTAAAAAAAATCATACCTAACTGATTTACTCTGGAGCAAGTTTATTGGGGAAGTGACGTTTTTTTAAACTTACGCTAGAAAAACCAACTTCCTCCAAAAAAATTGTAGCAAGCTCATGGCCAAAATTGAGCCCTATGTAACTGCAGATGAAAATCTTGCTTCAGTGGTATGTCACTGATTAACAATTTATACTTTAAACATTGGCTTATTCAGGGTAAACAGCATCTGAAAAACAAGAGAGAGTCATATACTTAGGAGTGACCGCATAGTGAGTTCAAGCTGGATTTTGTAAAAAATGATAAAACAGGCTCCTGAATATTGTCAAAAACACAGTTGGCAGTCCTATTGTGCTTTCAGTGGTTGTGTTTTGTTTCAGATTCCCAGCAATTATGACTTTCCGGTTAAACTCTAAATCGTGTATGCTTTGCTGATTTTTTTTTAATAAGGGATATTCTATTCAGGCTATGAATTGTGCATAATACACAATGAGAAATTAGTCATCAACTTATAAAGAACCCAATATTTTTTGCAGCAGTCCCAAGTGTGATCTTGCTGAGGGGTCACTTTCAGAAATGCATCAATACAGAGTAATGGGACTTAGCTTCCTCACCTCCCTTGCCAATCGGTGCGGCTCCATGGCACAGTGAGGAGATGCCAAGGGAAGGTCAGCCACTCCCCGGAGAAATGAGATGACTATCAGGAGCGGGAACCCTGGATGGATTCTGCCCGTCTGAGCTCAAGGGTGTTAAAGCCAATTACAGTGTCCCCACTTGCTGCCCCAAACAATAACAACTTTTATTTATATAGCGCCTTTAATGTAGTAAAATGTCCCAAGGCGCTTCAGAGTAGTGTTATAAGACAAAACAGATAAATTTAACACCAAACCACAAAAGCAGAAATTATGGCAGATGCTTGGTCAAAGAGATAGGTTTTAAGAAGTGTCTTAAAGGAGGAAAGAGAGGTAGAGAGGCAGAGGTTTAGGCAGAGAGTTCCAGAGCTTAGGGCCCAAGCAGCTGAAGGCACGGCCACCGATGAGCAATTATAATCAGGGATGCTCAAGAGGGCAGAATGTTCCCCATGCTGAGAATAGCTAACTCAGTACAAACTATGGATGCAGTCCAGGAGCTTCCTGTTCTGTGTGGTTCAGCACCACACCAGGCATAACATTTATTCACCAAAAGGCTTTTATAATCATCGGTGCACAAATTGGCTGCCACACGTCTCCTACATTACAACAGTGTCTACACTTCAAAAGTAGTTAATTGGCTGTGAAACGAATTGTGGCCATTCTGAGGATAGAAAGGCACTATATAAATGCAAGTTTTTTTTTAAGGACACGTTTATTTGTACTGCCAAAATGGCCAACATGCTCCACCCTTTGTTTCTGATTGGTCCCAGTGCCACGAGCTAGTGAGTACAGAAATCGAAGGATAGAGCAGATGAATACGTGGCTGGAGAGATGGTGTAGACGGGAGGGCTTTAGTTTCCTGAGGCATTGGGACCGCTTCTAGGGGAGGTGGGACCTGTACAAGCTGGACGGGATGCACCTCAACAACGCCGGGACCAATATCCTCGCTGGCGAGGGGGGTAGGGGGGCGGCAGGGGTTGCTAGTGCTGTTGGGGAGGGTTTAAACTAGCTTGGCAGGGGGATGGGAACCTGAAAATAGATTCAGTAGGGAGGTGAGTAAAGCTGGAATTAGAAAGCAAAAATAAAGAAAGTGAGTTTGAAGGAGAGAGGAAACAAGCAGGAAAAAAGGGTAAATACAACAAACTTAAAGGCACTTTGTCTAAATGCACATAGCATTTGTAACAAAATAGATGAGTTGACGGGACAAATTGAGACAAATGGGTATGTATGATCTGATAGCCATTATAGAGACGTGGTTGCAAGGTGACCAGGACTGGGAATTAAATATTCAGGGGAACTTGACAATCCTGAAGGACAGACAGAAAAGAAAAGGAGGTGGGGTAGCTCTATTGATAAAGGATGGAATCACTGCAATGGTGAGAAACGATATTGGCTCAAATGATAGGGATGTTGAAACAATTTGGATGGAGATAAGGAACAATAAAGGGAAAAAGTCACTGGTGGGCATAGTCTATAGACCCCCTAACAGTAGCAACTCTGTTGGTCGGAGCATAAACCAGGAAATAGTGGGGGCTTGTAAAAAGGGAACAGCAATAATCATGGGTGATTTTAACCTTGATATTGATTTGACAAATCAAATTGGTCAGGGTAGCCTTGAGGAGGAGTTCATAGAGTGCATAAGTGATGGGTTCCTTGAGCAGTATGTAATTGAATCAACCAGGGGGCAGGCTATCTTAGATCTTGTCCTGTGTAATGAGACAGGATTAATAAACAAGCTCCTAGTAAAGGATCCCTTGGAATGAGTGATCATAGCATGATAGAATTTCAAATTCAGATGGAGGGTGAGAAAGTTGGATCTCTAACAGCGTACTAAGCTTAAATAAAGGAGACTATGAAGGTATGAGGGCAGATTTAGCTAAAGTGGACTGGGAAAATAGATGAAAGTGTAGGACAGTTGATGAACAGTGGTGTACATTTAAGGAGATATTTCACAACTCAAGAAAAATATATTCCATTGAGGAGGAAAGGGTGTAAGAGAAAAGAGAGCCATCCGTGACTAACTAAAGAAATAAAGAAAGGTATCCAATTAAAAACAAGGGCATACAAAGTGGTCAAAACTAGTGGGAGGACAGAAGACTGGAAGCTTTTAAAAGCCAGCAAAGAATGACTAAAAAAATGATTAAGAAAGGGAAGGCAGACTATGAAAGTAAACGAGCACAAAATATAAAAACAGATAGCAAGAGTTTCTATAGGTATATAAAAAAGAAAAGAGTGGCTAAAGTAAATGTTGGTCTCTTAGTGGACGAGACTGGAGAATTAGTAATGGGGAAAATGGAGATGGCAGAAACTCTGAACAAATATTTTTGTATCAGTCTTTACAGTAGAGGACATTAACAATATTCCAACAGTGGATAGTCAAGGGGCTATGGGGGGGAGGAACTTAACACAATCACAATCATTATGGAGGTAGTACTCAGTAAGATAATGGGATTAAAGGCAGATAAATCCCCTGGACCCAGGGTCTTAAGAGAAGTAGCGGCAGGGATTGTGGATGCATTGGTTGTAATTTACCAAAATTCCCTGGATTCTGGGGAGGTCCCAGCAGATTGGAAAACTGCAAATGTAATGCCCCTATTTAAAAAAGGAGGCAGACAAAAAGCAGGAAAATATAGACCAGTTAGCCTAACATCTGTCGTTGGGAAAATGTTGGAGTCCATTATTAAAGAAGCAGTAGCAGGACATTTGGAAAAGCAAAATTCGGTCAGGCAGAGTCAGCATGGATTTATGAAGGGGAAGTCATGTTTGACAAATTTGCTGGAATTCTTTGAGGATGTAACGAACAGGGTGGATAAAAGGGAACCAGTGGATGTGGTGTATTTGGACTTCAAGAAGGCATTTGACAAGGTGCCATATAAAAGATTACTGCAACAAGATAAAAGTTCATGGGGTTGGGGTAATAGATTAACATGGATAGAGGATTGGCTAACTAACAGAAAACAGAGAGTCGGGATAAATGGTTCATTTTTGGGTTGGCAATCAGTAACTAGTGGGGTGCCGCAGGCATCATTGCTGGGACCCCAACTATTTACAATCTATATTAACGACTTGGATGAAGGAACCAAGTGTAACGTAGCCAAGTTTGCTGACGATACAAAGATGAAAGGAAAAGCAATGTGTGAGGAGGACACAACAAATCTGCAAAACGACATAGACAATCTAAGTGAGTGGACAAAAATTTGGCAGATGGAGTATAATGTTGGAAAGTGTGACACTACAGTAATGGTTGCCTTATTAAATTAATGAAGAACATTATAAAGACCTGGTTGTTACTCACTAAAAAAATCAAAGAGCAAGTTATTATTTAAATGGAGAAAGATTGCAAAGTGCCGCAGTACAGCGGGACCTAGGGGTACTTGTGCATGAAACACAAAAGGATAGTATGCAGGTACAGCAAGTGATCAGGAATGCCAATGCAATCTTGGCCTTTATTGCAAAGAGGATGGAGTATAAATGCAGAGCAGTCTATACAGGTTATTGGTGAGGCCACACCTGGAATACTGCGTGCAGTTTTGGGTTCCATATTTACGAAAGGACATACTTACTTTGGAGGCAGTTCAGAGAAGGTTCACTAGGTTGATTCCAGAGATGAGAGGGTTGACATATGAGGAAAGGTTGAGTAGGTTGGGCCTCTACTCATTGGAATTCAGAAGAATGAGAGGTGATCTTATCAAAACATATAAGATTAGGAGGGGGCTTGACAAGGTGGATGCAGAGAGGATGTTTCTACTAATGGGGGAGACTAGAACTAGAGGGCATGATCTTAGAATAAGGGGACACCCATTTAAAACAGAGATGAGGAGAAATTTCTTCTCTCAGAGGGTTGTAAATCTGTGGAATTTACTGCCTCAGAGAGTTGTGGAAGCAGGGACATTGAATAAATTTAAGCAGAAATAGATAGTTTCTTAAACGATAAGGGGATAAGGAGTTATGGGGAGCGGGCAGGGAAGTGGAGCTGAGTCCATGATCAGATCAGCCATGATCTTATTGAATAGCGGAGCAGGTGCAAGGGGCCGTATGGCCTACTCCTGCTCTTATTTCTTATGTTCATGTTCTTATAAGCCCCACCCTGAAGTTTCAGTGGAATGTGTCTCACTGACTTTGCAAATTGTAACTTGATCCACTTTGACTTCCTGAAGCAACAGAGGACAGACCTCCCCAGAAGACAGCAAGGGCCTTACCCCAGTCCAAGTGCATGCCTCCTCCAGCCGTAGAGCCTTACCCCAGTGCAAATGCATCCTCCACCACACCCCCCGCCCCCCCCACTCCGTCATAGATGGGGCCAGTATTGTGTACAGATTGTTAACAGGTTTATTGGGTATGAAAGGAATAGTGACCGTCTTTGTGTCTTCTGGATATCATCCATTCCAACGATGTCCTCTGGATATCATCCACTCCAATGATGTCCCTTGTTGGAAGAACGTGATCCGTTTTCCCTGAGTTCTCTCTCTCCCCTCCGACCCTCCCCCTCCACCAGTGTCTCTCTCTCTTCCACACCCCCCCAGCCTCTCTTTCTCTCCCCCCCCCAGCCTCTTTCTCTCTCGCCCCCCCCCAGCCTCTTTCTCTCTCTCTCTCCCACCCCCCCTCCCATCCCCAGCCTCTCGCTCACTCTCTCCCACCCCACCCTTCACTCTCTCTCTCCCATCCTCAGCCCCTCTCTCTCTCCCACCCCCCCCCCCAGCCTCTCTCTCTTTCTCACTCTCTCTCCCCCCTCTCTCTCTCTCTCTGTCTCTGTCTCTCTCCCCCCCCCAGCCTCTCGCTCTCTCCCCCCAGCTTCTTTCTCTCTCTCGCCCCCCCCCCTAGCCTCTTTCTCTCTCGCCCCCCCCAGCCTCTTTCTCTCTCTCTCTCTCCCACCCCCCCTCCCATCCCCAGCCTCTCGCTCACTCTCTCCCACCCCACCCTTCACTCTCTCTCTCCCATCCTCAGCCCCTCTCTCTCTCCCACCCCCGGCCCCTCTCTCTCAACCCCCCCCCCCAGCCTCTCTCTCTTTCTCACTCTCTCTACCCCCACCCCCAGCCTCTCTCTCTCCCATCCTCAGCCCCTCTCTCTCTCCCACCACTGCCCCTCTCTCCCCCACCCCCAGCCTCTTGCTCTCACCCCACCCCCAGCTCCTCTCTCTCGTCGTTGGGCCAACGCCGGCTGGGGGGGGGGGGGGGAAGAGATTTGGAATGATTCAGCCGATGCAGCAGGGGCCGTGGGAGGGGGGGGCGGAGCTTGACAGGTGGCGGGGCTTGTCACCTGTGGGTCAAAAAAGTGCAGTACGGGCGGGGAGGGGGCTGGATAGACGACTGTATGTCAAAAATAGTGCAGTACAAATAGTTAGTCCCTTTTTTTAATGTTATGCTAATGAAACACATGAATAACTTTCTGAAGTGGCAGAATAGGTGGCACATGGGCTGGAAACATTAATTCCTCCAGCCACAAAACTTGAACAGGCTGATACAAATGTACTGTGCCAGCTAGTATTGTGCTATAAATACTGCACTTAAACAACACATGTTAAGTCTTTTGTTCTTCAGGAAAAGCTTGTAACTCACTGCTGCTGCAGGAGCCACTGGCTAAGGCCACAAACTCAACTAAGAGGGAAATCAAAGTCACTCCACAATGATTCACAATATACAACAACAAATAAAGTGAGTTTAACGTAGTAAAACATCCCAAGGCGCTTCACAGGAGTATTATGAGACAAAAAAATTGACACCGAGCCGCATAAGGAGAAATTAGCGCAGGTGACCAAAAGCTTGGTCAAAGAGGTAGGATTTAAGGAGCGTCGTAAAGGAGAAAAGAGAGGGAGAGAGGTGGAGAGGTTTAGGGAGGGAGTTCCAGAGCTTGATGCCTAGGCAACAGAAGGCACGGCCACCGATGGTTGAGCGATTATAAATAGGGATGCTCATGAGGGCATAATTAGAGGAGTGCAGAAATTTCGGGGGGGGGGGGGGTTGTTGTGGAGCTGAAACAGATTACAGAGATAGGGAGGGGCGAGGCCATGGGGAATTTGAAAACAAGGATGAGACTTTTGAAATTGACTGGGAGCCAATGTAGGTCAGCGAGCACAGAGGTGATGGATGAGTGGGACTTGGTGCGAGTTAGGACATGGGCAGCCGAGTTTTGGATCGCTTCAAGTTTATGTAGGGTAGAATGTGCGAGGCCAGCCAGAATTGCATTGGAATGGTCAGGTTTAGAGACAACAAAGACATGGATGAGGGTTTCAGCAGCAGATGAGCTGAGGCAAGGGCGGAGACGGACGTTGTTATGGAGGTGGAAATAGGTGGTCTTAGTTTATGCTACGGATGTGTGGTTGAAAGCTCATTTCAGGGTCAAATATGACAGCAATGGTTCAGCCTCAGACAGGAGTTGGGGAGAGGGATGGAGTCAGTGGCTAGGGAACGGAGTTTGTGGCGGGGACCGAAAACAATGGCTTTGGTGTCCCCAATATTCAGTTGGAGAAAATTTCTGCTCATCCAGAACTGGATGTCGGACAATTCAGAAACCGTGGAGGGGTCTAGGGAAGTGGTAGTGAGGTAGAGCTGAGTGTTATCAGCATACGTGGATATTAATGCACTGTGCTATCTAGCAGCCCTGACAGATACCATATAATGCAGTTATCAGATAGAGCATCAACATCGCACTGAATTCACTTTGGACCAAATTGACACTTTAGTTTGTGCGGGTCTGTCGGTAAGCACGGCAGAGGGAAGGAGCGGCATCATTGTCCCACACTGTCACACAGAGGGATCTCCCGCAGCCTTGGATGGCGCACTGCCACCGGGTCTGATTGTGAATTGGACACTTCAGGATTTTTTTTTTTAAGTCTAAGGGGCAGAGATTGTGCCTCCTGTTACGCCCCCGGCAGGCTCCAACGGGGCGCTGAGGGGTTACCGACCCGACACCGGCGAATTCACCGGCGCCCGTGAACTTCCCTGGCAGTTTTGCACTGGCGCTAACACTTACTGCCTCACTCTCTTGCGCCCCGTAGATCGTGACATCATCAGGTGCCCCGATTCCGTCCCGTGATATTCGCTCCCGCTCCCTGCAGCATCACCGAGCGTCAACAACGGCAGCTGCAAGAGGCGTCGTCACCTCAGCCGGCCGCTGGGGGAGCGCTAATTAAAGGCAGTGGTGGTCAGGTAGGGAAAACTTTATTACTCGCATCAGTCTAGTGCTTCTGATTGCTTTTCACCGCTGATTTCTGCGCGATTCCTCAGCCCTCCACCCGCTCAGAGTGCTTGGGGCTGTAATGCACATCATGCAGGTCCTGTGGCCCCACACAGAGAACAACAGGAATGATTCAACCCATCATTGGCCCTTCCCTTTAAGGAAGGAGCCTCTAAAGATGGCAGCACTGCACTGAACATTGCTCAGCGCTCTGCCGCTATCGCCCTCTCACTCCCTTTAGCGCTCTAAGAGCAGTGATTAGCGCTTGATTTAGTGCAACACTTCCCTCTTGGAGCGCTAAAGCTGAAGTTCTCGGGAGCAGCAAATCAGTTTCACCCGGTGATAACTTTTGAATAATTGAAAAAAGTATCGGCCCAAACGGGGCGCTTCGCAATTTCTAGCCGTAAGTCTTCACAGCGAATGTTTATTTTAAAAACAGATGGAAGTTTCCGTTTTTATGACAGTTGCCCACTTTACTTCAGCATCTCAGGAGTTGGGCACCTTACTTATTAAGACTTTAACCGAATTTTCATCAGGTGCAAAGCAATAATTGGAACTCAACTCCTGACCTCGGTCTGTGTCGAACCCCTCTCCTGGCCCTGCTCAGTTTCACACAAGGATAATATACCAACCCTATTGGCACTAAATCAATATCCCTGTAGACATTGGTTCTTGTAACGTCAGAGGAAAGACAAATGTTATTGCTCGGGAGAAATTAGTAAAGGTAGAGATTGTCACAACCCTCTACCTTTATCTTAATTTCTCGTTCGTGAAAAATAAAAATTCCCCAACAGTGAGAACCTACACCACTTCAACCAGGCCAACATCCCCAGCATTGAAGCACTGACCACACTTGATCAGCTCCGCTGAGCAAGGCCACATTGTTCGTATGCAAGACACAAGACTCACAAAGCAAGTGCTCTACTCGGAACTCCTTCACAGCAAACGAGCCAAAGGTGGGCAGCGGAAACGTTACAAGGACACCCTCAAAGCCTCCCTGATAAAGTGCAACATCCCCACTGACACCTGGGAGTCCCTGGCCAAAGACCGCCCTAAGTGGAGGAAGTCCATCCGGGAGGGCGCTGAGCACCTCGAGTCTCATTGCCGAGAGCATGCAGAAATCAAGCGCACCTGTGACAGAGTCTGTGGCTCTCGTATTGGACTGTTCAGCCACCTAAGAACGCACTTCAGGAGTGGAAGCAAGTCTTCCTCGATTCCAAGTGACTGTCTATGATGATGACTTCAAGCCAACTCCAGCTCACAGAACTGGTGTAAACTGCAGTAGCTGAAAAGTGTTAATTCGGACAATCAGCAGAGCAGCACCCTTGCACCAAATGTGGGATCATCGTCAGCTGAGGGCACTCCCTTTCCAATGCTGCGTAACTCCTAATTCCAAGGCAGCCAAGATCTTGCAGGTCCTCAATCTTTCAACAGTCCAAGCTGAAATGCCATTGGTTACAACTTCAAACAGGAACCTGATGCTGCTGTAACTTACTACAGCATCTCATCTGCTTCCATCAAGCATCCCTCATCCTAATGCATGACCCTTACCCCATTTAGCCAAATGGTGAATTACTGTGTATGAAACCACATGTCTTGTGCACAAGGAAATTGGAGTGTGATCAGAATCCCCTTTGAAATCAACCAGTTCAAATGGGTTTTGCACCCACTCTGCGTTAGTCAGTCCACTCTGCCATTATCAGCACTCGTGAGCTGTCCTTGGTGTAGTTGGTTAAACTCCAGCAGCACCTGTGTGCTGGCTCTCAGAACCTAGACAAGTAGATGTGGCCCTATTGGGAGAGAATGGTCTCTTGTATCTGGCAAACAGAATTCTACATCTGTGGTGCTTCTGTACATGTCTGAAAGCCACCAAAATCCCCTACTCCTTTCTTTAATCTGCTGGAAAAGCTCATTTTCAGAGCTGATATAGAAAGATTAAAATTGGAATTCAGCTCCCAGCTGCTTGTTCAACAAAATGATTTGCAGGTCGTTACAAATGAGAGGCAGTATGCAAAAATCTGGGGGGCAGAGGGCAAATCCGGTCCTTTGCGCTCCGTATTTCGCCCCGGAGGGTCGGCAATGGCGGTGATGAGGTCTTCCGGGCAGGCGGTCAGCCTCCGGTGCCCCGTGGGGGTTTTTGGGGCCGGTTTTGCAGTGGCGTGGAACAGTATCGCCTGAAAGAGCTGCGCTGGCTCTTTAGCTCAGGGTTTTCCCATGCTAACGCCCCAAGAGAGGAGTACAACGCCTACCTTAGCGCTGCGCCCCAGGCTCGGGGCCTAGCTGCCCAATTTTGATGACTGAGGCGCAAACTGTTCCTGGGCGCAAACTTTACTGCCCCGCCGCCATTACTGCCCCGAAATCATCAAACCCGAAAATCCAGCCCTGGATATCTACGCGCGACAAACCTTTCTGCATGAGATAAAGCTGAACATCGATCAATACATCCACTCATTCATACCATTAGGTCCAGACCCATTGCTAGCTGTTAAACCGCTTTTTCAGGTGGACATTAAAGATGGTGACGCTATTTGAAGAAGAACAAGTTATCCTGGAATTCTGGACGGCACTTCCCCCTCAACCAGCATCGTCAACAGTAGATTAAGCGTTTGTTCACCGCATTGCTGTTTGAGATCTCATGCTTAGGGTCGCCAATTCTGGTTGGGCAAATTTCTGGAGGCTTCATCACATGACTTCCTGCTGCCAGCCAGCCCGCCCACATGCTCTCGCCATTGATCACTCAAATGTCCATCCTCACTGGGCATCACCTTCCCATACCACTTGCAAAGCACACAGATCAGATGACTTGACTGTCAATCAAACAACCGCTTCCCCCATCTGCAATACCAATAAAAAGAAAAGAAAATGTAAAAAAAAAAAAAACAGTTTTAAAAAATGCTCCTATAATTTTTCTCCTGGGTGTTGCTCGTAACAGTGTCCTGGAGATTAATCTTTCAGTCCGAGAGACTCCAGAACAATCCATGTGCTAGATGGCTGGTGCATTTACTTATCTTACAATGCTGAAAGTGCCTCAAAGTAATTCATTGTAAGTGAAACACAGAGACGGTTCTGACAGAAGTGATAAGGCACCGTATAAATGCAAGCTTGACTGTCTGACTCAACTAGTTTATCACACCCACGGGACATTCATTTTTCTGGATAGTGTTGAGGCCAGCTAAATAGGGTCCTTTCCTCCTGTCAGCCATGACAGTGTGGTGCCCATTAACATGCCTGTAATAGTGAATTTAGTGCTGAGTTTCCTGCAGATCACTGAACACAGCGCTGTAGCCCTCATTATACAGGATAATAATGAGCTGTACTAGTGCTGCATGATATTTGAAGCTAAATCGAATAGTACTGTGTACTCTGCTCACGGTACCTCTCTCTTTATCACAGCATCCCATTCAAGATGTGCCTGTCTCATCACTTCACTGAGAATAGCCAAACTGTCAGTGTTTTTTTTTTTAAATAGATCTGTAAATTCTACACTGCTACTGTTGCACATTAAAATATTCAATAATTTCGCCCCCACAGAGGCACACAATAAAAACATTGCAAGCTCCTCCTAGCATCCATTTTGAGGAAAACTGATGATGGAGACAAGATAGTCAGTTTAATCAAACTTTCCTGGGTCGATACGGGTACAGGCTATCTGATGCAGCGGGGTTAATACCATGTCAAATATACCGCAGGGTAGATATGGGATAAAACTCCCTCTACAGTGCAGTCCAGTCCCAACCTCACAAGAACTCCACATTCGCACACTAACCATACCATACCATACCAGCCATCCATACCATACCATACCAGGCTCAAGTGCGATTGCCAAAGCAATGATTGAGTATCCCTCAATCAGACCTCTCCCTTCAGTTTCCCACTACTGCTCAGGCAGAGAAAGAATAAAAGAGTTCACATTTATACAACGCCTTTCACAACTACAGGATGTCCCAAAGTGCTTTATAGCCAATGAAGTACTTTTTTTTAAGGAGGTCACTGTTATAACGTAAGAAACACGGCAGCCAATAAGCACAGTGCAAGGTCCCACAACAGCAATGGGATAATGACCAGATAATCCGTTTTAGTTATGTTCGTCGAGGGATAAATATTGGCAGAACTCCTCTGTTCTTTTTCGTAAAAGTGCCATGGGATCTTTTACATCCAGAGCACTTGGGGCCTCGGTTTAACGTCTCATCCTAAAGGCAGCATCCTGATAGCGCGGCGCCCCCACCATCCCTCCACCCCCGACAGCGCGGCGCCCCCACCCCAACAGCGCAGCACACCCCCCCCTCGACAGCGCGGCGCCAGCCCCCCTCCCCCCCCCGAACAGCACAACGCTCCCCCGACAGCGCAGCATTGGAGTGTCAGTCTAGATTTTGTGCTCATGGCTCATGGTTGCACACGCAACCTTCTGATTCAGAGGTGACAGTGATACCACTGAGCCACAGCTGGCCCGTGGCAGGTTACACTGTAATGAAATACTAAATAAAAGTGCTGGCCTGTGCTGAATTACCTGATCTTAGCCAGGGGTGACAGTAGGGGCACTGAAATTGGCCTCAATATTCAGTTGGGAAATTCAATTCAGCCAGGATTGCCTCTTTTGCTCAATATCCAGAAACTCGGTGGGTGCACATATCGGTATTCCAGGCGAGGCTTGGCTGTGATACCCCACATAGTCAAATGGCCGAACAGCACTGCAGTGGAAATGATTGGTACCTCGTATCCCCAGAAATAGAAAATAGTGGTGCAAAAGTAAACTGGTTCAAAAGCAATAGTGGACAGAGAAGTGTGCCAGGATGTTGCACAATTCCTGACACACTGACTCACTAATGCACACACATGCTACCAGAGGCAAACACAATGCACAGGCCACATGCTTCCACGTAGGGAGGTGCGGAGTAACCAGAGAACGTTGTTACCTGTTATGTATGTATGTAAACCTCACCAATATGTAAGACTTGCCACCTGTGGGACACTAAGGGTCACCTGTACACCCTGGGCAAGCAGGTATAAAAAGTAATCTACCATGCTGCTCCCTCACTCTGGAGTCACATTAAAGAGACCAAGGTCACAACAGTTTGAGCTTACTCTTGTGGAGTTATTCTGAACTCAATAATTGGCGACGAGTAACAGATCACGAACTTTCACGCGGTAATGGCTGCCGTTGGTATTCTTGAGAGAGTTGTTGAGGGTGATGATTGGGAAGCCTTCATTGAGCGTCTCGACCAGTACTTCGTGGCCAACGAACTGGACAAGGCTGAGACGGCGGTCAAGCGCAGAGCGATTCTCCTCACCATATGTGGGTTCTCGATATATGGCCTCCTCAAAAATCTGTTGGCACCAGAGCTGTGCACGCTGGTTCGGGAACACCTCAAGCCGAAGGAGAGCATCTTAATGGCCAGGTATCGCTTTTACACGCACCATCGCTCCGAGGGTCAGAACTTGGCGAGCTCTGTTGCCGACCTAAGACGCCTTGTGCGACAGTGTTAATTTGCCGGAGCTTTGGGGGAAATGTTGCGGAACTTTTTCGTGCTTGGAATCGGCCACGAGGTCATTCTTCGCAAACTGCTGTCTGCCGAATCCCTAGATCTGAGCAAGGCCATCACGATAGCCCAGGCTTTCATATCCATGAGCGACAACACAAAACAGGTATCTTCATAGCATTGAAGCTCACCGGCAAGTACTGTTCATAAAATAATGCTTTCAGCAGGCAAAACTGTACCTGGCAGGGCCTACACGACCGCAGAGGCCAGATCTAGGGTGACCCAGAGTCCGCCGTGGGGTGTGAATGTGCATCCATTACCATGTTGGCACTACGGGGGCAGTCATAGAGCCCATCAATGTCGACTCAGGCACTATGTATGCAAAGGCTGTGGAACAATGGGGCACCTCCAGCAAATGTGCAAACGACCTGCGACTCACCACGTGGCAGAGTCAGGAGAGGACGACTGATCCAGCGAGGATCATGCTGAATGAGCAGGAGAGGCAACTCAACCTAGGATGAAGAGAAAGTATATGGGATACACACCTTCACCCCCAAAAGCCCTCCGATAACGTTAAAAGTTAAACTCAATGGCACGCCAGTCTCCATGGAACTGGACAAAGGGGCGAGTCAATCAGTAATGAGCCAGAAGGCATTCGAGAGGCTGTTGGGCGACAGAACACAACGACCCAAGCTGATCCAGATTCAGGCAAAGCTGTGCACCTACACCAAGGAACTGATACCAGTTATTGGTAGTGCAGACATAAGGGTGCAGTGCACGATTTACCACTGTGGATTGTTTCAGGTAATGGGCCAACGCTGCTTGGTAGAAGGTGGATGGGAAAGATTCGATGGAACTGGGAAGACCTCTGTGTACCTTCTCCAGCAAACGACGTCTCCCTTGCTCAAAGGCTGAGTAAGCCCCCACCTTCAGCTGAACCAGGCATCGAAGTGCAGATCCATTTGCAGATCCCCGAAGCACAGGCCACGAGGAGGTGAAGATTAACCGAGCAGCGGTACAGGCGCGGTACCCACCACCCAAAACCGACGACCGCTTCGCGACGATGGAAGAGGCTCCAGGTCGACCATGCAGAGTGGGACTCCGGCCGAAACGATCCAAATGCATCTTCCTGACGCCAGAGGAAAAATTCCTGGGGAGGAAGATCGCGGCAGTCGGCATCACGGACACGGACGAGAGTGTGCCCAGACCACGGAATGAAAGAGCACCCAGACCACGGGACGAGAGTGCATCCAGATCACAGGACGAAAGTGCGTCCAGATCACGGAACGAGAGTGCGTCCAGATCACGGGATGTCGCCGCAATAAAACATGTGTTGCTCAGCAAGGAAGACGACTGGGTTTGGGGAAAGAGTAAAGGGACGCCCGCTGAGAAGGCCAGGAACTCACTACGTTCCTATAAGTTGTTTGCACTGTGTAACCCATGTGAGCGCCCTTTTGCGGCTAATGATGTATTATCATATGGGATCGGGGGTACCTTACAACAAGCCAAAGTAGCGGGCGAACCCAACCGGTCGTATATATATCTGACAAAGTACTTATAGCAAATGATGTGTTATCACACGGGTCGGGCATGTTGTACAGCAAGCCAAAGTAGCGGGTGAACCCCAACCAGTTGTCTATGTATCTAACAAAGTATTTGTAGCAAGTGACATGGGGGTCGGGCGTGTTGTACAGCAAGCCAAAGTAGTGGGCGAGCCCCAACCAGTTGCACATGCATCCAATAAGTTAACCAAGGCAGTAGCCTGCGTTCACGGGACAAAAGAGACGTACCAAAGAGTGTCCCAATATTTGCTCGAGTCAGACAAGCTGCCAATCTCTCAGTTTTTGGAGAGCAAAGGCACTATTATCGATGCTTTGTTTCGAATATGTCTAACACTGTCTGTGCACTGTAACATGATCCGTCACGGGCCAGGCATTGAGAATGGCGTTGATGCCCTCAGTTGGCTACCGGGGTGGAAACGGCGCAGCCCACCGACCTGCTCGTTGTTATGGAAGTGCTAGAAAGTGAGGGGTCAACCGTAACGGTTCCCCAGTTTAGGACCTGGACCAACCAGGATCCCACGTTACCGCCTGCTAATGGCGAACCGCTGGACGGGATGTTGCAGCTTATCTGTCGCAAAGACGAAATGCTCATCCCATCACCCGGCAACGTTGCAAAGAAAGGCAGGGAAGCTACACACAGTCGATGGTCCGGGGCCCCCGTACCATGGCCTAGGATCCACAGGGACCATGCGGCCTCATCCCACTACTGAAAGTCTCAAGGCCATATTGGCCATCCTTGGCTTGCCAGACCTTAGGGTCAGCGACAATAGTCCGGAGCGGGCAGCCCAAATCATAAAGCCAAGCATCACACATGTCACGATAGACTCCCTACAGGCTATCCCGGGTGCTAAACAGTCACCGGACAGAATCACTCGGAGCCGAGCCTTCCGTTTGCTATCAGCAGAGAATGTACCAAGATCGCACGGTTCCCCCACGCGATATCAGAATAAATGATGTAGACCATGATCATGGCCCCAGATGGGCTGCTAGCACTGTATTAACCAAAGAGGGGAATGGAGTGTTTGTGATGAAAATGGAGTGCTTGTTGTGAAACCATGTAATGGGCAAATGCAGAAAGTATTTGGACCAGACCAAACTGCGAACTACAGATAAACTGGAACACCTGGCCCCCAGCGACCCACTAACACAATCGACCTGGCTGCTAACCACGAGGATGAACCCACCATGCCCGACAGTCCGATCAGACCAGCCACACGATCAGACCAACTCACCCATGCCAGGACTACAACTCAGGTGATCGACCCAGGAACGCAGAGCGCCAGATCGCCACAACTTGTAAATAACTTGTACATAAGACTTTGGGTTGGGGGGGGGGGGAAGTGATGTTATATATGTAAATCTCACCAATGTGTAAGACTTGCCACCAGGGGGCACACCTGTGGGAGACCTGTGCACCCTGGGCAAGCAGGTATAAAAGGTAATCTACCATGCTGCTTCCTCACTCTGGAGTCACATTAAAGAGACCAAGGTCACAACTGTTTGAGCTTACAATATAATCTTGTGGAGTTATTCTGAACTCAACATTACTCTGTGCCCTTCCTCACGGCCCAGTTTCAGAGTAGGATTGCTGATGTCTGGGAGTTGCTTGCCGGTCAGAGGTTCAGCTGGAGCACCGCGGTGTAGGCCGGGAAAAGGGAGACAATATACTTGGAAAGTGAACACCAACATTCAAGGATTACACTGGCAAAAGAAACTTGTCTTAATTCGGCAACGCCGACCATTAAATTAAGTTCCAACCACAGGTGACAGGCCCTGAGTGAGACAGCATCTCACCGACACCATTAGGTTCAACTCACCTGCACACATCAACTTTCGCCAATAAAACCCTCCGAGCACTAAACATTCGTCAAACCTTCAAAATTCGCCTGTGGTTTCAGCCACAGAACACCTACACTACCTGGGAAACGGGATTATGAACTGGAGTCAGGGAACACAAAGTATTTAAAAAGATATATTTCTTTTATCCCCTCATTTCAACCATTCTCTCGTCTCGGTTTGGTTACCCTACACCACCCCTTGCCAGTCCCTACGGATGTCAGATGGTGCTTTGGTGTTCTTTGAGGGAGGGTCTCACTGCGCTGACTCTTCCTCTGTGCCTGGGGGAAGTACCTCACCATCACTCAGGGCCCCGTGATATCCAGACCCCTCCCCTTCCTCCGACCGCACCCGACCCTGTGCACCTTAGTACTCCCAGAACGATTTTCTTCCTCCATCGATGAATGACACCCTTCTCTTCTGAAGGAAACATGTTGGGGTGTAAGGTATGGGTGGGTCAATAGATGGTCCCCTGCCTAAGAGGCCAGTCTCCATGTGCGGGTCCAGAAAGTGGGAGTTGGCAGGGCTTTTTAATCATGGGGGACATCACGGCCGAGCCCCAACCTGTTCTCCCCTGGCCACAAACATTTTACCAGCACTATGAATAACGACCAGGATCAGAAACCCTGTCTTACTTTCCATGTCTGGGGCGTGGAGTCATTTGTAATAATAGCATTGTCTACCTAGCTCAGTGGAATATTAGGCAGTACATTTTATCAATTGAGTGAATTAATTCTTCTCATAAAAAAAAGAACTTGGGACACGATATGCTTTAAGGATCCTCAAACAGTTGGAGCCGTGTGGCTTGACCCCGAGTGCTCTGCTGTGTTTAACTTCCCAAGTAGCCACAAGGCTGCAGTACTGACGCTGAGTGGCTGGCATTTAATTAAAATGTTCATCACAGAATCGCTGCCAGGATTGATTTCATTACATCTGTGGTTAAAAAGCCCCTCAGTGTTAATGCCTTTAATATTCCTCGCTGCTTTAAGCCAATTTTCAGGGACATGGTGCATCACCAATAGATGTGGGCACAGTGCCCCGAGAGGGTGCCAGGTGGGAGAGATGCTGTAAACCTGCACACACCTCGTCAATGATGCAAAAATAAATCGGCAAAATAAACCGGTCAGATCCTAATCCCCAATATTGCAAAACGCAAGCTATTATTCATAAACACAATTATTGAAACTGTAATATTGAAATCCTGTTGTCATGGTGCAGGAAGGAAGGAAGGAAGCAAAACAGATACATCGGCCTTTACATAACATGTTCTCATAGCTCTTCAAATTGCCTCACGGTCCTTCCCAAACAGTGATTACTTTGAAGTGTAGTGACTGCTGCTTTATCGGAACAGCCTTGCACATGCAACCAGCAATAAGATGAGTAAGCAGCTAATCTGTTTTTGTTGGTGGTATTGGCCAAGATACAAGGGCGGGGGGGAGAAATTCTCATAATTTGCGACTGCCGTTAGCGCCTCCGGGGATGGGGGGGGAGGAGCGGGGGCGCTAATGGGGCGCAAACCATTTCTCGCCCGGGGTGGGGGGGGGACACTACTGGCTCCCGTGAAATTGCGCGGGAGTTAGCGGATGTGCAAAACCGGGCCGCTGCACCTCCGCCGATGATGTAATCGGCCTGCGCAACACTCTATTTTCGCCCCGCGGCAGAAATATGGCCAGCATCTCGTGAAGTCGCCATGGATGGCAAAGGCAGCCTCACGGGTCGCGAACCGGGCCGCGCACCACTCGCGGGGCCAAATTTAAAGGAGGTGTGCAGCGTTATTTTGATTTTTCTTCCGACTTACCAGCCCATGCTCGGTCCGTGCCCCGATCATGCAGTCTGGCACTTTGTTTCAGTGGCAGGCTGCGGCCACAGCACACTGCATCCCCGGTGGCCTAGTATAGGCCTCTGAAAACTCTGCAGAGCTCACAGCAAGCCCGCCCCGTAACAGAAGGGGAGGGCCCTTGAATCATGTCAGGGCTACGTCGAGAGGCGATGTAGCGCTCCGAGTTGCGCACGCTTGGCGCTGATGAGCTGCTCCTGACATTGCGCTCCACTTCCTCTCAGGGGCGATAACCCAAATTTCGCTTCTGGGCAGGACTTCCGCGCTGGGCACAGAATGTCCCGCCTTGCAAAGGTTACTGCCTCCAAAAGGGGAAATACGCAATTTCTGCCCCAAGGAGTCCCTGCTCTTCTGCCAGTAACGCCACAGGATTTTTAAAGTCAACCTGAACTGCAATTTTGCACTGCCTCAGTGTTGTATTGGAGTGTCAGCCCAGGTTACGTGTTCAATTCCTGGTGTAGAGTGGAAATCAAACCTTCTGACTCAGCGCCAATAGTGCTACGAACTGAATCAGCTTATTGCGGAGAAATATTTCTAAAGTCATCAGAAACTAAATCAAAGTGACAGAGTTCAGTGTCGAGCTCTCCTCTTTTATACTGCTTCACTATTGCACTCTCACCTCAAGCTGCAAGGAGCACTGCTTCTGCAGAGCCACATTAATCTGCAGCGTCAGAAACAACACAACACTGAAATCGGAAATGTTTCGAAAATAAATTAATGATTTGACACAGCTGGGACACCCTGAGCACAGTTATTCATCACCACAATTCACACGGAGATGTAGGATGCTATGTTTCTGTGGCGCACACATATAGTTTATGCAGAAAAGTCCTGGAATTTAACAACACTGTGGAAGCACCTTCATCACACGGACTACAGCATTTCCAGAAAAAGGCTCAGCGCCGCCTTCTGATGGGAAACTCGGGATGGGCAATACATGCCAGCATTGCCAATGACACACACAACTCAAAAAATCACATTAGAAATTACTAGTTATTTATACGTGAATTATAGATAGAGTCAATTATTTAGTCTCTCGGGAGGTGGCCCGGTCTCTCGGGTGGTGGCCCGGTCACGAGGGCACTGGCCCTGTCCAGCACTATGTACCATGACCCTTCATCTGATATCTCGCATTAAAAAATAATTCTAAAGTGATCAATACTTTTGCAATTAAATTATGCCTTTTTTATATTCCTGCAATGCGGTCAACGCCCAGCATCAGAAGCCTTCTTCTTGAAATGCTGCAGTCCCTGTGATGAAGGTGCTCCCACACAGTGCTGTTAAATTCCACGATTTTTCTACATAAAATGTGTGTGTGTGTGTGTGTGTGTGTGTGTGCGTCCTGCATTCCTGTGCGAATTGCGGTGATGAATACCCAACAACTGTGTTAAGCCAATGCATGGGATCCATATTTCCCCTCGGTCTTCCGTCTGCTGCCCCAACCCCGACCTCAGTCCTGGCTTCTAATTCCAGCTCGCTGAATCAGCGTGGTTACATTTTGACATATGATTTGCATCATGCTGCAAGCACGCATAACGTTCCTGGCTGGCTCAGAGGCCTCGATTTTAACTCTCCCTCCCTCCCACTCCTTCGCCCACCTGCTGGAAACCAGGCTTGGGGGCAGTTAAAATGGAGCAGGAGACCACCACTCCTTTCCTGCCCTGAGATGACGGACTGCAATTTTAAATTGAAGTTTGCAAGGACCCCTGCCCCAAGATGGCGGGGTCCTCTTTAAATATGCCAGGCGGGCTGTAATCAGGGCCCAATATACAATTTCAACCCGAGGCCTGAGCAGGGGAGCAGTGGTGACTTCACCGCCACATCAAAGCCGCGGGAGCTGGATAGAGGGTTAGGGAGATAAAGCATTTTTAATTTTGTTTCCTTGCTGGGCCGGAAGGAGCAGGAGTGGTCTCACAAAGTTATCTCCCCATCCCCTGATCGTGGTCACATCTGATCCAACTTCCCCCCCCTCCCCCACCACCCCACCCCTAACCTCTCACCACTCACCTGACTGCCAGGGTCTTTGCGGTGACCTCCTGCAGCTCGAATTCCAGCTCCCACCCGCTGGCCAGGCAGCAATTCCGAACCTGAATATTTAAATGAGGCTCGGGGGTCTCGGTATGTGAGTTTGTTGCTCACCCAGGTTCCCCGAGCACGCACCGATCACGCCCCCAGTTAAAACTGCGGCAGAGTATATTTAGCCTTTTTTTAAAAAAGTATACTACTTCAGGGAGCAGCAGGAGAGTGATGTCATCAAGGTCCAGGTCGCTGGTCAGGTACAGCAGGAGCGGCGAGGTCGGGGCGAAGGAGCGGCGAGAGATTGTGGAGGGATGTGATCGGGGCCCGGAAGAGGTGCGAATTCAGGGTCAGGGGCCCAGGGGCAGCATGGTCCAGCCCACAATGCAATATGTGTGCGCACTAGGTCCGTGCAGCAGAGCTTGGTCTCCAGTCGTCTTGGTTAACCCTTGCCACTGGACCAAGACCTAGCTCTGTCAAGCCCGTGTGGTGGCTGGTGTGCAACGGCCACCACACGTTTAAAAAATCCGCGCACAGGCATCTTCCACCCTTCAATATGTAGTTCAAGATCTGGAATATTAGGTCCTTCATTGAAACACCTGCGCATTCATCCTTTTTTGGCGTGGAAGCAAGTCATCCTCATTTTGAGGGACTGCCTATGAGAGTGAAATCGAAAAGTCCTCTATAGTACAACCCTGTACCTCTGGTCCATTAAATGCATATTGCAGGTTGATTTGGGAAATGAAGAGAGCTTTCAATCAACATACACAGGAGGCTGGGTCTCCAACAGTCTGACAGGAGAGCAGCATATGGAGGCCTGACAGTCTGCCCAACTTCTCCCAACACCCACGTTACTTGCAGAGCGAACTTGTTCAGCAATCCTACCTGCGCTGGGAGGGTATGTGACACGGCCGTTGGGGAGTACGGTCCTCCCAGGTCGTTCCGCAGGAGGTTGTCGCTGTGCATCTTCGTCTTGAGACACGTGATATAGCGGTTACAGAAGTCTTTGCAAAGCTCATTGACCTTCTCCAGCTCCAGCAGGTGGATCCGCAGAACCTGAATGGCCTTTACCATCTGCAACGGAGAGAGAAAGGCTGTCAGTTTTGTCAGTTTCAGCTCAGTCATTGCTTCTTATTGGGGGGACAGCCCATTTCACACACTGCACATTTCCAACAGCCGGCCCACAAAACAGGGTCCTGCACCAAGTGTGGAGCCACATTGTGGAGAACATCACTGCTTCACCTGCCTGCGGTGCATTCTCAATAGGATGTCATCACTGCCACTTGCTTGTGCTCAGTAGCCATGCTACACAACTTTACTCCCAGAACTCTCAGAAGAAAATGCAACGTTTGTTCTATTGATCACTCAAAATTATTCAAAGAGAGGCATTTATTCAACCACACAGTACAAGATTACAACATCCTACTCAGATTACAAGAACTCAAACATGCACCACCTTTTGTCATACAGACCAAGACGGTCCCAGTTTTAATTTTTGGTTAGCTGGTTTCAGATAGCGCACTAAAAATAATTTCAGTGAGGAGAAAATCAGCCAGTTCCTGCTCTTGATCTTTGTCCACTGGAAGAGAGTGTGCGTGTATGTGTACGTAAACATGTAGGTGTACGCATGTGCACATGTACGCCCGTGCGTCTGTCTGCGAGTGCATACACACTCTGATGTTGTGATGTGCCCCTCCAGTAAAATCTCCTGCCAACATTCTCTAGCTAGGGTGATGCGGTAAGAATAACCTTGGGTGAGTTACCAGAAGGTTGCTGGAACTGTGGGGTAGGAATGGTAAAATAAAACACATTCCCACCCATTCCTCACCTGACATCGTGTCAGAAGCCTATTGTCTCCTTAAAACCAGTCAGTGCTCCCGAACATAACTTAGTTATTTCCAGGACACATCATATAAAAAGGGACTGTAATTAGCACTGTAGTATTACACGCATCATAGGAGCAATTATATGGCATTAGTCAAGAATCTTTCTGGTCTCTATTGTATCATTGCTACTGTTTATCCTCCGTATGTTCTTCTTTCCTCCTAAGCACTACCTACATGGTTCTACAGATTCTTTCAGCGTTGAAAAGACTCGTTGTACCACCTTTGATTCTAGCTCAAAACTGAACTATTTCAGTCACCCCTTCCTCCTACAATCAAGAGGCTTTTAATACTCAAGCTCACCATCACCTGATTCTTACTATCTGATTAACCCCAACTTCTCTTTTGCTCTTCTTAACCTGGGTTGGTTTTTTTGTTGTTCTCAAGATCGGTGTTACACTAGCAAGTCTGCATTTACTGCCCATCATCACTTGCCCTGAGGTGGTGGTGGTGAACCTACTTTCTGAACTGCTCCCTGCCAATGTTACGACAACCGAGTAGCATCCCAGACCCCATCAGAGGGCACCGAGACAGCAATGTGGTGTGGGTCTGGGAACCACATGTAAGCCAGACTGGGTAGGGTTACCAGCTCCTTTCCCTGAAGGGCACTCGTCAAGCAGTTGGGTTCCAGCCCATAAATGACAGTTATTGATTCACGACTTCCCAAGGTGGGATCCAGTACTATAATCATTACAATACTACACCCTGGTGTACTGCACTGTGGGCCTTGACCCTTCACCTAGGTTTCTTAATACAAATAAAACTTATTTCTTCAAGACATTGGACAAGTGCAGCCATAAAAAAAGAAAAGATTTGCATTTATATTTCATGACCTCAGGATGTCAAAAAGCTATTTACAGCCAATGAAGTACAGTTGAAGTGTAGTCACTGTTATAATGCAGGGAAATGCGGCAGGCAATTTGCGCACAGCATGCTCCCACAAACAGCAATGTGATAATGACCCGATAAGTTAGTGATGTTAGTGGAGGGATTAATAATGGCCAGGACATCGGGGAGAACTCCCCTGCTCTTCTTCAAAGTAATGGGATTCTTTACATCGTCTTGAGCGGGCAGACAACTCAGTTTAACGGCCCATCTGAAGGACAGCATCTCGACACAGCAGCTCTCCCTCAGTACTGCAATGAAGTCAGTTGGGATTTTGCGATCAAGTCTCTGGAGTGGGATTTGAACCCATGATCTTCTGACTCAGAGCTGAGTGTGCTGACACCTTCACATGTTTAACGTGTAAAGGCAGTGGAGCTATCAGGGCCCGATGCAAATCACACAAACAAGATCAGGTATGAGCAAACCACTTTTTATTGGGTGTGCAGTGGGATTTTAATGAGTTAATTGTGCAGAGCATAATCTGTCCGGAGATAATACCTGACTCAGGCTCCAGATTTGATATCTGTGCATTCCGGGTAATAAAACTCCCATATTCGATCCCCACAAAACAAAGTAGGCAAGCGAGACTGAGCAAGAAGCTTTGGATCAAATTCCCCCTACAGTAAAGCAGGGATTAAACATAGCTCCACAGCTACAACCCGAGAGAGAGGAAGGAGCTTGTTGTTTAAGTCACTGTACAAGGGCATGGGGGGAGGGGGCAATGAATAAATATGCCAATTACTGCAGCTCATTTGTGCAAAGATTCTCATTTACTGCCCTGCTGCAGTATATCTGTCCTGATAAAGACCTACAGTCGGATGTAAAAATTGAACGGGTCATAAAAAATACAGATGCAAAATTAATTGACTTCACAGTGCTTTCTGGCTGATTTGGCAGATAATGATGAATTCTGACCTTTTCTAATTACTCTGCGAACGTACAGCCCCGTGGAAAGCCCAGCGATTATGAAATATGACAGGCTGTCCGAACCATTGCAAATATTACCAGCTACCTTTTTCCTTTTACACTGCAACAACCCCAGGCACTTTCTGTTCTCTCCCCTCGCCCCCTCCCCCACCCGCCCTGTCAGCAGTCTTTGCACCTTTCTGTGCTGATCCTAGCAACACGTGCAAGGTAAATCCTGAATACTACTGCAAATTAAACGCTGACAGTAGCACGAGGGGGGGGGGGGGGTGGTCACACGTAGGTAAGTGCTTTTCCAGCATTGCTTGTGGGCCAAGAGGAACTAGAGTGCTGCTATCTTTCTCCCTTCCTGCGATCCATACTTCAGCCTCTCCCTCTCCCCTGTGGTCGGTAAACCACTATCCAATCGGCATTCGGCCGACACTCCGATCCGATCTTCAACCCCCCACCCCCACAACCATGATCCAAGCTTCAGCCCTCCTTCGATACGATCTTCAGCCCTCTCCCCCATGATCTTCAGCCCTCTCCCCCATGATCTGATCTTAAGCCCCCCACCACGCATTCGGCTGACTCCCAGCGATCCGATCTTCAATCCCCCGCACCCCCCCAGTGATTGGTCAACCCCCTCCCCGTGATCAGCCTTCCCTCGCGATCCGATGCCGACGCACAATCTCTTCCCCCGTGCGATCTCTTCCTCCCTCTGGTCCCATGTTGCGGCCTTCTACTGCAGGTCTTCCCGCTCAATAGCCGGCCCCGCCTACCAATCTAGCCAATTGCTGGGCGGGAAATGGAGAAAAAAATTCAAACGGGGATGTTGCCGTCAACTTCGGCAGCACCTCCGCATTCCCTGTATTCCTGAGTTTCCCGGACACGAAAAGTTACCCCTGCTCCCTCCCCTCAAATGTCGGGGCCATAGTGACTGAATACAGCAACTTCCCAGAGCATGAAAAATCCGAATCAACTCTATTAAGCACTCATCATCATCATCATAGGCAGTCCCTCGAGTCGAAGATGACTTGCTTCCACGCCAAAAAGCTCACAGGTGTTTCAATGAAGGACCTAATATTCCAGGTCCTGAACTAAATCTTGAAGGGTGGAAGATGCCTGTGCGTGGATTTTTTTAACATGTGGTGGCCGTTACACACCAGCCACCACGCGGGCTTGACAGAGCTAGGTCTTGGTCCAGTGGCAAGGATTAACCAAGACGACTGGAGACCAGCTCTGCTGCACGGACCTGGTGCACACATATCACAGTGTGGGCTGCCCCTGGGCCCTCGGTTCTCCTGGGCCCCGATCACATCCCTCTGCAATGTCTTGCCACTCCTTCGCCCTGACCTCACCGCTCCTGCTGTACCTGCCCACGCTCCAATCAGCGACCTGGATCTTGGTGACGTCCAATCCAGTCGCCCTCTTCGCTGCCGTTGCTCTCCTGCTCCAGCACCTACTGCTCCCCGGAGTGATATGCCGCCACGCTGCTCCTTCTGCTCCCCGGCCTGCTCCGGTGGTGCTCGCAGGCCGGGGGCCGCGCAGACTGCAGTAAATAAGGACAAATGGCTGTTGGCCTCCAAGTGCCATTAATGGGGTGAATGAACCCACCTGAGTGGGGAAAGCAATCTTCTGAGGTAAATGCCATCGCCTCAATTGGGAGTGAACCTTGCTACATGGTGACCTGGGTCCTCGTGTAAACAGAGCAAAATGTTCTACAATCTTGGGAATTGTGTTGGCTGATTGGACGCCCTTACTAAACCAATTGTACAACATAACCGCACTATTAGTTAGATATCCCCCGTCCACTCTTTCTTTCTCCCCCACCCACCCCCTCGCCTCGCTCTCCCTTCCATCACATGCACACAATACTGACACTGCCTGAAGCAACATTTTTTGCATGTTGCCATGCTTTCTTTTGAAAGCCACTAACAGATAATTAAATGTTACATTTACCCTTCGGGTCTCATTAATATTCATCAAGCAAACAGTAATAGTGCTGAGGAGAAGCATCAGCCAATGACTGCAGAAACACCTATGTAGGAAAACTCCAATTTAAAGAGAGCTTAAATCGTGCACTTGTGGTCACAACCCAAAAATGTTTTCCAATAAAAAAACTGCCAATCAGCCTCTGCGTTTACCGTTTGTGTAATAATCCACAGTTAACACCCCAGGATCACAGCGAATATCACTGCCAGAATGAGCAATCATTAGTGTCACTGTTGGTATGCTCAAATCCACAGCCTACAAGTCCCAGCTTTGAGCCCTAGGTGCTCAGTACTGAGAGCTCATCATCTCCGATTTACACTTCTTTCAGCTGGTGCCAGGCGGAAAAGAGAATATTCAAAGACAGGAGAAGGGCAGCGGGTGCACTTTGGGAACCTCCCCTTGTCAATGACCCATCAAACAACGGAGCTAGCGATACTCAGCTCCTGCGCCACATGAACAACATGGCTGAGAGACCGCGCCAAAATAAATGAGCAAAATGTCTGTGTGAATTGAGCAACATTAATCAGTCGCTCAACCACTAATCTGCTGACATTCCGCCTACGTGAATCGGGTTACTTTAATGTTCCATATCTTTGGAAGTTAATGAGTTAATCCCAATCTCCAGAAGATGTTCGAACCCCCTAAATTAAATTGGAACTCATTTCCCATGATTTGTTACCCTCTTTGTAACGGAGTTGCAAATTGTTATTGTGGCTGCCCCATCGCTGAAACCACGTCGTTAGAATCTGCATTGTCTGCAGGGATGCTACAACTGATGTAATGTACCTGAGCTAGCGAGTGGGAAATAAAGAAATCAGACAAGGGTTAGATTTCCGATCACTAATGCTAATCTCTGTGGAAAAGCATACTAGTATAGATACTCAGTGAGAATAAATTCAGGCATGTACTGACCCCCTTGGTTGAATAGCCAGCCGTTCCTCACTGTCTAAAGTTCCCACAAGAAGAATAGCCACTCAGGCAAAATATTAGAGGCCACAACACAACAAGGAGTCGGTGTCTTCAACAAGGGAAGGGATTAAGTTGAGATGGGAAAGAGACTGCCCTTCCAGACAAATGCTGACCATTGGGAGTGAGTAATTACACAGGGCGTGGCCCTGATAACATTTCCCATACCTCGGGAGCCTCTTAGCAATAAGAGCAGACATTGACGATGAAATTCAACACCGCCTCCAGTGCGCCAATGCAGCCTTCAGCCACCTGAGGAAAAGAGTGTTCGAAGACCAGGCCCTCAAGTCTGCCACTAAGCTCATGGTCTACAGGGCTGTAGTAATACCCACCCTCCTGTATGGCTCAGAGACATGGACCATGTACAGCTCAAGTCGCTGGAGAAATACCACCAACGATGTCTCCGCAAGATCCTGCAAATCCCCTGAGAGGACAAATGCACCAACGTTAGCGTCCTCGACCAGGCCAACATCCCCAGCATTGAAGCACTGACCACTTGATCAGCTCCGCTGGATAGGCCACATTGTTTGCATGCCAGAAACGAGACTCGCAAAGCAAGCGCTCTACTCTGAACTCCTTCACGGCAAACGAGCCAAACATGGGCAGAGGAAACATTACAAGGACACCCTCAAAGCCTCCCTGATAAGGTGCAACATTCCCACTGACACCTGGGAGCTCCTGGCTAAAGACAACCCTAAGTGGAGGAAGTGCACCCGAGAGGGCGCTGAGTACCGCGAGTCTCATCGCTGACAGCATGCAGAAATCAAGCGCAGGCAGCAGAAAGAGCGTGCGGCAAACCAGTCCCACCCACCCCTTTCCCTCAATGACTATCTATCCCACCTGTGACAGCGAATGTGGTTCTCGTATTGGACTGTACAGCCACCTAAGAACTTATGTCAAGAGTGGAAGCAAGTCTTCCTCGATTCCGAGGGACTGCCTATGATGATGTGGTCCAACTCCAGAGCAAAACAGGGTAAGACTAGAGAGAGAGAGAGAGAGAGGAGTCGATAGTCTGACTCTGTAGCACGTCTGCCAACAGGGTACACATCATGGGTTACGTTAGGAGCAAGACACTCTTACACTGAATACGGGCATAATAGGTAATAGGCATCTCATGACCAGAGGCTTTGCCTCAATGGCAATTCATTTTTCCCCTTCAATGTTCTTCAATATCAGGAGTTGAGGGAAGGCTTCCATTGAAAGGCCTTAAATTCATTCATAATGGAGCGTCTAGTTACAGTGATTCATTTTAGTGATTAAAAAAGTATTAGAGAACCTGTGACCCACATGAAAGGAATACAAGAGAATGTTTTAGCGCCCATTACATTTTTACTTAGCTCCTCATTTACATGGGAAACACACTGTATTTTTAGCCATCAATAGTCACCAAAGATTAACGCACCAAGCTGTCTATTTCTGGATCATCGCTGAAGAAGGGTTTGTGCTCCTGCTCCTGCTGGTGAACGAAGTTCTCTATGTCGACGTCGAAGCTTGCCGAGGTAATGCACTCTGACCCCTGTGTGGCCTGCTCACATTTCTCAAACAGGAGAGCGAGGAGTGGAAAGAGCGGATGTCTAGGGAGGGGTGGAAAAAAAAAAGAATTGAAATGGTCAACTTTTACTCACTATATCAACTGAACAAGAATTGGGGATCAAAAGTATTCATACAACTAATGTGGAGATATTCAGGGATTGGAATCAAGTTCAGTGACCGCACATATAATTTAAAATTGAAACAATGAATTATCACAACCATGACCAATGCTTCCCTCAGTTTGATGGTCTCAATCCAATTCCGAGAAGAAATGGACCCACAGCATTTACTGGCGATCGCAACGATAACTTTTATCAGCTTGCACTCTACACATAATTGCAGGACTATGGGTATAATGTATGCACCTGTGAGTATGCTCAAAGGCTGGGAGAGGCTTAGCCAGTCACGTGATGTTCACATGGCTCAATAAAACCCCAGTCCATTGGGTCTGGGTCACCCACGATGAGATGTGTGGTCGTGAGCCTGGTGGATGAACCGGTAATGTGTAGTGTGATTGTTAAACCTTTTCTAATAAACCAACTGGTTCTTAATAGCAATGTTTGCATTCTTAAGCAAAGAACCCATGAAGCAAATACATTACACTGGGGAAAGAGCAGGGGGAGTGGGACTAATTGGATAGCTCTTTCAAAGAGCCAGCACAGGCACGAAGGGCTGAATGGCCTCCTTCTGTGCTGTCGATTCTCAATGGTGGGGTAAAGAAAGTGGAGAATGAGTGGGCTGGGCCCCAAGGCTGGTGATCGCTTGGACAAGATGGGGATAGCTTGAATAACATTCAAGAGAACCTTGAAATTGGTGGAGCGCTGGGAGCTAGCAGATCTAAACAAGGATGTGGGCGATAGATGTGCGAGAGATGACTTTAGTAAACTGCTGCTCAGTTCCTTTTCGCTACTCTCTTACCAGAACCGGAAAATAGTTCCAGCAGTGGTTTTGCAAAGAATAATCCTCGGTTGGACAACTCGTGGTTAATAATTACTAGAGAACATTTATCACCAACATCTCCCCATCAAAGATGGGAGAGCATTCACAACACAATCAAAATGTCAGCAGAAGTTACAGACCGGCAAATGTCGTTATAAACAGTAAATTAGAAGGGCAAAGTGTTTTTGGTGCTTGCAAGCTATTGTCAACGTATGTACTTTCCTAATTCTAGATGTTGAGCCATTTTTTATATGGCATAAAGATCTTGCACAAATGAGAACTGCTGTCAATTTAATTTATCTGCTGGATCTAGAATCTGATGATGGATAGTTCACTTGTATATTTGGTTAAAATCTAAAAACAGATTCCCAGTATGTTTTTAAATTGTCACATTATTTCCACTTCCACTTTTTAGGCTACAGATTACTGCTGCTCTATTAGGAGACAAACATATAACATGTTCTGGTGACAGTACTCTCCATTTTAGCTGATATTTTGCCTGTTGATTTTAATGGTTCTGATAAAATACCATCCAGAGGAATGTTGTCAAAAGTCATTCCTAGCCTTTTAAATCGCTCTAACCGCACATCCTACTCCAGCCTCTGATATGGCACATGCTCCTCCTAGTCTTCATCTATGTGCGGCCCCTCAGGAATGTCAGTTCCTGCCCGCGCACTGACAACATTCATTCTCTAACATTATCGCTAACTCCATGGCTACTGCTGTTCTAACCAGCTGCCTAATCAATATCAAATTCTAAACCAGTTGAAACATCTCAACAGTTCAACATCAACAAGACAGAATCCATCTCGTTTGGTTCTCACCGGAACTCTTCTTCCAATGGTTCCACACCCTCTCTAACTCCTCCCACCATCCTTTCCCCCCATGATCCCTTACCTCACGATTCTGGTAATCAGAACATGTTTCATTGCTCAACGCCAACCTCCCTCACGTTCATCAGTGCAAAGTAAAAAGAAATGTAGCTTAAATATTATATTGGAATGCAGCCCATTCATCCGAAGTGAGAGATTAAACCAAGCAGGAGCGAGGCACAAGTAAGGCGGGCTCTTCTGTCTTGTGATGAGAGTTTGAATAGTCCAGTGTGTCAGAACATTATCCTCCCAACTTTGGAATCTGCTCTCTGAGTCCTGTGCAGACTGAGGACGGAAAGTCTCTCTATAACGGATCTTACAGATTCTGATTGAATTGAGTTAGCAATGCCAAACCGTTCTCAATGGGCATGAGTTGACAGCATGCCTCCATCTCCTTCCCTCCCGCAATAAAATCCAGTAATGACATAATCACATTTAATAGAGAGCTGTAACTCCTACTAAACTGAATTTCTCATTCCACTGAATCACGTTTATTGCAAAATCCGACAAAGGCTCCCAACAGGCTCTAACTTTATCAGTGGAATTCCAGACTCACATTCCAGCTGCCAGGAACAGCTGCCCGAGCTGAAAGTACTTTCTCAGTGCCCTATTAGATGGGTTCAGCTGACACCAACACAGATGCAGTTCTATAATACTTTACATCCACTCTAGAAAGCACAGAAGGTGTTTACAATGGCTGTAAAAGCTTGAAACACCAAGTTTAGCAGATTAGCTTGCTTCCTGAAATAATGTTGGTGAAATATGTTTAAGTAAACTTCAGAAGTGATCCACAACCTTTCCTGGAACCCATTTGATCCGATCAAGCAAAAGTATGAATCAAAATCTAACTGATCACTCTGTGAACTATATTAATCACTTCTGCCCTCCACCTTTTGCTCCTTATACCCTGTATCTTCATATTCTCATCATCACCAAGACCGCCTACTTCCATCTCGGTAACATTACCCATCTCCGCCCCTGCCTCAGCTCATCTGCTGCTGAAACCCTCAGCCATGCCTTTGTTAGCTCTAGACTCTCCATTATTCCTCCAATTCTCTCCTGGCTGGCCTCTCACCTTGCACCCTCCATAAAGTTGCGCTCATCCAAAACTCTGCTGCTCATATCCTAATTCGCATCGAGTCCCATTCACCCATCCTGGTCTGGCAAATCCTTAACTTCAAAATATTCATCCTTGTTTTCAAAATTCCTCCATGGCCTCGCCCCTCCACATCTCTGTAACCTTCACCAGCCCTCCGAGATTCTGCGCTCCTCCAATTCAGGCTACTTGAGTATCCCCTATTTTTTTTAAACAGGTCCACCATTAGTAGATTAGGTCCTAGGCTCTAGAATTTCCCCCCTAAACCTCTCTCCTACTTTAAGACACTTCTTAAAGTTTTTTGACCAAGCTTCTGGTCACCTGTCCTAATATCTCCTTATGTGGCTCGGTGTCAAATCCTGTTTGATATCGCTCCTGTGAAGTGCCTTGGGATGTTTTATTACATTAAAGACGCTGTGTAAATGCAAGTTATTGTTGACTGTACTTCAAAAATAATCATTGGTTGTAAAAGTGCGTTAGGATGTCATAAGGAAATGAAAGGCATTATATAAATTAAAATTCTTTCTTTCCTCTCCTTTCAAAAGATTTTTCAGAAAACAAAAGCAATTAGAACCTACATACAAGCTTCAAGAGTTTGTAGCCTGAAAAGTCCACCACTAGAAAACTGAACTGATGAGACAAGGTGAGGGTGGGGGAAGAGGAGGAACATCAGAGCCCCCGCACACCTGCCACTCGGGGAATGGGTGACCTTATTTTTCAATTTTATTTCAAGCACCGTCTTTCCACAACTGCTGATTCCAGACTTTCATTCCCCTCATGCAGTTACAGCAGATGTCAATGACACTATGTAATTGCTCAATTTTCCTCTATATTATGCAGTTTAATATCTGCATTTTATATCAGAAAACACCAATACCAGCAAACACAGCACAGCCCACCCCCAAGGTAGGTCAGGACTTCCATCAAAATATTTAGGTTACATTTCAGAAAAATATCATCATCATCATCATAGGCAGTGCCTCGGAATCGAGGAAGACTTGCTTCCACTCCCAAAGTGAGTTCTTTGATGGCTGAACAGTCCAATATGAGAGCCACAGACCCTGTTACAGGTGGGACAGACATTCGTTGAGGGAAGGGATGGGTGGGGCTGGTTTGCAGCGCGCTCCTTCCGCTGCCTGTGCTTGATCTCTTCACATTCAACGCCCTTCCGGATGCACTTTCTCCACCTCGGAAGGTCTTCGGCCAGGGTCTCCCAGGTGTCAGTGGTGATATCGCACTTTACCAGGGAGGCTTTGAGGGTGTCCTTGTAATGTTTCCACTGCCCACCTTTGGATCGTTTACCATGAAGGAGCTCCGCATAAAGCAATTGCTGAGGGAATCTCGTATCTGGCATGCAAACTATGTGGCCTGCCCAGCGAAGTTGATTGAGTGTGGTCAGTGCTTCAATACTGGGGTACCCCCAGTACTAGGTCCCGTGTTTTTTGTGGGACCTGAGCCTTAAGCCATCTGTAATGTTGTTTTGCAGCTCCCGAGTTGGGTTGTTGCTTGAGACTCAGAAATGCTTTGCGCTTGCGATCTATTAGTTCTTCGATCTCCTGATCAGAAAAATAACAACTACAACACTAAAGCAAAATACTGCAGATGCTGGAATCTGGAATGAAAACAGAAAATACCGGAAATCTCAGCAGGTCAGGCAGTATCTGTGGAGAAAAAGCAGAGTTAACGTTTCAGGTCGATGACCCTTCGTCAGAACTGGAGAGTGTTCGAAAAGAACAGATTCTGAACAAGCAGTGAAAGGGGGAAGGGAAGAAAGTACAAAAGGGAAGGTCTGTGATAGGGTGGAAGACAGGAGAGATTAGAGAGACAAAAGGGATGATGGGCCAAATTCAAATGGTAATGCCAGGAGTTAGAAAAACATTAGGGTGTGAATGGTGGGATAATGACCAACTGCCATTAGAGACAAGGAGAAAAAAAGAAACAGGCTTCGGGGTTCGGGGGGGGGGGCGAGGGGCAAAGATTGGCAGCTGTTACACTCTGAAATTATTGAACTCGAGTCCAGAAGGCTGTAAAGTTCCTAAACAAAAGATGAGATGCTGTTCCACGAGCTTGCGTTGAGCTCGTTGGAACAGTGTAGGAGGCCGAGGACGGAGAGGTCAGAGTGGGAATGGAGTGGAGAATTAAAGTGACAGGCGACCAGAAGCTCAGGGTCACACTTATGGACTGAACGGAGGTGCTCCGCAAAGTAGTCACCCAATCTCCGCTTGGTCTCCCCAATGTAGAGAGACCACAAATAATGAGAACATATCAGCTGGTCTTGTGCTACTCTCTTCCATTCACCCACAGGCTCCCTGATCCATGACCCACCCTGCATAGTGCCTCCTCTGACAAATTATCCGCAATCTTTCACTGCATGTCTTTGAGGCTCTTTATTATTTGTTAATGGCCCAGTCAAGACCAACAATCAATATCAAAATAATCAGGAGCTACTGTGAACCACTGGATTATACTGAAGACATAAAACAAAATCGTTAGGAGTGCCGGTGACTCACTTGGTACATGTCACTCTTAGAGATAAATGCAATTCCATTTATTTATTTATCTATTTCAATATTTAAAATCTCAAGGCTCACTCTTCACATTTTCTGGATGTTGATAAGAAAGAAATACTTGGATTTATATAGCGCCTTTCATGACCCCGGACGCCTGAAAACGCTTTACAGCCAATGAAGTACTTTTGGAGTGTAGTCATTGTTGTAATGTAGGAAACGCGGCAGCCAATTTGCACACAGCAAGCTCCCACAAACAGCAATATGATAATGACCAGATAATCTGTTTTTTTGTTATTTTGATTGAAGGATAAATATTGGTCAGGATACCAGGGATAACTCTCCTGCTCTTCGAAATAGTGCCATGGAATCTTTTACGTCTGCTTGAGAGAGCAGACGGGGCCTCGGTTTAATGTCTCATCCAAAAGATGGCACCTCAAGACAGTGTAGAACTCCCTCAACACTGCATTGGAGTGTCAGCCTAGATTTTGTTGTGCTCAAATCCCTGGAGTGGGACTTGAAACCACAAGCTTCTGGCTCAGAGGCGAGTGTGCTACCCACTGAGCCATAAGTTGACACTTTAGCCCTGAAAACAGCAAGTTAACAGATCTCAGTTATTATTTCAAAATGAAACTTTTGCCTCGTACATATTCTGCTGCCTGTTCTCCTTTGTTCGTATGTGTAGGAGCATCAGAACATAACGACTGGGATCAATCATCTTTAGTATCTATTGTGTTTTGAACTGAGAAACCCAGGTGAAGGACTAAGGCCCACAGGATATCAAGGTTGAAAAGAGGAGACGGGAAGGAGGTAAATCAATAGTCAGGTGATGCCAAGTGTAGGCTTCAAAAGCCTGTAGGCTGTTGCAGAACACTACTAATGGAGTTTCACTATTTTGAGGTCCTGGGAGAGTATAAGCTAGGCCCAACAATAACCCAATGATCTTAAGAGCAAGAAGAATGTTCATAAAAATAAATATGGCTCTTAAATAAAATGGTTCTCCTCAAAGTTCATAAGAATCATAGAAATTTACAAGCAGTGAAGTCTTGCTACAGTTATACAAGGTATTGGTGAGGCCACACCTGGAATACTGCATGCAGTTTTGGTTTCCATATTTATGAAAGGATATACTAGTTTTGGAGGCAGAGAAGGTTCACTAGATTGATTCCAGAGATGAGGGGGTTGACTTATGGGGAAAGGTTGAGTAGGTTGGGCCTCTACTCATTGGAATTCAGAAATTTGAGAAGTGATCTAATCGAAATGTATAAGATTATGATGGGGCTTGACAAGATGGATGCAGAGAGGATGTTTCCACTGATAAGGGAGACTAGATCTAGAGGTTATAATCTTAGAATAAAGGGCCGCCCATTTAAAACTGAGATGAGGAGAAATGAGGGTTGTAAATCTGTGGCATTCACTGCCTCAGAGAGCTGTGGAAGCTGGGTCATTGAATAAATTTAAGACCGAGATAGACATTTTCTTAAACGATAAGGGGATAAGGGGTTATGGGGAGCGGGCAGGGACATGGACCTGAGTCCATGATCGGATCAGCCATGATCGTATTAAATGGCGGAGCAGGCACAACCTGCTGTATGGCCTACTCCTGCTCCTATTTCTTATGTTCTTATGGAAGAAGGTCATTTCAGCCCATCGTGTCCGTGCCAGCCAACAAAGAGCTACCCAGCCTAACCCCACTTTCCAGCTCTTGGTCTGTAGCCTTGTAGGTTACGGCACTTCAAGTGCACATCCAACTACTTTTTAAATGAGGTGAGGGTTTCTGCCTCTACCACCCTTTCAGACAGTGGGTTTCAGACCCCCACCACCATCTGAACGAAGAACTTTCCCCATAAATCTCCTCTAAACCTCCTAGCGATTACTTAAAAACTATGCCCCTGGTTGTTGACCCCTCTGAAAAGGGAAATAGGTCTCTTCCTATCCACTCTATCTAGGCCCCTCATAATTTTATATGCCTCAGCCTATTCTGTTCCAAAGAAAACAAACCCAGCCTATCCTATCTTTCCTCATAGCTAAAATTCTCCAGTCCAGGCAGCATCCTCGTAAATCTCATTTGTGTCCTCTCTAGTGCAATCACATCTTTCCTGTATTTGGTGACCAGAACTGCACGCAGTACTCTAGCTGTGGCCTAACTCGTATTTTATACAGATCAAGCATAACCTCGCTGCTTTTGTATTCTATGTCTCGGCTAATAAAGGCAAGTATTCCATATGCCTTCTTAACCACTTTATCTACCTGCTACCTTCAGGGATCTGTGGACCTACTCCAAGGTCCCTTTGTCCTCAACATTTCTCAGTGTCCTACTATCATCTTCTCACTGTTGCTGGATGATCAGCTGCGTTGGAGGGTTAACAACTTACAGGCCTTGAATTAAAATCCAACCATGGCAAGTTGAGAAACTGAATTCAACAAATCTTGTCATTTATCGACAGGCACTAGAAAACCTGCTGGATTGTTGTAAAACCCCAACCTATTCACGAACGTCCTTCAGAGAAGGGAGCCTAACACCCCTGCCCAATCTGGCCTACAATGGACTCTAGTCCACACTTAAGTACTGCCCTCTGAAGTGGTCCAGCAAGCCACTCTGTTGTAATGCAAGCCACCCTTGTTAAACAAATTGCTTGCAGATGGACAATACAAGACAAATAATATGAATAATGCAGGTTAATGCATCTGTAGACAAAACTAAGGTAAATGGTTCGCCATTAGAGCCGCCATTTTGTTTCTAGCCTGCTCATATAGGGCAGCAATGCAGCTTTAACATAGATGGTCTGCAAGATATTCCACTAGCATGAGTGGCATTCATACCTGTTAAACAATCATGCACATTAATACTGCACGTGCGCAGTTGCCCCAGTGCGCCACCAGTGATCCACCCACAGTAGAAATAGGGCAGATTCGGTACCAAGGAACCCAGAACACTGGACGTGGCTCTGTGAATTAAATGGAGGTATCCAGTTTGCTCCAAGGGTTCAACTGGTCTTACATTACATCAACTTTACACCGTGCCAGTCAATCAGACTGATAATGCTGAGCTTGTGGTGTCTTTTTCTTTTAATAAATAAAAAATCACTTTTTTTAAAATTTTGAATTCCTGATGAAGCCGAACAGAAGGTTCTATTTTGTGTGTGTGAAGATATCGTAAATCATAAATGATCTGTCTGATCCCACTTTAATGCGAATCTGTGAATCACGGCGGAATGAAAGGAAATAGCATGCTCGCCTCGATCTCCTCCTCCCAGAGGAGCCAGCAGGAAGATATGAAAGGCAAATTTCAGCAAGTATTAGCATTATGAAATTTCTGCACCTTATGAGCCCTCACGGTCAACAGATGCCTCCTCCTGCCATTTAACAGCCTCAAGATCAATTACAACAGAAAGACTGGAATTGGCCCAATACATGGCTACCAAATTGCTTGGAATTAATAAGGCAGACAAATATCGGGTGTCGAGAGTTCAAGTTTTCCTGATCCGCAATGACCTGCCCTCACCACTCACACATCAACTCATCCAGTTCTTGTACAAAGTGAAGTTAAACAGTCAAAACTCGAGGAAAATATATTTTTTGAAAACTAACTGGCTGGCACTTGCTCGGTGGGAGAGGGGTGCGTTGGGGATGATGGGTGGGGGGGGGGGGGGCGGATTTGATTCTCTACAAGTCTGTACAAATATGCAGCTAAACTGCTGTGACATTTACTGCAACTGAGAGGTCGTTTGCTGCCTCTAATTAAAAAAAAGAGGATTTGACATTGCCTAATAAAGGCAAATGAATTCATGTAACGGGCTAATTTAGCACATTCAGCACTGTTCTGCTAGCTCGCTGAGGCAGCAGAGAGCACAGGCAGGAATACAGAGAGGCTACTACTGCCGGCAGTTTCCCACTTAACAACTCATTGCTTCAGTCTCATTCACTCCCAAATGGACTGAATCCGCTCCTTTACATGGTGCTCTTTAACCCCAAACCAGATGTTCCCTATGATTTGTTCCAAATGAGCAGCCTCCATGTTAATAGGGGAGGTTCAAGAAACTGACCTGAAATAGCACAGTGCATTCGAGCTAGATTTAACTGTGCGTTCCTGAATTCTAAGTTGCAGCTGATGCCAGCACAGCGAGGGAAACAGGGCAGCTGAAACTAGAGTGCACATGGCAACCAGCAGGGTATCTCCTTAACCAATGAGATTTAAGGATTAGGAAATAAAACAGCGGAAGGACGAATTTAATATCAATCAGATACAGAAAGAAAATAAAGAGAGGGAAAGAAAGACTGGATTGTGAGAGAGATTTTAAAAAATGACAGAAAGGAAAAGTAAGAAGAAAAGGAAAAGTAAGAAGAAAAGGAAAACATTTTGCCATTTTCCATATGGTAGATTTTGCTGCAGGACGGAATCTAATGGCATCGGCCATTAGTTAGACTTGCCCTTGCACATTTAGGTTTCTGCGTGGCGCGAGCTGATAACGTCGCCGCGAGAGAAACAGGGCTGAGTGAACTGTGGAAGCAACTGTGTATCTTCTTAACCAATCAAATTGAAGGACTGTGAAATTAGCAACTGAGAAGGAAGTGTAAATAAGAGTGGGTGAATTCAATATCAAATCAGGTGCAGAAAAAGCAATGTTCGAACCTTGACTCCTCATGGTCAGTATGGCTCAGTTACTTTTTTTTTTACACACAAACCTCCTCTTTTCATTTTTTTCTTTCTTTCCCATAATTATTCTGCCATTCACACCCTATCTAGACTCATCTTTTGTTTCCGAACTTGTGCCATTACCATCTCATTTTGGCCCATCATCCCTGTTGACTCTCTAATCTCTCCTGCCTTCCACCCTATCACAGACCTTCCCTTTTGTTCTTTCCTCCCCTCCCCCTTTCTCTGCCCCTGCACTTCCTTAAGAATCTGTTACATCCCTAACTTTTCCAGTTCTGACAAAGAGTCACAGACCTGAAACGTTAACTGTTTCACAGATGCTGCCTGACCTGCTGAGATTTCCAACATTTTCTGTTTTTATTTCGGATTCCAGCATCCGCAGGATTTCGCTTTTGTATTGGCTCAGTTGCCTACTGGGTAATACAGTCAATGAACTGATTTGTGGAGGTGAACTGCAGTTATTTGTAATCTCCCCATTTTTTCTTCTGGTTTGAAGCTGCTCACCTTTACCAGGTCCCTCTTACAGAGCTACCCCAAACCGTCCTAGTTGGGACATCCACCTGGCTTGTCTTTCACAGGTCTCGGCGCGCCCGGTGCATTACTCAGCTACTCAGCTATTGCGAGTCTTGCTGAAACATTGGCATCAACAAGCTGTTTTCTGATCCTCCAGTGCCACTTGGTTAATGAGGTTCGTCATTAATATACAAACTCCCAACACTTGCACACAAATTGGTCGATGCATGCAAGTAACAGCACCAAACTGAGCCAATAAAATGCAAGCAATGCACCATGACAGATAAATATGTTGTCAAGAAGCACTTCGTCACACAAAGGTAAGTGGAAATCTGGAACTCTCTCCAAAATGTTGCTGAGGCGAGAGATCATTTGTAAGTTTCAAAACTGAGATTGTCAGATTTTTGTTAGCAAGATTATTAAGGATTACAGAACCAAGGCGGGTAAATGGAGTTAAGATACAGATCGACCATGATCTAATTAAATGGTGGAACAGGTTGGTGGGGCTGAATAGCCTACTCCTGTTCCTATATAATGTAACCAGCCAGATAAACCACTGCTTGCTTCTTTCTGCTCCTGTACATTCCTGCGCATTCTTATAGGAAGCGGAGTTGTGTGCCCACATGCATAAAAAGAACTGGAGTTCATAACATTAATGCAGGACTTCAGCACATCAATTTACTTGATGCTGTAAAACCTTGGGAGGAGTTCCTTCCTGGCTTTGTGAGAAATTGGTTTGATACAGTATGGTACTGAGCCATACAGATTAGGAAGCTGCCAGGTTTGTGCTGAGTTAGTTGATCTTAGCCCAGATACTGGTTGAGGGTAGTACAATTATCCTCAGCACTCTGCAAGGAGAAACGGCAGCAAAACAAATCCTACCAGGATTGGTTGCTACCCAGAGTTTCCTGCGTGAAACCATGGAGGACCAGAAAGGGTTCAGCACCGATGCTCCGTGTGGTCGAATAGCCAGCCAATACTCAGTATCTAGGTTCACAGATGGCGAATAGGCATTCAGGCAAAGTATTGGTGAGCTATCAGTGCTCATAAAACCATACCGCCAACACGAGTTAGTGCCTACAGAAGGCCTGGACTAAGAGGACAAAAGTCGTAGAATTATACAGTAATTCAGCGCATCGTGCCTGCGCCAGCTCTTTGAAAGGATTGTCCAATCGGTCCCACTCCTATGTTCTTTTCCTATTGTCCAGCAAATGTTTCCATTTCAAGTACAGGTAGAACGTCCAAAATCCGGAATTGTCCAAATCCGGACATTGTGCAGATTTCAAGAGTCGTTGTCCGGAATCCGGAAATATTTCCCGTAAACCGGACTTTTAAGCTGTACATACCTTTTTCTCAGCAGGAATCCAAAAATATACGTAGCCCGGTGCGGCCCGGCCTCGAGGTTGCCGGATTTGGGCCGTCGGATGTAATGCTCCGAAATCCGGACATACACCAAAGTCGGCCCAAAGGTTTCTGAATTCGGAATGACGATTGTCACCGGAAGTACCCAAATCTTGGCTTAAGGGTTGATTCGGGACATCGGATTGTCTCCGAAATCCGGTAATACCCGAAAATCGTCCACGAGGTTTACGGATTTGGGACGTCGGATTTTCTTCTCCGAAATCCGGAAATACCCGAAACTCAACCCAGGGGTTTCTGGATTCAGGACGTTGGATTTCTTCTCCGAAATCCAGAAAAACGCCGAAAACCGGAATGGCCTCGTTCCCGAGGTTTCCGGTTTCGGGACGTTATACCTGTATTTATATAATTCTCTTTTGAAAGTTGTTATTGAATCTGCTCCTACCACCCCTTTAGGCAGAGCATTCCAGAGCATAACATAGAAACATAGGTGCAGGAGTAGGTCATTCGGCCCTTCGAGCCTGCACCACCATTCAATATGATCATGGCTGATCATGCAACTTCAGTACCCCATTCCTGCTTTCTCTCCATACTCCTTGATCCCGTTAGCCATAAGGGTCACATCTAACTCCCTTTTGAATATATCTAACGAACTGGCCTCAACAACATTTTGTGGTAGAGAATTCCACAGGTTCACAATTCTCTGAGTGAAGAAGTTTCTCCTCATCTCGGTCCTAAATGGCTTACCCCTTATCCTTAGACTGTGACCCCTGGTTCTGGACTTCCCCAACATTGGGCATCTAACCTGTCCAATCCCGTCAGAATTTTAGATGTTTCTATGAGATCCTCTCTCATTCTTCTAAATTTCAGTGAACGTAAGCTGAGTCGATCCAGTCTGTCTTCATATGTCAGTCCTGTCATCCCGGGAATCAGTCTGGTGAATCTTCGCTGCACTCCCTCAATTACAAGAATGTCCTTCCTCAGATTAGGAGATCAAAACTGTACACAATATTCAAGGTGAGGCCTCACCAAGGCCCTGTACAACTGCAGTAAGACCCCCCTGTTCCTATACTCAAATCCTCTCGCTATGAAGGCCAACATGCCATTTTCCGCCTTCACCGACTGCTATACCTGCATGCCAACTTTCAATGACTGATGTACCATGACGCCAAACTCGCTGCATACAAAAATGTCTCCTCCTCCTTCCCATGACTTTTTTGAAACTGATCTTAAATCTATGTTCTCTGCTTAACAACCCTCCTGTCAGTGGAAACAGTTTTTCCTTATTTACATCAAAACCTTTTATGGTTTTGAATACCTCTATTAAATCTCCCCATAACCTTCTCTGGGCAAAGGAGAACAATCCCAGCTTCTCCAACCTCTCCACATAACTGACGTCCCTTGTGTCTGTGATACTATTAGTTAATACCAGTTACCAGCGCTTCATTGCTTATGGCAATCAAATTTATTTCACACAGCCCATCGCTGTGAAAGGCCTTCCTTCCCACACAGAATGTAATATAAAACTGGTGCACTTTCTCAAACCGAGTGCCAGCAGTCTCCATTCCACTGGGGCGTTTTACAAAAACCTGATAGTTGGGAATTTTCAAAACAGAGCACGAAACCTCTCGATAAATGTGAATTTCACAAGAGTTTTTGATCCTGCACACAGCACGACATCAGGCGAGAGAAAATGCACAACATCTATTTCGAAAGCGTGCATCATTTCCCTGATCCCCTTCAGGCTTCAGTCATTGTTACAGAACCCCTGGGACAGGAGATTATAAAAAGAACATGAACTGAGTGTTAGTGCGTTCCTGGGAACATCAGCAACACAACATCCAAGTCCACCGGGGAACGCACCGACAGCAAGTAACTGCCAGAGTCAGAGAAACCCGCGCTCTCAGAGGAGGGGGGGAGCAGACAAGGTCAAAGGCAAAATGTTAAAGTGCCTCTGGGGGTGTCTCGTATTTAGCTACAATTCACTACTCTGTCTCTGCAGAGAAAACAAAACAAAACAAAACACATTGGCTCTGGGCTAAATTATGCTTTGTTTTGATCTGCAGTAAGTCTCTACGGTCATTTAATGGCACATAACAGAGATGGGTGAATTAAAAACACAAATAAATCTGAAGTAAATTGAGCAACTGAGGCAATGCAAATAATCAAAACTAATCTTTATTTGCTGCTTTCAACCTCCCCCCTTGCAGCTTTCTCCCACCATGTCCTGAAGGATGGAGCCCAGCTGATGTAAGAAGAAAGAAAAAGAAACAACATCCATTTATATAGCGCCTTTCATGACCTCGGGACGTCCCAAAGCGTTTTACTGCCAATGAAGTACCTTTGAAGTATAGTCACTGTTATAATTAAACATTAGATATCGCTCCATCAGTGATCCGTGATCTCATTGAAAGATATAAGATACTGAGGGGGCTCGACAAGGGAGATGCAGAGAGGGTGTTTCCCCTCGTGAGGGAATCTAGAACTAGGGGGCATGGTTTCAGAATAAGGGATCGCCCATTTAGAACTGAGATGAAGAGGAATTTTTCTGTCAGAGGATCATGAATCCGTGAAATTCTCTGCCCCAGAGAGCTGTGGAGGCTGGGCCATTGAATATATTTAAGGTGGAGATACGTCAAGATTTTTGAATGATAAGGGAGTGAAGGGTTATGGAGAACGAGCATGGAAGTGGAGCTGAGCCCAAGATCAGATCAGCCATGATCTTATTGAATGGCGAAACAGACTCAAGGGGCCAAATGGCCTACTCCTGCTCCTATTTCTTATGTTCTTATGAGGAGGATGTGGGACTTCCAGTACCTTGCCGAGTGGCTACTCTTCTTGTGTGAGCCTAGACAGCGAGTGTCCAGACTGTTTCATCGTTGGTGTCTTGACCTTCCCTCTTCCCCCTCCTCAACTCGTGACAATCCACCCAGTAAAACAATTTGGCCCATCATCCCTTTTGTCTCTCTAATCTCTCTGGTTTTCCACCCTATCACAGACCTTCCCTTTTGTTCCTTATTCCCCTCCCCCTTTCAGCGCTTGTTAAGAATCTGCTCTTTCCGAACACACTTCAGTTCTGACGAAGGGTCATCGACCCAAAATTTTAATTCTGCTTTCTCTCCACAGATGCTGCCTGACCTGCTAAGATTTCCAGCATTTTCTGTTTTTATTCCAGATTACAGCATCTGCAGTATTTTGCTTTTGTGTTGTTGCAGTAAAACAAGGTTACTCGCTCAGTTTTTGTGAACGATCACAGTATGTCTGAGTATGTGAGTGGTAGTGGAGGCTCAGGTAAGGAATGCTGATTAGAGTTGGGCTGCAAATGGCTGTATTAGAAGTACCACTGAGATAAGATACTATAGAGGCCAGAATGGGTGATAAATCAGTAATGCCTTAAGGGATTAAGAGTGAACCTCAAACTGGTTATCAACAGCACATAAACCTAAAGAGCATTACATCCTTTAAAACCCATCCTAACCTGTGTGATCTGACAATAAATACAGGTGCAACTCCAGAGGAGGAAGATATTCCATTGTCAGCTAGATTTATATGGGTTAGCAGTGGGTATTATAAGATAGCAACAGATTACTGATTCCTCAATCTGGTAGCGCTATTATGCAGAGTTCTTCTCTTTCAAACAAGTCATCCCTTTTGGTGCTCTACCTGTCTTGAATAATACCACCTACCTAGTGCCAGTTCATTGCTCAATATGGATAGCCTTGTGCTTTGGAGTCTGGCCCACGAGAAATCGAAGAGCCCGCCCAAATTCAGTCAACTTACAAACTGTGTGGTTGAGAGAGAGGAGACGTTTATCCTAAATGCAGGCTCCTGTAAATGATATCAAATGGTGGGAACCCAACAGCTACTGCAGTACAAGATTTGAACCTTCAGAAATATTTGTTCGGACTTTCAACTTCGGCGGAGGATGATATCGGATTGACCGCCCGTTATACATCCCGCCCAATTTTTTTCCTTCCAGTGAAGCCCATTTTATGCCCCCGTTCCTGCCCATTGAGAGTGATAGAGTATTCAAACAGGCTCATTTAGACAGGCTTTGAAAATTCACAGACCCCCAAGTCAAAGCGACTACATGCTGCTCAGCATGTTGCATTAACTCATCAATCAACTTAACATTTTCGGACCTTGGGTAGCGAGCCAATAAAACATTAAAAGACTTTCAATTGAGCCAATAAGGTCAAAGAAGGCGAGTTCTTTTCTGTAAATTGATCCAGGTATAAAGTACAGCCATTTTGACCATGTGTCTCAGTAAGACAAAGAAACTGGCAATCAGCCAGCAGTTTGTTACTCTCTGCCGAGATTAAAAAGTTAAAACTACCATCGGAGTTCGTATTTCATTGGAAATTAAGAGATCTAACAGAGAGTAATTTTAACCCAACTCACCGGCGGGAAACAAACGGGATCAGGCAGAACTCCTGCTTTACACCTCGCCCAATATCACTCTCCAACTTCAATGGAAAAAAAAAAATCAGGCTCATGTAGGTGTAAAACCAGCACTGTATCCGATCCCGTGAGTTTCCCGATGGGTGGGTTAGGTTAAAATGACCCCTGTTGAATTTGATTTACTGCATGCCACAGGGAAATGGCAACCTTGTATGTCAAGCATCCTCAAATGGCAGACTGCGATTTATGGCTGTACCTGCGATCCATTTCAAAAGGACCACGGGGAGTCGCGGGGCATCACGATCACAGACATAAGAACATGAGAAAAAGGAGCAGGAGTAGGCCCCTCGAGCCTGCTCCACCATTCAACACAATCATGGCTGATCCGATCATGGACTCAGGTCCACTTCCCTGCCCGCTCTCACTTTTGTGAACTTTTGTCCTGCCCACAATGCTTGTTCATTTGTAGTTGTTCAGGCCTTGCCATCAATTATCATTCGCTTTTGCTCATGTGTGGAAGTGAACCATTAATTAGCCATTACTGAAAGAACTCCGCGGGCAGATGAAGTGTCGAAAATGGGAACAACACAGAGTGAATGCCACAGATATGTTGACGTTCTGCAGTAATACTAAATGAGGAAATTGAGAACATAGTGCTATTAGCCTGTATCAGATAAAGAGAGTTGGCTAACTCCCATACAAAACTAAGAAATGTGGTTATAGCCTCAAAGAAACATGGTTGTTCAAATAATAAACATGCTTAACCATAATAGCCCATTGAAGGCCCCAGACTTCAGCAAGGTGAATGACTTGAGTAAGTAGACAGTAATGGGATTTAGTTGAGGATCCTGCTATGATCATTAGGGACCATTTATTATATCTGATAAAGAGATCTTTCAGAATACTTTTTTATTGCTAGTTCTCAACATAAAGAGCCAGTAAGACAGAAGCAAGAAGCAACAATTTAAAAGGCATTTGCATGTAACTTTGCCTTCCCATAATCTTGGTCTCTCATTATACTCTAGTCAAGGGTACTTCTAAAACTCAGCAAGAAAATAGAGAATTTGAAATGGAGTAAGTGACTCCACCTTCTCCTCAGAGGCTATGCCTGCTAATAACTGAAGGTCCAACCTGTAATGCTTCATTTCTTCCAGGTGTATGGTAAGCACAGTCTATGTGCAGTAGCATTACATCACCTTGTCCAGGAAGCCACCTCTCACAAACCCTGTTAAGCTGTTCAAACTGGATGTACCATCAACTTTAATATTTTGCCAGATCCTCCTCAAAACAGACCTCCCAGGACCCCTCATCTTCTCCTGAGGAAGGCAAATGAATTCTTGGGAAAAATGCAACTTCAAGCCTCTTACTATCCAAGCTACTTATTATGGGGAGTGGTTAACTGTCCTTGCACCTCAGAGCCCTGGATCAAATCTACTAGAGACTGATCAAATGAAAATGTCCTCTTCGGACAATTGCAAGGGTCCTATACAGAGTTTGGACTGAATGGAGGTGTTCAGCAAAGCGATCACCCAATCTGCATTTCGTCTCCCCAATATAGAGAAGGCCACATCGTGTGCAGTGAATACAGTATACCAAATTGAAAGAAGTACAAGTAAATCACAGTTTCACTTGGAGGGAGTGTTTGGGGCCTTGGGCAGCGGGAAGGGAAGAGGTATTGCATCTCCTGTGCTTGCACAGGAAGGTGCCGTGGAAAGGGGAGGGGGTGCTGGGGGTGATTGAAGAGTGAACCAGGGTGTTGCGAAGGGAAGAGTCCCTTCAGGATGCTGAAAGGGAAGGAATAGTTTGGTGGTGGGATCATGCTTGAGGTGGCAGAAATGACGGAGGATGATTCACTTAATGTGGAGGCTGGTGGGGTGGAAGGTGAAGACAAGAGGAACCCTATTGTGGTCCTGGGAGGGAGGCAAAGGGGTAAGATCGGAAGTGTGGGAAATGGAACAGACACGTTTGAGGGACCTGCCAACCAGTGTGGAGGGCAACGAAGACATAGGAAGCATCGGTGTGGAAGGTGGTATCATAACAGATGCAATGGAGATGGAGAAACTGGGAGAATGGAATAGAGTCCTTACAGAAAGCAGGGTGGGAGGAAGTGTAATCAAGATAGCTGTGGAGTCAGTGGGCTTATAGTAGACATGGGCATATTGTCAGAGCCTATCTTCAGAAATGGAGATCGAGAAGTTGAGGAAGGAAAGAATCGGAGATGGAGGTGGGAAGCGACTGGACGGGGGAGAAAAAAATTAGGGTGCTCGATGTCTTCACCTGAAACATTACTTTTTGGATACATTTGTCAAGTTTATGGAGATCCTATATTAGACTGAGCTCCCCAGTATGAGTGGTGGCCAGACAGTACTAAACGTCGTCTCTTTATCCTTTCTCCAGAGGAAGTACCAGTTTTGCAGAATAGCCAGCTGGCCTTGCATTCGCCCTTGATTGAATCCCTGGAAATTTCAACACTTAAACTTGAGGGGGCGGGGAGGAGTCCTGAATCAGATTAATTACAACTACACTTTATTTAAACAGTCATTGGTATAGATGCACTTGGAATCTTTGAGATGTTGCTGGGTCGTGTGCCCATCCGTTCCCTCCTTGAAATGAGATATTAGTGAGAATGGCCTCTGAAACCAAAACTGATGCCCAAATTCCACAAACAACAACAATGTCAAGTTACATCAGAAAATCCATTTGATCTCTATTTAGGAGCTGAAGGTCGTTTTTTAGGCCAAATATTTTCAATTAGGTCAAATTCTGAGACACCGGCATCTGCGAATGAATTCCCGGGACTTGCACTCCTGGATCTGGCTCTCTTATGTCTGCCATGGCTCAATGGTAGCAATCTCATCTACCAGGCAGAAGGTTGCGGGTTCGACCTGGTAAGTCCTTACTATACAGTATAAATGCACACGAGGCCCATACTTGAGAGAAGGTCACTCTGTGACCAGTTATCTTTATTACCAAGACCTCAAGTGATGACAGTGGGTGGAGCTTCCCCTTTTTTACCTGAAAGTCCAGGTTAGGAGTGTCTCCCACAAGTTCACCCCTTGTGGCCAATGTTCTCAAAGTGTACAACTTTCATCAGCTTATACATGGGTTACAATGATAGTTGAATACATGACATCACCTCCCCCACAAAGTCTTATTGGGATCACAGGTTAAGTCTCTGGTGGTTTATACTCCCTTGTAGAGCGCCCGAGTAGGGGCTCCGGTTGTTGGGCGCTGGCCTGAGTGTCTGCTGTTTGTGGTGCCTCAGGCCTATCTGGACTGCCCACAGTGACTGGGCTCTCCTCCACTTGGTTCCGGTGTTCGGTCACCTGTGGTGGAATAAACTCTATGTCGTGTTCTTCCTCTGCTTCTTCTATGGGGTTGCTGAACCTCCTTTTAGTTTGCGGCAGATTTGTCCATTGGTAAGTTTAACTATCAAAACCCTATTCCCCTCTTTGGCAATCACAGTGTCTGCAAGCCATTTGGGCCCTGCAGCGTAATTAAGGACAAAAACAGGGTCATTGACATCAATACTTCGCGCCCTCGCATTCCTGTCATGGTAGTCACATTGTGACTGACGACTGCTCTCACCAATTTCGTTCATAGTAGGGTGTATAAGGGATAACCTGGTTTTGAGCGTCCTTTTCATTAGCAGCTCTGCGGGTGGAACCCCTGTGAGCGAATGTAGTCGGGATCTATTGGCCAACAGGAGGCGTGATAAGCGGCTTTGTAGGGAACCCCCTTGGATTCTGAGCATCCCGTTTGATTATCTGCACTGCTCGTTCTGCCTGGCCGTTTGAGGCCGGCTTGAATGGTGCTGTTCTGACATGGTTGACTCCATTGCCTGCCATGAAGTCCTGGAGTTCAGTGATTGTGAAGCACGGGCCATTGTCGCTGACCAAGACATCCGGTAGTCCAGGGGTGGCGAACATTGCCCATAGACTTTCTACTGTGGCAGAGGATGTGCTTGAATTTAAAATGGCACACTCAATCAATTTGGAGCAGGCGTCAACTACAACCAAAAACATTTTTCCTATGAAAGGACCTGCATAGTCCACATGGATGCGTGACCATAGCTTGGCGGGCTAGGAGCAGGGGCTAAGGGGGGCTTCCCTGGGTGCGTTGCCCAGCTGAGCACACGTGTTGCACCTGCAAACATAAAGTTCCAGGTCTGCATCTATCCCTGGCCACCAAACGTGTGACCTGGCAATTGCCTACATCATGACAATGTCCAGGTGCTCATTGTGAAGTTCTCTGATAAACACCTCTCTGCCCATCTGGGGCATAACTATTCGGTTTCCCCACAGTAGGCAATCGGCCTGAATCGAGAGTTCATCCTTGCGTCTATGAAACGGTATAAATTACTCAGGTCTGCCCAGTTCCCATTCAGATCACATTTCTTAACTAAAGACAGTAGCGGGTCTTTATTGGTCCAGACTTTAATCTGACGGGTTGTCACAGGTGAGCCTTCGCTTTCGAAAGCTTCATGACCATCTCAGCATCATGCTCAGTTGCCCCCTCAGTGGTGGCTAGTGGGAGCCTGCTGAGTGCATCGGCGCAGTTTTCAGTGCCCGGTCTGTGCCGAATTGTGTAGTCATAGGTGGCTAATGTGAGTGCCCACCTCTGTATGCGGGCCGATGCATTCGCATTTATGGCCTTGTTGTCGGCCAAAAGGGACGTTAGGGGTTTGTGATCTGTCTTCAGCTCAAATATCCTGCCAAACAGGTACTGGTGCATTTTTTTTTTAAACTGCATCTACACATGCTAGCGCTTCCTTTTCCACCATCCCGTAGCCCCTTTCTGCCTGGGACAGACTTCTGGAGGCATAAGCTACCGGCTGTAACTGACCATTGGCATTCACATGCTGCAACACACACCCGACCCCATAGGTCGACGCATCGCACGATAAGCCAAGTTTCTCACGGGTCATATAACGTTAGTAGTTTGTTGGAGCATAACAAATTGCGTGCCCTATCAAAAGCCCTTACCTGCTGTCCCCCCAGACCCAATCATGACCTTTGCATAGGAGCACGTGTAGCAGCTCTAACAGCATGCTCACTTTGGGAAGAAAGTTACCAAAATAGTTCAGGAGCCCCAGGAACGAACGCAGCTCTGTCGTGTTACGGGGTCTTGGTACTCTCTGTATCGCTTCCGTTTTGGACGCAGTAGGTCTGATCCCGTCTGCTGCTACCCTCCTCCCCAGGAATTCTACCTCTGGAGCTAAGAAGACGCACTTCGCCGACCCGGTCCAGTCTGTGTAGCACCTCCTCCAGGTTGTGGGGGTGTTCTTCAGTATCGCGACCTGTGATAAGGATGTCGTCTTGAAAAACCACGTCCTTGGAATCGACTTGAGGAGGCTTTCCATATTTCGCTGAATGATCGCGGCGGCCGAACGAATCCCGAACGGACATCTGTTATACTCAAGCAACCCCTTGTGTGTCATGATGGTGGTCAGCTTCTTCGACTCACTCGCCAGCTCCTGGGTTATGTAAGCTAAGGTCAGGTCCAATTTTGAAAAAGTTTGCCACCGGATAGCGTCGTAAAGAGGTCCTCCGCTCATGGTAGCGGGTACTGGCCTTGGAGTGACACCCGATTGTAATCGCCACATATCCTGACTGACCCATCCGCCTTGAGCACCGGCACGATCAGGCTCGCCCAGTCACTGAATTCAACTGGCGAGATGATGCCTTCCCTCAGCAGGCGGTCCAATTCGCATTCTATCTTTTCCCGCATCACGAACGGCACCGCTCTGGCCTTGTGGTGTACAGGCTTGGTGTCCGGGTTTATGTGAATCACTACCTTGGCCCCCATGAAAGTGCCGATGCCGGGTTGAAATACTGAGTCAAATTTGTCCAGGACCTGTGAGCATGATAGTCGCTCCACAGAAGAAATTGCACTGACATCGCCCCATTTCCAGTTCATGACAGCAAGCCAACTCCTCCCCAGTAGTGCGGGACCGTACCCGGGACAATCCAGAGTGGCAACCTGTTCTCCGAATCTTTCTGGGTCACGACGACCGTGGCGCTGCCTTGCACTGGAATGATCTCCTTTGTATATGTCCATAGCTGTGTGTCAATCGGCAATAATTTTGGCCTCCTGGCCTTGGACACCCACAACTTGTCGAACTGTTTATACTCATCAGGGACTGGCTGGCCCCCATGTCTAGCTCCATTAATACTGGGATGCCATTGAGGAGCACTTTCATCATTATCGGTTGCGTCCTGGTATATGAACTGTATATGTGCTCCACATGAACTCGCTGAACTTCAGCTTCCAGCGATTTCCCTCAGTATTTATTTGGCCTTGTAGGGCTTACATCGGGCCCGTCCTCCTCGTACATCAACCTGGCTGCAGGCTTCCTGCACATACACGCCAAGTGACCGCTGGCGTTGCAGTTTCTGCAGGTATATTGCTGATACCTGCAAGCTCTGGCTGGGTGTTTGCCTCCACACCTCCAGCATGAGCTGGAAGCCCCGTTGTTGGAAACAAAAGGTCCATTATCAGTCGATCGTCTCTGACTGTCTCTATAACTGTCCTTAAGCGCACCATTAACAGGTGTAGATGGCCCTATTACTGGCCGCATTGTCCATTGCTATGGCATGAATCGCCGTTCAGCTAGCCATTGTCTCTGTTGAATTCCCCCTTTAGGTTCAACTACATGCTGGGGCATGTCCGATTGCCCTTGTCTGCCTAGAGAACCAATGCGTATAAGGTGGCCAAGGTTAGTGGGAAACCAAAAGAATGGGAAAATTTTAAACGACAGCAAAGAATGACTAAGAAAGCAATAAAGAAAGGAAAGATAGATTACGAAAGTAAACTTGCGCAAAACATGAAAACAGATAGTAAAAGCTTTTACCGATATATAAAACGGAAAAGAGTGACTAAAGTAAATGTTAGTCCCTTAGAAGATGAGAAGGGGGATTTAATAATGGGAAATGTGGAAATGGCTGAGACCTTAAACAATTATTTTGCTTCGGTCTTCACAGTGGTAGACACAAAAACCATGCCAAAAATTGCTGTTCACGGGAATGTGGAAGGGAGGACCTTGAGATAATCACTATCACTAGGGGGGTAGTTCTGGACAGGCTAATGGGACTGAAGGTAGACAAGTCCCCTGGTCCTGATGAAATACATCCCAGGGTATTAAAAGAGATGGCAGAAGTTAAAGCAGATGCATTCGTTATAATCTACCAAAATTCTCTGGACTCTGGGGTGGTACCAGCGGATTGGAAAGCAGCTAATGTAACGCCTCTGTTTAAAAAAGGGGGCAGACAAAAGGCAGGTAACTATAGGCCGGTTAGTTTAACATCTGTAGTGGGGAAAATGCTTGAAGCTATCATTAAGGAAGAAATAGCGGGTCATCTCGATAGGAATAGTGCAATCAAGCAGACGCAACATGGATTCATAAAGGGGAAATCGTGTTTAACTAATTTACTGGAATTCTTTGAGGATATAACGAGCATGGTGGATAGAGGTGTACCGATGGATGTGGTGTATTTAGATTTCCAAAAGGCATTCGATAAGGTGCCACACAAAAGGTTACCGCAGAAGATAAATGTACGCGGAGTCAGAGGAAATGTATTAGCATGGATAGAGAATTGGCTGGCTAACAGAAAGCAGAGAGTCGGAATAAATGGGTCTTTTTTGGGTTGGAAATCGGTGGTTAGTGGTGTGCCACAGGGATCGGTGCTGGGACCACAACTGTTTACAATATACATAGATGACCTGGAAGAGGGGACAGAGTGTAGTGTAACAAAATTTGCAGATGACACAAAGACTAGTAGGGAAGCGGGTTGTGTAGAGGACACAGAGAGGCTGCAAAGAGATTTAGATAGGTTAAGCGAATGGGCTAAGGTTTGGCAGATGGAATAAAATGTCGGAAAATGTGAGGTCATCCACCTTGGAAAAAAAAAACAGTAAAAGGGAATATTATTTGAATGGGGAGAAATTACAACATGCTGCGGTGCAGAGGGACCTGGGGGTCCTTGTGCATGAATCCCAAAAAGTTAGTTTGCAGGTGCAGCAGGTAATCAGGAAGGCGAATGGAATGTTGGCCTTCATTGCGAGAGGGATGGAGTACAAAAGCAGGGAGGTCCTGCCGCAACTGTACAGGGTATTGGTGATGCTGCACCTGGAGTACTGCATGCAGTTTTGGTCACCTTACTTAAGGAAGGATATACTAGCTTTGGAGGGGGTACAGAGACGATTCACTAGGCTGATTCCGGAGATGAGGGGATTACCTTATGATGATAGATTGAGTAGACTGGGTCTTTACTCGTTGGAGTTCAGAAGGATGAGGGGTGATCTTATAGAAACATTTAAAATAATGAAAGGGATAGACAAGATAGAGACAGAGAGGTTGTTTCCACTGGTCGGGGAGACTAGAACTCGGGGGCACAGCCTCAAAATACGGGGGAGCCAATTTAAAACCGAGTTGAGAAGGAATTTCTTCTCCCAGAGGGTTGTGAATCTGTGGAATTCTCTGCCCAAGGAAGCAGTTGAGGCTAGCTCATTGAATGTATTCAAATCACAGATAGATAGATTTTTAACCAATAAGAGAATTAAGGGTTACGGGGAGCGGGCGGGTAAGTGGAGCTGAGTCCACGGCCAGATCAGCCATGATCTTGTTGAATGGCGGAGCAGGCTCGAGGGGCTAGATGGCGTACTCCTGTTCCTAATTCTTATGTTCTTATGTTCTTATGTATTTGACCAAGCTTTTGGTCACCTGTCCTAATATCTCCTTATGTGGCTTTGTGTCAGATTTTGTTCCCCTGAAAACATTCCTGTGAAATGCCTTTGGACATTTTATAACATTAAAGATACTATAGAAATATAAGTTGTTGTTGTCATCTGACCACAAGACATTGTATGTTTATTTGGTTACCGTTTCTTGCCAGCTGTCATCCCTGCCGTTCTGAAGGATGGTCCTCCCTGGTGCTTTGCCCAAGTGGTCATTATTCATGAGAGTTTTGACAGGAAGTGTTGGTGGACTATTCAATCTCGTAGAGTGTCACAATGGAGCCCGAGATTGTCCTCACCTGATGCTCGCGCAAACAGCCATCCAGCAGCTGCCGGATATAGATTAGCAGCAAGAAGCTCTCTGGGTCTGCCTTCCTTGATTGTAGCACCCCTCAATGGCAAACCTGGCTGAGCACAGCTAACTTGGCACAGATTAGGGATCGAAACAGAGACCTCCCTGGCTAAGCTGCTTGCTGGCTAAGGGTACTACACCCATACAGCAGATATCCCACGGCACTGCACACAATGAAAGTGTAGCATGTGAATTGTGACAGCTGAAGTGTGAGAAGGAAGCAAGTGTGATGCTGACTAGAAGTTACATACAAGTCCTGTGTACAACACACACTGCCTCTAAGTAGTATATTTACTCTGTGTAACACAATCCATCACATTTTGCTGATAACACCCCATTGTTATACAACAGTGCATCCTCCAGCACACGCATACACTTATATACACATAATCACACCTGTGAAGTCCATTTCGGTGGTCAGATCCATTTTGGATAGTAGCAGGTGATGTCTGGTTACTGATGTTGTTCAAACTGAAGGACTTAAAAAATGATTTCCGTGTACATTTATCAAGTAATAATCTACAGCTGGTGGCCAGGAAGCAATACCATCCATATGCAACCAGAAATATTTGTGCTCAGTAAGCTGACGATTTCAGCCACAGTGTCAAGATCAAGCATTCCTCGGACAGGACCAGTACAGCTAGATATAGAGCAAAGAAAGCTGCATTACATAGTACAGGTTTAACCTCCATTATCCAGCACCCTCGGGACATGGCCTGCGGCCGAATAAGGGATTTTGCCAGGTAAGGGAAGGTCAGCCCGAGGAAGCCGGGGGCGGAGGAGGTCAGTGCCCCAGGCGGGCCCGATGTGCCGCGGGCCCCAAAGTCAGGGTGGAGGTTGGCCACGTTGGACGCATCAGCCCCCGGCCACCAGAATCATGCCGGATGAGGGGATAAGGTGCCGGATAAGGGAGTCCCGCATAAGGGAGGTCCAACCTGTATTGCATAGTATTTACAGCACAAAAACAGGTCATTTGGCCCAACAGGTGGTGCTGGTCTTTATGCTCCATATGAGCCTTCTCCATCTAATCCCATCAACATATTCTTCTATTCCTTTCTCCTTCATGTATTTATCTAGCTTCCCCCTTAAATGCATACTATTCATCTGAACTACTCCATGTGGTAGCAAGTTCCACATTCTAACCACTCCCTGGTTTCGCCTGAATCCCCTATTGGATATATTAGTGAGTATCTTATATTTATGGCCCATAGTTCTGGTCTCGTCCACAACTGGAAACATCTTCTCTACATCTACCCTATCAAACCCTTTCATAATGTGGAAGACCTCTCGAAGGTCACCCTCAGATTTCATTCTCGAGTAAAGAACCCTAGCCTGTTTAATATTTCCTGATAGGTTTAACCTCTCAGTTCTGGTATCATTCTAGTAAATCTTTGTTGCACCTTCTCCAGTGCCCCTATATCCTTTTGGTAATATGGAGACCGGAACTGTTCACAGTACAGATGCAGCATCCAAAATCCGGAGTTCTGGAATCTGGAATGTTCCAGAATCCAGACCGATTGGTGGCAGGGTCGTCCGGAATCCGTGAAATGTTCCGGAATCCGGACCTTGCCGACCTCGAGGTGCCACTGCTGCCCGACCTTGGGCCTCGCCTCGCCGCCGCCCGACTTCGGGCCTCACCTCGCCTACCAGCCCGAACACCTCCTCTGCGACGGGGCCCCGCCCGAACACTTCCTCTTCGGAGGGACCCACCCGAACACTTCCATGGCGGCAGGGCCCTGCCCGGCGACACAAACAGCTTATCGACGAGCAAACCCCTCCGCCCTCCCCCTTTGTGAGGTACCGAAATCCGGAAATACCCAAATCTGGACTCGGGTGTTTCCGGATTTGTGACGTCAGAAAGACGTTCCAAAATCCGGCAAAACCCAAAATCCGGAACGGCCTCAGTCCCGAGGGTTCCAGATTCGCGACGCTGCACCTGTATTCCAAGTGTGGTCTAACCAAGGTTCTATACAAGTTCAATATAAACTTTCTACTTTTCAATTCTCTCCCTCTAGAAATGAACCCGTGCTTTGTTTGCTTTTTTAAAAATAGTCTTATTAACCTGCATCGCTACTTTTAATGATTTGTGTATCTGTACCCCCAGATCCCTTTGTTCCTTTACCCTATTTAGACATTTATTTTTCGAGGGGAATGTGGCCTCATTATTCCTACCAAAATGTACTACCTCACACTTATCTACATTGTCTCAACAACACCTGTACACTTCTCTGTAAATTCAGCAAAGATGAAATCCTAATAAATAGGTGTGCCACATTTCCCATATCCAGCATCTTAAGGCCTGACAGAGTAACATTGTCAATTAGTGCCAGTATAGGTGTCATCAGTCGATACATCATACAACCAGAAACTGGACTGAGACTGTCCAAGCTCAATTTACATAGGGTCCTTACAGCCAATAAAGTGAGGAGACTTTCATCCTATCAGTTTCAGTAGCATTTGAACTCCGATCCCAAAGGTGAAAAGCAAGTATAAAACCCACTTTGATATCTAGTTCCTCCATTACATACCAAATAATAACTCTGGCACTGGACATTGGGGAAAGTGGACATAACTCCCATAATATCATTTTGACTTTTGCATCAGCATTTTAATTTCCAATTCAGAACTCGTTCTCCTTTTGATATTTTTGCCCCTTGTATTTCTCCTCTGCTCTCCATGGAGGGAGTGCATTGTGTTGAGTTATGCTCTATGGACAAGCACCCAGATTCTGTTGGTAGTCAGGTGGCCATTCTGGATTGTAGGTCCTAAAACGACCTATAGCCGTGATTTAGTTCACTGACTGTTAAGAGTCATAACAAACTAACAGATGTTACAGGTGTGCAAAACTCCTGTAGCATTGTTGATGCCAAGAAAGAGGGTGGCATATTTTCAGGACAGGAATGAACAAAAGTAAAACAAAAAAGGAAAGGAAGGAAAAGAACGAAAAGGAAGGAACAACAGGGAAAGAACGAAGGAAAGAAAGGGAAAGAAGAAGAAAAAGGGAAATAAGAGAAAGAAAGGAAAGAAATAATAAGGGAAACCAATCAGTAAGAGCTACAAAGACAATTAGATTGCAGTTGGCTGGGTTCCAAGCGCTAAGTTGTCAGGCCTCGTGTCGCCTTAGGGCTGCAGTTTGCCAGGGGTTCGGACAGGCCGCCAACAGGCACCCCGACACACCCTCTTGGGTCCCCTTTAACTGAGGGGGAGAAACGTTGTAATGCATCAGTGCGACACGGCACATCCATGTCACGCTGATGTCATATGCGTCGCCATGCTAACCGCCCGCTTTCCAACCCGCTCCTGAACGACTTCTGCCCCCAGCCACCCCAAACACCGCCCGGAGAATAAAAAAACTTTAAAGACCCCAATTTTGCTCGATGCTCCGCCCCATGGGTTGGGGTGGAGAAAAATCAGTTGTATCGGTAGGTGTACCTCATTTCAGTCCGAGGGCAATTTCGGCCCTTATTCCTCTACTAAAATGTAAGCATGTGTCTCTTTGAGGCAACAACATCTATATGCTGTGAAGAACACACTGGGTGAATTGATACATATATCAATTAAGAAGCTGCAGACATTCAGTCTCTGGTGTTGCATGTTCCTGGGGGGTTTGTTTGTTTCTTTAAATTATTTTTACATTGCACGAGACTTGCACTAGTGCCATCAGTTTGTGAAGCATGGATTGCAGAGAAACATGTCGTGCTTGTTGCTCTCATTGATAGGGAAACCTTATAAATCTTACACCTATTCACTGAAAACCCAATCGTGAAACACCACTGCTAAACCTTCAGTGCAAATCTTAACACTCCAACTGGGTCTTTATCCACTCGTGGAATTCCAATGAAGGGTCACAGACCCCAAACGTTAACTCTGTTTGTCTCCACAGATGCTGCCTGACCTGCTGAGATTTCCAGCATTTTCTTTTATTATTTCAGATTCCCGCATCCGCAGTATTTTGCTTTTGTATTTGTGGAATGTTGGAAATTGGAGAGCTGGCCCAAGAATCTTGACTTGTATAAGGTACGGTTTATATTCTGTTCATTCAAATTCACAGGAGCACGCAGTCAAAAACTCACCTGAAATCCTTTGAGCGTTACTGTACAGCCTCACTGCTCTGTAAATTCTTCTCATACCTCTAAACTGCTTTGTATTTGCTTTTCATACCTGTACACTGCACTGCATACACTTTGCATACCTGTACACTGCACTGTATACACGTTTCATATCTGCACATTCTTCTCATACCGTTACACTGATCTGTATATGCTTGTCACACCTGTATATTGCTCTGTATACTTTTCACACCTGTACACTGCTCTGTATGCACTTTCCATACCTGTACACTGCTCTCTTGTCAGACTCCAGCTGTGCTTGAGGGTCAAGTGGTACAGTGGCTACAGGGGTGGCAGCCGCAGAGGATGATGGGATATGCACTGGCTGCGTCTTGGTGGTCTGCTGCGCCGTGGCTGTCATCTGTGGAGGACGAAAGATAATAAAGCTTTACCATGGTACTTGACCTCAGCGAAACCATCTTAGAAATAGTTGAAGGGTTTGTTTGTTTTGACTGGAGTCCCTTAAGCTCTCCTGCTCCACTGCATCTCACACAGACCTGTTCACTATACAGCCATCTTCAGCGAAGAGGGCAAGTTAGGGAGGGGCGACGTTGCATAATTCTTCACAATGATGGGCAATATCTGTCCGTTGATCACACAGTGAGACAGTTACAATATAACGATTAAACTTTACTACTTCCCAACTACAGTAACCCCTAGTGTTGTGATCAGACGAAGAATGGAGTAGAGTCTCCATTAACATAAGAAATAGAAACATAGAAACATAGAAACATAGAAAATAGGTGCAGGAGTAGGCCATTCGGCCCTTCTAGCCTGCACCGCCATTCAATGAGTTCATGGCTGAACATTCAACTTCAGTACCCCATTCCTGCTTTCTCGCCATACCCCTTGATCCCCCTAGCAGTAAGGACCTCATCTAACTCCTTTTTGAATATATTTAGTGAATTGGCCTCAACAACTTTCTGTGGTAGAGAATTCCACAGGTTCACCACTCTCTGGGTGAAGAAGTTCCTCCGCATCTCGGTCCTAAATGGCTTACCCCTTATCCTTAGACTGTGACCCCTGGTTCTGGACTTCCCCAACATTGGGAACATTCTTCCTGCATCTAACCTGTCTAACCCCGTCAGAATTTTATATGTTTTTATGAGGTCCCCTCTCATTCTTCTGAACTCCAGTGAATACAAGCCCAGTTGATCCAGTCTTTCTTGATAGGTCAGTCCCGCCATCCCGGGAATCAGTCTGGTGAACCTTCGCTGCACTCCCTCAATAGCAAGAATGTCCTTCCTCAGGTTAGGAGACCAAAACTGTACACAATACTCCAGGTGTGGCCTCACCAATGCCCTGTACAACTGTAGCAACACCTCCCTGCCCCTGTACTCAAATCCCCTTGCTATGAAGGCCAACATGCCATTTGCTTTCTTAACCGCCTGCTGCACCTGCATGCCAACCTTCAATGACTGATGTACCATGACACCCAGGTCTCTTTGCACCTCCCCTTTTCCTAATCTGTCACCATTCAGATAATAGTCTGTCTCTCTGTTTTTACCACCAAAGTGGATAACCTCACATTTATCCACATTATACTTCATCTGCCATGCATTTGCCCACTCACCTAACCTATCCAAGTCGCTCTGCAGCCTCACAGCATCCTCCTCGCAGCTCACACTGCCACCCAACTTAGTGTCATCCGCAAATTTGGAGATACTACATTTAATCCCCTCATCTAAATCATTAATGTACAGTGTAAACAGTGTAAGAAGCAGGAGTCGGCCATTTGGCCCCTTGAGCCTGCTCCGCCATTCAATAAGATCATGGCTGATTTGATCTTGGCCTCAACTCCATTTCCCTGCCCGCTCCCCATAACGCTCAACTCCCTTGACTTCTGTTCCTTAAGCAATTTCATCCACTGCAAGAATAAGAGAACAAATTCGCTTTCCAGAAAAAAAAAATCCAGAGTACATTGCAGGTAGGGCAATAGTTGGTGAAAGTAATGGATTTAAGGGTGGGTTCTTGTGGTAGAGGATTAGTGACACCAGTTTTGAAAAGGTCAGGACTGGTACTGGTGGGTAGGGAGTAGTTGGTGATGTTGACATGCTAGGAGCTGAGGAGAGAAAGTGGGCGTGGTCAGGAGCTGGAACAGCGTGGTGCATTTTATCAAGCTGAGTTTGCCAAGAGTGGAAGGAGACGGGAGAGAAATTACACAATGGAGGGGGAGTGGCGCTATGTTTGGGGGAGGCTCAGAATGAGCAAAGTTGAGGGGAGGGGACCGGGCGAATGAGTCAGAGAGCAATTGGGGGCGGTAACTTTCCGAGGCCGGGACATCCTGCCTCCATCCCGGAAGTCCCACCCCCAATGCGGAAAGCGCCTCAAAGGAAGTTCCTATGAGGAGCACTCCCGGGGCAGTGGCAGGGCACTGAATCCAACACTGCGTGGAGCAGGATCCGCGTAGCGCTCATGTGCTACAATGCTCCTCCCCTTCCATTAAAGGGGAGGGCCGCTGCGCACTCTGCAGGCCCTTTGGTGTCCGCTACTGGGCCACCAGCAACGCAATCGACCGGACCAGCAGCCCAGCCCCCCAAAACGGAGTGCCAGGCTGCACGATGATGGACCAGTCGACACGAGGGCTACCATTGTCGGGCCGACGCAAGAGTCATCTGACAAATAAAGATGGCAGCACGGCACACTAAAGGCCTCCCCTTTATGGGCGCCCCTGGCGGCAGGTGTCCGCCAACTTTGCAACTCGCAAAGCTGGTATTGACATTCGTGTGCGTCAGCCTCAAAGGGTAGGCAGGGGGTAGTGAGGGGGGGCGTGCATGGCGATGATGCCATCGCCAGTTGTGTGCCAGCCCGGAGCACTAATCGCGGGCTGCGGCACTGCCGGGACAGCCCCCCCCCCCACCTTCCCAAACCTCCGGTGCAATTTCCCGGGAGGCGGTAGTGCCCCCTCCCCCAGGCGAAAATGTCAGAGTGCCCCCCCCCCACCCCCCGGAGGTGCTAAGAAGCTATAACAAGTTTCAATTTTGCCCCAAAGACACTGCAGAGTGGTTAGTCTTGATCGTGGAGTCAAAATAAGTCCAAAGGGTCCTCATATTTGGTGTTAAGGTGAAGACTGAGTGACAAGAGGTCTAAAATGGCAGGCTATGTTGTAAAGAAGCTTGGTGATATTTATGCTTCCCTAAATGATCTTGTAATAATTGGAAGGTTTAGTTATAGCGAGGGAGTGGCGACACAGTTTCCGTGGTTAGGTCAGGCCTGAAATGGACAGTACTCTAAATTCTTTTTACCTCCTCCCCCGAAGGTGATTTGCACTGAAGTAGGATTCCACCAACACGGCGAGTCTTGTGCAACTGTGCAGTCTTGGTGCAAGAGCCTATGGAAGACGTCGTGGCTGAGCCCAATCCTAACCTGACTCGATGCCCAACATACATGGAGAGATTACTGGAGAGCAATCAGGTGGGGAACTCTGCCTGGCTTTCTCCCTCTGGGGTAATGAGGCCAAGTGTAGTTCCCCAAAAATCAAAGGGTAACAGTGAAAGGAAAGGAGTGGTGAGAGGTGTCCCACAGGAGTCAATGTTAGGGCCACTCTTATTTATTATATACACAAATTACCTACATTTAGGAATTCAAGAAACAATTGAAGGGTTATTACAAATTACGATAAAGACTGTGAAAGATTGCAGGAGTAGGCTAGCAGAGTGGATAGATAGGTGGTTGATGAAGTTCAATATGAAGTGGTACATTCTGGAAGAAATAATATGGAAAGGAAATAATCTAAAGTGGTAAAATTTTAAATGGAGCAGAGAAGCAGAGAGCCTTAAGCGTGCAGATACATATGTCATTAAAGATGGCAGCGTAAGTGGATGAGGCCATAAAAAAAAAATCAAAACAGACTTCTTGGTTTTTGCATCTAAAATCAAGAAGCTAATGTTGAACTTGTACAAGACCGCAGCACTGCACAGAAATCGAACGTGAGGCCGTCTGATCTGTATGGTTTAATACCACAGATACCAATGCCTTTACGTAGGTCTTTGGGGGGAAATAATTGTTAAATGGATAACATATGGTGTATCTCTAAATGTGAACAGTACACTTTCTGAACTGCATTTAATCATAAAAGATAACCAATTGCAGCTTAGAACAATAGTGGGTGGACATCTAAAGCAGTCATAAAATCCTTCATTAAATGTTGAAGGCCTGTCTTGCCTCACAATTAACCTTAATACCTGCTCTGAACCCTTATATTTAACACAAATGGGCTTCAATTCATTTTCTGACACCTCGAAAGGTCCCTGGGAATGAGGTGTCAACTCATTGTCGCTGAACACCAGAGATATAGCACAGGAGGAGTTTTAACAGTGTAACTCACCCAGTCTAACTTGTTGCAGGGGCATTTTTGTTTATATATATCTCTGGATTTGCCAACAAGACTAGCTGCTGCATGGATCTAGTCGACCTGCCAGCAACCAGCAGCAGACTTCAAATAAAAACAGAAAATGCTGGAAATACTCAGCAAGTCAGAAAGCATCTGTGAAGTGAGAAAGTGAGATAACGTTTCAGGTCAAAGACCTTTCATCAGAACTGGCTGTGCAAGTTGGCTGCCGCGTTTCCCACATTACAACAGTGACTACAGTCCAAAAGTACTTAATTGGCTGTAAAGCGCTTTGAGACGTCCAGTGGTCGTGAAAGGCGCTGTATAAAGTCATTCTTTCTTTTTACCTGCTGAGAATTTCCAGCATTTTCTGTTTTTATTTTAGATTTCCACCATCCACAGTATTTTGCTTTTGTAGCAGACTTCAAATGTTGGATCGGGAGAGTGTCACGTACAGGTTGTCACGGAGCCACTCTACACAGAGCAGCAAGCCGTGAGGCAAAGGCCAATTAACTGTGATTTACCTGACTTGTGAGCCTGGATTCGAAGTCTTAGTGGAAAAAGAAAAGTAAAAAATGTTCTATTTCCCAGCCCTTCACAAAGTACAGTGAGAAATAGAGGTGCAAAAAGTTCTATGTAAACGAAAGACAACACAGTTCTACTTCATGACCCTGACCAACAGCCAGCATGCTCATGCAAATGGTAACACTCACTCTGAATAAAACCACTGTTCTCAGGCTACAATGAACACGAGAGATTTAATAACCTTTGACATAATGCATGTGTCACTTGGCAGAGAAAATATGGCCCTTTTAAGATGAGCATGAAAGCTCTTGAACAGTCCGATGAAGTTTAATTATATCTCTGCTCCAGTCCTGTACCTTCTGCCCCAAGACCAGAGCCATTGCTCCAAACCAGCCCCCGCCACCCAAAAGACTGGGCCTCTGCTTTCTGAGACACTTTTGGAACTGAAGGACCTGTCATTCAACAAATAGCTTGTCTGATAGAACAGGCACTTGGTACGGATGATTTGGTGGGCAATGAAAAAGAGAGCTGTTGTGTTACCTGACACGGGACAAGCTTCTCTCTGTCCCCCTCCCATTTCTCCCCCTAGGGGACTCTTGCTGGATTTTGATCTCAATCCCATTTTATTAAACAGTCAATTTGTTTCTCAAGGGAGTGACAAGGATAAGGTTGCTTGGTCCATTATCAGCTCTTTCAAAAGCCATAAATTCTTAATCCCTGCTTCAGTGTGAATTAAATTGGGCTCTTCACACTCAACTAACCCCATTCTACATTCCTTTGTACTTCAAGCTCTTAAATCTCCACAGGTTTTTAAGTTTTATTTGGTCCTCTCACACTCACCTACTACAGATACCAGTCTCCCCGGGGACCTCTATAGAAGCTTAGTCGTCCTGGTATCAAGCCTGTGGAAATGACTGACAGCCACTGTCTGTTATAAATCCCTCTGCCACAAATCCTCAAGGACAGAATTTATGCGCGAAGAACAAAGAAGCTTAATTTAAGACATTATAATTTATTTTCATTCCCCTGATCACCGAGCAAATCAGAGCAGCAGCAGATTGTTAATGTGGGTGCTTGATGAGTCTATTTGTCTCAATATGTACTGCAGAGCTCTGACAAGATAAATCTGCACCCTCTGTGTTATTATGTTAAACGTACGCTGATGCCAGCTCCCAGGCGTCTCAGGTGGTAAGTTCATTGCCCAGGGTGGCATTGAGCCACGCACAGACCAACAACACCCCAGCTTCGATACCCGGTCTCTGCCAAGTCAGACGCTTTCAGTTGTGATAGAGGTAGGGGGAAGAAAGAAATTAACCAGACTACCCACTCACATCACAGAGGCCCCCACGTAAGCGAAGATGGGTGGGCGACAGGACCTTGGGCCGGGGAGCGATTGGTGGCAGAGAAGGGCGGCTGATCATGTCTCAGTCCCAGGATGGGGAGAACGGAGATGGGAGCAGCCCGCATTCTTTTCACGTAGGGTTGGGAGGAGCACTCCTGCCCCCCACCCCCAGCTCCACATTCACATCAGTGTAGGGATCCTGCTGCCGGCATGCGCTACATTGTGATATGCCAGTTCAGCACGTGGCGAGTGAACTGTTAGGTCATTCGAAAATCGACACCAGGTCCTGCAAGGCGCACAGGTCCCAAATTTACATAAATAATTCTGGCCTTTAAATGATTCCCAGACGCGTCCCTGCTGCCAGCTCGTGTACCTTATCCAATATGGTGGGGCATGCACTTTCGCCATATTGCGAGCTTAGTCGGTTATTAAAATGTGTGCTGCACGGCTGAATTTCTAGCCCAATATGGTCACAAAGCTTTAGAGTATCATTCTTGTTCTGTCACTCTTTTGTCTCTCTCCTCCTTCACTTCGATTTTTCTCTCTCACACTTTCTCCTTCTCTCTCTTCTGTGTCTTATTTCTCCTCTTTCTCTCCTTCTTCCACTTCTGTCCTACACTCTCTCCTCCTCCTTCATGCCTTTCTCTCCTTTCCATTGCTTCCGTCTCTCTCTCTCTCTCTCACTCTCTCCTCCACTTCTGGCTCTCTCTTTCACTCCTCTTTTTCACTTCTGTCACGAGCTCTGTTGCGTGATTCATGTCCACTGATGTCTCTCATTCCCATTTTACTTTATTAGCTGTTTTACTGACTTCCTACAATAAGAGAACAGTTAACATTTCAACAAGATGCCCAAGTTTTTTTTAAAAACTTGTACTGTTTAACTTCAGGATGTCCCTAATTTAAAAGAAATGTGACTGCACAGGATTTGTGTTTTAGTCAATCGCACCCCATGACTTACTGCATAAAGTGGCCGCTTCTTTTTGTAATGTCTCCTCTTTGATATTTGCAACTTGCTGAAAACAGGGTTTATATATTATTTATTGATCCTCTGCATGATACAAGTCTTGGAACTAGCCACAGGCCTTTCATTCAAAGAGACATAGAGCTGTTAGGAGTTGTTGCTCGGAGAGGTTTGATCTAAAAATGGAAAACGCAGCAGCTCATACAAAGGACTGTTCAGGCAGAGTCCAAAGTGAACCACAAAAAAAAATGATAACCGTCGCAGAAGGGACTGGCTAGGCTGATGGTGTGGGGGATGGGGGGCACTTTAGCATTTACCAATCGGGTGTGATTGTTTGCTAGAGTTCCGAGTAAACCCTCAAGTTCCAGCCTTCACGGAACATTTCACGATCATCATAAAAGTCTTTATTCTGTATATCTAACTGGTTCCCCGTGTACCAAATAATTACTGAATGCCCACGTAACAAAATCCTGCTTGTATTAGTATTCATAATGATTTTGTTTTTCAGCAACTTAAATGTTGCATGTGAATGAGATAGCTTCTAACTACTGTTCCTTTTTTTTAAAAACCAAATCTATGTAGAAACTGAAGACAATGCAGGTAAATTCCCCACACCCCATATCAAGTAACCAGTCACACCAATGCACTGAAGTGTAAATATGTTTAAAAATAAACCGGCTCCTAATGTGGAAAGAGTTAATATGCCATATGCATTGTTTTCATCATCTTCATCATCATAGGCAGTCCCGCGGAATCGAGGAAGACTTGTATCCACTCTAAAAGTGAGTTCTCAGGTGGCTGTACAGTCCAATGCGGGAATTACAGTCTCTGTCACAGGTGGGACAGACAGTGGTTGAAGGAAAGGCTGGGTGGGGAGCCTGGGTTGCCGCACGCTCCTTCCGCTGCCTGTGCTTGCTTTCTGCATGCTCTCGGCGATGAGACTCGAGGTGCTCAGTGCCCTCCCAGATGCTCTTCCTCCACTTAGGGCGGGCTTGGGCCAGGGATTCCCAGGTGCGGGTGGGGATGTTACACTTTATCAAGGAGGCTTTGAGGGAGTCCTTGAAACGTTTCCTCTGCCCACCTGGGGATCACTTGCCGTGTAGGAGTTCTGAGTAGAGCGCTTGCTTTGGGAGTCTTGTGTCGGGCATGTGGACGATGTGGCCCACCCAATGGAGCTGGTCGAGAGTTGTTTTAGAAGTCTGTCAAATGAGCCTGGTAATGTCAATAGATACAATATTCAACGTCCAGGTGGACTCTCATTTCCTTTTTCAGTAGTAGTCACAACTCACTGTGCCCCACAGTTTCAGAACCAATGAACTAAAGTACTCCTTATAGACTCCCACTCGACAGAACCCCAATGGGTGAGGCCTCTTGATCAGTCTGTTTCTGGCCCGACAGGGAGGCGGCATTGCTGGATCTGGTTCTGGGGAATGAGGTAGGTCAAGTGGAGCATGCGTCAGTAGATGAACATTTAGGTTACAGTGATCATAGTATCATAAGGTTTAGATTAGCTCTGGGAAAAGGACAGGGAGCAATCTAGAATAAAAATGTTTAATTGGTTGAAGGCCAATTTCAGTGGGATGAGAACGGATCTGGCCTGGGTAAACTGGAATCAAAAATTGTCAGGCAAAACTGTAGTGGATCAATGGGCTGCCTTTAAAGAGGAAATAGTTCGGGTACAGACTAGTTACATTCCCACGAGGGGGAAAGGTAGGGCAGCTAAAGTCAGAGCTCACTGGACGATGAAACAGATAGAGAATATGACGAAGCAGAAAAAGAGCGGGTATGACAGATGCCAGGTTGTAAATACATCTGAGAATCAGGCTATATATATATATATAGAAAGGTCAGAGAAGAAGTGAAAAAGAAAATAAGAGGGTCAAAGAGAGGGTATGAGAATAGAATGGCAGCCAATATAAAAGGTAATCCAAAAGTCTTCTATAGGCACATAAATTGTAAAAAGGTAGAAACAGAAGGGGTGGTGCCGATTAGGGACCAAAAAGACATATGCACGGAGGTCGAGTGTGTGGCTGAGGTACTAAATGAGTTCTTTACATCTGTCTTCACCAAGGAAGAGGATGCTGCCATAGAGACATGTTAGGATAAAAATTGATAAAGGGTTATTAGAAAGGCTGGCTGTAGATAAATCACCAGGCGCGGATGGGATGCATCCTAGGATGCTGAGGGAATTGAGGGCGGAAATCGCAGAGGTACTGGCCATAATATTCCATTCCGCCATAGATACTGGGGTGCTGCCAGAGGACTAGAGAATTGCAAATGTTACACCATTGTTCAAAAAAGGGTGTAAAGTTAAACCCAGCAACTACAGGCCAGCCCTGTTCAACCTCGGTAGTGGTAAGTTTTTAGAAACAGTAATCAGGGACAAAATTAACAGTCACTTGGATAGGGGTAGATTAATTAAGGAAAGCCAGTACGGATTTGTTAAACGCAAATTGTGTTTAACTAACTTGATCGAGTTTTTTGATGAGGTAACAGATGAGGGTAATGCGGTTGACGTAGTGCACATGGATTTCCAATTGAGTCTGCTTCCACAACCCTTTCAGGCAGTGCATTCCAGATCTTAACCACTCGCTGCGTAAAAGGTTTTCTTAAGTTGCCTTTGTTTCTTTTGCCAAATCATCTTCATCTGTGTCCTCTGATTCTCGACCCTTCTGCCAATGGAAACATATAATAGGCTTGCCAGCAAAATTGAAGCCCATGGAATAAAAGGGACAGTGGCAGCCTGGATACAAAATTGGCAAAGTGACAGGAAACAGAGAATAGTGGTGAACGGTTGTTTTTCGGACTGGAGGAAGGTATACAGTCATGTTCCCCAAGGGTAGGTTCCAGGTCCACTGCTTTTCTTGATATATATTAATGACTTGAACATTGGTGAACAGGACACTATTTTAAAATTTGATGATGACACAAAACTTGGAAGTACAGGTATAGTGAACAGTCAGGAGGAGAGTGATAAACTTCAGGAAGACATAGGCAGGCTGATGAAATGGGCAGACACATGGCAAATGAAATTTAACACAGAAAAATGTGAAGTGATGCATTTTGGTAAAAAGACTGAGGAGAGGACATATAAACTAAATGGTACAATCGAATGGTGCATGAACAGTGAGACCTGGGGGTATGTGTGCACAAATCAGTGAAGGTGGCTGGGTAGGTTGAGAAAGCAGTTAAAAAGGATTAAGGGATTCTGGGCTTCATAAACAGAGTTATAGAGAACAAATGTGTGGAAATTATGATGAACCTGTATAAAATACTGGTTAAGGATGAACACTTCAACTGGAGTATTGTGTCCACTTCTGGGCACCACACTTTAGGAAGGATGTGAAGGCCTTAGAGAAGGTGCAGAAAAGATTTACGAGAATGGTTCCAGGGATGAGGGACTCCAGTGGACAGACTGGAGAAGCTGGGGTTGTTCTCCTTGGAGCAGCAAAGATTGAGAGGAGATTTGATTGAGGTGCTCAAAATCATGAGTGGTGGAAGGGTCGAGAACCAGAGGACACAGATTTAAGGTGATTGGCAAAAGAACCAAAGCCAACGTAAGAAAACAAATATTTACGCAGTTGTTAAGATCTGGAATGTATTGCCTGTAAGGGTAGTGGAGGCAGACTCAATTTTATCTATCAAAAGGGAGTTGGATAAGTATCTGAAGGAAAAAGAAATGTCAGGACTACGGGGAAAGGGTGGGGGAGTGGGACTAGCTGAGAGTCGGCACGGGCTCGACGGGCCGAATGGCCTTCTTCCGTGCTGTAACCATTCCATGATTCTCTCATTCATCCTCAACCCAATTCGTCCAACCTTTACCCATTCACTCCCATTCTACATGAGTATAATTAACCCAACCCTGTCCCATTCACTTCCACTCAACATGAATACAATTAACCCAATCTGTCCCATTCTATGCAAATTTAATTAACCCAACCATTTCTCAATACTTAAAATTCTTGATCCACGCACAAAATATTTACCAATTCTTAAGTTAAAGGGTAACATGATCTTCAAGGTTATATCGAGTTACAATAATGTAAATAGTGGTAGATTGTTTCCATTGATTGGCAAGAGGGCAGAAATGTAAATTGATCAAATAAAGAATAAAAGTAGAGATTACAAAATAATTCTCTATACAGATGGTTCTTGAAGCAAAATTCATAATTTTGTTTTAAAAAGTAATTCAATAATTATTTGAAACAGAGGAATATTGAGGAGGAATGAGCAGGAGAGTGAGAATATGCTGGGTGGTTCTTGTGGAGAAGAACACCAGACAGAGTTGAAGGGCCCAATGGCCTGTTTCTGTGTTGCAACATCCTGAGGATCCATTTTAAATTTTCAATGGTCGGAGATTTTTACGTAATGAATACTCTCCTCAGGTTATGATCCGAATGGAGCAAGGACCTGAGCAGCAGCACAAATAATAAAAAAGGGTTTAGAAAAAATAAGCATGAGAGAGTCCTGAACTAAGCCACAAAGCATGGAATATCTTGCAAAATTATTTTTTAATAACTACAATTCCTCTGGGTAGACAACCAACAGACCTTATCCTTGGAATTACTTCAAGTCAACCTGTACTGCAGGCTATTAAGTACGGAGCTGGCAATATGTTTCTGCTATTTCCCTCACTTCCATATGACAATACTGAAAAAGTATGCGAATGAGGTCCAAATTTTAAAATTAATTTCAGGGCTCTCAATCTCAGAGTTGTATAAAGTATTCTCAGGGTGAAACATTAAAGGCTCCACAGTCCTTCTTGCGTTACCACAAACCCACCTGTTGGCTCTCTTGGTACGTTGGAGGGGGAGCACTCTGGGTTGCCATCATGGTCAGTGATGATGCAGGGGACACATGTTGCATCATGGGATTGCTTCACATCTAGAACCTAGGGAAACAACAGAGATGGTTCTTACAGCTGCTTAGTACATCGGCATGGAGCTCTCAGAAGAAAAGGATCCACTTAGCCAGCTCAGGGCACTGAAGGTCCAATTCCAAGAGTGAATGGCTCAAGTACAGTATGATTCATCACAGTTTAGAAGGCTATTCAGAACTGTCAATAACAACCAGATCAGATGAGCTGCTAAAAAAAACTGCATCGACTCTGTCGGAGGGAATTGGCAGGGCTGCTTCAGATTTCCAGCAGTGTTTATTACTAAAATCTTGCACCATAATAAAGTTTACGTAGGGGGAAGGGTCATAAAGAAGGTAGAGTCAGACTGCCGTCCTCTCAGGTAAGTGCATCATCCTCTGTGCTCTCTTTGCTATATTAACATTCCTACACATTGCTACCACCAAGCATAACCACCATGGACTACCTAAAGGATCGTCTCCAGACGCATGCCCCAGAGCATGCGCTCTACTGCTACTTGGGGGGGGGGAGGAGGGGCCTCCCGAGAAATTGCGTGAGGGTTAGCAGAGGCGTAAACCAACAGCGTCCCACTCCCGCCGGTAGTGCACCGGGCTGCTGCACCAGCGATGATGTCATCGTTGTGCACGACGACCCGTTTTCGCCCCGCAGCGGAAATTGGGTAGCGTCCCACGAAGCTGCCGCGGGCGATGTCAGCTCCAGCCTCGCGGGACAAAAAGTAAACGGGAGGTACGCGGCACCATTCACATGATCCATGCCGCGATGGTGCAGCCCGGCACTCCACTTCTGTGCCGGACTGCGGCCACGGCACACCGCATCCCCGGTGGTGTAGTGGAAGCCCCTCGCCACACTGCGGAGGTCGCAGCGTGTCCTCCCCTTTAACGGAAGGGGAGGGCCTGTGCTCGCACCAAGCGGAAAGGCCACGTAGCGCTGGAATATGCGCACGCTTACCGACCTGGTCCCATGCCCGACAGAAGTGGAGCGCCCGACATTGGGCTCCACTTCCTCTTGGGGGCGGTAACCCCAATTCCGCAGCTGGGATGGGAATTCCACACCAGGCACAGGATGTCCCACCCTGCCTCGGTTACTGCCCCCAAATGGGGCGATACCGAATTTCGCCCCCTCTCTCTCCAAACCATTTCTCAGCAATCCCTCTCTCAGTCTTTCCTATCTCAAAATTAGAGCTCAAAATCTGAGGAGTGAGATCAGGAAGCACTTCTTCACACACAGGTTGGTGGAAATTTGGAATTCTATCCCCCAAATGGCTGTGGATGCTGGGTTAATTGAAATTTTCACAGCTGATTGATGGGGTATGAAGGGATATAGAATCAACGTAGGTAAATGGAGTTAAGATACAGATTAGCCATGATTTAATTGAATGGCGGAACAGGCTTGAGGTGCTCAATGGGCTACTCTTGTTCCTATGTTAGTATCTCCTTCTCAGCGTGCTCGGCTCCGAAATTCAAATTTGCGGCGGCCATTCGTCAAAATCAAATGGACGCCACTTCGAGCTCAACTGGCCGCCCTGACAAAGATTCGGCCCGAGAGGTCTTGCAGCGGGGTGGACCACCGTCGACTCGTGGTGGCGTGGGGCTTGTGATGCACTAAAAGCGTGCACCGCTGCCGCTCCGCCCCCAGACCCATTTTCAGCGTGAAAAAGCCGGCCCTTTAGCTGACGGTGCCCCCTCCAGCTTTTAGGGCCGGTGCAGAGTGGCAGAGATCTCGGAGCCGAGGGAGTGGAGAGAGACAAGAAAGTAAGTTCCAAACCTGAGGATGTTCAGCACAGAATCCACACTCAAGGGGAGAGGGAGAGGGAAAGAGAAAGAGAGAAAGAGAGAGAGAGAGAGAGAGAGAGAGTGAGAGTGATAGAGTATTCAAACAGGCTCATTTAGACAGACTGTGAAAATTCACAGACCCCCAAGTCAAGGCTGCTACATGTAGTTTGACATGTTGCATTAACTCATTAATCAACTTGACATTTTCGGACCTTGGGTAGCGAGCCAATAAAACGTTAAAAGACTTTCAATTGAGCCAATAAGGTCAAAGAAGGCGAGTTCTTTTCTGTAAATTGATCCAGGCATAAATACAGCCATTTTGACCATGTGTCTCAGTAAGAACAAAGACCTGGCTTGAAGCCAAGAAGTTTGTTGCTCTCTGCCAGTATTAAAAAGTTAAAACTACCATCGGAGTTCGTATTTCATTGGAAATTAAGAGATCTAACAATTTTGGCACTGCGAACAGGATCGCTGAGGAAAGAAACTGAATTTTGGACATCGGACCTACTATAGAGGTAAGGACTCCTCTTTTTAAAAAAAGTCCTCGGTCAAAAGTCTAAATTCGCCTCTCCTTCTACGCGATTCCGAAAGCCTCCGGTTTGCGAACCCTCCGGTTGGTAGTCGGCTCGAGGTCCCATAGACGTCTAAACTTCGGGGGTGTGTTAGTTAATTAATCACCGACCTATTGATTGGCTAGCAGGCCTACGACTCGAGACCCCAGTAAAGAACTCAGTAAAGAAATGGCGGCAGGAGATAAGGGCAAAGAATTGCCTACAACTGTTAAAGGTGGGCAGGCACCACCTCAAGTTTCTTTAGATTTAATTCTCGAACAGTTGAAAGAATACATAGAGCAACAATTCAACTTATCTAAAACCTGTATTAAGATCGAACAAAAGTACGGAACCTCCAAAGGACAATGGTCCTTGGACGAGATTAAAAGGGTCTGGGGAAAAACGACCCGTATGAAAAATAAAGAATGAACTAGATGGTTCCTAGTGGTTATGGGCCAGATTCGAAACCGGAATGAAATTATAATGCGTTCCCAACATGATCGAGAACTGACCAGTACAAAGGATCAATTGCAAGCTGTTTGTGCACAGCTGCGACAGAAAAAGCTTGAACTTGAAAAGCTGGAAGCGGAAGTTAAAGATCTTAAAGGTGAAATTAAAGAATGGAAAAAATCATTAGGTCAAGAGACAGTAATAGGAAATGGATGATGAAGAATTAGGAGTGCGCTTTGCCCCGTTTAAAAAAAGACGAGTTGTAGTCAAATCAGAAGAGACTGCGGATGAGGGCGGAACCAAAAAAACAAAGAGAAGGGTGTATGGAGAATACTTAGTTCATGCTCTGGTAGACCCAGAGAAAATTGATAAATGGTCCAAGGAATTGCCCAATCCAAAGAAAGGGGGAGTAAAAACGTGGGACCAATTGGACCGCTTAAGAAATATATATCAACTTCATCCCTGGGACAGAGTACAAATTTTGACCATAATGGTGCCAAAAACACAGGGAAGAAAATTGCACGACAAGGTAGATGAAGCTTTGGGGCAGAATGAGCAAGAATTAGACGCAGGATGGGAGGCGATTAAACACTGGCTACAAGCCTTCAGTCCAGCTAAGACAGACTGGGGAAAAATTGCAGCTTGCCAACAGAAAGGAACAGAGGAGGTCCTGGAGTATGACGAGCGGTTTAGAACATTCGGGTATGAATAATACGGATGAGGAAATGGATGAACAAGTGTTTGGACCCCTGAAAGCAGCTTTCGTGGCAGGTCTAAAGCCAGAACTGTCCAAAATGCTTACGGTAGTGTTACCGGACTGGGAAGGTAGAGGAACTACCTTTGCAACATTGGTGGATCGATGTAACCAATTAGATCGGGATATGGGAGCTAAAGTCCGAGCTGTACAGGCTATGGGATGGAAATCCCAGGATTCCGATAAACAGTCATTAGGAAAATTACCCGGAAAATGTCATTATTGTGGGAAAGAAGGTCACTGGGCCAAGATGTGCAGGGCCAAACAGAAAGGTAGTGGCTGGGGAAGAGGACGCAGCCAGGGATACAATTCAGCCAACAAGCCAGGCTTGTCACAAGATAACGACCTCATAGAAGCATTTAAGCGACTGACAATACAACAACAGAAGGAGTTACTTGGGATAGCAAAAAACGATTAGAGCCCACCCTGGCCCCCCTCCTCGCACTAATACAACAAAGAGGAGATGGGCTTTATATAAATGTGAGGGTGGGCGATAAGGATGTGGACTGTCTTTTAGACACAGGGGCGGAATTAACATGCTTACCCCTACAATATGGAGACTTTTTGCCGTTGGATGGTAGGGCACGTACGGCCTATGGAGTTGGGGGCCATAAAATGGAAATTAAAAGGACAACACCGGTACTTATAGGGCTGGGTCCACATGAACTAACCACGCCGGTCTGGATAGGCCCAGTAGATCAACCCCTTTTGGGAATGTACGTTCTAATCCAAGTAGATTCATCGTTGCATTTTGAGGATGGTCGGGTGACATGGTCAATTAGAACTTTGAAGAAAGAAGAATTGAAGAAACACCCGATATGGGCTAAAGATAAGAACGATTGTGGCCTACTCCAGATGGAGCCTGCGTCATTTACAGGGACCAAGCCTCCATGCACTAAACAGTATCCCATCAGTCCAACTGCCATCGCGGGAATCTTACCGGTTATTCAGCAATTGGAGAAACAAGGGGTGCTTATTAAAACGCATAGCTCCTCCAATAGTCCCGTGTGGCCAGTACAGAAATCTAATGAGACTTGGCGTTTGACTGTCGATTATAGGAAAGCTAACCAGTGTATTGATCAAAAAGCTCCTTTGGTCGCAGATCCCTCCACCATTTTTAATGCCCTCAAACCGGAATATAAATATTTCTCGGTTATAGATATGGCCAACGGATTTTGGTCGGTGCCTCTGGCACCGGAGGTTCGACAGTGGTTTGCTTTCACTGTCCAAGGACAACAGTATACTTGGACCCGGTTACCACAGGGTTTCCACAACAGCCCTACGGTATTCCACATGGCTTTACAAAGCCATTTGCGAGAATTACCTCCCCTGTCATCCACAGCCATCCAATATGATGACGATATCCTGCTAGCTTCAAACACGGAAGAACAGCATGAACATGATTTACGAGCTTTGCTGGATCACCTTTGGCTGAAAGGACATAAAGCCAGCATCGACAAAGCACAAATATCCCAAGAAGAGGTTGTATACCTGGGACAAAAGATTTCACAAGGAAAGAGAGAACTTACCCAGGATAGAACTGCAGCCATTCGGGCTGCTAAAAAACCCACCACTATTCAGGAACTAAGGTCTTTTTTGGGATTGTGTAACTTTAACAGAAATTGGATTGACTCCTTCACACAGCTTGCTCAGCCACTGAATGATATTTTAAAGGGGAAACGTGCCTCTAAAGAAGCCATCACCCTCTTTTGTATTCGGCACCGGCTCTGGGAATCCCCGACAGTGGTAAGCCATTTACCCTGTTTGTTCATGAGAAAGAAGGATATATGACAGCTATACTGACACAAGAACATGGGGATCGGCAAAAGACCTATTGGCTATTATTCGGCAAAACTGGATGCGGTAGCCCTCGGATGGGGAAGTTGCCTAAGGGCCATGGAAGCTACATGTCGAGCGGTAATGATCACTGCGGGTCTAGTCCTCGACCAAAAGCTGATTGTCAAGTGTCCCCACATCGTACATGCTTTGCTGTCTATGAATAGAATGTCTTAGGTGACAGCAGCAAGATGGACCCGCTGGACAGCAGTTTTGGAAGCTCCTAATCTCCATATCGTCCGGGCCAGCCCGGTTAATCCCGCAACTATGCTCCCGATGTCAGAATCGAGGGAGCAAGAGGGGGGAGAATGTGAAGAGCATGACTGCGTGGAGATTTTAAAAGAAACAGAAGAAGCAGCCTTAGCAGCAGAGGAGCCTCTGCACAACCCAGACCTCATCCTGTTTACAGATGGTTCCTCCTTTGTTGACAATGGTACCAGAAAAGCAGGATGGGCAGTTACAACCTTATATGAGGTAGTGGCAAAAGGACGTTTACCCTCAGGAACGTCAGCATAACAGGCCGAGTTACGGGCCCTGTCAGAAGCATGTCGAATAGCAGAAGGACAGTCAGCTAATGTCTACACAGATTCACGTTATGCTTTTGGAGTCGCTCACGACTTTGGTATGTTATGGCGGAAAAGAGGATTCCTCACTGCTGCTGGTACACCTATCCGAAATGGAAAAGAAGTCCGAGACTTACTGGAGGCCATACAATTACCTTAGGAAGTGTCCATCCTGAAGTGTAAGGCCCATACCAAGCAAAATACCACAGAAGCACAGGGAAATGCCCTAGCCGACCAGGCAGCTAAAGATGCCGCCTCACAGGGCGTTCCTCCAGAAGAACCAACACAGATGTGCAGATTGAAAGCACTCAGGACTCTGACACGAGACCTTCAAACAATGCAAGGCGAGTGCTCCCGAGAGGAAAAATGGACATGGATCGAGGCAGGAATTAAGCTATGTGAAGATGGTGTCTGGAGACAAAGAGTTACCGACAAGCCAGTCGCGCCACAAGCGCTTATGCCTTTTTTAGCCCAACAGATCCACTCGTGGGGACACTTGGCCTCACAACAGATGATGGCACGGTTCCAGAAAAGCTGGTGGGGTCGGGGATTTAAAAAACATGCCCAGCTGGTAACAGACCGCTGTGTGGTCTGCCAGAAAAATAATTCTGGACCCATCACGGTAATGCCCTAACTGAGGCCCCCTGCCCCTGTCGGACCATTCCAGCATCTGCAGGTTGATTATATATCTCTTCCTTCATGCCAAGGATACACTAACATTCTTGTCATGGTCGACAGATTCTCTAGATGGGTAGAAGCTGTCCCAACTAAAAGAGCCACAGCCAATCACACTGCAAAGGTCTTGAGTAAGGATTACACTCCCCAATGGGGAGTCCCGAGTAGCATTGACTCAGATCAGGGAACACACTTCACAGGTGCTGTCTGCCAAGAAATCTGTAGGTTACTGAACATTACGTGGGATTTACACTGTCCTTATCATCCACAATCATCAGGACAAGTAGAACGAATGAATCGAACTCTGAAACAACGGCTTGCCAAATATCACCAAGAAGGAATACCATGGCCCCAGGCACTACCAATAGTGCTATGTAGCATTAGGGCAACCCCGAACAGAACTACAGGTCTAAGCCCATTTGAAATTATAACAGGAAGACCCATGTTGCTGCCAGGAACTATCGATTTAAGGAAAGCTGATGTTCACTTAATGAATGACACTTTGTTATCATACTGTCAGAACCTAACAAATGCTATTAGTTCTGTTTCCCGACAGATATCGGCAGCTTGGGGTAATCCACCCGAAGGAGGACACGACATCATCCCGGGAGTCTGGGTGTATGTGAAAAAGTTGCATAAAGAACGTTTGGGTGCCAAGTGGGAGGGACCTTATCAAGTGTTATTGACCACCCAGGCAGCTGTTAAAGTCCAAGGAAAGAAAGCCTGGATCCACGCTTCACGTTAAACGAGCACCCGTAACTGAAGCTGAAATCTAATAAGGACAATTACTTTTCACGAAAATGTATAAATTTACTGTCGTATTGATTGCAGGTATTCTAGGCATAGGCTTATTTCTTACTAGCCGACCCTCTGCACCAAAGGGATAGTAGGGTAGCAAGGGAATTATATGTAAATACCTTTTAATTTATATTATTTGTTTATGTTGATTAAATGTTGTTGCGACCAGGCGGCTGTAGCTGCTGTCCCGCAGGTGAGACACCTTGCAGGTCCCAGCAGACCGTCTGTACGTGGCACAGGGGTATGTTATGCTTAAGGAAAGGTTGTTTACTGGTTGAATTAAGATATTGATTTGGATTAAATTGGAATAAGGTTAATTAACCTACTAAAACCAGACTTCCATTGTGGCCACGATGGAACTCGGGTTGGTGTAAATTTGTGTGGAAGCTACTAGTCCGGACATGTGGCGAAACACATCAACAAATTTTCGAAAGAAACTCTATTAACATGTATGAAATTATTTTGTAGAATGTTTAACCAGTGATACCTGATGTTTTATGATTCAGTTTGTGAAAGAATCAAAGGGGGGATTGATAGAGTATTCAAACAGGCTTATTTAGACAGACTGTGAAAATTCACAGACCCCCAAGTCAAGGCTGCTACATGCAGTTTGGCATGTTGCATTAACTCATCAATCAACTTGACATTTTCGGACCTTGGGTAGCGAGCCAATAAAACGTTAAAAGACTTTCAATTGCGCCAATAAGGTCAAAGAAGGCGAGTTCTTTTCTGTAAATTGATCCAGGCATAAATACAGCCATTTTGACCATGTGTCTCAGTAAGAACAAAGACTGGCTTGAAGCCAAGAAGTTTGTTGCTCTCTGCCAGTATTAAAAAGTTAAAACTACCATCGGAGTTCGTATTTCATTGGAAATTAAGAGATCTAACAGAGAGTGAGAGTGAGAGTGAGAGTGAGAGTGAGAGTGCGAGAATGAGAGAGAGCGGGGGTGAGAGAGAGCGGGGGTGAGAGAGAGCGGGGGTGAGAGAGAGCGGGGGTGAGAGAGAGCGGGGGTGAGAGAGAGCGGGGGTGAGAGAGAGTGGGGGTGAGAGAGAGCGAGGGTGAGAGAGAGCGAGGGTGAGAGAGAGCGAGGGTGAGAGAGAGCGAGAGAGTGAGAGAGAGAGAGAGAGAGTGTGAGAGAGAGAGGGAGCGAGAGAGAGGAAGAGGAAGTGGGAGAGAGAGAGGGAGGGAGAGAAAGGGTGAGAGAGAGGGAGCGAGAGAGGGAAAGAGAAAGAGAGGGTGAGAGAGGGAAGGGAGCAAAAGAGAAAGGAGAAAGCGATAGAAGGAAGGAAAGAGAATGAGAAACAGAATGAACATTTGTTTAAGACAGAGAGAAAGAGAGAAAGAGAGAAATAGGAATAAAGAATGAGAAAAGGGGGGAAAAAAAATGAGAGAGAGAAAAATAGAGATCCTGAGATTCACAGAGAGAAAGCGAAAATCTCAATCCAGGGGCTCAGACTGAAAACGTTGCCCCAGCTCAGCAACGAATGGGAATCTGTTCAATCTCCACCGCCTCTAGGCTCGATCCAAGGTCGTCCCATCCTCTGTCATCGAACTACAGTACACAGACGACGCTTGCCTCTGCACACACTCCTTGGAGGCTAAACTCCAAGCCACCATCAACATCTTCACCAAGGCATATGAAAGCATGGGCCTTATATGATGATGATGATGATGATATATTAAACATCCGTAAGACAAAGGTCCTCCACTAACCTGACCCCGCCACACAGCATTGCTTCCCAGTTATCAAAATCCATGGCGTGGACTTGGACAACGTGGACCATTTTCCATACCTCGGGAGCCTACTATCAGCAAGGGCAGACATCGATGACCACATCCAACACCGCCTTCAGTGTGCCAGTGCAGCCTTTGGTCGGCTGAGAAACCTCAAATCCGGCACCAAACTTATGATCTACAGGGCAGCAGTGATACCCGCCCTCCTATATGGCTCAGAGACATGGACTATTTCCAGCAGACACCTCAAAGCACTGGAGAAGTACCACCAACACTGCCTCCACAAGATCCTGCAAATCCATTGGGAGGATAGACGCACCAACGTCAATATTCTCGCTCAGGCCAACATCCCCAGCATTGAAGCACTGACCACGCTTGATCAGCTCCGCTGGGCGGGCCACATCGTCCGCATGCCAGACACGAGACTCCCGAAGCATGCGCTCTTCTTGAAGCCTTGACATGGCAAGCAAGCCCCAGGTGGGCAGAGGAAACATTTCAAGGACACCCTCAAAGCCTCCTTGATAAAGTGCAACATCCCTACCAGTACCTGGGAATCCCTGGCCCAAGACCACCCAAAGTGGAGGAAGAGCATCCGGGAGGGCGCTGAGCACCTCGAGTCTCATCGCCAAGAGCATGCAGAAAACAAGCACAGGCAGTGGAAGGAGCGCGTGGCAAACCAGACTCGTCGCCCACCCATTCCTTCAACCACTATCTGCCCCACCTGTGACAGAGATTGCAATTCCTGTATTGGATTGTTCAGCCACCTGAGAACTCACTTTGAGAGTGGAAGCAAGTCATCCTCAACTTCGAGGGACTGCCTGTGATGATCTTACGCATGTCTAATCTTTCTAATCTCTCCAATCTCTCCTGCCTTCCACCCTATTACAGACCTTCCATTTTGTTCTTGCGTCCCCTCCCCCTTTCAGTGCTCCTTAAGAATCTGTTCTTTTCGAACATTCGCCAGTTCTGAAGAGCCATTCTGAATCATGAATTTTGTTTTTCTCTCCACAGATGCTGCCTGACCCACTGAGATTTCCTGCATTTTCTGCTTTTTATTTAAAGCACCACTACTGCTTTCATTGACAGGAGCCGCTTATAATGGGATGTCTAGTTTGGCTATCCATTCGATAGCCTCCTGAGATGTTGAGTGGATAAATGATGTGAGAGCTGCAACAGATCTTAGTGGGCAGGTTGATGTGCTGTGTTCCATAATCTGGGGCTCATGGCCACATGTTTGTCTAACTTAAATCCCATTATTTTCTCCATTACCATTTTTTAAAGCAGTGAAAACCATGCAGCCCATTAACAGAGAATACCAGCAAGCATCCCATAGTTTTTCTAGCCAGGACCATGCTACTTATTGCACCGGATTGCTTTGTTTTCTCAGCCAAGCTCCATTAATAAGCCTGTAAGCCTGGCTGGCTGGTCAATCATCAACGCTAACTTGGAATACTATAGTCCTCCTGGATTCGGATATCAGACTTCTGAGTCAGATGCAGAGGATTAACTCAAATCCAATATACCATCACTGGCCATGCCATTTCAGAGCTAAATCAGCCCCAGCGACCCTGCTTAACTCCACCTCCAAAAGAGAGTGATCACTGTTTGATACCCTTACCTATCAAAAATCTATCGCTCTCAGTCTCAAAAGCTCCAATTGGACCAGCATCCACAGTCTTTTGGAACAGAGTTCCACATTTCGACCAATCTTTGTGTGAAAAATTGCTTCCTGATTTCCTAGTTCTAATTTTAATGCTCCCCCTTGTTCTGGATTCCCTCACTAGAAGAAATGCCTTCTCTGTATCTACCCTTGATGTTCTAAACCTAAGGGAATGCAAACAAAGTTTATGCAACCTGCCCTTATAATCTAACCCTTTAAGACACGGTAACATTTTGGTGACTCTGCGCTGCACCCACTCCAAGGTCAATATATACTTCCAGGGGCATGGTGCCCAAAACTAAACGCACTATTCCTGATGGAGCCTGTCCAAGGCTCTGTACAACTAAAACTTCACTTCCTCATTTCTGTATTCCAAACCCTCGAGATAAAGGCCAACATTCCATTAGCCTTGTTGATTGCTTTTTGTACCTGTGCGCTAACTTTATTGTGATATGTGGACACCTAAACCCTTTCCTTCTCCACAGCTCCAAGCCTCTCACCCTTAAGAAATTATTTTGTTTTGTCTTTCTTGGAACACTTCCCCACTTTGAACTCCATCTGCTACAGTTTTGCCCACTCACTTAGTCTGTCTGGATCCCTTTTTAATTTCCTGCTCCTATCTTCACAATTTACTGCGCCTCCTAACTTAGTGTCAACTGCAAACTTGAATATATAACTCTCTATTCTTTCATCCAAGTTATTAATATATATATAGTGAAAAACTGCAGATCCATGACGAACACCACTTGTCAACTCTTGCCAATCAGAGAATGTTCCTTTTATCCTTACTCTGTCTCCTACCTCTTGAAACTGAAGATAAAATTGAACAGTTAGCCATGTTCTCCCAGAGCTTTCAGTTTCTTCAAGAAGGCTGCATGAAGCACTGTATTGAAAGTCTTATGTAAGGCAACGGACGTGGGTTTCCGAGCCTCATTAAATTTTCACAATCTGATATAAAGTGTCCCACATCCTCTTCACACAACAGTGAAATCCAGCTTGTTCCTATTTGATTCCTTGGCAGTCCCCCAAAGCATCAGCCACATATACTGAATGAACTCAAAGACCCATTTTAAGAGCCACTGACATCAGCGAGACTCCTTGGCAGTTGCAGATGGATTGAAAACAGAATCCCATTCTCTATCCTCAGATGAGCAGCTCCAAGTTGTCTTAGTGGTTCCTGGCAGTGATCTTGAAAGTCATTACCGTTCTCCTACTCCCCCATCCACACCAAGAACAGCCTGCAGAAAGTGAAGACCAGCAACAAGATTCAGATTTGTAGTTCTGATATCCAGATACCCACCCAGACGACAACATATTCTATTCATCATGTCATATTGTGAATCTGCTACCTGTTTCAGCAGTTAAGTCGATGGCAGATTAGCATGTTAGCTGGAGTGCCACTGCACTGCTGAGTACAAGACCCCTACTGTTACACAATATCTCAACATGTATTAAGCACAGCTCAAAATTGGTGTCATTTCATGTTTTCAAATGTACAATTTTCTTTCAGAAACCTTTCCGCTCTGGTCCATAGCCAAACACTTATTTGTGCTTATTAAGATGGTGTGTCACATTAGTGCTGGGGAATGGAAGGCTTCCCATTTCTGACATGCAGCGTCAGCATCAAGCACTCCAGGTCAAGTGCGTCCCTTTACTCTGCCCCAACATGCCTCAGTTCTACCCTCAGAAGAGCACCCCTTGACTACATTGTTGTAACATTTCTTCCATTTCCCACACCAACCATTTGGGAGTGAGATCACAAATTACTGCTGACTTCACAGTTTTGTGCTAGAAGTTCATGCTCATCAAGAACTGGATTCAGACTTTCCGTGCTCATTTAACAAAGAAACCTTACAGCCAACAGACAGAGGACACTTTCATCCCATTAGTCTGGGCAAGATATAAACCCAGCTCCCGAGATTAAGGTCTAGCACCCAAAGCATTGTTTCACCCAGTTCCCCCCATGTATACTGAGATTTTAAAGAATGCTGTAATACATACAATGTGGAAAACAGTTGAATGTCCAGTAATTAACTAAAGGCTACTCCTTCAATATGACAGTCAATATAGCAACCAACAATCCAGTTTCACACATGATTGTTCCACCTCAGTGAACTGCTCTACTGAACACCCAATATCAGTATTTCAGATTAGACGTTAAATCGAGGCCCCGCGACCCTCTCAGTTAGATGTCAAAGATCCCCATGCCACTATTTCGACTGCAGGAGAGTTCTTCTGGTGCCTTGGCCAATATTTATCCCTCAACCAACCCCAAAAAAGCAGATTATGGGTCAGAGCTGTTTGTCGGAGCTTGCTATACTGGCTGTTCAGTTTCCCAAATCATCATCATTGGCAGCCCCTCGGAATCGAGGAAGACTTGCTTTCACTCTAAAAATGAGTCCTTAGGTGACTGAACAGTCCAATACGAGAACCACAGTCCCTGTCACACATTACAACAGTGACTACACTACAAAAGTATTTAATTGGCTGTATTTAATTGAAGTAGTGAAAGGAGCTATATAAATGCAAGTTATTTCTTTTTTTCTTCTTTCAATACTCTCCAAGGCCTGGCTTTCAATGCAGACCAACAACTTTTATCCTGTATTTTAAAGGAATTGTGTCAATTGCTTACTTATTGGCATATGGCTAAAGGAGCAAAAGGGCCACTGCTGGGAAAAGTCTCCAGGGCTTTTCCGCTAATATGACCAACATGCTTCATAACTGCAAAGACCTCCAGCTATCCGCTCTTCCAAAAACAGCAGAATCTCATTGATTGGAGACTCTAGGCAAGCCAGCTCCAATCACGGCTGGTATTCAGTGCAGAGGGGAGGGTGGGGGGGGGGGGTAAGAGAAGCGTCTACTCCCTGCCACTTGACTGATTGCATCAGCTCAGCAGAAATGTATTTATTATTCAACACATTTCACAAATCACTCACAATTTTCAACACTTTCTTAAAGTTACACAAATGGGATGATGGGAAAAGGGCGAGAGTCGTTTCAAGTTTCTTAAATAAGCAAGAGAGTATCACTTGGAGCAGCTGATCCTACAAGGGTGTACTTTCCCACTAAAATACACCATTTAGGAGATATTCCCTTTCCAGTTTCCAATTTCCTGTTGTGAAAACATAACATGGGATTAAGAGTGCCCAGGCCTCTGGCTGTTTTCAACAAGAACTATTACTGTGTCACCGGGGAAGCAATGGGAAATGTAACATTAAAGTTGTTTGAAGTAGGGCAAGGCCACCCATCTAGTAGCCAAATTTAATGCAGGAAAGGTTAGACCACACGACATGCATGTATTCAGACCGCTGAAAGAAGAGGTTTAGTAAAGTGGACCTTTACTAGAACATCTCAAATCCACCATGACATTTGGTGTGAGCCATGGCATAGGGGTAGCACCATCGCCTTTGAGGCAGAAGGCCATAGGTTCAAGTGTCCAACAGCTTGAGCATAAAATTTAGGTTGACACTCCAGTACAGTACTGTCAGAGGTGCTGTCTTTCGGATGAGACATTAAACCTGCCCTGTGAGGTGGATGTAAAAGATCTCATGGCACTATTTTGAAGAGGAGCAGAGGAGTTCTCCCTGATGCCCTATACAATATTTATCCCTCTACCAACACCATTAAAAACAGATAAGCTGGTCATCATCAAATTGCCGATTGTGAGAGAGCTTGCTGTGCACAAATGGAAGCCGCTTTTCTTCGATTACAACAGTGACTACACTTCAAAAGTATTTTATTGGTTGTACAACGCTTTGGAATTTCCCGAGGTCATGAAAGGCCCTATATAAATACAAGCCTTCCTTTTTTTACTAACTCACCTTTATTAAGCATTATGAGGTTATTGTCACAAGTGGTTCAGTTGATAGCACTCTCACCTTGGGAGTCAGAAGGTTGTGGGTTCAAGGCCCAGTCCATTGGTATCTCAATGCAGTATTGAGGGTGTGCTGCATTGTCAAAGCAGCCGTTTTTCAGATTAGAATTTAAAATGATGGTCCCATCCCACCTTTTAAGTTGACATAAATGATCCCATAATACTGTGGAACTAACAGATTAACTGCTCTTTCATCTCATGCTCTTCATGCAAAATTGGCTACTGCATTCTCCTGCACAGTAACTGCACATTTTGTTTAAGTGATTCAATAGATGTGAACCAACTCAGAATGCCCTGAGAGATCTGATGTGGTGTCATATGAACGCAAGTTCTTTCGTTCTTTTCATTATCTGTGAAACAGGTAAGTCGCTAGAATGTATCCTGCACGAGTGAAGTTATACCCCAGTAGGAGTCAGTACCTTCAGGGGAGGAGGGGGAAAGAAAATGGACAGAGAGCAGACAACTGGTAATACATTGGAAAGAAAAGCAATATTGAAGGTAGAAAGGAAGAAAGACAGACTTGCATTTATATAGCGCTTTTCAAAACCTCAGGGAGTCCCAAAGTGCTTTACAGCCAACGAAGTGTTGTAATGTAGAAAATGCGGCAGCAATTTGCATACAACAAGCTCCCACAAACAGCAATGTGATAATGTCCAGATAATCTGCTTTAGTGATATTGGAAGAGCTAGATGATACAAGTATGGTATAGAACACTGCTTTTGTGACTGAAAAAGTCATCCTTTTGTTCCAGGCTGCACTATGAAACTTGTCTATTCACCAAGCTTCCCAAATTAAAAAAAAAACCTATAAAATATCTCCAAAAATCATTCCTTACTGAATGGTGTCAGCTGTTATACAAACAAAAAGTGATTTCTTCCCCCGATGTCTTCCCCTCGTGCCCCGTGCTGGGGTAAAGTTCCAGATGCGCTGTCTCCCCACCAGTAGCTTACCCAACGGGTGGACACAAAGAGCGAGTGTCAGCATGCTGTTCACTTATAGGGAGAATCACAGCTATGCCCAATCCTATTCAAACAAGCATACACTTTCCTGCAGGAGACACTGGAGAACAGTGAGATGAGAAGTTCACCACAGCCAAAATGTCACCGATACCCTGGCTAATATTAGCTAACTCGGTCCAGCCACGGATTGAACTAGGAAGCTTGCTGACCAACGCGGCTGAAGATCATTACATAGGAATAGTAGGCCATTCAGCCCCTCAAGTCTGTTAGGAATGGGAATAGGCATAAGCCCCTTGAGCCCTTTAGGAACATCGGAATAGGAGTCGGCCATTCAGCCCTTCAAGTCCTAGGAACACAGGAACAAGCCATTCAGCCACTTGAACCTGTTCCGCCATTCAAACAGATCACAGCAGATCTGTAGTTCAACTGCTTTTACCATTCAAGTGGTGTATTGAACTGAGTCAACAGCAAGATTATAATTGTCTTCTTTAACCAGTTGAAAGCATACTACGAGTGTTAGAATTACAACACATCAGAGACAGCGGTGAAATATGGCAATGTTTCCAGTTTTGAAGCCAAGCATAAACCACCAGTGCCTCCATCCCCAGCGAGCTATCCATTCAGCCTCATCAGTGGAACCATTCATCACATTCATCACACTGCAGACCTGACACATACTTTATAAAATCACATGCACTTTATAGTTCCCATTACTGGAAAAACCCAATAAAAATGTCTAACAAACGAGGTGAATGGCCCTCATTGCTCTCTGACACACTACGTGCTTTTGTATTGAGCCCAACAGATCAGAAGATCCCAGGTTCAGTGCCTGGCTGATGGCAATATTGGCTTCAACACATCTGAACTATGAAGGGTGGGGAGGGGGAAAACATCACAGTGACCCCTGCTAGAAACATTTGTGTGTGAATGCAAGGTGAGGACAGGATCAGGTGCAGTTGTGATACCCTCCCATGTTTGAAAAGCCTGGTGACAGTGTCCATGCAGCAGAGCTGATCAGTCTGTATTCACACCAATGCCCATTTGCACACTTCTCAAGCAGTTAGAAAGAAAGAACTTACATTTATATAGTGCCTTTTATGACCTCAGGACATCCCAAAGCACTCTTATAGTCGCTGAAGTACTTTTGAAGTGTAGTTACTGGTGTAATGTAGGAAACACGGCAGCCAATTTGCACACAGCGAGGTCCCACAAACAGCAATGATACAATGACCAGATAATCTCTTTTTTTTAGTGATGTTGATTGAGGGATAAATATTGGCCAGGGCACCAGGGAGAACTCCCCTGCTCTTCTTCGAAATAGCGCCATAAAATCTTTTATGGATTAACGTCTCACCCGAAAGACGGAACCTCCGACAGTACTGCACTGAGGAGTCAGCTTAGATTATGTGCTCAAGTCTCTGGAGTGGACTCAGATGTGAGAGAGTACTACCCGCTGAGCTCTGGTTGACATGGCAGTGATCTACTCACTCAGCAGATCGTCCAAGCAAGCTGTAAATACACATGAGAAATAGGATGACCTGTTCCAGATCACAGGGGAGCTCACAAACCTAGGTCGTCAATTGCTGAATGCATCAACATCGAATCAGAGAATGTTACAGTGGCAAATCTGGCCATTCGGTCCATCAATCTGCATTGGGGCTTTTCTCCTCATGTTCCACCTCATTTTATCCCACTCATCTAGACGTTCCTCATATCCTTTAATATTCCTCTTTTTCTAGCAACTATCTAATCACCAATTAAAATTTGGTTATGTACTTCAAGGGAGCTTATGGCAACAAAATCTACATTTTTTCACTTGTTCTTGCGCTGCCCATGCCTAGTGTCCCTGAACTGAGTGATCTGTGAGGTCATTTCAGAGGGTATTAAGAATTCACTGCACAGTGTGGAATTAGAGTCACATGTAAGTCAGATTGGGTAGGTGTAACAGTTTCCCTTTGCTGAAGGGCATTAGTCAACCAGTGTGATGTTTACAACAACCTAGCAGCTTGCCCAGTCAGATTGTTTCTGGTGCAATGCCACAGATTACAATATTTATTGAATTCAATCTCAATGGTGGGATTTGAACTCTCAAATTCTAGTTGTTAGTCCAGTATCAGAATTAATTCTGGGTACTGTACCGGGGTTCAGCAGTTATGTGCCCAGCAATAACCATTTCCATCAGATTCCCCCTTCAAACAACTCAGTCATATTGCCTCAATGTGTGTATCATTGTACTCTCTCTGAGTGCATCATTATATGAGTGCATCATTGAGTGTATCATTGTACTCTCTAGGTAAGTGTCCATTGTCATGCACAATTTTGAGATTTTGGTCACAAACCATCTGCATATTGAGGAAATGGAAGCCTTTCCCGTTCACATAAGGTCCTGGATTTGGAGCTGAACGAATAGCAATGTTGATAATGTACCTATTGTGTAGGGAAACTGGTCAGTTATTAGAAGCTAACCTGCTTTGGGTCCTGCTGTCCACTGTTCCTGCTAACACACTAAAACTATGTAGACAATTTTAGTTAAAGCACAAATATAGGCGAGTTTTGTTCCATCTGTGACCAGTGCCTGTAAACTACCATAGGTGCAGAAATTCAGGGCAGCGGTTCCCTTGACTTCCACTGACTGTACTGTTGCCCAAGTTGACCTTGGTTGCAGATCCTCCTGCACCAAATGACCCAACTGCATGACAGCTTCTTTGCTCAGCCTGAACCTCATTGGGCACTGCTCTTTGGGAACCCTAGGAAGCTGCGTCTTGTATGCAAAGATCAGGGGCTGAGGTAACTGGTGTGCACGCGACACTTGCTTTCTGCAATCTGCACTATCTGCTCTTCTACAACATCACAACCCACAATTGGTCCATCCATTCATTGAACAGGAAACATACACAGGATGGCTGACCACTAATCTTTGAAGCACCCAAGGTTGGCCTGGGTGACTCGCCCTCCCATAGGGGAGTGTCTAGCCCCCCACAGTGGCAAAGCTGAAATAAGGAACTTGCCATGGGCGCAAACTCTTGTCCCATAGTATAGCGCATTGTAATCCCAGTGGACAGAGGTGTTACATTCACCTAGTAGCTATAATACTGCGATCCCATTCTGCTTTATAACACTCATCATTAGCTAACCTGTGTAATGTATGCCTCTGTGAGCATGCTCACAGGTTTGTTGAGCTGTTGAGTTGGGAGTGGCTTAGCCAGTTGTGTGATGTTCACAAGACTGAATAAAACCCCAGCTAGTTGGGTTCAGGGGACCCACGATGAGGCAGGTGGTTGTGAGCCTGGTGGATGAACTGGTAATGTGTAGTGTGATTGTTAAACCTTTGCTAATAAACCAATTAGTTCTTCATAGCAATGTGTTGCTCTGAATTCTTAAGCAAAGAACTCATGAAGCAAATACATTACAACCTGCATTGAAGCCACTTTTATATAGTTTGCAGGAGACAGCAATGCCACAGATAAAAAGGTAGTTCAATGTTGAGTAGACAGGGTAAAGCAACCCCAATCAGGGGTAAAAGGATCAGTTAAGCAAGGCTCAACAAGTAAAAAAAATATTCAACCGGCTGGAGGGTAGAGCGATCAAGATACAGACTGTACTCAGGAACTATTTAAATTGTTGGGATCAGCAAGTAAATAGAAATGAAACAAAAGCTCTGCCAGACTTGTCAGGTATTAAGGCCCCTATTTTCCCCATCATTGGGCGGTGAGTTTTTGGTGACCAGCGATTTTTTTTTTGGTGTAGATGGGCAGTTCTAATTTTCCCCAATGTTTGGGCGCCGACACAACTATCAGCGCCAGAGTTTTTGGCGCTATATATTTTGGTGCTGATGTATGTTAAAAAGGCCATTTCTGGCCATTAAGGCCATTTTCCCCACCACCATTTTTTTTAAACCACGCGCTGAGACATTGAAGACCATTTGTAAAAACCCTACCTTCACTCTACGAAATCGGCACTGGCCCGCTCATATCCCTGGCCGAAGGTCCTCCACGCTTTTCGGAGCAAATAACTGGAGGTTAAAAGTAAACCAGCCGAAATAAAACTTACTGTTGAGCTTTTTCCATAGGTGAGAAAACTGGAGGCAAATTTAAAACCAATCTTCCCGAGCAGCCTTTTCCCTCATGTTCCAACTCCAGCTAAATTTCCAAAGATACTTCCAGGCCCATCACAAAAAATGCAGAGTAGCCTCTTCTCCCAAACTGCAGGCAAAGCACCACATCAAGAGCAGCCTTCAGAAAACATTTAGGGTAGTCTTTTCCTTTGCAGAGAAACTTTTCAACACAGCCGCCCCAATCCAGGCCGATGGTCCTCCACGCAAGACAATGCACCACACTTTTTATTTTAAACAAGAATGTTTTTTTTAAAAAGCGCATGCACAGTGAATTTTCGGCACACACTAAGCTCCACCCCCCCGAAATGGACTCGGGGAAATCAGGTCGGGGAAAATGCCGGGGTTTTTTTGGTGGGGAGGAAAACGTACGTAAAGGTAAGTGGACACCAGAAATCTTCATTGGGGAAAATAGGGGCCTAAGCACTGTAGGCAGCTGAACTGTACGAACCAGAACGGGTTGATTCAATTAGCTGATTCCAGCCAGGGTAACTGGGACAACTATGATTAGCCTTCGCATCTCTGGGGTCCCACAACTCACTACTACAATGTCAGTTCAATTGGACAGTGCTGACGTGTGGATGTTGGGTGAGGATAGGATGGTTGAACTGTGAGAGCCTCCACCATCAAATGGTCTGTCTGATACTCACCTTCCAGGTCCAGCGAATTGGATGAGATACTGGAGGGTGTCCAAGCAAATTGGATGTTTCAAATTTGGTATTTTACCTTTGTGGGGGAGGGGGGAATTGGAGAGGGTCAGAGGAGAGAATATAAACAGATATCCAAACAGAGAGTGGAACGACAAACCAAAGCCTAAAGCGATACTCCAGACATGAATCAGAGAGAGAGAGAGAGAGAGAGCCCAGAGGAATCTGTGCTTATGGTTAGTGTCTGGATCACTGACTCGGAATCCAGGAACACACACTTCCACATATACTGGTCCTGGAAAACGATTTACGACCCCTGGATTAGGAAAACCTAGAGAATCTGTAACTGGAACACATAGGTCTCCTGTAAAACTGCCTAAATATCATTACAAGGGGCGCAGTTACTGTTTTCAGGGCTGCATCTGTCAACACTTTCCAGCAGTTTGAATTAACCAGTTCGACTCAGACTTAAAATGGCCTCAATATGTCATCACATCAGCTACACAATATCATTCTTACAATAATAATTTCCTTTGAATATTGAACATGACAGAAACACTATATATCAATAATAAAACTGCTCATTGAGTCATTCCAGATTATATTTATTTGATAATGGGTACCCACAGAAGTTTGGTAGACCTGATTCAAGTACTCCACTGCTCCCTTCCAAGTTTTTCTCTTCCCCTCCTGAAGACACCATCTCTCATTGGGATCATCATCATCATAGGCAGTCCCTCGTAATCGAGGAAGACTTGCTTCCACTCTTAAAATGAGTCCTTGGGTGGCTGAACAGTCCAATACATGAACCACAGTCCCCATCACAGGTGGGACAGAAAGTCGTTGAGGGAAAGGGAGAGTGGGACAGGTTTGCCGCACGCTCTTTCCGCTGCCTGCGCTTGATTTCTGCATGCTCTCAGCGATGAGACTCGAGGTGCTCTGCGCCCTCCCGGATGCACTTCCTCCACTTAGGGCAGTCTTTGGCCAGGGACTCCCAGGTGTCAGTGGGGATGTCGCACTTGATCAGGGAGGCTTTGAGGGTGTCCTTGTAACGTTTCCTCTGCCCACCTTTGGCACTGGGATATAGCTCAATCGGCACCAGCAGCCCCTCATCTAAGAGGCCACTCTTCCATATGTGAGCCTCAGCAGCGAGTTTGGACAGGCTAGATCATCTTGGGAGGGCATCAAGACCGAGCCTGGTCCTGGTCTCACTGCAACGTCCGCAATCTACAGGTTCCTCCAATTCTGGCCTCTTGCGCAGCTTCCAATTTTCATTGCTCCACCATTTTCAGATTTTCACCTCTCTGCCACTGGTGACCGTACCTTCTGCTGCCTTGGCCCCAAGATCTGGAATTTCCTGCCTAAATCTCTCCAGCTCTCTAACTCTCCCTCCCCTCAAAACCTACCTCTGTGACCGTCACCTATCCTAATATCTCCTTATGTGGCTCGGTGTCAAATTATGCTCGATTACATTTCTGAGAAGCGCTTTTGGGATGTTCGACTATGTCAAAGGCACTATATAAATGCAAGTTGTTATTGTTACTCCTTTTCAGCTCGGCAGGGGGGGGTGGGGAGGCGTCACCACACAGCAATCAGCAGTGGCCGAAGAAAGCTGTGACCATTCCCGTCGGAAAAGATTTTGGTTCCATCTGGAGCATGGGAATCAGCATTCATTTCCGACAAACAAGGGACTCGCAAAATGACTGGCAGACCTACCATTTGGCACTTGGAAAGTTACCTCCATCCAGGTTGTCTACAGCAGTTAATAATGTTGAAATGACAGCTCCATTCTGTTGCACCAGAGGGCAAGGGGAGGGAAGCGAAGACTACCTTTGATGCTGCACGAGAATGTCCCACAAGGTGTCTCAGGAGTGGGGAAAGGTGAATCTACGCCCTTGATTGCCATACTTCCAAACTGCCCTATTGCGTCACTGCGGAGAAGGCCTGAGCAGAGGCCTAAAGCCTCTCCACAGGAGAAAATAAATCAATGTAGAGTCATCCCTGAGCTACTCATAGAATCATAGAAATTGACAGCACAGAAAGAGGCCATTCCACCCATCATGTCCCACTCTTCCTTCTTTGTGGCCGTATTCACAGGACATTGCTGGAGGCCAATTGCGGAGTAGCTGCCCTCTTGAGCACAGTTAGTACAGATAGGAAGAATATAGGAAGGGGAACAAAATAATCTGGAAAAAATATGGGTCTTTCCTAACCTCACCAAAGCAGAACTATCAGCAATTTTTAAGCTGCATTAATTTATAGAATCACACAGCACAGAAAGCGTCCATTCAGTCCATCATGCAAGTGAAAGAACTATTCAATTACTCCCACTCGCCTGCTCTTTTCCCACAGCCATGCAAATTTTTCCTTTTCAAGTTATATACAATTCTCGGAGGAGATTTAACAGGCAAAAAAGTAGCTCCACATTACATTAACTGCTTGCAAGACAAATAATCAGTGCGTTCTGCTGACTTGCAGAAATGAAGTGACTGCCCACAGAGGTCGTCCTCCTAAAAGCTCACAAACGGAAAATGTCTGCTCTCCCGGGAACCATTCGAAAATCCTCATCTCTCCCGGAGAGGAACCTTCAGCAGCCAGCCAGAAGACACAAACACAGCTCTCTCTCAGGGTCCAAAGCCATTACAGCAACACAAACTTACATCTTTTGGCCACCAGTCTAGACAGATTGGTAGGAGGCAGAAATAACAACAGTGGACTACTTCTGTCGAATATTAGGGAGATTCTTTCAGCTGAGCTGACAGGCTGATGGGTCTTGCTGCCGGAGCAAGAATCGCATTAAGGTGTAATAAAACAGGCAATGTAGTAAAGAAAGGCAGCTTTCTCACTTGGAGAATTCTTCTAACACTATTAAAACGAGCCAGTTTAACCCCTTCTCCCACCACTTCCCCGTTCACAGCTGGCTAAGGTTCCCAGCAGAGGGCGCTAATTTTATCACTCAGGTCTTATTAGCCACTGGGAGCACACCATCTCCAGCACAGACTCGGAAGTGTTGTCCAGGAGCTGGCTTTTCCAAGGTGCTATACTGCAGCACTTATGGTCAAAGCCACAGAGTGGTGAGACGTACGCAGGATCCTGTTCTGTTAGAGGTTGGGGGAAGTGGGAGAAAAGAGGTAGAGCGCATACTAGTGCGAGTAAGAAAGAGAGAGAAGTAAAGCAGGTCAAATTGTTACAGCAAAACACTGCAGATGCGGGAATCCAAAATAAAAACAGAAAATGCTGGAAATCTCAGTGGGTCAGGCATCTGTGGAGTGTGAGAGGTCGAGGAAGGGAAGGACGAGTCGGAGATGGGCCATGTGAAGGTGAGGGACGGGTGGAAATTGGATGCAAAGTGAATGAAATTCCGAAGAGATCGCTCCCTCTGCGACACCCTGGTCCATTCCACAACCCCTCCACCCACCCCCCCTTTTTATTTATTTTTTTATCCCTCTTTCCCATGGCAGCTGGTGATGATTCCGTCATTCACACCCTATCAGATTCATCTTTTGGTTTCCTAACTTGTGCCATTACCATCTCATTTTTGCCCATCATCCCTGTTGTCTCTTAAATCTCTCCTGCTTCCCACCCTATCACAGATCTTTCCTTTTGTTCTTTCCTCACCTCCCTCTTTCACTGCCCCTGCACTTCCTTAATAACCTGTTACATCTCCAACTTTTCCAGCGCTGTCGAAGGGTCATCGACCTGAAGCGTTAACTATGTTTCTCTCCACAGTTGCTGCCTGACCCACTGAGATTTCCAGGATTTTGTGTTTTTATTTGAAATTATTACAGCACCAGATAACATTCTCAAAAGATCCCACAATCTAAGGTCTTTATTACTTTGGAAAGTAGTCACTGGTGTGTAGATAGAACAGGCAGCTAATCAACACACAGCAAGATCCCATAAACTTAAATGCCAGTTTACTGGGATTTTGGTGGTAAGGATTATGAGAAGTTGCTTTTCTGCACAACCAGCATTTTAGCAAAGGCGTCCATCTCATTGCAGCCATAGGCTTGTTCTGGGGAAGCAGGTCCTTGACATTTTTCCCATGATGCCAACATACCACAGTCAGGTGACACATTCTCACTGGAAGCAGCTGCTTACACTGTGGTCTTTTCACATCTGTCCTGAACTGACTGTGAATTCTGCGTTTTTATTCAGTATTTGCTCATCTTTGGCATTCTGGCTGCGGTGTTCCTCTACATTACAACAGTAACCACACTTCAAAAGTAATTCCTTGGCTTTGAAACCCTGTCGGACAACCTGTGCTCATATAATTGCAAATTCTATCCTTTCTTCTTTTTTTGATGCCATCTGTCCATGTTTTTGTACCTGGTATCCTTGCACCCATATTTGCAGGTTAAAATAAAAAACTGGAGATTTAACCTTATGCGGAGCTCCACTGAAATGGTCCGGCTCTGTCCAACACTGCTTCTCCTAGCCTCTACCCAATGCCAGGAATCAACATGGGCGGCAGACAAAAGACAAAGATGGCAACCAGAAATGTTGTTGAATGAAAGGAGCCTTGTACCTGCAGAAACTGCAACGTCAACGATCACTTGGCACATATGTGCAGGAAGCCTGCAGCCAGGTTGATGTACGAGGAGGGCAGGCCCGACGTAAGCCCTACGAGGCCAAATGAATACTGGGGGAAATCGCTGGTAGCTGAAGTTCAGCGAGTTCATGTGGAGCACATATACAGTTCATATACCAGGATGCCACCGATAATGATGAAAGTGCTCCTCAATGGCATCCCAGTACTAATGGAGCTAGACACAGGGGCCAGCCAGTCCCTGATGAGTATCAAACAGTTCGAAAGGTTGTGGGTGTCCAAGGCCAGGAGGCCAAAATTATTGCCAATTGACGCACAGCTATGGACATATACAAAGGAGATCATTCCGGTGCTAGGCAGTGCCACGGTAGTCGTGACCCACAAAGATTCGGAGAACAGGTTGCCACTCTGGATTGTCCCAGGGGACGGTCCCGCACTACTAGGGAGGAGTTGGCTTGCTGTCATGAACTGGAAATGGGGCGATGTTAATGCAATTTCTTCTGTGGAGCGAGTATCATGCTCACAGGTTCTGGGCAAATTTGACTCATTATTTCAACCCGGCATTGGCACTTTCATGGGGGCCAAGGTAGTGATTCACATAAACCCGGACGCCAGACCAGTACACCACAAGGCCAGAGCGGTGCCGTACGTGATGCGGGAAAAGATAGAATGCGAATTGGACCGCCTGCTGAGGGAAGGTATCATCTCGCCAGTTGAATTCAGTGACTGGGCGAGCCTGATCGTGCCGGTGCTCAAGGCGGATGGGTCGGTCAGGATATGTGGTGATTACAAGGCCACCATCAATCGGGTGTCACTCCAAGACTAGTACCCACTACCGAGAGCAGGGGATCTCTTTGCGACGCTATCCGGTGGCAAACTTTTTTCAAAATTGGACCTGACCTCAGCTTACATGACCCAGGAGCTGGTGAGTGAGTCGAAGAAGCTGACCACCATCACGACACACAAGGGGTTGTTTGAGTACAAGATATGTCCGTTTGGGATTCGTTCGGCCGCCGCAATCTTTCAGCGAAATATGGAAAGCCTCCTCAAGTCGATTCCAAGGATAGTGGTTTTTCAAGACGACATCCTCATCACGGGTCGAGATACCGAAGAACGCCTCCACAACCTGGAGGAGGTGCTACGCAGACTAGACCGGGTAGGGCTGCGATTGAAAAAGGCGAAGTGTGTCTTCTTAACTCCAGAGGTAGAATTCCTGGGGAGGAGGGTAGCAGCAGGCGGGATCAGACCTATTGCGTCCAAAACGGAAACGATCCAGAGAGCACCCAGACCCCGTAACACAACGGAGCTGCGTTCGTTCCTGGGGCTCCTAAACTATTTTGGTAACTTTCTTCCCAAATTGAGCACACTGTTAGAGCCGCTAAAAGTCGCGATTGGGTCTGGGGGGACATCCAGAAAAGGGCTTTTGATAGAGCACGCAATTTGTTATGCGGCAACAAACTGCTAACGTTAAATGACCCATGTAAGAAACTTGTCTTAACATGCGATGCACGTCCTATGGGGTCGGGTGTGTGTTGCAGCATGTGAATGCCAATGGTCAGTTATAGCCGGTAGCTTATGCCTCCAGAAGTCTGTCCCAGGCAGAAAGGGGCTACGGGATGTTAGAAAAGGAAGCGCTAGCATGTGTATATGCAGTAAAAAAAATGCACCAGTACCTGTTTGGCAGGAAATTTGAGCTGGAGACAGATCACAAACCCCTAACGTCCCTTTTGGCCGACAACAAGGCTATAAATGCGAATGCATTGGCCCGCATACAGAGGTGGGCACTCACATTAGCAGCCTATGACTATACAATTCGGCACAGACCGGGCACTGAAAACTGCGCCAATGCACTCAGCAGGCTCCCACTAGCCACCACTGAGGGGGCAATTGAGCATGATGCCGAGATGGTCATGGCTGTTGAAGCCTTCAAAAGCGAAGGCTCACCTGTGACAGCCCGTCAGATTAAAGTCTGGACAAATAAAGACCCGCTACTGTCTTTAGTTAAGAAATGTGTCCTGAATGAGAACTGGGCAGCCACGTACGGGGCATGCCCTGAGGAGTTTAAACCGTTTCATAGGCGCAAGGATGAACTCTCGATTCAGGCCGATTGCCTACTGTGGGGAAACTGAGTAGTCATGCCCCAGATGGGCAGAGAGGTGTTCATCAGAGAACTTCACAATGAGCACCCGGGCATTGTCATGATGAAGGCAATTGCCAGGTCACATGTTTGGTGGCCAGGGATAGATGCAGACCTGGAACTTTGTGTTCGCAGGTGTAACACGTGTGCTCAGCTGGGCAACGCATCCAGGGAAGCCCCCCTTAGCCCTTGGTCCTGGCCCGCCAAGCCATGGTCACGCATCCATGTGGACTACGCAGGTCCTTTCATGGGAAAAATGTTTTTGGTTGTAGTAGACGCCTACTCCAAATGGATTGAGTGTGCCATTTTAAATTCAAGCACATCCTCTGCCACAGTAGAAAGTCTACAGGCAATGTTTGCCGCCCATGGTCTACCGGATGTCTTGGTCAGCGACTATGGCCCGTGCTTCACAAACACTGAATTCCAGGACTTCATGGCAGGCAATGGAATCAACCATGTCAGAACGGCACCGTTCAAGCCAGCCTCAAACAGCCAGGCGGAACGAGTAGTGCAGATAATCAAACAGAGGATGCTCAGAATCCAAAAGGGTTCCCTACAAAGCCGCTTATCACGCCTCCTGTTGGCCAATAGATCCCGACCACACTCGCTCACAGGGGTTCCATCCGCAGAGCTGCTAATGAAAAGGACGCTCAAAACCAGGTTATCCCTTATACACCCTACTATGAAAGAAATTGTTGAGAGCAGGCGTCAGTCACAATGTGACTACCATGACAGAAATGCGAGGGCGCGATGTATTGATGTCAATGACCCTGTTTTTGTCCTTAATTACGCTGCAGGGCCCAAATGGCTTGCAGGCACTGTGATTGCCAAAGAGGGGAATAGGGATTTGGTAGTTAAACTTACCAATGGACAAATCTGCCGCAAACACGTGGATCAAACTAAAAGGAGGTTCAGCAACCCCATAGAAGAAGCTGAGGAAGAACACGACGTAGAGTTTACTCCACCACAGGTGACCGAACACCGGAACCAAGTGGAGAAGAGCCCAGTCACTGTGGGCAGTCTGGACAGGCCTGAGGCACCGCAAACAGCAGACACTCAGTGCCCAACAACCGGAGCCCCAACTCAGGCTCTCTATAAGGGAGCGTAAAACACCAGAGATCCCAATAAGACTTTGGTGGGGGAGGTGATTTCATGTATTCAACTATCATTGTAACCCATGTATAAGCTGACCTCAGTTGTACACCTTGAGAACATTGACCACAAGGGGCGAACATGTGGGAGACACTCCTAACCTGGACTTTCAGGTATAAAAGGTGAAGCTCCACCCACCTTCATCACTTGAGGTCTTGGTAATAAAGGTAACTGGTCACAGAGTGACCTTCTCTCAAGTATGGGCCTCGTGTGCATTTATACTGTATAGTAAGGACATATCAACTACAAACCAAGTCTTCCTGTTGAGGTAGATGTTTAACATCACAACTCGAACAGAAGAAGGGAGTCCTCCAGTGGCCTGGAAAACAACTTGACCTCAAGCAGTCCTTTAGAAAAAACAATTAGTCATCCATCACATCTACTATTTGTAGGACTTCCCTGTGTATGGACAAAACTGGCTGCCACATGATGTACATAACCCAATATAAAAGCAAGTTTTTCTTTCCTAAGGTGTGGCTGCTGAATTCCTCCTTTTTGTCAGTTACTAAGCCACATCCATGTCATTAATTCAATTGATGTTGTAGGATCTTTGTACAACAACAACAACTTGTATTTATATAGCGCTTTAACGTCGTGAAACATCCCAAGGTGCCTCACAGGAGTATCAGGAGATAAAAATGTTGACACCGAGCCGCATAAGTAGAAATTAGGGCAGGTGACCAAAAGCTTGGTCAAAGAGCTTTAAGGAGCGTTTTGAAGGAGGAAAGAGAGGTAAAGAGGCGGCGAGGTTTAGGCAGGGAGTTCCAGAGCTTGGGGCCCAGGCAACAGAAGGCATGGCCACCAATGGTTGAGCGATTATAATCAGGGATACTCAAGAGGGCAGAATTAGAGGAGCACAGATATCTTGGGGAGTTGTGGGGCTGAGAAGATTACAGAGATAGGGAGGGGCGACATGACAACAGTGACCGCTGCTCGAGTAAGCCATTAGTTGTACCATATATCAGGATGACCTGAGGAGGGTGATACGTGATATAAATGCAAGTTCTTTCTTTTTCTTTCAGCATTGGGGGGGGGAATTTCATCAAGGGGGGATTTTAATCTCGCAGGATGGGTGGGAGAGAGGGTTAAAAATTAAAAACATCTGAAACCCAAACCGCCTACACTTCTGGTTTTAAAGGAGGCGGGTTGGGGGGCAGGTGACTAACCTGGTCTCTGGAGGTAGATCCATAATTAAAATATTTTAATGAGGTTACATGCCTCAAATGTAACCAGTTTTATTTTTAAATCCTGTGGCCCGTGTTTCCCAGCACTTGGAAACCTGGAGGCTGAAAGGTGGAGAGAATTGCCAGATCCAGCAGGTAAGTGCCTTTCCAGCACTGTTCTGAGCCAGGAGGAGTAGGAATGCTTGCCCACCGGCCCCCCAAGCTAACCTGTGTCCCTCCATGTGATCGCCCCCTCACCCCCCCAACCTCGAGACCCTCTCCCCGATGCCGCCCCACCCAATGTCCTCCTGGCACACAACCTTCTCCCGTCCACTTGATGGCACCACCCCCTAATGTTCCTGCCCGATGCACGCTCTCACGCTCTCTCGCTCTCTCAATGAGGTCCTGCTGTTAAATTTGTCAGGACCTCTAGTTACCCCCATTTCTGGGCCTCCTGGTCTCTATGATTCTCCACCTCCCATCCCCCCCACCATAAATATCGGGGCCCAAACTTCTTGAAATTTAAAAAATTGAGTCACACAATAAAATGCTAACATATTCCATTTTGAAATTGTTTCCTCTTGGTTTGAGGTACCAGACTGTCAGGAATGTTTCTCCACTCGTAATCTGAGATAAGGAAGGATTTTTTCACTGAAAGGGTTGTGACTCTTTGGAATTGTCTCCCTTTGAGGGCTGCGGATGCTCAGTCATTGAGTATATTCAAGACAGAGATTGATAGATTTTTGGCTACTAAGGGAACCAAAAGATATGGGGACGGTGCAGGAAGGTTGAGTTGAGGTAGATGATCAGCCATGATGTTATTGAATGGAGGAATGGCCTACTCCTGCTCGGAAACACACTTTGAATAGACATTTAAACTGAAACAACACCAAGTAGATTAATAAAACTCATGGTTGCTATGGCAGTGGTCAATATTACCCTCATGACAGTTAGGTTATGTGATAAGTCATCTGCCGCTCGTAAATTTTAATGAAAAATAAATGCAAATATAAAATAGGAACGATCACTTGATTCTCATATCTACTTGTTCCACTAAAGTTATTGAATGGAGGAAAATACACTCTCTGTGTTTGTACAGATCCAGTTAAACCAGAAGTCAGAGCTCTTTTGTGGGTGCACCTGCAATTACATATTTTGCTGAACATTATCTGTACACAAAACCAATTCACTACTAAAAATCAGTGAGATCTTTGCCTCCTTCCTCATGGGTCTAAGTGCTTCCTGTCTAATCCAATTTGGTGACTTCATAACCTCTGACCCAATTGCTGCAACCAGCTGGACTTTCTCTTCCTTTTTGATCCTTTTTAGTGTGGATCATCTTTCTGGGAAGAAAAGAGAGTCCGTTCAATCTACATTAGGACCAGGTGCGTCAAATATCAGAAATTCACACGAATCTAAATTAAATTTTTAAAAAACTTTACTTATGCAAAATCCTGCAATGGGTGGATGTCTGGCAATCCTTTAATAGTTCCGATGTGGACGTTGTTCAATGGAATTCCCATTAGCAATCCATGAAGGTCAAGGGAAAACTGATCCATAAGATCCCACAAAGGCACTGAAGTGGGGATTTACAGTGCCCTAGGATTAAATAAACTCCTGGACTGATGACACAAAGATGGACGGGAAAGCAAATTGTGAGGAGGACACAAAAAATCTGCAAAGGGATATAGCCAGGCTAATTGAGTGTTCAAAAATTTGGCAGATGGAGTATAATATGGGAAGATGTGAGGTCATCCACTTTGGCAGAAAAAATAGAAAAGCAAATTATTATTTAAATAGAGAAAAATTGCAAAGCGTTGCAGTACAGAGGGAACTGGGGGAACTTGTGCATGCAACACAAAACATTAGTATGCAAGTACAGCAAGTAATCAGGAAGGCAAATGGAATGTTTGCCTTTATTGCAAGGGGGATAGAGTATAAAAGCAGAGAAGTCCTGCTACAACTGTATAGGGTATTGGTGAGGCCACACCTAGAGTATTGCGTTCAGTTTTGGTCTCCGTATTTAAGGAAGGATATACTTGCACTGGAGGCAGTTCAGAGAAGGTTCACTAGGTTGATTCTGGAGGTGAAGGGGTTGACTTATGAAGATAGGTTGAGTAGGTTGGGCCTGTACTCATTGGAGTTCAGAAGGATGAGAGGTGATCTTATCGAAACATATAAGATAATGAAGGGTCTCGATAAGGTGGATGCAGAGAGGATATTTCCACTCATAGGGGAAACTAGAACTAGGGGGCAATAGTCTTAGAATAAGGGGACGCCAATTTTAAACTGAGATGAGGAGGAATTTTTTCTCTCAGAGGGTTGCAAATCTGTGGAATTCTCTGCCCCAGATAGCTGTGGAGGTTGGGTCATTGAATATATTTAAGGTGGAGCTTGACAGATTTTTGAATGATAAGGGAATAAAGGGTTATGGAAGCGGGCAGGGAAGCGGAGCTAAGTCCATGATCAGATCAGCCATGATCTTATTAAATGGCGAAGCAGGCTCGAGGGGCCAAATGGCCAACTCCTGCTCCTATTTCTTATGTACTTATGTTCTTATGGACTCGCTGGAATGTCTGTGATCCTATAAAGTGATTATATTCTAGGTTTTTCCCTTGCTGGAAAAAAGCCACAAGTTCAAGGAGTTTCAAAATGTACTCGATTCCTTCATCCACAAGATCTCACCTATCATGATGGGATGCTCCCCGCAACAACGCCAACAGTGCCATGCTCAGACCCATGCACTTTGCAGCAGGATGTGTGTCTGAAGTATGGGCGTGTGCAGCAATACAGCAGCAAAGATGCCAGTGAGAGGGGATCAATACAAGATATTATCGCCTTGAGCTTCCACACACAGCGGAACACATCTCTGTGCCGGCTCCAGCACAAGAGTTTACGGATCGTTAATACATTGCCATGTAGCCCATCAGTGTGCAAGCAGTGGCACCTTCATAGGGCTCGACTTTCTATTTAGATCGCTAGGGCCCAAAAAATGGGTGATGTTCCAGCTCTCAGGATCGCTGGAAGATCGCCCATTTTTCGGATTGCAACTTTCGGCATTTTTTTTCCAGTGATAGCCCAGCGATAGCTCAGCGATGTAGATTGGGCCTTAGCAATGCGAAATGGGCCCCAGCAATGTGGAAGGCAAGGCGTCCCGAGCAACGGCCTTTCTGCGCATGAATTTTTTTTGCAAAGGTTTCCTGCGATTCAAATGGTCAGAGGTCATCCAGGCATGCGCAGAAGCAAAGGAAGGGAGGGAGGGAGAGAGAGAGAGAGAGAGAGAGAGGAGGATTGGAGTGAGATACAGAGAGAGAGAGAGAGAGAGAGAGAGAGAGAGAGAGAGTGACAGAGAGAGAGTGACACAGGGAGAGTGACACAGGGAGAGTGACACAGGGAGAGTGACACAGGGAGAGTGACACAGGGAGAGTGACACAGGGAGAGTGACACAGGGAGAGTGACACAGGGAGAGTGACACAGGGAGAGTGACACAGGGAGCGAGCGAGACAAAATAATCATCAATGTCCAAAGTGTCGGAGATTGGCCAGGATGTGGAGGGGAGGAGGAAGGCAAAACCCTTCTCCAACAAGGCCAACGAGGCCCTTGTCCGGGGCACACTCAAGGTGGGGCCAATTAACCCGGGGTGGACATGGGAAACCTCCACCCCGGACATATTAAAAAATTGGGGCGAGATCGCCGATGTGGTGTTCTCGGTGTCCCATGAGCCGAGGGGATCGGACCAGTGCTGCAAGTGGTGGAACATATATGTTGCTTCGGCAAGAGTATGTATTAAATAGATTTTAAATTGGAATGATCCATTGAATATGTAAATCTGCCGGATTGAAATCAAGCTGGGTATTCTTGTGTAGATTCCCTGCTAAGATTTGGACACGGTTCTGAACCTGCACCCTTTCAGTCTAATTTTGGCATCATCTCCCTTTGGGTTACGTTGGTGCACGACTGAGCACTGGGGGGTCCTGTCACCTTTACCCACTGTGTCAGTCTCTCATCATCAGTGAGAATGGTGATTTAAAAACCTCTACCTACCCATAGTGCAAATTAAAAAGTGCAAAAGAACATCTTAAAACTATGTACAGCAGCTCGAATGTCGTTATTTCAGTCCAGTTTCTAATCCATAAATCCACACAGTGACCCAGCCTGGACTGGGGCAGAGCTGCCCTGGCTCACTGTCTGCCCTGGGACACTTTGGGACATTAGCTCCCGTCATTGCCGAGCTCACCAGCTGTCCTGATTCTACCCCCACCCCCGGGGGCCCTGCATGGAGATTGTAGTCGAGATGTTTGTGTCAAGAGTTAGATCCTAAACACGATCTTTGTTATAACCATGCATCAATTGTGGATACACACCCGATTAGCATATAACGTTGTCTTTCCATGATACTACCTAGTCAATTAGCTTATGCCATGCTCTTGTCGCGTTTGCAGAGGAAAATATCTAAGAATCGGGCTGAGCGCCGGTGCACAGGAGGAGGCCCTGCCCAGCTGACCATCCTAATGGACCTCGAGGAATGTGCAGTAGCACTGGTGGGCACCCACAGTCACTCAGTCACCACCCGTGGTGGTGCAGATCCCTTGCGTCACGTAAGTAATGTGTAAAGCAGTTGTAATTCAAAGTAATGTAACGGCATTTCATTATAATATATGAATGATGTCATGTTATGCATGCAGCTTCTGTACTACTCTCAGGTTAACAACATAAGAACATAAGAAATAGGAGCAGGAGTCGGCCATCTGGCCCCTCGAGCCTGCTCCACCATCATGGCTGAATTCCACATAGATGTACTACCATATGATGTAATAATACACAATGTCTCTCGGTTCCCAACCATTTCAATACTGTTGCTCCTCCTACGTATGCCAGCGCAGCGCAAGAATGTGTACCCTTCTGTTCTAATAACTCAATAAGCTCAATTGTGTTTTGCAGGTCCAACTCCACAGGCGCAAAGGGAGGCTGCACCTGTCCCTGTCCCTTTACAGGTGATTATTCCCACGGATGGTGAGGAGGAGACCATGGAGCCAGAGGAGGAGATGGAGATGGAGACGGAGGAGGATGACCCTTGCATCGTCTCATCTGTTGTACCTGTGGCCACATCGCCGGCTTCGACTTTGACAGAAGTAGTAGCGGGCCAAGCGGTTTGCAGCAGGTGACCCCAATGCGTCCAACAGTGCCCACGCCGATCCCAAGGAGGTTGAGTCAGCGAGGTCGGCACGCGCTGCGACGGGCAAATCCTAAGGAGGACATGGCTGCACTGTGCAGGGAGAGCGTCGACCTGAGTCGAGAGCTCCTCCAGGCGTTCACGGTGATGAACGCGAACATTGCCACAATGTCCGCTCGCATACCGGAGGGTATCGAGCACATGGTTATGGCAATGGGCCAGCAGACCACCGCCTTCAATTCCATCGGCATGCCGCAGTGACGGAAGACGGCACTGCCCTCCAAGGCGCTGTCCCACCAAACGCCAGCACAAATGCAAGTCAGAAGGAAGAACTTCCTTCTGGCTCGGAAGTCATTTTGTTAGAAATGTCTTCTCCTCCACCATCATCATCATAGGCGGCCCCTCAAACGAGGATGACTTGCTCAATGAAGGACCCGATGTTCCAGTCCTGAACTCCAATTGAGGGGGTGAAAGATGCCTGTGCGTGTGGTGACTGTTGCACATCAGCCACTACACAGGCTTGACAGAGCTAGGTCTTGGTCCAGTGTCAAGGATTACTCAAGACGTCTGGAGACCAGCTCTGCTGCACGGACCTAGTGCACACACAGTGTAGGCTGCCCCTGGGTCCAAGCCTCTTCTGGGCCCTGTACCCTCATCTGTTGCACCTCCGCCACGATCTGTCGCCGCTCATCCACTCCTCTGTACCTGTGTCCTGCCGATGTTCCTGCTCACACTCCAAAACGGCGACCAGGGTTTTGATGACATCACCCAGTCGCCCATCTCAAAATCGTTGCATATTTGGAGCAGCTCGAGCTGGAGGTTGAAGTTGCATGCCGTTCCAGCTCTTTTATAGCCCGACCTGCAGAGCTGTTCTCTCGCAAGTTGGGGGGGGGGGGGGATGGTGCCACGACTACAGTCACAGTTAACTGTCACAGTTATGGTGATGCCATAACTATGGGTGCTGTTAAAAGTTATAGCAGTGTTTTTGTTCATTATTTATAGAAAACAAGGGAAGCATTTATTGCATTATAAAACATGCGCCATCCCCTGAAAGGATCCTGCCACCTCACCCTCCCTCCCCCACCCACCAACAGCAGCATGCTTTGAGGTCCGTCTACTGCAAGTCATGCAGGCACGCATACTGTGGGATCAAAACGGGGGCCTAGGACACGGCAGGGGTGTAGGACCTGGAGGGAAGTGTGGCCGCAGGTAGGGAGGGGGGATTGTTATAGTTGTTGTTATTATTAAATGTTGGGGGTGTTGAATGTTGGGGGTGTTGGGAGGGTGGGAGGGTGTTTTTTGAATGTTATTGCTGGGTGACTGTTGGGGGAGGGGGATGTTATTAAGAAATAAATTAGACAATTTTGCAAATTATTAAAAAAATGTAGTTGAAATTTTACAATTGTCATGCACTATCTTGTAATAATGTAAGGTATAACATGAATATAATTCTTGGAAAACAATAGCCAGGCCAGGCAAGGATGAAATGTAACGCAACTGCAACTGTCACCAATGTAAGTTCATGCAAAGCGTTCATTTATGAGCTGCTGACTCAAGAGTTTTACAGCTGCGTAACTCCCACGGGGCATCTCCAGGCTGATTGTCCTCCCTGAGGTCCTCGTCATCCTCCTCCTCCTCCTCATCTGCCTCAACTCTCTCCTGAGGTGGACCGGCAATTGTTGTCCTCTCCTTATAGCTAGGTTATGCATCCAACATGCAACAACAGTAAACTCAGCGACCTGGTCAGGGTGGTATTGTAGGCTGCCTCCAGAGTGGTCCAGGCATCTGAAGCGCTGCTTCAGCACTCCAAGTGTCTTTTCGACGATATTGTGTGTAGCTATACGGCCTTCATTGTAGCGCTTCTCGGCTCCCATCTGGGGATTGCGCAGGAAGGTGGTCATGAGCCAGCTGGCAAGGCCATATCCTTTATTCCCCAGCATCTAGCCATGGCCTTGTGACTGACTCTTAAACAGGTCAGAGACAGTGCTCTCACGCAAGACGTGCATGCCATGGATGCTGCCTGGAAAACTTGCATTTACTGCCATGATTATTTGGTTGTGGTCGCCAATGAGCTGCACATTCAGGGAGTGGAATCCCTTTCGGTTCTGGAACACCTCCGCATCTTTTAAAGGTGCTCTCAGGGCATTGTGCATACAGTCTATTGCTCCCTGCACCTTGGGGAAGTTTGCTATTCTCAAGAAACCCAGAACCCTCTCAGTCTGTGCCTCCCTAGTCATAGGTAAGCTTATAAAGTTCAGCCTGCGTGCGTAAAGGGCTTGAGTCACCTGTCGAATAGAGCAATGTGTGGCGTGCTGAGAGATAGCGCAAATGTCGCCAGCTGAGGCCTGAAAAGAGTCTAATGCGTAGAAGGATCGTGCTGCAGTAACCTTAACCTCGACGGGCAGTGCAGTCCTGATGGTGCTGGTAGGCTGCAGATCTCCCTTGATGAGCTTGCATATCTCAGCGATGACCTCCTTTCGGAAGCACAGCCTCCTAAGGCACGTGTTATCAGACAAGTTCAGGTATGATCACTTTTTCCTGTAAGTGCATCGGGTATAAGGTCTCCTCCTCCGCAGCTGTCTGCCTTCTTCAATATATCTTCAGTCTGCAGCATGTGATTAGTGACCAATACTGGTAGAGAAGTTACAGCCCCATCACTATTGCTATAAATGCCCTAAATTTGCCCTCAATAAATAGAAATGAGAGCAGATGATTGCTAAAGAGTCAATAAGGCCCGTAAAATATCTCACAAATTAATTTGCCTCATAAGCCCCTTCTTCAAGCAGCCTCTCACTTCCTCCGATGTTCAAAATGGCGTCCATAGTGCCAGGTCCTGCCGAACAGTGCCAGTTCGGAGCAGTTTTTCTCCAGCGATCTCCTCGGCGAGCGATCAGCCCGGCGATGTGGCGAAGGTTGTGGTGGGCGATCACCTCGGCGATGTCAAAATGTTGTGTGCCGAAAGTTGGGCCGGCGATCATTGGGCGATGTAACGGCCCAACTTTCCAATTTTAAGTTGAAATGGGCGATAGCCTGCCTATTTGGGCGCCAGATGGGTGATAGCCCAGCGATCATTAGGAGAAAGTCTAACCCATAGATTTTTGGAGCAGACTTGCTGGTAGCCACGAGAATTTCCATCTGACCTTTGAGTCTCTGCCTTCACAATTGTCATTTTATAAGCATTATGTAGTGGACAGTAACTGAGGACTCAGACTACAAATAGACTACGGACACTGATAAGTAGGACTGTGTATTTTACCAGAGGCCTTGAAGCTTGGTGATGCTGTGCGATGGTTGATGAACTTTACAGAATGCTCTTTATAAACTTCACCGAACTTTCCTAAAATCAATCTGCTGCCCCAGCTTCAGAGACTCCCAGAAAAACATGAACCCCAGGATGAACAAGCAATTGGAAAGGTTCACCTCAGTACCCCTTTCCTGCTTTCTCTCCATACCCCTTGATCCCTTTAGCTGTAAGGGCCAAATCTAACTTCCTCTTGAATATATCCAATGAACTGGCATCAACCACACTCTGCAGTAGGGAATTCCAAAGGTTAATAACTCTGAGTGAAGAAGTTTTTCCTCATCTCAGTCCTAAATGGCTTACCCCTTATCCTTAGACTATGTCCCCGGTTCTGGATTTCCTAACATTGGGAACATTCTTCCTGCATCTAACCTGTCCAGTCCCGTCAGAATTTTATGTTTCTATGAGATCTCCTCTCATCCTTCTAAACTCCAGTGAATACAGGCCCAGTTGATCCAGTCTCTCCTCATATGTCAGTCCTGCCATCCCGGGAATCAGTCTGGTGAACCTTCGCTGCACTCCCTCAATAGTAAGAACGTCCTTCTTCAGATTAGGAGACCAAAACTGAACACAATATTCCAGGTGAGGCCTCACCAAAGCCCTGTACAGCTGCAGTAAGGCCTCCCTTCTCCTATACTCAAATCCCCTAGCTATGTCCAATGGAATCAATCAATACTGGACTCCGGGGAAGTGATCTCGATTGGCAAGTGCAAATACTCAAATAAACAAGTTTGTAACATTTTGCCAAACAATTGGGTGCTAATTGCTCCAACTGCGCAACAACAACTTACATTTATATAGAAACATAGAAAATAGGTGCAGGAGTAGGCCATTCGGCCCTTCGAGCCTGCACCGCCATTCAATGAGTTCATGGCTCAACATGCAACTTCAGTACCCCATTCCTGCTTTCTCGCCATACCCCTTGATCCCCCTAGTAGTAAGGACTACATCTAACTCCTTTTTGAATATATTTAGTGAATTGGCCTCAACAACTTTCTGTGGCAGAGAATTCCACAGGATCACCACTCTCTGGGTGAAGAAGTTTCTCCTCATCTCGATCCTAAATGGCTTACCCCTTATCCTTAGACTGTGACCCCTGGTTCTGGACTTCCCCAACATTGGGAACATTCTTCCTGCATCTAACCGGTCTAAACCCGTCAGAATTTTAAACGTTTCTATGATATCCCCTCTCATTCTTCTGAACTCCAGTGAATACAAGCCCAGTTGATCCAGTCTTTCTTGATATGTCAGTCCCGCCATCCCGGGAATCAGTCTGGTGAACCTTCGCTGCATTCCCTCAATAGCAAGAATGTCCTTCCTCAAGTTAGGAGACCAAAACTGTACACAATACTCCAGGTGTGACCTCACCAAGGCCCTGTACAACTGTAGTAACACCTCCCTGCCCCTGTACTCAAATCCCCTCACTATGAAGGCCAACATGCCATTTGCTTTCTGAACCGCCTGCTGTACCTGCATGCCAACCTTCAATGACTGATGTACCATGACACCCAGATCTCGTTGCACCTCCCCTTTTCCTAATCTGTCACCATTCAGATAATAGTCTGTCGCTCTGTTTTTACCACCAAAGTGGATAACCTCACATTTATCCACATTATAATTCATCTGCCATGTATTTGCCCACTCACCTAACCTATCCAAGTCACTCTGCAGCCTCATAGCATCCTCCTCGCAGCTCACACTGCCACCCAACTTAGTGTCATCCGCAAATTTGGAGATACTAGATTTAATCCCTTCGTTTAAATCATTAATGTACAATGTAAACAGCTGGGGCCCCAGCACAGAACCTTTAACAGAACCTATAGCGCCTTTAATGTAGCAAAACGTCCCAAGTTGCTTCCCAAGAGGTTACCAATCAAAATTTGACACTGAAGCACAGAAGGATATATCACGACAGAAGTCCAAAAGTTTGGTCAAAGAGGTAGACTTTAATAAGCTTCTTAAAAAGAGGAGAGAGATGTGGAGCGGTTTAGCAGAGGGAATACCAGAGCTTCGGGCCTAGGCAGCTGAAAGCATGGCTGTCAGTGATGGAGCGATTAAAATCAGGGATACAAAAAAAATACCAGAATTGGGTGGAGTGTAGAGATCTCGAAGGCTTGTAGGACTGGAGGAGTTTACAGAGATAGGGAGGGGCAAAGCCGTGGAAGCATTTGAAAACAAGGATGCGAAGACTAAAATAGAGGTGTTGCCGTACCAGGAGCCAATGTCGATCAGCAAGCACAGGGGTGATGGGTGAACGGGATATGGTGCGGTTAAGATACGGGAAGCAGAGTTTTGGAGGAGCACATATTTATGTAGGGTGGCAGGGGTGCAAATCTGATTGGAGGGAATCAAACATGGAATTGTGGGCATGGACTTGGGAGGCGGCAGATTAGGAAAAGAGGAGGTGCAGTGAGACCTGGGTGTCATGATTCATCACTCATTAAAGGTTGACATGTAGGTACAGCAGGCGGTGAAGAAGGCAAATGGCATGTTGGCCTTCATAGCAAGGGGATTTGAGTACAGGAGCAGAGAAGTCTTACTGCAGTTGTACAGGGCCTTGGTGAGGCCCCACCTGGAATAAAGTGTTCAGTTTTGGTCTCCTAATCTGAGGAAGGACATCCTTGCTATTGAGGAAGTGCAGCGGAAGTTCACCAGACTGATTCCCGGGATGGCAGGACTGACATATGAGGAGAGATTGGATCGACTGGGCCTGTATTCACTGGAGTTTAGAAGGATGAGAGGGGATCTCATAGAAATATATAAAATTCTGACGGGACTGGACAGGTTAGATGCAGGAAGAATGTTCCCGATGTTGGGGAAGTCCAGAACTAGGGAACATAGTCTTAGGATAAGGGGTAAGCCATTTAGGACCGAGATGAGGAGGAACTTCTTCACTCAGAGTTGTTAACCTGTGGAATTCCCTGCCACAGAGAGTTGTTGATGCCAGTTCATTGGATATATTCAAGAGGGAGTTAGATATGGCCCTTGCGGTTAAAGGGATCAAGGGGCATGGAGAGAAAGCAAGAAAGGGGTACTGAAGGAATGATCAGCCATGATCTTATTGAATAGTGGTGCAGGCTCGAAGGGCCGGTTGGCCTACTCCTGCACCTATTTTCTATGTTTCTAGGACTTTAGAGAGGAAAGGAAGGTTGGAGATTGGGGATGTTTGCAAGGACAGAGGGGTCAAGGATAAATAGATAATAGTACCTTGTGGTGTGCTGCTGAGTTAGCTATCTTAGTAGAGTATTGTGTGGAGGGGTCAAGGGAAGGGTGGTGGGGAGGGGAGAAAGAGGATGGGGGGGGGGAAAGAGAGAGAGAGAGAGAGAGAGAGAGAGAGAAGCCAAGATTTGTGCTGCTGATTATGATGCAGTGGCCTTTGCACAAGTAGCAAAATCAGCCTCAGTTGTGATGCTATCCACAGTCCAAGAGCCGATGAGGCCTGCACTTGAAGAGTGTCCAATGTGAAACCATACCCAAGAAAAAGGGAGGGAGGGGAACTGAAAGAAAAAAATACGGATCATGTATTAAGACAAGAACTTACAGACCACAGGATTCAGGCCAGTTCACCTTCATCAATACCAAATCATCGATTTAATCCCAGGATGTTGCAGTCAGTCTTTCTAGGCCGTTGATCCTTCGGACCTAGTTCACCACATTATTGCACCAGTTGGCTCAGTCCCTTGCTGTTGGCTCTGGACGCACATAACTTGTTCCCGGCAGCAATCACTGTTGTTTTGTTTTGTGTTTTGCCAACTCTGGAATTAATTCACACCTACAATAAACACATGTTTCATCCAGAGGGCCTGGGAGCGCAGCCAGACCTGTGCCTCACCTTTCAATCAGATTATGGGTTTCAAAGTTACAGGGCACGCACCTCACCTTAATCTGTTCACCATTCACTGCTGAACTGAGTGCACAACTACAAGGCAGTATGAGTCATTCTGGGGCGAGGGGTTGGGGGGGGGGGGCTGTTAATGGGTTTCTGTTAAGAGAGCACCTCTTGTTCATGAATCCAAGTCCACACCCGTGCAAGCTCGTGGATGAGAAGTTGAAAGTAAGCAGCTTCAATATGGATATAAAAGGAGAGCCCAGATTTTTGATAGCTTATTCTGGCTCCAAACTCTCTTGTCATACTCTACTGTATCGATATGACTATTGTCAGTGCTGCTCTAAACTTTTCTCTCTTGTCCATTATGCCAAATATACCATCCTACATACTCCACGTCTCCTCTACATCCTACGCCCTCACTGTGTTGTAATCAAAATTCATCAGACCCTCTCCTACTTCAACTTGTTCTTTCCCAAGACCTCAAAACTGTGTAACTCCTCACATCCCCCAGTCTTCCCTTCCTACTACAATACTCGGGCTTGTAAAACTGTTTCATCTAATTCTACTTTCTAACGAGCTTAATGTTCTCTCCTTGGTGTTATCTTCTTTCCAACCCGAGTGGTTTCCTGCCCTGCAGGCCTTCGGTTTCTCAACTCGAGAAAAATAAATTTACAGAGCTATTCTCTCACCGCGTGATCAGGGTTTTCTTTTAGAAGCAGTTTGCCGGTCTCTTTCTCTCTCACTCACTCTTACTGGGGTAATGATTCACATGTGACAGGTAGCCTCTCATTGCTCACCCAAGTAATCATTCTTCATGTGCAATGCTGGACAATGACATGGGGAAATGGGGGCGGAAGAGGAGGATAGAAGTCGTCACAGTGAGGAGCAAACCTAATCTCACCTGTCATCAGTACATGCACACTTTCCAAGAGGGTTCTTGGGATAGCAATCGGGAGCAGGAATCCTGGCTGATTGTTCAACCCAGATTCACTCTCAAATCAATGCAATTCACTTCTTGGGAAGAGAAGGATGGGTTCGGGAAGCAGTAAAAACAATCATCTTGTAGAGGGTCTGAATGAATCCATGGGTGCTCAGTAAGAATGGAGAGATTGGAGCCCAAACCAAAATGCAAATTGTGGGGCAGCAATCCGCCAGGGATAGTCGGACTGCAAAATAACACTGTGCAATATGTTTCCATATAAACAGTTCAAGACACGCTATCGGACTCTAGGAGACATAACATACCTCATTCTGTTTTCATCTGTCTAGTCAGGATGGTAAACTGAATGTTGGTTCCATCTAGCCCTTCAATGTTTCGGGTTCATTCCCGTGCCCCTACACTAAAGACCACCGGGCCCACTGCTCCGAGGGTCCCGGAATGAAACTCATCAAACACGCAGTAATGGTTCTTTTAAAAAAAATTACACATTCCTTCTTAAAGCCATTTTATATACTGCAAAGAGATTTACAAGAAATGTTTATCTTAGTTTTTGTTTTAAGTCATCCTACAAAAAGAATACAAGATATAGCACATTGTTCAAGGTTAACGGCGAGTGCACTGGGCATGCCAGATGGCGCACACTTCAGTATAAAGCTGGCCCAGATTCTCAATGTGTAGGCAAATTTACCCTTTCCAACCCAGCTACACTCACCCCTCACTCCATAACAGAGCAGGAGAGGAATCTACACTCACCCCTCACTCCATAGCCTTTTTGTGTTTGTCCTTTAATAATCAATACTACTACAGCAGTTCCAAACTTCCTGTTTGTAAGGAGCCAACACTTACAATGGGGAGTTTTATTTTGTTTTGAGTCGAAGTTGGAAAAGGAATTTGCAAATTATTGAGATGAGGAGTTAGTTTCTACAGAGCGAGAGAAAATGGACACCCGCACATGAACTGACCCCTCGTGAGCCAAGCGATAAGAAATGTACAAGTACAGTTCAATATCCCCAACCATTTCACGTGATCGGATTTAAAAGCACTTAAAAGCTTATCCATGGCACAGATCAGCGTACAATGCAGAGCACTGTCATTACTTCCAATGAAAGAATCTTCTTCATTGCATGTCATTAAATCTCCCAAAAGCTGCAGTGTTTAGTTCCAAAATGTTCAGAACAGGTTGGGAAACTGAGGGTGTAACAGTCGGCCATTGCCCAAACAGCTACCTTCAAGAGCAGAACTACAGATAGGATGTCAGGAAACCAGCTTAACAGACATGGCCGAGACTGTATCACGTGACCAATCTCCCAAAGTAGGGACAACGACTGTCGGGACTGTCACTTTACGACTTGTAATTTGTGAAGAATGAAATTCAGTATCATATATGCACTTATTATATCCAATGATATCTAATCTCAGCCCCACCACCCCACCCCACTCCATCTCAGCCCCATTCACCACACCACACCCGCCCCACCTCAGTCCCACCACCCCACCTCACTCCATCTCAGCTCCACTCACCCCACCCCACTCCATCTCAACCCACTCACCCCACCCCACTCCATCTCAGCCCACTCACCCTACCCCACTCCATCTCAACCCCACTCACCACCCCCCCCCCCACTCCATCTCAGCCCCACTCACCACACCCCACTCCATCTCAACCCACTCACCCCACCCCACTCCATCTCAGCCCACTCACCCTACCCCACTACATCTCAACCCCACTCACCACACCCCACTCCATCTCAGCCCCACTCACCCCGCCTTTTTTTTCATTCTCGGGATGTTGGCATTGCTGGCAAGACCAGCATTTATTGTTGCTAATTGTGATCTGATACAACTGATTGGTGGCATAGCAAGCCAGAGGGCAATTAAAATTCAACCACGTTGTGGGACTGGAGTTACATTAACGCCAGATGGGACAGAAGGGAGGGTTTCCTTCTCTAAAAGGAGATTAGTGAACCAATTGGGTTTTTCTGACTCTCCAATAGCTCCCTGATCATTTTTTCAAAATTTTTAAAAATGGAATTCAAATTCTCAAATTAGAGTGGTGTATTTGAACTCATGCTGTCTGCATTATTAGACCAGGCCTCTGAATTACAACCACTACTCTAGCTCACCTCATTCTACATAGAAACATAAAAAATAAGTGCAGGAGTAGGCCATTCGGCCCTTCGAGCCTGCACCACCATTCGATAAGATCATGGCTGATCATTCCCTCAGTACCCCTTTTCCTGCTTTCGCTCCATACCCCTTGATCCTTTTAGCTGTAAGGGCCATATCTAACTCCCTCTTGAATATATCCAATGAACTGGCATCAACAACTCTCTGCGGCAGGGAAGTCCACAGGTTAACAACTCTCTGAGTGAAGAAGTTTCTCCTCATTTCAGTCCTAAATGGCCTACTCCTTATCCTAAGACTGTGTCCCCTGGTTCCCCAACATTGGGAGCAATCTACCCATATCTAACCTGTCCCGCCCCGTCAGAATCTTGTATATTTCTATGAGATCCCCTCTCATCCTTCTAAACTCTAATGTATAAAGGCCCAGTTGATCCAGTCTCTCCTCATATGTCAGTCCGGCCATCAGTCTGGTGAACCTTCACTGCATTCCCTCAATAGCAAAAATGTCTTCCTCAGATTAAGAAACCAAAATTGAACACAATATTCCAGGTGAGGCCTCACCAAGGCCCTGTACAACTGCAGTAAGACCTCCCTGCTCCTATATTCAAATCCCCTAGCTATGAAGGCCAACATATCATTTGCCTTCTTTACCGCCTGCTGTACCTGTATGCCAACTTTCAATGACTGATGAACCATGATACCCAGGTCTCATTGCACCTCCTCTTTTCCTAATCTGCCACCATTCAGATAATATTCTGTCTTTGCATTTTTGCCCCCCAAAGTGGATAACCTCACATTTATCCACATTATACTGCATCTGCCATGCATTTGCCCACTCGCCTAACCTGTCCAAGTCACCCTGCAGCCTCCTAGCGTCCCCCTCACAGCTCACACTGCCACCCAGTTTAGTGTCATCTGCAAACTTGGAGATATTACACTCAATTCCTTCATCTAAATTATTGATATATATTGTAAAGAGCTGGGGTCCCAGCCTGAGCCCTGCGGCACTCCACTAGTCACTGCCTGCCATTCTGAAAAGGACCAGTTTATCCCAACTCTCTGCTTCCTGTCTGCCAACCAGTTCTCTATCCATGTCAGTACATTACCCCCAATATCATGTGCTTTGATTTTGCACACCAATCTCTTGTGTGGGACCTTGTCAAAAGCCTTTTGAAAGTCCAAATACGCCCCATCCACTGGTTCTCCCTTGTCCACTCTACTAGTTACATCCTCAAAAAATTCCAGAAGATCTGTCAAGCATGATTTCCCTTTCATAAATCCATCCTGTCATGGCCTTCCAAATGCGCGGCTATTTCATCCTTAATAATTGATTCCAACATTTTCCCCACCACTGATGTCAGGCTAACCGGTCTATAATTACCCGCTTTCTCTCTCCCTCCCTTTTTAAAAAGTGGTGTTACATTAGCTACCCTCCAGTCCATAGAAACTGATCCAGAGTCGATAGACTGTTGGAAAATGATCACCAATGCATCCACTATTTTTAGGGCCAATTCCTTAAGTACTTTGGGATGCAGACTATCGGGCCCCAGGGATTTATCAACTTTCAATCCCATCAATTTCTCTAACACAATTACCCCATCTCAGCCCATACACTTTTCAAAAGATTCTCCCTCACTTCCTCTTTCAAGTTCCCCCTGCATCATTCCTCAAGAGGGGATGAGGTTCACACCTGTTCTCAGGTTTCTGTCCATGTCATGGGCCACCAAAACATGCCAAGGGCAGCACAGGGGAACACACATGGTGCATAAGCATATGATAACTTTTGGGAAAATCCTGCCCTCCTCCCAAATAACTCATTGGACATTGCGAATTTGCCTTTACACCGTAACTCCTTACTATTCTTACTTATCTTATGTTCTATTTTCAGTTTTAAAATCAGCAATACAAATAAATAGGGAAGTGGGAGGTGTGGGGGAGGCAGGGAGGTGTGATTCATCCCTTCACTCACCGATGTTTGGGAGCCTGGTATCTGCAGGTTGCTTTCAAGGTCAAGACCAGTGACCAAGATGCAGTTCACAGCATCACACAGCAGCAGTCCTGCAAAACACAAGTTAACCATGTCATACCAAAATACACAGCCTTTCCCCTCACACTGTATGACAACAGTCAGCTGGGCCAACAGTTGGGGTGCTACACTAGGCCTCAGAAACCCTGGTTGAGTTGGGGGAGGACAGTAATAAAAATGTCAGACTCATCGGCAATGCCCCAACTCTGGAGTCGCCTGGTCAACCTCAACATCTGGAATCACGTGAGGAATGGCCTCTTGAGCAAGGTATTGGAGGGCTGTCAGCAGCTGAAGAACTGTACCCTAGCCCAAGTCGACACCTTTCGGTGAGGAGGGGAGGAAAGGATAGAAAATTGAGAGAAAAATAAAGGGAGGGAAAACGGCAATACATTCCTTCAGAAACGATCAAGTACACTTGCAGAACTAGGTCGATCCGTAGAGGCTTCAACTTTCCTTTATTATGGAGCAGATATTTCTTTTCATCTTCTGTGCCAAAGAAATACAGGCTGTCATCTGCCTTTTCAGGCTCAAGAGCACATGTTGTCCACCGCTGCAGCCTCACAACCTTCAGAAACTCCTCTACCTCTGTCACTTGGCTGTGTTTGCTCCATTTCTTCTTCTTGTTCTTGTTGCACTGTCTGTGATGCGGTTTTAGCGTCCAGTCACCTCGAATGAGATAAGCTAACTCATCATAGACCAGCGGTTGAACTGTGTGTTTTGTGGTATTTATGGGTCAGGTCCACACTACACTGTGGTGCACGAGTGGAATTTAGTATAACACAGACACCACTACTGCACAATCTCCAGCAAGTGCCCTGATACAGATTCCCTTCCTAGATTACTTGACTTGGTGTGGCTACGGTTATCACACACCATCGGACTTCAGACTCTGATCTCCTAGCTCAGTGTCTAACGTCAAAGTGGCCAAGTGATCACCGCTTTATATAAAATCCATCAATAACATATTAGACATAATTAAAGATGTGCGTTAGCGATTGTTGGGACTGCGAGCCTGATTAACACTTGGGTTTTCTCTTAAGGGGAAAATAAAACTTTTTTGGGCTGAAGCAAATTTTATGCTCAACAATGTGAGGATGAACATTGGTAAATGAACATATTCACCCCATACACACACAGACATACGCACTCACTTACATGCGCACACACGCTTACAATCAGGCAGTGTCCATTGCACAGCAATCAGGAGCAGGAACTCAGTGTCTGATTTTCTTTCTCAAACCCAGGAAGCCGAAGCCAACTGGTAATGCTTCTTCCTGGCTTCTTCCTAACTCAGCACACTTTCGTGTCTGCAGAGCTCAGCCCGACGCAAGGCAATGCTTTTACCAACTGAGCCACAGGGGCACGATCTCAGTCCATGTGCATTGCAAAGCAGGAGATGGAACATACAAGAGCAGGAGTGGTCCAGTGTGTAAAATTCTCAACCTGGAGTTCAAATCCTTGCGTGGCCTCACCTCTCCCAATCTCTAACCTCCTAGGGACCTATAACCAACTCTCCAAGAACTCGGCTTTCCTCCAATTTTGGCCTCTGTATCAGCTGTGGCTCAGTGGGTAACACGCTCGCCTCGGAGTCAGAAGATGTGGGTTCAAGTCCCACTTCAGGGACTTCAGCACATAAATTTAGGCTGACACTCCAGTTCAGTGCTGAGGGAGTTCTGCACTGTCGGAGGTGCCATCATTCAGATGAGATGTTAAACCGAGGCCCCGTCTCCTCTCTCAGATGGATGTGAAAGATCATATGGCACTATTTTGAAGAAGAGTATCCTTGGTCTCTTGGCCAATATTTATCGCTCAATCAACGTAACAGAAAAAACAGATTATCTGGTCATTATCACATTGCTGTTGTGGGAGTTTTCTATGTGCAACTTGGCTGCTGCGTTCCCACATTGCAACAGTGACTACACTTCAAAAGTTCTTCATTGGCTGTAAAGTGCTTTGAGACATCCGGTGGTTGTGAAAGGTGCTATATAAATGCAAGTCTTTCTTTCTTTCTCTTCCACATCACCAAATCCTTTGTCCCACCATCGGTGGCTGTGTCTTCAGCTGCCTGGGCCCTAAGCTCTAGAATTCCCTCCCTAAACCTCTCCGCCTCTCCCTCCTCTTTTAAGACACTCCTTATCGCCTACCACTATGTGGCTCAGTGTCAAATGTTGTCTGATAACACTCCTGGGAAATGCCTTTGGATATTTTACTATGTTAAAGGTGCTATATAAATGCAAGTCGTTGTTGTTTTCTTGGGTACAATTTTAGAGGTCAACTTATCTATGGATCACTTGATAGGTGCGTATACACAGCAGGATTGCAAGATCAATGGTGTGACATCACAATATCTCAATTACACACTCTAAAATAACCAGCTGGAACAGCTTTATCACAGACAGTGGTCTGAATTGGAGCTGAAAACAGAGCTCCATCATCCTGCGGAAAAGCATAAAATAAACTGTTAGAGAAAGGGACAATACCGCCAATTGAGAATTTTAGCCAAAAGATTTGGCATAAGTTAAAAGGGTATGGGGAAAATGGGAGTAAGTGGATCGCTCTTTCAGAGCATAGAGGTGCCGTGCCCAAATGGTTTCCTTCTGTACTGTAAAATTGAACAACTACAAAGTGAGATTTCCCATTTTATATTCACACCAACCAACAATCAACAGAAGGACTTTTAACCCCATGGTCTCCTTTTTTTTTCTTACCAAAATAATTAATTTCTTTGAATTTAGAAAATGTCTGTAGTTTATTTGAGCTTAAAGGGAACAGTCAATACCAACACTTAAACACAGGCTCTCCAGGTTCCTGTGGCACATCAACACTAACACATAGCACTTCATTTGTAACATTTCAGGGCAGTATTGAGGGGATGTTAACTGTCAGAGGTGCAGCATTTCAGGAGCGATGTTTAAACGAGGCCTTGCTCGCCCTCCTAGGTAGACAGAAAAGATCCCATGGTACTATTCGAAGAAGAGCAAGGCAGTATAGGTTGAGCCTCTCTTTTCTGATCCGGTATTCCTTTATCTGGCAACCTCCCTTGTCCAGCATCATTCCCGGGGGAGGAGGAGGGGGGCCATGTGCAGAACGCAGCCGGGTCGTTAACAGCAGCGTTGTCAATAGTACCCGGTAAGGTACCCACTCCGTGTCTGCTCGACCCGGCGCTCAGAGCCATACTGAGCTGGCGCTTCGGAGCTGCTCATTCACAGCCAGGGCGGGGGAGTGGGGGATTTAAAGAGGCATTGCTTAAAATAATAAACCAAACCTCAACTCAACCCCTCCACCTTCAATAAATAAATCTACTTCGCTTCGATACCAATCCATAAACATAACTCCTACTCCGTGTAGAAATCATTATTAAATTATTATTTTCTGATTCATTTCCCCCCCCGCCCACATCATGGGTGGATCCTTGTTGCTCAGGTCCAGCGAGCATGCCGAACGGAACAACGTGCTGGCACTGGACAATATTTATCCCCCAACCATCACCACAAAAATGGATTATCATTGAGATTTGTGAGACGTTGCTGTGTACAATTTTCCAACACAGCAGTGACTAAACTTCTAAAGTAAAGTGGCTGTCAAATGGTACAGGACATCCTGAAGATGATATATAAATACAAGTTCATTGTTTCTTCCCCGGCCATGCCAATTGATTTTATTCCCTTTAAGCTCAAATAATAACCAGACATTTTCTAAATTCAAAAAAATTAATTATTTTGGTAAGAAAAAAAAGAGACCATGGGGTTAAAAGTCCTTCTGTTGATTGTTGGTTGGTGTGAATATAAAATGGGAAATCTCACTTTGTAGTTGTTCAATTTTACAGTACAGAAGGAAACCATTTGGGCACGGCACCTCTATGCTCTGAAAGAGCGATCCACTTACTCCCATTTTCCCCATACCCTTTTAACTTATGCCAAATCTTTTGGCTAAAATTCTCAATTGGCAGTATTGTCCCTTTCTATCCACCACAGCCCTGCCCCCTCCCCAGATTTCTGCTCATCTCTCCAGCGCAGTCTACACAGACACAAGCTAGAAATTAACTATAGGGTCGTATAGATGGGGACTGACCCTGCAACTAAGCATCATAGTTTGTTTTAAATTGAACTCTCTTGCATTTTGATGCAGTTAAACAGCAAAAACCACCCTTCAACATGCTGATACTGAGAGAAAAGAAAAATCGAATGGAAGCACCAAATCTTTTCGAAAGAAGTAAAAGAAAAAGCCTTTGGGATTGATGAGGGGTGTCGGCAGGAGTTGTACGACTGTGGCAGAAGATCCCAACCATTGATGGGTTGTGTTCAGTCTGTGCTTCACGCCACATTTCTGGCTATTACGGAATGAAAGAAATAGCTTGCCTTAAAACAGCGACCTCCGCCAACATGCGACGTTCCAAAGCGCTTCACAGCCAATTGGGTACTTTTGAAGTGTGCTCACTTTTGTAATGTAGGGGCATCCAATTTATACACCGCAAGCTCCCACAAATGAGATAATAACCAGATAACCTGTCTTTGGTGGTGGTGATGATTGAGGAATAAATATTGGCCAGGGAGCTGGGAGAATTGTGCTACTGGATCTTTTACGTTCACTTGAGAGGGCAGATGAACATGCCATCTGAAGGCCGGCACTTCAGACAGTGCAACACTCCCCTAGTGCTGCATTGATGAGTGAAGGATAAGAAAAGACCATTTTGGTCCATCGCAGCTCATTCCTCTGATATCCCAACTCTCCCATCAGATCATCCAGCTGCATTTTAAACAGCTGTTTCTGCCTCCACTGCCTCATTTGGCAGATTGTTCCAAACATTTCTCACTTTTTGAGTAAGGTGTACCCCCAGATATCTGCTTTAAATTTACTTCTCAGTTTTAAGGTTCCGCCATCTGCCCATCCATCCTAGTCACCGGCCCAGTGTACTCTTGTTTCACATCCTGAGCCAATGAAAAAAAAAATTTAAATAAAGAAACAAGATTTAAACAAGATTCAAGTGGATCATTCAGGGAGAACATACCTTTAGTAGTTTAAGCAGAAATGACTCAACAAAAAGTAGTGGAACGCTTTTAAATGAATGCCAGGGTGCGCTAACTCCAGGTACCATCAGCTACATGATTAACAAGGGCAACTTGTCACAACTGGTATTGGACCCATCAGTGATGCAACAAACTTTAAAATTATGAAAGGTTTTGAAAGAGTGGATACAATGAGAGTGTTTCCACTTATGTGAAGAGCATAACTAGAGGCCATCAATATAAGATAGTCACCAAGAAATCCAATAGGGAATTCAGAAGAAAATTCTTTACTCAAAGAGTGGTGAGAATGTGGAACTCACTCCCACAGGGAGTGGTTAAAGTGAATAGTATTGATGCTAAGGGAAGCTAGACATGTATATGAGGGAGAAGGGAATAGAGGGTTATGCTGATAGATTTAGATGAGGAAAGATGGGAGGAGGTTCGATTGGAGCATAAATGCCGGCATGGACTGGTTGAGCTGAATATCCTATGTAAAACCACTGTCGACTTAAGAACACCATCAAAGTTCACCTTTGCCAACCACATAGTCACGGTGATGGAATTCGTTGGAAGAAGTGAAAAAATAAACAAGCTAATACCATTTTTAAAAAGTTACAGTAGCAGTGTGCTACCACAACCAGCCGCACAACCGGCGTGGAGGCCCTGACCTGCGTGAGAACACCAGCGGCAGGTCAGGGCCATAAAAGCAGCAGTGTGCAGGCCTCAGGAGCAGCGTGAAGGTCCCAGGAGACTACTTCAAGGAGCAGCGCGAGTTGGTGCAGGAGAGCGACGGCAGCAAAGTGTGGCGTCATCAAGATCCAGGTCAGTGATTGGAGCGTGGGCAGATACAGCAGGAGCGGCGAGGTCGGGGTGAAGGAGCGGCGAGAGACTGTAGAAGGATGTGATCGGGGCCCAGGGGAGGCGCAGTTCGGGGCCAGGGGCCCAGGGGCAGCATGGGCCAGCCCACACTGCAATATGTGTGCGCACTAGGTCCGTGCAGCAGAGCTGGTCTCCAGTCATCTTGGGTAATCCTTGTCACTGGACCAAGACCTAGCTCTGTCAAGCCCGTGTGGTGGCTGGTGTGCAACGGCCACCACACGTTAAAAAATCCTCGCACAGGCATCTTCCACCCTTGAGGATGTAGTTCGGGTCCTTCATTGAAATACCTGTGAACTCATCCTTTTTTGGCGTGGAAACAAGTCATCCTTGTTTCGAGGGACCGCCTACGATAATGATGACGACGACGATGACAACGATCACAACCAGCATCGCTAAAACAGAGGATCTGGTCATTATCACATTGTTGTTTGTGGGAGCTTGCTGTGTGCAAATTGGCTGCCGCATTTCCTACAATATAACTGTGACTACACTTCAAAAAGTACTTCATTGGCTATGCAGCACTTTGGGACGTCCGATGGTCCTGAAAAACGCTATATAAGTGCAAGTCTTTCTTTCTTTCAGTGACTCAGGAACCATAACCCAATCTCAGAGTTCACGGAGTGCTTGCTATGCACTCAAGTTTCACGCTCGCTGCTTTCTGATACTACCTGAACCCACCAATCAACTTACAGTTGCTAGCACTCCGACCCATCTGTTATTCTAAATATAATGCAATCATTGTTGCTATGGCAAAATTACACTACATCAGAAGCAAACTAACTGAGAATTAATTACCCAACTGTCTGATGCAGCACGTTCCAAAGTTACAGTCAATTATCAGCTCAATCTGATTCTGACCACATCCTTCACCAAAACTGCCACAGGAGTGAGACCAACTGCTTCCTGTAGCTGAACTGGAATGAATGATTTTTCTACTCCTGTCAAGTTAAATGAAACACAGGGCACAATATCATTCATTCGAGGCAAGCAACCCCTATAGTGCCACTGCAGCAATAACAACACGCAGTTCTTTCTGGGCTCTGTCCCTCCCTATAATGGAAACAACCACTTTTAGGTAATTGAATCCATATACTGAGAGAAAGGAGACTATCAGCTGTGGGGGAGGATTTTCCGGTGATTTGCACTGCTGTTTTCGCCCCAGAGGGGTGGCAATAGCTTTTCTGGGCGGGTGGCCTCCTTCCAGCGACCTGCCGGGGTTATCGAGTCCGGTTTTGCGGGGACGCGGAGCAGCACCACCCGGAAGAGTTGAGCCGATGTGCAACGCCCCTGGTTGCGACACCAGCTCACATTTTGAGTCCCACCCGACCCGTATGCCCCGCAGCACCCCCTGCTGGGACCGCCTGTGAAAACGGGCAGTCCGACCTATACCGGCTGCAGTGAGGTAAGTAATGCCGACCTCAGGTAAGTGTGATTGTTTTTGGTTGAAACTTTTTGTGATGTATGTTGTGGTGGCGTGGGCTATGTATTGGGAATGTTTTTGGTGTTTTATTTTCCGTTGATTTTCTTCCCAGGCCTCTCTCGGAGCACTCCCAGGCCGGGTCTTTAGCTCAGGATTTTTGCCTGCTCAGCCGGCCTAGCACCCTAAGAGAGGTCTGCAACACCTCCCTTCGCACTCCGCCCCACACTTAGGGCCCAGCTGCCCAATTTTGATGACTGAGGCGCAAACTGTACCGCCCCACCACCATTACCGCCCCGAAAGCAGCAATGCTGAAAATCCGGCCCTGGTCTCCACACTAACTAACTGCCGTGCAGTAATGAACAGTATCAGTATTAATACCACCCTAACATGATTGAACACTAGTTCTAAATTGTTACAGATTCAACATGGTGGTGCATCTAGGATGCCCACCCACTGGGTTTTGGGGGTGACAACATTTGTAAAGTGGACAGGAAATGTTAACAATTCATAAGAACATAAGAACTAGGAGCAGGAGTAGGCCATTTAACCCCTCGAGCCTGCTCCGCCATTTAATAAGATCACGGCTGATCTGATCATGGACTCAGTTCCACTTCCTTGCCCGCTCTCCTAATTCAACAGATTTTAAGAGCTGGATGTGAGTATACACGAGATGGTCCAATGGCATCTGCTCAAAATAGACCAAATACAGAATGATCAGCTTGTGCATACATAAATGCAAAATAGAATAATTTCTCATTGACTACATGGTCTGCGTGTGCAAAATCCTTTTGTTTTAAGATAAACTGATGGATTAAAGAGAAATTTAGTCGATGGAGGTTGAAAAGTATGTGGGGGATGGCTGTTTAAATGAGGGTGCTAGCATGCCTGTCGGGGTTCTGAATGGTCTACAGTTTGTGAAGGCGGAGGCAAGCAAACCGAAATGGAGAGCATTGCAGAAGTTAGTCTTCAAGGTGATGAAGGCAGGGTTTAGGGTTCCAGCAGCAGCCAGGTGGGAGTGTAGGCCTCCATCTTGTGTGTCAGCTGTGGCTCAGTTGGTAGCACTCTCGCCTCTGAGTCAGAAGGTCGTGGGTTCAAATAGGAGAAAGAGGGAACATGTGTCGGTGTACAATGGTCATCATGGGCTAAAGTTAAAAGTGATGCAGGTTTCAAATCATTTAACCAGGTAGAACCATTGAACCTCAAAGTTAAATATAATCCAGGCTGACACTCCAGTACAGTACTGAGGGAGTGCTGCACTGCCGGAGGTGCCGTCTTTCGGATGAGACATTAAACCGAGGCCCCGTCTGCTCTCTCAGGTGGACGTAAAAGATCCCATGGCACTATTTCGAAGAAGAGCAGGGGAGTTATCCCTGGTGTCCTGGCCAATATTTAGCCCTCAATCAACATCTAAATCAGATTATCGGTCATTATCAAATTGTTGTTTGTGGAAGTTTGCTGTATCCAAATTGGCTGCCGTGTTTAACATAAGAACAAAAGAAATAGGAGCTGGAGTAGAGCATTTGGCCCTTTGAGACTGCTCCACCATTCAACAAGATCATGGCTGATCTTTTACCTCAATTCCACCTTCCCGCACTATTCCCACATCCCTTAATTCCCCTTGTCCCCAAAAATTTATTGACCTCGGTCTTGAATATATTCAATGACTGAGCATCCACAGCCCTCTGGGGTAGAAAATTCCAAAGATTCACAACCCCTCGAGTGAAAAATCTTCTCACATTACAACAGTGACTACACTTCAAAAAGTACCTCATTGGCTGTAAAGTGCTTTGGGACATCCAGTGGTTGTGGGAGGTGCTATAGAAATGTAAGGCTTTCTTTTTTTTTCTTTTAACCTTCTGAGGTTCAATAGTTCTACCGGGTTAAATGATTTGAAAGCTGCATCACTTTTAACTTTGACCCATGATGACCATTGTACACTGACACATGTTCCCTCTTTCTCTTTTGATAACAGGTAGAATATACATGCACCCATCTTCAACTCTTTCTTTCCGTGTGCAAATGAAAAATGAGAAGGGTTCTCGGTTACTTCCTAGGTGTTGGTGTAAAAGCAGTGGGGGATTTCCCCGATCTTTAGATCTTGCGAATGTAGAAAATTCCCTTGCTATGTTTAACAAGAACGAAAGGAAAGGTCATGACCTCAGGACATTCGAAAGTGCTTTTCAGCTAATGAAATGGTTTTGAACTGTAGTCACTGTTGTAATGAAGGAAATTCGGCAACCATTTGAGCACTGCAAAGTTCCACAAACAGCAATATAATACATGGTATGACCATTGCTTTAGTGATGTTAGTCGAGAGATAAATATTGGCCAGGATACCAGAAGAACTTCCGTGCTCTTCTTTGAATAGTGCCATGGTATTTTTTATGTCCACCTGAGAGGGCAGACGGGGCCTCAGTTTAATATCGCAGCCAAAATACAGCACCTCAGTACTGCACTGGAACGTTAGCCTGGATGATGTACTCAAGTCCCTAGCTGGAGTGCACCTTCAACTCAGACCCTTCTGACTTAGAGGTGAGAGTGCCACACTGAGCCAAGGCTGATACACCTGTGTAATGTCACTACTGCATAGGAACCAGAGTAAATCTGCCCTGATAGTGAAAGAAAGGCCTGCATCAGAAACATCTCAAAATGCGTCGCATACAATGAACCATTATAAAGCTGTTATGTAAGCAAACATAGTTATGATAACCTTTCCAGAAACTAGTCAAATCCTGATGACTTTGTAGCATTTAATCCTATTCTGTAGTGTTTTGTTGTGATATTTTGAAATTCAATTGGCTTTATAAATACATCAAAAAATGAATTGTGGTGCAAGGATTTAAATGACAATTGAAAAAAATCTGAAATAAAACAAGAAACAAATTGCCATCCGGTGAGTACAACACTTTTAATGAATGTTTACTTACACTATAACTGGCATTTAAACCCTCAAGCAGCAAATTGCTGGTTAATGTTTAACCATAAATCAGTGAAAATTAAATATGTGGTTTAGCCTATTTGGGTTCATTTGAGCACTCATTTTTCTCATCGTCATCATTTCCATTCTACTCCACAGTCCTCCCTTTCCACAAGTCCAGATTGCCGATTGCCTCCCCACCCATCTCTCCCCTTCACCATCAGATTGGTCCTTGTTCTTTGAAATCTCTCACAAAGACACTTTTGTACTGCTACTTCTCTCCCGTCCTTTAAAACATCTCTTAAGAAACCCATCTGTTTGACTGTTCCTTCAGCTTCAGTCTCCCCGGCAGCCCCCCCAATTTTTCTAGTCTTCACTTGGCCTTCCCCCAATTTGAGATACCTGTAGCAGACCATGATCAGAACATCATATAGAGAAGGATTTTTGACATTCCTTTCATTAGATTCTTTCTATCCATTGGATTGTCCTGGCTTATGACTGACTATGGAAGTTGGCTTTCGTTTATTAGTTATACCTGTACAAATATTAGAGATGGGGGAAACAAATGCAGTTTGACTGGGTGGAGCGGTTGGATGCAGGAGGCCATGTGATGATACCGCCACAAATGTGTCCAACCAGAGTTGGTAACCCTAGGTGGTTCTAATAAAGTAATTTCATTCCCACATTACAGCAGTAACTTCATTGGCTGTAAAGTGCTTTGGGACATCCTGAGGTCATGCATGGCACTATATAAATGCAAGTTCTTTGCTCCTTTCTTTACAATGCGACCCAGCTGTTTATATTAGCAACTGCCTCTAATTCATGGCAAATAAAGTTGCAGAATTGTCTTTAAAAAATTTGCATTTACCATTATCATTTCCAGCAAACAGTCAATGCTGTCCTCACGATTCTGTAAAGAGTTCATTAAAAGCAATGGCAGTACACAGGGATGATAGAAAGGGAAACCATCAAACCAGAACACTAGGAAGCAGAGTTGTGCCATGACTGCACTGCAAATTAAAGCAGCTGTCACTTCCACGATGGTTTTGGCGTTTTCTTTTATACAAAACATGCCTGAAATTCATTTGAATAAAATATTACAGCTGAAAGCAGTGACCGTGTATTGTTGCACAGTGAAGCAAGAGCGTTCGGATACTACAAGAGAATCAAGGAAATTAAAATTATGCCAAATTGCATAGCCGTTATTCCACGTACTGAGGAAGTCCTTGTACCATTCGATGGTGCAACTCACAACTAGCAACAGCACTAACCGCAGCCATCAGGATGGACCAGCAATCCAAGCCAGAAACTTCTGTCTTAGTCTCCGGGAGGCTTCCAAGCTTGGTTGGTCATGTCGTGTGAGGGAGGTGAGGCTATTCTACATCTCTGCCTGTCGGAGAGAGCCAGGGCCCGCACTCCTGAGAGTTTCCATCTCTTCTCACTCTGGTCCCCTCTGTACCTGCCCATCTCAGTCAGTCTTCATTTCGTCAGCAGATTGTGATCAGTTTTCTTTTTGGAACGTCATGACCAACTTTCACAGAATCTGATAGCACAGGTGGTCATTCTGCTCGTCGTGCCTGTGCCTGCTCTCTGAAAGAGCTGTCCAATCTAGCCCCACATCCTAGCTCCTCCCCCCCATAACCCTGCCAATTAATCTCCAAGTACATGTCCAATTGCCTTTTGAAAGTTACTATGGAATCTGATTCCACCACCTTTTCAGGTAGTGCATTCCAGATCTTAACAACCCTCTGTGTGAAGACATTTCTCCTCATTTCCCCTCTATATCTTTCGCCAATGAATTTAAATCTATGGCCTCTGGTTATTACCCACCTGCCAGGGAAAATAGATTCTCCCTACTTTATCAAAACCCCTCATAATTTTGAACACCTCCATTATATCATCCTTTAATCTTCTCTGCTCTAAGGAGAACAATTCCAACTTCTCCTGTCTCTATACATAACTGAAGTCCTTCATCCTTGCTGTCATCCTGGCAAACCTCCTCTGTACCTTCTCCAGGACTTTGACATCTTTCCTAAAGTGTGGTTCCCAAACTTGTACATAACTGAAATGCTTTACAGAATGAGTTCTACAATAAACATCACTATCCATTGGTCTCTATATCCATGCACTAGTACACCGCACACCAGTGCAACGGCATACCAGATGCCAAAGCTCTCTACACTCACATAATGGAGGTTTAATTTATTAGATATTCCTATCATACAGGTATCAAGGAATGCAAGCTAACAAAGTATGCTAATTGGTTGTAAGGAGCCTCCTGCTAGGACAGACAAGCTGTTGAGGCTTTTGAGATGTCTTCTGAGTGACAGTTTTGATTAATTATGAAGCTACCTTCTTTAAAATCTTCCTCCTTTACCAGCTTGACTTCAAAGGGAAGGGAAACATATAATTCAGGTTAGTAGTCCAGGTTCTTCAAAGTTTCTTCCCTGTGATGTTCCCCTAGACTGCCAACAGCTGGTAGGAAGCTCCACAAGACCTCAGTCCCACATAAAACTTGTCATCACGGACACATAGTCCAAGTTACAGGACAGAACGGCTAATCATTTGGAACTTTTATTGCTTTTTTTAAGTACACGGAGTAACGATAAGCAAAGTACTGTAATCTATCCAATCGGTAACTTTTATTGCTTCTGTTTAATCTTGCTTTACACAAATTAGTAGGTTTATCCTGAGTGAAAGGTCAGCAGTCACTGTGGTATTTGCAGTCAAAGAAAATAAAAAAATAATTGCATTTATATAGCACCTTTCACGACCTCAGGATGTTCCAAAGTGCTTTACAGCCAAATAAATAATTTTGAAGGGTAGTCACTGTTGTAATGTAGGAAATGCGGCAGCCAATTTGCGCACAACAATTTGATAATGACCAGATAATCTGCTTAGTGATGGATGAGGCATAATTATGCTCTTCTTTGAATAGTGCCACGGGTTCTTTTATATCTAACAGAGCGCAGACAGAGCCTCGATTTAGCGCCTCATACGAAAGATCTCAGACAGTGCAGCATTCCCTCAGTACTGTAGTGGCGTGTCCGCTGAGATTGTGCGCTCACGTCACTAGAATTGGACATGAACCCTCAACCCTCTGACTCAGAGGCGAGAGTGCTGCCCACTATGCCACAACCGACAGATGAGTCAGTCTGAGAGCTGAGGAATTTACGGTGATAGTCGGGACCATTGCCTCTACAGTAATGGGATCATCATTCTCCCTGTGGCCCACGATCCTGGCCAGTTTCAGATCATGTAAAGCATTTGCCAGCCATTGGGAGTTGACTTTTACCTAGAATCTAATAAATTCTGAGGCTGGTCCAAATCGTATCTCCAGATCATCAATACAAAGCCGTTTTTGCAACATGAATGCACCTTGATTCAAGGTGCTCCATCCCGCACTGGTCTCTGGCCTCTGCCATTGCTGGATGGATCACCTTGACAACTACATAAAGAGTTAAAATCATAATCTTGTCAATAACAGAAATAACCATTTATGAACAACTCCTCCCTGAATGCTCCCATTCAGATACATCAGCCACCAAATCACTTTGATCGAACAATTTTAATTAAAGAACTATCTAGGAGCTGCATTTAATTTTAAAGTGCATAATTAATTGTTTGCTGAATGTACCTACTAAACTAGTTGATGCTAATTGCTGAAATTATTCCTCAAGGCTCCTGTTTTGAAGCGAAATTGGCAACAAGCTAAGAGTGGGGCTACATGTGATCGGTACACAGATTACTGTAAATTGAGCAATTGCTAATCCTCAGGGTGCACAGCTCTGTAAAGGCAGATTACTGTAAAAGGTAGAGAATCTAGATTATGTAGGATCAGGCCCATTCACGGAAGCTGCTATTAAACCACTGGGAAAGAGAGTTCTATAAATACCAAAACTGTAGCAATAAATAAGAATTTTATACTTATCCAATGTGTCACAACTCTTAGCTTGTTAGTGTAAGCCCACAGTGTATGACACAGCATTGTCAAATTAATTTAACTGATCAAAAGAAACTTTATACTTAAATTGCCCTATTTAGGTAATCTCACTCAAAGTCTATAATGTGTAATATTACACAGCACTCGCCTACATTAACAGTGACTGCAGTTCAAAGTGATTAATTGTACGTGAAGTGCTTTGGGATTTCGAGAGACAAGTTCAGGTGCTGTATGATTACAACTTCTTTCTTTCTCCATTCGCAGATTGTATCAACTTCACTGCCATCTCCCAAACAATACTCCTGGATTCCACATGGACTTAATAATAACCACTCCTGAGCAGACAGAAGGAAACGGAATGAAAGGAACAACATTCTTGGTCTCCTTTTAGTGATTTATGAGACAGGAGCACTGGTGTGGCTTGGGGGAGGTTGACAGAAACATTTGCCACAAGGTGAGATTTCTTTCGTAAGAAAGGAGGAAATAAAGAACAAACTTTCATTTGTATAAAACTTTTGATGACCTCAGATTCTCCCAATAGCCAATTAAGTACTTTTGAAGTTTCATCACTGTTGTAATGTAGGGAAACACAGCAGCCAATCTGTACACAGCAAGGTCCCATAAACAGCAATGAGATAAATGACCAGATAATTTTAGTGACGTTGGTTAAGCGAGAAATGTTGGTCAGGACACTGGGAAGAACTCCCCTGCTCTTCTTTGAAGAGTGCCAAGGGATTTTTTACATCCACCCAAGAGGGCAGACCACAGTTTAATGTCTCATCTAAAGGACAGTACCTCTGGCAGTGCAGCACTCCCTCAATACTGCACTGGAATGTTATGTGCTCAACTCTGGAGTCAATAGGTTGTCGGGGAGGAAGATCATACTTAAAATTGTTTGAATTTGAAACTTTCAAATTCCATGCAATTTTAAATTTGATTTCCCCCCTCCCACCACAACTTATTGGAACAAAACATTAAACAGCTCGTGGCAGCCCTGCAGTGCCCCAACCCTGAGTTACAGCACCCTCAGCCTGCTCCACTCAAGTAGTGGAGGGCACATTCCAGAAAGTTGAAAACCGGTGCTGGGGTGGGGCAAGAGAATGAGATGATTTTCTAGAGCAGCCACTAACGCCTGTGTGATCCACAATAAACCTATAATCCAATGGTGGTAATGTGTCCCAGTGTGTGGGTTTATCTGTACTTTAGCACATGACTGCGGCTCATGGCCAAAACAAACACCTTTGTGTAAAGACTCTACAATCACATCGCACCAATTGCTTGAACAAACAGCTTGAAGCGGTTATCAGAGCGCCACAGAGGCTATCAGCTGCAGATAAACGCACCAGCAGTGCGTTATAGAATACAGAACATTGGATGTGCACCAACTGAGCGGGGCTTTGCTCAGAAACAAAGTGCCTCAACTATTCATGGGCTCAGCAAGCTCTCTGCCGCACATCTGCAAAACAAAACACTCCATGTCCCGTGTATCACTAGACTGACTTTCACTTTTTTTTTTTAAAGCATTGTCGCAGGGCAGTCACCTCCTCTTTTTTCTGTCGAGTGGTGATCTTGTTCAGGCTGTTGGCTCAAAATGAAACGCACTTGGATCAGGCGAAGTGCTCTGTCTCTCTCTCTCTCTCTCTCTCTTAGGCGGTCGTGCACAAGTGAGCTAGTGCCGGGAAGTCAGCTCCTTCTGGTCTGACCCTTCGCTCTGAGAACGCCGGGTGGTGGCGGCAGGATTTCAGGTGCCAGGAGTTCGTCTGTTGCGAAGTGGGGCGAGGAGTAAGCAGGGAGGGAAGAGAGTGTAAAGAGAGAGGGAAAAAGAAAAAGGAGGAAGAAAAGAGAGGAAGAGAGAAAGAGAGAGAAGGGGACGAGAGAAGGAGAAGGGAGAAGTCAAAAGAGAGAGAGGGTGTGAGAGAGTGAGAGAGAGAGAGAGAGAAGCAGAGAGAGCGAGAAAGGGGGAGAGAAGGGTAAAGAGAGAGATGAGGAGAGAGAGAAAAGGGGAGAGAGAGAATGGAGAGAGAAGAAGGAGAAAGAAAGAAAAAATGATAATGTACCCTCCTCAGTTCCCATTCCAAATGTGCACTATGCAGCTCAGTCCCTCTGCAGGGAGAACCCCAATTTAAATATTTATCATGGTCCTAATGAATACCGTTCGCATTGCTGGCCTCGTTGGGCCTTGTTGAAAGCCTCATGCCTCTGCTTTGGATATCCAGGAAATTGGAATCTGCCATCACATCATCAGTCCCAGTATCTCCAGCACTAAAGACCGCACAGAGAGCTTAACTTTACACCAACTGGCTCGGCCAACCCCATATATGTGCTGGAACAGGGGGCCTCAAGCCGACAGCCTAAAAGCCTCCCTGATAAAGTGCAACATCCCCACTGACACCTGGGAGTCCCTGGCCAAAGACCGCCCTAAGTGGAGGAAGTGCATCTGGGAGGGCGCTGAGCACCTCGAGTCTCATCACCGAGAGCATGCAGATGTCAAGCGCAGGCAGCGGAAAGAGCGTGTGGCAAACCAGTCCCACCCACCCCTTCCCTCAATGACTATCTGGCCCACCTGTGACAGGGACTGTGGTTCTCATATTGGACTGTTCAGCCACCCAAGAACTCATTTTGAGAGAGGAAGCAAGTCTTCCTTGATTCCGAGGGACTGCCTATGATGATGATGATTGCTGAGTAAGATATAATTACATGTCTACTATCACCCTGCTAGTCCTTGAAGTATTCGCTTGCCTCAGCAGCAGCACTCTCACCTCAGAGTCAGAAAGCAGTGGGGTCAAGCCCCATTGTAGTATTTTGAGCATTTCAATGTGGCACTAAGAGAGTGCTGAATTGTCAAAGATCGCATCATTTGGATGAGACATTAAACAGAGGCTCTACTTGCCTGCTCTGGTGGTTCATGTGTATATTCAGACATGGCTCAGTTGTAACACCCTTATCTGAGCCAGAAAGTTGTGGTTTCAAGCCCCTTTCCAGAGACTTGAGCATGTAACCTGGGCTGACAGTCCGGTGCAGTGCTGAGGGAGTGCTGCGCTGTTGGAGGTGCCGCCTTTCAGATGAGACATTAAATCGAGGCCCCTTCTGCCCTCTCAGGAGGTTGTAAATGATCCCATGGCACTATTAGAGTAGGGGAGGTCTCCTGGTGTCCTGGACAATAGTTATTCCTCAACCAACATCACTAAAAACAGAATAATTGGTCATTATCGTATTGCTGTTTGTGGGATCTTACTATGCACAAACTGGCTGTCGCGATTCCTACATTACAAGTGACTGCACTTCAAAATCACTTCATTGGTTGTAAACGCTTTGGGACGTCCAGTGATCAAGAAAGGCGCGATATAAACACAAGTCTTAATTTCTTTAATAAAAGATCACATGACACTATTCAAAGAAGAGACAGTTCTGATGCCCTGATCTACATTCTTCCCTCAACTAATAGCACAAAAAATAGCTTTCATGGCACCTTTCATCTGCCCTATTTGCCTGTGGCTGGACTGAAAGAAGCAATTCTTTGTATCTGAAGTGCTTTGAGTGCTACATTAATGCAAGTTTGCCTTTTTTTTTTAATTCGGAAGCAGCTCAAGTGGCTCAATTGGTCTTCGAGTTTTGCATCCTGTGGCAGTGACCAAAGGTTAAGGGGAGATTTAATAGAGGACACAGATTTAAGATGAAGATTTAAGTTTTTGAATGCAGCAAGTTATGATGATCAGGAATGTACTGTCTGACAGAGCGGTGGAAGCAGATTGAACAGTAACTTCAATGGGGAATTAGATCTATACTTGAGAAGGGAACGAAGTTGCCTATAGGGAAAAAGCAGCGGAGTGGGACTAATAGCTGGCACAGGCACAATGCCACCTTCTTATGATTCCATGACTGGCGGTACCCGGTTTGAAATCGAGGGACAAGGGATACATGGCTTGAGTCGTGGTCTCATCAGGCTCGCAGCCATCGCTCCAGGAAATTCTACAGCCAGTGTATCATGTATTTACTTTCATGAAACAGGAAAGAATGGATCAGTTTGCAGGAGGATAGACGGAGAGTGAACAGTGAGTTGATAATCTCAATAGGAAACAAGAGCGAAGATCAGTGTTTATTGACTGATATCAAATTAAATTTGAACACGTTATGACCTCAAAGTCCTACACTGGGAACCTTGAGAGTCATGTTTTTTTGCCTGGCTGCTGTCTCCTCTCACAAGAGCTGACTATCCTTTTAATAAAAAGATTGTTTTAAATGTGCTTCATTTCCTCCCCTCTCAGAGTCTCCCCTCCGCACTTTGCAATGCCATTCCACTCTGTCCAAGACGATGGACATACCAAGACTCTGCCAACGTTGTGATACCTTAAGTCCCCTCTCCTGTGAGTAGTCTCTGACCCTCCCCCCACCCCTCACACAGAAAATGGAAGCATGGCTCAACAGCAGAGCCGAGATAAGAAACTGGTCACGTGAGGAATCACGAGCAGTCCAAATTGTATCACAGCACGACAGAGCGTCGAAGCAGCAATGTTGCTGTATTTACCTTGCCTCTATCCGCTGGAAGGGGTAAAAGCTAACATGCGCCAGTGATGCTTGCAGGACACTACAAACCTTTCCAAACCATTAGGCAATGATGGCAGCCAGAAATAAACCCTAGACTGCAACTTTCAATTAACCGTGCATGTCTAGGTTGCTCCTGCGAGGTAGAATCTGGAACACCAGGAACCTGAACATGTTGTAAAGTGCTTTTACGTCAAGCGGAAAAGGGGCAGTTCTCCCATTGACAGCAAGTGGAAACGCGCAGAACCTCACCATCGTTGTTCCAGCAATGTGTAGTGAACTTTGATTAAATGCACTGGCTCCATTTGTGGCCTGTTATAAATGGGTGCAGGATGTTCAAAGCATCGGACTCGAAGCTGACAATGAAAATGCTCGGATCGATCTGGAACCCCACAATTGCACCACACACATACACAGTAAAGAGATCACTGTACTCTAAAATAAAATAAACAGGGAGACCAGCATTCTGCTGAAAGCCGATTTTATTACAACAACAAAATAACTGAGACTGCGGGATAAATCTTGTGAGGTGAAACTCTCAGCGCAGAGCGTCGTTAGACGGAAACTCGGTGAAGAATTTGCGATAGAGTGTTAAGTGACCCACACTCACGTGTAGTGTGGCTCCACATCAGTAGCCTCACCAACAACTTGCATTTATATAGTGCCTGTAACATAGTAAAATATCTCAAGGCGTTTCACAGGAACATTATTAAACAAAGATTTGACACCGAGCCATGTAAAAATCCATTAGGAAGCTTGGTCAGAGATAGGTTTTAAGGAGCTGTCTACCCACCTTTGCAATTCTCTACCCCAAAGGGCTGTGGATGCTGAATCGTTGAGTATATTCAAGGCGGCGATCGATAGGTTTTTGGACCCTAGGGGAATCAAGGGATATGGAGATCAGGCGGGAAAGCCGAGCTGAGGTCAAAGATCAGTCATGATCTGACTGAATGGCGGAGCAGGCACGAGGCACAGTATGGCCTATTCCTTACACTCATGAGAGAGAGATAGAGAGGTGGAGAGATTTGGGAGGGATTTCCAGTATTTGGGGCTGAGGCAGCTGAAAGCATGGCCACCAATGGTGGGGCAAAGGAAATCGGGGATGCACAAGAGGCCAGAATTGGAGAAGCGCAGAGATCTCAGAGGGTTGTAGGGTCTCTTTTCAAAAAGCTTATTCTAAAGGGCCAGTACTATTTGAAGTGGCTCAGTAATATAAAAACCCTAACACTGGCACTCCAGTGGAGACTATAGAATGAGTACCTTTTATTCATGTTGACGAGAGAGATGTTCATTAATACATTTGTTGGATGCTCAACCTTCAAGCATTGGGTTCCCTGGGGTTAGATGGCACCAGATTGCCACTCACAGCTCACTGATGACATCACAGTTCGGCCTAGCATGGAAGTTGAGGGCTAACTTGACAGGACTTTGTACAGCCAACCATTTGATGTTTGCTTTTTTAAAAAGGTCAATATTAAATGAAAACAGAGTATTTTGAGCCAGTACTTTCCCCCAGATCAACCTTCCACTTCAAGCACCCTTGCTCATTACAGCTGGTACTGAGGGGAAATCAGAATTTAGCCTTGTCCACTGACTGAAGGAGGATAGATTGGGGAGACCAATAAAAACCAGGGGGCAGGAAAGAGAAATCAGAGATAAATATCACCTTAGTTCCTGGATAACAGACAGAAACAATTCTCAGTGAAGCCCTGTATCGGAGAATGGTTACACCCACTTATTTCCCACAAAAGGAAAGCAATTCTTGATGTAGTTTAGTTGATCATCTTTCTCATATTAATATGCAGCATCAAAATCTCCCCACACACTGTCTCATTGCTAGCAGAGGTTTTAAAAAAAAAGGAACGCAGGGCCCACGAGATTAAAAGGCAGTGGGTTTAATTATGCATCAATTGTAATGCATAGATTTTAGTTTTCTGCTTCACAAAATCTGTTTGAGGATGTCAGTGGGGGGTTAATGAAAAGGTCGATTAGTCATTTAGGATTCTCAAACTAACTCAAACTGCGCCATTACAAACAAACATTGCAAATAAGATTAGCCTTTCTGGGAATCCGTTTAAGGGTTTGACAGAGATTTGCATTATCAGCCTTTTTACTTTTAATACAAAAGATTTTATTTTATTTTAACGGTTGCTAAGTTGAAATGAAAATGAAATGTGGCAAGAGATCCCTGTGCGTAGTTGCATCTGTACAAAGAGGAGCTGAAAGTAGAGGTGCACACAGAGGCGGTATCTATCCCTCTGCCCCTGTGCCTGACTGACCAGCAACATCAAGCTCACCCCACACTGCCAGAGGATTTGATGTACAGCAACCGTCTCTCGTATGGTTGCCAATCCTCCAGGATTGCCTTGGAGTCTGCAGGAATGAAAGATCAATGTCCCACACACTGCCGAAAGCAACCTGGGAGAAAACTCATTCGGGCTTTGAAAAAAAAAATGTTTAAAAAAAAAAAAATTGTCTTTGAACATTTTCTTTTATTAGTTTAAAAAATATTGGAGCTGGGGAAATGCTTTTTGATTGGATGTGGGTGTTTGGAGGCAGGAGGTCATGTGATGAAACCTCTGGGACTACGTCCAACCAGAGTTGCCAATCCTGGTTCCTTGGAGAAAAACAGAAGGGGCATCTGATTAAAGGGAAAAATCAAACGTGACCACACTGATGTACCTCCAACTAGGCCCTTGTGGCTAACACGGTCAAAGACAGAAAGCAGCTTGCCATCTCACCCTCTCCACCAGGCAATCATACGTTATGCAGGAGGTTCACATACAAAGCACTATCATGCTCACCCTCACTGTTCACCATCAGAGAGGGAGCAGCCCCTTCCGACCAATCTCCAGTCCCATCTATTGACACAACACTACCCCTGCACTGCAAGTCCCAGCAGCTCACAGTGAGAAATCCTTTACATTGACAAACATGCCAAGAATTCGGTTGAGTGTACATCCAATCAGGTGTCACAGCGCTGGGAAGGATTGAGCGATACTCTCACTCTAGAGGACTGCTGTCGACAGTAGCCACAGATTATTCCCACTGCCAAAAGCGCTCTGCAAAAGGATCTGCCCTTCGCCAAACTGATGGCATTGAAGACTCAAACAATACATAGGTCAGATGAGCAGCAGTCAGGTTTCCAGCTACTCATAAACCCAGGCAGAACGATTCCTTCCTTTCTAGTGCCGCAACAGGCCTTGAACAGGGGCAAAGGCAAAATAAATGAGAGCATCGGATCATCAACATAGGCAGTCCCTCGGAATCGAGGAAGACCTGCTTCCACTCTTAAAATGAATCCTTAGGTGGCTGAACAGTCCAATACGAGAACCACAGTCCCTGTCACAGGAAGGACAGATAGTCATTGAGGGAAGGGATGGGTGGGACTGGTTTGCCGCTCTTTCCACTGCCTGCGCTTGATGTCTGCATGCTCTCGGCAATGAGACTTGAGGTGCTCAGCGCCCTCCCGGATGTACTTCCTCCACTTAGGGCGGTCTTTGGCCAGGGACTCCCAGGTGTCAGTGGGAATGTTGCACTTTATTAGGGAGGCTTTGAGGGTGTCCTTGCAATGAATGTTTCCTCTGCCCACCTTCGGCTCATTTGCCGTGAAGAAGTTCCGAGTAGAGCGCTTGCTTTGAGAGTCTTGTGTCTGGCATGCGGATAATGTGGCCTGCCCAGCATGGAGCCCCACTTGCTCCAGGTCCCTTGATGAGAGTACAGAAGCCCCTGAAATCTGGTCAGTTTTGCTCGATAATAACTTGCTTTCTATACATCACTGAAGTTACAATAAAGATGAGGCTATTGGCTGCACCACATCTGTGCTGGATCCGATAGGTCAATGCATCAGTGGGGGGTGGGATCAAAGGCAACATTTGAAAAATACAGACAAGACTTAGCAGGTACACGGGAACACCATCACCTCCAACTTCCGCTCCAAGAAACACACCACCCTGACTAGGGCATATATCGTCCTTCCTTCATTGTCGCTGGGTCAAAATCCAGGAACTTCAACGGACTGTAGCGGCTCAAAAAGGCGCACCGGATTTGACAATAAATGTCAGCAACGCCCTTATCCCAATGAAATATATTGACCTGGAAACCCCGGCCTCCCCGGATCCGTACGGAGTGTGTATGGACCTGGGAAGGTATCGCAAAAGCTGGTTTTCAGCGCACAATACTGCACCTGATTGGTTGAGCAATCACACGCAACTGCACCTTCTGCATTCGAACCTGGAGGACGGGAGTACGCTTCGCAGCGCGGGAAGAGAAGGCCTCCCTACCGGAATCTCACGCTCCTCCGGGACCACTAGGTACTTGTGTAGAAATTTCTCAGGTCGGAGGCATCCGCCCGCAGGAAGCCTCCGACCACAATTTCTGGGCCATTAAACGTAGTTATGACAGGTCCATAATGCAAGAGCACAAAAGTTGAGTGCGAGTGCCAGCTCGTTATGCCAACAAAATTCGGGGCCCTCATGGTTCAGTTGGTAAAATTAGCTGACCCATACAGACCAGAAAGATCTCGATGCAAATCATGCTCCATGTTAAATTATCTGATATCAGCTGACACTATGACTGACTCGTGGGATAAAGAGAGGGGGAAGAGCAGATAGGGTTCTGCTATCAAGTGCTCAGATATGACCGCTTTTAGGAAGCAAACGAGCGTAAATACCAGGGGAGGGAGGGAGGGGGGGTGGGCGGGGAGGGAGGGGGGTGGAGAACTGGATCAGGCCTGGCTGTGATAGTTTTCCACGGTGCAAGAGTCCACCAACACTCGCAAACTGGGCTCATACCTGAAGAATAGCTTCAGCAGGGAGGCACTGGTGGGCACTCTGCAGCCGTCACATCCAGGAATCAAGGCCTTCAGAGAGAAAGAACATAGGAACAGGAGTAGGCCATCCAGTCCCTCGAGCTTGCTCTGCCATTCAGTTGGATCATGGCTGATCAGTATCTCCACTTTTGTCTTTGCTCCATATTCCTCCATACCCACGCCTAACTAAAAATCTATCAATTCCAGTCTTGAAAGCTCCAATTGAACCAACATCCACAGCCTTTTTGGGAAGAGAATTCAAGATTTCTACCACGCTGAGTGAAAAAGTACTTTCTGATTTCCCTCCTAAATGTCCGAGCACTAATTTTATGTCTCCTCATTCTTGATTCCACCACCAGAGGAAATAGTTTCTCTGTATCTACCCTTTCAAATCATTTTATCCTTTTAAGCATCTTGATTAAACCTTCCCTCAATCTTTTATACTTTTAAGGGAATACACGCTACATTTATGCAACCAGTCCTCACAATTTAACCCTCTAAGCCCTGATACAATTCTGGTGAATCTGCGTTGTACGCACTCCAAGGCCAATAAATCCTTCCTGAGGTGCGGTGCCCAAATCTGAACGCAGTGCTTGTAAAATCCATACTCTATAGTACACAACCACATGAGGCACATTCTGGGGACAAGGTCACTCTGTGACCTTAACTCTTTATTCACAGGACTCCAAAGACGATGACCCTGCGTGGGACCTCCCTTTTTATACCTGTGTGATCAGGTAAGGAGTGTCTCACACAAGTTCACTCCTTGGAAGCGGCAGCGTTGATAGCTCAAACTTTCATGTCGGGGGAGGAAGAGACGAAAATAATATACCCGCGCAATTCTGCCTCTTAAGCGGCGATGGATCAGGGAGTCAACGTCATCAATGCTACTCAGAGCCTCGCAGGCAGGCAGGGGCAGTCCGACACTCCCCAGGCAACAATAGACCCCAGAGTACGACTTCAACAGAGACCATGGCAGGCTGAACGGACATGCACGCCATCACAGTGGACAATGCGGCCCGGGATGGAACCATTGACACCCACTAATAGGGTACTTAAGAGCAGTCAAAGGGACAGTCAGCGCGGAATGCCTGGCCATAGTCCCTTTGTTCCCAACAATGGAAACTTTAACTCATGCTGGAGGTGTGGGGGAAAACACTCAGCTAGATCTTGCAGATTTCAACAGTTTGCCTGCAGGAACTGCAATCTCAGTGGCTACTTAGCTCGAATGTGCAGGAAGTCTGCAACCAGACTAATATGAGGCGGATGGACCAGAAGAGGGTTCTTTGAGGTAGGATGACTTTTGGGGCAAATCGATGGACGCCGAGGTTCAGCGGGTCCCATGTGGTGAATATTCACAGTTCATACACCAGAACGCCACCAATGATGATCAGGGTTTTATTAAACTGTACCCATGGAGCTGGACACTGGGGCCAGCCAGTCACTCATGGGTGTTCAGCAATTTGAGAAGCTATGGCCACTTAAAGCCAGTAGACTCAAATTAGCACGTATTGAGACACAATTATGAACTTACACTAAAGAAATCATTCCGGTGTTAGGCATTGCAATGTTGGCTGTCACAAACAATGGGTTAGTGAATTGGCTGCCGCTCTGGATTGTCGCAGGCAATGTTCCCGCACTGTTGGGGAGGAGCTGGTTAGCCGAGATGAACTGGAAATGGGGGGATGTTAATGCAATGTCATCTGTGGAGCGAAGTTCGTGCTCACAAGTCCTACAACAATTCGATTCACTATTCCAACCTGGTGTCGGGACTTTCAAAAGGCACTAAAGTAGTGATGCACATCACCCTGGATGCCAGGCCAGTGCACCACAAAGCCTGAGCGGTGCCGTATGTGATGCGGGAAAAGATAGAGAGCGAATTGGACCGGCTGTTGAGAGAGGGCATCATCCCGCCTGTTGAATTCAGCGACTGGGCGAGCCCCATTGTTCCCGTCCTAAAAGCGGATGGCTGTGTCAGGATCTGTGGCGACTACAAGGCCACCATCAATCGGGTGTCCCTACAAGATCAATACCCGTTCCCGAGAGCAGAGGACCTCTTTGCGGTGAACAGGCGGCAACCTGTTCACCAAGTTCACCTTCAGCCTATATGACCCAGGAACTGGCCGACGAATCTAAACTACTGACCACCATCACCCACGCACAAAGGACGGTTCATTTATAACAGGTGTCCGTTTGGCATTCGATCAGCGGCCGCGATTTTTTAACGAAACATGGAAAGCCTGCTTAAATCTATTCCTGGAACGATCGTATTCCAGGACGACATCCTCATCATGGGTCGAGACACCGAGGAACACCTCCACCACCTGGAGGAGGTGCTACCCGACTGGACCGGGTAGACCTGCGACTCAAGAGGTCTAAATGTGTGTTCCTAGCTCCTGAGGTTGAGTTTCTGGGCAGGAGGGTTGCTGCAGATGGGATTCGGCCCACCGAATCCAAAACAGAGGCAATTCGACGAGCACCCAGGCCCTGCAACACATCGGTGTTGCGTTCATTCCTGGGACTGTTGAACTATTTCGGGAACATTCTACCGAACTTGAGCACGTTGTTGGAGCCGCTGTACGTGCTCCTGAGTAAGGGTTGGGAATGGTTTTGGGGGGACTGTCAGGAACGGGCTTTTGATTGGGCGCGAAACCTACTTTGTTCAAACAAGTTGTTGACCCTGTACGACCCCTGAAAAAAATTGGTTCTGACATGTGATGCATCGTTCTATGGGGTTGGGTGCATGTTGCAGCAGGGCAATGCTGAGGGTCAACTACAACCTGTGGCTTATGCCTCCAGGTTGCGGAAAACTCCCGCATGACCGATGCCCTCAATAAAGAAGTCCCTTAACATCTCCCCCCTGCAGGCGTCTGTGAACTTAGAGGCTGGCCAAACGCCGGAGGTCCGCTACGAAGTCCGGTATGCTCTGTCCTTCACGACGTCGGTGGGTGTAGAATCTGTGTATGCTACTCACCGGTTTGAGGTGCTCCCCGATCAATTTGCTAAGTTCTTCAAAGATTTTGTCCGCGGGCCTTTCAGGTGTTAGTAAGTCCTTCATGAGCGCGTAAGTCTTTGGTCCGCAGCTGGTCAAAAGATGAGCCCTTCGCTTGTCGGCCGCTGCATCCCCCAGCCATTCTTTCGTAACGAAGCTTTGCTGAAGCCTCTCGACAAAATCGTCCCAGTCTTCTCCAACACAGTACCGTTCCTCTGTGCTACCGGTGGCTATTCTCATGGGTCGTGAATTCCCGTTTCTCGTTGCCAATGTAAAGTCCTTACTCTACAGTACGAAACCACACGAGGCACATTCTGGGGACAAGGTCACTCTGTGACCTTAACTCTTTATTCACAGGACTCCAAAGACGATGATCCTGCGTGGGACCTCCCTTTTTATACCTGTGAGATCAGGTAAGGAGTGTCTCCCACAAGTTCACCCCTTGTGGTCAAGGTATGAATCTAGGTTGTGTGTATACAGTAATACAGTGGTGTTACATTGTGGTTACATACATGCATCGCTCCAGATGTGGCCTAACCGAGGCTCTATACAACTGAAGCATCACTTCCTCCCTTTTTGTGTTCCAATCCCCTTGAGATGAAGGCCTACATTCCATTAGCCTTTTTGATTGCTTTTTGTAGCAGTCTCAGTAGGGAGGATGAGATGGGAAAAAATTAGGGGAAAAGAATTCAGGACCCATAATTTGTGGTGCATTATTTTTTCCATAAATTACCAAGTCCCCTGTCATATCACCTGTACCAAACTATTTGGCGAATTTAAGCCTGTTTTCTGAAAAGGCGTTTTGTGTGTAAAATGAAAATTTCTTGACTAAGCTCATGAGAAATTCCCACAATGGTTTTCCTCCATGGGGATTTGAGCTGGCGAGGATGATTGTGTGTTCAGTAACACGGAACTGCAATATTGTGATGTTCTCACATGGCTGTTATTGAGTTCAAAGTCGAGGTTGGGCAGCTGCTGAATTTAGGACTAATTTTTATGCAGTGTAAAAAAATAAACTTTTCCACTTAGCAATTTTACTTTTGAGAAGCTATGGAAATATCTATCATGGGGAAACATCGTCACAATGCAGCTCGGGCTAAAGTACATTGTTCAGGCATCGTGAAGTGCGTTTTTACTATACATCTAAACCCTGCTGATAATAGACTCCCGAGGTAAGGAATATGGTCTGCGTTGTCCAAGGCTGTGCCGTGGATTTTGATGACCGGGGGGCAGTGCTGTGTGCCGGGGTCAGGTTGGTGGAGGAAATTTGGATGTTTAGTGTAAGGCCCATGCTTTCATATGCCTCGGTGAAGATGTTGACGATGGCTTAGAGTTCAGCACCTGGGAGTCCCTGGCCCAAGACGGCTCCAAGTAGAGGAAGAGCATCCGGGAGGGTTCTGAGCACCTCAAGTCTCGTCGCTGAGAGCATGCAGAAACCAAGCGCAGATAGTGGAAGGAGCGTTCGGCAAACCAGACTCCCCACCCAGCCTTTCCTTCAACCACTGTCTGCCCCACCTGTGACAGAGACTGTAGTTCCTGTACAGCCACCTGAGAACTCACTTTCAGAGTGAAAGCAAGCCTTCCTCAATTTCGAGGGACTGCCTATGATGATGAACTCCTGCTGTACCAGACCTAGGGATACTTGAGAGAGCAATGTAAAAGGAGCTTTTGTCTGCCTTTGGAGCGATTGATGGGACATTGTAAAGAGAACTTTACTTTGCTTCTAGCCTGTGTTTATCTGCTTGATGTTGACAGTTGATGGTAAAAGTGGAGAAGTACTTTTACCGATCAACAAAAGAGCATCAATAAAATAAAGGCCATCCAGATATGGGAAACAATGACAGACGGTGTTTATAGTGGGCTTCAGTTGCCTTGCAAAGTTGCGTTGGCGCAAGCTGAAGTAGAGTCTGAAATGAACCATGGCACTCTGCCCATACATCAAAAGCCTAGCACATCGATGCTTTCAGTAAAATTATTCATGAATTTCCCCACTGTGCCTGTGATTCACCTGACTTCATAAATCAGCTTTTTCTTTTAGCCCAGTTCAAAAATGGTATGCTTTCTTTAAAAATATATTTTTTTCATTCTTGATGTGGGCATCACTGGCAAGGTCGGTATTTATTGCCCATCTTTAGTTGCCCTAGAGCAGGTGGTGGTGGACCTTCCTTAACTTCTGCAGGTAGGCTTACTAGGGTGCTTTAAGAGTCAACCAGGGCCAAAATTCAATGCAGCCAGAAAGCTGGTGGTGTTAAGACCATTTTTCCCCCATTAGCGCCGCTAAGTTTGCGGCAGCCATTGAATCCAAATTCAGTTGTTTGACCCCCAAAAAGTGTTCGTCTTATTAGCCCTTCAAACCTGAGTATTAACTAGGGCGTTACTCCCATGGGAAATTCACCCTTAGGGTGATGTGGCAGCTACCATTGTGGCACAGGGGCGAGGGAATGAGCGTATCTGTGCTGCTTTGGAGAGGATGGCACGGCTCCTTAAGAGTCGACGGAGTGTCTAAGTGCTGTCATATCTGGTGGCTTTCAGACTGTGGCTGCTCGCATGCAGTCTCAGCTGGATGTCCCCCAAGAATTCTTTCGCGGCTGGGCCACGGGGGACCTTCCGGTGTGGAGCCACAACACCGACCCGAGCTCCCTCAGATTGGTGGTGGTGGGATTGTGCCACCCCTGGAGAGTTATTCAGACTCCTCGGGCCAGGATACGGATGATGCTCTCCCTCCGGCTCGCAGCATTCCTGGCCCCAGATCTGTCACTCTGCCAGTGCCTCCACGCATGGCCTCGCCCGAGCCAAGTCAGACTGAACCCTCCCAGGAGGGTGTTGACCAGTCTCCAGCTAGCCCTTCCAGGCCCAAAGCTGCTCGAGGGAAGGACATCTACAGCTTCCACACAGGGAACACAGCAGCCTTCCCAGACCCATGAGATAGCCACAGGGGAGACGCTGAGGTGAAGTCCCAGGTTAGACACTCGTAAGAGCATCATAGGCAGTCCCTCGAAGTTGAGGATGACTTGCTTCCACTCTAAAAGTGAATTCTCAGGTGGCTGAACAGTCCAATGTGGGACCTACAGTTTCTGTCACAGATGGGACAGACAGTCGTTGAAGAAAAGGGTGGGTGGGGAGCCTGGTTTGCCACACACTCCTTCTGCTGCCTGCACTTGGTTTCGGCATGCTCTCGGCAATGAGATTCGAGGTGCTCAGCGCCCTCCCGGATGCTCTTCCTCCACTTTGGGTGGTCTTGGACCAGGGATTCCCAGGTGCTGGTGGGGATGCTGCATTTTATCAAGGAGGCTTTGAGGGTGCCCTTGAAATGTTTCCTCTGCCCACCTGGGGTTTGCTTGCCGTGTCGAGGTTCAGAGAAGAGCGCTTGCTTTGGGAGTCTCGTGTCGGGCATGCGGACAATGTGGACCGCGCAACGGAGCTGATCGAGCGTGGTCAGTGCTTCAATGCTGGGGATGTTGGCCTGATCGAGAACACTGACTTTGGAGTGTCTGTCCTCCCAATGAATTTGCAGGATCTTGCGGAGGCAGCGTTGGTGGTACTTCTCCAGCACTTTGAGGTGTCTGCTGGAAATAGTCCACGTCTCTGAGCCATACAGGAGGGCCCTGTAGACCATAAGCTTGGTACCAGATTTGAGGTCCTGGTCTTCAAAAACTCTGTTCCTCAGGCGACTGGCACACTGAAGGCGGTGTTGGACTTCGTCACTGATGTCTGCCCTTGCTGATAGTAGGCTCCCGAGTCATGGAAAATGGCTCACGTTGTACAAGGCCTCACCGTGGATTTTGATAACCGGGGGGGCAATGCTGTGTGGCGGGGTCAGGTTGGTGGAGGACCTTTGTCTTACGGATGTTTAGTGTAAGGCCCATGCTTTCGTATGCCTTGGTTAAGGTGTTGACGATGTGTGCGCAGACGCAAGTGTTGTCTGCGTACTGTAGATCGATGACACAGGATAGGATGACCTTGGATCTAGCCTGGAGGCGGCGGAGGTGGAATAGATTCTCATTTGTTCCCGCTCGGAATGCTGAGCTGGGGCGAAGGTTCCAGTCTGAGCACCTGGATTGAGATTTCCGCTTTCTCCCTGTGAATCTCGGGATGTTTATTTCTCTCTCGTTTTTTACCCCTTTTCTCTTTCTCTATTCCTATTGCTCTATTTCTCTCTCCCAATCAAATTTTCTCATTCTGTTTCTCAATCCCTTTCGCTCCCTTCCCCCTCTCTCTCAGCCTCTCTCTTACCCTCTTGCTCCCTCTCTCTCTTTCACCCTCCCTCTCTCTATTTCCCTTTCATCCTCTATCTTTCATTCTCACCCTCCCCTCGAGTACGGATTCTGTGCTGAACATCCTCAGGTTTGGATCTTACCTTCTTATCTCTCTCCATTCCCACGGTGCCGAGATCTCTGCCATAATGCCTAAAAGCTGGCGGGGGCACTGTCAGCTAAAGGGCCGGCTTTTTCACGTTGAAAATGGGTCCGGGGGCGGAGCAGCAGCGGTGCACACTTTTAGCGCATCACTACTGCCGCAAGCCCCACGCCATCATGAAAGTCGGTGGTGGCCCACAATGCTGCAAGACCTCCCGGGCCATTTTTAGCCATTTTAGCATTTGTGGGCACAAGGGGAAAACTAACAACAATTTTTCCCTAATTTCATTACGAACAGTGTAGAGTAATTTATTTTTCTGTATTCATCAAGGTGAGCAATGTTAGTACTGCGGAATGGCACAAGTTCTATCTTAGGGGTTTATCATCAGCATCAAGCACTCCCGGGTCAGGTACCGGTACAGCACAGCCAGATACACAAGAGTAAAATTCTTTCCAGAATAACAGGGTTTTGACGAATGGCCGCCGCAAACAGGCAGTAACGGTCCTTCCCGGGACCATGAATTTCAGGGCTAACCACACTGGTGTGGGACTGGAGTCATTTATCGGCCAGACCGAATAAGGACAGCAGATTTCCAACCTGAAAGGGCATGAGTGAACCCAGTTGGGTTTTCATGACAATCTGATAGCTTCATGGTCACTTTTACTGTTACTAGCTTTTTATTTCCAGATTTAACAAAAACTGAATTCAAATTCTCAAACTTCCGTGGAGGGATTTGAAATCTCAGTCATTAGCCTAGAACTTTGGATTACTAGTAACATAACCACTAGATTATCATATCCTCAAGTTATTGCAAGCATGATGTGCAACAGCCCAGACTCCCACTGGCACGTGCCTTCTAATCATAAGACTGAAAGCTCAGCCTCTCGCTATTCAAAAGCGATAGAAACTAGGGGCATGGGACTGCACTCTACCCCTCTGCACCTCTTTCAGCCCCACTGACAGACCGTACTATTTACCAGCAGACGCGCATAAAAATCCAATCACAAGGAAAGATTCTGAGGCGCAGTGAAATCAGAGGGTTTATCATGGGGATTACAATGATTTCTTGCCAATTAGAAGGCTTTGTTAATCTAGCCTGTAATAACGCGATATAATGGCACACAAGGCGCGAGTTTATCCGCAGTTTTAACATGCCAGAGTTCAATTTGACAAAGTTCAGAGGGCAGCATGGAGTTGCAAGCATCCTGGATATGATTTTATTTTTAGCCATTTTAGCATTTGTGGGCACAAGGGGAAAACTAACAACAATTTTTCCCTAATTTCATTACGAACAGTGTAGAGTAATTTATTTTTCTGTATTCATCAAGGTGAGCAATGTTAGTACTGCGGAATGGCACAAGTTCTATCTTAGGGGTTTATCATCAGCATCAAGCACTCCCGGGTCAGGTACAGGTACAGCACAGCCAGATACACAAGAGTAAAATTCTTTCCACAATCTCAGAATAACAGGGTAGCTAATGTAACTCCACTTTTTAAAAAAGGAGGGAGAGAGAAAACAGGGAATTATAGACCGGTTAGCCTGACATCAGTGGTGGGGAAAATGCTGGAATCAATTATTAAAGATGTAATAGTAGCGCATTTGGAAAGCAGTGACAGGATCGGAAAGGGAAATCATGCTTGACAAATCTTCTAGAGTTTTTTTGAGGATGTAACTAGTAGAGTGGATAAGGGAGAACCAGTGAATGTGATGTATTTGGACTTTCAAAAGGTTTTTGACAAGGTCCCACACAAAAGATTAGTGTGCAAAATGAAGGCACATGGTATTGGGGATAATGTATTGACGTGGATAGAAAACTGGTTGGCAGACAGGAAGCAAAGAGTGGGAATAAACAGGACCTTTTCAGAATGGCAGGCAGTGACTAGTGAGGTGCCACAAGGTTCAGTGCTGGGACCCCAGCTATTTGCAATATACATTAATGATTTAGACGAAGGAATTGAATACAATATCTCCAAGTTTGTAGGTGACACTAAGCTGGGTGGCAGTGTGAGCTGTGAGGAGGATGCTAAGAGGCTGCAGGGTGACTTGGATAGGTTAGGTGAATGGGCAAATGCATGGCAGATGCAGTATAATGTGGATAAATGTGAGGTTATCCACTTTGGTGGCAAAAACAGGAAGGCAGATTATTACCTGAATGGTGACAGATTAGTAAAAGGAGAGGTGCAAAGAGACCTGGGTGTCATGGTACATCAGTCATTGAAAGTTGGCATGCAGGTACAGCAGGCGGCGAAGGCGGCAAATGGTACGTTGGCCTTCATAGCGAGAGGATTTGAGTATCGGAGCAGGGAGATCTTACTGCAGTTGTACAGGGCCTTGGTGAGACCACACCTTGAGTGTTATGTGCAGTTTTGGTCTCCTAATCTGAGGAAGGACGTGCTTGCTATTGAGGGAGTGCAGCAAAGGTTCACCAGACTAATTCCTGGCAGGACTGACATATGAAGAAAGACTGGATCAGCTAGGCTTATACTCACTGGAATTTAGAAGGAGGAGAGGGGATCTCATAGAAACATATAAAATTATGACGGGACTGGATAGGTTAGATGCAGGAAGATTGTTTCCGATGTTTGGGAAGTCCAGAACCAGGGGTCACAGTCTAAGGATAAGGGGTAAGCCATATAGGACCGAGATGAAGAGAAACTTTTTCACCCAGAGAGTGGTGAACTGTGGAATTCTCTATCATAGAAAGTTGTGGAGCACAGTTTGTTGGATTATATTCAAGAGGGGGTTAGATGTGGCCCTTACGGCTAAAGAGATCAAGGGGCGGCGTACTGAAGTTGCATGATCAACCATGATCATATTGAATGGTGGTGCAGGCTCGAAGGGTCGAATGGCTGCTCCTGCACATATTTTCTATGTTTCTATCCCTACTGTACCACTGTAACAGTGTCAATTCCCCTGTCTGAGTGAGGTAGGCAAATTAATGCTGATTTAATGCCAACTAAGGAGGTTTTCTTTCTTTTGCTGTGGGTCCATGCCCACTAGCAATTGAATAAAACTTGCCCAAACTCTTACCGCATAGGTCTCTTGCAGCGAGACTGATCAGACTTCCATCCAGTTAGTCTGGCCTGAATTTGAACCTCAGAACCCACAAGTGAAAGTTCAAACATTATATCCAAATAAGATTAAAAAGTTATAGTAATATATGTTATTAATGATCGCTATATTTTTTTTCTAAGCGACCACTATTGCTATCAAAGGGTTGCTTGCATCAGGCTTGGGACAGTGCTCTCCTTATACAGAGTACACAGGGCCATCAGCCAGTGGGCTGAACTCAGCTATCTCAGCTATGTGAGCACTAATTTTTCAATGTGACAGCACCAATGAAACTCGCTGCCAGAATCTGAGCCAGCACACAGGAAGAGTAGGGGCCCAGAGAACAGGACAGGAAAGAAAGCACAGCGCCTGTACTGTACAGACAGCAGCTCTGGAGGCAAGCTACACTCACCACCCAAGGGAAGAAGTGCTCCTCATTGGGCTGCCAAGGCAGAAAGATTTCAGAATGGGATTCTGTTTTACACAAACCACCTCCACGATTTGTAGTGACTCGACGCTGTTGCTCAAAAAGATTCAGCATAACCGCTAGACACAGGATTCTCACTCCATATACAGTATAACATTACATCAGTGACTACACTTCAAAAGTATTTCATTGGCTGCAAAGTGCTTTGGGACATCGAGATCGTGAAAGGTGCTATATAAATGCAAGTCTGTCTTTCTTTCAGTGGTGTAAAAGATCAAGCCCGCTACCATCACATTGAACGCTCTTAGCTGCTGCCTCATTCTAATTCATTTAGATCAAGGTCCGCACTATCAGATCATTTAAACCTCCATTGATTATTAAAACTGCTTCATGCGCTATTGTTAATCCTCCTATGCAGCTGGGGAATATAACCAGTGTCTTTCTTTTAACTATTGCCAGACTTGGAGCTGATTGGGTAAATCTTTGAACCACTCTGTCTTCCCAGGTGGTCGTAAAAGATCAAGGTCATTATTTCGAAGAAGAGCAGTGGAATTCTCCCCAGTGGCCTTGCCAATATTTATCCTCAACCAACATCACTAAAAACAGATTATCTGGTCATTATCACATTGTGAAATCTTGCTGTGCTCAAAATGGCTGCCGCATTTTCTACATTATAATAGTGACTACACTTCAAAAATATTTCATTGGCTGTAAAGCGCTTTGAGAGGTTAAGGTCATGAAAGGCACTATATAAATGCAAGTTCTTTTTTCTTTTACTATAACCTCCAGATCTCATTCTTGATAAGCATGCTGCACCATTGCTCCATTTAACATATACCTTTTGCTTCCTTACTCCATGCAAATTATTTCACACTTCTGCAAATTAAACTGCATTTGCCATCAACTGACCCAACCTCGAACAGCTAAATTCTTCTTTCCATTTATGCCACTGTTTTGCACTATTTCCTCTCCCTCCTCTTTGTAACATCTGGAGGCTATCCTGATTATACTCTCATCCAAATAATTTATAAGCATTAATAGTGGCAAGGGCATCAAAAACTGACCTCTGGCATCCCCACCTCTTTCCAGATTCAAAGTTTCCATTGATGGTTCTACTACGTCATTTCTCATTTTTATCCAATTACCTCCTATTTAGCAACTCCTCACTTTGGCCATTAATTGCCAATTTGGAATCTTGTCAAAGGTTTTCTGAACATCCATGTGTATATTGACTGCATTTTGTCACTAGCCATGTCTAACATCTTTGAAAAATGGCAGCTGGCTGATTAAACATGGCCTCATCTACATTGACCAGGATCCATGCTTTTAAAAATGTTTGCCACTGAATCCATTATGACTTCAGATATTTTCCCTACAACCAACGTTAATCCTCGTGGTCTACATTTTTATTTTTTGTAAGTAACAGAATTACATTAATCGCATCCCAATACTTAGGAATCTCTCTTCAATTTAGTGCTGGTTAGCCAATCTCAGCCATGGACTGCTGTAGTGGTGGTAAAATTGGCCTCCGCATACCTGGGTTGGGGAGAGAGGAAAGGAGAATTAGGCAGGGTCCCTGCTTCTAATTGTTAGCTAGCTGGCAACCCCTGCTAGAATTGCTCATGTATGAACATGGAGAGCAGATCGGATTGGGCCTGGCTGTCATTGCTTTCCCTTAATAGCCTTCTAATATACTCACTTCCAAAGATGAAACATGAAGAATAACCATTTGGCCAAGTTACCAGAGGAGAACCAGTACCTACAGAACCAGCAGGGAGTCAAAGCCTTTCTGATAGCATGGAAAGGAGACAAGTGACACAAAAATAATTTTAAAAGCTATAATCTTTCCATCCTGAATCCATGCTTTTAAAAATGTCGCCACGGAATCCATTTTGACTTCAGATATTTTCCCTACAACCAACGTTAATCCTCGTGGTCTACATTTTTATTTTTTTGGCAGTAACAGAATTATATTAATCGCATTCCAATCCTTAGGAATCTCTCTTCAATTTAGTGAAGTTACAACAGTGTCAGTGAAGACTCCATTCAGCTGTTAAAAACCATTTCGAAAGAGCAGGGACGTGGGTTATGGGTTGGAGGGGGAATCTCCTACCCTCCCAGTTAGTGGAGTAGGAATGGTAATGAGCAGGCTCAAAACAAAAAGGGAGATCACAAGTGTTATGTATTTAACCCCTTGTAACATGTATAACAATACCACTAGAGGGTCTACCTGTTGGAGTCCAAGGGATGCATAAGCAGACCACCCACGAGGTACCTGCACTCTGGAGTCGCATTAAAGGAACTAAGATTACACTTGCTCATTGTACACAGTACTCAGTTTCATCCTTTATTATGAGCATAACAACAACAAATACCAACGTAGCACGGCTGCAATGAAAAGATTCTCGTCACAAAATTGGGTTTGAGAAAAGGGCAGCAAAACAAGAAAGCAGATCACTGACATAGAACGTGCCAGACAGAAGGTACATCCACACACTCATGGAGGAATGGAAAGACAATCAAACATGGCAGTGATGAAGGTCTACTTTTCTCCAGTCACTGATGTTCATGATAAAAGGTACCATCAGTTTAATGTGGGCTCCCCCATTTTATATACTCATGCCAACATTTTCACCAATTCATGAATGGAGGAAAATACAGCCATTAGTTTCCATTTTCTGTAACTGAATTTGATTATTACAAGACAGCGACAGATGAGAAAAAAGAAAGACTTGCATTTATATACATTTCACGACCGCAGGCCATCCCAAAGCGCTTTATAGCCACCCTCAAAGTAAAGTCACTGCTGTCATGTTAGAAACGCGGTAGCTAGTTCACACACAGAAAGGTCCGACAAACAGCAAAGTGATAATGACCAGATAATCTGCTTTTTAGTGACGCTGGTTGAGGATAAATATTGGCCAGGACATCGGGGAAAACTCCCCAGCTCTTTTTTGAAATAGTGCCATGGGATCTTTTACGCCCACCTGAAAGGGCAGACAGGGCCTGGATTTAACATTTAATGTATGAGCAGATTTGGCATTCTGAAGAATCCGACCAGCAGACGCAGAGAGGAAAATCAAGCTATCAGGCAAACAACAGGAAACGAGCCAGCCAGCCACAGACCATTAGGCAGATAATCACGTTCTAGGAATGGAACCAATCCAAGTCGAGCGCTGCTTCGCGAGAAAAAAAAGGAACCTTATATCTAGAGTCTGCTTTCACAGGCCCTGTACTGCAACCAACAACATCGCATGCCTTTTTACAGCACCATGAGTCGTCTTTCACATTCGGAGCAAAGGCTGGCAAGGTGAGAGCATCAACGGCATCTTTGCTGATGGGCACTTTCTTCTGAGTGGTTGTGTATGCCACTTTGGATACCAAACGGAACATTTTAAAACCTGTTTCTCACAAACATTTTTTTTTAGTGATTGCTCCAAAGCAATTCTTAAGCAGATTCTACTTTGGAGTGAAAGCCAAGGTCCTTTTGGCCGTGATAGTCCCCCAGTCGGTCACCTGTAGCTGCTGCTATTTTTTTTTTACATTCTGGCAGGCAGCTGTCATTTCCAAAGTTGCCCTCGGCCACTGGCTGCTTTTTTGAGCTCAACTCAAATAAGGTTTTATCTGCTGCAGAGGGCGACAATAACTCCAACACGGGATCTGCCAGCAGAAACCCAACACTCATCGTTTGTGGCTGTGAATCTTTTAGTGCATGTGTGTTGGACTATAAATAACAGTGGCATCAGGATTCTGAGGAACTACTGCGTCTTAAAGACCAACCATCCACAGCAACTATCTAGCTGTAATATAATGATCCACGATTCAACCCTCAATACTAGGCTGTTTAAGCTTTCAAACTGCTTCTCTCTTTTGTGTCTCAATCACATCATTTACGAAAAAGGCCCGCTGAATGACAGGAAAAAAAAAAAATCAGAAAAAAATGTGTCATTCTGTGAAAGAAGTTCAAATTCTACATGCAAACATTATTGGGGAAGAACGGAGGAAGATTTATCCCGCCCTTTACCTGACCATCATTATCATAGGCGGTCCCTCGTATCGAGGATGACTTGCTTCCACGCCAAAAAGGGATGAGTTCACAGGTGTTTCAATGAAGGATCTAATATTCCAGGTCCCGAACTGCATGTTAAAGGGCGGAAGATGCCTGTGCGTGGATTTTTTTTAACGTGTGGTGGCCATTGCATACCAGCCACCACACGGGCTTGACAGAGCTAGGTTATGGTCCAGTGGCAAGGATTACCCAAGATGACTGGAGACCAGCTCTGCTGCCCCTGGGCCCGCGCCTCCTCTGACCAGCATTTGATTGGTGGACAAGAGGGAACGAGCTTTATTCTGCATATGAGAAAGTAAAGAATGAGAAAAGAATATGCTACCTACCAATCTTGATCATTCCACAGGCTATGTACAAATCTACACCACAAGTTTTAAAATGTACTCCGTTTGCTTTATTGGGAAACATGAATTGAAGACCAAGGGCTGTAGAGTAGGACATCACTGAGATTGAAAAGGGCAGCATAGAAAATAAAAAAACGAGGTTGGATGATAGAAAGCTTGGCTTTTGAAAGCTTGTAGATCACAGGATGGTGGTAAGGAGTGCCACAGTTTTGAGGGCATGGAAAATATTTTTTTTTAAACTTGGACTTCGCCCACTGATTAATCTCCTGAGAAAATGTTCTGCATAAATCCCCAAAAAGTAATCAAACTAAACCTGCAAACATTTATCATGACTATGCAACCATTTTTCTATTCGGTAACCTTGTTTTTAAAAACAAGGCCTGCACTTTTTTAGCGCCTTTCACGACCTCAGGACATCCCAAAGTACTTTACAGCCAATTAAGTATTTTTTGAAGTTTAGTCACTGTTGCAATATCGGAACCGTGGCAGCTAATTTGCGCACAGCAAGGACCCATAAACAACAATGAGATAATGATCAGATAATGGGGTTGAAATTTGGTTACGCCCTGTTTGAGGGCGGTAATCGGTGAGGCGGGACTTCCTACGCCCAGGGCTGTGAAATTCCAGTTACCGTGCCCCACAGGGAGTAGAGCGCAATGTCTCACGCTCCATTTCACTTTGGAGTGTGATCGGGAGCATTTCAACACCCCTCCCTTTCCATTGAAGGGGATGGACGCAGCGAACTCTGCAGGCCCTTTATAGCCTCCACTGAGCCATCAGGGCTAAGGGTTGCCGTGGCCACAGCCCTGCACCATGACCGTGAAAGGAGCAGTGAACGGCCCGACCGGTAAAGGGGAGGGGAGGGTGGGGGGGGGGGAAAATAAAAGATAGCGGCACGCTTTAAAGTTCATCCCGCGATGGGTGTCCGGCTTGATTTGCGACCTGTGAGGCTGGCGCGGACATCAATTTCCCCCGCGGGGTAAAGAAAGTTCGTTGCGCACGGTGATGATGTCATCGGCGGAGGTGTGGCGGCCCGGGGCGCTACCGGTGGGGGTGCAGTGCTACCGTTTTCATGCCCCTGCGCCTTTTTGCAAGAGCCGGTAGCACCCCCCCCCCCCCCACACCTCCCCGCCGGCTGGAATGAAAACAGTTTTGTGCCCCCCCGGAGGTGCTAACAGGAGGCACAGAACAGGGGAATTTCAGCCCCAATCTGTATTAGTGATGTTGGTTGAGGGATAAATATTGGACCAATGACCCAGAGGGCACATTGAGTGACATCTTTTCAATTACACTTACACTGAAGCAAAGAAGTTAAGTATCGTGCAGCCACGTTTGGAACGGTGTCTGTGGATCGTGTTTGATGTTCACTGGCTGGGCTCGTGCATGAAGCAGGGCCAATTCAGCGAGCTACTGAAGAGCCCATGGAACTGTACTCAACACGAGCCTTTGCGAGAGAGAACTGCAGCAGTAAAAATCATGAAAAAGTGCTGAATGGGATGCACAGGGATCACTGCAAAGGCTCCGAAACAGCCTGGGGCAGGGCCTATGGTTGGTCTCAGAGCTGAGTTCATGCTGTTGCTGCTCTGGAAGTCTCGGCAACATCTGGCCAAAGTCTCTGCTGAATCGTGTCATTTCATCTACCATTGCTTTTACTGATAGTTAGGAGATTTTCTGCCAGTCACAGCCACTGGCAAAAAAGGCTGTGCTCTGAAACACGTGTTGCCAAGTGAGATCGATGATGTTCTCCCCTCCCACACACCTCCTCAAAATATGTGGGTGTGGCTGAGGGACGTCAAGGAAATTACAACCAAAAAGTGCAAGTTTTCATAAGAAGGTAATGTTTTCCAAACCATAACCAGCTCAGACATGAAGTCAAACACTAGGTCCCCGGGGTTTACTGAACAATTCCGTGTTCCAGTGCTTGGAATAATTGCTCTATAAACAGTAGCAGAAAACAGTTAATGCTGTGAAATCAGATAACGCTTTGCTACTGTTTATGTAATACTTAACCTCCTTTGCTTTCTTTTATTTTAAAAAGCAGCACTCGCTGGGCCTCCCGGTCTCTCCGTTCACTGGGCCTCCCGGCCCTGCCCTCGCTGGGCCTCCCAGCCCTCACTGGGCCTCCTGGGCCCTGTGTTCATTGTGCCTCCCAGCCCTGCCCAGACTAGGCCTCCTGGTCCTCGCATACACTGTGCCTCCCGGGCCCCCCGGCCCTACCTGCACTGGTCCCCGCTCTCCTCCACTCCCCATTTCTCCCTGAGCCCCCATTTCCCAGTCTGTGTATTTTTGCCCTCCCCAGGTCAGGGACTAGGGTCACCAATCCTCCAGGATTGTCCTGGCGTCTCCAGAAATTAAAGATCATTCTCCAGGACATTAATGCGAGCGACCCGGGAGGAAAATCATTGGGGAATTGCGCTTTTAAAAAAAAAAAAAAATTTTTTTTAAACACATTTGTTTCTAAGCTATAAAATTAGGATGTGCATATTTGTACTGCAAAAATAGCCACCATGCTCCACCCTTTGTCTATGATTGGTCCCCTTGGAGGATAAGCCACACCCTGCAATTTCACAGGAATGTGTAACTGGAACCGCCCATCCCAAGGTCTTCACTGACTTTGTAAATTGTAACTTGATCCACTTTGGCTTCCTGAAGCATCAGAGGACAGAGCTCCCCATAGACAGCAAGGGCCAGCCTAAGTGCCTTGCCCCAGTCCAAGTACATCCCTCCCCCAGCCAAAGTGCCTTACTCCAGTGGGTGCATCCTCCCCCAGCCGAAGTGCCTTACCCCAGTCCAAGTGCATGACTCCCCCCCACCATAGATGGGGTAGGCATTGTGTACGGATTGTTAACAGGTTTATCGTGTATGAAGTGAATAGTGACAATGTCATAATTTCTGGATTTCACCACTCCAACGATGTCCCTCGTAGGGGTTGGAAGAACATGATCCATCTTCCCCAAGTTCCTTCTCTCGCCTCCGATCCCCCCCAGCCCCTCTCTCTCTCTCCCCAGCCTCTTTCTCTCTCTCTCAACCCCCCCCCACCCCCACCACCACGTCTCTGCTCAACGCCGCCACTGCTCTCGGCTGCCCACAGGCCCTTTCGGCCGACGCCAGCCGGGGGGGTGGGGGGGGCAGGGGGAAGAGAGAGTCGGGGGAGGTGGGGGGGGAAGAGTTGGGGAGTCAGGGGGAAAAGAGAGTCAGGGGGGTGGGGGAGAAAGATAGTCGTAGCCTCAGGTCCTGCTTCTCGGCGCCATGTGGAGAGAATGATTCAGGATTGGGGGGGGTGGGGAGGGGCGTGGAGCTTTACAGGGGCGCGAGGTTGACAGACACATGTCGGTCAAAACAAAAGTGCAGTACAAATAATTACACTGATAAAACTATTGGAGATTGGGGGAAAAAAAAGGCTTTTTGCTGAACAGTTAAGAATCATCCAATCGGATAACGAAGAATCTGTTTGCTTTGCAGCTGGCCTGGGAAGGCGGGGTACTGCGAGAACGGACATGTGTAGAAACCAATGGCAGGAGCAAGGGGGCAGGAGGCCATGTGATGAAACCTCCAAGCGCGTGTCCAACCAGCGCTGGCAACCGGACTGGGGCTCGGAGACCATCGATGGCAATGGTCACCACCACCACCTTGACCCGAGATCAGTTAGCAGTGACCGTGGCGACTGAACCTGGCCCCTGCGGCACTGGGAAGCCTGCTGGCCTGTTGGGAGACGGAGTGCGCACATGTCCTTGCAGCAGTTACTTGACGACAAGATAATTTGCTCTGTAACTGTACAGCAGCATGCACGGGGAAAGGTCATTAGAAGCAGCAGTAATAGACTACATGGATAATCCACTCCTCTGAGCTTCAGAAGTGCAGCAGTCATCAGGGATACACGGGCGATCAAAACACACTGCGGTTATCTCCTCACTCCACGCTGTCAAAACAGACAACAGCTTAATCAAACAAACTTCAGAGAGAAAAAAACAAGAGAGAAAGTGGCTACTCCAGATATCACCCTGGTCCACATTGAGTCTGTCTGTCTTTGTAGCCAGGTTTCATTGCCCAACACACACTGCAGCTCCTGATCTCTCTGCATTTAACATTTTAATTTTAAAAAATTCTATCTGCTAAATCCCCATAAATCCCCTGGATTCCGATTTGCTCTTCATCCTGCTTTTATTGGGTGGGACAGCCTGAGAGAATCTGTAACCATGGCAACATCCTTGTTATGACCCAAGTGAAAGAAGTAGTCATAATTGCGAGAGATAATTTTTCTTTGTAAATGTTAAACTGCTCGGTTTAACCCCTTCTCAGACACAGGTTAACGCAGCTCCAACTCGGTCTGAAAGCTCAGGACCCAGCAGCTGCTGCCAGCTCACTCCACTGGTCATTTTGTAAGCCCGGCGGGCCACTGATAGCCACTTGGCAAGTTAACCACCTGGCTTACGATGCCCGGACTGGTCCTCTCTACCCGAGATACAGACTGGGACATTGCTGGGACAAAAGTGAGTGGCAAAAGGGTGGATACGTTTTTTTTTCTTAAACCCTTTGATCAACCCTCCTGGAAAGTGAAATGGACAAATTTGGAGATTAAAACTAATATGATGAAACTATGCCGTGGCTCAGCGGGTAGCACTCTCTTCTCGGAGTCAGAAGATTCTGGATTCAGGCCCCAATCCAGGACTTGAGCGCATGATAAGGGGCCGCCCATTTAAAACTGAGATGAGGAGGAATTTCTTCTCTCAGAGGGTTGTAAATCTGTGGAATTCGCTGCCTCAGAGAGCTGTGGAAGCTGGGTCATTGAATAAATTTAAGACAGAGATAGACAGATTCTTAACTGATAAGGGAATACAAGGGGTTATGGGGAGCGGGCAGGGAAGTGGAGCTGAGTCCATGATCAGATCAGCCATGATCGTATTGAATGGCGGAGCAGGCTTGAGGGGCCGTATGGCCTACTCCTGCTCCTAGTTCTTATGTTATGATCTCAGCTGAGGGAGCCCACTATTGGAAGTGCCATCTTTCGGATGAGACGTTAAACCGAGGCCCCGTTTGCCTCTCAGGTGGACGTAAAAGATGCCATGGCACTGTTTTGAAGAAAAGCAGGGGAGATGTGCCCAGTGTCCTGGCCAATATTTACCCCTCCACAAATACCACAAAAAGAGTTACTCATATTATTGCTCTTTGTGGGATCTTGTCTGCCGCATTTCCCTACATTATTACAACAGTGACTACACTTCAAAAAAAGCAATCGATTGGCTGAGAGATCCTTTGGGACATCCCGAAGTCGTGAAAGGTGCTAAATTAACAAAATCAGTTTAAACCATAAAAAGACCAATAGCATGTTTCGTTTTAGAATTGGGGCACTGAGTGCAAAAACAAAGACATAAATAATAAGTTTAACAAGGGAATGGCTGGGCAGTTTTGGGCATCATTAAAGCCATAGGGAGTGTACAGTAGATTAATCAGCAATGAAAACTAGAGTTATGAGGAGAGACTTGAGATACTCGGGAGCCGGAATTACCCACCACCCCAAACAAGTCGCACCTACCGTCTTTGAACGGTTACAATCTGGAGAAATTCAGCTACTGGCGGCTTTTCCTCCCTGAGTGCCGCGGAAGTGGTCTCAACATCGGGGTGAAAGTGGGGGCAGGGCAGAGTGAACGACGCTGCACGTCATCAGCGCCACGCTGATGACGCCATTACGTTGGCGTGTCGCAGTCGGCCGACAAAAAAAACACAACATGGCGTCGCTGGCAGCGCCACCGCCCCTTTAATGGTGGCCACGCCACCAAGCCACTGCTGTCATTTCTTCTTATGTGGCTCGGTGTCAAATTTATCTGTTTTGTCTTATAACACTGTTGTGAAGCGCCTTGGGACATTTTACTACGTTAAAGACGCTATATAAATAAAAGTTTTTGTTGTTGTGGCACCGACCAGTGGCGGGGCCGCTCCGCAGGGAAATTCCGAGAAAGGAGCAATTTCCCGCGAGGCAATTTCGGGAAGGGTTCGCCGTTGATCGGTAAGGGGTCGGCACGTGCACGCCGCAGCGGGAAACCGGGCGGAAGTGGGGGGCTCCCAACACTGCTCCAAACCTGAGGAAGGGCAATTTTTAAAATGGCGGGCCCTCCGCGGAGACTCGCCGGCCATTCCGCACCAACCTGTGGCCGCCGTTATCACGGGCCTTATAGACAGGGGCAATTCAGCCATGAGGACTATTTCCACAGAAGGCCAAGATATCTAATGGAGTTTTTTCAAGTTATGAATGGTTTTGATAGAGTGAATAGGGGAACATTATTTCCTCTGGTTGTGGAGGAAGTGACGAGGGGATCATCAATTTAAAATTGTGACTGAGTGAGGTCAAGGGAAATGTTTTTGTACAGAGACTTGTTAGAGCATGGAGTAGTTGCAGGAATCCTGCATCTTTTAAGAGAAACGTGGTTAAACCTTTGAAACCGGGGAAGATACAGGACCATGGGAAAAGGGTAGCGCAGTGGGATTAGTTGTGGATTGCTCTAGCAAAGAGCCAGCACAGACTCAATGGGGCAAATGGCCTCTTTCTGTGCTGTACTCACTGAAGTGAAAGCGACTGCCCCTTAATTAGATTTAGTAAGAGCCAATGTGTCTCCTTTATCGTCATTACAAAACATTAATCTGAAAAAGCGGCTTAAACACCACCGTCCAATCAATCCAGTCTAAATGTTATGCTGAAAAAATTATTACAATTCCTCTCCTGCCCTTGCCAAATTTTCTCCCTTCCTTCCTTGAAGATGCTGCCTCTTGCAAGGATATTGGATGCATAGGTGAGTGCTGCTCTCAGAGCATCATCTGAGTAACCATTCTTCATAGGAGTGCCTAGTCAATGAGCAGTAGCAGACTATTCAACCGTGAAGGACATCACAGATAACAATCAGAAGCAGACTTGGCTGCTGCTTATTTTCTCATCCGTTCCATACTCTGTTTTTGTGGAACATGGGACTCTGGATTTGCCAACATGTTGTTATTTTAACGCAAGTGACAACCAGGGTACCCCAAGTGTGAACATAAAATCTGAGCCTGAGGATATTTCTACAGCCTATCTCAAAAGGACTGCAACGTGTCCCTCTTTTTCAATGTCCACGTTTCACCTCCGTATAGAGCTACCAGCCATATCAGCAATCTCCTGTTTATTGTGTAAGATATACCCTAGTCCTTCCAAATCTTCAGTATTTCAGCCACCTTTCCCCACCAGAGTCAGTCTCCTTCTCCTGATCTCTCCTAAACACTTTGTGCTCTGTGACCCAGGATGGGAATCGGCAGCAGATGTAACACTCCTCGCAGAATCTCCAAAGTGATGGAACCAAGCGAACTATGAATCAAAGTGAAAGAAGCTATTCTCAAAGCCATTGAGGAACGAGTACGCAGGCACAGATAGGCAGAGAAGGTGCACTGAATCACAGAGAGCAAACACCAAAGGCGTCGAAAAGAGAAGCAAACGAGGCAAGAGAAGCAAAAAAGGCATAGTTACAAATTCCTCTCCCCCTTCCTTTCTTGAAGACGGAGGTACAAAGAAGCAAAAAGTGTGATTCAGAATTCGATAACGAAAGACAAAGAAAAACGGAAAAGATCCAAGGAAAGTGAAAGCCGAGAACCACAGAGACCAGGAAAGGACTAAGCAAAAAAGAATGTAGTTAAACGCATGATTTGATAAAGGACGAAAGAGGTAGAGTGAAGTTTTCAAAAGTAGCTTTAACTAGGGAGCACTTGATTAACGTGCACAACTAAAATAGTTGTAGCGCTGTTGCATTGTGAGTGGCTTAGCCAGTCACATGATGTTCACAAGACTTAATAAAACCCCAGTCAGTTGGATCTAGGTCATCCACGATGCCACATGTGGTTGTGAGCCTAGTGGGTGAACTGATAAGGTGTAGTGTGATTGTTAAACCTTTGTTAATAAAGCAACTAGTTTTTAATAGCAATGTGATGCTATGAATTCTTAGGCAAAGAACCCATGAAGCAAATACATTAACACACCAAAGCAAAAACTGAAACCCTCTGTCCAGTGAATTCTGCTACTCCGCTGGGTGTTGTGGTAGATCTTGACAAGTTTTGCAATGTGTTTGGAGAAACTCATCTGTTCTATTGTCTGCGACGGTACTCCATTAGCGTTGAAGCCAGCAGCGATGAACTCCAAAGTAACCTCCAAGAAATAAAAGTGATGGCATGTAGCAAGATATTAATAGGAGCGACCACACAAACAACTGGGGAGTAGGTCAATGGTGTGGACAAATCTACAACACAAAACAATGAGACAGGCAAAATTGAACAGCTAATGTTACACCTCCGACAGTGCAGCACTCCCTCAGTACTGCACTGGAGTGTCAGCCTAGATTTTGTGCCCAAGTCCCTAAGTTTGTAGGATGCAAGGTTGGGTTTAACGTCAATTGGAGGGGTGACAGGAGGTTTACTCTGCATCCAACTTCTGCTAATTCCCTGACCTAGGAAGGCTTTATGGTGCGTTATTTTACATTCAAGCTGTACTGTACCTCACCTGACACTGACACTTAGGGCTGGATTTTCGAGGTGTTTGTAACCGGGGTTTCGTCGTGTTTTGACACTCCGCGGTGAAAATCCGGTTGCAAAGTCCGAGCGAGATCCTCGGCTCCTTGTTTGCGGCGGCGATGGGACGAACTGTCGGGGAGAGCTGCGCCAGAAGTGCAACGACACAGATTGCGTTAACGTCCGAGTTTCGGCGCTCAACCAACCCGTATGCCGCAGCCAGAATACCGACAGGTCAAACCTGTCGGTGCAGCCCTGCCAGCAGCGGTAAGTTAGAAAACCTGTAAAAAAGGTAAGTTAAAGTTTTTATTTTTTAATTTTTTGCAGCGATTTATCAGGTAAGGGTCTTGGTAATGTTATTTGAATATTTCTTTGAATTTCCCTCCCCCGCCCGCCCAAACGATCCCGCACTAAAAGTTGGCGAAACTCGCGTCTTGCACCGCGTATGATTGTGCAACGTCTCCCTTTGCAAAAGTTCGGCCTAAAATTGGTAACGCAGCGAAAATGGTAATTTTCACGTATCTCTACCGTTTTCACCCAAAAACCCAGCCCAATGGGCAAAACAACATGGAAAAGCAGCTCCATTCCTCCGGCAGTGATAAAGGTCAATTTAAAAATCATTTATGTTTTTCCAATATTCCAAATTCGCGAAAACTAAAATTAGCAAATTCTTCGGGATATTTTGCGACATTTACTTGTAGGCCTTAACAACGGCCTCTTATAAACTGCTGGGCAGAGTGATCTGGGAAACAATCCAGTCCTTCTCTGTCAGAGACATCTATGGTGTCCGTGAGTAACAACAAGCAACAGGCAGGAAATCATAAAACCAGGCCCCCAAGCAGAATGCTCCCTTTCACCCTCACAGTGAACCAGTCAGCACTGCAGGGGGCATCCACTGAAAAATGGTGCAAAATATTTCTCAACTCATACGTCAAATTAAATCAACAAATTGTATTTAAGAAAAAACTAGGCTGGATATATTTGTCACCCTGAAGCAATATTGGTCCTCGGGCCTGCTAAGGGTTACTTGTCACGAGACAGGGTGCATTAATCAGATCTGAGACGTGCTTACCGTAAAATGCAGAATATACATCGCAGTAGTGACTGGATCATTCCCTATATTTTAAGGATGCAACACAAAAAGGATAAAGACTTGCATTTATATAGCGCCTTTTACAACCCCATGACGTCCCAAAGCACTCTACAGCCAATGAAGTACTTTTGAAATGTAGTCACCATAGGAAACGCAACCGCCAATTTGCGCACAGCAAGGGCCCACAAAAAGCAACGAGATAATGATCAGATAACCCCTTTTAATGATGTTAGAGGGTGAAGGTGTGACTAAACAAAGACTTCACAGTACTCAAAGACACAATATCTGTTATCATGACCTATTCCGCATATTGGTATGGACACTTGACAGGAAAAGGAAAAAGAAAACAATTAAAAATAGAATTTATGTTTTACAAATATGCTTTTTGTGCAATACATAAATCCTTAACTGTTGCCTATAGAGTCTGCTTGGCTCAGTTGGCAGAACTCAAGCCTGAGACAGTCAAGACTGGAGTAGAAACTATAGGATGAGTCTTCAATGCGGTACTGAGGGAGTGTTGTGTTCAGTTGGGCGTATGTCAGTATTCACAGAGCAGCAAGTTCCACTGGGACAACATTCCTCCCTCAATCACCACCATCAAAAACAGATGACCTGGTCATTCATCTCATTTGCTGTCTCTAGGATTTTGCTGGGGGCGTACAGTGATGCAGCGCTGTCCTGAGGACGTGATGAGGCACTATATACATGCAGGCCCTTCTTTCTTAATTCATCACCTGAAATTGCTCCCATCAGAAGTGACAGGCTTGTAATCAGTGGTACTTCACCCGAGCATTATACAGCTCAAAATGCTCTCTCCAGACACACCCCAGGTTTGGAAGTGTGATAATTGTAATGCTGAGTGTTTTTCACAGTTTAAATGGGACATATGAAGAAAATGTCACCCACCTATCATTACATTTTATTGAACTCCAAGAAACAATGGAGCAGAGCTTTTGGCTGTATATTCTCTAATGCTCCACACATTTATTTAGTTTAACTGTCTAATTCTCAGCATTAAAAATATTTAAGGAAGTTCACCCACTCAGGTACTGGTACTGCATGTCTATATGAAAGCATGGGCCTCACGTAAGACAAAGGTTCTCCACCAGCCTGCCACCGCCACACAGCACTGCCCTCCAATCATCAAGATCCACAGCACAGCCCTGGACAACGTGGACCATTTCCCATATCTCTTATCAACAAAGGCAGACATTGATGCGGAGTTTCAGCATGGCCTCCAGTGTGCCAGCGCAGTTTTCGGCCGTCTGAGGAAGTGTTTTTGAAGACCAGGTCCTCAAATCTACCACCAAACTTAAGGCTGTAGTAATACCCGCCCTCCTATGGATCTGAGGCATGGACGATGTATAGAAGGCACCTCAAGTCGCTGGAGATATATCACCAACGATGTCTCTAAGATCCTGCAAATCCCCTGGGAGGGCAGGCACACCAACATTAGTGTCCTCGACCAGGCTAACATCTCCAGTATTGAAGCACTGACCACACTCGATCAGCTTAGCTGGGCAGGCCACATAGTACGCATGCCAGATACGAGACTCCCTAAGCAAATGCTTTATGTGGAGCTCCTTCATGGTAAACGAGCCAAAGGAAGACAGAGGAAACGTTATAAGGACACCCTCAAAGCCTCACTGGTAAAGTGCGACATCACCACTGACATCTGGGAGACCCTGGCCGCAGACCGCCCGAGGTGGAGAAAGTCCATCCTGGAGGGCGTTGAGCTCTTAGAGTCTCAATGCAAAGAGCATGAAGAGACCAAGTGCAGGCAGCGGAAGGAGCGCGTGGCAAACCAGCCCCACCGACCCCTTCCCTTGACGAATGTCTGTCCTACCTGTAACAGGGTCTGTGGCTCTCGTAACGGACTGTTCAGCCATCAAAGAACTCATTTTGGGAGTGGAAGTAAGTCCCCCTCAATTCCGAGGGATGATGACTGTATGTCCTGCCTGCTATGGTACGGAGCCATACACAGAGCGAAAAACAAAGACTCTTTACTTAGCAAAAATAAAGTGCAACCAGGGTGTCAGCCATAGCTCAGTGGTAGCACTTTCATCCTCAGTTAGAAGGTAATGGATTTAAGACCCAGTTCAGAGATTTGAGCATATAATCTAGGCAGTACTAAGGGAAGCGCACTGTTGGAGGTGCCGTCTTTCAGATGAGAAGTTAAGCCAAAGCCCCGCCTGCCCTCTCAGGAGGATATAACAGATCCAATGGCAGTATTAGAACAGTAGGGGAGTTCTCCCCAATGTCCTCGCCAACATTTGTCCATGAACCAACACCTAAAACAGATAACATGGTCATTTATTTTATTGCTATTTGTGGGACCTTGCTGTGCACAAATTGGCTGCCGCGTTTCCTACATTACAACAGTGACTACACTTTAATTCAATGTAAAGCACTGTAAAGGATGTCCTGAGGCCACGGAAGGTGCTATATAAATACAAGTTCTTTCTTTGAACCAATTTCCATGCCGTTCCCATTGGAGAGAAATCCACAACACAAAAATGCACGGAGCTTGATACTAACAAGTGGCAGTCTTGCTCTGTAAAGATGGCTGGTGTGGAAAGTAGAAATATCACATTCGTCACTAGAAGATGCTCCGCTGGTGGCAGGTTTAAGGAACACCACTGGAACTGAGTGGATGGTGCTTTACTCTGAATCGAACCCTTGATGAGAGGTTGCTTTCGTACACTAGGCACCAGAACAAAAAAGGGTATATCCTGAGTAGGATAGCTTTTTCACAAAGCAGATCCAGGTGATTGCCAAGAACACAAATTTGAAAAGATTTTATTGGGACAACACCATTTTAATTTTCTAACTGTAATATACACTGTAATGGTTATCTCGGCATTCAAACCTACAGGAGCTAAAGATGCAAAATGACACTGGGAGATGATTCCAGCATCAGGAGAAGCAACACGAGACGCTGAGGTACAACAGCCTGTGATTCCTGTGCTCGCGGCAAAGATACACTCGTGGTGGGGTTCAGGCCATTCATCACAGACAATCCCTTGGAATCGAGGAAGACTTGCTTCCATTCTAAAAATGAGTCCTTAGGTGGCGGAACAGTCCAATACAAGAACCACAGTCCCTGTCACAGGTGGGACAGATAGTCGCTGAGGGAAAGGGTGGGTGGGACTGGTTTGCCGCACACTCCTTCCGCTGCCTGCGCTTGATCTCTGCATGCTCTCGGGAACGAGACTCGAAACGCTCAGCGCCCTCCCGGATGCTCTTCCTCCACTTAGGGCAGTCTTTGGCCACGGACTCCCATGTGTCAGTGGGGATGTTGCTCTTTATCAGGGAGGCTTTGAGGGTGTCCTTGTAACGTTTCTACTGCCCACCTTTGGCTCGTTTGCTGTGAAGGGGTTCCGATTAGAGCGCTTGCTTTGGGAGTCTCGGGTCTGGCATGCGAACAATGTGGCCTGCCAAGCAGAGCTGATCAAGTGTGGCCATTAACCAGCAGGCAGGTGGGCAGACTGACCGCTCCTCTTCACCCATTGACAGAAACAAGGCACCTGCAAGAGAGTGATGAAATAACCTCATTCTACAGAGTGTATCTTTTGTCTAGGTAAAGGACACTAAACACAACGTTACGTGACTCAGATTTGACAAGACGTCTTTGAAATGTCACACGCGCAGTTTGGAACCAGCAAAGGCAGATCGAGTCCTCGTTAAGCTGTAAAATCGGAGGCAAGCGTGTTCAAAAGTTAGGTTGTGACTGCAGAATCATTATTTGACCTCTTGCTGCTGACAACAGACGTTATTTTCTCTTTGGCTGCGGCATGCACTGTGATATTTATAGTTTGAAAAGGTCAGCATGATGGAGAAGAACCAAAAGGAAAAATTACAGCTAGCGATCCTGGTAAAGACATAAACACTCCACCCCCATCACAAAACTCTCAGTTATCAGGCTCCAGTTGTATTCGTATTCCATGTGATGGTGATTTATAGGGAGGGCATTCCTACAACAAGTGAAAGCCTGCTTCAGCGGGTCTGTACTATAATGAGGATGATGTGAATCAGTAAATGTGTTACCCCCTCTCACAATAAAGAACATCCATCAACTTACAAATGATGCAGGAAACTTGCTTTGCTAAGCTAGAGAGTGCCGGGGTGGGGAAATCAAACTTACCAAAACGTCCAGGTATATGCACACCTGTTCTAAACAGATCCGACAGTTCCATTTTAACGGGGGTGGCGGGGAAGATGGTGTCAGGGAATGGTACTGCCATTTTAAATATCAAAAGGGGAGAGAGCAGGAATGTAAAGGTGGGTTTCCTTATTTTTCTTGCAGTTAGAAAGTATTTCTTACCTGGAAACCTTGGGATTGGAAAGGTCAATAACCCATCACATTGGCATATAAATCAGTGAAATTATGAAAAATTGGGAAAAATTCCATCAGAAACACTGTGTAAAGAAACAGAACACAGTACACCACAGAAGGCACTGAAATATGAGTATTATATATTCATGGTTGAGTGCCACCTCTCCCTCCCTTGGAGATCAAAGCTCAGGTGGTCCAGTACTGTATCTCATTCTACCTCAGGATCAAAATCAGAAAGCTTCGAGAGCAGAGAAACAACAAGAAAAATCTAAATATGAGAGAGATCAGAAAGCGAGTGCACCTGTACTACAATTAACAGGCCATTCAGAAACTCAGTATATCAAGTAGCCCCTCAATAAGCACCCACCATTAGCTGAAGCAAGCACGAGAAGTCTTGATGCCATAGTCTGTCCAATCAAAAACTACTTCACTCAAATGCAGTTTCCTGCAAATTATTGGAAACTTTCAGAACTTTCATTGGGAAACAAAGCTAAATGTGAAATAATGAGGTTTTCTCACCAGTTTGAAACCAAAATTTTAAAAAGTACGGGGCATTTTTCACAATTTCACAGTCAAAAGACACTCTCACTCCGACATTCAGCGCCCTTTCCACACTCTAAGTGGAGGAGAAATTAATGTCAGGGACAGCCTAAAAAAGGACTTTCTGTAATAGAAGAAATGTGAAGCTGATTTGGTAACTGCCTTGATTGACAATGCCGCACATGTCACTGGGTCAAAATCATACCGTCAGAAGCTCCTGATGGCTGCTTCTAAACCTCCATTAATTTCGATGCATTACACAGCAGGACCTAAAGAATTCAGAGACTAAACTAATCTTTGTGGTGAAAGAATTTAACATTGTGACCATTTCACCCTGAAAATAAATCCTCGGGATATGTGCAGAGTTGGAATATTTATTGTTTGAGGTTTTTTATAATCAATCATTCCTTTTGTTCCGTTCATCACCTCCTCAGAGAGTACAGATTCAGCAGACAGGCTGACCTCTGGTGCCTTGGCTGATGGCCATTCTCCAAAGGAGCAGTAGACTAATCAACCACGTGAGGAATCACAGCCAAGCACAATTCTCCCCTCACCCAAAATACACAAGCATGCACACTTGAGCCTGCCTGGTTTCCCTTCTCTAGCCCAGGGTCCCTACAGCAATTCATAGAGATCAGCTAACTCAGACTGAGGATCAAATCTGGAACCATTCTAGAATGGCTCAGTTCCACACTAGCCATAACATTTGCTAAGTGAGGTATCAGGGGAGTTAGCCATGGAATCTCATGAATCTTAAATAATTTCCAGGATGACACGCATCTAGTGCCGGTATAATGGTGTGATCCTTACTCTCGGCAGTGTGTGTATTACCATCTGCTCACCAGTGCAAGGAGGATTCAGTCTGCTAATAAAAACCAAGAAAAGAAAGACTTGCACTTATATATAGCTGTTCACAATCTCAGGACGGCCCAAAGCCCTTCACAGCCTTTACTTACTTTTGAAGCCATTGTTGTAATGTAGGAATGCTGGAAAGCAAAACCCCATCCAATGGCTCAGCGGGTATCTGCACCACACGGCGTGGTATTTAGCTGCACAGAAAAGGAAGGTCCCAGTTTTAATCTCCCTACCTGTGCCGAGGTAGCTGATCCCTGCTGCAGCTACACTTCAGATCGTGTAGGACAGGGAGGGGAAAGCTGGCCAGGGTTTCCACTCCCAGTTGCTGTCGACTGACCTCTGACAGGACGGTGCTTGTTTGAACAAGTACATTGCACTTGGCCGTGATGGTGAAGCAATCGGCAGGCACTCACTGTCTGGGTTCATAGCCAAAAAGTGGTGCTTGGATGAGGTACAGGAGAGTAGTTGCCACCCTCGAAGCGGCATCCCAATAAGAGTTGCCACCTTCAGAAGGGGAAGGGAAGTGACGGGAGTACTGACCAAAACAAGCATTAACAACTTGCATTTATAGAGCCCCCTTAACAACAACAACTTGTATTTATATAGCACCTTTAATGTAATGAAGCATCCCAAGGCGCTTCACAGGAGTATTATGAGATAAGAAATTTGACACCGAACTGCACAAGTAGAAATCAGCGCAGGAAGCTTGGTCAAAGAGGCATGTTTTAAGGAGTGTCTTGAAGGAGGAAAGAGAGGTAGAGAGGTGGAGAGGTTTAGGCAGGGACTTCCAGAGCCTGAGGCCTAGACAAAAGTTGACACAGAGCCAAAGAAAGAGACTTTAGGATGGGAAACCAAAAAACTTGGTCAAAGAAGCAGCTTTTAAGGAGTGTCTTAAAGGAGGAGAGAGAGGTGAAGAGGTTTAGGGATGGAATTCCTTAGCTTAGGGCCAATCATTCAATCTAGAAAATGGCTCATTCCAGTATATTACTTACATTCAAAGTCCGCAAGGCTGAAAAGCTGAATCAATTTAGACTTAAAGCAGGTTATAATAAATTTCAAGTATGACGAGTTTCCACAGCCCCCCTTTGTCAAAAGCAGGACCAGGATTTAAAATGTCAAATCACGTGTTATTCCCACATAACAGCTGACAGCTTGGAGCACATCGAATAACTCATCGACTGCTGCTCTAGTAATAATCCTTCATGTATATTGGCCTGCTCCTCTTCATGGTGTGGGGTACATACAGCAGCTGTGACAAGGGACCGATCCAGTGCACACAGTGAGACAGTACTTTAACAGCCACCCTGCTACAGTAAGACAGTGGTATGCAGCTGGTGTTGCAGCAGGGACAGCATGGGAAATGCAGGTCACAAAGGGAGAAGAAATAAGAGTGACTGATCAGCTCGGATTGTGGCACGGTTCCTAGTACTGAGCATTCCGTTCCCCCACCCCCCCAATGGCTTGGCTGGTTGAGACAGTGAGAACCTGTGCCATACAGATCAAGGACGATCCTAGGATTAGACCAAGCTGGAGCTGTGGTAGGGGAGCTACAATTGGCCTGCGTTCCACTGGGCTAAGAAAGTGAAGCGTGTCAGGTAAGGACACATCACTGGTGTTGCTGTATTATTTTCTGCAGTCAGATATTTCGCCCGATGGGATTGGAGGGGGGGGGAAAGGGAAGGGTGAAGGTTCACAGCTAAGCTTACTCACAATATCAGGGTAGTTGCAGGGAGAATGTTTCCTCTGGCTGAGAAGTCTTGAACCAAGGCGGGGTCACCCCTCAGAATAAGGGGTCAGCCATTTAGGACTGAGATGAGGAGAAACTTCTTCACTCAGAGGGTGGTGAATCTCTGGAATTCTCTACCCCAGAGGGCTTTAAAGGCTCAGTCTTTGATGTTTTATAAATATATTAACAGCAAGAGGATAACTAAAGAAAGGGTAGGGCCTATTAGAAACCATGAGGGTAATGTGTGTGTGGAGGCGGAAAATGTGGGCATGGTTCTTAATGAATACTTTGTGTCTGTTTTCACAAAAGAGAGGGATGATGCAGACACTACTATCGAGGAGAAGTGGTGTGAAATATTAGATGAAATAAACAGAGAGAGAGGAGGTATTAAGGGGTTTAGCAGCTTTGAAAGTGGATAAATCCCCAGGCCCAGATGAAATATATCCCAGGTTATTAAGCGAAGCAAAAGAGGAAATAGCAGAGGCTTTGACCATCATTTTCTAATCTTCTCTGGCTTCAGGTGTGATGCCAGAGGACTGGAGGACTGCTATTGTGGTACCTTTGTTTAAGAGGTGAGAAAGGGATAGACCAAGTAATTACAGGCCAGTCATCCTGACTTCGGTGGTGGAAAAATTAATGGAAAAAATCCTGAAGGACAGGATAAATTTTCACTTAGAAAGACACGGATTAATCAAGGACAGTCAGCACGGATTTATTAAGGGAAAGTCGTGTCTGACTAACTTGATTGAATTTTTCGAGGAGGTAACCAGGAGGGTCGATGAGGACAGTGCTTATGTAGTGTATAAGGATTTTAGCATAGCTTTTGATAAGGTCCCACATGGCAGACTGGTCACAAATGTAAAAGCCTATGGAATCCAGGGCAAAGTGGCAAGTTGGATCCAAAACTGGCTCGGAGGCGGGAAGCAAAAGGTAATGGTTGATGGGTGTTTTTGCGACTGGAAGGATGTTTCCAGTGGGGTTCCGCAGGGTTCAGTACTTGGTCCCTTGTTTTTTGTGATGTACATCAATGATCTAGACTTGAATATAGGGGATATGATTAAGAAGTTTGCAAATGATACTAAAATCGATAATTAAGAAGGAAGCTGCGGACTGCAGGAAGATATCAATCAACTGGTCAGGTGGGCAGAACAGTGGCAAATGAGAGAAGTGTGAGGAAAGAGAATACACATTAAATGATAGGATACTGAGAAGTGTAGAGGAACAAAGGGACCTTGGAGTGCACGTCCACAGATCTCTGAAAGTAGCAGACCAGGTAGATAAGGTGGTTAAGAAGGCATGCGGAATACTTGCCTTTATTAGCTGAGGCATAGAATACATGAGCGCGGGGGGGGGGGATGGGGGTTATGTCTGAACTCGAAAAACACTGGTTAGGCCACAGCTGGAGTACTGCGTGCAGTTCTGGTCACCGGATTACAGGAAGGAGATGATTGCACTGGAAAGGGTACAGAGGAGATTTACAAGGATGTTGCCGGGGGTGGAGAATCTAAGCCATGAGGACAGATTAGATCGGCTAGATTTATTTTCATTGGAACAGAGGAGGCTGAGGGGAGACTTCATTGAGGAGTATAAAATTATGAGGGGCCTAGATATAGTGGGTAGAAAGGGCCTATTTCCTTTAGCAGAGGGGTAAACAACCAGGGGGCATAAATTTAAAGTAATTGGTAGAAGGTTTAAGAGGGAATTTGAGGGGAAATTTCTTCATGCAGAGGGTTGTGGGGGTCTGGAACTCACTGCCTGAAAGGATGGTAGAGACAGAAACTCTCACCACGTTTAAAAAAGTACTTGGATGTGCACTTAAAGTGCCGTAACCTGCAGGGTTATGGACCTAGAGCTGGAAAGTGGGATTAGGCTGGACACGATGGGCTGAAATGGCCTCTTTCCATGCTGTAAACGTCTATGATTTAAGTATATTCAAGACAGAGATTGATAGATTTTTGGATATTAAAGGAATCAAGGGATATGGGGACAGTGCAGGAAAGTAGAGTTGAGGTAGAAGATCAGCCATAAATACAGTCACAAGGCAGGGAGTCACTGGATGCTGATCAGGATCTGGCAGATTATTTTCCTCCCTAGCCCAGGGACACGAAGGTCATTGGCAGTGCCACCATCCACCTCACTCGAGACGAGCACACGCGGGCAGGCCCATGATTGAACCCAAGGTTTTCTCACTCTGTATGAGGCAGCATGGGGTGGTGCATATGCCCATTGGATGATCGGAGAGGGGCGGGGGAAGAGACATCCATCAGAATTTTAACATTACATGGAGAGTACAGTTTGCACAATCCGATAGACTTTATACTGCCAAGTTTATGCTGGAGCGCTGCAAACACTGGATTCATTCCTGCATGAACTTGGCACGGGTTAGATCACGAGGGAGGGGTTGGGGGTGGGGAGCCTGCAACTTAAGGCTGCAGAGGCATGAAAGAGAAAGATTATTTACACGACCAATCTGCTATAAAGCCCAACAGCACAAACTTCAAATACAGCTTCCAAGGGGCAAAAGAACACACAGGAATCACTCCCTGCCAAATAAAAAGATAAATTAAGACAATCTGCCTAGAGGATCAGAATTCACTTTGTTTTGAACTATAGCACAGATAAGCCACAAAGGGACAAGTCTGTTTGATTGTAATTAAAACATTTCTGCTGTAAATGTCAAATTAGATGAAACATCTTATGATCATTTTGCAGAGCTACAAGTTTCCAAAAAGCTGCGACAGCACACACCCAAACCAACCCACACATACACTCCAACCCACACACACACTCCAACCCAATACAACTCCCACACACTCCAACCCACACACACACACACAAACCCACACACTCCAACCCACACACACACTCACACAAACCCACACACTCCAACCCACACATACACTCCAACCCACACACACACTCCAACCCAATACAACTCCCACACACTCCAACCCAATACAACTCCCACACACTCCAACCCAATACAACTCCCACACACACAAACCCACACACTCCAACCCACACATACACTCCAACCCACACACACACTCCAACCCAATACAACTCCCACACACTCCAACCCACACACACACTCCAACCCACACACACACTCCAACCCAATACAACTCCCACACACTCCAACCCACACACACACACACAAACCCACACACTCCAACCCACACACACACTCCAACCCACACACACACACACAAACCCACACACTCCAACCCACACATACACTCCAACCCACACATACACTCCAACCCACACACACACTCCAACCCACACACACACTCCAACCCACACACACACTCCAACCCACACACACACTCCAACCCAATACAACTCCCACACACTCCAACCCACACACACACACACAAACCCACACACTCCAACCCACACACACACACACAAACCCACACACTCCAACCCACACATACACTCCAACCCACACATACACTCCAACCCACACACACACTCCAACCCAATACAACTCCCACACACTCCAACCCACACACACACACACAAACCCACACACTCCAACCCACACACACACTCAACCCAATACAACTCCAACACACTCCAACCCACACAAACCCACACACTCCAACCCACACACACACACACACTCCAACACAACACAACCCACACACAAACTCTAACCCCCCCTCACACACACACACACACACACACACTCCAACCCAAACCCACACACACCCCAACCCACACCCACATCCCAACCCACACATCATCATCATTATAGACAGTCCCTCGGAATCGAGGAAGACTTGCTTCCACTCCTAAAGTGAGGCCTTTGGTGGCTGAACAGTCTAACGAGAGAGCCACAGACCCTGTCACAGGTTGGACAGACATTAGTCAGGGGAAGGGGTTGGGACTGATTTGCCACACGTTCCTGCCGCTGCCTGCGCCGGGCCTCTTCACACTCGCTGCGTTGAGATTTGAAGAGCTCAACGCCCTCCCGGATACACTTTCTCCACTGAGGGCGGTCTTCAGCCAGGGACTCCCAGGTGTCAGTGGTGATGTCGCATTTTACCAGGGAGGCTTTGAGTGTGTCTTTGTACCGTTTCCGCTGCCCACCTTTGGCTCGTTTGCTGTGAAGGAGCTCCGCATAGACCAATTGCTTAGGAGGCCTCGTGTCTGGCATGCGAAGTATGTGGCCTGCCCAGCAAAGCTGATTGAAGCACTGACCACACTCAATGCTGGGGATATTAGCCTGGGCGAGAACACTGATGTTGGTGCGCCTGTCCTTCCCAGGGGATTTGCAAGATCTTGCAGAGAAATCATTGGCGATATATCTCCAGCGACTTGAGGTGTCTTCTGTACATCGTCCATGCCTCTGATCCATACAGGAGGGCGGGTATTACTACAGCCCTGTAGACCATGAGCTTGTTGGTACAGTTGAGGGCCTGGTCTTCGAACACTCTTTTCCTCAGGCGGCCAAAGGCTGTACTGGTGCACTGGAGGCGATGTTGAATCTCCGCATCAATGTCTGCCTTTCTTGATAAGAGGCTCCCAAGTGGGAAGTGGTCCACGTTGTTGAGGGCCGTGCAGTGAATCTTGATGACTGGGGGGCAGTGCTGTATGGCAAGGACACGCTGGTGGAGGACCTTTGTCTTACAGATGTTAAGTGTAAGGCCCATGCTTTCATATGCCTTGGTGAATACGTCGACTATATCCTGGAGTTCAGCCTCAGAATATGCGCAGACGCAGGCATCGTCCGCGTACTGTAGCTCAACGACAGAGGTTGGGGTGATCTTGGACCTGGCCTGGAGACGGCGTAGGTTAAACAGGTTCTGTAGTTTAGTTCCACTCCAGCGGGGAGCTTGCTGACTGAGGTGGAGCATGGCAGTGAGGAAGATTGAGAAAAGGGTTGGAGCGATGACGCCGGTCCGGACGTGGATTGGGTCTGTAATGGAACCGCTGGTAAGGACCACTGTCTGCATGTCATCGTGGAGCAGGCGAAGGATGTTGACAAACTTTTGGGGGCATCCGAAACGGAGGAGGACGCTCCATAAGCCCTCACGATTGACAGTGTCAAAGGTCTTTATAAGATCGAAAAAGGCCATGTATAAGGGCTGGCGCTGCTCCCTGCATTTTTCCTGCAGCTGTCGCGCTGCAAAGATTTCCTGCCCCGTAGGGGACGAAATCCGCACGGTGATTCCAGAAGGAGCTCCTCGGCCACAAGGAAAAGACGGTTGAGGAGAACTCTAGCGACAACCTTCCCGGTGGCTGATAGCAGGGAGATTCCCCTGTCGTTGCCGCAGTCGGACTTGTCCCCCTTTTTAAAGATGGTCACGATCACTGCATCTCGGAGATCTCCCGGCATGCTGTCCTCCCTCCAAATGAGAGAGATGAGGTCATGTATCCGCACCAACAGCGCCTCTCTGCCATACTTTAGCGCTTCAGCAGAAATTCCATCCACACCCGTAGCCTTGTTATTCTTGAGTTGTTTTATGGCTTTGCCTATCTCGTGCAGCGTTGGGGTTTCACTGAGGTGGTGGTGGGTCGCATGCTGCGGGATGGTGTTGAGAACACTCGAGTTAAAGGCAGAGTCTCAATTGAGGAGATCTTCAAAGTGCCCCTTCCACCGGGCCCTCACCGGTGTCCTTGATGAGCGTTTGCCCATTCTTCGCTAGGAGTGGGGTGGGGCCTTGGGAGTTTGGACTGTAGGTGGCCTTGACTGCAATGAAGAATCCTCGCATATCATGGCTGTTGACCACTTGTTGTATCTCCTGTGCTTTCTCCATTCACCACCTGTGCTTTAGGTCCCGGGTCTTTTGTTGGCCCTCAGCCTGGAGCTGTCTGTAACGTTGCTTTGTAGCTCCCGAGTTGAGTTGTTGCTTGAGGCTCAGAAATGCTCTGCGTTTACGATCTATTAGTTTGGGGTGTGTTGTGTGTTGGGGTGTGTGTTTGGGTTGGAGTGTGTGTGTGGGTTGGAGTGTGTGTAGGGCTTGGGGTGTGTGTGTGTGCCCCAACCCCTCGTCCCCCCGCGCACACACACACACACCCCCCAAACCACCCAGAGACACATACATACACACACACATACACACACAAAACCCAACCTGTTCCACCATTCAATATGAAGGTCTTTGACCTCAACTCCACTTTCCCGCCCTATCCCCATATCCTTTGAGTCCCTTAGAGTCCAAAACTTTATCGATCTCAGCCTTGAATATACGGAACAACTGAGCATCCACAGCTCTTTGGCGTAGAGAATTACAAAGAGTCACAACCTCGAATGAAGGAATTTTTCCCCATTTCAGTCCTAAATTGCCGACCCCTTATCCTGAGACTATGACCCCTGGTTCTAGACTCTCCAGCCAAGGGAAACAGCCTCCCAACATCTACCCTGTCAAGTCCTCTCTGAATTTTATACTTTTCAATGAGATCACCTCTCATTCTTCAAAACTCCAGAGTATATAGGCCCATTCTACTCAATTTCATCTCATCTCATCTCATAGGACAAACCTTAACAATATTATCCTTAACCCTCTTTAGTTAGGTATGGTTGGACACAATACACACACATCCCAACACAACACACAGACCCAACTCAACACACACAAACCTAACCCAACCCAACCCAACACACATACAACTCAAGACATACACAATCCTACACACACACAAATAACTGAACATATACACAAAAACACAACCCAACATACACAGGAAAACACAAGCTTACAAATGCAACCCTACGCACACATGAAGACATGCAAACACAAGCCAACACATATGCATAAACGCAAGTCAACACATATGCAAACACAAGCACAGACTAACATATGTGTACACATAAACCAACACACAAACATAAGCCAATGCACGAACTGAAACACAAACCAACACACATATACACAAATGCAAACCAACGCACATCCATATAAGCTCAAACAAAAAGACCCACCAACACACACAGAGCCCAACACACCAAATCATATACAGAAAACGCACAAACAAACCACACACAAACACACCCGGGGCAAAGAGAAGAGAGAGTAGTGCACAGGAGCCATAAACTGGTCTCAGTTTCAGGATCCTGTTCATCGGACTTCTGTGAATCCTCATCACCACACATCGTAAAGCAAATAAATGTTTCAGACCAGCTGTACCCCGGGATACTGTTTTTTTTCTAAATGAGTTTAATCCCTGTGCTATAGCATAAGCCTTCAAAGTCTCAGAGTGCCTACAAATCCAGTCACATTATAGTGGGGTCCCCAGGAGACCCCACTCAAATATCAAGGCAGTGAGTCATATTAAATTCATGTCTCCGGGCCTCCGAGTCGCAAGAGTTTCAAAGCTCTTAACCAAAACCTCTCAGGAGTCCCAGCAACATTTTCAGGAGCCAATGCCACTGACAGACAGTGAGCAGATGTTTCTGAAGACACTTCCTGCAAATCTGTAATCAGATGGCTCGATCTTTAAGAGTATTCGGTACCTCCCAACTAAAAGACAACAAACGCACAAGTCAATGTGATACGATGCCATACAGCACGGGTAGGTCTCGGGTTCTATCCTCAGATTGTGTGGAGATAATTGATCTTAGCTCGAGTGGTGGGCAGTGCTAGAGTTGTCCTCAGTGCCCTGGGCTGGAAAGGCAGGGGACGAATAAGAGACATTCTGCTACTGATCACTATCCAGCAGTTCCTGGTGCATGCCTGTAGATGTCAGAGGAACACAGGATTAGCCTCAGCTGTGATGCTGCGAGGGGCTGAATAGCTTGCCAACAATTAATGATAAACTTAGTGCTTGAAGGAAGCTTGGGTTGGAGATAAGACTACAAAACTATAGCTGACTCCACAATCTGCACTCCCATGTAATGCTGCCCTTGGTTGGGTTAAAAAAAAATTACTGTTTACTGTCTAAGCTTACAGAAGGTGAATAATTGCCTGGAAAAGGTATCAGTGCCTATGAGACTGCATACCAGTAGGAGTCAATACCTTCAGGAGAGTACCAGGGATAAAAGTCATTCGAAATTAAGCGTACAGGCTCTCTAAACCCTAAATGATCAAAAGCTCTATTGGTTAAAACTTCAGCACTTTAACACATAATCTAGGCTAACCCTTCAGGGCAATACTGAGGAAATGCCACATTGTGGGAGATGCCATCTTTCGAATGTCTTTCTGTTCAAGTGGATGTAAAAGATTCCATATGCCATTAAAAGAAGGAAAGAAAGTCTTGCATTTTTATAGCGCCTTTCACCACTGGATGTCCCAAAGTGCTCTACGGCCAATCAACTACTTTTTTTGAAGTTTAGTCGCTGTTGTAATGTAGGAAACAGTGAGTTCTCCTGTGTCTTGGCCTATATATATCTATCTCTCAATCAATACCACCAAAAACAGGTTAGCAGTATCACGTTTCCTTTTTGTGTGACCTTGCTGTGCACAAATTCATTTTCATCAATGTTACCGTTACGACACATTAAAAGCAAGTCATTTGCTATGAAGAGTTCGGACGGCATGAACAGTGCAATCTAAATGAGTGTTTTACCTCATCTTTATCCTGAAGATTATTGCAATTTTTAAAAATCTATACATTAGGGAGTGCTGGCCAGCCTAGTGCGTTGGAACATTTTTCCCTGCTGAGACCTGGGCTCAAACTCAATCTCAGGCTGATAACGAGTAGACTTTCACCGTGAGACAGCTGCATATGGCAGTCTCAATCCAGGCTCTCGGGGCAAGATGTACAGGCCAAACTGTCCAGTACTCAGGATTATAATGTGCAACTGGCAGTTTCACTCACAGACCACAAGGGTTACTCATGTGTGAAATAAATGTGATTCCAAAGAAAATGTATTCAGTTTGGAATATGGACACCATCTCTGGCGAGGACAAGTGATCAGAACTTCAGTCCCTCAGCCTCAGCCATTACCGACTCACTCTTGGATTGGGGAAAGTGAATATGGAATAATTCCAAAAAAAATCAAATTGATCCAACTGGTACAAAGGCAGAAAATACTGGAAATACACTTCAGGTCACTGCATTTGAAAAGAAGGAAGAGTCAATGGGGGCGAAATTCAGGGTCTAAGAAAGACCCGTTACTGTCCATTAGCGGCGGCCATGTATGGGAATCCAGTGGCCGCCGCTTTGGGGTCAACTGGCCGACCCGACCCAAATTCAGGTCAGGGATCTTTTGACTTGGACCCAATACCACCCGATTCTGATGACCGCCGAAAGCGCGTCATCAGAATGTGCACCACCACTTTCCCTCACCGTAAAAATCTTCCGACTAATATCCAGCTGCAGAAATCGATCCCCCGCCGCGCGGTGCCCCCGACAGGGAAGGCCCACTGCCGCGGCCATCATGTAATAATTTTTGCCGGACGACTTCTTGATTGGCCGGCAAAATAGTGCCCCCTCTCAGGGTTCGGCCAGGCCACCAGGCCTGACCCAGCTGAAACTCTCTCTGGTGGCCCAGTGGCCGAGATAAAAAATTACAGAACCTCTGCCCTTTAACGGAGGGGACGTCACCACTGCTCCACCACTGATTGACAGCGGCAGAATCCTGATCCGACCTCTATTCAGCCACTCAGCCTGGCTTTGAGTCTATGGCCTGCCCCCATTATGACACATTTCCTCATGGACTTTGAAAAAATGTCAAAGTCCTGAAAATGGCTCTTCCGACCACATCAAGGATCTGTGCGGTAAGTACAAAGAAAAAGTCATAGGTGCTGCTGAATTTTGGCCCTAATGTTTCAGGAGAAAGCCTTCATCCTGCCCAATACCAATTAAGCTGGTTTTTTTGGTTGCTCTTTTCAGATGCTGACTGACCTGTTGTGTATTTCCAACATTCACAGTTTTTCCTTTTTGTTTCAAGATCAGTCATGTGATTGGAGTAAAATAAAGTGGGAGGCATCCGAAAGCTTCAGCTGATACTTTGATAGAAAGTAAAAGCTAAATAGAGAAATGATAAACTAACCACATACATTATTTACATCTCACCGACAGTCACTGCAACCTGAGACAATCTAATTGTGCAGGCTTTCGAGAAGGCCAGATGAAAAAAACCTAATGAGGCGAGGTACACTGACAACTGCAACTCTGAAACATGAGCAACATGCCCCAAAGCCAGAAGGTCATGCAGTGACCCAGCTGCACCTTAGATTCAGGCCCTCACAGGATGAGGTTCCTATCTCGGCTGTGCTGAATGGAGTCCAGGCTCATCCCAACAGCAAGGAGAGAAGAAGTCAAACCCCATGGTGCAATACAGTCAAACATCTCAAGGACAATGAACCATGGGCACCTGCTGGTCCTATCACCCTGCATGACCCAAGAAAAGATGGGGTGAACGTTGCAGATATGTGGAAAAGGACACTGAGGTCCAGATTATAGGGCTCAATTTTGCCCAAAGCATGAGTGTGTGTGTGCTTGCGCGTACCGAATGGGGACCGAGAACGGGGCCGGTAACCGGCAAGCCCTTTGGGCGGGGTTGGAGCTACGTGTTGCTGCTATGTGTTTTTCAATTCTTTTGGTGTATCTGGGAATCTGCTGCGCCGATTTCCATACCTGCGCCGATTTCCTTAACTCTCCGGAAGGTTTTTCTGGAGAGGCCTAAGCAGAACTGGAGTAACTCTCTGCTGGTCAAACTTCTCTAAATAGCCAGAATTGGCGCAGGTGGCAGGTTACGCCCCCTTTGGCTGAAAAAAAAACTGACCTAAAAAAATCGTAACTAACTGAGTTACATTGGTGCAAATTGATTGGGAAAACTGGTTTTTCAACTTAGGCCAAAAAGAGCAGCCTGCTCCATTAAAACGCCGCAAATTACTGGGGAAAATTGAGCCCCAACATAGGTTAAACTGTAAAGGTTCATCTGAAGCATCAAATTCTCTCAATGGCACTACACTCACCCATCTAATGAAGGCTCTCTATCTGAAAAGTTAACCTGCTTTTCCCCTTTTCAGATGTTGACAGGCTTGTTGTGTACTTCCAACCTTTTTGCTTTGGATTCCAGTTAGCACTGTGCTGTTTCTTTACCTATCTCAAACCAAACCCGTTTTTTCGTTTCTGCAGAGGGTCCAAATGACCATTGCACAATATTTCCGATGGTCAGAAATGCAGCAGTGACTTAAAAGTGATAACTCCAGTTCTCAAGTCTCACCAAGTGTCCTGGAGAATCTACACTGTCAATAAGCAGTACACAAACAGTTCAGAAGTAAAATGAATGTTATCATGCTTCAAGATATCAAGATCTAACTGCCCCTTAATAAAAAGTCAAGAACAGCTCTAACAAAGAGACTGCACAGGTACAATGGGCTGAATAGCTTCCTTCTGTGCTGTAAACATCTATAGTGTTATAGTATGGGCTTAAAACAAGCAAAGAATTTCAAATTAAAACATCTTAATGTAAATGATTGCCCAAATCTCAATCATTTTATGGTATTTTTATTTATTGAAGTACTTGTGATAGGCTCGCCAAATTCCATTCCAGGGGCCCCCTCACTTCTGTCCCTGTACCGCATGCAGCCTGGGAAACAAAGTCAAGGCAAAAGTAGGTTTAAACAGGGTTGAAGCACTCCAAGTTGGCATGCTAGGCATTTGGAGCGCAGCCAACCCTCTGTGGTAAAGTACATAATCCGAGACCTGAAACAGGCAAGATGAATACTCTTAGGGTCCTGCTGATGATTGACTAGACATCTAGCTCATTAATTGTACCTGGATAGTGGGGTTCCTCTCTCTTGACTCCAGATACTACTGCCAGCCAATGGATAGGGCAGTTCCAGCTTTACAAACATCAGGAAGTTTACCAGAGCTTTGGACTGATAACTGTGCAGTTTTAGCTGGTTAAACTCCAGCAGAACCCCTGCGCACACTTAGAGATCGTTAAACCTCGAGTCTGCCGACTGTAATGTATTTGCTGCATGGTTCTTTGCTTAAGAATTCATAGCAACACATTGCTATTAAGAACAAGTAATTTCATTAACAAAGGTTTAACAATCACACTACACATTACCAGTTCATCCACTAGACTCACAACTGCATACCTCATCGTGGGTGACCTAGACCCAACTGACAGGGGTTTTATTGAGTCTTGTGAACAACAGCTAAGCCACTCACAATGCAACAGCTCTACAATTATTTTAATTAAATTATAAATCATGCCCCCCTTAAAAGGGGCACTTGAATCGACAAATTAAACTTTGGATATTAAACAGTCAAATTAAAATTTGGTTGCCAGGGGTGATGATGCACGCCAGTCCCTCCGGCGTCCATCTCTCGCGGAAGGCCGCGAGCATACCAGTGAACATCACGTGTTCCATCTCCAGGGACACCCTGGCTCGGATGTAACCGCGGAAGAGAGTCAGGCAGTCAGGCTGAATTACTCATTTGATCGCCCACAGTCTGGACCGGTTAATGGCCACCTTGGCCAAGCCCAGGAGCAGTCCTACGAGGAGGCCCTTCAACCTGCCTGCTCCCCTCCACACAGGGTGCCCAAAGATCAGGAGCGTGGGATTGAAGTGCAACCAGAATTTGAGGAGCAGCCCCTTCAAATATTGGAACAGGGGCTGCAACCTGGCACACTCCATATAAACATGGAACATGGACTCTTCCAGACCGCAGAAATTACAGGCAGGTCTGGGAGTCCGTGAACCAACTTAAAAACCTATTGTACGGGACTGCTCCATGCAACACCCTTCAGGCCAAGTCCCCAATAAAGTCCCCACGTAGAGAGCACTCCATTGGGGACCCCCGCCTCCTCCAGACGGCAAGATGGTGTGCCATGGCGTGTCCAGACGGCAGACGTAGATGGCAAAGTGGAGAGTATGCAAGAGCAGCCCGTACAGGAATCCCCTCCGCACAGAACTGAAAGGCATGGAGGGGATTCCTGTACGGGCTGCTCTTGCATACTCTCCACTGATGGAGGCTTGAGTTGTGAGGCGCCGGCAACAACAGCTCTACAACTCTTTTGGTTAACAGCAGCAAACCTGTGAGCATACTCACAGGTGCATACATTACACCGACATCTGGGTTGTCCCAGCAAGCAGAACGCCTCCAAGAACAGATGTCAGAAGTTTGATTCAGAGACTCAAATATGGTGAGGGGTTTTCACAAATATTAGACATCCAGCTGACCAAAAAAAAAGTGGATTAACAAATCTGACTCAAAAAACAATAAACTCCAAGAGACTAACCGTGGGTTAACAATAGCAAACTTGAAAATTATTGACCTGGAAACTCACTTTGCTAACACTCACTATATTGGAGCTCTGTGTAAAATCCTTCAATGGACATCCCATCATCTAAGTGGGTTATGGAAATACTTAGTTACAAAACCCAATGGCCCCCTTCTGTGATTCCATGACATGAATAGGCCATTTAGCCTGACCAGTCCCTGTTGGCATTAACCCTCCACATGCACAAATAGTTCTAATCACATTTACCCGCCCTGTTTCCATATCCCATTAACACCTTTTCTTTCTTTAACCTATCTAACCTAATCTTTTAAGATTGACATAGTTTCTGTCTCAATAACTAACCCTATATGTGAATTCCATTGTCTCACAACTCTTGTGTACAGATGCTTCACCTGCCCCCAGTTATATAAATCTCACATTTAATCTTGTATCTATGGACCCCTAAACTGCTGATACAGCCAGCTTCTATCTCCTTCTTCTTAAGCAGTCCCCCATAGTCGAGGATGACTTACTTCCACACTAAGATGAGTTCGATGAGACCAAAGCGGGATCTAGTCTGTGTCACAGGTGGGGCAGACGGTGGTTGGAGGGACGGGTGGGTGGGGTGCTTGATTTGTCGTACTCTCCTTCCGCTGTTTGTACTTGGCTTCCGCGTGTTCCCGACGAAGAGACGAAGTGCTTATCCTCCACTTTGAGCGCTCTTGGGCCAGGGATTAACAAGAGTCGGTGGGGATGTTAAATTTTTTCAAGGAGGCTTTGAGGGTGTCCTTGAAGCATTTTCTCTGCTCTCCTGGGACTCGCCTGCTGTAACGTAGCTCGGAGTAGAGCGCTTGTTTCGGGAGTCTAGTAACTATCTATCCCTTTAGTTAATCTTTTCCCTTGTTCTTTCAATCTTCTCTCCTTCCTTCTGTCCTTTATGCCTGCTCATTATTTCTTGCTGTTTGGTTTTAAATCTGTCCTCGATCTCTGTACTTATTCAGTATTTTAATCTCGGTTTCAGTTTGCACTGTTCCTTATGCCTTTCTTTTTGTGTTGGGAGAGTTTTTGTTGTTGGGTTTCTTGTTATTTCTGCAGACTCTTCCTTGAAGTACCAAGCCTCGGTCTTGCAGGTGCTCCCACTATCTATATCGCCCCCTCTATCTCCACAGACTGGAGGGATAGTCAATACACTTTTACACCACAGGACTGTAACCAATGGCAGGTACTCACCCACACTCCCTCCCTCTGCCTGCTGCGCCCCTTAGCATAAATTACCTATCAGAACAGAGGGCACTGTAGACCCACGAAAGTGTGGGCCGGTATAAAACCAACAGCTCTTGTAAACAGAGGGAGCCAACGCCCCCCCCCCCCGCCACCCCCCACTCCCATTTGCAATCAGACCTCCAAATTATACTGCAAACAACATGTCAGAAGGTTGTGGGTTCGAGTTGTACTCAGAAACTTGAGCACATAATCCAGGCTGACACTTCGGTGCAGTACTGAGGGAGCGTCGCCTTTTGGATGAGAAGTTAAATCGAGGCACTGTCTGCTCTCTAAGATGGATGTAATAGATCATACGCCACTATTTCGAAGAAAAGCAGGGGAGTTCTCCCCCGGTGTCCTGGCCAATATACACCATCATCATCATAGGCAGTCCCTCGAAATCGAGGAAGACTTGCTTTCACTCTAAAAGTGAGTTCTCAGGTGGCTGTACAGTCCAATACAGGAATTACAGTCTCGGTCACAGGCTTTGAGGGTGTCCTTGAAACGTTTCCACTGCCCACCTGGGGCTCGCTTGCTGTGTAGGAGTTCCAAATAGAGCGCTTGCTTTATAACATACAGCCCACAACCAACATCACTAAAAAGAGATTATCTGGTCCTTATCACATTGCTGTTTGTGGGAGCTTGATGTGCGCAAAATTGGCTGCAGCATATCCTACATTACAACAGTGACTACAATTCAAAAGTACTTCACAGGCTGTAAAGTGCACTGGGACATTCTGCGATCGTGAAACGGGCAATGTAAATGCAAGTTTTCTTTCTTTCCATGGGTAAATACCACCTCTATCAGCAATGAATCCAAGTCTCCTTCAACTTGCCGAGTTAGCAGGAGAATACACAATGTGACCATGGAAGCACGAAGCAGCAGCAACAACAGGGTTGGCGTGCAGAAACACACTGATCTGCAGAAATAACAGCTGAGCTCGGTGATGGTAATAAATCAAACTCGTACTGCACATTCAGTACCACAGTGCCAGCTGAATGACTTTGTGTGTCCTGCTCAATTCAGGACACTTGGGAACTCTGGTGTGGAAGGAGTTCTATACTGTTTCAACCCAACACAAGTACAGCCAGTAGGGTTACTAACCCTCCAGGATTGCCCTGAAGTCTCTAGGAATTGAAGATTAATCTCCTGGACACTGCAACCCAGGAGAAAGATCATAGCGACATTTAAAAAAAAATGATGCCTTTTTCATATTCTTTGAACACATTTTTTTATTAGTTAATAGAAATATTGAAAATGGGGAAAAATTGACTGGGCTGTTAAGAGGCGGGATGAAACCTTCAGGATAACATCCAACCAGAGTTGGTAACGTCAAATTTGGCTACGCTGTAAGGAAATCCGAGTAACGTAGCTGCCTCTGGAATCGCCCACATCCAAACCCACCTGAAGGGACCATGTGCAGCATCGCTCAGTAGCTCTGGAGGAAGAAGCCACCATTTCTTCTGCCTGGGAAGCGGGAGCGGCAGGAGGAATATTCAGCACGACAGTCTAGGCCAGGGAGCTCAGTGTCCTGAAATAAAGCCAACACTAAACCACCAGAAAGGTTCCAAGGTTTCAGCCTCCACACCCCGTGCAGATGCTCATTCCAAGTGCCAACCACTCTTTCTGTGAGGAAAAACTTCCTGATATCAGCTCTTTGGCCAGCTTGGACAGCTGCCTCTTGTCCCACTCTCACGATCGTGGCTGCCTTTGTACACGTGCTGATGGCTCGAGTGTTGTGGAATCTGCTCTGCGATGCGAGACTGGATTCCACGGCACCAGAAGCCTGGGTAGATAATAGATCTGTCTTCTTGAATTAGTTTGTAATAAGAGAAGGGGTTACTCTACATCTGATCTCTGCTATGCCTGATCTAGCAGTAATTGATGCTCAACATCAAATATGGAAAGTACTTTTCCATTTCCCCAATATAAAATCCCTCATATCATTCAACAACCCTCCCCTGCCATGTGTCTGACACCCAAGGAAATCCATCACAACATGCACACTCCAAACCAAACTGCTGAAGCCCACATAAGTAAAGTTTCTATTAGGCCAACGAAGAGTGTGCTTACCCTCTACTTGGTCGCACACAATTTACTTAGCCCAGGGAACTTTCATTTAGTTGAGGAGAGGCCAGGCTTAGGGACAATCCCCTCGCAACTGCTGGAGTTTAACCTGCTAAATCTCCACCGCCTAATATCACAGACCACTTGTAAGCTTCTAACTATTTATCTAACTACGATCACTCTATCCGTTAAAGATACTGGCTTGTTGGGTTTCCTGGAGCTGCATGGGAAGAATACCCTCCATTCCCCAACAACGAGCAAAGCTGGCTGGTCAATAATCTACAGTACTCCAGGGCACAGCTGACCCACCTGGGTCAGGGATTGGATGTTCAGTCTGCCACAGAGGATCCACTCAGTCTCATGACCAACAGCATCATCTTGGACCCTTCCCACCCCAGAGGGCAACAGCCACTGATTGGTCTCATAAATAAAAGAGTTGCATTTATATAGCACCTTCCACGACCACTGGATGTCTCCAAGCACTTTACAGCCAATGAAGTACTATCTGAAGTGTAGTCACTGTTGTAATGTGGAAATAAGCACAATCCTTCTCCCTAAAAGAATATAAATGACTTATTAAATAAATCATAGAATCATACGACCATACAGCACGTGGAGGCAATTCAGACCTATTCAAATAATCCCACTTCCCTGCTCTTTCCCTGTAGCCCTGCAATTTTTTTCCTTTTCAATGATATATCCAATTCACTTTTGAAAGTTACTAATGAATCTGCTTCCACCACCCTTTCAGAGAGTGCATGCCAGATCAGAACCACCCGCTGTATAAAAACATTTCTCCTCAGCTCCCCACTGATTCTTTTTCCAATTATTTTAAATCTATGTCTTCTGGTTACCAAAAAACATTTAATTTCCCTATAGCAGCTTTTCATTTGAACCATATAACCCTCCGAGACCTCTGTGCTCATCCAATTCAGGCCTCTTGCATATCCCCGATTTTAATTGCACCATCATTGATGGCTGCGCTTCAGCTGCCCAGGTTCCAACCTCTGGAATTCCATGCCGCTCTCTCCTCCTTTAAGATGCTCCTTAAAGATGCTCCTTAACACCCACCTGTCCTAATATCTCCTCATGTGTCTTGGTGTCAAATTTTGTTTGATAATGCTTCTGTGAAGTACCTTGGGATGTTTTACTACGTTGATGGTGCTATATAAATGCAAGTTGTTGTAACTGGAGTAAAGTGCTCCTTAACACCCACCTGTCCTAATATCTCCTCATGTGTCTTGGTGTCAAATTTTGTTTGATAACGCTTCTGTGAAGTACCTTGGGATGTTTTACTACGTTGATGGTGTTATATAAATGCAAGTTGTTGTAACTGGAGTAAAGTGCATTCAGCTTGATGAGCATGCCAGCATCAGACCGACCCCATTAGCTGTTCAAGTGAGAATCTCGGCTGACCGTTCAGCCTTTGTCCTGCACTCTGCCCTATCAATTACCCAGTAATGACCAGAGCCACGCAAAAAAAAAACCTCAGGCTGGTAGTAAAAGGTTAAATAAAAGCGACAGATTATTTAACCACAGCAGCATGCTTGGTCATGTGTTGCATTTGCCTGGTAAGCTACCCGTTCAGCTTTCTGCACGACCCCAACCAACCATTCCCGTCTAATCCAGTCCTTTTGCAATGGTTAGAACCAGATGAAGTTTGGAGCCATGGCCTGAGGTTTTACATTAGCTTAGCTGCTAAAGAAAATTCATCAGTAACCATAATAACGGGAACTTTCATAATGATTAAATTGGGAGGGGGAAAAATAACGAAATTTTTCCTTTAGGTCTATTCATTACCATAGAAAACTAGTGATATTTTATCACATTTTTCAACCCTACTTTTGCCAAACTATGAAACATTTATGATCAGATGGCAGTGAAGTCAGAGTAAGCAAGGAACTGACTTTGCAACAAGTGTTTATATGTGGATGTTGAGTTAACATAACTGAACTGTGAGATGCTCAGTAGTAGAATAGCCCACTGACACTTGCTGTCAAGGCTCATAGGTGAATAATGGCCACGGGCCAGGTACCCCCAGCATCTGCAGAACTGTGCCCCCAAATGTCTAATCTTATCCTTGCCCAAGATTTTCTTCAAGGTAAGCTCGAAGAACAGCACCTCATCCCATTCACACTACATGACCGTGCAGGTCAACACTGGCAGGCAATATCGGTGGCACTGCACAAGGAGGATTGGTGAGGCACCCAGCAAGGTGGATAGCAATCAAGCAGAAACCTGACTGGTATTTCCACTCCAAGCCCAGATTAATTGCAGCACCTTATCCCGCTGCGATCAGCTAACTCAGAATAATTTGAGAACTGAACTCATAACTTTCGTGCCCCATACTACACCAACTCAAATGAGTCACTAGCAAATAGGAACATAGAAACAGGAGTAGGGCATTCAGCCCCTTGGGCTTGCTCTACCATACACTTCGATCTTAGAAACATAGAAAATAGGTGCAGGAGTAGGCCATTCGGCCCTTCGAGCCTGTACCGCTATTCAATGACTTCATGGCTGAACATGCAACTTCAGTACCCCATTCCTGCTTTCTCGCCATGCCCCTTGATCCCCATAGTAGTAAGGACTACATCTAACTCCTTTTTGAATATATTTAGTGAATTGGCCTCAACAACTTTCTGTGGTAGAGAATTCCACAGGTTCACCACTCTCTGGGTGAAGAAGTTTCTCCTCATCTCGGTCCTAAATGGCTTACCCCTTATCCTTAGACTGTGACCCCTGGTTCTGGACTTCCCCAACTTTGGGAACATTCTTCCTGCATCTAACCTGTCTAAACCCATCAGAATTTTAAATGTTTCTATGAGGTCCCCTCTCATTCTTCTGAACTCCAGTGAATACAAGCCCAGTTGATCCAGTCTTTCTTGATAGGTCAATCCCTCCATCCCGGGAATCAGTCTGGTGAACCTTCGCTGCACTCCCTCAATAGCAAGAATGTCCTTCCTCAGGTTAGGAGACCAAAACTGTACAGAATACTCCAGGTGTGGCCTCACCAAGGCCTTGTACAACTGTAGTAACATCTCCCTGCCCCTGTACTCAAATCCCCTCGCTATGAAGGCCAACATGCCATTTGCTTTCTTAACCGCCTGCTGTACCTGCATGCCAACCTTCAATGACTGATGTACCATGACAGCCAGGTCTCGTTGCACCTCCCCTTTTCCTAATCTGTCACCATTCAGATAATAGTCTGTCTCTCTGTTTTTACAACCAAAGTGGATAACCTCACATTTATCCACATTATACTTCATCTGCCATTCATTTGCCCACTCACCTAACCTATCCAAGTCGCTCTGCAGCCTCATAGCATCCTCCTCGCAGCTCACACTGCCACCTAACTTAGTGTCATCCGCAAATTTGGAGATACTACATTTAATCCCCTCGTCTAAATCATTAATGTACAGTGTAAACAGCTGGGGCCCCAGCACAGAACCTTGCGGTACCCCACTAGTCACTGCCTGCCATTCTGAAAAGTACCCATTTACTCCTACTCTTTGCTTCCTGTCTGACAACCAGTTCTCAATCCATGTCAGCACACTACCCCCAATCCCATGTGCTTTAACTTTGCACATTAATCTCTTGTATGGGACCTTGTCGAAAGCCTTCTGAAAGTCCAAATATATCACATCAACTGGTTCTCCCTTGTCCACTCTACTGGAAACATCCTCAAAAAATTCCAGAAGATTTGTCAAGCATGATTTCCCTTTCACAAATCCATGCTGACTTGGACCTATCATGTCACCTCTTTCCAAATGCACTGCTATGACATCCTTAATAATTGATTCCATCATCTTACCCACTACCGATGTCAGGCTGACCGGTCTGTAATTCCCTGTTTTCTCTCTCCCTCCTTTTTTAAAAAGTGGGGTTACATTGGCTACCCTCCACTCGATAGAACTGATCCAGAGTCAATGGAATGTTGGAAAATGACTGTCAATGCATCCGCTATTTCCAAGGCCACCTCCTTAAGTACTCTGGGATGCAGTCCATCAAGCCCTGGGGATTTATCGGCCTTCAATCCCATCAATTTCCCCAACACAATTTCCCGACTAATAAGGATTTCCCTCAGTTCCTCCTCCTTACTAGACCCTCTGACCCCTTTTATATCCGGAAGGTTGTTAGTGTCCTCCTTAGTGAATACCGAACCAAAGTACTTGTTCAATTGGTCTGCCATTTCTTTGTTCCCCGTTATCACTTCCCCTGATTCTGACTGCAGGGGACCTACGTTTGTTTTTACTAACCTTTTTCTCTTTACATATCTATAGAAACTTTTGCAATCCGTCTTAATGTCCCCTGGAAGCTTCTTCTCGTACTCCATTTTCCCTGCCCTAATCAAACCCTTTGTCCCCCTCTGCTGAGTTCTAAATTTCTCCCAGTCTCCGGGTTCGCTGCTATTTCTGGCCAATTTATATGCCACTTCCTTGGCTTTCATACTATCCCTGATTTCCCTTGATAGCCACGGTTGAGCCACCTTCCCTTTTTTATTTTTACGCCAGACAGGAATGTACAATTGTTGTAGTTCATCCATGCGGTCTCTAAATGCCTGCCATTGCCCATCCACAGTCAACCCCTTAAGTATCATTCGCCAATCAATCCTAGCCAATTCATGCCTCATACCTTCAAAGTTACCCTTCTTTAAGTTCTGGACCATGGTCTCTGAATTAACTGTTTCATTCTCCATCCTAATGCAGAATTCCACCATATTATGGTCACTCTTCCCCAAGGGGCCTCGCACAACGAGACTGCTAATTAATCCTCTCTCATTACACAACACCCAGTCTAAGATGGCCTCCCCCCTAGTTGGTTCCTCGACATATTGGTCTAGAAAACCATCCCTTATGCACTCCAGGAAATCCTCCTCCACCGTATTGCTTCCAGTTTGGTTAGCCCAATCTATGTGCATATTAAAGTCACCCATTATAACTGCTGCACCCTTATTGCATGCACCCCTAATTTCCTGTTTGATGCCCTCCCCAACATCACTACTACTGTTTGGAGGTCTGTACACAACTCCCACTAACATTTTTTGCCCTTTGGTGTTCTGCAGCTCTACCCATATAGATTCCACATCATCCAAGCTAATGTCCTTCCTAACTATTGCATTAATCTCCTCTTTAACCAACAATGCTACCCCACCTCCTTTTCCTTTTATTCTATCCTTCCTGAATGTTGAATACCCCTGGATGTTGAGTTCCCAGCCCTGATCATCCTGGAGCCACGTCTCCGTAATCCCAATCACATCATATTTGTTAACATCTATTTGCACAGTTAATTCATCCACCTTATTACGGAGGCTTGTTTTTTTAACACCCTTTGTCCTTTTAGAATTTTGCTGTACAGTGGCCCTTTTTGTTCTTTGTCTTGGGTTTCTCTGCCCTCCACTTTTCCTCATCTCCTTTCTTTCTTTTGCTTTTGTCTCCTTTTTGTTTCCCTCTGTCTCCCTGCATTGGTTCCCATCCCCCTGCCATATTAGTTTAACTCCTCCCCAACAGCACTAGCAAACACTCCCCCCTAGGACATTGGTTCCGGTCCTGCCCAGGTGCAGACCGTCCGGTTTGTACTGGTCCCACCCCTCCCAGAACCGGTTCCAATGCCCCAGGAATTTGAATCCCTCCCTGCTGCAGCCACGCATTCATCTGCGATTCCTACTCTGACTAGCACGTGGCACTGGCTGAGGTGCACCTCAAGATCCTCCAAGGACTTTCAAAATATCTACATCAGGTTATCAAACACAGAAAAAATAGTGCCCTTAAATCCTTGGGCATAATTTTAACCAAAATTATTCAGTTCACTACATAACTATGCAGGTCAGCATCAATGATACTGCATAAGGAGGTTTAGGGAGGCACTCAGCAAGGTGGGACCATCCCATCACATGAATAACCAGTAAATAAAGCCAGCTTTGTTTTCAACTCCTAAATCAGCACCAGGAAATCCACAAAGCCCAACACCGTCGCCACATCTCACTATTCCAGCCATTTAACAACATCCCTTGAAATAAGATTCAAATGCTTCAACAGGCCCATAACAATTAGTGCCTCAGAAAAGCAGCAACAGGGTGACAACAGCAGGAGCACTGTGCTGCCTGCCCTTCTGTCAACAACTCCATTAGCCTTCTGCAACCTCAAGTCAACAACTTCCAGGCAGAACTGTGAACGGCCTAGTTCACCATATTTTTGTTTATGAAAAATTGGGTTAATAACCCCACTCAATAGCCACAATCCAGGTTGACCATTCAGTACTGTACTGAGGGAGTGCTGCACTGTCGGAGCTGCCGTCTTTCAGATGAGACGTTAAACCGAGGCCATCTTTGCCCTGTCAAGTGGACGTAAAATATCCCATGGCACTAGTTAAAGAAAAACAGGGGAGTTGTCCCAGTATCCTGGCCAACATCTATGACTCAACCAACATCACCAAAAACAGACAATCTGGTCATTTATCTGATTGCTGTTTATGGGATCTTCTTGTGGCAAATTAGCTGCCAAGTTTCCAGTCGAACATCAGTGTCTACACTTCAAAAGTACTTACGCAAAAAGTTGTTGCTTCTCATTTTAATTCTCCGCTCCATTCGCACTCTGTCCTTGGTCTCCTACACTGTTTTAATGAAGGTCAAAGGAAACTCGAGGAACAGCACCTCATCCTTCCGTTAGGTACTTTACAACCTTCTGCACTCTGCAATTCAGTTCAACAATTTCAGATCGTTACTGCTGCTCCCATTTTTCAGACAGCGGCTGTTGATAGGAAACTTCTATTGCCTTTCACACCTCCTCTAAACCCATCTTTTATTTCTTTAATTGTCCCATTACCATCGCCTTTTGCCTTGCACCATCATTATTTTCCTCATTAAATCCTGTCTTCCACCCTATCACAAACCTTCCCTTTTGTTCTTTTCACCCCGCCCCCTTTCCCTGCCTCGGTACTTGCTTAAAGCTTAACATTTTCAGGTTTTGATGAAAGGTCGTTGACCTGAAACGTTAGCTCTATTTCTCTCTCCATGGCCTGAGTATTTCCACATTTTCTGTTCCTACTTCAAAATTACTTCATTGGTTGTAAAGCTAGAAGCTGGCTAGAAAACCCAAGGTCATGAAAGGCGCTATATAAATGTAAGTCTTTCTTTCTGTTCAAAAATTGAATTTAACAAGCTGAATAGTTTTGTCCTCAACCATCATTCCCAAATCAGACTAAGTGATCGTTCATCTAATTGCTGTTTGTGGGACCTTGCTGTGCAGAAACTGGCTGATGTGTTTGCCTACATTACAACAGTGACTATACTTCAGAAAGGAATAAATTCGCTATGAATCACTTTGGGATGTCCCAAGGAAGTGAAGGCCTGCCACAGTACCAAAATAGTTCTCATCAAAGTCACAAATGACATCCTTTGTGATTGTGACAATGCAAACTATCCCACCTCGTCCTTCTTGACTTGTCTGCAGTCTTTGACACGGTTGACCACTCTATCCTTCTCTAATGCCTCTGAACTGTCATCCAGCTGGGTGGGACTGCACTCGCCTGGTTCCATTCTTACTCATTTAACTGTAGCCAGAGAATCACCTGCAATGGCTTCTCATCACCCCTGTGCTTGCTGACCTAGATTGGCTTCTGGTTAAGCAACAACTCGATTTAAAAATTCTTCAAATCTTCAAATCCCTCCATGGCCTCACCCCTCGTCATCTCTGTAATCGCCTCCAGCCCCACAACCCCCACACCCAAAATATCTGCACTCCTTTAATTCTGCCCTCTTGATTATAATTGCTTAACCATTGGTGGCCGTGCCTTCTGTTGCCTAGGCCCCAGGCTCTGGAACTTCCTGCCTAAGCCTCTCTGCCTCTTTATCCTCCTTCAAGACACTCCTTACAACATACCTCTTTGACCAAGCTTTTGGTCACCTGCGTTAATTTCTACTTATGCGACTTGGTGTCAAATTTTTAACTCATAATACTCCTGTGAAGCACCTTGGGACGTTTCACTACGTTAAAGGCGCTATATCAATACAAGTTATTGTTGGTGAACAGCACCATGTATATGCAAGTCCTTCTTACTCTGATATAAAACAATGCACAGTGGACCATTTCCGAAGCCACATAAAAAGGTGGTGTCATATCTGTTACAGTAAACCCATTGCTTCAGTTAATAGTTTTAAAACTCCAGCATGGGGCAGGGGGGGGGGAGCGGAGGAGCAGTATTGCTGGTCCAGGAGCTGGCAACTGAGCATCACTTGCGACAGCCAATCATTAGGGTAATTGGCCGCCTGCCAGGGAATGATGTAAAGATCATTGTTTACATTGCTCTTCACATTGATCCCCATTTCTTGCTCCCAGTGGGAGGTTGCTCACCATCACACACTGTGTGGCAGCAGCAGGCAAGTACGACACAGGCTACAAAACTGCCCACAACACCTTCTCACAAGAGCAAGGAACACAAGTAAAGTAGGAGAGGGAAGCTCTGGAATTCCCTCCCTAAACCTCTCCGCCTCTCTATCTATCTCTTCTCTAAGAAGATGCCCCTTGAAGCCTACCCATTTGACCAAGCTTTTGGTGACCTGTCCTAATATCTGACGTGACTCGGTGTCAAATCTTGTTTGATAATTGCTCCTGTCAAGGGTCTTGGGATGGTTTACTATGTTAAAGGGGCTATATAATTGCAAGCTGCTGCTGTTGAATAAGCTCTTCACAGAAACATAGAAACATAGAAAATAGTTGCAGGAGTAGGCCATTCGGCCCTTCGAGCCTGCACCACCATTCGATAAGATCATGGCTGATCATACCCTCAGAACCCCTTTCCTGCTTTCTCTCCATACCCCTTGATCCCCTTAGCTGTAAGGGCCATATCTAACTCCCTCTTGAATATATCCAATGGACTGGCATCAACAACACTAGCGGTAGGAAATTCCACAGATTAACAACTCTCAGTGAAGAAGTTTCTCCTCATCTCAGTCCTAAATGGCCTATCCCTTATCCTAAGACTGTGGTCCCCTGGTTCTGGACTTCCCCAACATCGGGAACAGTCTATCCGCATCTAACCTGTCCCGTCCCGTCAGAATCTTGAATCTTGTATGTTTCATCCTTCCCCTCCCACCCTCTAAACACTCTCATTGGGGTTGGAGTCAAGCCCTCAAGCCAGTGAACCAACACCTTCACCCATTCCTGGAGAATACATATTTTGGCATGGGTTAATAAAAGATAGGTACAATATAGAAACACTTTCTCAGAAACTTTGTTTAAATCTCAGTAAATGGAGACAATTTGTTTATTCCTGTGACCCAGGTGGAGAGGACTGCGTCTCACTGATTTAAAAGCCTGTCCATTGCTGGGTGTGAAGGCACAGAAATTGGAACGTTGGACCCTTAAACAGGAACCCAGAGCTCAGATTCCACCTCAACTGGCATTCATATTTGGTCTTCCCTTCCTGCTTCCCATTCTCTGTCAGGGCATCTGAGGATACTGAAGATGGATATTCTTCCCTGCTGAGGAAACATGCCTCCCTACAGGTTGACCAAGAACAGGATGAGGTGCATTAATTCAGATAACAACCTTATCCTAGATAAGCATATGAGGGAGAAGGGAATAGAGTTATGCTGATAGAGTTAGCTTAGGATACAATGGGAGGAGGCTCGAGTGAAGCATAATCACCGACATGGACTGGTTGAGCTGAACGGCCTGTTTCTGTGCTGTATATCCTGTGCTGTATATCCTATGTAATCATAAGTATCCGCCTGCCCGCCACCACCCCACTTCACCAACCCAACCCTGCCCAGCAAGGGCATTGCATTAATGAGCTTTTTTCAGGCGAGTGGCAGGGCGGCAGGCACAGCGGCAAGGTAGGGATGAGAAAAGGTTGCAACATGCGCAGACAGCGAGAGCAAAAGACACTACCTGGTGGGAAAAAGACTGAGGCATACAAAGAAGTGTGACAACACCGAGTTAGTTGTAACACACAGCTGAATAAGCTGAAAAACAGTACAGATGAATGAGAGCGAGAGCGAGGGGGCGGGGGAGAGAGAGCAGGGAAGGGGGGAGGAACGGAGAAGAAAAAACAAAGCAAACTGTCTTTTCTTTGAAGCAGCAACCAACGGTGGATGCATCGAGGGAAAAAGTCCTTATATTTGAGGCCCCAGACCAGGGAGCGTTACAACTACAAATACTTTCTCGTTGGGCCCCATCCCTATTTGACACACTACCCTTATTCTCCTTGTACACACACGCCACATTCCCTTGTGCTGAACAAACTGGAGAAGCAGCTCTGAGGCAGAATTGTTCAGAGAATGCGGACCTCTGGTTGGTTGCCGCGGCGACAGACATACCATAACTCTGACCCCCGGAGGAGGGTTACATTCTACCCCAGCAGGGATTGCCAGCAGCTGCTCTGCAGCTGTTGTATCATTCCAGCTCCCACAATGCCCTGCTCCCCAACCGCCCCCCGCCTCCTCCCCCCCCCCCCCCCCCCCCCAAAGCACCACTAACAAAACAGTGTCCAACTAGCATAATAAATACAGACCCAAACTGGCCCTGCCAGCTAATCCTCACTTGGTTTTAATGAGCCAGGGCTAGGATGTCACAAATACAGGATGCTGATATTTGATTGTCCACGAGAACATGTTTAAAGAAGACATTTTTATTCCGTCAAGGAGTTTATGTCTTGGCCAGGGTCCACTATATTCCAAATTTTAAAATCCCCTGGTGCAAGCCCCACAGGAATCTCCCTTGCATTACGATTTTGACTCCCGCGAGAAGGACAGCCACGCTGGGTGACAGCAACCGAGCTGCACCCACCCAGAGCAGCAATAAACAGAACTCCACAGACAATTCTGCTTAGAAGAAAGAAATAGGGGCCCGACAAGGTGGCCACAGGTTCGGGCGGGCCCAGCTGAAACCCTGCCAGGTGGCCCAGTGGGCCTAAGTGAACCCCATGGAGCAGCAGCCCTCCCCTTTAACAGAAGGGGAGGAACGTTGTGATGCATCAGCGCGGCGCTGATGACTCGTTGTGTCGGCCAACCCGCTACATGGGCACTTCGGCCCCTCAACATCGCCCTGACCAGAAATGCAGAACAAAGCCCTGAATATCGTCGCAAGATCCGTCCCATGGTTTAGGGCGGAGAAAAAATGTCAGGGGCTGGATTTTCAGCTCATTTGTGCCGCGGTTAGCACCCCGGCGGGGCGTTAAATGCTGTTTTTGGGCGTTATGCCAGGCGTCCAGGATTTACCGCCTGGGTGGAAGATTTGACTATTGGTTTGCACCGGCACACAACTTTACCGCCCCACCCTGTGTTTTTAGCATGATGATGGTGACATCAATCGTCGTGCAATGCTGTGCTAGCGCCCCAGATAGAACATTCGGCCTTAACACCTCATTTAATGCCTGAAAAAAAACAGGGTGCGGCAGGTGGTATTGGCAGCAATTTTAAATGGAGGGATGAGGATCCTACATTGCAGGTAATATTGACTACAACGGTTGCACACATTGGGGCCAAGTTTCGGCCTGAGTTGCATCTGTTTTTTTGGAGCAACTGGTTTAGAATGGAGTATCTTAGAAATTGCAATTCTCGGCATTTAGTTTGCACCAGTTCTAGTCAGTTAGAACAGTTTCAGTTTGGAACAGATTTTTTTCCAAAAGGGGGCGTGTCCGGCCACTTACGCCTGTTTTGAAAGTTTAGGCATTGAAAACATACTCCAAACTAACTTAGAATGGAGTAAGTGTAGATTTTTGTACGCTCAGAAAAACCTTGCCTACACTTAGAAAATCAGGCGTAGGTTACAAATCAGGCGTAAGGAATGGGGAGGGAGGGGTTTAAAGGGAAGTTTACAAGCATTAAACACTTCAGTTTTACAAATAAAGAGCCATCATCAATAATAAATGATAAATACATAAATAAATCAACCAATAAATCAATCAAAAAAAATTAATAAAAAATAAAAAAAAATTTAAAAATCAATAAATAAAACATTTTCTACTTACCGACTGCAGCACCGGGAGCCCTCCAACAGCGTGCTGGGATGCCCCCTCCCCGCTGTGTGTCTTTGTCAGTGTCTCTATCTCTCTGTCTGTGTATGTCTCTCACTGTCTGTCAGTGTCTGTGTTTCTGACAGCGAGAGGAGGGGGGGAGGGAGGGGAGAGGGAAGAGGGGAGAATGGAGGGAGAGGGGGAGGGGGAGGGGAGAAGGGAGGGAGAAGAGGGGGGAGAGAGGGAGGGAGGGGAGAGAGGAGGGAAGGGGGAGAGGGGAGGGGAGGAAGGGGGGGGGGAGAAGGGAGGGAGGGAAGGGGAGGGAGGAAAGGGGAGAAGGAGAAGGGAGGGAGGGAGAAGGAGAAGGGAGGGAGGGAGGGGGAGAAGGGAGGGAGGGAGGGGGAGAAGGGAGGGAGGGAGGGGGAGGAGAAGGGGGAGGGAGGGGGTGGAGAAGGGGGAGGGAGGGGGTGGAGAAGGGAGAGGGAGGGGGGAGAAGGGGAGGAAGGGGGGAGGAGGGGGAGGGAGGAGAAGAAGAGAAGGGGGAGGGGGGGGTCCGGTCCAGGGGCGGGGGTGTGGGGGAGCGGGAGTCGAGTCAGGTTGGATCCGGTCGGGAGGAAGCAGGAGCTGGGCGTGGGAGGCAGCCTTATCCACGATGCCCTAGTGAGGCCATTCGGCCAGGGCTCGAGGCTACGTGCTTCGGGCCCCTCCCACACAGTTTTGGGCGCTTGGAGCTACTGCACATGCGTGCCCACTGTAGCGCGCATGTGCAGAGGTCCCGGCACTGTTTTCAGTGCAGGACCTGGCTCCGCCCTCCACAGCTCGTGCTGCGCCGCGCCCAGCTCCAGAGGGCCTGCAGGGAGCTGGAGAATAGGTAAGTATTTTTTAGGCGCATTTTGTGGCGCGACAAACGGGCGCCCAGGTCGGGGCTGCGCCGTTCTAGGCGCGGCCCGAAACTTGGGCCCATAATTCTGTGTGAAGCTCCAACTTGCAAACTTCACTTTTATCTGCCATTACAGTGCCCTTACAACTACAGTGAGAGAATTTAATGGGGGCACTACTAGTTCAACAGCGTATCATGCTCCATGTTATTGCCAGGTGGTGTCAAGCTAGAGGAAGGACCCTTGGCCATGTCAGCCCACGGATGATGAGAGGACGAAGACTTCCGGGGAGACCTGTAAACCCCCCACGGGTTTACAGGCACCAACGCTCAGACCTCCAGCTCTCTGAGGAGCAGTGTGTGAGAAGGCTGTGCTTCCGAAAGGAATTGCTGACAGAGATATGCCATCTCCTACAGGCAGACCCATGCCTGCACCGCTCTGGAGGCAGCCTTCAATACTCCCCTCAACTGGTTTCTGAATTCATTGTGGTGTGCTGCATGTTGCACAGCTTGGCCATCATGTGGGGCCAGGCATTGCCCGTGGGGATTGCAGGCCCATCTCAGGAGGAGGAGGACAACGAAGAGGAGCCTGGCATGGCCCCCATTAGATAGCCCCCCCCCCCATCCACAGGGGAGGAAGTGTGGAGATGTTGCTGGACCAACAATCGCACGTCGCCAGCTCGTAATGGACCGGCTCCTAAATGGAGGAAACTGAGGAATGGAGCTAATATTGGACACGCTTTGTGCCCCCATAAAGGCACATCTCCGGTAACTATTGGAATGATGCACAAGACATCAATGGCAAATGATGAGTCAGAAATGTTACTGCAAAAAAAGTCACAAAAACACCCCCACCAAAATAAAACCACACAATATACAACGTTATGTTGTAGGGCACGAAACAATAATGAAACTTCTTTACCACCGCAAGTTTCTGCTCGGGCGCACACAGTCCGTTGTGTAATGCCTGACTTCACACCAATGCTCCTCCAATTTACATTTTTGCTCAAATTTGCAGTCGGAGGCGCAAACTTCAACCCCCCGCCACGATTAACGCTCCGAAATCCAAAAGGCCCAAAATCCAGCCCCAGGATTGCTAAGTGCGATTACCTTTTGGTCGGGCAATTTCGGCCCCATAGTCTATGGAAAGTAAAATTTTTAATGGTTTCACTGTAACCTCGTCATTACACAAATCAGAGTTCTACCTTTTTGGTCCAGCTCCACATGTTGAGTGTTCAGATAGTCCCTTAAAAAATACTGAATTAAGGTGAATGCTCCCTGGAACTATTCAAATATTGGACATTCTTCATCTCAAACTCTGACACCTGGCAAGGGTCTTCTTACTTTTAGTTACAACTCTGAAGAGAACTGGCTACTTGGGGAGGCTTCGCACTTAAGGCCATCACCTGAAGTCCCCAGACATAGAAACATAGAAAATAGGTGTAGGAGTAGGCCATTCGGCCCTTCGAGCCTTCACCACCATTCAATAAGATCATGGCTGATCATGCCTTCAGTACCCCTTTCCTGCTTTCTCTCCATATCCCTTGATCCCCTTAGCTGTAAGGGCCATTTCTAACTCCCTCTTGAATCTATCCAATAAAGTGGCATCAGCAAAACTCTGCGGCAGGGAATTCCATTGGTTAACAACTCTCTGAGTGAAGAAGTTTCTTCTCATCTCAGTCCTAAATGGCCTACCCCTTATCCTAAGACTATGTCCCCTGGTTCTGGACTTCCCCAACATCGGGAACATTCTTCCCGCATCTAACCTGTCCAGTCCCATCAGAATCTTATACGTTTCTATGAGATCCTCAGTCATCCTTCTAAACTCCAGTGAATAAAGGCCCAGTTGATCCAGTCTCTCCTCATATGACTGTCCAGCCATCCTTGGAATCAGTCTGGTGAACCTTCACTGCACTCCCTCAATAGCAAAAACATCCTTCCTTCAAAACTGAACACAATATTCCAGGTGAGGCCTCACTAAGCCCCTGTACAACTGCAGTAAGATCTCCCTGCTCCTGTATTCAAATCCCCTAGCTCTGAAGGCCATCATACCATTTGCCTTCTTCACTGTCTGCTGTACCTGCATGCCCACTTTCAGTGACTGATGAACCATGACCCCCAGGTCTCGTTGCACCTCCCCTTTTCCTAATCTGCCGCCATTCAGATAATATTCTGCCTTCGTGTTTTTGCCCCCAAAGTGGATAACCTCACATTTATCCACATTATACTGCATCTGCCATGTATTTGCCCACTCGCCTAACCTGTCCAGACATGCACTTCTCCAACAGAGGCCACAAGATGGCAATCAGAAACAGGAACCGTGGCCAATTCTTTGCTCACCACTGACCCCCGTGCACCCTCTCCGTCCGCCCCATCTTCCCACAGGTCAAAGAGCCTGAGGGCTCGTGTATGAATAATGGTCATATGGGCGAGATGCTGGAAGGTAACGTCGGCCCATAGAATTGAATGTTAGTGGGGAAGTCCCAATTCCTTTAAGGGGATGGGAGGAGAGGAGACCATGCTAACAAAAAAAAATCTGCTTTATTGATGTTGGTGGAGGAATAAATGTTGGCCAGGACACTGGGGAGAACTCCCCTCTCTTCTTCAGAATAGTGTTTTGTTACATCCACTCTTGAGTGACAGTTGACAAGTTTCTGAACTTATCAGATTACAAAAACAACACAAACACCACGGGAAAAAAAAACTTGAGTGTGAAAATCGATTAACAAATCAAACCTGTTGCTAGTTTTGTGGTGACAGCATGTGATCCAAGACCTGAACACACAGCACTTCCCATCGTCTGACCAGACCGAAGGAGGTATCTCCCAGAGTGTGGATGGCACATTGTCCACAATGCTTTTTAAACTGGCAGATCCTCTGGGCATGGAGAATCCGATGAGGGGCACTCAGGGACACCACACTTCCCAGAAAGGACATATACTGCCATCAATCAGCCAACTTACTAAACCCAGCTTCCTGGAAACAAACCCCAAATTGAATTTGATTAAATGTAGGGGAAATAAACCTGCAAATGATGTCAATCTGAAATGAAAAAAACCCACTAGAAATATATATAAAATTTTCTGTTGTTATTTCAACCGTAGTATCTGCATTTTACTTTTGTGGAAATATATAGCAGGTCAGTTAGCACCTGTAAAAGGGAAAACGCAGGTTACTGATTCTGATGTAGGTCCTTTAGCAGAACTGTTGTGACGAAGGTGGACAACAAAAAAGTTATGGGGCCGAAATTGCCCCCACCGAAGCAGTAATGGAGCGGTAAGGCCTTTCCGACCGGGGGCAGGCGGATGGGCTGACCAATCCGAAATTGCACCCGGGTCGGGGGCGGCAGAAACAGGTTTCCGCCCCGCCCATGCTTCCACACGTCGGGTATGCACTGACCCCTTACCGCCTGGTGGCAATTCCTTTCCGACCCGCAAGGGAAATTGCCCAGCAGGAACGGAGATGCCGCCGCTCGGTGCCCCCAAAAGCTTTTACCGGCGGACGGCGTATCCACCCTTGAAGGGAAGTGCCGCGGTCGGCACTTTATTTTAATTGTCAGCTGACTCTGAAGTCGGCCCGATACTGGCAGCCACGGATTCGGCCGGGCCGCCAACAGGCAACCTGACACTCTCTCTTGGGTACCAGACCGCTGGCCCGGCCGAAACCTTCCTTGGTGGCCCAGTGGGCACCACTAAAGTGGCTGCAGAGCTCGCAGCGGCCCTCCCCTTTAACTACGTGCTCAGTGACACTGCCCGCTTCCACCCCACTTCCAAAGCACTTCCACCCTTTAACCGCCCCAACAAATAAAAAAATTTAAAGAGGCCAATTTCCCACTATTCTCCACCCCATAGATTAGGGCCCAGAATAATCCTTTAATTCCGAATTGGGGCGGAGGGCAATTTCGGCCCCTAATTCCCGTGCATGCACAGTTTCCAACCTTACGGCAGCTGGAGCCCATTTTGACCTCTCACACTGCAAGGGACTGGAACTCGTAACCCTACCTGGGGTATACTCTTCCAAATAAGCTTATAGGAAGTTCTTCAAATTTATTCCCCTGCAACCTGCCCCTCTTTTCATCATTTAAACGGGAAAAACTGTTGTGCAGCAGTGAAGAAAGGGCAGCGTCTCAGGAACAACCCATGCTGGAAGGCTGCCATGATCACACAGAAGCCCATTAATGAACCTCAACTGGAACATCTGTACCAATCAAATTGAACATTTACCAGACTGATGAATGGCTTGTTTTCAAAATGCTTCATTTTTCAAAACTAAAATAATTTATTACTTTTTCCCTTTCCCCCAGTCCCTCATCCCATCTACTGGTAGCTTGGACTCCCTCCTGGGATACTGCTCCACTGGCCTGGTCTTTCCCTGTCAGCCGTGGCTCAGTGGGTAGCACACTCACCTCGGAGTCAGAAGGTTGTGGGTTCAAGTCCCACTCCAGCGACTTGAGCACAAAAAAAATCTAGGCTGACACTCCAGTGCAGTGCTGAGGGAGTGCTGCATTGTTGGAGGTGCCGTCTTTAAACCGACATTAACCGAGGCCCCGTCTGCTCCCTCAGGTGGACGTAAAAGATCCCATGGCACTATTTTGAAGAAGAGCAGGGGAGTTATCCCCATTGTCCTGGCCAATATTTACCCCTCAATCAACATCACTAAAACAGATTATCTGGTCATTTACACATTTCTGTTTGTGGGAGCTTTCTGTGCTAAAATTGGCTGCTGCGATTCCCACATTACAACAATGACTACACTCCAAAAGTACTTCATTGGCTGTAAAATGCTTTGAGACATCCGATGGTTGTGAAAGGCGTTATATAAATCCAAGTGCTTCTTTTCGTTCTTTCAAAGAAGCACTGTAGCTGAGCCTGGGCACTCGTAAGGCCAGTGACAGACCTCTGTGTGCAATGATGCTATCAGTTCATCAACTCTGTATATGGTGGGATAGTTTAATATAAAATTTGTTAAAGAGTTTGTCGAAGTTATTGCTTGCTCAAAATGATTCACTGGTGTAGGGGAGCCATCCTCTCTCTGTAGTCTGTCCTACAAGATCATGATTTGGCTTTATCTACATGGACTCTAACCACTTCTCTGGACTCAGGTCTAGTTTCCCCTCCTCCAACTCCATTTCTGTAAGATTGGGGCAGCTTTCAAGAGGCAGAACCTTGGTTGCGTTCCCCCTCCTGTAGCCCAGGGCTGCTGAAGACAATTGTAGCATCTTTAGCGCTGCTTAGCTTATAGCAGAGAGGGAATGGAATCCAGGGTCTTGCTGATCTCTGTTAAAATCCTTCGTTATCACATGGAGAAGGCGGTCAGCAATTACTGAATCCCCACAGGTTGAACTCCTGATCTTGTCTTTGGCTGAGGTTGAATAAGATGCCTCTTCCCCCATAGGGAAGGAAAAGGAAATCAGGGGGAAAACATAAGAACATAAGAAATAGGAGCAGGAGTCAGCCATTTGGCCCCTCGAGCCTGCTCCACCATTCAATATCATGGCTGATCTGATCTTGGCCTCAACTCCACTTCCCTACCCACTCCCACCCCTTGACACCCTTATCGTTCAAAAATCTGTCCATCTCCACCTTAAATATATTCAATGACCCATCCTCCACGGCTCTCTGGGATAGAGAATTCCAAAGAGTCACGACCCTCAGAGAAGAAATTCCCCCTCATCTCCGTTTTAAATGGGCTAACCCTTATTCTGAAACTATGCCCCCTATTTCTAGATTCCCCCATGAGGGGAAGCATCCTCTCTACGTCTACCTTGTCAAGCCCCCTCAGAATCTTATACATTTCAAAGGGAGTCAATGCAGGCTTGCATTTACATTGTGATTAGAATGACACTAGTGGTAGACGTGGGGGAATGAGGAGCGGGACGGAGGGGATGGGGGAGGGGGCAGAAAGAGGTAGAAACAACTTAGAGAAAAGTTAATATCCCAAACTACACAGACTTTCTACATGGATAAAGAGCCATTGATTCGCATTATTCCTGCTGTCCAAGACACTCTTTAAAACAAAGGATGCCGCAGGGGTTTTTGAGTATAGTCACGCGATCTCCATCTCTAATGAGGCTCGTGGAGCACAGTTTCCTCACTTTTAGTTATGCAAGTCGGGCATCTCCAGCCTCCAAGATGCTCGACAGGGACAGGAAATGAGATAAACTCGGGGTGGAGGGTCGGGGAAAGTGGGCCGCACAGACACCATGAGGTCTCCATTTGAACGCTACTTCTTCAAGATCCCTTATAACACTGCAGCGGTACCTCAAGATACTTCGTGACTCACAAGTGGTGCTGTTCCCGCCCATCAAGGGGATGTAACAAACTGACGCTTGCTCGAGACTCTCAGTTTCACCTTTATGGGTTGGGGCACATTTTTTTTTTTTACATAAATGGCTCGACTGATGACCAAATAATAAAAAGCATACTTACTCATGCCAGTATGTAGGTACAGCACTGAACAAACACGGTCATTGTAATTTCAGCCTCTCCACTCTGGTTTTACTTTGAAAAGCTGCCCGTCTTATACATTACTCAGACCTTGAATGCATTGAGCACGTAAGCAACTCGTGGGCAGTACACTGCCAATGGGCCCTACACTCTGAAAGGCCAAGCTTTCTTCATTACATCTTATTGTAAATTAGTTATCTCAATCTGTATCAACTAAGAATTATAATTGACTACAAAAGCCGGAATTAAATTTCAGCTATTAAAAAGCAGCAGCATATCAGTCAAACAAGGTTAATCATGTAGCAAGAATCCTGTAAGAGGAGACAGGGGTTGAAGGATGCAGGGCTGAATATAGTTTTCATTAAGTCTGGCTGTGCACTTAAATCTGAATAATCAAAGCCGCAAATAACTTCAAACTAGCTATAAGCATGCTACCTAGTTAAATCTAATGTAAACAGAACGCTAACACATGCAGTGACAAACCCTGGCCCAGACTCTGTGCTAGGATTACAGATGCTGCTTGGACTTCCCATCTCCAACCACTTCATCCAGTTAAACGGCCTCCCCACTCCTCCTCGCAAATACCTTTATAACTCAGAAACTGAACTGTTCAAAGAAAATAAAGAAAGCACACCATTTTTTTTGTTCTAGGATTTTTCTCTTAGGTTGCTTGCAGCAGTGTGCTGGAGACTCCGGGGCAATCCTGGAAGATTGACAACCTTAACCTGTCCACCCAGTTGCTCATTACGTGCTGGTGATATCAAGGGTCTCGGTCTTGTCTTTAACATTTACTTACTTCTGTGACAGGGACAACACAGCGCAGGTCCACAGTTCATCGCTCGGCTGATGCTCATTCATTGTTGCCAGGGCCAGTTAGTTGCTCAGTTGCTGTAGTCTTGAACCTACTATTCCCCACGCAGCCAGTTTCCTGCCTCAGATGAGAAATCAAGGGGAGATGCAGAGACCAAGTTCTTCTCCTCTTTTCAATGCAGCCAATGCGCGCCCAACCACCAAGCAGAATTTTTTCTTTAACGTTTGAGCACAGCAACCTAGACTTCGAGCATGTCCCTGTTACTGGAAAAGGAGCAGAGAAGGGCAGCACAATGCTCAAAGCCATGAGGTGAGGAACAGAGATTCAACCTCCAATTTCATTAGTTCATGATCGGAACTATGAGTCAGCCATGGCTCAGTTGGTAGCTCTCTCACCTCAGAAGGTTGTGAGTTCAAGTCAAACTCCAGAGACTTGAGGACAAAAATCTAGGCTGACACTCCAGTTGAGTACCAAGAGAGTTCTGCACTGTCGGAGGGGCCATCATTCAGACGGCGAATTAAATCGAGGTCCCATCTGCCTTCTCATGTGGACTTAAAAGATCCCATGGCACTATTCGATGAAGAGTATGGGAGTTCTCCCTGGTGTCCTGGTCAATATTTATTTCTCAACCAACATCACTAAAAAGCAGATTATCTGGTCATTATCTCATTGCTGTTTGTGGGAGCTTGAAAATTGGCTGCTGCGTTTCCTACATTACAGTACTGGCTTCACCTCAAAATCACTTAATTGGCTGTAAAGTACTTTGGGACATCCCAAGGTCGTGAAAGGCGTTAAGTAAATGCAAGCTATTTCTTTAGTGTGGAGAAGGCCAAGCACTCATCCTGTGTGTAGCAGAGATACCCAGGAAAAGCAGACCAAAGAAAGGGGAGGGAGGGAAGAAAGGTAACTATTTATATAAGAAAGCTAAATACATTAAATCATCATCATAGGCAGTCCCTTGGAATCGAGGAAGACTTGCTTCCACTCTTAAAATGAGTCCTTAGGTGACTGAACAGTCCAATATGTGAACTACAGTCTCTGTCGCAGGTGGGACAGATAGTGTTGAGGGAAGGGGTGGATGGGACTTTACTGGTTTGTCACATGCTCGAGGTGTTGTACAGGCACCAATCGATCAGAAGCTAAGAAAAGCTGCCACAGAGTCACTCCTGTGCTCACTGCTTTAATCTAGTACTGTAAACTCTCCAGTTTAAACTTATTTGTGACAAAAATTGGAGAGGCGCCCATCGGGCAAAACATCATGAAAGTTGAGAGGAGTAGGAGAGAGAGAGAGGACATTATAAGTTAAGAAGTAGTGGTTAAATAATGCCAAAGTGGATTTGATAAACTTGTAGCATTTATAAGGAAAGGTGAAGAGAGTGAAGAAGTTCCACAGTTTAGAGGAGAAGATATAATGAGCCTCTACTTTCGCAGACATCACTGAAGCAGCAAATAACCTAAATCATCACATTCCTTGCGTTGTTCACACCAGCTGCTACACTGCAATACACACAGAATACCAAGTGATTGCAGGGGTACACACAGCACTTGTTAAAGTAAGAACCTTGTAAACTACTCCTACAATTTAAGGCAACAGCTGTGAGTGAAACCATGAGAGTCAGACTTTAGTCCAACAACGATTTCATAATTCTGACATCTAATGGATTTAAAACTCAAAACTGTCTGATGTTAAAATTATGTTTTCTCCTCCTTCTTTGGATGGAACTTCCCACTGGATACAATGAACAGGATACAATGTCAGGAACACTGCCTGGTATCTAACTATTTACACCAGAACAGGTCATATGGAAACGCAACATCAATTTGATAAAAATGGAAGGAAAATGGTCAGAATTTTCAACAGAATCATTTTCCTGCTCCACTCCAAATTTCATCCCCACCCCGTCCCTTCTAAAAGTGGTGACTGATACTGGGCTACAGTTCTATGGATATTAACTGCCCTCCAAGTGGTCATACATCATGCACGAGTCCATGTAGTTCACTAGCGGTGACTGAATAGAGAGCAGGAATAGGAACCCTGATCTATTTCTCTCCTCCTAGAAAGCACAGAGAGAAACATAAGCAGTGCCGCTCAATCTAATAGATGTTAACCTTGACTCAGAAGGTTGTGGGTTCAAGTCCCACTACAGAGCACTACTGGAGCATAAAAATCTAGGATGATACTCCAGTGCAGTGCTGAGGCGCCGTCTTTCGGATGAGACATAAACCGAAGCCCCATCTGCCCTCTCATGATGTAAAAGATCCCATGGCACTATTCAAAGAATAATGTCCTGACCAATATTTATCCCTGACATCATTACTAAAACAGATGATCTGGTCATTATCAGATTATTGTTTGTGGGATTTTGGTTGCCGTGTTTCCTACATTACAACAGTGACTACACTTCAAAAGCACTTAAGTGGCTGTAAAGCGCTTTGAGACGTCCCGATGTCATGAAAGGCACTAGAGTAATGCAAATGTTTTTTCTTTCATTCATAGGCAAGGAATTGAACCTGCAAACTTTGGTGTGTACAGCTCAATAGCCCAACATGGTCCATTCACCACTGAGGCACTGCAACAGACCCAAACTGCATAGGAAGTCGTCAATTATTTGAAAACAAAAATCTCGCCCTCAGTAATTTAACCAGGGAGGTTACAGTTGACGCTGTACATACTTCACTTCATCCACTTAATTATCTTAAAGCATCAATTATATTTGCTTTGCCAACCATTACTTGGCAAAACAGATTTTATTCACAATCATCCCAATTAAAAGAGCTCCCTGTATAGATGATTGGGAGTGATCCAATCAAGGTGTTTAGAAGGATGAAAAGATGCGACAGGATAGATGGAGAGAAACTATTTGCTCTGCTGGGGCATCCAGAACAAAGGAGCACTATCTTAAAATTAGAGCCAGGCCATTCAGGGGTGAAATCAGGAAGTACTTTTTCACACAAAGGGCCATTATCATAGGCAGTCCCTCGGAGTCGAGAAAGACTTGCTTCCACTCTAAAAGTGAGTTCTCAGGTGACTGAACAGTCCAATACGGGAATTAAAGTCTCTGTCACAGGTGGGACAGACAGTGGTTGAAGGAAAGGGTGGGTGGAGAGTCTGGTTTGCCGCACGCTCCTTTCACTACCTGCGCTTGCTCTCGGCGGCGAGACTCGAGGTGCTCAGCGCCCTCCCGGATGCTCTTCCTGCACTTAGGGTGGTCTTTGGCCAGGGACTCCCAGGTGTCGGTGGGGATGTTGCACTTTATCGAGGAGGCTTTGAGGGTGTCCTTGAAACGATTCTTCTTCCCACCTGGGGATCGTCTGCCATATAGGAGTTCCGAGTAGAGCGCTTGCTTTGGGAGTCTTGTGTTGGGCATGCGGACAATGTGGCCTGCCCAACGGAGCTGGTTGAGTGTGATCAGAGCTTCGATGCTGGCCTGATCGAGAACACTGACGTCGGTGTGTCTATCCTCCCATATACAGTAGACACCTCAAATCGCTGGAGAAATACCACCAACGATGTCTCCACCAGATTCTGCAAATCCCCGGGAGGATAGACGCACACAAAGGGTAATGGAAAGGGAGCTGATGTACAGATCAGCCATGATGTAATAGAATGGCGAAGCAGACTTGAGGGACCTCAATAAACCTCTTGTCCTGTTTTAGAAATCCTTCCACACCTCATCCTCCCTACCAATGTCACACATATCAACCACTCTCATAGCTCAACACCAACATGAATGCCTTTAACATAGACAATTCCCAAGGCACTTCACCCGGAGAAGAACTTCAGCTTTCTCTCCATGATCTCCTCCCTCTGTTTCAGTGACAGACACTTAGGCTGTTTCAGTTTCACACATGAACTCAAATCCTACACCCCCCCTTTCCCTGCAGACCTCTACCCTTGCCCTTTCACCTCTCTATCCTTCTCTCTAAAGTCTCTTCAAAACCTACCACTTTAGCGATGCATTCAGTCACCTTCCCAAACTCAGCCACTACAGCTTTCATTTCTTACCTCTGTGCAGCATCACAAGATGCTTATTAAAGGTGCTATATAAATACAAGGTGGTTATGGTTATATCTGTGTGGTCCTGTTCTTTCAATCTCAGTAAAATATGGGTAATCTTGTTTTTAAACTTTGAATCAGTTATGTGATTGCTTCTGACTATGCTGTATTACAGTGATAGTATCATTGAAACATCGAGGCTGTATCTGGACTGCTAAAACAGCAGAATCGTCAATCCAGGTCCCAGAATACGCATGGACAATACCATGGGAGATCAATTCATTAAATATTATAAACTTTAATGTTAAAAGCAGAAAAACAGATCACAGGCTCCAGGATTCCCTCACATGGGAGCAGGTGAAAAATTCTCCAATTTCACAAGTAAATAAATGCTTGCCCCTTTATTCAGCCAGTATGTTGTCCTGTTGTCCTGTTGTACTGTCCACCACCTGGTTTTCTCCCCATCTCCCCTGAGAGCACTGAACAGTGCTAGATCCAAGGCTGCCAGGTTTTGCTGAGCATCAGTGAGCTATTCAACTGCAGGGCGCATCACAGCAGACCTAATTCTGTCCATGCATCCTCTTTTTGGCAGAAGTCACCAGACGGTAATGAGAGGCGAGATGTTTGCCTAGTTTTCCCACTGTTGAGTTTAGGAGCACGGAGGTCATTTGTTGGCAGCTCAACTTCTATACCGGGGACATCAGCTAACTCAGGGGGCCTTCCTGTTCTGTGTAACTCAGTGGCGATAGCAACTAGCCACGTGCTAGTCAGAGTAGGAATCGCAGGATAGCCCAGATGAATACGTGGCTTGAGGACTGGTGCAAAAGGGAGGGATTCAAATTCCTGGGACATTGGAACTGGTTCTGGGGGAGGTGGGACCAGGACAAACTGGAAGGTCTGCACCTGGGCAGGACCAGAACCAATATCCTAGGAGGAGTGTTTTCTAGTGCTGTTGGGGAGGAGTTAAACTAACATGGCAGGGGGATGGGAACCTATGCAGGGAGACAAAGGGAAATAAAATAGAGGCAGAAGCAAAAGATAGAAAGGAAAATAGTAAAAGTGGAGGGCTGAGAAACCCAAGGCAAAAAACAAAAAGGGCCACATTACAGCAAAATTCTAAAGGGGCAAAATGTGTTCAAAAGACAAGCCTGAAGGCTCTGTGCCTCAATGCAAGGAGTATTCGGAATAAGGTGGACGAATTAACTGCGCAGACAGCATTTAACGGATATGATGTAATTGGCATCACGGAGACATGGCTCCAGGGTGACCAAGGCTGGGAACTTAACATCCAGGGGTATTCAACATTTAGGAAGGATAGGCAGAGGGGAAAAGGAGGTGGGGTGGCATTGCTGGTTAAAGAGGAAATTAATGCAATAGTAAGGAGGGACATTAGCCTGGATGATGTGGAATCGGTATGGGTGGAGCTGCAGAATACCAAAGGGCAGAAAACGCTAGTGGGAGTTGTGTACAGACCACCAAACAGTAGTAGTGAGGTTGGGGACAGCATCAAACAAGAAATAAGGATGTGTGCAATAAAGGTACAGCAGTTATCATGGGCGACTTTAAGCTACATATTGATTGGGCTAACCAAACTGGTAGCAATGCGGTGGAGGAGGATTTCCTGGAATGTATTAGAGATGGCTTTCTAGACTAATATGTCGAGGAACCAACTAGAGAACTGGCCATCCTAGACTGGGTGATGTGTAATGAGAAGGGACTAATTAGCAATCTTGTTGTGCGAGGCGCCTTGGGGAAGAGTGACCATAATATGCTAGAATTCTTTATTAAGATGAAGAGTTAATTTGGAAACTAGGGTCCTGAACTTAAGGAAAGGTATCTTCGACGGTATGAGGCGTGAATTGGCTAGAATAGACTGGCAAAGGATACTTAAAGGGTTGACGGTGGATAAGCAATGGCAAACATTTAACGATCACATGGATGAACTTCAGCAATTGTACATCCCTGTCTGGAGTAAAAATAAAACTGGGAAGGTGGTTTAACCATGGCTAACAAGGGAAATTAAGGATAGTGTTAAAGGAAGAGGCATATAAATTGGCTAGAAAAAGCAACAAACCTGAGGACTGGGAGAAATTTAGAATTCAACAGAGGAGGACTAAGGGTTTAATTAAGAGGGGGAAAATAGAGTACAAGAGGAAGCTTGCAGTGAACATAAAAACTGACTGCAAACGCATAAATATGTGAAGAGAAAGTGATTAGTGAAAACAAACGTAGGTCACTTGCAGTCGGATTCAGGTGAATTTATAATGGGGAACAAATAAATAGCAGACCAATTGAATAAATACTTTGATTCTGTCGTCACGAAGGAAAACACAAATAACCTTCCGAATGTACTAGGGGACAGTGAGTCTTGTGAGAAGGAGGAACTGAAGGATATCCTTATTTGGAGGGAAATTGTGTTAGGGAAATTGATGGGATTGAGGCCGATAAATCCCCGGGGCCTGATAGCCTGCATCCCAGAGTACTTAAGGAAGTGGTCCTAGAAATAGTGGATGCATTGGTGATCATTTTCCAACAGTCTATTCGACTCTGGATCAGTTCCTATGGACTGGAGGGTAGCTTTTTAAAAAAGGAGGGAGAGAAAAAATGGGTAATTATAGACCGGTTAGCCTGACATCAGTAGTGGGGAAAATGTTGGAATCAATCATTAAAGATGAAATAGCAGCGCATTTGGGAAGCACTAACAGGTTCGGTCCAAGTCAGCATGGATTTATGAAAGGGAAATCATGCTTGACGAATCTTCTGGAATTTTTTGAGGATGTAACTAGGACAAGGGAGAACCAGTGGATGTGGTGTATCTGGACTTTCAAAAGGTTTTTGACAAGGTCCCGCACAAGAGATTGGTGGCAAAATCAAAGCGCATGGTATTGGGGGTAATGTACTGATGTGGATAGAGAACTGGTTGGCAGATAGGGAGCAGAGAGTCGGGTTAAACGTGTCCTTTTCAGAATGGCAGGCAGTGACTAGTGGAGTGCCGCAGGGCTCAGTGCTGGGACCCCAGCTCTTTACAATATACATCAACGATTTGGATGAAGGAATTGAGTGTAATCTCTCCAAGTTTGCAGATGACACTAAACTGGGTGGCAGTGTGAGCTGTGAGGGGGACGCTGAGAGGCTGCAGGGTGACTTGGATAGGTTAGGTGGGTGGGCAAATGCATGGCAGATGCAGTATAATGTGGATAAATGTGAGGTTATCCATTTTGGGGGCAAAAACACGAAGGCAGAATATTATCTGAATGGCGGCAGATTAGGAAAAGGGGTGGTTCAACGAGACCTGGGTGTCATGGTTCATCAGTCACTGAAAGTTGGCATGCAGGTACAGCAGGCGGTGAAGAAGGCAAACAGTATGTTGGCCTTCATAGCTAGTGGATTTGAGTATAGGAGCAGGGAGGTCTTACTGCAGTTGTACAGGGTCTTAGTGAGGCCTCAACTGGAATATTGTGTTCAGTTTTGGTCTCCTAATCTGAGGAAGGATGTTCTTGCTATTGAGGGAGTGCAGCGAAGGTTGACCAGACTAATTCCAGGGATGGCTGGACTGTCATATGAGGAGAGACTGGATCAACTGGGCCTTTATTCACTGGAGTTTAGAAGGATGAGGGGATCTCATAGAAACGTATAAGATTCTGACGGGACTGGACAGGTTAGATGCGAGAAGAATGTTCCCGATGTTGGGGAAGTCCAGAACCCGGGGACTCATTTAGGACTGAGATGAGGAGAAACTTCTTCACTCAGGGAGTTATTAACCTGTGGAATTCCCTGCTGCAGAGAATTGTTGATGCCAGTTCATTGGATATATTCAAGAGGGATCAAGAGGTATGGAGAGAAAGCAGGAAAGGGGTACTGAGGGAATGATCAGCCATGATCTTATTGAATGGCAGTGCAGGCTCGAAGGGCCGAATGGCCGACTCCTGCACCTATTTTCTATGTTTCTATTGGGAGATCAACACTGGGGCAAATAGCACACTAGGCAGCCTATGTGGAGACAGATACCAGTGCAGACTCAATGAGCTGAATCTGCTGTTTTGGAACATTTTTACTATTCTTTTATTGATAAAAGATCCGGATTTTCCACAGCGATGGTGCAAAATATGGAATATTCATGTCATTTCCTTTAAATAAGATTGTAAAATCTTACTTTTTTATCATAATAGTTAGTTGTGATGTCTTTGGAAGTTTCATCGTGAAAAAAAAAGTTTTATGTTTCAAAACAAAATCACAATTGGCCCTTCCCTATACTGGCATAATCAGCCTCACCCACCAAATTGGCATAATTGGCCCCTCACCCATATTAGCATAATTGGCCCCCCCTCCATATTGGCACAGCCGGCCCCGCCCACCAAATTGGCATAATTGACCCCTCCATATTGGCACAATCGGCCCCTCCTCCCATATTGGCATAATCAGCCCCTGCCTCCCAGATCTGTAATCGACCTCTTCCCCATATGGGCACAATCGGTCCCATCTCCCATATCTGTCAATTCTCCTACATTTTCCCCTTAACCTAACTCGTTGCAAGAGCTTTCATTTTAACTAGTGGGGCAAGTGTTAAACAAGGCCGGTATTCAGACAATGTAGATCAGAGCTCCAGTCCAAATTCCAGCCTCCCACTGCTCCCAGCAGGAGCTGGGAATTGAGGCAGAGTGTTTTTTGTGTTGTTGCAGCATTTTATAACCCAGAGTGAAAAGCTGGAGCTGAATGCAGCTTCCAGAAGCGAGACGCTGCTCCCATCGATTTCTCGCCCTGCTCAAACCTCATAACTCTGTGGCCAATAGCTGGAGTTAAAGATCAAGCGTTCTCGGGACTCCCAGAGTACAATTTAGGAAGCCCCACTCAAATTTTTTTTAATTCCCTGCTTCAAGAAAGCAGCCTGCAGCTTTCCCGAGAACAGCATGCAAAGCGGGTGCCAATTTGCAATTAACATAATCACCTCCATAAAATGCTAAAATGACTAATCAGACTTCGGAGAGCTCATTTTACACAGACACATCAGGTGTCTGTACTATTTCAATTGCCAGCGCATAGCACACTCGCCCTTCAGGCAGGGCCTGATTTTTTTATATCCAGCTGTGTGTAGAATTTTAGAGACCCTCAACATAGTCTTTGCACGGTCAGATCTTGGTCCAGCTGTCCCACAGAAAACTCCATCCATTTTAAACACAGACTCACTGTTCAAGAACAAGTATTCACATGCAACAATTTTCTTTTTATTTTACAGAAAGTTCATTAAATACAATTCCCCAGGAATCACAAGATCGATACTGGACTATTCCAATGTTCTCCTGGCTGGCCTCCCATCTTGCACCCTCCGTTAACCTGAACTTAACCAAAACTCTGTCATCTGTATCCTTACTTGCACCAAGTCCTTTTCAACCATCTACCCAGTGCTCACAGACCTACACTGACTCCCAGTCCAGCAAAGCCTCGATTGAAAAATTCTCATCCTTGTTTTCAAATCTCTCCCTGGCCTCACCACTCCCCATCACTGGAGCCTTCTCCAGCCCTGCAACCATCCAACAATTCTGGCCTCGCACATTTCCTATTTTAAATCGCTCCACCACTGGCGGCCGTGCCTTCAGTTTCCTCGGCACAATCTGGAATTCCCTCCGTAAACCGCTCCGGCTCTCTAACTCTCTCTTCCTTTAAGATGATCCTTAAATCTTAATATCTCCTTATGTGGCTTCGTGTCAAATTTTGTTTGATTACACTCCTGTGAAGCGCCTAGTGATGTTTTATTATGTTAAAGGTGCTATATAAATTCAAGTTGATGATATGGTTGAATTGGGTAATTCAGTCCATCCTAACTCATCAAATCTACAATCCATCCCCTCTCCATCACAGCATCCAACTGTTTCTTGAATGAGATTCTATGCTCTCGCCTCCACTGACCTACCCAGGTGACAATTCTATGCATTTATCAGTGCTTTTGAAGAACTTCCTGATATCAATCCAAAATGTACTTTTCTGCAGTTGCAACCTGGGTCCTTTGTCTATCTATCATGGTGTAACTTGACAAGGTGTTCCAGAATTACTTTTTCAATGCAATTTTACACTAAATTATTAGTATGAAATGCTTTCAAATTCTGGCTTGCGAGTCGGTTAATCATCTTCCAGTAGCAAGACTATGTTCTGTCTATAATACTTCCACCTTTCAGGCCTCGCTGTCCTTTCGCTATTAAGGGGACTAGACGTCTTGGTTACCTCTCTGGTAATGAGGAGTTTGTCTCAAGCTGGACACCATGCAAGCTATCCTTCCTATCCCCTGCCCCCCACCAACGTGACAGTAGCAACACAAGCCTGCTACTTGCTGTTCCACGGCACATAAAGCGCCACGCCACAATCTACCCCTCACCAAACCATTTAGGAACCAGCCAGAAAAAAAGAGTGGCGTGCAAAGGGGAAGGTTCAGAGTCTAATGCCCACTAATCAACACCTCGTGGATCCTAGGACTGTATGGCTCGGCATGCTTCACAGTTCAGGCAGTCAAGCTGCCAACACTTCATTCCCTCACCATTACACTTCCCCAAAATACTAATAGCAACACCTCCCTGTTAAGTCTCAAATAAAGCAACGTGACTGAGTACTGTAGACTTGAGTAAATGTGACCTTAGTCTCTTTATTCTGACTCCAGAGTGCTGGCACAGCATGGGAGGTCTGCTTATATACAGTACTCCCAAGGGATGCTGGGATCCCTTGGGACTCCAACAGATGCGCCCTCTGGTGGCGGTACAATGCTGGTTACAGGGTGTTGCATACATAACAGCTCCATTTTAAAGAAATAAGATCATTGTAAATCAGGATATATTCCTGTTTTACGGCCAGCCGAAGCACGCGGAGTTTGGAATTACAGAAGAAAAGCCTGAATTCAGAAATAAATACTTGCATTTATATAGAATATTGTCACATTGTCGAAGCATTTCACAGGGTGAATTAATGCAGTGCAGTGGGTGGTCTGTCGGCAAACGTGGCAGCCTTATGGCCCAGTAACAGCAGTGACCAGTAAACCTGTTTCTGGTGGTGTTCAGAAAATGCTGCCTGTTCTTTCCCCCCCCCCCGCTCTCCCCGCGCCGCCTCCGCCCCCCCCCCCCCAAACAGTGCCATGTGGATCTTTAACACCCACCCAAACAGCAAAAAGGACTTCGCTTTTAGCACCTTACCCAGAGAGAGGTACCTCTGACAATGCAGCATCGAAGTGTCGGCCTAGACTGCGAGCTCAGATCCTGGGGTGGCATTTGAACCCACAATCTTCGGAATCCAAGGACTATGAGTGCTACCATCTGACACTAGATTCAAAAAATAGTCAATTTTGTGCATGATAAACATCAGACCTTGGAAAAATAGCATTAGCATCGCTTTCACCCACCTTCCCTCTCCCGACCGCACCCCCCCGCTCCACCCTCAAGGATACATTGCTAGACAGAATTGCAAGATGTTCTTTCCATAGGCACAAACGCTACTGGTAATTATAGTGTTCACGCTTCAAATGTTAATACGTTTCAAATATATGCATACATTTCATTTAATTTCACTTCATTATAGGACTAATGTAAAATGCATAAAGTGTCTAAAAGCAGTGATTTGACACTATATGAATAAATAATGCAAATTGAATCACCATCACAGCCTTGGCCTAATCACCCAATCAAATGCCCGGCCAATTATCTTTGCCTCCCGCAGCCTCCTACCGCTTTAAAAGTTTACATTCAGATAGCAAAGCAGCGAGGTGCCACTGCCAGTGCCCACAGCATCTCGTTTTAATGGAATCATTATCAAATCGACACAGCTCCCAGCCTCTCTAAAGACCTGTTTACACAGAGCCATTTAATTCCGATCTGATGGAAATTAGCTCCTCCGTTTGGATTTAATCTGACTGTGTAAATGGCTGCGTGGGGGCTGTAATAGTACCAGATATTATCACAATATCCCAGCTCCTCTCCTCAAAACATTAATTATAATGACCACCATTATCTTCATCACCACCATCCACCCCACTCGCAGCAAAAATACTTCAAGCTAAACTTTACTTTTCCAGATTTGGGGGGGGGTGGGGGGAGGGGGAGTGAGGGGAGGTTGCAGTTTGGTCAGGCCGCCTGGTGTTACCATCATGTCTAACCGGGTGGGAACAGCCGGCACTACCAGTGCCAGTTTGTGTTACCAGCTGTATTTTCTAACTTTGTCATCACTCTGTCCCTGTACTGTGATTGTGTAGCGAGCCCAATCTCCACGTTGTGTGTGTACAGAAGGAAGCCATTTCAAATTACCAACAAACTGTTTCCTCCGAAGCCTGTGTGCTTCAGGTCCTTCGCTGGACTGGCCGCCCAGAGTTAAAACCTCACGGTGAACAGAGCAGCTCTGTGGACAACGCATCAGCAACATGACCCAGACATCAGATACCTTACAGCAAGATCAGAGAAACCCAAACTGTTTCAATTCAGGGATAATCACAACTGAAATGTAGCATTGGCTTTGGAGGTGCACATCGAGGAGCTCCAGTCCCATGTCATGGTTAATGCTGGTGCTCTGGGATGTCAGATATCGTCTCAATGCAGCAAAGGAGAATGAATGACAATACTTGATGCTGTTGGGTGAGAAAATCAGGCTCAGCACTGATGATCTTCTCAACTGAACTGTCGGTAAAACTATATAGGTTCATGCAGGAGAAATACCACCAACGAAGTCTCACAAGATCCTACAAATCGCCTGGGAGGACAGACACACCAACTTTAACGTCCTCGTCCAGGCCAACATACCAAGCATTGAAGCACTGACCACACTCGATCAGCTCCACTGGGTAGGCCACATAGTTCGCATGCCAGACATCAGACTCCCAAAGCAAGCCCTCTACTCGGAACTGGTCCATGGCAAATGAGCCAAAGGTGGGCAGCGGAAGCGTTACAAGGACACCCTCAAAGCCTCCCTGAAAAAGTGCGACATCACCACTGACACCTGGGAGTCCCTGGCCAAAGAGCGCCCCAAGTGCATCGGGGAGGGCGCCGAGCTCCTCGAGTCTAGTCGCCAGGAGTAAACAGAAATCAAGCACAGGCAGCGGAAGGAGCGTGTGGCAAACCAGACTCCCCACTCATCCTTTTCTTCAACCACTGTCTGTCCCACCTGTGACAGAGACTATGGTTCTCGTATTAGCATGAGTTCTTAGGTGGCTGAACAATCTAAGAGTGGAAGCAAGTCTTCCTCGATTCCGAGGGACTGCCTATGATGATGATGATGATAGGTTCATGTACGTAGAATAATTACTTCGAACTTCGGCACTTCTGTTGCTTGCAGAACTGAACCCCTGAAGTCTGCGTTTTTAGGAAAGAAGGGAAGAAAGGTGGCAAAATAGATATCAGTTTATTATCTAGCAGTTGGCATGGGCATGCCAGTATGGGCGAGGCAGGTGGACGAGGCACCAGGGCGCTGCGTAACAGGCACCACACAGGGAGACTGCAGAAGGAGCCAAGGCACCATGCAAAGGCAGAGGGCATAATGATGTGCACATAAATGCTGTGCACACAGCACACACCGGCCGTGTACCATGCAGGTACGCCCAGTGTGCTGCACTCACTGGCTCCAGTTTTCCAACTTCCGTTTTATAGTATACTTTCAGTAATACAGCAAACTTTAATGTGTTCACGGGCCTGGTGTTAACGGGTTAGCTAACAGATGCATTCACAGCTGGGATCTAGCTGCGTGATCTCAGTTTCCTATCATGTGAAGTTAACACTGCCCTCCTGGGAAGACACAGGCCCATGTTCACCATGGAAGCTGGAATAGTGATCACAATGATTTAAAATAAGCCTAGAGTCCAACAATATTTTCAGTAAAGGATGGAATATTCTATTCTCAACTTATTCAATTTGGAACATGGTTACTGTGGGATAAGAATGAGCATTATTTAATAATGTCAAACTGTTACAGTTGCCCTAATGACTCAGTGGTGAAGCTACCACATCTGAGCCACAGAGATCCATGGCCTGTGCGGAGAAGATTTATCTCTGGCTGATGGCCACAGCATCCCGAGATAGGAATGGGATTAGCCAGGAATGCAGCTCCTGATCGCTATACAGTGACCCCTTTGGATGTGCACGACCACAGTCGCCAGTTGAGCAAGGGTATGAGCTCGGTTGTGATGCCCTGTGAAGTCAGCCAGCCAGCCCATGCCAGCCAAAGTAAGAAAGAAGACTTGCATATATATAGCACCTTTCATGACCACCAGACGTCTCAAAGCACTTTACAGCCAATGAAGTCTGAAGTGTAGTCATAGTTGTAATGTGGAAAACGCGGCAGCCAATTTGCACACAAAAAGCTCCCACACACAACAATGTGATAAATGACCAGAAAATCTGTATTTATTATGTTGATTCAAGGATAAATATTGGCCAGGACACCAGGGATAACTCTCTTGTTCTTCTTCGAAATATTGCCATGGGATTATTTACGTCCACATGAGAGGGCAGACGGGGCCTCGGTTTAATGTCTCACCCGCACATAGTAATAACAGGAGAGATATTGGAGGTTGGCCCTGGAATTTCACCCCAGTAAGGGAATCAACTCTCTGTTTCCCACACCCCCTCCACCTCACCCAGTCTTTAGTTGATTTTTTGTTGTTGAGAGTATTGAAGACATCATGGGGTAGCGGATTCGATAAGAATCACATCACCTGATAGAAGTCTTTAATATTATGAAAGTATTTGATCTGGTAGACTGGAAAAGATGTTTCCACAGAAGACTAAATATCAGATGTATATCAGCTAGAGTATTGTTTCCAATTCTGGGCACTATTAGAAGGATGTCAAGGCCTTGGAGAGGGTGCAGAAGAGATTTACGAGAATGGAAATGAGGCGAGAGAAGCAGAGCAGACATGGTTAAGGAGTGATGTTCAAAATTATGAGGGCTTTTGATAGAGATAGCAAGAAACTGTTACCACTAGCAATAGATAACCAGAGGACACAGATTTCAGATAATTGGTGCAAGAATTAGGAGGGCCATTAGTAGAATATTTTTTAATGCCTGAAAGACTGGTGGAAGTAGATGCAATAGTAACTTTCAAAAGCCAATTGGATGTTTATTTTGGAAAAAAATTGCTCAGCTATGGAAAAAGCAGGGAAGTGGAACAAATTGGATAGCTCTTTCAAAGAGCTGGCACAGGTACATAGAAACATAGAAAATAGGTGCAGGAGTAGGCCATTCGGCCCTTCGAGCCTGCACCGCCATTCAATGAGTTCATGGCTGAACATGCAACTTCAGTACCCCATTCCTGCTTTCTCGCCATACCCCTTGATCCCCATAGTAGTAAGGACTACATCTAACTCCTTTTTGAATATATTTAGTGAATTGGCCTCAACAACTTTCTGTGGTAGAAAATTCCACAGGTTCACCACTCTCTGGGTGAAGAAGTTTCTCCTCATCTCGGTCCTAAATGGCTTACCCCTTATCCTTAGACTGTAACCCCTGGTTCTGGACTTCCCCAACATTGTGAACATTCTTCCTGCATCTAACCTGTCTAAACCCATCAGAATTTTAAACGTTTCTATGAGATCCCCTCTCATTCTTCTGAACTCCAGTAAATACAAGCCCAGTTGATCCAGTCTTTCTTGATATGTCAGTCCCGCCATCCTGGGAATAAGTCTGGTGAACCTTCGCTGCACTCCCTCAATAGCAAGAATGTCCTTCCTCAAGTTAGGAGACCAAAACTGTACACAATACTCCAAGTGTGGTCTTACCAAGGCCCTGTACAACTGTAGTAACACCTCCCTGCCCCTGTACTCAAATCCCCTCGCTATGAAGGCTAACATGCCATTTGCTTTCTTAACCGCCTGCTGTACCATGACAGCCAGGGTCTCGTTGCACCTCCCCTTTTCCTAATCTGTCACCATTCAGATAATAGTCTGTCTCTCTGTTTTTACCACCAAAGTGGATAACCTCACATTTATCCACATTATACTTCATCTGCCACGCATTTGCCCACTCACCTAACCTATCCAAGTCACTCTGCAGCCTCATAGCATCCTCCTCGCAGCTCACACTGCCACCCAACTTAGTGTCATCCGCAAATTTGGAGATACTACATTTAATCTCCTCGTCTAAATCATTAATGTACAATGTAAACAGCTGGGGCCCCAGCACAGAACCCTGCGGTACCCCACTAGTCACTGCCTGCCATTCTGAAAAGTACCCATTTACTCCTACTCTTTGCTTCCTGTCTGACAACCAGTTCTCAATCCATGTCAGCACACTACCCCCAATCCCATGTGCTTTAACTTTGCACATTAATCTCTTGTGTGGAACCTTGTCGAAAGCCTTCTGAAAGTCCAAATATACCACATCAACTGGTTCTCCCTTATCCACTCTACTGGAAACATCCTCAAAAAATTCCATAAGATTTGTCAAGCATGATTTCCCTTTCACAAATCCATGCTGACTTGGACCTATCATGTCACCTCTTTCCAAATGCGCTGCTATGACATCCTTAATAATTGATTCCATCATTTTACCCACGACCGATGTCAGGCTGACCGGTCTATAATTCCCTGTTTTCTCTCTGCTTCCTTTTTTAAAAAAGTGGGGTTACATTGGCTACCCTCCACTCGATAGGAACTGATCCAGAGTCAATGGAATGTTGGAAAATGACTGTCAATGCATCCGCTATTTCCAAGGCCACCTCCTTAAGTACTCTGGGATGCAGTCCATCAGGCCCTGGGGATTTCTTGGCCTTCAATCCCATCAATTTCCCCAACACAATTTCCCGATGAATACGATATATGCAAACATAAAGAATGGCCACTTAAGGTGAGATACTGAAGGACTGGCAGCATGAGTGTAGCCTTATGCCAACACGAGTTAGCACCTTCAAAAGGGGAGAAGAAGGAAACAGCTGTGGATGGCAGAGTAGCCTTTTCCAAAGAGTCAGCCTGACCTGGCACAACACTGCGGAAGCACTAGGACACTGCCAGCTTCCAGATGTTTTTCAGTCGTGTTTGAATGTTTTATTTGTGCATATTTGCAACAAATATTTATGATTTTGCCTAAAACAGTCCCTGCTGGATTATATTTAGGTTTATTTTGCTCTTGAGAAAAAAACATCATCTATGAGAGACAGAGTGAGCAAAGGAAAGTCAATCGTGAAGAAAACTACAGTGCTGGATCTGCCAGGAGTTCCAAGTATAAAACCTGAGACATGCTGTCAACAGGATCAATCTTTTCACACCCAGATTTCTTCATTTCTGACCCTTGAAGGACCTTTTTTTTTTAAAGTTTAGTTTTTAATTTAGCTGCTAACTGATTACATGCAACTACTCAAAGATAGGATACGTGTGTGGGTATGAAAATGATCAAAGATAGGATACGTGTTCGGAAAATAGTCCTTTTTATATCCTATGAAGTGACAACACTACAACATTGGCATATTGAGGAACCATGCAATGAGCCAACCAACAATGGTGTACCCATATATAGGTTGCCTCTGTTAGATCCAAGACAGTCCCATCCTTTGCCATCGAACTACAGTACGCGGATGACACTTGCATCTGCGCACATTCAGAGACTGAACTGCAAGCCATCGTCAACATCTTCACCGAGACGTACGAAAGCACGGGCCTTACATGAAACATCCGTAAGACAAAGGTCCTCCATCAACCAGATCCCGCCACACAGCACTGCCCCCCAGTCATCAAAACCCACGGCATGGCCTTGGACAACGTGGACCACTTGCTATATCTCGGGAGACTATTATCAGCAAAGGCTGACATCAACGACGAGGTCCAACACCGTCTCCAGTGTGCCAGCGCAGCCTTTGGTTACCTGAGGAAGAGAGTGTTCAAAGATCAGCTCCACAAATCTGGCACCAAGCTTATGGTCTACAGGGCAGTAGTGATACCCGCCCGCCTGTATGGCTCAGAGACGTGGACCATATACAGTAGACACCTCAAATCACTGGAGAAATACCACCAACAATGTCTCTGCAAGATCCTGTAAATCCCCTGGGAGGATAGATGCACCAACATCAGTGTTTTCGATCAGTCCAACATCCCCAGCATTGAAGCACTGACCACAGTCGACCAGCTCCGTTGGACGGGCCACATTGTCCGCATGCACGGCACAAGACTCCCAAAGCAAGCATTCTACTCTGAACTCCTACATGGCAAGTGATCCCCAGGTGGGCAGAGGAAACGTTTCAAGGACACCCTTAAAGCTTCCTTGATAAAGTGCAACATCTCCACCGACACCTGGGAGTCCCTGGCCAAAGATTGCCCTAAGTGGAAGAAGAGCATCCGGAAGGACGCTGAGCACCTCTAGTCTCGTCGTCGAGAGCATGCAGAAAGCAAGCACAGGCAGCAGAAGGAGCATGCGGCAAATCAGACTCCCCACCCACCCTTTCCTTCAACGTCCCACCTGCGATAGAGACTAATTCCCGTATTGGACTGCACAGTCACCAGAGAACTCACTTTTAGAGTGGAAGCAAGTCTTCTTCGATTTCGAGGGACTGCCTATGATCATGATGACCCATATGTAGGGGGCACTGCCAAATCAAATTCCAAATACCCATATGCAAGGTGCATTGGCAATCAAAGCCCAAAGTACCTAACCACAGGGGTTATGCCAAGGAAGGCCCAAAAGGACCAGTACATAAGCTGAAAGGACCTATCAACAGAGAGCAAAGCCAAAGAAGGGCTAAGGTACCTATCCATTAGAAGCTATGCAAGGAAATTCCAAGCACCTCTACCTCAAATACATCACAGAGAAAATATAAGGATAAAATCCAGACTCAAACTATCTGTCATAATGCCCACAACTCAGTCACAAAGCCAGATGTGTAGCCCAGAAAGAGTTTTGAAAACAAAAATAAAAACGAACATCTCCTCACAGGATGCAAGTCAGTAGCCACATTGAGGGATATCATCATGTTAAGTGGTTGACCTGTTTTGTATAATTTAACTATTGTTTAATATTATGCACAGCTAGCAACATGGTGACTCAGTGCATGATGTCATCATCATAGGCAGTCCCTCGGAATCGAGGAAGACTTGCTTCCACTCTTAACATGAGTTCTTATGTGGCTGTACAGTCCAATATGAGAACCACAGTCCCTGTCACAGGTGGGACAGATAGTCGTTGAGGGAAAGGGTGGGTGGGACTGGTTTGCCGCACACTCTTTCCGCTGCCTGAGCTTGGTTTCTGCACGCTCTCAGCGATGAGATTCAAGGTGCTCAGTGACCTCCCGGATGTGTTTCCTCCACTTAGGGCGGTCTTTGGCCAGGATCTCCCAGGTGTCAGTGGGGATGTTGCACTTTATCAGGGAGGCTTTGAGGCTTTCACGTAAAGGCATGTTGGATGACCAAACGAGGTCTCGCACAAGATCTACCTCACCGCTGACTTGCCCGTCTCAGCAATGCAACTTTGCAGAGGGTTGCTGAGCAGAGTCCAAGAGGGAAGGAGGAGAATCAGAGGGAGGATCACCCTCTAGGCCACACTCACATGCCCCCTGATGGCAGGTTTCAGAGTTGCACTGGTAAAGGCCTAAGATTAATTTTTTTTTTCAGGCATGGCTTATGGCTGGGGCACTGAGGAAGAATGAGAGAATCTTACAAAAATAAGCTTGCCGAAGTGGGTACAATAATAATCAGCCTGCTTAATCCTGGACATGTAATGAATGGTCAAAAATGATTTGGCCATGGTTAACTTTCCCCATTCAAGACACATTCACCAGGAATGCATAATGCAGTGGCACAAAAATTCTAAAATCTCAATTAAAATTGAATTTAAGCCAAATCTCTAAAGAGGAAACCATGTACTTGTCCTTACACCCATGACAAGCGCAGACTGCTGAAGTTGGAATGCATTAGCTTTTAATGAAGTGAATCGCACAAGCCATCCAGGCAACTCATTTAGTGCAATTGTTCAGAGCCATTACCAGAAGCAATTACAAGGAGCTGCTGCAGTAATTGGAAAAGCTGGCAGGAGCCAGCAGAAATGGCAATAAATAAAAATATTCAGTTTAATAAATTTCAAGCAGGAACAAAAAGAAAAATCAACATAATTAGAACTAAGCTTCGACAGGAAAATACAAGGACGACAGGAAAAAAAATTCTGGGTTGTGCTAAATATAAAAATGATTTTAACCATCTCAGTCCTCCGATGTTCAGTGTACCAGGGACAGCTGGAAAACCGACCAAAGTACGTCTCTGGCTCTGCAATTTGACTTTACCTTCCCTCTTTGGCATTCATGTCAGTCAGGGGATCGATATTGATGAACGATTCAAATTTGTCTGCAGTCAACCTTCTGAACGGAAGTCCCACAGAACATGGATTGGAAAAAACCTAGAAGTTGCCCACTCACCGAACTCCTTCAGGACAGGCTGCAATTTCCAGACCACAAGGCGAGAGGCTTCACTTGATCAGAAAGCACAAGGTCGCAGAGGAAGGTGTCAGAACGGCCCTCATTGTTTTCTTCTGATTAAGAAATCTAGGTGAAGGGAGAGAGCCCATCGTGCAGGACACCACCAAGGTGGAAAACAAACAGATAGAGGCCCAAGATAAATCAAGGAACAGCGGCGAGGGGACATGAAACTTTGGTTTTGAAAGCCCGTAATCTATCCAAGAAAGAGAAGGCTGAGGGAGAGAATGAAATCCACAGTTTTGAAGTCCTGGGAATGAATGAGTTGGAGCTGCAGATAATGAGGTAAGCCTTGATTTCAACATCATGAGGATTCGGGGAGGAAGGAGTGTGCCTAGGACATCACAGTTGGAGCTCGAATATCTCAGGAAGCTGGTTTCCATTCATGTTGTGACGTTGGGATCTCCAAGTGGGAGGATCTCCAGTCCAAATCCTATTGATGAATGCAAGTCAGCTGCTCTGCAGGAACAGGTACTGTTGATCGTATCACACAGAATCAGTGTGCTTTATAAAAATGGTAAAACTGATTTCACTACCACTTCTCACAAGAGTGAGTTAGAATGTCTATGCTCAACACTGGAAATACATTGGCAATTTCCACCATATGATAGAAGAATGCGCTAAAAATAAACGAAGAGAGGAAGGGGCCAAAATTGCTCTCCGTCCCGTTTGGGGCAGATAATTGGAATTAGATGGATAATTACCGCCGGGATCCATGGGGCAGGGAATAGAGGGAAATTGCCCTCTTTTCCGGGAAAAAAATCATCGGGGCGGCAGAGGGGGGAAGCGAGTCGGGAGCGGGGCGGAAGGCGGGCGGTGTCATCAGCGCCGTGCTGAGCACAGTTGGAGCTTGCTTTCCGGCTGCGCGAAGCTGTCGGTGGCATCGAACGGCGGTAATTTACCTCGTGGGGCGGAAAAGGGTCGCCGCGTGCCCAACAGCTGGATAGAGCTCCGGGTGGGGCAGAAACCAGGGGCACATGCCCCCGACCTGGGGGGCAACGCCGCATGGGTCGGACCATCCCCCTGCCGCCGGTCGGAAAAGCCTTACCGCCTGCGGTAAAGGGCCTTAAAGAAGAGGGGCAATTACCCTCCCGCCAAAGTGTTTAACACGTTCTTGCTACACCCAAGAATTCTAACTGCCTGGAGCATTGACTTCTTCATTGCATTAGATGGTCCATCATGAAGCTGGGTCATTAAAGCTAACTACTTGTGACAAGTTCTGGCACTTTCACCAGCTGAAGGTCACTGGACACAGGAGAGATCAGAGAGCTGCTGAAACACACTTTAGAGGCCACAATAGCAACTACCTGAACTTTAATTTCTCCATTAAGAAAAATGCTAGTATTAAGACATTTGCTTAAGGTGCCGTCTCCTCTAGCCCTTCCTACATACAATTTGTACCACACTAATTTCAATCGATTACATGGTGTGGGCAGGGGAGGTGGAGAAAAAGAGGTATCCAGAGTCAGCTTCAAGCACTCCAAGGTCAGGTATAGTATCGCCAGATACACAGGAGCCTCCCTCTGCTCCAACATGACTCAACATCAACCTCAGAGGAGCATCCCCTACTGTGCCAGTGTGACCATATCCCTCCCATTTCCTACACCAACCATCCTGCCCCTTCAGTAAGACTGCCAATGAGTTGTGAATTAGAGACAGTTTTATGCTGTAGGCCCTTGACCACGAGGAATAGGATTGAGCCTAAACACAGAGAAATCTTACAGCTGAGCCAATTTTCATCTCATCCGTCCAGCATGAATTTAAATCCCATGTCCCAGAGGTGAAAGACCAGTGTCTAATCTGTTGCACCACATCGTTTTTCAACCCCCCCCCAGCTTTAAAATGTCATCTCTTGGCCAGAGGTACTGGATCCAGGGAGTCTTGCAAAGGAACAGAAATGGGGAGAAGAAAAAAAGAGAGCGCCCCTCCCCAATTTTAATGTATTGTTATTCCCTCTTGATGTCTGCCCATGTCAAACAGCATTCCCAAGATAAGGTGGCAGTCCAGTGACCTCCTGAACAGTGCGCTAGTTGACTACTGCTGACCGTGCCCTTCACAAGAGCGTCTCACACCTACTCAGTGCTTCCACTCCCGGTAGCACAGCCAGGAGAAGAAATATTCGGCAAGGAGAAAACCAGGTTGTGAATCCACATCCCAGAACAAATCGGGGCCAAAATTGTCCCTTTCTATAAGTGCCATGGGTCAGTAAGGACTCACCGCCTAGTCGCCGCGGAATCACCGACATTTTATTAATTGCTCTCCATTTTTTTTGCCAGCGGTGATGGTCACTGCACCTCCAGTGTAGCTGTCCCGTCGGACACGCGCCGACCCCCTTCTGACTGGCTGCTACTCCCTTTCCGCCCCCTTGTGGAATTGCCCCGCAGAAGCGGATCAGCCGCCGTGTGGTGCCCCGACAGCGTCCCCCTGCAGGAAGCTGTGTGTGCTTGGGCGGCACGTCGCCCCTTAAAGGGGAGGCAGCTCTGCCACAGCTGCCATTTTACTTTAATTGTCGGCCGACTCAGAGGTCGGCCTAGCAGTGGTGTCCACGGGTTCGGCCGGGCCGTCAACAGGCAGCCCGGCATCCCCTTTTGGGTACCAAGCCACTGACCCGTTCAAAACCCTCCTTGGTGGCACACCAGATGCCACTAACGTGGCTGCAGAGTTCACAGCAGCTCTTCTCTTCAGCGCGGCGCTGATGAGTCTGAGTGGCGGCTGACCTGACACAACGACACATCCGCTCTGCAACCGCCCGGAACATCGCACCGACACCAAAAAATAAATAAAGACCTCAATGTTGCTCATAAAAAAAATTAAAATTGGGGCGAGGGCAATTTCAGCCGCATATTTTTTGTAAGAGATCTTCAAACAAAAACTGGGCTCAAGAGGTTTTAATAATCACAATCAAAAAGCAAGTTTGAAGTTCTGAAAGTCAGTTAAAACATTTCAAATAAAAATCTTGCAAGCTTTTCACTGAAGCTTCACGTGACATACTGGAAGATGCGAGGTTGCATTCCCCTGGCTCTATCTAATTAACTCAGTACTTAGAAAAGGACACGTAATGGAGCAAGACTCAATGTTTTCATTTTTACGCAAGATCTTTGTCCCTTGTTCCAACTCACTCAATGTTCATCTAAGCCAACAGCTGAAGACACACAACAGGTGGTCAGAAACCCAATAGCCACCAAGCTAGCAGCCGATAGAAATCTGCATTACTCAACAACATCTGGCTCCCACTCTAGGATCCCATTGGGGTCAGAAAGAGAGAGACATTCAGGGGCTGGGCACAGATGCGAGGCTTAGGTAATCTAAACAAAATTGGGAACCAATGGGCAGGGATCAGACACACACTTCCTCGACTCTCACACCTCGCTGTCTCAGTGTCTCGAGCCAGCGGAAATGAACTGCTTCACATCTGAAACTCGAGACCAGTTCACTGATCCCCCTTTATTTAAAGTTGTGGGTCCGGAAAGTGGAAGAAATTGCTAAAATTGCATTACTCTTTACCCATTTCAATTAACAATATGAAGATATTGCATTTACATAACGGCTGATCACGTTCTCAGGACTTCCCAAAGCACTTTAAAAAAAATTTAAAGAAAATATTCTCTTCTGCTAGCCGAAGGTGCAGACGGCTGCTGTGCTATGGTTCCAAGGGAGTTAACTGCTCTCCAATAACTCATGAGGCAGTGAGCATTGGCAGGCTATTCTATCATGGAGGGCATCACACTTGAGCACAATGTTGTCCTCCCCTCAAGATCCATCTCAAGCAAGTGGGTCACTCGAGAGCAATCAGGAGCAGGGCGCAAAAGTCATATGTGGCACCCAGACTCCTAGCCCAGCTCAGGCCAGAGAAATTTGCACAGGCCAGGGATCAAAGGTAGGTCTTTCTTAGGTGCTCTGGGTGCTTGAGTACCACACCAGGAAGTGTATTTACTCACTAATCCACTAGGAGGATTATCGTTTTTTTTTACTAAATTATATTTTACAGGACGGAAATATCACAAAAAACGGAATATCACTGCATCTTACACACACACACACACGCCATATTGATGATTGAGTGAGGGCAGATTCTCAGGTATATTAAATGGTTAAGACCTTCCACACTGGATCTAGTTACCATCCTTCCCTAATCATAGCAGGAGACAGACTGCATCTGTTGGATACCAAACAACAGTTGACTTCAACACATGTCCCAGCTTACTTTGCAACCCCAACCATTGGAGCCTTTAACATTGAAAAACATCCCAGATGGAAGCATAGAAAAAGAACAGATAACATGCCATGGTGGAAGAATTAGGAGAGGTGGTCAAAACCTTGGCCGAAGAGAGCACAAGAGAGGCAGAGGAGTTTAGGGAAGTAGCTCTAGAGAGATGTGCTAAGGCACCGCAAGACTGCACTGGTGGGGTGCACAAAAGGCCAGAGTTGATTTCAGAAGGCACAAGTTTGGAGGAGATTGCATAGGTGGAGTGGGGTGAAGCCATGGATAGATTTTAAGAAGAGAACGGAGAGCCAGTGCAGATCAACAAGGACAGAGCTGTTGGGTAAGCTAGACAGGCAACAGGCAGCGGAGTTTGTAGAAGGGGCAGAATGGGAGGTTGGCAAACAGGACAACAGAAGATTTATTTTTTTAAAGTTGAGTTTAGAAGTGATTAAAGTCTGGATAATAGTTTGGGCAGCAGTGATGGTGAGGCAGAGCCAGAAGTACATGTGAGCAGTCTTGGTGATGAATTGAATGGAAGGTTTGAAACTCAATTCTGGTTCGAGAGCTTTCAAGACTAAGATCAATAGTTTTCTTTAGGTAAGGATAGCAAAGGATTATGGAGCAAAGGCAGGTAAATGGAGTTGAGGTGCAGATCAACCATGAATGGTGGGGCAGGCATGAGCGGCTGAATGGCCAACTGCTGTTCCTAAGCAGCCATAATGGATTAATCATGAGTGCAATGGCCCAAACACTTAGCTTCTACAGTAATTAATTGTACAGTTGAATACGCGTGAGGTTGAGGCATTTAACTTCAGCTGCACCAATACCAGCTCCCTGATATTGTACATCTATAGTTGACAAAACACCCATTGGGTGAGGTGCTGTGCAAGTTGCCCCTATTTAATTCAAAAGGAACTTGGTTCTGTGAGGTGCAGAGTAGTGGAGGTCTTATTTTCATTTTCCTTATTGGCTGTGCTAATCTGTGAACTCTGCCTCAAACTACCGGAGTCTAGTTCATGTAAATATGTTGTTAATAAACTCCATAAAATAAGCCACTCTCCAAAATTAAAACCATAACATTATGTTCAAACCCTCCCTAGTAACTCTTAAAAAAAATCACAACATATTAACCAAAAGTAATTTATTTTTTGGGTCTCTTCCCCATGTTCAAAGCAGCAGTCCAAGCAGGGAGACTATTCAAGCATGCAGTTGGGATATTAATAATAGAAACCTCTAATTTTAATGAAAATCAGGATTTGATGACTTCATCCAAAAATTATTAAAAATTGATCCAGCCGCTGATTAGTGTCGCAAGTGTGTGTGAGTTTTTCTTGCAGTTTAGCAAGTTTCATTTAAGATTTGAGAGAGAAGTCTGGCTACAAGTCACTGTGTTTCAATGTGAAATGGCTTTTTCAAATAAATTAGCTTTAGTACTACAGCAAATGTCATTTGACCCTTCCCCAGTATATGTTCCAGTGAGTGTATTAAAAAAAAACTGGAGCAAAATGAATTATACGATAAAGATTTCTTCATCTGTGCAGAGTTAGCCGATTCCAGCGTGTTAGGCAATTACAACTGTCCTCAGAGCTCCTGGAGGAAGGAAAGGGGAGGAGAAGGGGAGAGAAGGAGGAAAAGGCGGTGGGGAGGAGGAGATTGGAGGGAGAGAGGAGGTGGGGAGGGGAGGGAGAGAAGGGAGAGGAGGAGGGGAGGAGAGGAGGAGGGGAGTAAAGGGGAATGGAGGAGAAGAATGGAGGAGAATGGAGGGGAGAGAAGGAGGAGGAGGACAGGAGGCAGAGGAGGAGGGAAGAGGAGGAGGAGGAAAGGAAGAGGAGGTGGAGGACTAGAGGAGAGGGAGAGGAGGAGGAGGTGGTGAAGGACAGGAGGAGAGGGAGAAGTGGAGAGGAGGAGGAGTGGCGAGGAGCGGCAGTCGGTGGAGCAGGTATAATTTTTTTTAAAATAGCTTTTTCACTCGATTGCTAGCCAGTGGATTTGTTGGAAAAGGCGTTTGTGGACATCTGGGATAGAGAGGATTGGGCTCGGGTATGATACCTACTACACTTCAATAGCCTGTTAACAAAAATTAAAGTTGTGCATCTGTGAAGATAACAGAGGCCTGTTTGTTATATGAGCATTTCTTGGATATAAAAGTCCACTGACAAAGCTCTGCCCCACATCCTGCTTAGCCAGTCACCTAGCTGCAATGCAACTAAAATGCAAACAAGCCAGAACATGCTACATAAATATCTTAGAGAAGCAATGGTATTTCTCCGCCTCCAGATGAAATGTGGCAGCAGTTATGACTAGATTCAGTAAAATAAGCAACAACCAGATAACTGAAGACCATTTTGTTCACTGGTCAGAAACTTTGCACAACGGGAGTAAACAGGGATTCTATACAGTAGGAGTCCAGGAGATGGGGCTCGGTCCATTGGCATTCTATACAGTGGGAGACGAGATGGGGCTTGGTATATTAGGATTCTATACTGTGGGAGCCGAGATGGGGCTTGGTATATTAGGATTCTATACTATGCGAGTCAGGGGATGGAATTAGGTCGTGGGATTCTATACAGTGGGAGTGAATGCAAAGCAGTTCAGTCCATTGAGATTCCACGCTCATCGGCAGTAATGTGGGGGAGACCAATACTAGGGGCCATAATTATAAGATAGTCACAAATAAATTCAATAGGGAACTTAGGAGAAATTTCTTTACCTGGAAGTATTGATGAATTTAAGGGGAAGCTATATAAACAAGACGGAGAAAGGAATAGAAGGATATTCTGATGGGGTTAGATGAAAAGGCTGGGTGGAGGCTCCTGTTGAGCATTAACTTTATGTAGTAAACTTTACAGAAATTGTAACCAGTTTCCATAAAAATAGATTTCACTAATAAAAACTGATAAAACCTGTGTGAAGGTTCAACCTAAACATATATTTTTTAAATATACAATATACAATCTATCCTGTAAGATTTTCCTCATTCTTAGAATAAAGCATTGTTCACATACCACATCAACAAGTCCAGGTCACAGCGGTATGTGCAGAAGTGGGACTGCAGGATGCTGTGCTATTTTAGTCATAGACAAGAGTGAGGATTTACAAAACAATCAAATGGTGAACCTGTATTACTGAAGGACTTTAAGGAGAAGGCTTATCCTAGGCACAGGATAGAAGTCAGGAGGTAGAAGCTGCCCCATTTACATTGTGGCGCTGGGTGCTGTTCTATTTGTCAGACTATTCCTGGCACCTGGAAAGATATCGGAGACATCGGCATACAGGAAACCAGTAACCAGGACAGCTGCATCGTCAGAAGCAGTGTTAATATACTGCATGGTGGCTGGTGTGCAACGGCCACCACACGTTAAAAAAAATCCACGCCCAGGCATCTTCAAGATAGTTCGGGATCTGGAATTTTAGGTCCTTCATTGAAACACCTGTGAACTTTTTGACGTGGAAGTAAATCATCCTCGATTCGAGGGACTGCCTATGATGATAAATATATTGCTTTCATAGTGCAAAAAGTCCTGGTGAAACCTGCCTCAGTATCTTTGAAGGTAGCCAGTACCATGCCCATTTACCTTGGATCGTCAGAAATAACGCACTAATCTACAAGGGCGTCGGAAAAAAATCTGCTGTATGTCCAACCATGGAAATTCCCATTTAACATAAAACCTTGCTCACTGTAAAACTTTCATTCATCCTTCTTGCACATGCTGTGCCAAAACCAGGGGCACATGTGTGACCACATGCTCTCTCACTGCCAAAATGCAGCTCTCTATCTCTCCATCAAGTACCATTATCTCTACAGGGCCAATTTAAAACAGTCTACTGCTCCCTCCCTGCTCCCAATGCACCCTCTCCCCCGCTCCCAATGCGCCCGCTCCCCCGCTCCCAACGCGCCCTCCCCATATCTCCCAACCCGGAGACACGCCCATCTTTGCTTCACTCTGCCATTAGCTGTGGCACAGCTCTTGATTCTAAAACCATCATGCCTGTGGATACTGAGCGAGGGAAATGCCTTTGTAACCCCTGGGATGAATTAATGTCTATTTGTTGCCTCTGAACTGGTGGCAGGTCACAGGTAAAGAGGAAAACTTTGAAGAAATATACTACTGCTACATAACACGGTAGAAAAGGTAGATTGCTCACCTTCTTCAAATTTAAGCACACACCAAAGGATTCTGGCTCTCTTCCAATTGGCTCCTGGGGAACATGAGCTCAGCATAAAAATAACATCAACATCATTTAGCCAGTGCCAAGACCTGCGGCTGCTCCTTATATAGTCAGACAGTACACCTGCACATTGGTTCATCTTAGTTATAGCAACCATACAGTTGTCCAACTCAACAGGGTATATGAGGATAGATTCTGATACAGGTACAATGCTTTCATTCAAAGGAAGATGTCTTATGAAGAAAGGTAATTTATCTTTCTTCTTCACTCCCTATTCCCTACACAACTTAAGGGCTTATCAAAGTAATGTAACTGAGGAGATGGTGTAACACTAGGTGACAGGACAACTTAGCCAGAGAAATGGGGGACAATTTTAACCTAACTCGCCCGTCGGGATACTGGTGTGATCGCTGATTTTACACTCCCTTCAATTTTACTCTCCACTGGAGTCAAAGAGGAATATTGAGCGATGTATAAAACCAGCATTCCACCCGATCTCGTGAGGACTAAAATTGTTAGGTTAAAATTGTCCGCATTATCTTTGTAGGCACTAGTTCCAAAGACTCATGTTCACTGAACACATCAGGGTTACTCCAGATGGCAGTCCTGAAAATGTTATTGGTTAGGACCTGTGGAGAGATGTGCAGGAAGCAGCTAGATTGTAGTAAAAACCCAACTGGTTCACTATTGTCTTTCAAGGAAAGAAACTTGCCATCCCAACCCAATTAGGTGTCCAAGTGACTCCACTGCTTGCTTGACTCGCAATACCTCAGCATGGTTTTTAACAATCCATTCAGTTGTAAAACAAATCGCTACAAATCTCACCTTCTCTAAACTAAGGAAAAGCAAAAATGTGGCCTTAACAGCATCACCTACATCCCGAGAACAATGAAAAAACAAAGGTGGAATAACCCTTAACCTGCCCTCTGGGCTTTCCGCCTAGGAAAAAGCAAACAATGCAACATTAATCCACTTTGTTTGGTCAGCGATTTACCAGAGTTTTTGCACCATAGGAAACAAACATCTGTTGACACCAGAGAATCTGTTCCACATATTTAGCAGAACACACCAGCGCACTGGAAGCCTCTATACAATGAAATCAATGCTATAGTTTTAACTGAGGGCGTAGCAGCAGAGAGTGATATAGTGTTCCAGATGAAATTACTAAATTGATTCACAGAGACATCTTGGACAAGGCCCAAGGACCACTCCATTGGGATACTGAACAAAATAAAGATGATTCCCAGTGAAAGTCTATAATTTCTGACTCTGTAAAACAAAGGTCACGATGAAAGAAACTTGAATTTGTACATTCACACATAGGCTCAAAGAGGGAAACAGCAACTTATGAACTCCAAATTAAGATCCCAGATGGGATGAAAGGATCGACGTGAACTGACGCCATCAGATGATCCCTTAACCAACACAAAATCAAAGGGTGAGCCAAAGCAAAAATGGCTGCAACATGACTTTAATTGAACAGTTTTAAGCCAACTCAAAACAGATGTCGGAGGCACACTAAAAGTGAGAAACTTTGCACTGAATCAAGGTTTAACCAATTCTGCAGAACACCACAGCACAAACATTTTTTCATATTCGGAAACACAGCGTCAGTTTCCACATGTACGTTGATGACACCCAGCTCTACCTCACTATCACTTCTCTCGACCCTTCCACGGTCTCTAAATTGTCAGACCGCTTGTCCGTCTGGATGAGCAGAAATTTTCTCCAATTGAATATTGGGAAGACTGAAGCCATTGTTTTCGGTGCCCGCCACAAACTCCGTTTGTTGTTGTTGTATTCCTTGATGCCATGCAGAAACTGAATAAAGCACTCATCAATAGAAGTGGGAAACGCTGTTTTGGCAGTCAATGAGTTGGATATTATCTCAGAGGCGGGAAGGAGCGGGTGGGAGGGCAGACTGTTTTGAGGTCTGAAAACATGTAAGAATGGGGTTCCTTCAGGCTCTGCCAAATTTACAGACAGGACCTGACTAGCATTTATTGTCTCTGTTTCCCGGATGCAGCCAACCAGATTGAGCGTCTGGCTGGCTGTTGGGCAAGTAGGTGCTCAGCATCAGGTCGCAGCCTGGGAGAGGAGAGGATGGAGGGACCGGAGGCCTCGGGGGAAATCGGAAAGGTGAGTGGTGGCGAAGATCGGAAGGGTTGTTGCCAGGGGGGAGATCGGAAGGGGTTGGTTGTCAGGGGGGAGATCGGAAGGGTTGGTTGTCAGGGGGGAGGATCGGAAGGGTCAGTGGTGGAGGAGATCGGAGGCCTGGGCAGTGGGTGGGGGAGAAGAGGAAGAGATCGGAGGCCTCGTGGGGGTGATTGAAAAAGGTCGAGGGAGATCGGAAGGGTTGGGGAAAGGTGTCCAGTAGTGGGGGTGGGTAAAGCAGGTAAACCGGATTCAGCAGCTAAGTGGAAAGGCACTTACCGCCTGGATCTAGCAGTCCTTGCTTCCCTTTAGCCGACGGGTTTCCCGAGGCCTGGGAAACCCGGCTGGACAGTGTTAAAATGACGGTTAATTCAGAGACACACAGACTCATTCTAATGTTTAAACGATTAATCCGCCTCCTGTGAGCAGGATGTTGCCCAGCCTCATTTAAAACGAAGCGAGCTGGTTTCATAATTTTTACAAGCCGCCTGACTCAAACCTACCTGTTTTGGGGGGTTAAAATTCTCCGAATAGCCATGGAATGCCTCTGGATTCAGATGAAGTGTCTGTCCTATCAGCTGGGAAGGGCGATTTCTCCAGTGGTGTAACAGAAGAGTGTCCCTCACCCGTTCTGTGCAAAGATTCCCAATTGCCCATAGGTACAGGTGAGACTGGCCTCTTCTAGGCTGATGTAGCCCGTGTGCTGAAACAAAAATTCAGGTGGTGAAGTCTGGAGGGGAAAATCGGCCCACCTCCAAGTTACTCAATATTTGATGGATCACCTACAGGTGGATGTGCCTCTAGTGACGATGAATGGTGAAGCAACCAGGGGCCGCTGCTGTTTCATTGTCTATCCCTTCCAGGTGCTGAGCTGGGAGTTCTGCTCTCTAGCTTACTTTTCTAACCAGATTGCATCCAGCCAGAGAGGCCACAAGCAGGTCCTCCCTGTTCATTTACACATCATCATCATAGGCAGTCCCTCGAAATCGAGGAAGACTTGCTTCCACTCTAAAAGTGAGTTCTTAGGTGACTGAACAGTCCAATACGTGAATTACAGTCTGCGTCACAGGTGGGACAGACAGTCATTGAAGGAAAGGGTATGTGGGAAGACTGGTTTGCTGCACGCTCCTCCCGCTGCCTGCGCTTGGTTTCTGCATACTCTCGGCGACAAAACTCTAGGTGATCAGCGCCCTCCCGGATGCTCTTCCTCCACTTAGGGTGGTCTTTGGCCAGGGACTCCCAGGTGTCGTTGGGGGTGTTGCATTTTATCAAGGAGGCTTTGAGGGTGTCCTTGAAACATTTCCTCTGCCCACCCGGGGCTCACTTGCCGTGTAGGGCTTCCAAGTAGAGCGCTTGCTTTGGGAGTCTTGTGTCAGGCATGCGAACAATGTGGACCGCCCAACGGAGCTGGTGGAGTGTGGTCAATGCTCCGATGCTGGGGATGTTGGCCTGATCGAGGATGCTAACGTTGGAGTAGTAAAGCACCTAGCACACTGCTTTTTTCCCCAGAATATGCGGCTGGAAATATTCTGTGGTTACTTTCACTGCTCCAAGTTCAAGAGAATGGATATGTCAGATTAATTGGGCCACCCATTCCAATGTAGGTAAGACCTTCCCAATCCCACCAGGCATGCATCCATTATTACTGATGGCTGTGGGTTGGTTGATGTAGAGGATCCCCTTTCAGGACATGATTCCTCTGGTGCCACCAGATGAGGTCATGAGCCAAGCCTGGTCAAACTTCACCTGATGGAACAGGGCATCCATCAGGCCAATTTGAATACAATTTGTGCAAAAACAGCTCCTTTCTCAATAGTACAATTAAGTCCCTGAACTGATCTACTGGCAACAGATCCTACTGGGATGTTCAAAAAAATGTTACTGACTTCTAAACATGACTTCTTCAGGTTAAACAAGTAGTCCAGTCCTTTCACTCCCCACAGGACCTTGATACAATAAAAATAATCGGGATACAAGGTCAGCACTGGATATCACTACAGCATTTGATTAATCTCTGCTGAAATCAGGAAAATAATAAAGGCCTCACCATACAGGACCTATTGTTAAAGGATAAATAGATAGAACTGGCAAGGCAAGTTACTATGCCCAACAATGTGAGGGACTTGAATTACTGGTAGGTATAATCTTAACCAGGAGCTGATTCAGCAACAGTCATTGGAGCATTAGTGGAGTGGCCTCATCAACTCTACCAAGCTAGCTCACGGAGGACAATCAAAAGGAACAAGGATATTCCATGCAGAAACAGAACAAAACACAACAGAAAGGATGTTAGTTGATCACTGTGCATTTGAAACCCTTTGCAGGCTACAGTGCAGTGGGGGTTTCACTCATCCCGTGTGAGGTTCAATTTCACATCAATGTGAGTAAGTAGGGAAAGCATGGCCTGGGGAAGTCAGGGCTTCACGTACACGGAGCCAGAATCATGTTTGTGTCGCCCTTCCTGGCCCCCATGCAAGCTGATGTTAACAATTCCCTCTCCTCAAGTACTGTCCCCCTCACTATCCAATCTGCCATCATCACTCAAAAAAACCACCATTAACCCCTCTTTGTTCTTGTAAACCACCGCCCCATCTCCAACCTCCCTTTCCTCTCCAGAGTCCTTGAGTATGTTGTTGCCTCTTAAGCCAACGCCCATCTTTCCCGCAATTCCATGTTTGAATTCCTCCAATCAGTTTTCCAGCCCTGCCACAGTACTGAAATGGCCCATATTTAAGTCACAAATGACATTCTATGTGACTGTGACCCATGATAAACTATTCCTCCTGGTCTTTCTCGACCTATGCGCTCGCTCACCCATCACTCCTCTGCTCGCTGACCTACATTGGCTCCCGGTTAAGCAACGCCTCGATTTCAAAATTCCCATCTTTGTTTACAAATTCCTCCATGGCCTCATCCCTCCCTATCTCTGCAATCTCCTTCAGCCTCACAAGCACCACGCCCCCCCCACCCCCCCAAACCCCACGATATCTACGCTCCTCAAATTCTGCCCTCTCGAGCAGCCCGGATTATAATCGCTCAACCATGACTTCAGCTGCCTAGGCCCTAAACTCTGGAACTCCCTTCCTAAACCTCTCCGCCACTCTACCTCTCTTTCCTCCTGTAAGATTCTCCTTAAAACCTACCTATTTGACCAAGCTTTTGGTCATCTGTCATAATTTCTTCTTATGTGGCTTGTTGTCAAATATTTGTCTTATAACACTCCTGTGAAGCGCCTTGGGACGTTTTACTATGTTAATGGCACTATATAAATACAAGTTGTTGTTGTATGTGCAGCCTTCAACACAGTTCACCATGCCATTCTCTTCCGATGTCTCTCCTCTGTCATCCAGCTGGGTAGAACTGGCCTTGCCTAGTTCCAATCTTATCGATCGAATCGTAGCCAGAGAATCACCTGCAATTACTTCTCTTCCCACTGCTGTACCATTACCTCTGGACTCTCTAAGATTCTATCCTTGGCCCCCTTCTATTTTTTATCTACATGCTGCCCCTTGGCGACATCATCCGAAAATGCAACATCAAGTTCCACATGTACGCTGACGACACTCAGCTCTCTCACCATCACCTCTCTTGACTCCTCCACTGTCTCTAATTTGTCACACTGCTCATCCGACATTCAGTATTGGATGAGCAGAAATTTTCTCCAACAAGATATGGAGAAGACAGAAGCCATTGTCTTTGGGCCCCACCACAAACTCTGTTCCCGAGCCACCGACTCCATTCCTCTTCCTGGCAACAGTCTGAAGCTGAGCCAGACTGTTCGCAACTTAATGACATGAGATTCCGATCACATATCTGCGCCATCACCAAGACCGCCTATTTCCACCTCCATAACATCACCTGACTCCGCCCCTGCCTCAACTCATTTGCTGCTGAAACCTTCATTCATGCTTTGGTTACCGCTAGACTTGACTATTCCAATGCACTCATGGCCGGCCTCCCATTTTCCACCCTAGATAAACTTGAGCTCATCCAAAACTCTGCTGCCCATATCTTAACTCGCACCAAGTCTCATTCAGCCATCACCTCTATGCTCGATGACCTATATTGGCTCCCGGTCCGACAATGCCTCAATTTTAAAATTCTCATCCTTGTTTTCAAATTTGTCCATGACCTCACCCCTCGCTATCTTAGTAACTTGCTCCAGACCTACATCCCTCTGATATATCTGCACTTCTCCAATTCTGGCATCTTATGCATCCCCGATTTTAATCGTTCCACGTTAGCGGCAGTGCCTTCAACTCCCTTGGCCTTAATCTCTGGAATTCCCTCCCTAAACCTCACCGCCTCAATACCTCTCTCCTTCCTTAAGATGCTGCTTAAAACCTACCTCTTTGAACAAGCTTTTGGTCATTTGTCCCAATATCTCCTTCTGTGGCTTGGTGTCAAAATCTTTTTATAGATAACACTCATGCTAAGTGCTGTGGAACATTTTGCTACATTATAGACGCTAAATAAATGCAAGTTGTTGCTGTTGTGAAAGAGGCCATTGTACATCTTACAGTGCAATATAAATGTGCTGTATTTCCTTCTATTTGTCTCTCTCCTTTCCTCCCATCCACCTCTCCCCAATTTCTCTTCACATCTTAATTTCTCTCCTCCCCCGTCACAGCCTGCCTGGTTTTAGGATCTCAAGGTGCTGGCTATATTACTGGTGTGGGTGCATGATCCCAGTGCGTACGTGCATACCGACACATATTTAAACACATCAGTCCCCATTACCCCACAAGTGGGGGACTCATGATAGCCCTTCCATTGTCAGATTAGTTGCAACTGATCTGTAACAGAAATCCAAATAGCTGCACAGACATTTGAAAAGCAATTGAGATGAAATACTTACAAGTAAATGGAGGAGATGGCAAGTCCTCTATGGTATAGCTACGTAGAGTTGAACATTTTTACACCAAGGCTTAGCAACCTGTTCTCTGTGCATAATGGCATGTCCCACTTTTCCAGCAAGAAATAAACAGTGCTGCACTGGGAATTCTCAGCATAGTTTATCCAGGTGTGACAAGCGACTGCTTTAGAGCTGAAAATAAATGTGTCCTCGACGATCTTGGGCTTTACTTTCCTCCTTTTAATAGTAAAAATAGGTTAGATTGCCTTTTACCATTGATTTTAAGAACCTGCAATCAAAATAATAAGGGACGCATGTGATTTCACCGGTCGATTTTGTGCAAACACTATTATTTTCACTCATTCTTGGAGCATTGCTGGCAAGGCTGCTATTTATTTTTTATTTGTCCATTCCAAGTTGCCCTGAGAAGGTAATGATGAGCTTTCTTCTTCACCTACTGCAGGCTGTGAGATGAAAGTGCTCTCACAATGCTGTTAGGTAGGGAGTTCTAGGAATTTGATCAGTGACAATGAAGGAACAGCGATATATATCCAAGTCAGGATGGTGTGTGACGGTGTATCCATGCACCTGCTGTCCTTGTCCTTCCAAAAGGTGAAAATGGTGGGTTTGGGAAATGCTGTCGAAGAAGCCTTGGCAACTTGCTGCAGTGCATCCTGTTGGGACTCGTGGATGAGGCCCTGACCAAGCGGATTGCTTTGTCCTAGATGGGGTTGAGCTTCTCATCGCTGCATCCATCCAGATAAGTGGAGAGTATTCCTTCACATTGCTGACTTGTGCCATGTAAGGTGGTGGAGCGGCTTTGGGGAGTTAAGAGGTGAGCCACGCAGCTTCCACTCCAAAAGTGAATTTTCGGGTGACTGTACAGTCCAATACGGGAATTACAGTCTCTGTCACAGGTGGGTCAGACAGTGGTTGGAGAAAAGGGTGCGTGGGGAGTCTGGTTTTTCGGACGCTCCTGCACTTGTTTTCTGCATGCTCTCGGCGACGGACTCGAGGTGCTCAGCACCTACAAAATACGCCACGCACCACAAAATACCTAGCCTCTGACCTGATCGAGTAGCCACAAGATTAGTGGCTGGTCCAATTGAGTTTCTGGTCGATGATTTGGCGATGGTAATGCCATTGAATATCAAAGGGAGGTGGTTCTGCTCTCTCTTGTTGGATTGTCTGAAACATGTCTGGTGTGAATGTTTCATTAGTAGGAACAAGAGAGAACAGTTCAAAAATGCACTCCTGTAACAATGATCTATTAACTCTTTTCAAGCAGCTATCAAGCCATTTCATCGGTTTAAACAATGCAAAGCTCTGGAATCCAGCGATGAAGATCTCAAAACATTTGAGAAATTGCTTGGTGTTAAATTTATACAGTCCATTTCACTGAACAGAAATCAAAGGTCCTTATCGACTGTGAATTGTTTGATATAGGATGGCAGCCTTGCTCCTATGCATCCATCCATTTTATTTTAGACACAACGGAGAAGGGACAGATGTTAGTCGGTATGCAGATATCTCTATAGAACATTTAGGCTTATAGGGCAAAGCAGTTCAATACACTCCCTTTAATCCATCTTTTGGATGAGACGTTAAACCGAAGCCATATCTGCCCTCTCAGGTAGATGTAAAAGATCCCACGCCACTATTTCGAAGAGCAGGGGAGTTCTCCCTCGATGTCTTGGCTAATAGTTAGCCTTCAACTAAAACAGATTATCTGGCTATTATTGCATCGCTGCTTGTAGGGTTTTGCTGTGCACACATTGGCTACCGTGTTTCTTACATTACAACAGTGACTACACTTCAAAGTATTTTTTGGCTCTAAAACGCTTTGGGATGTCATGAAGTCATAAAACATGCAATATAAATGCAAGTTTTTCTTTTTCCACTTACACATATATAAGCTCCATTGTTCGTGGAAGTTGAACAAATAATGAAATTGCATCCTTCATCCTACAGAGCTCCTTCCCAATATGGCTCCGGTGTCCTTTCTGCACAACGATGTTTTGCAATTCAGTTGTAAAAGTTTTTCACGGTGCCTGTGTCCAGTTGTTCCAGTTCTTCAATGTCTGTGCTCTCAGTTGTAACAATTCTTCACATTGTCTGTGCCCTCAAGTCTGTAGCTTTACCCTCTAGGCCAAGAACCAAGACACCGAGAGTCACGATAAGCAAGCCAGCCAGTTATACTGCTGGCTCCTGCATCACTCTTTGGCACGGAGAAATCTTCATTCTTGCGTGTGTGAGCAGAGCGCTGCTCAGGTGGCATCCAAATGCCAGTTACATCTTAATCTAGTGGATGTGAAGCTGAAGCCAAATGGCAACTGCTCCCTTGAAGAAGTCTCACTCAAATGCTTTTTGGGTGACATCACGCCTAAACCAGAGTGGAAACCGCTTCACAGTAAGGCAGATCGCACTATGGCCTATCCGAGAGAGCGAGAGAGAGAGATTATATTCAAAGAGAGTGAGAGAGATCACTTGACTCTAGGCAGCACAGTCCACTCCTCTTAATTTGAAATTACTTAATTCTAGTTATGTTACTTCAAATTCTTTTCCAAGCAAAATTGCTTCCTGTGCAGTTCTATTTAAATTGCTGGATAATTCATTTCTTAAAGCAAAAGCACAGCTCAGCATTAACAGCAGACTGCACCTTAAAGCAAAGTTAATTATCCTCCAATGCATGATGGTTAGACCGTCTGATTTTCAGCTCAAGTAATCGAGTGGAATCAGCTGCAAGCAAATACAAGCTTCTTGTATTAAAAATGGAACAATGTTTGTAATCAAAAACATTTGTGCTTCAATCAGTTTTAATCAGTAAAGCAATTTTAGAAGGGTGGAGTAAAATTTTCTATTAAAAGTCTGTCATACAGCATGCACTTCTTGAAAGTGCTGCACTTGTTTCCTATAATATTTTTCCTATTCAGTCATTGTACAGGTGGCCCTGATAATAGTGCTTTGTGCGGCACATTGCATAATTATGGAACATATACTCCCGCTCAAGTATGAGCAATAATACAGGTGATATACTCATTTTATAAATAGATACAATAGCCATGACAACATGCAAGGCTAAAAGGGACGAGCATAAAAGACTTGCACTTATAAAGCACTTTTTCTGTCTCGTTGGACACCCATTGCTTATAGCTTTTCATCATTTAGAAAGTACTCTGTTCTATCCTTTTTAGGTCCAAAGTGGATAGCCTCACACTTACCTATACTGACATCTATTTCACACAGTTTTGTCCATTCACTTAATCTATTAATATCTCTTTGTAATGTTGTGCTTCCATCGACACTGCTTACAATGCTGCCTATCATTGGGTCATCAGCAAACTTGGATATGTGGCTCTCTATCCTGTCATTTAAGTCGCTAATAAATAGTGATTGGTTGAGGCCCCGACACCACTAGTCACATTCTGCCAATTAGAATACCTTCCCATTATTCCTTCTCTGTCTCCTGTCGCTCAGCCAACGTCCTAACCAGGTCAATAATTTGCCCTTAATTCCATGAGTTTCAACTTTAGCTAACCGTCTCTTATAAGTGACTGTATCGAATGCCTTCCCATAACAAACTTGGATCGTTTAGTGTTTTGGACACTCAAACTTCATATAGACAATCATCACTGTCAATGTTGCAGACTGGATGATACAATGGTTTGATAGTCACCTTTCAGTTCTGGGACCTGAGTGAAAGTTCTCTTTTACCCACTGGCTATAAGGATTTTACCTCAAATGAGACTGGTAGTTTCAACTGATTTCTCAACACAAGACCGCAATAGTTTGCCTCTAACTGGCAATCTTGACACAGGATTGTTGGTGTAGGAAGTGAAAAAACACTATATGGGTGCAGTAGGAGGTGCTCCTCTGAGGCTGGAGCACAAGAAATTGAGTTTTATTCAACATCTACCCATTCTGTATCCGGCCTGCGAATGCTTACAGCTGGCACTGAGTGCATGAAATAGGAAAGTGGTCCTTTTCCCAACACCAACACCTTCCAGTTAGAAGAGCACCATGCATCCCGAGATGGTTTGCTTTGAGTGAATAGGAATAGTTTATTGCTTCTAGATTAGATGCAGGATTTCCACTTCAAGTCTCTGTCACATCAGGAGACAGGTCTGCTCATATTAGACATTTTCAAAGTAAATGAGGCTACCAAGCAGGCTTATTCACAGAGTCACTTACAGCAACAAGCAGCAACCGCAACTTATTGAAGTCAGTCTAAATAACACAGCAGCTCTGAACCAAGCCCACTAGTTGAGTTTGCTCATCTTTCTCTGCATATGTTTCATAAAATTTTACAGCACAGAAACAAGCCATTCGGTACAACATGTCTATGCTGGTGTTTATACTCCACACGAGCCTCCTCCCACCTTACTTCCACTCAACCCATCATCATATTCTTCTATCCCCTCGGCCCTCATGTACGTATCTAACTTCCCCAAAAGCATCAACGCTAATCACCTCAACCACTCTCTCTCTCTTAGGCAGTCCCTCGTATTGAGGATGACTTGCTTCCACACCAAAAAGGGATGAGTTTGGTTATGTATTTATGCTTGGGGTCACCAGACACCAGGGGGTGCCGCTGTCGGAGGTCATCGGGCTGTACGCGCGCGTGCGCGGTCACTGGTATATAAGCGCGGGTACCATGTCACGCTGGTTACTTTGGGCGCAAATAAAGTTGGATCAGGTTTACACCGGAGGCAGTTTACAGTAACAAGTTTTTTGAGTCATTACATTCATTACAAGTTCATAGGTGTTTCATTGAAGGACCTAATATTCCAGGTCCCGAACTACATATTGAAGGGTGGAAGATGCCTGTGCATGGTTTTATTTTAGCGTGTGGTGGCCGTTGCACCCCAGCCACCACACGGGCTTGACAGAGCTAGGTCTCATTCCAGTGGCAAGGATTAAACCAAGACGACTGGAGACCAGCTCTGCTGCACGGACCTAGTGCGCACACATATCGCAGTGTGGGCTGGCCCGTGCTGCCCATGGGCCCTCGCCTCTTCTGGCTCCCGAACTCACGTCTCTCCTGGGTGCTTGTGAGTTCTACATTCTCACCACTCTGAGTAAAGAATGAGTATATGAAATACAAAGGAAGAGTGCTCTCCAACCTCAAATTATCTCAGCTCTTTCCTCTATTTGCATGTCCCTCATCAAATCATCCTTCTGTCTCAAAGTAGAATTGTGAAAAAACTTACATAGCTATCTGGTTGCTGTTAACAAATGTTCCAAGCTATTTTCAACTTCACAATAAAAGAATCATCTCCAAAGGTGAGTAACCACCCCCCAATCCCTTCTGGTTGGTGGTGTTCTTGGAATCATGCAGGGATCTTACCTATAATGCTGCATTTTTCCTTAGTTATATCAAAACCATAACAATTGTGATGTCAAGGTAGCTGATGCTTATACCCATAAAACCCTTTGAAATACAACCTTGCCTTTGAGAAGTCAACCTGAGACAAAGGCACTTTAATCAAACAGCAATCTCCACAACATATAGACAAGGTAGGTCGTTGGGCATCTGTGTTGCCCGACAAATGTCACGTCTGCTAGTACACTGCTGATCAGATTACGTCATTGCTTGTGCTAGTGACATGTGTTAATTATTTCTAGTACTTGTGTGTGCTTGGTGATTGTTTTTCTAGCCACTCACATCTGTTCATAATCAACAGTATTGGCTAGATTGGCTTCATTCTGTTACGCTTATTGCAGAGCCAAGTGAATAGAAGCCAATTTCCAGCATGCAGTTGCAGAAGCCATTTGGGGGGTGGTATCATTCTTAAAAGAGCTATTTTTAAGCGGTCAAACACAGTAGAAAGGAATCTCATGAGCTGTGGACAAAATATCTCACTTTTGTCACAGTGCCATCATCTCCACATGATGATTTCTCAGAATTCTTGGCAATCACCTTATTGTACCACATTTTTTTAAATATTCATCCCGGGATGTGGACATCGTTGGCATGGCCAGCATTTATTGCCCATCCCTAATTGCCCTTGAGAAGGTGGTGGTGAGCCACCTTCTGCAACCGCTGCAGTTTGTGAGGCGAAGGTACTACACTGTTAGGGAGGGAGTTCCAGGACTTTGACCGAGCGACAATATATTTCCAAGTCTGGATGGTGAGTAACTTGGAGGTGATGATGTTCCCATGCGCCTGCTGCCCTTGTCCTTCTAGGTGGTAGAGGTCGTGGGTTTGGGAGGTGCTGCCGAAGACGCCTTGGCGAGTTGCTGCAGTGCATCTTGTAGATGGTACACACAGCAGTCACGGTGCGCCGGTGATGGAGGGAGTGAATGTTGAAAGTGGTGAATGGGGTACCAATCAAGCGGGCTGCTTTGTCCTGGTTGGTGTCGAGTTTCTTGAGTGTTGTTGGAGCTGCATTCATCCAGGCAAGTAGAGAGTATTCCTTCACTCTCTTGATTTGTGCCTTGTTGATGGTGGAAAGGCTTTGGGGAATCAGGAGGTGAGACACTAACCACAGAATACCCAACCTCTGACCTGCTCATGTAGCCACAATATTTACGTGGCTGGTCCACTTAAGTTTCTGGTTAATGGTGACCTCCAGAATGTTGATAGTGGAGGATTCGGCGATGATAATGCCGTTGAATATCAAGCAGAGGTGGTTAGACTCTCGCTTGTTGGGGATGGTCATTACTTGGCAGTTATGTGGCACAAATGTAACTTGCCACTTATCAGCCCAAGCCTGAATGTCATCCAGGTCTTGCTGCACGTGAGCATGGACTGCTTCATTTTCTGAGGAGTTGTGAATGGAACTGAACACTGTGCAATCATCAGCGAACATCCCCATTTCTGACTTTATGATGGAGGGAAGGTCATAGATGAAGCAGCTGAAGATGGTTGGGCCGAGGACATTGCCTTGAGGAACTCCTGCAGCGATGTCCTGGGCTGGGATGATTGGCCTCCAACCACCTTTCTTTGTACTAGGTATGACTCCATGTTTATCACTGGAACTTACAACACATGGAATTGTATCTATAGTACAGTACACATAACATAGTATTTACTGTGAACTTTTTCCATTATGTTCACATGAATAATAGAAACTATCTATGTAAACTTGTGCACCACCTCTGGCAGAAGTATGAAATAACAGCGTGACAAGTTTCCATAATAAATATGGGCATAATCATTTATTCTGCAAATATAAAAATAAAGACAAAATATACGGCTTTAAAATGGGGCATTATCTCCGCGCACCCAGGTCCAATTATACCTTCCCCTCTAACCCCACTGCGCTTGAGGACAAGGACGTCGGGCAAACCATGGGTGGTGAACATGGCCCAGAGGCTTTCAATGATGGCAGTGGACATACATGATGACATTATTGTACATTCAATCCATTTAGAGTAAGCATCCACTGCTACTAGAAACATCTTTCCAAGGGGCCAGCAAAATCTACGTGGACCCTTGTCTACGGTTTGAAGGGCCATAACCACAGACTCAGTGGGGCCTTCCTTGGTGCATTGCTCAACTGTGAGCAAGTGTTGCATTGGTGTACGCATGACTCTAATTCCGAGTCAATGACGGGCCACCAAACGTGTGACGTCGCGGTAGCCTTCATCATGACTATGCCTAGGTGGGTGCTGTGAAGGTCGCGTATAAACGTTTCCCTGCCTTTTTTTGGCAAAATTACACAATTCCCCCATAGGATGCAGTCCGAATGGATGGACATTTCATCCTTGCATCGGTGGAACGGCTTAACTTCGTCTTGCATTTCCCCTGAGACCGCCGACCAACTCCCATTGAAGACACAGCTTTTTACCAGTGATAACACCGGGTCCTGGCTAGTCCAGGTCCTCATCTGGCAAGCCGTGATGGGTGACCCTTCGCTCTCAAAAGCATCCATTAAAAGGAGCAAGTCTGAGGGTTGCGCTATTTCCACCCCGGTGGTGGGCAATGGCAGCCAACTGAGGGCATCCGCAGAGTTCTCAGTGCCTGGTCTGTGGCGGATTACATAATCATACTCAGATAACGTTACTGCCCATCTTTGGATGCAGGACGAAGCATTGGTGTTAATACCTTTGCTTTCTGAGAACAACGAAATGAGCGGCTTGTGGTCGGTTTCGAGCTCAAATAGGTATTGGTGCATTTTCTTAATCCCGTATACGTATGCTAATGCTTCTTTCTCAACCATACTGCAGGCTCTTTCAGCATTAGATAAGCATCTGGATGAATATGCAACCAGTTGCAGTTTGCTTGTCCCATTGGCTTGCTGTAACACACAACCGACCCGTACGAAGATGCATCACAAGCTAGTACTAAACGTTTACTCGGGTCATACAACACAAGTAACTTGTTGGATCATAGCAGGTTTCTGGCCTTGTTTTAAAGGCTGTCTCTTGAGCTTTACGCCAAACCCAGTCGTCAGCCTTGCATAGCAATAAATGCAATGGTTCCAGCAAAGTGCTCAACCCCAGTAGAAAGTTACCAAAATAGTTGAGGAGTCCCAAGAACGAACGCAGTTTCATCACGTTCTGTGGTCTGGGTGCTTTCTTGACGGCCTCCGTCTTGCAGTCCGTGGGTCTGATGCCGTCCGCCGCAATCTTTCTCCCCAGAAATTCGACCTCTGGCACCGGGAAAAAACACTTGAAGCATTTCAACCCGAGTCCCACTCTGTCCAGTCGATTGAGAATCTCTTCCAGGTTGTGCAAGTGTCCAGTGGTGTTGCGGCCAGTGATCAAGATGTCGTCTTGGTACACCATGGAGCGCGGAACCGATTCCAGCAGACTCTCCATGTTCCTCTGGAAGATGGCCGCTGCCGAGCGAATCTCAAAGTGGCATCTGTGGTATGTGAACAGTCCTTTGTGTGTGTTGATGCACGTCAATTTTTTTGAAGGTTCAGCCAGCTCCTGTGTCATGTAAGCAGAGGTTAGATCCAGCTTGGTGAATGACTTCCACCTCTGCTAGCGTTGCAAACAGGTCATCCGCTTTGGATAGAGGGGACTGGTCCTGTACCTTGTAGTTCCCGCAGATTCTGACCGTCCCATTGCTCTTCAACACCAGAACAATTGGACTAGCCCACTCATTGAACTCGACTGACGAGATGATCCCCTCTCGTTGAAGTCTGTCCAGCTTGATCTCGACTTTCTCTCGCATCATGTATGGAACTGCTCGGGCCTTGTGATGAACGGGTCATGCATCAGCGACTAGATGGATCTGCACTTTGGCGCCGGTGAAGTTGCCGATGCCTGGCTCAAATAACGACGGGAATTTGTTCAGCATTTGGGCGCATGAGGAGTCATCCTCAGAAGACAGTGCTTTGATGTCGTCCTAGTTTCATCGGATCTTTTCTAGCCAGCTTCTGCCAATCAGCGTTGGGACATCGCTTGGTACAATCCATAGTGGTAAATCATGCACAGCTCCATCGTACGATACCTTCACTGCCGCATTGCCAATGACTGGTATGAGCTCTTTGGTGTAAGTGCGCAGCTTGGTGTGGATCAGATTTAGTTTTGGCCTTTTGTGCCTTGTTGCCCCATAGTTTCTCAAAAGCCTTCTGGCTCATAATTGACTGACTCGCCCAGTGTCCAATTCCATGGAAACTCGAATGCCGTTTAATTTGGCTTTCGACATTATCGGAGGGCTTTTGGTGGTGAAGGTGTGTACCCCATACACTTACTCTTCAGCCTCGGCTTGAGTTGCCTCTCTTACTTGTTCAGCGTGATCCGCGCCAGATCGGACATCTTCTGCCAACTCTACCACGTGGTGAGGTGCCCCATTGTTCCACAGCCCTTGCACGCGTAGTGCTTAAATCGACATTGATGGGCTCGATGATTACCCCCGGAGCGCCAACATGGCGCTAATGGATTCGCATTCACGCCCCACGGCGGACTCGGAGTCATCCTAGGTCTGGCCTCTGCGGGCGTGTAAGCCCTGCCATGTACAGTTCTGCCTGCTGAAGGCTTTATTTTATGCACAGTACTTGCTGGTGAGTTCCGATGCTGCAATGATATCTGTTTAGTGTTATCGTTCGTGGACATAAAACCCTGGGCTTTCGTGATGGCCTTGCTCAGATCTAGGGATTCGGCAGACAGCAGTTTGCGAAGAATGACCTCGTGGCCGATTCCAAACATGAAAAAGTCCCGCAACACTTCCCCCAAAAATCCAGCAAATACGCACAGTCCTGCAAGGCGCCTTAGGTCAGCGACATATCTCGTCACGTCTTGGCCCTCGGAGCGGTGGTGCGTATAAAAGCAATACCTGGCCATCAAGATGCTCTCCTTCGGCTTGAGGTGTTCCCTAACCACCGTGCACAACTTTTCATACGTCTTGTCCGTTGGTTTCGTCGGTGCTTGCAGATTTTTGATGAGGCAATATATCATGGACCCTCAAGCGGTGAGGTGAATCGCCCTGCAATTGATCGCGGTTTCTGCATTTTCCAGCTCATTGGCCACGAAATACTGGTCAAGACGCTCAACGAAGGCTTCCCAATCATCACCCTCAACAAATCTCTCAAGAATACCAATGGCAGCCATAACTGCGTGATAATTCGTGATCTGTTACTGTTGCCAATTGTTATGTTTAGAATAACTCCATATCTTAAGCTCAAACTGTTGTGACCTTGGTCTCTTTATTGTAACTCCAGAGTGAGGAGGCAGTATGGTAGGCTACCTTTTATACCTGCTTGCCCAAGGTGTGCAGGTGACATTTGGGTCTCCCAAAGATGCGTCCCCTGGTGGCAAGTCTTACATATTGATAATGTTTACATACATACACTTATGTTGATTAATCTAATGCTAGGATGGGCTTTACTGTTTACAAGTGGTGTTCAAAATATTAAAATATGAATATTTGCAGAAAGATTGTGGCCAAATCAACAGCATGAGGGGCAGTGCCAGGAGCAACATCTTGATCAAAAACATAATTCTTTGTCAATGCATATTACAGGAATTGAGAATATGGTTTCAATTGGGGAGGAATCTTAATTAATTCTCATCTTGTTTACACTTCAGTGGTCAAGAAAAAGAGAGAAAGAAAGAGGGAGAAAATACTTACCCGCTATGAACAGTTATAAGTGAAAACCAGTCAATCTCTTCTTGAGAGTGCCTCTCAGGATTATGCTAACACCCTATAGCATGTGTGCTAACACCCTGCACCATGGAGCAATGGGATGTCCGTCTGCGCCTACCCTTCTCTACACAGTGAACTTTCAATCGTGCCACTGCCTGCAAAAGCCAAGTGGATGCCAGGCATTATTCCACAGGAAGATGGGGAAACAAACATAACTGATAGTCTTAATAAACCCTTTTTGTTTTGTCTTTGGATAAGGTTGTGGCCTTGTTTCCCAGTAGCAATCTTTGGTCAGACCATCATCATCATCATCATAGGCAGACCTCGAAATCGAGGAAGACTTGCTTCCACTCCTAAAGTGAGTTCTTTGGTGGCTGAACAGTCCAATACGAGAGCCACAGACCCTGTCATATGTGGGACAAATATTCATCGGGAAAGGGGGGGGTGGCACTGATTTACCACAAGCTCCTTCTGCTGCCTGCGCCTGATCTCTTCACGCTCGCAGTGTTGAGAGTCGAAGAGCTCAATGCCCTCGGATGCACTTTCTCCACCTAGGGCTGTCTTCGGCCAGTGTCTCCCAGGTGTCAGTGGTGATGTCGCACTTCACCAGGGAGGCTTTGAGGATGTCCTAGTAACGTTTCCGCTGCCCACTTTGGCTCATTTGCCATGAAGGAGCTCCGCATATAGCAGTTATTTAGGGAGTCTTTTGTCTGGCATGCGAGCTAAGTGGCCTGCCCAGCGAAGCTGATCGAGTGTGGTTAGTGCTTCAATGATGGGGATGTTAGCCTGGGCGAGGACACTGATGTTGGTGCGTCTGTCCTCCCAGGGGATTTGCAGGATCTTGCGGATACATCGTTGGTGATATATCTGCAGCGACTTGATGTGTCTTCTGTAAGTCGTCCGTGCCTCTGACCCCTATAGGAGGGCAGGAATTACTACAGCCCTGTAGACCATGAGCTTGGTGGTAGGTTTGAGGGCTTGGTCTTTGACTACTCTTTTCCTCAGGCGGCCGAAGACAGCACTGGCGCACTAGAGACAATGTTAAATCTCCGCATCAAGGTCTGCCTTTGTTGACAAGAGGCTCCCGAGGCATGGGAAGTGGTCCATGTTGTCGAGAGCCACACCGTGAATCTTGATGACTGGGGGGCAGTGCTGTGCGGCGAGGACAGCTTGGTGGAGGACCTTTGTCTTATGGATGTTAAGCGTAAGGCCCATGCTTTCATATGCCTCAGTGAATACATTGACTATATCCTGGAGTTCAGCCTCAGAATGTGTACAGATGCAGGCGTCATCCACATACTGCAGTTCAACGACAGAGGTTTGGGTGATCTTGGACCTGGCCTGGAGGCGGCGTAGGTTAAACAACTTCCCACTGGTTCTGTAGTTTAGTTCCACTCTGGCGGGAAGCTTGTTGACAGTGAGGTGGGAGCATGGCAGCGAGGAAGATTGAAAACAGCCTCGTTTGACCCCGGTTCGGACATGTAATGGATCCGCTGGTAAGAATCACAGCCTGCATATCGTCATGGAGCAGGCGAAGGATGTTGACAAACTTTTGGGGGCACCCAAAACGGAGGAGGACGCTCCATAGGCCCTCACGGTCGACAGTGTCAAAGGCCTTTGTAAGGTCGAAAAAGGCCATGTAAAGCGCTGGTGCTGCTCCCTGCATTTTTTATGCAGTTGTCAGGCCAGACGACAAAAGGAGAAGGAACAAGGCCAAACCCCAGGTCTGTTGGTAGCCCACACCATTAATGGAGATGGAGACAAGCAACTCTATAGAGGGCCACAGGCAAAGGGGAGGTGGGTGGTAGGTGGCCTTGAGGCCATATTATGAGCATCACTGCCCTAAATACTTGTGCTTGTCTTTGACGATCCATTGCTGTAATATAAAGGAGGGATCGGCCAATCTAACTGTCTGCCTCAAGCAATTTCTAAATTCATGGCTTTTCTAACAATGTTATAAAATAGGCTGCGTTAAAACAGCTTCATTATATGAAAAATGTTTTAAAACATTGTGAGGCAGTATGCATACGTGTATGCTGCACTAACCTCTTTTTTTAAAAACGATTTGCTTGGTTAGATTTAGCATAGTTCAGATGCACAGTAAACTCGGTTTCAATTTCAGAACACCTTCTATTGCACCAACGTGACAATTCCATTTCCCACACCAGGCATCTGTGTGGCCATGGTAACCATGTCATGCCAATTTGTATTGAACTATAGGCAGCTTTTTGCTGTAGTCACACCCACTGGGAACAAGGCCCAGACTGCATCAGATTTCTTTCACAGCACAGATTCAAGCTCATGCCCCAGAGACAAAAGTGCTGCACGTCAATGCAACACATTACTCAGGCCCTTACATGTATATAAAAAAAAGTTTTGATATTCCAGTCACAGGCAAGTACAAGAGAAAATGCCACATACCACTTGGTGGACATCAGAGTGGTGAAACGGAGGAGGGAAATACAAGAATGAATTACCCCAGACCTCCAAATGTCCCAGTGATAGCACGCCATTTTCGGGTCCGAGATTGGACTGCTAGCATTCTCTCTCAGACAGAGATAGAGTCACTGGAAGTGGAAGTGGATCCAAATGCCACCAGTTGTGGAAAGGACAAACAGGTTGAACCTGCTCCCATTTGTTTTCTGGATTATTCTTCAGCATGCAATGTAATTTATCCATATGATCCCTGCTGCACCACAGTCTATTTAATTGAAATAATTTGTCAGCATACACACAATCTAATCCTTTCATTATTTTATAGATCTCAATCGAATGGCCTGAGTCTATACTTGTCTAAAGTGTAGAGACCACTCGTTAAGCCTATCTGGCTAGCTAAGGTGTTTTAAACTGGAAATGATTCTTGTGGACCTCTTCTGACCCTTTTTCAAAGCCGTAATATTACCTACCATGTGAGGGGAACCAAAACCGGACACTATTCTAACTGAGGTCTAACCAATTACAAAATGGTATGTTTCATTTGCTAATGGATAGTCCTGTGAATGCAGTCCAAGACTCTATTTGCTTTCACTATAAATTTGTGGCCTTGGATTGTGAACCTTTGGAGAGTTATAAACCATGATTCTAAGATCTTTTTCTTCTACCACAGGCTTCAGTTCTGTTCATTTCTACGTGTTGGTGTGCTTGGCATTAGTCATGCCCACACTGCACTTCTTGAATATAATGACATTTCCAAATAGCAAGCCCATTCCCCAACATATCAAGATCTGCTTGCAGTTGCTTTGTTTCCTTCACAGTCCTAACACCTACACAAATCTTCGTATCATCTGCCAAGTTGTGGATCATTCCCCAACATCTTCATCTAGGTCATTAATTTAGATAGTAAAGGACCTCACACCATGTGGGACAACACTAGTATCCAGTCTCTAAGTAGAACCACAGCCATTAATAACAGCTTTCTGTGAATGGGCATGCAGCCAATTCTTTGCCCACTGTAGCCGCATCCTACTAATTCCACAAGATTAACCATGCATCTCTCAATGTATGCATATGCTTCAGAAAAGTATCTGATGACCTGAGAACTGTCATTAAGGCCGTAATGACCACAAACAAGTATGATTCACAAACAAAAAAAATGCTGCTTGGGCAACGAGTCAGAGAAAGAGACAGGAGCACACAGGGCAATGCAGTGCAGGACAAAACACAAACTAGTTTTTAAACAGGATAGAGAAGGACACAGATGATATAAATAGCTGTACCCACACTTCGAACAATCACTTGTTTCTAGTTGTTACCTGTCTTTTGGTCAAGCTCATCCAATTTATTATAATTGATCTTACAATTAAGCTACTAAAAAAACAGAGATTGGATAATGCACTGGATTAGGTACTGGCCTTCAAGACATGGCCTAAATCAGTCCAGACTGATGAGATGAAAATGTTGTCTATTGAGGATCGAGTACCAGAGGACACAGATTTAAGGTGATTGACAAAAAAAAAAGTGACATGAGGAAAAACTCTTTTAAATAGCGAGTGGTTAGGATCTGGAATGCTCTGCCTGAAAGGGTGGTGGAGGCAGACTCAATCATAGCTTTCAAAATGAAATTGGATAAGTACCCGAAGGAAACATTTTTTCAGGCCTACAAGGAAAGGGCAGCGGAGTGGGACGAGATGAAGTGCACTCGCCAGGCCGAATAGCCTCTTTCTATGCTGTAACTATTCTATGATTGTAAGTGGCCTAATGTTATGTCCAGATCCTGACGGGCCCACACCAATAAACTGCTCTTCTTTGGCACTATTTGACAATCCCATCTGGAGAGACTACAGAATGTCTGGCATGGGAAAGGAAAAATAGTCACACTCACTCAGATCATTCCCCCATCCAACACCACACATCAACCCCTGAGAGATGGCAGCAGTCAGCCCGCTCCAAGGCTTCTGCTAATCACCCCATGTACCCTAGGCACCAGTGGAATGGGCAACGCTGAACGTCACTTCCTTCTGTCCATGGAGAGCAACCGGTACGTAGACATATCCTGCACATGCATCAGCAGCCCAAACCTCATTTATATTTTACATTTGAACACTCTACCAAGGGTCCCTCAATGACTCAGTGAGTAAATCCAGTGAATAGCTGAGGCATACACACCAGGAAGGCCCCAGAACAGCTGTAGAGGCACTTCAATTGGCTTCAGTGTCCTTGGGCTAGGGAGGAGAGAGAAAAGGAAAATAAATCGGCCAGGGTGCCCACTCGTGATCATTATCCAATGACCCTGCTGGCATGTGCTTTATTGTGTGCATTAGGTGAGGACTGGCTTGGACTATGCTTTGTAGCTCCCCACAATTGAACAAATCTGCAAACACATGAATAATGGCTATTTGAGTGGGACAACGAAGAGCAACTGGCCTAGTACCAGACCCACCTCCAGGAGAGATGGATGGGGGAGATATTTGGTAGAAAAATATATTTGAAAAATCTACACTGATATCTCACTTAAGGTTTAACAAGTCATCTTATTTTCTCCGAACACTATCCAACAACAATCACTCTCATTCCAATTATTGTAGGAACAGAAATCTTGCATTTACAACACACAAGAGAAGCCATCAAACTTTGAGCCACACACAGTATTGCAGGCCAAGTGATAAAGGTACCTCATGACTGATAAGAGCCCCAAACGCTTCATTTTCTGAACCTGAAAATAACTAAATTACAGCTCTATATCTCCCCTTGATCCATGCACTGCAGGAAGTCAACAAGAATAAAGAATAGAAAAATATTTTAAAAAGCAACAGCCACCCTGCTTAATCCCTACACTGACAGTCGATAGAAAGAGATTTCAGTTAAATGCCTCTGGGACAGCACTGACCTTTATTTGGGTTTCAACTGCAATCTTCATTTTCGCTTTGTATTCAGGCAGACTGAAAGACATTCCAGCAGCAAGCCACCCAGGAAACTAACCAATATTCACATAAAAACTGCAAGAGCCGTGCCTCCAGAATGTTTTTTTTTGGGGGGGGGGGGGGGGGGGGGCAAGTGGGGAATTCATTAGCAGAATGAGGAATAACCAACATACACTTCTCTCTTACACCCCTCCATCCCCAGTCAAATTTGTAATGAAATGCTTGTCCACTGCCTCGTGATGGACTTAGAGAATTAACTAAAAGGAGTCACTACCCCGACAGTGTGATGGAGTTGGATTATCAATGGAGATCAGCTCAATTTATCTCCAAGTACCGAGGGACTGCTCCACTGTCTCAGGTGCCTTCTTCCAGATGAGACATTAAACCGAGGCTGCTGTCTCATGTGAACGTAAAAGTCCCTGGCATTATTCGAAAAGGAGCAGGGGAGTTCTCCTCGGTGTCCTGGCCAATATCCGAGTTACTGCAGCCCAGGTCTAATAACCAATTCCCAGCAAGGTAAATTGCTTATTGGTGAATGTAGAGGATGTGCACCATATCTCCTCTCAATCCAAACAATGGAAAACATCGCACTGTTCGACACACAAGCTAAACTATTTATTTACAAAACTGATACATTAAAACAAAAAGGCACAGGCAAAACACTTAACAGCACACATATACGAGAGAACTGAAATCAGTCTACACAGTTCCTTTGGGAATCAGCCGAGTCTCCTCATTCCTTGGTATACCATACACAAGCTTGAAGTGTTTCTTTCAGAGCGAGTTGTTAGACATAGCATGTGTGAATCTCAAACAAAATACTCTGAACTGAAGACTAGTAACCAAGATTGGGATATTTATCCTATGGAATATCTTTGATATAAAGCTATTCTAAAAGTCATGAAGCAACCAAGATGTTAACAGTCGATTAGGCACTTTACAACCTTCTGGTCGCAACAGTGAGTTCGACAATTTCAGATCATAATCACTGCTCCCATTTTTTTCCGGACAGCAGATGCTGGTAATGGTTCTGCTGTTACCATTCACACCTCCTCTACACCTATCATTTCTTTCTTTACCTGTCCCATTACCACCCCTTTTTGCCTTGCACCATCATCCCTTTTGCCATTTAATCCCTCCTGCCCTCCACCCAGTCACAGACCTTCGCCTTTGTTCTTCCACTCCCCTACCCCACCACTGTCCCTGCCTCTACACTTGTTTAAAAACTGTTACATCTCTAACTTGTTCCAGTTCTGACAATAGGTCATCGAGCTGAAACGTTAACTCTCTTTCACACTCCACAGATGTTGCCTTTCCTGCTGAGTATTTCCAGCGGTTTCTCTCTATTTCAGATTGCCAGTATCTGCAGTATAGGTTTGGCAGACAATGGGCTGAAGGCCTGCAACAATCATTCTCCTTCCGTATTCCCATCAGACTGTTCTCACATTTCATCATGACCAGAAAACAAAATCGCTTTCTGACCAATACTACATCGATTAACACTTTAAACATGTTGCCCCACGTTGCTGTGGATGCTTAGTTGTTGATACATTCAAGACTGAGACTGAGGCACAGAATGTAACCCACAGATCGCAAGGTGAATGTAGTGTTTCCTAAACAGAGTGGGAAGTTGAGAATTTGATGAGATTTTAAATTCGGCACAGTGGGGGAAAGAGGAACTCCTTTTAGTTAAATTAATTAGTTTAAAATAAACCAAATGAATCTATGACATAAAACTTGAATGAATTAAATATATAAAATGAGGTTAGGTGGAGATGGCAGTGCAGAAGGTGTGCTGCATCGACAGCATGTGGGAGTTTGTGCAGAGCAGCCTGAGGCTAGACATCTGCGTAAGTGACTGCAACTCAAGGAACTCCAGCTCAGAGCTGTAGAGCTGGAGTTCGAGATGCAAACATTGCTAAGCATCAGGGAGGATGAGAGTTACTTGTACATTTTGACCCAGGAGGCAGTCACATCCTTTAGGTTAGGTAGTGGTTTAGATTTGGTGGTCAGGGACAGGAGGATGTGACTGCGACTCAAGCAGGTAAGGGGACCACAGTGGTGGAGGAGCCTCAGCCTTTGCCATTGGCCAACAGGTACGAGGTACTTGCTACCAGTGTGGAAGAAAACAAATACTGCATGTAGGATCGGTAAATTGATCAGTGGTACAGATCATCATTCAAGTGGGGGTAGGGAAAAGGAATGTGGTAGTGGTAGGGGATAGTACAGTTAGGGGGATAGATACTGTGCTCTGCAGCCATGACCGGATGTCCAGAAGGTTATGTTGCCTGCCTGGTGTCCTTCAGGCTGGAGAAGAACTTGGAGGAGGGGGAGGATCCAGTTGTTGTGTTTCATGTAGAAACCAACGACATAGGTAAAACTAGGAATAATGTTCTGATGAGTGTGTTCTGAGGAATTAGACTACAAATTAAAAAGAACCACCTCAATAGTTAATAAACTCTGGATTATATATACCTGAGTCACGTGCAAATTGGGATAGGGACAAACAGATTAGAGGTTTCAATGCATGGCTGACGGAGTGATGTGGAAGGCAGAGATTTCAATTCATGGGGCACTGGCAACAGAAAGGGAGAGATGTTCCACTTAAACCGGGCTGGGACCAGTATCCTGGTGAATCGAATAATTAGGGTGGTAGATAGGACTTTAAACCAATAAGGAGGAGAGATTGTTCAGATAAGGGTAAATTTATAAGTCTGGAGAAAAATCAAGGCTTTGGAGCTGATAGAGAATTCAAACAGGCTGCATTCAGACAGGCTGTGAAAATTCACAGGCCCTAAGTCAAAGCTGCTACGTGCAACTCAGCATGTTGCATTAAGTCATCAATCAACTTGACATTTTAGGACCCGAGGGTAGCGAGCCAATTAAAAATCAACAGACTATCAATTGAGCCAATAAGGTCAAAGAAGGCGAGTTCATTTCTGTAAATTGAACCAGGTATAAGTAGAGCCATTTTGGCCATGTGGTCTCAGAAGGACAAAGGCCTGGCTTAAAGCCAAGAGCTTGTTGCTGCTGCCAGAATAAAATTACATTAAAACTACAACCGGAGTTTGTATTTCATTGGAAATTAAGAGATCTAACAGGAGCAGAGTAGCGATTTGGGTAAAATCAAGCAGATTGTGTCAGGAAGGGACAGAGGGCGAGAAATTCCCTAGCCTGAAGTTATTTGATAAATAACGTCATTTTAGTGAATAAAGAAGAATAAAAATTGCGCCATTTTTTAAGGGGGTAAATTTGGCTACAAAATACACCTGTCGTTAATAAACAGTGTTGCACGACGCGGAATTTCAGAAGATATACGATAAGGTGCCACACAAGAGGTTCTTACACAAGATTAAGGTTCATGGGATTGGGAGTAATATATTAGCATGGATTGAGGATTGGTTAATGGACTGAAAACAGAGTTGGAATAAACGGGTCATTTTCAGGATGGCATGTTGCAACTATTGGGGTGCTGCAAGGATCAGTACTTAGGCCTCAACTATTTACAATCTACATCAATGATTTAGATGAGGGGAACGAGTGTAATATATACAAGTTCGCCGACAATACAAAGCTAGGTAGGAAAGTATTGTGTGAAGATACGTAAAGAGGCTGCAAAGGGATATAGACCGATTAAGTGATTGGCCACGAAAGTGACAAATGGAGTATAATGTCAGGAAGTGTGAAATTATCCACTTTGGTAGGAAGAATGGAAAAGCAGAACATTTTTTAAACAGATGAGAGTTTAGTTCTTAGAGGGCTTGACAGGGTAGATGCTGAGAGGCTGTTTCCCTTGGCTGGAGAGTCTAGAACTAGGGAGCATGATCTCAAGATAAGGGGACAGACCATTTAGAACTGAACTGAGGAGAAATTTCTTCACTCAGAGAGTTGTGAATCTTGGGAATTCTCTACCCCAGATGGCTATGGATGCTCAGTCGGTGAGTATATTCAAGACTGAGAAAAGAAAGAAAGATTTGCATTTATCTAGTGCCTTTCATGACCACCAGACATCTCAAAGCGCTTTACAGCCAATGAAGTACTTTTTGGGGTGTAGTCACTGTTGTAATGTGGGAAACGTGGCAGCCAATTTGCACACAGCAAGTTCCCACACACAGCAATGTGACAATGACCAGCTAATCTGTTTTTTGTTAAAGCTAGATTTAGAATCGATAGATTTTTAGTCACTAAGGGAATCAAGAGATATGGGGATCGGGCAGGAAATTGGAGTTGATGTAGATGATCAGCCATGATCTGATTGAATGGCGGAGCCTTCTCCTGTGCTCCTATTTCTTATGTTCCTATATTAACGGATTCCAGCTCAAAAGGAATCTCTTGTTGCTCAAACCCTACCTTCTGTTTTACATCCAGGGAGAAGAGCAGCCTCCAATTTAAATCCTAATAAGTCATGCAAGTTTATCAGTGTAATTGCAATATAATGCAATTAAAAAATATATAAATGCCCCTCCAGAGTGCTTCAACTGTGTCCATTACTTTACTTCTCGCCCCACTGGACTCAGTAATCTCTCCAAGTCTCTCCTCTGCACAATGAGGACAACATTCACAGTTTAAACAACTGTTTTCCAGGATCTAGGTGGTGCAGTGTTAGTTTGCTCTAGCACTTCAGTACGAATATTTTCCATTTGCTGACCAAGTGTTCTCCATATGAGCCTGGGTCCACAATACCATCTGGATAGAAATTAATCCAAGAAGCTCAGAATTCTTTAAAGACACATTGGCCCCGATATTTATGGGGAGGCAGAAACGGTCCGAGAACCTGGCATGGTAGAGGACGCAAAGGTTCTGCCAAATTTAATGGATGGACCTCATTTAAAAAAAAAATTCCTCCGTTTCCTGCCTAACATCCGGCCAAACTGACAGTCTGGCCGGCTGCTGGGTGGGAGAACCAGCAGTAGGAAGCTTGGGGGAGGGGGGAGATGACCAAGATTGGGTCTTGGAGAGAGAGGCCATCGGGGCTTGTGGAGGTGGTGGTTGGGGGGGGGGGGGGGGGGGGAGGGGTAGGGAGGGTGGGGAGGGTGGACAGGCCGTGTTCAACAGAGGAGGCAGAAGGCTTTCTTTGAGGGGCTATGGGAAGCAATGCTGCTCCAACTGGTATGCACCTTGTGGAGCCGGCAGCCCCTGGCACTCTTTCACTGCCAGGTTTCCCGACCCCTGGGAAACTTGTGCGGCATCTGTAAAATTTAAATCCCAATTCCACTGTGGGAGCCCAGTTTAAATAATTTAATGAAGTGCCATGCGCTTCACAGTGGGACACTCTGACTCCCTCAAAAACGGCAATGGCAGTGTACGCAACGCGTTGGGATCACGTTCACCGTAATTTCATTTTTAATCTCCCCAACTCCCTCCACCCACAACCCTTTCCCACCCGTCGTGGGGGGAGGGGGGGGGGGGGGTAATATCGAGGCTATTCAGTCTGTTTCTGCTGTAGTGCCAATTGCCAATCCCATTGTTGCACAACAAAGAATGTTCAAGGACTGGTACCACAATAGGGAGACAAGCACCGTACTTTTAGTCCACATTCCAAAGCAGGATACTCACTTCACCCACCTCAAAAGCATGAAAGGCTGAGTGGGATTCAATCCCAGGATATTCTAGCCCTGTGTTTGCTCAATTGACTGAGCCACCCACAAGGAAAACTGGAAACAAAACAAACTGATTGGCATTTTCACCCAGACAGGATAAGGGACAGCTGGAGTGGGAAATGAAAATGTCACAGTGATATAAAGTATTCATCTGAAGCTTGGTCTTCCACACAGTACCTGACCCGAGAGTGTTCAATGAAGGCACTGGATATTAAGTGTTTCATTATTCAGTACCATCATCCCTCAACTTGAGAAACTCAAAATGTTAAATTAGATGACACGGTTAATCACATTGATTTGCATCGATTTGATTTTTTTTTTTAAAGTAACAATAATAAGACTCACCGAAAGAAAGAAGTTGCATTCATATAGTCCTTCAAACGTCCTGAGGACATCCCAAAGTGCTATACAGCCAGTGAAGTATATTTTGAAGTGTAGTCACTGTTGTAATGCAAAAAAACGCATCACAGCAAGCTCCCACAAACAACAATGAAATAGATGATCAGACAATCTGTTCTAGTGATGTTGGTTAAGGGAAAACAGGGAGAACTCCCTTGCACTTATTCAAATAGTGCTATGGAAACTTTTGCTTACACCCGAACAGGCAGATGGGGACTCGGTTTAATATCTCAGCTGAAAGAAGGCACCTCCGACAGTGCAGCACTCCCTCAGTACTCAATGAAGTGTCGGTCTAAATTATATGCTCAATGAACCCGACCCCTCCCCTCCCCCTCCCCCTCCCAATCTTCTGACTCAGAGGCAAGGGTGCTACCAATGAGCCAAAGTTGACATTCATCTTTTTGGGGACATTTCATCTTTATAATTATAATATATTTTATAATATATTTTATTTATATAGCGCCTTTAACGTAGTAAAAGGTGCTTTACAACAGTCTTACAAGACAAAACAAATAAATGTGACACCGAGTCACAGAAGAAGAAATTAAGGCAGATGACCAAAAGTTTGTTTAAAGAGGTAGGTTTTAAGGAGCATCTTAAAGGAGGTGGAGAGTCAGAGAGCTTTAGGGAGGGAGTTCTAGAGCTTAAGGCCCAAACAGCTGAAGGCACGGCCACCGATGGTTGAGCAGTTATAATGAGGGATGTTCAAGAGGCCAAACTTTGAGGAGCGCAGACATCTTGTGGGGTTGTGAGGCTGAAAAAGATTACGAGATAGGGAGGGGCAAGGCCATGGAGTGACTTGTAAAAACAAGGATGAAAATTTTGAAATCGAGGCGTTGTTTAACTGGGAGCCAATGAAGGTCAGAAAACACAGGGGTGATGGGTGATCATGACTTGGTGCGAGTTTGTACACGCATAAGAGTGTGGCTAGTACACATCCTGAACTGGACTGGTCAAATCAAATTTTGTTCTTACTAACCTGTTCTTAAATTTTCATTAAAAAAAGGTAATAAACCGGAGCAAACTTCAAAATGCATCTTATATCTGCTTAAGCTGCCTGACCTGCTGAGATTTCCAGCATTTTCTGCTTTTATTCCAGATTCTAGCAGTATTTTGCTTTTGTGCCACTGTTCTCAACTGTTCAGCACATTTACAGGAACAGCAATGTGAACTTTATTTTTTTTAAACTAAGAATTCAATTTACTTATTTTAGATCAATTTTCCTCCGCTTTATTCAGTTCCCAATTCCAATCTTTTTCCTATGTTCCTATGTCCCTCCCCCACCCAAAGGGTGCAGGCACAGATCGGGTCCTTGGCCTTCGACAAGGCCACTCTGCAACCATTCACCAAGAGAAGTACAGGAGCTCCTTGACACAAATGTACACTGACTCCAACAAGCAAGTGCCTTGTCCGCCACAAAAATACAAGGGCCAAAGACAGGGAAAGGTCATTTGACCCATTCAAGCTCATTCTTTGTATCCTAACCCAGCTGCATTTTGAAGGTCCCTTTTTTGTCTCCGTTACTGCGCTTGGCAGTTTGCTCCAAACAGTCTTTCAGTAAAGACATTCTTCATAATATCAATTTCAAACCATTTCTCATTCATTTATATTTATGTTCCCTGATTTTTCTTTAGTGGCTTAATTTGAAATAACATTCCTCCTCTTCTCACTTCCACCTGAAAGCCTGTCTGAGGTCGGGAACTGGATGTGCCGGGAATTTTGGCTGTAAACCAACATCCTACTATCCTGCAGCTTAGTGCACTACCCGACCTCAGCACTCCTGCTCCTACCCCCAGCAACTCCCACTCCGGCTTTGTCTACAATACCCAGGAAATGCCGCGGTCTCCTGATATTTATCTTTCAAGGACAGAATCCACGGCAAAAGAACGCCAACTGCACATTCGGTTCATTTCCGGCTGCTGGACCGTCCCCGAAGGCTGTGGGGACCCCACACACACATGGTTGACCTGTCATTCGCCTGTAGCCAGATATAATGTCAGCAGTCGGCACTTATACAGCTGCCCTGGATCTCCTGCCGTCCCAGGGAAAAATAGATGGGTCAAAGCATCTCAGTTGACAACAGTGCCATCCCAATTACCTTACAGTTCTACCAATGAAGTGAGGGCTCCAATCGCCTGCAGTGCTCAAGTCCTTACTTTGGTGAGCCATACCCACAGCAACACTTCAACCGCAGATTAATGGCCCCTACTCTCGCCCAGCCACACGCTTATCTAATTGCTTGTATTTTCACGTCTTCATGTCACGTTATTTAAAAAAGGCAGACAGAAAGCAGGAAACTATAGATCAGTTAGCCTAACATCTGTCATTGGGAAAATGCTGCAGTCCATTATTAAGGAAGCAGTCGCAGGACATTTGGAAAAGCATAATTCAATCAAGCAGAGTCAGCATGGCTTTATGAAAGGGAAATCATGTTTGACAAATTTGCTGGAGTTCTTTGAGGATGTAACGAGCAGGGTGGATAAGGGGGAAACCAGTGGATGTGTTGTATTTGGATTTCCAGAAGGCATTTGATAAGGTGCCACATAAAAGGTTACTGCACAAGATAAAAGTTCACGCGATTGGGGATAATATATTAGCATGGATAGAGGATTGGCTAACTAACAGGAAACAAGAGTCGGGATAAATGGGTCATTTTCCAGTTGCCAAACAGTAACTAGTGGGGTGCCGCAGGGATCGGTGCTGGGTCCTCAACTATTTACAATCTATATTAATGACTTGGATGTAGGGACGAGTGTAATGTAGCCAAGTTTACTGATTACAAAGATGGGTGGGAAAGCAAATTGTGAGGACACAAAAAATATGCAAAGGGATATTGACAGACTAAGTGAGTGAGCAAAAATTTGGCAGATGGAGTATAATGTGGGAAAATATGAGGTTATTCACTTTGGCAGAAAAAAAATAGAAAAGCAAATTATTATTTAAATGGAGAAAAATTGCAAAGTGCTGCAGTACGTGTGGGTACTTGTGCATGAAGCACAAAAAGTTAGTATGCAGGTACAGCAAGTAATCAAGAAGGCAAATGGAATACTCGCCTTTACTGCAAGTGGGATAGAGTATAAAGGCAGAGAAATCCTGCTCCAACTGTACATGGTATTGGTGAGGCCACACCTGGAGTACAGCATTCAGTTTTTGGTCTCTGTATTTAAGGAAGGATATACTTGCATTGGAGGATGTTCAGAGAAGGTTCACTTGGATTCAGGAGATGAGGGGTTTGACATAAAGATAGGTTGGGCCTATACTCACTGGAGTTTAGAAGAATGAGAGCTGATCTTATCGAAACATATAATATAATGAGGGGGCTCGACAAGGTGGAAGAAAGAATATTTCCACTCATAGGGGAAACTAAAACTCGGGGACATAGTCTCAGAATAAGGGGTGCCCATTTAAAACTGAGATGAGGAGGAATTTCTTCTCTTAGAGGGTTGTAAATCGATGGAATTCTCTGCCCCAGAGAGCTGTGGGGGCTGGGTCATTGAATATATTTAAGGCGAAGATGGACAGATTTTTGAGTGATAAGGGAATAAAGTGTTGTGGGGAGCGGGCGGGGAAGTGGAGCTCGGGCGGGGAAGTGGAGCTGAGTTCATGATCAGATCAGCCATGATCTTAGTAAATGGCGGAGCAGGCTCGAGGGGCCAATGGCCTACTCTTGCTCCTATTTCTTCTGTTCTTATGTCAGTTTAGCATCTCATTACTCAGCAACCACAAGAGTCTAGTCAGTGGAAATATCACACTTCATGGATCTTCAAATTGTATTAAGCTGGAAATATGAAATAAATCGTTATTTAGAATAAGCATGCTGTGCTGCAGCACACATCTTACAAGGACCTTTATAGTATCCATTCCAGGCGGAAGGTAGCAATCAAAAAGCAACAAAACACAGAAAATGAGATGTTGTCTTCTTCCATACAAGATAAAATCTGCGGCCTCGTACAACTTAAGCATGCACATCTATCTGAGCCAGCTACTCCCCTCCACTCCCAGGGTCACACAGAGTGACCAGCTGCTGATTCAGTGCTTTGCCCTCATCGGCACTTGAATTATCTTTCTCTGCCACATCACACACCAGCACAGAGAAATTTCTCAGCCATCCACACTGGAATTCAGTCATGACAAAGGGTTTTCAAAGTTTGCTGCCTGAACGATGTGGGATATCTGGGAGGATTGGTTCATCGGAAGGATTTGGAAAATGCAATAGCTGATGATGCAACAGGCTGCACGCTTTGGTCTTTGTTCATGCAGACAGTGCTGAGAATCACAATTTGTCTCTCTCGCCTTCAACTATGTTCAGCTCATGACTAGGGTTGCCATTGCCAGACCTCCAGGACTGTCCTGGCGTCTCCAGCAATTAAAGATTAATCTCCCGAGAAAATAATCAAAGTCATTAAAAATGTGGGGTTTTTTTCATTTTCTTAAAAACATTTTTTTATTAGTTATAACAATATTGGAGATGTGGAAAAAAAGGCTGTTTGGCTGACAGTCAAGAATCACCAAATCAGGTAATCAAGTGTCTGTTCGCTGTCCAGTCGGAAGGCGAGGATAGACATGTCGGGCGACAATCACGGGAGTGTAGGGGCGGGTGGTTCGAGGTCATGTGATGAAGCATCCAGGAACAAGTCCAATCAGAGTTGAAAACCTGACTCATGACATGCAGGAACAATACTTCTGTTGCGATTCTGCCTGGCCAGCATGTTTCAAAGGCCTCAGGAGTCATGACATATTGAAAGAGGTAAAGAAACACATCAAATTACTTACGATGGGGATTCCTCCGTGAAGTGCAAGGTTCTGAGGAAAACTTCAAATCCTTCCCTGGTGCATCTGTGGAAATACAAGATGACATATTGTTCAACTTAACCAGTTATTCGCTAGAGCCTCCAATATGGTTAACTCTAAAACTATAACAACCTGCCTTTATATGGCACCTTTAATTTAACCAAATGTCCCAAGGAGCCTCATAAATAGGCATAAGAAAATGGGCGCAGAACCAGGAAGGGAGACATTAGGAAAGGTGAGCAAAAGCTTGGGTGAAGTGGTGAGTTTTAAGAAGGCTTTTAATGGCGAAGAGAGGTGCAGAGAGGTTCAGGGAGGGAGTTCCAGAAAGTAGGACCAAGGTTCCTACCATGTTTGGTAGGGAGGAGGGGATTCTGGAATGAGAGGAGCAGAACATTCAGGAGAAGTTAGAGGCCGAAGTCATGTAACTATTTATAGGTAACACATTTATACAGCACCTTAAACGTAACAAGATGTCGCAAGGTGCTGCTCGGGAGCGTCATCAAACCAAAATTTGACACAGTCACAAAGAAATATTAGAATGGGTGACCAAAAGTTTGATCAAAGAGAAAGGTTTTAAGGAGAATCAAAAAGGAGGATAGAGAGGCAGAGAGGTTTAGAGAGAGAATTACAGAACTAAGGACCGAGGAAGTTGAAAGCACAGCTGCCAATGGTAGAGCGATGGAAATTATGATGTGCAAGAGGCTACAATTGGATGAGTGCAAAGATCTCAGAGGGTTGTAGGGCTGAAGGAGGTTAGAAGTTTCAGGTGGAGTTGCTCCAATTTTTTTTTTGGAGCAACTAGTTTAGTTGGAGTATCTTAGAAATCGCGATTCTCGGTATTTAGTTTGCTCCAGTTCTAGTGAGTTCGTTTAGTTTTGTTTTAGTACAGTTTTTTTTCAAGCCACTTAGGCCTGTTTTGCAAGTTTAGGCAGCGAAAACTTACTCCAAACTAACTTAAAAAAGTGGACACTTACTCCATTCTCAGTTCTGAAAAACCTTACCTAGAGTTAAGTTCAGTGCAGGCACAGCCAGCGACAGGGGTGGGAAACATTAAACACAAAGGACTAAAGCATTAAACACATCACTTATAATGGCCTAAAATCTCTTGTGATGATATTTTGCCTTATATCTGCTGAGTGAGGACAGTTGTTTCTCTTTTTATAAATAAGCAAGTGTAGGCTTCCGGCTGAGGCAGATACATCAACATCACCCGGGGTGGGGCGGGGGGAAGAGTTAGAGGATTTTACTATACACCTTCGCAACAACATTAAAGAAGCATAAGTACATTTAATACACGAAGCACTAAACAAAGCACAAAAAGTGATAAGCAATTAATTAATAAAAAATAGAAGGAACCCTGCATCTAAAGCACCAAGACCAAAGTAATAAGCAACCAATCAATAACAAATAAAAAATAAGTCCTAGCTTTATGTGAAGGGAAGGTGTCTCTGTCAGCCTCTCTCTTTTTTGTCCATGTCTCTCTCTCTGTCTCTGACAGTGAGGGGTGGGGGGAGAGGGGGTGGGTGGAGGAGTGGAGGAGGTAAGGAGGGAGGGAGGGAGGGGGGGCGGGGAAGGAGGAGGGAAGAGGGAAGCAGTGGAGGGAGGAGAGGGGGTGGAGGAGGAGGTGGAGAGGGGTGGAAGGGAGGGGGAAGAAGAATAAGAACATAAAGAACATAAGAACATAAGAATTAGGAACAGGAGTAGGCCATCTAGCCCCTCGAGCCTGCTCCGCCATTCAACAAGATCATGGCTGATCTGGCCGTGGACTCAGCTCCACTGACTCGCCCGCTCCCCATAACCCTTAATTACCTTATTGGTTAAAAATCTATCTATCTGTGACTTGAATACATTCAATGAGCTAGCCTCAACTGCTTCTTTGGGCAGAGAATTCCACAGATTCACAACCCTCTGGGAGAAGAAATTCCTTCTCAACTCGGTTTTAAATTGGCTCCCCCGTATTTTGAGGCTGTGCCCCCGGGTTCTAGTCTCCCCGACCAGTGGAAACAACCTCTCTGCCTCTATCTTGTCTGTCCCTTTCATTATTTTAAATGTTTCTATAAGATCACCCCTCATCCTTCTGAACTCCAACGAATAAAGACCCAGTCTACTCAATCTATCATCATAAGGTAACCCCCTCATCTCCGAAATCAGCCTAGTGAATCGTCTCTGTACCCCCTCCAAAGCTAGTATATCCTTCCTTAAGTAAGGTGACCAAAACTGAACGCAGTACTCCAGGTGCGGCCTCACCAATACCTTATACAGTTGCAGCAGGACCTCCCTGCTTTTGTACTCCATCCCTCTCGCAATGAAGGCCAACATTCCATTCGCCTTCCTGATTACCTGCTGCACCTGCAAACTAACTTTTTGGGATTCATGCACAAGGACCCCCAGGTCCCTCTGCACCGCAGCATGTTGTAATTTCTCCCCATTCAAATAATATTCCCTTTTACTGTTTTTTTCCCCCCCAAGGTGGATGACCTCACACTTTCCGACATTGTATTCCATCTGCCAAACCTTAGCCCATTCGCTTAACCTATCTAAATCTCTTTGCAGCCTTTCTGTGTCCTCTACACAACCCGCTTTCCCAATAATCTTTGTGTCATCTGCAAATTTTGTTACACTACACTCTGTCCCCTCTTCCAGGTCATCTATGTATATTGTAAACAGTTGTGGTCCCAGTACCGATCCCTGTGGCACACCACTAACCACCGATTTCCAACCCGAAAAGGACCCATTTATCCCGACTCTCTGCTTTCTGTTCGCCAGCCAATTCTCTATCCATGCTAATACATTTCCTCCGACTCCACGTACCTTTATCTTCTGCAGTAACCTTTTGTGTGGCACCTTATCGAATGCCTTTTGAAAATCTAAATACACCAAATCCATCGGTACACCTCTATCCACCATGCTCGTTATATCCTCAAAGAATTCCAGTAAATTAGTTAAACATGATTTCCCCTTCATGAATCCATGCTGCGTCTGCTTGTGATTGCACTATTCCTATCTAGATGTCCCGCTATTTCTTCCTTAATGATAGTTTCAAGCATTTTTCCCACTTCAGATGTTGAACTAACCGGCCTATAGTTATCTGCCTTTTGTCCGCCCCTTTTTTAAACAGAGACGTTACATTAGCTGCTTTCCAATCCGCTGGTACCTCCCCAGAGTCCAGAGAATTTTGGTAGATTATAACGAATGCATCTGCTATAACTTTCGCCATCTCTTTTAATACCCTGGGATGCATTTCATCGGGACCAGGGGACTTGTCTACCTTGAGTCCCATTAGCCTGTCCAGCACTACCCCCCTAGTGATAGTGATTGTCTCAAGGTCCTCCTTTCCCACATTCCTGTGACCAGCAATTTTTGGCATGGTTTTTGTGTCTTCCACTGTGAAGACCAAAGCAAAATAATTGTTTAAGGTCTCAGCCATTTCCACATTTCCCATTATTAAATCCCCCTTCTCATCTTCTAAGGGACCAACATTTACTTTAGTCACTCTTTTCAGTTTTATATATCTGTAAAAGCTATGGAGGGGGTGGAGGGGAGAGGGGCTGAACGCAGGGAGTGGGGGTCGGGGGAGGGTGTGGGGGGAGGCTGAACATCCTGAGTATAACACACTTAATTTATTTAAATTTGATGTTCTATCAATTCTTCAAAACGCAATAATGTTCTTGAAATGTTGAGGTCAAGCATTCATAGATCAGGCAAACAGTATACATGCAATAGTACTTAAAGATACATATAACACATAGTACTTCGGGAACTCAAAACGCTTTTCAGTTCTGTGCTCAGTATTTCAGGCCGATCAAACCCTAACCATTCCACATCTCATTACAAACTGCCAGTTTTTATACATTTCACTCATGTAAATTCGCACATTTCGGCATTAAATAATTATACCAAAAGTTAAAAAAGAACTCCATAAGAGAAGAATCTATGACTTTACAATAACTTCACTTAGCCTAGCACGTATGTGCAGAGGTCCCGGCACTGTTTTCAGCGCCGGGACCTGGCTCCGCCCCTCACCCCCTGTGCTGCGCTACACCAGGGCCGAAGACGTCCTGAGGAGCTTGGAGAATTACAAGATAAGTTTTCGATGCCCTTTTTACAGGGGCATGGAGCAGCGAGGCCATGTAGAGATTTAAACACAAAGCATAAAGATTGTAAATTCGAGGCGCTGCCGGACCGAGAACCAATGTAGGCCAGTGAGCACAGGGAGGAGTTTCTGTGCGTTAGGATACGGGCAGCAGAGCTTTGGATGAGCTGAAGTTTATGGAGGGTGGAAGGTGGGAAGACAGCCAAGATGAGGACAAGGACTTTAGATGTAATGCTTTGGGGGAACAGGGAGCCCTAATCAGTGCAGATTAACAAGGATGGGGCTGATGAGTGAGTTGTACAGGTTATGAGTGGCAGAATTGTGGACAAGTTAGAGTTTATGGAGGGTGGAGGATTGGAGGCCAGCAAGGAGAAGTCTGGACGTGATAAACACGTAAAAGAGTTTTAGCAGCAGTGCAGCTGGGGTACAGCAGAGGAGGACAATGGAAGTAAGCATTCCTGGTGATGAAAGTATATGGGTTTTAAGCTTAGCTAAGGTGAAGTGATTCTCGTACATCACGGAGGGAAAAACTTTGACTACAACCATTTGCACTCTTTAAAGGCTGGATTTAGGAGCTGCATGTTGGGCCCCAGTGACCAGAGGCCAACTGAGGGGCACCCAGAGGAAAAACTGAAGAGCGGCTTGTGCAAATGCTCACAAGGCACAATCATACATAGGCCCATCAGTGAAAGGAGACATTTTCCAGGCAAAAAATATTTAAACGGGCGGCTTGTTGGCCACCTCTTTTTTTGCAGAGAGCTGCTGTCGCAAATTTCCACTCACAGACTAGCAAGACTCCCCGGCAGAAACTGGGGTGGTCCACCTGCGGCAAGTAAATAACTCGGGGCCAAACGAGACTCCAGTTGTAGAGCCGGCAGGGATGTTGCCAGAATTCTTTCTGGTCGATCTGTCAGCCAGGTAACAGTATACATGCAATAGTACTTAAAGATACACATAACACATAGTACTTCGGGAACTCAAAACGCTTTTCAGTTCTGTGCTCAGAGTGTGGAAGAGTATTTCATGGCTCTGGGTCCATATGTCTTCTTCACCAATACCTGAGTCAAAATAGAACAGATATAACATCTGCAAGGTATGACCTCAGTTGGACTGTGCCTTGCATTTTATTTGAGCTGAATCAGTTTAAGTTTAACCGAGTTGAAGATCAAACTTAGGGGCCGAAATTGCCCCTTTCTATAAGGTCCATGGCCGCCTGAAAGCGGCAGCCAAGGGTCGGTGCAGACTGGCTGCCGAGTCTCCGTGTTGGGGCCGGCCTTTTTGAAATTGCTCTTCCTCCGTTTTGGAGCGGTGTAGGGGCCCGCTCTGCCCATTATCCCGCCACGGCATACACACACCGACCCCTTACCAACCAGCGGCGACTCCTTCCCGAAATTGCCCTGCGGGAAATTGCCCCTTTCAAAAATTGCCCCACGGGAGTGGCACTGCCGCCAGTCGGTGCCCCCGACAGCTTTGTGTCGGTACCCTTTCTGTGCTTTGGCGGCGCGGCTGCCCTTAAAGGGGAGGTGGCACTGCTGGCAACTCCATGTTTTTTTTGTCGGCTGACTGCCAAGTCGGGACAGCAATTATGGCCGCGGGTTTGGCCGGGCCGCCAGCAGGCAGCCTGGCACCCCCTCTTGGGTGCCAGGCCGCTGGCCCAGCCAAAATCCTCCCTGGTAGCCCAGTGTTTGCCACTAAAAAGTGGCTGCAGAGTATGCAGCGGCTCTCCCCTTTAACTGAAGGGGAGGGATGTTGTGATGTGCCAGCGCAATGATGTCATCAGCATGATGCTCATGACTTGCAGCGTCAGTCACTCCGCCCCGCCCCGCTAGTGATGGCCACTCCGCCCTGCCTCCACTTCTGCCCCAATGATGAGGCCACTTCCTCCCTGCTTCAAAAAAAGGCACGGAGTGCCGAATTTTTCCGGTTTGGCCGCCCCATGGGACACTTCAAGAACAGTAGGTGCGATTCGCTTCAGCCGGTGGGCAATTTCGGCCCCTTAGGCTCTTAGCAGTAAAGCCCAGCACTTCACTGGGTACCAATGCTTGTGCATATTTAAGATTGAACTAAAAGAGTTCTCATCGCAGCTTAACTCACTCTTGGACTCACCAGAACCCAGGACACCCAAGCTGGATTTCACTCGCCAGAGTTGTTTCTTGTGTGGGAGGGGTGGACTTATTTTGTTAACCAGGTGAAGGTTGAGAGTTCAGGGAATTGGGACAATTTTCCATGTTTGGCACACAATTCCAGGTTTTACAGAGGAAGGTGAAAGTAAAATTGTAAGAGCGCATCAAGAAGGATGTGGAAGGTAAATATTCAAAAGGACCCAGCTTTTAAAATGTTTAAGGGGACTACCAAGCCCAGATGCTATGTATCCCAAAATACTGAAGGGAAGGGATAGCAGAGGCATTAACTATTCATTTTCTTTCAAAATAGAAATTGTACCATAGGATTGGAGCATGGCAAATATTGTACACCTATTCAAAAAAGGGAAATGGAATAAGCCAGGAAATTGTGGAACAGCTAGTCTTAGGCCATGAATGGAGATCCGGAGGGAAATGGAGCAATTTGCCAAGCACCACAAGTAAAGGTGAGGAGACTTAGAAGAGGGGACTGAGTGAAACGTAGCCAAGTATGCTGACGATACAAAGATGAGAGGAAGGGCAATGTGTGAGGAGGACATAAAGAGGCCGCAGGAGGACATAGACAGGCTAAGTGAGTGGGCAAGAATTTGGCAGATGGAGTATAATGTTGGAAAGTATGAGGTCATGCACTTTGGCAGAAAAAAATCAAAGAGCAAGTTATTATTTAAATGGAGAAATATTGCAAAGTGATGCAGTACAGCGGGACCTGGGGGTACTTGTGCATGAAACACAAAATGTTAATATGTGGCTACAGCAAGTGATCAGGAAGGCCAATGGAATCTTGGCCTTTATTGCAAAGGGGATGGAGTATAAAAGCAGGAATATATTACATCCACTGGTTCCCCCTTATCTACCCTGCTAGTTACACCCTCAAAAAACTCTATTAGATTTGTCAAACACTATTTCCCTTTCATGAAACCATGTTGATTCTGCCTAATTGTATTGTGATTTTCCAAGTGCCCCGTTACCACGTCCCTAATAATAGATTCTAACATTTTCTCCACTACTGACGTCAGGCTGACTGACCTATAATTCCGTGTTTTCTCTCTCTCTCCTTTCTTGAACAGTGGGGTTACACTTGCGACCTTCCAATCTACATGAACCGGCCTAGAACCTGGAAGATCAAAACCAACGCATCCACTATTTCTGTAAGCACTTCTTTTAAAACACTAGGATGTCAGCTATCAGGTCCAGGAGATTTATTGGCTTTTAATCCCATTAATGTATCCAGTACCTTTTTTTTAAACTAATATTAATTACTTTAAGTTCCTCACTCTCATTAGAATAGTGGTCCCCCAATATTTCTGGTATGATTTTTTGTGTCTTCTACTGTGAAGACAGATACAAAATATTTGTTTAACATCTCTGCCATTTCTTTATTCCCCATTATAATTTCTCGTCTCTCGATCTCCAAGGGACCCACATTTACTTTCGCTAATCTCTTCCTATTTACATACTTGTAGAAGCTTTTACAATATGTTTTTATATTTCATGCTGGTTTACTGTCATATTCTATTTCCTCCATCTCTATCAATTTTTTGGTCATCCTTTGCTGATTGTTCCAGCTGTTTGACATTAGAGATGCTTCCATGATTCACCACATTTAAAAAGTACTTGGATGTGCACTTATAGTGCCATAACCTACAGGGCTATGGACCAAAAGCTGGAAAGTGGGATTAGGCAGGATAGCTCCTTGTCGGGGATAGCTCTTTGTCGGCCAATGATGGGCCAAAATGGTCTCCTTCCGTGCTGTAAATTTCTATGATGATACGACATGGAACGGTTGGGCAATACTCTCAGCCAAAAGGGCCTTACAAAACGAGCACAGGCTTATAAGTCAGTAACGTGGGTGCTGATGGGAATAGTTATTAATGGTGACACTGCAAGAGAGCTGGCTTAACCTCAATGACTAGCATCACTGCAGGCAACAGTTTAATAAATGGTATGAACCATTTTTTTTTTTAAAGTACTGAGTTTGGGGGAGGGAAAAATCATGTAACATGCAGAACAATGAGCAGAGGGAAGAAGATAATGGTGTTAAAACACTAGACATAATACTGTCCAAGATATTTACATTTTTGCAATTTTAGGGCACTGAGTCATCAGTTCTCATACAAGCTTTTACTCCATCCTAACATTACCAACTGCAAGCAGACCAGAGAAAAGGATTCCGTTTATTGCTAAACACCAACCAATTACTATCTTGCAGTAATTGGCATTTCCAGAGTTAGTCTTGTTTCATTATTGACTTGTGACTCCGTTTAAAACAATTGGAATTCAATCCAAATTGATTTGTAAAAATGTCCATTTTAAGGGGCTGAATAGTTGCACTTTTTCCTCTGAAACTCTTGTTTGAATCAAACCTCAGATTGTAACAGATTTTATCTAGTTCCTTGTGGCCATAATTTGGTACAAATGGACAGTCTCATTCAGAGAAGTCACAGGATAACTAGCATGGGCAATGGAACGAACTTGCTGATGTAGTAGAGTACTCTTCTGAAATTGGTGTTTAGGCATGTTGTTGGGACAGTATAGCAAAGGTTGCACCTCAGCCAGGGAATAAAATGGGGAAACTCAACCAAGAAGAGGCTCCCTTGATAGCTCAGTGGTGAAGACACCATTTTCTGCGGTAAAAACACTGAAGGCCCAACACAAACTCATCTCATGTCCGACTGATCATTTTCTGCTTGGAGGTAGAACTGGAACTGAAAGTGAGCACCTTTTCTTTTTCCGCCCATCAACAACATTTCTATACAAGAGTACAACAAGTTGCATTTATATAGTGCTCTTAACGTAGTTAAACATCAAAAGGCGATTCACAGGAAATTTATCAACCAATATTTGGCTCCTAGCCACATAAGGAGATATTAAGTCAGATGATCAAAAGCTTGGTTTTACGGAGCATCTTAAAAGGAGGAAAGAGGCACGGAGAGTTTTAGGGAGGGAATTCCAGAACTTACGGCTCAGGCAGTTGAAGGCACGGCCGCCAATGGTGGATTCAAGTCAGGGATATGCAAGAACCAGAATTGGCCGAGCGCGGAGATCTCGGAGGGTTTAAAGGCTGGAGGAGGTTATAGAGGTAGGGAAGGTCAAGGCTATGGAGGGATCTGAAAACAAGGATGAGAATTTTTAAGTTAAGGCATTGCCGGACTAGGAGTCAATGTAGGTTAGCATTGGGGTGATGGGTGAACTTGGTGCGAGTTAGGATAAAGTACGACTTAGGATACGGGCAGCAGCGTTTTGGAGGAGCTCAAGTTTATGTAGGGTAGAAGATGGGAGGAAGCCAGGAGAGTATTGGAATAGTCAATAGTCAAGTCTAGAGATAACAAAGGCATGAATGAGGGTTTCCGCAGCAGATGAGCTGAGGCAGGGGCGGAGACGGGTGGTGTTCCGGAGGTGTAAATAGGCGGTCTTATTGATGGCCGCGGATATATGGTCAGAAGCTCATCTCGGGGTGCACCAAGGTTGCAAACAGTCTGTTCAGCATCAGACAGTTGCCAGGGAGAGGGATGAAGTTGGTGGTTTTTGACGGGGACCAAAGACAATGGCTTCGGTCTTCCCAATATTTAGTGGAAGGAAATTTATGCTCATCCAGTATTGGATGTCGGACAAGCAGTCTGACAATTTATATACAGTAGAGGGGGCGAGAGAGGTAGTGTAGAACTGAATGTTGTCAGCGTACATTGGAAACTGATGCTGTATTTTCGGATGATGTCGCCGAGGGGCAACCTGTAGATGAGAAATAGGAGCGGGCCTATAGGTCCTTGAGGGGATACCACAGGTAACAATGCGGGAGAGAGAAGAGAAGCCATTGCTGGTAATTCTCCAGCTATGATTAGATAGACAAGAATGGAACCAGGCGAGTGCAGTTGCACACAGCTGGACGATGGAAATGCGTTGGAGGAGGATGATGTGGTCAGCTGTGTCATAAGGCTGCAGACAAGTCGGGAAGGATGAGGAGGGATAGTTTACCTTTGTCACGGTCACATAGGATCCTGTGTTACTATGACTGTTATCCCTTTTATTAATGTAAAAGTTCCAATTTTCAAATCCAATTGGTCTGCATTAGAGGGCCAGTTCAGGGCTCAGAGATTTGGTCATGGGTCACCTGGTAGCTTGTGGGTTACAGAACCAACTCTTCAAAACAAAAAGCCTCAACAATTTCAGACATTAACCTAGCACCTGCTCTGACAATGTCCCATTTTCAGCGTGATCCAGCTCATTTAAATTCCGGTTTTAGGATTTGCCAGTCCCTGACGATGCCCATCTGAGTTAACAATAGTCCATTACACCACCAGCCTGCTAGAATTTACTTAGGCAAATTAATAGAAATTTAAAAAAAAAAATCTATGAAGCTAAAAGCTTCAACTCAACATGATTTACTCTTTCATCATTGCAGTGCAGAAAGCCAGGTTCTAACATTCAGACCGTTGCCAATACCCCAAATATCTCCCAACCAAAGGAGGAAATCAGTAAGTTTTTTAAATGCCAAAACAGAGCTTCCCTATTGGGCCAGCTGGTAAAATCACCACTCAGAGTGGGAGATTCCAAATTCGATCACCAGTCGCTCAGCCAAGGCCAATGTTTGGGGCGCTACAATTGGCCTCAGTGCCCCTGGCCTAAGCATTGGAAACATCCATCTGGATTCCTATTATGCAGAAACCCCTTACTGGGAAGGATACAGAAGTGGACTAGGCAGGGTTCAGCTGCAATTCCCCTTCGGTCAAATAATTTGCTGAGACTCAGATGAAAAATGGACACTTGAATGAGGTAACAGAGGAGACCTGTGGAACCATCCCCCAGCATGAATCAGGATGAGCGTTGGAGACATCCTTAGGACCTGCAGCAGGGAAGTGAGGGCACTGCAGTTAACTGAAGGAGGAATGAGATGCTCCCGACAGAATATAGGCCTATACATTATTCATTAGTGTTACACAACAAAATTAAACCCATTAAAGTAAACAGTACAAATTAAACATGTGAAACAAGAATACAGCTAAGTGACAAGGCTCTCGATGGCTGAGTCACTCCCAATCAATACCAGCGACTTTTAGCTCCAGACTAATTGATCAAATGTGATATGTGACTAAACCTGAGCCGGAAATAATTTCGTAATCGGAGATTTCTTTTCTATATTTAAAAAAATGGTATCTGTTGCCATTAGAACCGGAAAACAGGTAACAAGCTGTGCTTGCCCGAAAAACTGATTCATGGCAAGAGAGTGTTAGAAATTATTTGAAATAAAATTAAAGGGTGAAATCTCTGTCAGGATCCCTTTTTACTATCCTGTGCCACTAATTAGGTGAATTATAAAGCTGTTTGTGGGAGCTTGTGAGAGTCCTTGGCTGAAGTGAAGTCCTAGGTGGAGAAAGTGCATCCGGGAGGGCGTTGAGCTCTTCGAATCTCAACGCCGAGAGCGCGAAGAGGTCAAGCACAGGCAACGGAAGGAGCGTGCGGCAAACCAGTCCGTCCCACACACCCCTTCCCTTGGTGAATATCTGTCCCATATGTGACAGAGTCTGTGGCTCTTGTATTGGACTGTTCAGCAACCAAAGAGCTCACTTCAGGAGTGGAAGCAAGTCTTCCTCGATTCCGAGAGACTGCCTATGATGATGTGGGAGCTCGCTGTGCGCATTTCCTATATTACAACAGTGGCTACACGTCAAAAGTACTTAATTGGCTGTAAAGCTCTTTGGGACCTGAGGTTGTGACAGGTGCTAAAGAAATGGCGCATTACAATTTTCCTCACTCGTCAAGACTTATGGTTTCAACAGTACCACGCATTCTCTAGAACCTCGCCCAATTGGCTGTTCTTGACATATAAGCCGAGATAGTAAGTGTGATGCACTATTCGACAGTGAGGGGGTGAGAACATCTGGACAGTGTATCCGACTGTCTTTATTATTCACTTGTGTATTTTTCAGTAGCTGTCACTGAATAGCAGCCAGGAGCAGGGAGGACCCTGGCTGATTTATTCCCTCCCCAGCTCAGTGACGCTCAGCTGCACTGCTCGAACACTCCGCAGGCGAGATCAGCTGAAGACTGATCAATGAAGCTGGAACCTTCCATCCAAGTACGACAACTGAACGGTTCAGTTAAAATGAAGGAAAGCTCGGCTTCCCACTGGTTTTCAATAACTTTTAAAAGAAACAATTCAAGTATCTTCAAAAGTCTTATTTCAAGTTTTGCGGTGCTATATCGAGATGTCAAATTGTTTGAAGGTATTTTTCCAAATATTCCTTCCTATATCAGGATGATCCAAGTGCGCATCCAGAATTCAAATTGGAAAAGAAACCAATCAGTGTTGGAGCCTAACTCGTGTCTTCAGCCTGCGTTTTATACAATGGATGGCTCAGAGTTAGATCTGCGAGTAGTCTTCCGATTTTATGCCGTTCTTCCCTTTTAATTCAGATTCCAGCAGCCCAATGTCCATGATCCAGCCCCCATTGTTTGCACTCGTGAATCAGTTTTCACAGGCACACAGTTAAACCTGGAGGGAGTAGAGGAGGGGGGTCTTAATACACTGCCGTGTGGTGCTGACGGAGTGCTGTCCTGGTGGAAAGACAGCCTGCGTAGTTTGAATGTGGAGCTGGGAGGAGCAAGGTGGAGGTGCGATTGTGGCTCAAGTTCCAAGACTTGCTTTGGTGATGGTAAAAGTTCACTAAAAACCTTAATAAACTCGCTAATTAACAGAACAGAACAAGTAGGGTTCAGATTACCTTTCAGAAATTTCTCCAAAAAAAAGTGTCCAGTTCAAAATCAAACTCCAGAGAGAAATTATTACACATCTCTCTCTCGCTACAATTACCTTCAACCTAGATTTCTTAATTTTCAAATCTAGCCATAAGGTACCAATGAAGAGAGTTCACAGATAATTGCATAGTTTGTTTCTCTACAAGTGCAAGCTTCTGACTTGGATTAATGATGCAATAAACTTGCTATTCTGCCCTAATTGCAGCATATTTGTTGTAAGGGGGATGCCAGTTAAAATCCCATTAGATAAATGCAATGCTCCAAGTGATACGTCCTTATTATACAATATAAATGCACACAAGGCCCATGCTTGAGAGGTCAGTCTGTGACCTATCCTTTATTCCATAGCACTCAAGTGATGGAAGTGGGTGGAGCTTCCCCTTTTATATCTGAAGGTCCAGGTTAGGAGTGTCTCCCACAAGTTCACCACCTAGTGGTCATTGTTCTCACAGTGTACAACTTAGGTCAGATTATACATGGGTTACAATGCTGGTTGACACCAAGTATTGCTGATATTATTTGCATCGAAAAGCCAAACTAAATCTTCTACTTTGCTTGAAATCAGAATACAGAAGGGAATTAATGCTTTTAAACTTCAAGACTATTGGAGGTAAAAGAAATTACTGTTTCCAAAGGAGGTGACTCATGCCAGAAAGAGTCATTCTTCATGTGTGAGTGTTACCAGACTGTTCAATTGGGAGGGGGAAGGTCACAGCAATCAGTAGTGGCTGATTTCGAACCCCCTTCTGCCCACCTAATCAGTGACACCAGGCCATTTGTAGCACCCCATCGCAGCCCTACTACCATGTCAGCTGTGGCTGAGTCGGTAGCACTTTGGCCTGTGAATCAAAAGGTCGTGGTTTTAGGCCCCATTCTAGAGACTTGAGCACAAAATCGAGGCCGCCACTCCAGTGCAATGCCGAGTTGGTGCTGCACTGTCGAAGGTGCTGTCTTTCAGATAAGACATTTAAACCAACACCTCGTACACCCTTTCAGGTGGACATAAAAGATCCCATTGTACGATTTCGAGGAGCGGGGACGCCGAAATTCACCGTCCCCGAAGGGACGGCTACCACGGAGTTTGGGCGGGCGACCGAAAAAAAAACGATCGGCCACCCCGGTCAGATGATTTTCCCTCCCGAGCCATATTCAGCTCGGGGGGAATTTGAGCGGTGTGCACTTTCGCCAGAAACGGCGCGGTGAAGCCACTGTAAAGGTGAGTTTCCAGCGGAGAGATCTGCAGTGTGCGAGCCACTGAAAAGCGGAAAGGACAGGGATTTCCAGCTGCAAAACGGTAGGCCTTTTCCCAGCGGTGCCCTCGTGAGGTATTCGAGTCGGTGCTCGAACGGGACACCGCTGGAGTGTTGCCACGATCGGGGCCCTTTGGTAGGGAAATAGTTTTATTAATTTTAGTATTTTTATTTAAGATTACAGCATCCATTGTATTTATCTTTTAATAGTTTTATTAATTGTTTTGGCTCTATTCAACCTGCTGAGTGCTGCCCAGAGGTTTGCACATACTTTTGTACAACTTTCAGGTCTGACTCTTTAGTGAAGTCCTGTGGGCTGCAGAGACCTGCTTGGCAGGGTTCACCCGGAGGATGGGAGGAGTGTTGGGAGGCAACACCTGGTACACCTGCTCAGAAGCAGGGCAGCACTCAGGAGAAAGCGTCGCAGTCAGCACCGTGCACACAGACAGCGGGCAAGGGAGGCAGCAGCCATGATTCGTTCATTCTGTGGCAGACCAGTGTGCTCGCCGTCTTCGCCGGCCCGAATCAGGATTGCGGTTGGCTGCTTGAGGACAAGGGATATCCCCTGTACCCTTGGCTGCTCACTCCACTGCAGAATCCCAGGACAGCACCAGAGCATGCATACAATGACGCTCATTGTGCCACCAGGTGTATCATCGAGCAGTGCATAGGCATCCTTAAGCAGAGGTTCCGGTGCCTGGACCGCTCTGGTGGCACCTTGCAGTACTCTCCTCAATGGGTCTCCATAATCGTCGTGGTCTGCTGCATGCTGCACAACCTGGCCATCATGAGGGAACAGCCGCTGGAGGTCGAGCCAGCAGTACCACCTGAGGAGGAGGATGAGGAGGAGGTGCAAGAGGAGGAGGAGGATCCCAGTCACCCCAGAGCTAGGAGGCGTCGACCCATCACCACCCTGGAAGGGCCGGGAGCAGACTGGCCAGCACCCTCCAGGGAGGGCACGTCCTCACATATATGGAGGTGCTTGACACCTCCCCTGCAATCTCCATCCATGCATTATGTACTGGCGGTCTGTCAGATCTCCCCACGTCAGGAAACAGTATTCTTCTTCTGTCCTCCAGCTCCATATCACTGAACCTGTTGGATCTCCTTACACCTCTTACATTAGCCATTTTTCCAAACTCCTTCCCCCCTCAGGGCCTTGCTGAAAACCCTGGTCTTTAAAAAGGCCAGGGACCAGATGGCTCGTTAGAAACTCTTACCTGCATGCTGAATTTATCAATGGTGATAATGCTCAAATTAAGACAGCCACACCGCTGAAAAATCCACTTTGGAAGGGTTCATTAGCACTGGAACCCATTTGTTCACTTTTGGAGCTGAATATTGGGTGGCCCAGCCACAAAAAATTTCAGCACTAATGCCCACAAAAAGGTGGGGGGAGCACCAGCTTTCCAGCGGTACTGAATTTCAGGCCCAGGGAGTTCTCCCCAGTGCCCTGGCCGATATTTATCCCTCGACCATCACCACTAAAACAGTTTATCTGGTCAGAAATTACATTGTTTGTGGGAGCTTGCTGTGTGCAAACTGACTACATTATAACTATACTTTAGAAGTACTTACTTACACTTTGGTTGTAAAGCGTTTTGAGACGTTCTGAGCTTGTGACAGATGCTATAGGATGCTTTCTTACCCGCGAACAGGTAACTCGCCTTCCTGATTTAGGTGCTCTGCTTTCTACTGACCAGGAAGGTCCCAGATTCGATTTATTGTCTGTGTTAAGATGGTGTCGGATGCACTAAACCTGCTTACAGTGTCCTGGTGGTATGGGGGTTGGGGAATGAGGGCAGAAGGGGAAAGAAGAGAAACCATTTAGCATTTCAATTCCTACACTTATGTGGGCATCGAGGACGACAGAATTGGACTAGCTGCAATACACGACCCTCCTTTCTTCCCTTCCCTAAGAGACTGTCAACACTCACGCTTGCGAGAGACAGTGGAAGGAGGTCTGTTCGCATGGCACAAGATACCGCACCCCGCAACAGTCAGCGCATGAAGAGCAGAAGGGGGGAGAAGGGAAAATTGGAATTGAACTAATAAAACCTTAATTGTTTGAGAGACTAGGGCCATTTTGCAAGGCTCAGCATGCACTGTACCACCACACACCCAAGGACAAGCTACCACTTCTGGCCAAAGATCAACGACCTGAAACGTTAACTCTGTTTCTGGCTCCACAGATGCTGCCTGACCTGCTGAATATTTCCAGAATTTCTGTTTGTATTTCACAACTTCCCACTTGTTTTGCAACCACTTCAGTGCTTTTAAAAGCAAATGGTGTTAGGGCAGCAAATCTGTCTCCAATATTACTTGCAACGTAGGAGATTGGTTGAAAATTGGGCCCCGACTCCCTAGTCTCGAGGGACACAGCTCAAGTTTCAAAAGGATCTAAATGCAGAGCAGGATCATCTGCAGAATCTTACCGCTTCCCCTCATTCACCCTGGCAGATGTTGATATTTCAGACCCTGTTGATGACAGCAGCATCTAAAAATACAACGAGAGGCTGCCAACACCTCTCCTCAACCTCTCTGCAATCAAATGGCATTTCATTTTCCAAGAACAAGAAGGGAACAGCAACAGCATGTTAGGAGGAGTTACAGAAAGCCTGGTCAAAGAGGTGGGATTGAAGGCAGATCTTAAAAGTAGAGGGAGGCCAAGAGCCAGCAGGGTTGAGGCAGGGAACATCAGAGTATGGAGCCTAGGCAGCTGAAGGCATGGCCGTCAATGGGAGTAGTGGGGGAGGGAAAGGGAGGAACAAGGGATCCGAGCAAGAAGAACAGAGTGTTCGGGGGTGTGGCGTGATTGAAGGGCTGGTGGAGCTGAGAGAGAGAGAGACCATGCAGAGATTTAAACATCAGGATGGCAATCTTAAATTTGAGGCATTGGGGGACTGGGTGAGTGGGTCAAGGGTGAGTGGGACTAGGGAGCGGGATAGGAAAGTTTTGGATGAGCTGAAGTTTATGGAGGATGAAGAATGGGAAGCCAGCCAAAGAAAGTATTGGAACAGTCAAGACTGGCGATCCAAAGGCATGGATGAGGGTTTCAGCAACAGATGGACTGAAGTACAGATGGAGGCTGGCAATATTACTGTGGAAGTAGGCAGTCTTTATTGGGAGTCAAAATTGGATACCGAGGTTGCAAACAATCTGATTCACCCGACGACAGTGTCAGGGCAGGGAGATGGAGTTGGTGGCAGGCTTGCAGCAGGGATCAAAGAAGATCTCCTCAATCCTCCTAATGTTCAACTTGAGGATATTGTGGCTCATCCTAGACTGAATATCAGGCAAGTGGTTTGGCAACAGAAAGACAGCGAGGGAAGAGAGGTGGCGGAGAGGCAGAGCCGGGTGTAGCCAGTGTACAGGTGGCAGTTGACCCCATGTCAGTGGATAATGTAACCAAGCGGCAGCATGTAGCTAAGGAAGAAAATGATTGGGGTCGGGGATAAAACTCTGATGACGCCAGAGGTAATGGCGCAGTGACAGGAAGAGAAGCTATTGCTGGTGATACACAAGATGACGAGACCGACAATGTGACACTAAATCCTCAGGGGCTGCAGCTGCACTTCTGCACCACAGAAGCAACGTGCTGATCACTACACCACTGAACAGTGTGACGATGATCAGTGCCGTCCCTGGAGTGTCGCTAATGCACAAGGGCAGTCGAGATATTTGCATATTGTGCCCATTTGAACTGTGAAAAGTTGGATGGTGTATGGAGAGTGCATTTTGAGCTGGAGAGCACAAGGGTGAAGTACTGGTGATTACCAGTGCTTAAGGGAGGGGGAACAGATGATTTAAGCTGATAAATTGAGAATATCATGCAAGAGGAGTATCATGCACATTAAAGTGGATTGACCCATCTGTGCTTTCTCCTGTAGCATCTTGGTCCCAATAAACTAAATATGCAGAGCAACAACAGTAGACATCTTCCACAGACTGCTGGGGCTCATTTTTTCAACTTATATTTACGTAGACCCGTAACAGTCTCAAACAGCTTCACATAGTGTACAAGCGATAGGAGTTGGTTTCACAGACACAATTCCCCACACAAGTTCCTAATATGGACCAGGCGGTAGTGGAGAGGCAAGGAAGGGCAGGTATTTTGTCTCTCCCAAGAGATTGCCTTATTCAGTGGCTGCACCATGCCTGGATAGGGTGGGCTTGGGGAATGAGATGACCACTTCCCATGCTTTCTTTGTCATATGCTCCCAAAGAGAAGGTGGAGCAATTGGAGAAGATGTCACACCAAGTCAGAAACTTCAGCCAACCTGCTCTAGGGATAGAATACTGTTATGTATGTTAATGTATGTACTGTAACACTAGACCACTGAATGTACCTTCACACTGTATATACCATACCTGTACCACCAGAGGGTGCTACTGGTGGAGACATAAGGATCACTTGCACACCTCTTCCTTGGTTTTAACACTACCCTTAATTTCCCTTGTTAGCCATGGTTGAGCCACCTTCCCAGTTTTATTTTTACTCCAGACAGGGATGTGCAATTGCTGAAGTTCATCCATGTGATCTTTAAATGTTTGCCATTGCTTCTCCACCGTCAACCCTTTATGTATCCTTTGCCAGTCTATTCTAGCCAATTCACGCCTCATACCGTCGAAGTTACCTTTCCTTGAGTTCAGGACCCTAGTTTCCAAATTAACTGTGTCACTCTCCACATGGAGAGAACCATTCCCAAGTAAAGACAAAGTGCAAGGGCTTTGGGCACTCAAGTCGAGGGCCAGAGAACACAGTGCAAAAGCCTGTGGCACAAGACTTAGGGAGGAGTGTTGTTATGTATGTTAATACTAGACCACTGAATGTACCTTCACACTGTATACACCATACCTGTACCAACAGAGGGTGCTACTCCTGCACACTGCAGGTAACCAGGTATAAAAGGGAGCTCACCTCATTGTGTCCTCACTCAAGGAGCTGCAATAAACGGACTAAGGTCACTACAGTTCAAGTACTATCTCGTGGAGTCATTATTAGAGTGCTGCATATACTACAAATAGTCAGCCACAGGGCCCTCTGGGATTAAGCAGCCAAATGCTGTATATGGAGATCTCCTCTTCCCTAAATACAAGGAAAGCGGTTCAGTGGCAGTTTTATTGTCCAGGACAGCAGGAGAACGCCCTGCTTTCCTTCATATCTTGTCAGAAGATCGTTAGAGTCACCTAAAAGGCAGACAGGTTTGACATCTCATCAAAAAGATAATACCAAGCCCACTGGTTTGCAGTTCCCATAGAAAACTTCACTCCTTAAAACATTAGCATATATCCTGGAAAATCCGATGAGGGAGAAAAAAAAAAAACAGAATTTGTCTCAAGTCACCAAACAATAGTGGCCTTGGACATAACCTCTGACAACGCAGCACACCTTCAGCCCTATACAAGTGTCATCCCAGTTTATACACTCAAATCCTGAAGTGGGACTTGAACCTACAAACTTCTGCCCCAGAGGTGAATACGTCATCAACCAAGTCAGATAAATAGCCAAAATAAACTTGATTTGATGGCAGGCATGTGCAGTTTTGTTGTATTAGTTAAAAACTGAAAGGGAGTTTTCAACAACTCCCAAAATAATCATTCCAGTTTACAACATAATTAGATACATGATTAGGAAAGCAAGAGTATAACAAGACAAAATTAGTACTTTTCCAAACTCTCAATCCAATAGTCATTTGTCTACTAGACTCTTTACCACTTAATCTTCAGCGAGACATAGAGTCTACATAAATTTTGTATTTTTTTTTTTAAAAAGTCATATTTTTATTGAATTCAGCATTTATTTACATATTTCTTTGGCTCGCGTCACTTACGGAACAGACCTTCAGTAAACTTGTGAAAATAGTGTCAGTCTTGGCTCAGTTGGAAACAGTCTCAACTGAGTCAGAAGGTCATGGGTTAAACCTCATACCACAGACTGGAAGACTAGAATCGATGGGGGTCTGTTTCATTTATACTTTATTTAATATGCTGGCAAAGCGCAAGAAAAGTTCGTGGGACAGGGTGGGGAATTACAGGGTTAGGAACAGACCCCTGACAAGTGAAGTAATAATATCTAAACCCAGCCACTGAATTAATACCCTAATATTCATGTTAAACCCATAAATAATTTTGTAGCTGAGTTGGTAAAGGCAGTTTGAAACAGATCTATATAGGTCAGGGACGTTTTAAAAAAAATCATCCGTCTGGGTTCCTGTTGAAGCCTGGATCCAGCAATCCTTGCTGGAAAACTCAAAGTGAACAGAATGGTGCCAGGTCACCGTCACTTACTAAAATGCTTTCATATCTGGCCACACATCTTCGACCAGCGTCAGCTGTGGCAAGTGAGTAGCATTCTCATCTGAGTCAGAAGGTTGTGTGTTCAAGTCCCACTCCACGGACTAAAGCACAAAAAAAAAATCTAGGCTGACACTCCAGTGCAATGTTGAGTGAGCACTGTACTGTCGGAGGTGCTGTCTTTCAGATGAGACGTTAAACCCCGGCCCCGTCTGCTCTCTGAAGTGGACGTAAAATATCCCACGGCACTATTTCGAAGAAGAGCAGGGGAGTTATCCCCGGTGTCCTGGCCAATATTTATTCCTCAGTCAACATAACAAAAATAAACGATTATCTGGTCATTATCACATTGCTGTTTGTGGGAGCTTGCTTGTGAGCAAATTGGTTGCCGTGTTTCCTACATTACAACAGTGACTGCACTCCAAAAGTACTTCATTGGCTGTAATGCGGTTTGAGACAGGCACTATATAAATCCAATTCTTTCTTTTCTTTCTTTTCCATAAACTTCAGCCATCTACTGCTCATATCCTATCCCACTGCAAAAGTACCACACACACCCATCACCCCGGTCCTCTCATTAGCGCCAGGTCATCCAAATGCCATAAATTTTAAAAATTCAAATCTCTCGATGGTTCCTTTCGATCTCTGTAACCTTCTCCATCCTTACAGCACCTCCAAGAACATGGTTTTCCTCCAACTCTGAACTTGTGTATATCCCACACCCTTCACCTCACCATTGCCGGCCATCTAGGCCGTGCATTCTGGAATTCCTTAACATTTGAGCCTCTTTACCTCCCTATCTTCCTTTAAGGGCCTCTTTAAAACCTACCTCTTTGACCTTTCTAATATCTCCTGCTTCACAGCATCATTTTTTGTCTGATTACGCTTCACTGAAGTGCCTTTGTGACATTTGTACATGCTAAAGGCATTATACAAATGGAATTTGTCATGGGAGTTAGTAATTGTAATAGTCATGAGGATACAGATGCAAGAACATAAAAAATAGCAGGAGTCAACCATTCGGCCCCTCGAGCCAGCTCCGCCATTTAATAAGACCATGGCTGATCTGATCATGGACTCAGCTCCACTTCCCTGCCCGCTCCCCATAACCTTTTGTTCCCTTATCGCTCAAAAATCTGTCTATCTCTGCCTTAAATATATTCAACGACCCAGTCTCCACAGCTCTCTGGGGCAGAGAATTCCATAGATTTGCAACCCTCCAAGAAGAAATTCCTCCTCATCTCAGTTTTAAATGGGCGGCCCATTATTCTGAGACTATGTCCCCTACTTTTAGTTTCCCCCAAGAGTGGAAATATCCTCTCTACATCCACCTCGTCAAGCCCCCTCATTAACTTATATGTTTCGATAAGATCATCTCTCATTCTTCTAAACTCCAATGAGTATAGGCCCAACCGACTCAACCTATCTTCATAAGTCAAGCCCCTCAGCTCCGGAATCAATCTAGTCAACGTTTCGCGAGTTGGTCTTACCGCAGGTAAAGGTTACACAGCCAGATCGGGAATGGGTGATCAACAGGAAGAGCAGTGCAAGGAAGGTAGTGCAGGGGTCCCTTGCGGTTATCCCCCTGAAAAACAGATACACCGCTTTGGGTACTGTTGCTGGGGGGGGGGGGGGGGGGGGGCGGGGGAGGTGTGGATGACTCACCAGGGGAGGGTAGCAGCAGCAGCTGAGTTCATGGCACCATGGGTGGAGGGCAGGAAAAAGGGCAGGAGAGCAATAGTGACAGGGGATTCAACTGTAAGGGGAATAGACAGATGTTTCTGCGGCCACAACCGAGACTCCAGGATGGTATGTTGCCTCCCTGGTGCAAGGGTCAAGGATGTCTCAGAGCAGGTGCAGGGCATTCTGAAAATGGAGGGTGAACAGCCAGTTGTCGTGGTGCATACAGGTACCAACGATATAGGTAAAAAACGGGATGAGGTCCTACAAGACAAATTTAGGGAGCTAGGAGCAAAATTAAAAAGTAGGACCTCAAAAGTAGTAATCTCAGGATTGCTACTAGTGCCACGTGCTAGTCAGAGTAGGAATCGCAGGATAGCTCAGATGAATACGTGGCTTGAGGAGTGGTGCAGTAGGGAGGGATTCAAATTCCTGGGACATTGGAACCAGTTCTGGGGGAGGTGGGACCAATACAAACCGGACAGTCTGCACCTGGGCAGGACCGGACCAATGTCCGAGGGGGAGTGTTTGCTAGTGCTGTTGGGAAGGAGTTAAACTAATATGGCAGGGGGATGGGAACCTATGCAGGGAGACAGAGGGAAGTAGAATGAGGGCAGAAGCAAAAGATAGAAAGAAGAAAAGTGGAGGGCAGAGAAACCTAAGGCAAAAAGCAAAAAGGGCCACATTACAGCAAAATTCTGAAGGGGCAAAGTGTGTGACAAAGACAAGCCTGAAGGCTCTGTGCCTCAATGTGAGGAGTATTCGGAATAAGGTGGACGAATTAACTGCTCAGATAGCAGTTAACGGTTATGATGTAATTGGCATCACAGAGACATGGCTCCACGGTTACCAAGGCTGGGAACTCAACATCCAGGGGTATTCAACATTTAGGAAGGATAGACAGAAAGGAAAAGGAGGCAGAGTGGCATTGCTGGTTAATGAGGATATTAATGCAATAGTAAGAAAGGACATTAGCTTGGATGATGTGGAATCGGTATGGGTGAAGCTGCGGAATACCAAGGGGCAGAAAACACTAGTGGGAGTTGTGTACAGTCCACCAAACAGTAGTAGTAAGGTTGGGGACAGCATCAAACAAGAAATTAGGGATGCATGCTATTGTGTTCCTAACACAGATGAGACTGTACACATGGAGGTTAAAGTAACAGTAACCTCAGTCTTTATTAAGACACTCCAGAGTGAGGAACAGGCCTTAGGGGCCGGCTTATATACAGTGCTCCCAAGGGATGCTGGGATCCCTTGGGACTTCAGGGGATGCGCTCCCTGGTGGCGGAACATGGGAGTGCATGCATTACAGATAGACAACATCACTCCCCCACCAAGGTCAAGGTGAAAACTATTTACAAGGTGAGACGGTCGGGAGCCTTTTTTTCCCTGGTGGACCGCCTCGGTACAAATGTCTGTTCTGGCGTGTTGGCTGTGCCCTCGCTGGGCTGGTGTGTTGTTGGCCCTGCAGGGCTGCTGGGTGAGCCTGGCCTTGCTGGGCTGTTGGGCGTGATGTCAATTTCCTGGTCCAGGGTGGTGTCGTTGATCCTTTGGGTGTACGTTGTGGGCTCGAAAAAGGTGGTGTCTGCTGTGGGTTGTTCAGGGCAGTCTGTGAACCGCAGCCTCATTTGGTCCAGGTGCTTTCTGAAAATTTGTCCATTGTCTAGTTTGACTACAAACACCCTACTCCCTTCTTTAGCCATCATCGTGCCCGCGATCCACTTGGGACCATGACCATAGTTTAGCACATACACAGGGTCATTCAGATCAATTTCCCGTGACACAGTGGCGGAACCATTGTTTACATTTTGTTGCTACAGCCTGCTCTCTACCTGATCATGCAGGTTGGGGTGAACCAGCGAGAGCCTGGTTTTAAGTGTCCTTTTCATGAGTAGCTCAGCCGGGGGTACCCCTGTGAGCGAGTGGGGTCTCGTGCGGTAGCTGAGCAGTACTCGGGACAGGCAGGTTTGGAGTAAGCCTTCTGTGACTCGTTTAAGGCTCGGTTTGATTGTTTGTACTGCCTGCTGTGCCTGCCCATTGGAGGCTGGTTTAAACGGGGCCGAGGTGACATGTTTGATCCCATTACGGGTCATGAATTCTTTAAATTCGGCACTGGTGAAACATGGCCCGTTGTCACTGACCAGTATGTCAGGCAGGCCTTGGATGGCAAACATGGCCCTCAGGCTTTCAATGGTGGTGGTGGCGGTGCTTCTCGACATTATTTCACATTCAATCCATTTTGAAAAAGCATCCACCACCACCACCAGGAACATTTTACCGAGAAACGGGCCCGCATAGTCGACATGGATCCTCGACCATGGTCTGGAGGGCCAGGACCACAAACTAAGTGGTGCCTTTCTGGGCGCTTTGCTCAACTGAGCACGCACGCCACATTGCCGTACACAGGACTCTAAGTCAGAGTCGATACCGGGCCACCACACGTGGGATCTAGCTATCGCTTTCATCATTACTATACCCGGCCGGGTGTGTGCTGTGGAGATGGAGATGAACGTCTTCCTGCCCTTTTTGGGTAGCACTACGCGGTTACCCCACAACAGGCAGTCTGCCTGAATGGACAGCTCGTCCTTTCAATGCTGGAACGGCTTGGTTAGCTCTTGCATTTCAATGGGGATACTGGCCCAGCTCCCATGCAGTACACAGTTTTTTTTACTAGGGACAGCAGAGGATCTTGGCTAGTCCAAGTCCTAATCTGGCAGGCTGTGACAGGTGATTTATCATTTTCAAACGCTTTCATGACCATCAACAAGTTTGCAGGCTGCGCCATTTCCACCCCCGTGGTGGGCAATGGTAGCCGACTGAGAGCATCCGCAGAGTTCTTGGTGCCTGGCCTGTGGTGGATGGTATAGTTATACGCTGATAGCTCGAGTGCCCACCTTTGTATGCGGGCTGAGGCATTAGTATTTATCCCCTTGTTTTCAGCGAACAGGGATATGAGGGGCTTGTGATCGGCTTCCAGCTCAAATTTGAGGCCAAACAGGTACTAATGCATTTTCTTTACCCCGAACACATACGCTGTAGGCCCTCTCGGCCTTAGACAAGCTCTTGGAGGCATAGGCGACAGGTTGCAACTTCCCCGCAATGTTAGCTTGTTGTAATACACACCCGACTCCGTACGACGACGCATCACATGCTAATACAAGTCTTTTACACGGGTTATACAATTCAAGCAGCTTGTTGGAGCATAAAATGTTTCTGGCTTTCTCAAAAGCAATTACTTGTTTTTTTCCCCATACACAATTCTCACCTTTACGCAATAACAGATGTAGGGGCTCTAAGAGGGTGCTTAACCCCGGTAGCAAGTTACCAAAATAGTTGAGGAGTCCCAGGAACGACCGCAGCTCCGTGATGTTGTGTGGCCTGGGCGCATTCCTGATAGCCTCTGTCTTGGTGTCTGTGGGACGAATGCCATCCGCCACGATCTTTCTCCCCAAAAACTCCACTTCTGTTGCCATGAAACGCATTTCGACCTCTTCAGCCGCAGCCCTACGCGATCCAGTCACTGGAGGACCTCCTCCAGGTTTTGTAGGTGCTTGGCGGTGTCCCAACCCGTGACCAATATGTCGTCCTGAAAAACCACCGTGAGTGGTACCGACTTGAGTAGGCTCTCCATGTTTCTCTGGAAGATCGCTGCAGCCGACCGAATTCCAAACGGGCAGATGTTGTAGATGAGCAGTCCCTTGTGCGTGTTGATGCAGGTGAGGCCCTTCGAAGACTCCTCCAGCTCCTGCGTCATGTAGGCCGAAGTCAGGTCGAGCTTGGTGAACGTCTTGCCTCCTGCCAGCGTCGCAAATAGGTCGTCTGCCTTAGGTAGCGGGTATTGGTCCTGTAGCGAGAAATGATTAATAGTTACTTTATAATCGCCGCAAATCCTGACCGTGCCATCATTTTTGAGTACTGGAACAATCGGGTTGGCCCGATTCCACTCGCTGAATTCCACTGGGGAGATGATGCCCTCACGTTGCAGCCTGTCCAGCCTGATTTCCACTCTCTCCCTCATCATGTGAGGTACCGCTTGCGCCTTGTGGTGAATGGGTCGTGCCTCTGGGATCAAGTGGATCCACACCTTCGCCCCAGAAAAGTTTCCAATGCCTGGCTCAAAAAGGCAAGGAAATTTGTTAAAGAACCTGGGTACATGAGGCCTCATCGACATGTGATAGCGCTCGGATGTCATCCCAGTTCCAGCAGCTTTTGCCCAGCCAGCTCCTTCCAAGCAGTGCGAGGCCATCGCCCGGGACAATCCAGAGTGGCAGTTCGTACACACCGTGCCCTCGTAGATGACCTTGACCATGGCACTGCCCAGGACAGTGAGGAGCTCTTTGGTGTACGTTCTCAGTTTCGTGTGGATGGGGGTCAGGGGCTGGTCTGAGTGCCTTGTTGCACCACAGTCTCTCAAACCTGAGTCAAACATCTTTTTACTCATGATGGATTGGCTAGCGCCAGTGTCCAGTTCCATGGCTATGAGTAAGCCATTCAATTTTACGTTTAGCATTATAGATGGACCCCGTGTACTTCAGCATCTGCCTCCTTTCTCCGAGGCTCGAAACTGCTTTGATCCACCATGGACCGATCTTCCTCTGCCACATGGTGGTTAGCAGGTTTTGCAGAGCTTGCAGCGCGTTTGCAAGCTCGTTGGAGGTGCCCCATTGTTCCACAGCTCTTGCAAACATACCCTTTGAAGCGGCATGAATAGGCTGAATGGAAGCCTCCACAACGCCAACAAGGCATGAATTGCTTTGCATTCATTCTTTGTTGCGGACTCTGAGTCATCTGGGTCACCTGTGGCCTGCTGGCAGTTGCAGATGCGTGGTTTCTGCCCTGTACATTTCTGCTCGCAAACACAGTTCCAGTTATTTTATGAACATTGCTAGCACCTGTGTGCTGAGAAATTTGTTTGGTATTATCACTGGTGGACATAAACGCCTGTGCTATTGCAATGGCCTTACTGAGGGTCAGTGTCTCTACAGTCAAAAGTTTTCGTAGGATGGTCTCGTGGCCAATGCCCAGTACAAAAAAGTCTCTGAGCATTTGCTCCAGGTAGCCATCAAACTCACATTGTCCTGCAAGTCGCCTTAGCTTTTCGACGTAGCTTGCCACTTCCTAACCTTCAGATCGCTGGCACGTGTAGAACCGATACTTCGCCATCAGCACGCTCTCCCTCGGGTTAAGATGCTCCCGAACCAATGTACACAGCTCCTCATACGACTTATCTGTGGGTTTCACTGGAGCCAGAAGATTCTTCACGAGGCTGTAGGTCGGTGCCCCGCAGACCGTGAGGAGGACCGCTCTCCTTTTTGCAGCGTTTCCTTCTCCATCCAGCTCGTTGGCTACAAAGTACTGGTCTAGCCATTCGACATAGGCTTCCCAGTCCTCACCCTCCAAGAACTTCTCCAGGATACTCACAGCTTGCTGCATCTTTGCGTTGGATTCGTATACTCGTCGCCAGTTATTGTGTTCCTAACACAGATGAGACTGCAGACAGGGAGGTTAAAGTAACAGTGACCTCAGTCTTTATTAAGACACTCCAGAGTGAGGAACAGGCCTTAAGGGCCAGCTTATATACAGTGCCCCCAAGGGATGCTGGGATCCCTTAGGACTTCAGGGGATGCGCTCCCTGGTGGCGGAATATGGGAGTGCATGCTTTACAGATACACAACACATGCAATAAAGGTACAGCAGTTATCATGGATGACTTTAATCTACATATTGATTGGGCTAACCAAACTGGTAGCAATGTGGTGGAGGAGAATTTCCTGGAGTGTATTAGGGATGGTTTTCTCGACCAATATGTTGAGGAACCAACCAGGGAGTTGGCCATCCTAGACTGGGTGATGTGTAATGAGAAAGGACTAATTAGCAATCTTGTTGTGCGAGACACCTTGGGGAAGAGTGACCATAACATGGTAGAATATTTTATTAGGATGGAGAGTGACAAAGTTAATTCAGAAACTAGGGTCCTGAACTTAAGGAAAGGTAACTTCGATGGTTTGAGGTGTGAATTGGCTAGAATAGACTGGCAAATTATACTTAGAGTTGATAGTGGATAGGCAATGGCAAACATTTTAAAGATCACATGGATGAACTTCAGCAATTGTACATCCATCTGGAGTAAAAATAAAACGGGGAAGGTGCTCAACCGTGACTAACAAGGGAAATTAAAGATAGTGTTAAATCCAAGGAAGAGGCATTTAAATTGGCCAGAGGACTGGGAGAAATTTAGAATTCAGCAGAGGAGGACAAAGGGTTTAATTAGGAGGGGGAAAATAGAGTACGAGAAGAAGCTTGCCAGGAACATAAAAACTGATTGCAAAAGCTTCTATAGATATGTGAAGAGAAAAAGATTAATGAAGACAAACGTAGGTCCCTTGCAGTCGGATTCAGGTGAATTTATAATGGGAAACAAAGAAATGGCAGACCAATTGAACAAATACTTCGGTTCTGTCTTCACGAAGGAAAACACAAATAACTTTCCGGAAGTACTAGGGGACAGTGGGTCTAGTGAGAAGGAGGAAATGAAGGATATCCTTATTAGGCGGGAAATTGTGTTAGGGAAATTGATGGGATTGAAGGTCAATAGTCTGCATCCCAAAGTACTTAAGGAAGTGGCCCTAGAAATAGTGGATGCATTGGTGATTATTTTCCAACAGTCTTATCAACTCTGGATCAGTTCCTATGGACTGGAGGGTAGCTAATGTAACACCACTTTTTTTAAAAAGGGAGGGAGAGAGAAAGCGGGTAATTATAGACTGGTTAGCCTGACATCAGTGGTGGGGAAAATGTTGGAATCAATTATTAAGGATGAAATAGCAGCGCATTTTGGAAAGCAGTGACAGGATCGGTCCAAGTCACCATGGATTTATGAAGGGGAAATCATGCTTGACAAATCTTCTGGAATTTTTTGAGGATGTAACTAATAGAGTGGACAAGGGAGAACCAGTGGATGTGGTGTAATTGGACTTTCAAAAGGCTTTTGACAAGTCCCACACAAGAGACTGGTGTGCAAAATCAAAGAACATGGTATTGGGGGTAATATACTGAGGTGTATAGCGAACTGATTGGCAGACAGGAAGCAGAGAGTCGGAATAAATGGGTCCTTTTCAGAATGGCAGGCAGTGACTAGTGGAGTGCCGCAGGGCTCAGTGTTGGGAACCCAGCTCTTCACAATATACATCAATGATTTGGATGAAGGAATTGAGTGTAATATCTCCAAGTTTGCAGATGACACTAAACTGGGTGGCGGTGTGAGCTGTGAGGGAGATGCTAAGAGGCTGCAGGGTGACTTGGACAGGTTAGGTGAGTGGGCAAATGAATGACAGATGCAGTATAATGTGGATAAATGTGAGGTCATCCACTTTGGGGGCAAAAACGCAAAGACAGAATATTATCTGAATGGTGGCAGATTAGGAAAAGGGGAGGTGCAACGATACCTAGGTGTCATGGTTCATCAGTCATTGAAAGGTGGCATACAGGTACAGCAGGCGGTAAAGAAGGCAAATGGTATGTTGGCCTTCATAGCTAGGGGATTTGAATATAGAAGCAGGGAGGTCTTACTGTAGTTGTACAGGGCTTTGGTGAGGCCTCACCTGGAATATTGTGTTCAGTTTTGGTCTCCTAATCTGAGGAAGGACGTTCTTGCTATTGAGGGAGTGCATTGAAGGTTCACCAGACTGATTCCCGGGATGGCTGACTGACATATGAGGAGAGACTGGATCAACTGGGCCTTTGTAAGGATGAGAGGGGATCTCATAGAAACATACAAGATTTTGACGGGACGGGACAGGTTAAATGCGGGTAGATTGTTCCCGATGTTGGGGAAGTCCAGAACCAGGGGACACAGTCTAAGGATAAAGGGTAGGCCATTTAGGACTGAGATGAGGAGAAACTTCTTCACTCAGAGAGTTGTTAACCTGTGGAATTCCCTGCCGCAGAGAGTTGTTGAATATATCCAATGAACTGGCATCAAGAGGAAGTTAGATATTGCCCTTATGGCTAAGGGGATCAAAGGGTATGGAGAGAAAGCAGGAAAGGGGTACTGAGGAAATGATCAGCCATGATCTTATTGAATGGTGGTGCAGGCTCGAAAGGCCAAATGGCCTACTCCTGCACCTATTTTCTATATTTCTAAGGGCCCAAGTTTCCACACGATAAAAAACGGGCGCCCCTCTGAGCTGGGCGCCCGTTTTTCGCGCCTAAAACGGAGCCTAAAAAAAAAAATCGCGATTCTGGAGCGTTCTGCAGCTCCTTGTCTGCCTGGCGCGGCACCCAGGGGGGCAGAGCCTACACTCGCGCCGATTGTGTAAGTGGGAGGGGGCGGGTACTATTTAAATTATTTTTTTCCTGCCGGCAATGGTGCGCGTGCGCGTTGGAGCGTTCGCGCATGCTCAGTGTGAAAAAAACATTGGCACTCGGCCATTTTTGTAGTTCTTTGTAGCTGTTTAATTTTTGAAATTTTTTTTTAATAAAAGCACATTGCCATCAGCACATCAGCACTTGCAGCCTTCTCACTGTCTCCTCTCCGTCCCCCGTCCCCCCCCCCGCGGGAAGAACGGGCGCCTCCTACCCGCCCCCCCCCGCGGGAAGAACGGGCGCCACCCCCCCTCCCGCGGGAAGAACGGGTGCCACCCCCCCTCCCCCGCGGGAAGAACGGGCGCCATCCCCCCCCCGCGGGAAGAACGGGTGCCTCCTCTACCCTTCTCTCCCCCCCCCCCCCGCAGGAAGAACGGGCGCACGCGGGAAGAACGGGCACCTCCTACCCCCTCCCCGCGGGAAAGAACGGGCGCCTCCTCTACCCTTCTCTCCCCCCCCCCCCCCCCGCAGGAAGAACGGGCGCACGCGGGAAGAACGGGCACCTCCTACCCCCTCCCCGCGGGAAAGAACGGGCGCCTCCTCTCCCCTCCCCCCCCATGGGAAGAACGGGTGCCTCCTACCACCACACCCCCCCCCCGCGGGAAGAACGGGCGCCTCCTACCCCCCCCCCCCCGCGGGAAGAACGGGCACCTCCCCCCCCCCTCCTCCCGCTGGAAAGAACGGGCGCCCCCCCCTCCCTCCCCCCCGGGCAGAATGGGCGCCTCAGGCTGACTGCAGAATTCTCCGTGCCTGAAGCACTTTCACACAGGTAGGAACATGGTTTATTTAATCTTTTCTTTGCTTATAAATGTTTATTCAGGTTGGATTTATTTGTATAATATTTGTAGAAGTATAAATAAGGATTTATTGTAGAATTTAATGACTTCCCTTCCCCCTCCCCAACGTCGTTCTGGACGCCTAATTTGTAACCTGCGCCTGATTTTTTAGTTCTACAAAAATCTTCACTTGCTCCATTCTACTTTAGTTTGGAGTACGTTTTCACTGTGGAAACTTTCAAATCAGGCGTCAGTGGCCGACATGCCCCCTTTTGAAGAAAAAATTCTGTTCCAAAGTAGAACTGTTCTACCTGACTAGAACTGCAGAAAAAAAAATGTGGAGAATTGCGATTTCTAAGATAGTCCGTTCTCCACCAGTTGCTCCTAAAAATCAGGCACAAATCATGTGGAAACTTGGGCCCTATGTTTCTTATCGAATGCCTTCTGGAAATCCAAATACACCACATCCACTGGTTCCCCCTTATCCACCCTGCTCGTTACATCCTCAACGAACTCCAGTAAATTGGTCAAACATGATTTCCCTTTCATAAAACCATGCTGACTCTGCTTGATTGAGTTATGCTTTTCCAAATGTCCTGCTACTGCTTCCTTAATAATGGACTCCAGCATTTTCCCAACAACAGAAGTTAGGCTGACTGGTTTATAGTTTCCTGCTTTGTGTCTGCCTTCTTTTTTAAATAGGGGTGTTACATTTGCGGTTTTCCAATCCGCTGGGCCTCCCCAGAATTCAGGTACTTTTGGTAGATTACAACCAATGCATCCACTATCTCTGAAGCCACTTCTTTAAGACCCTAGGATGTAAGCCATCAGGCTCAGGGGACTTGTCCACTTTTAGTCCCATTCTTTTACTTAGTACTCCTTCTTTAGTGACTGTATCAAGTTCCTCCCTCCCTAAATGCCCTTGATTATCCACTATTGGGATATTTTTAGTGTCTTCTACCGTGAAGACCGATACAAAATAAGTATTTGTTCAACGTCGCTGCCATTTCCCTGCTCCCCATTATTAATACCCCAGATCATCCTCTAAGGGACCAACATTTACTTTAGCCACTCTTTTCCTTTTTATGTACTTGTAGAAACTCTTACTCTCTGGTTTTATATTTTGTGCTAGTTTACTTTCATAATCTATCTTCTCTTTCTTTATTATTTCTTTAGTCGTTCTTTGCTGGCTTTTAAAATTTTCCCAATCCACTGGCCTCCCACTAGTCTTGGCCCCACGTATGCCCTCTTACTCTCTGGTTTTATATTTTGTGCTAGTTTTCTTTCATAATCTATCTTCTCTTTCTTTATTATTTCTTTAATCGTTCTTTGCTGGCTTTTAAAATTTTCCCAATCCACTGGCCTCCCACTAGTCTTGGCCCCACGTATGCCCTTCCTTATTTCCTTAGTTAGCCACGGATGGTTATCCCTTCTCTTACAGTCTTTCCTTCTCATTGGGATATATTTTTGTTGCGAGTTATGAAATATCTCCTTAAATGTCTGCCACTGGTCATCAACCGTCCCACACTTTAATCTATTTTCCCAGTCCACTTTAGCCAACTCTGCTTTCATTCCTTTGTCATCTCCTTTATTTAAGCTTAGGACACTGGTTTGAGATCCAACTTTCTCACCCTCCAAATGAATTTGAAATTCAGCTATGTTATGGTCACTCATTCCTAGAGGATCCTTTACTAGGATATCGTTTATTAATCCTGTCTCATTACACAGTGCCAGATCTAAGATAGCCAGTTCCCTGGTTGGTTCTGCAACGTACTGTTCAAGGAGACTATCCCGGATACACTCTATGAACTCTTCCTCAAGGCTACCCTGGCCAATTTGCTTTGTCCAATCAATATGAAGGTTAAAATCGCCCATGATTATTGCCGTTCCTTTTTTACAAGCCTCCATTATTTCTTGATTTATCACGTCTCTCCAAATGTCCCAATATGCTTCACACTCACAATTACTTTCAGGAATAGTCGCTGTTATGCAGACAAATGCCACAGCCATTTAGCGCTCAGCAAGATTCCACAAAGCAGCAATGAGATGAATAATCCATTAGTCCATAGTGTTGGTTAAGGGAGCAATATTGGGTAGGACATCAGGAGAAAACCTTGCTCTTCAAAATAATGTCCACTTGAACAGGTCGATAGTTAATGCCTCATCCAAAGGATGGCACCTCCGACAATATAGCGCTCACATACTCATGCATTGTAATGCCAATCTGGATTAAGTGCTCAAAGTCCTGCTATGGAACTTCAACACATGCGCTTTTGACCTAGTTTCATGAGTGCTACCGTGAGCCAAGCTGTCGTTACTATTTTTGCAGGAAGAGAGGCTCATTACCGGCTACCACAAGACAGAATCATAGATTCATACAGGAGACCCTATGACCCATCGTGCCTGTGCCAGCTCTTTGAAAATGCTATCCAATTAGTCCCACTCCCCTACTTTCCACATAGCCCTGCAAATGTTTTCTTTTCAACTGTACATCCAATTCTCTTTTGAAAGTTACTATTGAATTGGCTTCCACCACCCTGTCAGGCAGTGCATTCCAGATCATAGCAACACCCTGATTAAAATAAATCTCCTCATCTCCCCTCTGATTCTTTTGTCAATTATCTTAAATCTGCGTCCTCTGCTTTCGACCCTCCTGCCTGTGGAAACAGCATCTCCCGATCAAAACCGTTCATAATTTTGAACACCTCTATTAAATCTCCTTTAACCTTCTCTGCTTGAAGGAGAACAATTCCAGTTTTTCTAGTCGCTCCAACAAACTTGTAATGGTTTTAAAAAAATGTTTTCAGCCTTTTTTACTTGCAATGATAGCACAGGTTCTCAGAAGGGTTTATGAGGTTCAATGGTTTAATGTGCTGTTTGTCTTTTTTTTTTTAAAAACTGAAACAGGTTTCTTGGATTTTGAGACTTCAGTCAAGTAAAATCTTGGCAGTCGGCATGGAGGGGGGGGCAGAAGAGTGTGTGTCGAAGATCAATTCTCTGCTCCCAAAGTCAGTAGAGCAATCAAAGCATGAAAGCAGTGCTGCAACGCCCTGGTACATGAATAGGATTAAACAATTGTACTATAAAAAGCTACTTGCACATGTATGCTGCGTTTCCTAAAAATGACACCCTTGTAAATCGGCAGGCTTTGCTGCTTCCTGTAATTTCACACTGGCCACAGATGTCCATTAGATGCACTGCTTCGGATGTCAGACCGCCACTGCTGTTGCAATATGAATCGGCTCCTCCCCACGGGCTTTCAGAAAGAGGGACACACAAACACTCGGTAGGAAAGGATGATCCAAAGATCAAGTTCAGCCCTGTACTGGGTTGGGGTTGATGAGAAGGACTGACTCCTCGCTCTGGACTGTGTACAGATCCCACCTGCAACTTTTCCCCTCACCACTAGCTGTACTGGATGCAAGAGATATATTGCAACCACTCCCGATTAATCACATAACACACACCTCAGATATGTCTTGTAATGAACAATTGTTTCACTGACACAACTTGAGCACAGGACCTAGAGCTGAAAAATATATTGCTTTAAATCTGTGCAGTCTGTTTCCATCTCTCTTCTCTGTGCCTGTGTCCAACTCTCTCTCACCATCTCTTGTGTGTGTACACACTCATGTGGTTAGTCAACTAAAAAAAATGTTTTTCTCCTCCTTTAACAAACTTGTAATTACTATATGTCACAATTGTTAACTTGTTGTGATAATGTTAACGAATCATTGGTGTGGAAAGCACAGGCAACAGCAGCACACAGAGCAGACTCCAATAACAGAAAGCTCTTCCACTGCAAGAAGGGATTCATTTTATATCAGGCTACAAACCACAAAAATTATTTTGACATAATTCAAACTATTCAATTAGATTCCACCTGTTACTCACTCCTGATATTAATGTGTACAAGTCATAGGAGTTGGCTCCATGCCTGTAATTCCCCACACGAGTTCCTGATCTCGGTCAAGCGTAGAGGAGAAGCAATAAACATGGGGCTGACGTTTTGTCTCTCCCAGGAGATTGCCTTACTCAACAGCTGGGGGCGGGGGGGACACACAAGGCTACATCGTCTCTGGATGGGGTAGGCTTGGTGAAACAGATGACCTTTACCCATCCTTCCTTTCTCTTATGTTTCCCAAAGAGAGGGATGAGCAACTGGAGGAGATGTTATACCAAGCCAGAAACTTCAGCCAATTTGCTTCAGGGATAGAATACAGACAACTAAAGAACCTAAGGAGCCAAGCACCAAGAGCCAAGAGATCGCCTCTTACTTAAATATAAGGAAAGGGTCAATTTACCTTGATGTCCGAATAAAAGTATTTTATTCACATGCTTTTCTCTTGGTCAGTCATTTGTGAAAGTTATTGATTGCATTTTCATGGTCATCTTTCTAGACCAATCATTGCTCGCTGAACTGAAAAATTCAACCAATAACTACTCACTGTGCCAGCAAGGGCTGCCACAGTAAATTACAGACATCAGTTTTATTTTTTGGAATGGGTAACAAGGTGGTTCTAGCCTCTTTACAACTTGCAAGGATTCCCCGCAAAGTGGGTGGGTACTGTCTTGCTCCAGGCCACTCCAGAGCCAACCATTAAGAGACGCATAAAATAGTGAAGGGGGAAGAGATGCTCCTCTTTGGAGGACTTGCCCTTGCTCACAGTAGATTCACTGAAACCTTAATGGATGGACAGGTTACAGCACCAGCACACTGCAGCACCGTTCAATGCTTTTAAAATGTTTATTCTGTGGATATGGGCATCACTAGCAAGGGCAGCATTTATTGCCCATCCCTAGTTGCCTTTGAGAAGTTAGTGGTGTGCCTTCTCTTGAACCGCTGCAGTCCGTGTGATGAAGATATTCCCAGTACGGTTAGGTAAGGAGTTCCAGGATTTTGACCCATGAAGGACCGGCGATATATATCGAAGTCGGGATAGTGTGTGACTCGAGGGGAACTTGGAGTTCATGATGTTCCCATGCACCTGCTGTCCTTGTCCTTCTAGGTGGTGGAGGACGCGGGTTTGGGAGGTGCTGTCGAAGAAGTCTTGGCAAGTTGCTGCAGTGCATCTTGTGGATAGTACATGCTGCAGCCATGGTACACCGCTGTTGGAGGAAGTGGAGTGACTGCTGATCAAGGGAGATGCTTTGTCATTCAATTGTACAACTCTAAGAATTTTTAATCACATAGTACTCTTGTGAAGCACCTTGGGACGTTTCACTACGCTAAAGGGGCTATAAAAATACAAGTTGTTGCTGTTGTTGAAGGAGCAGCTTATACAACAGAGAGAAGGTGTAAGTCAGCAATTAAAGTGAGCTCAATGTTCCAGGATACATTTTGGTGTTGACCATCAATACCATATCCATTTCTGGTCTGGGAATTTATCAGCTGCTAGTCTAACTATGTGTTAGGTACTGCATGCTAGTGCTATCTTCTAGATTTTGCGGGAATTTTGTATTCACAAAGGATACATTCTGTGAAGTGGCACCCAATGGAATGATCAAGCACTTCAACAACATGGTCAGCTCCCTCCACTCTGGCCCAATGATGTAGCTCCAACTTTGGAAGAGCACCCACTACTCAGTCCTAACCTGACTGACACCTGGCAATTACAGCCAATTTAGTTTGGTATTGTGGACCCATGCCCATTAGTGACTGGGTCCAAATTCATTTTATGAGAATAGGAAAAATGTTAACCCCATAACACCTCAAAATTGATCACACCCGTGTCTAACCCACTGTATCACCCCGTCCCTAAAAAACAGTACACTTAGTTCTTGCAACTATCATTTGATGCAGCAGCACAAGAGACCATGCAATTTAAGCTCTCTGGCCTCCGACCTTCCGTCGTCAGAGTTTACTCTCAATTAGCCAGACCCCATTCTTATTTTACATCTTTTCACATATCCTTCAACAGCACAGCTCCCCCACCCTAACTCCCAGGATTCGTGACATTTGAACAAATAGGTGCCAGGACCGCTCAAGAACAAAGCCTAAGGAGCAGTGCACACAACAGAGGTTAATTCGGTGATTGTAAACAGCGTTGACTCCTGAATGATTTAAAACAGCTCAAAAACTTGGATCAAGAGTTTCAAATTGTATATTGGATACCACTAGTCACATCCTGCCAATTTGAGTAGAACCCAATATCCCTACTCCTGTCTTCTACTTCTTGACCTATCGAAGCCAATAGGTTCCCTCCAATTCCACGCGTCTCCTTTTTCTTAATAGTCTCTTATGTGGAACCTAATCGAATGTCTAATGGAAGTCCATATAAATGACATCCATAGACACTTGCTTGTCTACCACGTTTGTTACCGCTTCAAAAAGGATTCGTTAGACATCACTTACCCATTACAAATCCATTCTGGCTCTCATGGATCAGCTCATAATTGTACAAATGCTTAGTCACTCTGTCCCCAATAACCAATTCTAGTAACTTCGCCACAACTAACATTAGACTAATAGGCCTATAATTTCCTGGTCTATCTCGCCTACACTTCTTAAATAATGGAGTGTGTACAATAGGAGCACAAATCGGGTAATTGTACCGAAGTGTGATGCTCCTGATTTTCTGGTGATTCCCCAATCCATGCCCCTAACAAGTGCAGCCGCGCACAGGAAACAGAGCCTTACAAAATGTATCTTTCGTCTCGAACTTTGTGAGCAGCAGTTGCTAATGATGATCTCACGGAGGTGGATAATTATAGAGTCAGGAGGGGAAGCTCCACACTCCAGCCTGACTTGAATTAAGGCATCAAAGTGGCAACAAGATGTGACAGAAACTTCAGTGAGTTGTGCAGCTATCTCCCTTAAAAAGGACAAAAGAATGAACTTTAATTACATTAATGCACCATCTTTCATGTCCTCAAGATGTCCTAAAGCACTTCACAGCTAATGAAGTATGTCTGTAATGTAGTCACTGTTGTTCTGTAGGCAAACTCAGCAGCCAATGTGTGCACACCAAGCTCTCACAAACAGCAAATGGCTAAATGAGAACTTAATCTGTTTTGAAAAGAAAAGAAAAACGTGCATTTATATAGCTCCTTTCACGACCTCAGGACATCCCAAAGCACTTTACAGCCAATGAAGTACTTTTCAAGTGTTGTGAATTTGTCCACAGCAAGCTCCCACACACAGCAATGTGATAATGACCGGATAATCTGTTTTAGTGATGTTGATGGAGTGTCCAGGACATTGGGAATAACTCTCCTGCTCTTCTACGAAATAGCGCCATAGGATCTTTTACGCCACCTGAGCGCGCAAACGGAGCCTTGGTTTAACGTCTCATCCAAAAGACGGCACCTCCGACAGTGTAGCACTCCCTCAGCACTGTACTGGGGTGTCAGCTTTGATTTTTGTGCTCAAGTCTCTGAAGTGGGACTTGAACCTGCAACCTTTGACTCAGAAGTGAGAATGCCATCAACTGAGCCTCATTGGTGTTGCTGATTGAGGAGTGACTGTTGGCCCTGCTCTTCCTTGAATAGTACCATGGGATCTTTTGTGTCTACATGACCAGGCATTAGTTTGCATTTCGAATGAAATGTTTTCAGCACTGGAGGCAATTTACTAATAATGCAGAGAATCAGTGTTCAAATCCCACCACAGCAGCTTGAGAATTTGAATTCTGTTTTAAAAAATCTGGAAAAAAAACATTGGTATCAGTAAAAGTGACCATGAATCTGTTGGATTGTTGTAAAACCGCAACTGGTTCACTAATGTCCATTAGGGAAGGAAATTTTATATGATTCTAGTCCCACACTAACATGGTTGACTCTTAACTGCCTTCTGAAATGGCCTAGCAAGTCACTCTGTTGTATCAAGGCAAGTAGGGATGGGCAGCAAAGCAGCTCTACAGGCGGCTGAAGGCCGAGGTCCAACAAAAGACCCGCCACCTAAAGAAAGAACAGGAGATCCAGCAGCTAGCCGATAACCATGATGTGCGAGGATTTTTCACCGCAGTCAAGGCCATCTACGGCACAAGCACCCAAGGCACCACCCCACTGCTGGCCAAGAATGGAGAGGCACTCATTAAGGACAGCAAGGCAGTCAAGGCCCGCTGGAAGGAGCACTTCGAAGAGCTCCTCAATCGAGACTCTGCCTTCGACACGAGTGTCCTCAACTCCATCTCACAGCATGCTACCCGCCACCATCTCAGCAAAACCCGAGCCCTGTACGACATAGAAAAGGCCATCCTTCAGCTCAAGAACTACAAGACATCAGGAGCAGATAGAATCCCCGCTGAGGCAACAACGCATGGCGGAGAGGCACTATTGGCACGAATGCATGACCTCATCTCTTTATCTGGAAGGAGGAGAACATGCCAGAAGATCTCAGAGATGTCATAATCATGACTGTCATGTATTCAACTATCATTGTAACCCATGTATAAGCTGACCCAAGTTGTACACCTTGAGAACATTGACCAGAGGTCGAACTTGTGGGAGACACTCCTAACCTGGACTTTCCGGTATAAAAGAGGAAGCTCCACCCACCTTCAGTCTCTTGAGGCCTTGGTAATAAAGGTAACTGGTCACAGAGTGACCTTCTCTCAAGTATGGGCCCCAAGTGCATTTATACTGTATAGTAAGGACATATCAATGACCATCTACAAAAAAGGGGACAAGTCCAACTGCGACAACCAGAAGAAGCTCCCTGCTGTCAGCCACTGGGAAAGTCATCACAAGAACACTCCTCAACCATCTTCTCCCTGTGGCTGATTCCGTCCACTAGGGAGTAAGATGGACATGATCTTCACTGCGCAACAACTACAAGAGAAATGCAGGGAACAGCACCAACCCTTGTACATAGCCTTCTTTGACCTTACAAAAGGCCTTTGACACAGTCAACCCTGAGGGACTATGGAGCGTCCTCCTCCATTTCTGCTGGCCCCAAAAGTTTGTCACCATCCTCCGCCTGCTCCACGATGGCATGCAATCCTCTGATCAATGGATCCACCACAGACCCAATCCACGTCCAGAGTGGGGTAAAGCAGGGCTGTGTCATCGCACCAATGCTCTTCTCGATCTTCCTCGCTGCAATGCTCCATCTCACTATCAACAAGCTCTCCGCTGGAGTGGAACAAAACTATAGAACCAATGGGAACCTGTTCAACCTTCGCCACTTCCAGGCTAGATCCAAGGTCGCCCCATCCTCTGTCATTGAAATGCAGTACGCAGATGACGCTTGCGTCTGCGCATACTCAGAGGCCGAACTCCAAGCCATCGTCAACACCTTCACCGAGACGTACAAAGCATGGGCCTTACGCTAAACATCCGTAAGACAAAGGTCCTCTACCAATCTGACCCCGCCACACAGCATCACCCACCCCGATCATCAAAATCCATAGCTCGGCATTGGACACCGTGGACCATTTCCTATACCTCAGGAGTCTACTATCAGCAAGGGCAGACATCGATGACGAGGTCCATCACTGCCTCCAGTGTGCAGCGCAGCCTTCAGTCGCCTGAAGAAGCGTTTGAAGACCAGGACCTCAAATCCGTCGCCAAGCTTACGGAGAGTAGTGATACCTACCCTCCTATATGGCTCAGAGACGTGGACTATATACAGCAGGCGTCTTAAAGTGCTGGAAAAGTACCACCAGTGCTGCCTCCGCAAGATCCTGCAAATCCACTGGAAGGATAGACGCACCAACGTCAGTGTTCTCACTTAGGCCAACATCCCCAGCATCGAAGCACTGACCACACTTCACCAGCTCTGTTGTGTGGGCCACATCGTCCGCATGCCTGACACGAGACTCCCTAAGCAAGTGCTCTACTCGGAACTCCTACACAGCAAGCGATCCCTAGGTGGGCAAAGGAAATGCTTCAAGGACACCCTCAAAGCCTCCTTGATAAAGTGTAACATACCCAAGGCACCTGGGAGTCCCTGGCCCCAGACTGCCCAAAGTGGAGGAAGAGCATCCGGGAGGGCACTGAGCACCTCGAGTCTCGTCACCGAGAGCATGCAGAAATCAAGCGCAGACAGCGGAAGGTGCGTGCGGCAAACCTATCCCACCCACCCTTTCCATCAACCACTGTCTGCCCCAGCTGTTAGAGACTGTAATTCCCGCATTGGACTGCACAGCCACCTAAGTGGAAGCAAGTCTTCCTCAATTTCAAGGGACTGCCTATGATGATGATGAGGGATGGGCAATAAATTCCAGCCTTGCCAGCAATACCCACATCCCAGTAATAAAAAGAGAGTAGATATCCGCTTTGAAGCGAGAGATATTTCTGTGACTACTTAATTTATCCAAATATTCAATAAATCATTTCAGTCACTGATTGAACAGAACATTACAAAATAGTCAGCAGGGACAGCTCAACAAACATAGTGCAACATAACGTTTGTCTTTCACACATAAAATTATCTCCCACAGTGTTGCTCACAGCAAGTTGGAGGATATGGAAGCAATTTTATGAGATGTGGTGAAAGTGAAATAAGTGGATCGCAGTAGAGTTTTTTCCCCGATTGATGATTTTACGGATTTGAGTAAAGGAATAAAAATCAGAATAGCAGATTTTTTGTGGTACAGATGCATTTAATGTGTGACATCTACTACATGCAAGATCTTAATATATTATTAGATTGTCTCCCATGACATTGCTTACTGGTTGCCTGGGGTCTTGCACCTTGGTTAACCTAGTTAGCTGCCAAGTTGGAGCTGGGTTTACTTCGTCTGTCCCTTTAAGGCCACTGCTCAATTATTCCCAAAATAAGGGCATCCAAAGATCAGTTAGAGCCTAATTGCTATTATTCAGGGAATTACATATGTAGGTTGGCAGCTGCTTATAAATCAGTCTTTTTCCTTACTGAGAAGCCAGGCTACCTGACAGAAACCATTAGGAAATGACAGGTTTTCTCTTTTCTTTAAAGAATGCAGTTGTGATTTGTTGCAATTTTCTAGTATAATATTTGCGCCATGTGTGGCACAGACTTTGCATACGTGACATTTTTGTGGTGTGACTAATTCCTGGAAGCAAGGCGTTGACTATGTTAGTAAATCTCACCTTATGGTATTGTTCATGCTTAGTTGATGAATGAGTTTAAAAAATATATATATCAAAAGGTGTTGAAAATTGGGACAGAGACTTGAGAAACTCATTTTACAGCATCACTTACTGGCCATAGCCTGCAACTACACTGTTACAAGTAAGTGTTTACACAAAATATTTATACTATAAATATTTACCAGCAATTTCAGTTATTAAATGTTAATACATAAGAACATAAGAATTAGGAACAGGAGTAGGCCATCTAGCCCCTCGAGCCTCAACAAGATTCAACAAGATCATGGCTGATCTGGCCGTGGACTCAGCTCCACTTACCCGCCCGCTCCCCATAACCCTCAATTCCCTTATTGGTTAAAAATGTATCTATCTGTGATGTGAATACATTCAATGAGCTAGCCTCAACTGCTTCCCTGGGCAGAGAATTCCTTCTCAACTCGGTTTTAAATTGGCTCCCCCGTATTTTGAGGCTGTGCCCCCTAGTTCTAGTCTCCCCGACCAGTGGAAACAACCTCTCTGCCTCTATCTTGTCTATCCCTTTCATTATTTTAAATGTTTCTATAAGATCACCCCTCATCCTTCTGAACTCCAATGAGTAAAGACCCAGTCTACTCAATCTATCCATAAGGTAACCCCCTCGTTTCCGGAATCAGCCTAGTGAATCGTCTCTGTACCCCCTCCAAAGCTAGTATATCCTTCCTTAAGTACTCCAGGTGCGGCCTCACCAATACCCTGTACAGTTGCAGCAGGACCTCCCTGCTTTTGTACTTCATCCCTCTCGCAATGAAGGCCAACATTCCATTCGCCTCCCTGATTACCTGCTACACCTGCAAACTAACTTTTTGGGATTGTCCTCCCACTATTCATCGGGGACTTGGCCTGGAGGGTGGTGCATGGAGCAGTGCCGTGCAACAAATTTTTAAGCCGCTTGCAATTTCTGCGGTCTGGAGGAGTCCATGTTCCATATTTTTATTGAGTGCACGAGGTTGCAGCCCCTGTTCCATTATTTGAAGGGGCTGCTCCTGAAATTCTGGCTGCACTTCAGTCCCACTCTCCTGATCTTTGGGCACCCTGTGCGGAGGGGAGCGGGTAGGTCCGAAGGCCTCCTCGTAGGACTGCTCCTGGGCACGGCCAAGGGTGCCATCAGCCGGTCCAGGCAGCGGGCAGTCGAGGGGGTCGTTCAACCTGACTGCCTGCCTCTCTTCCTCCGGTCCAGGGTGTCCTTGGAGATGGAGCACGCGGTGTCCACCAGTACGCTCGCGGCCTTCCGCGAGAGGTGGGCACCGGAGGGTCTGGAGTGCATCATCACGCCCGGCAACCAAATTTTAATTTGATTTTACATTTTTAAAGTTTAATTTGTTTTAATTGCCGGTGCTTTTAGTGTCCCCCTTCCCTTTTATAGGGGGCACTGGGGAAAAATTGTGATTTTAGTGCCCAAAAAAAAAAGAAAAAGAACACAAAAAAAAAGGAAAAAAAAAAAAGGGCCTTGTAAATGTCTGGTGTGTCATCCAGGTCGGGTGGCACGGTTTAATGTTTTGTTTTACAGATAAACTCAAAGAGTTTCATGCACAAGGACCCCCAAAGATACATCATGATTAAAGGAAATGGGACAGGAAATGCCCGCATACACAGGATGTTTAATCCATACATGTATATGCAGATAAATGCGTGAAGTCCTGGAGGAGTTCTGATTATCCTGCACATTATTTGAATACATTAGTACTCTGGGAGGTACAGACCAAAAAGATCTAATTTGTGGTTGATGTGTTCTTTTATAGCAGTGATATTATTCATTACAGTAAACAACCAATTATGTGGTATTCTTCTTCCTCTATAATTTTCTCCCTTTTGTCCTCAGCACTCCTGTATTTGCTGGGTACAGTTCTACAGCTGACAATGCACCCCAAGTGAATCCCGTCCCATCCTCCCCCAACACCCGCAGCTATACACGTTCCTAGGAACATAGGAGCAGGTGTAGGCTATTCAGCCCATTGAGCCGGCTCCACCACTCGCTCTATGAGACCATGGCTGATCATCGACCTAACTCCATATACCCGCCTTTGCCCCAAATCCCTTTGCTTAACAGAAAGCCAACAATCTCCGATTTAAAATTAATTGATCTAGCATCAATTGCCATTTGCGGAAGAGTGTTCCAAACATCTACCACCCTTTGGCCCCAAGTTTCCACACGCGGCGGAAAAGGCGCACCTCAGAACTGGGCGCCTGTTTTTCGCGCCGAAAAAAAAGTGCGGTATTCTCGAGCTCCTTGGAGCTAGATGTCTGCTTGGCGCGGCGCACAGGGGGCGGAGCCTACCACTCACGCTGATTTTCTAAGTAGGAGGGGGCAGGTACAATTGAAATGAGGCTTCTTGGTGCCAGCAACCCTGCGCGTGCGCGTTGGAGCGTTCGCGCACGCGCAGTCTGAAGTAAACATTGGCACTCGGCCATTTTTAAAAGTGCTGCAGAAAAAGTGAAGATTTGTTTCTTGGACCCCTGCAAAGGTTTGTATTTTAATTTTCTTGATGTTTCTTGTGTGAGGGGAGTGCTTTTAGCAGCACTGCTGAATAAATCACCTGCTGATCTTGTAGTGTAAATGCTCTCACATTTTTTTGTATCTAATTTAATTTTGCACCTAAAAAGTGATCCTGAAGTTTAAGTGTTCTTCAGAGTGTAAGATTTTTCACAATGAAACTGTTTTGTAAGTGATGACAACAATGCAGCACCCATTCTGCAAATTTAAATATAAAACTGTCTATGTGGCTGCCTCTCCCTGTCCAAATGGCCTCAGTCCCCCTCACAGCTCGAAGGCTGCTGTTGTATCTTTGGCTGCCGGCCAGCCACTAACGCCGCCCCTAAAGCGTGGCCGAATGGCCTCAAGAACCTTAATGAGCTGCGTGTGTCCTGTGTTCATTCTTCGGCTCCCGGCCAGCCACTGACGCCGCTGCAATCCCATGGCCGAATGGCCTCAAGTCCGTCCGGGTGCTGCATCTTCGCGGGGAATGAAGGCTTGCCTCAAGCACCGCAGCTCAGCTCGAAGGCTGCTTGCTGCCTGCCGCTGCCGTCGAGACACTGACGCCACACCCCTGCCTGAAAGGCCTGCCTGAAGCACTTTCACACAGGTAGGAACATGGTTTATTTAATCTTTTCTTTGCTTATAAATTTTTATTCAGGTTGGATTTATTTGTATAATATTTGTATAAGTATAACTAAGGATTTATTGTAGAATTTAATGACTTCCCTTCCACCCCCCCTCGTTCCCGACGCCTAATTTGTAATCTGCGCCTGGTTTTTTAATGTGTGGACAAGGTTTTTTCAAGCGTACAAAAATCTTCACTTACTCCATTCTAAGTTAGTTTAGAGTACATTTTCACTGTGGAAACTTTGAAATCAGGCGTCAGTGGCCGGACATGCCCCCTTTTGAAAAAATAATTCTGTTCCAAAGTGAAACTGTTCTACCTGACTAGAACTGCAGAAAACTAAATGTGGAGAATTCCGATTTCTAAGATACTCCGTTCTACACCAGTTGCTCCTAAAAATCAGGAGCAAATCATGTGGAAACTTGGGCCTTTGTGTCTAGAAATTTTCCTAATTTCACTCCTGAAAGGTCTGGCTCTAATTTTTAGACTATGCCCCCTAATCCTTGAATCGCCAACCGGCAGAAATAGTTTCTCTCTATCTACCGTATCTGTTCCCCTTAACATCTTGAAAATTTCAATCAGATCACACCTTAACCGTCTAAATTCTACCAAATACAACCCTAATTTGTGTAATCTCGCCTCGAACTTAAACCTTGAAGTCCGGTTATCATTCTGGTAAACCTGCACTACACTACCCCCAAGGCTAATATATCCTTCTGATGTGGTGCCCAGAACTGCTCACAGTACTCTAGGTGTGGTCTAGCCAGGGTTTTGTATAGCTGCAGCTTAATTTCTACCCCCTGTATTCTAGTCCTCTAGATATAAAGGCCAGAATCCCATTAGCCTTTTTGATTATTTTCTGTACCTGTTCATGACATTTTAATGATCTATGTACCTGGACCCACAAGTCACTTTGGACCACCACTGTTTTTAGCTTTTCACCATTTAGAAAGTACCCCCTGTTCTCTGCTTTTTAGATCCAAAGTGGATGACCTCACATTTGCCTACATTGAAATCCACAATTTTGTCCATTTACTGAATCTGTCGATATCCATGTCATTTTAGGCTTCCATCTACAATTCCACCGGCAAATTTGGATACATGATTTTCTGTGTTATCAAAGTCATTAATAAATACTGTGAATAGTTGAGGCCCCAATACAGATCCTTGTGGGACACCACTAGTCATCTCCTGCCAATTTGAGTACTGACTCATTATCCCTACTGCCGGTCTCCTGCCGCTCAGCCAATTTTCTAACCAGATCAATAATTTGCCCTCAATTCCATGGGCTTCTACCTTAGTTAACAATCTCTTATGTAAGAGTTTATCAAATGTCTTTTGGAAGTCCCTATAAATAACATCCACAGACATTCCCCTGTCCACTACTTTAGTCACCTCCTCAAAATTTTCAATCAGGTTTGACAGGTATGACCTACCTTTCACAAATCCAAGCTGGCGCTCTCTGATTAACGGAAAATTTGAGGGGTTCTCAGTCATCCTATTCTTAATTATAGACTCGAGCAATTTCCCAACGACAAATGTTAAGCTAACTGATCCATAATTCCCTAGTTCCCCTCTCTCACCATTTTTAAATAGCAGAGTGACATGCGCAATTTTATAATCTAATGGAACGGATCCTGAATTGAGAGAACTTTGGAAGATTATAGTTAGGGCATCTGCAATGTGCTCACCTACTTCATTTAAAACCTTGGGATGGAAACCATCTGGCCCTGGGAATTTGTTACTCTTTAGTGCCATTATTTTCTTCATTACTATTATTTTACTTACATTAATTTTATTGAATCCATATCTCTGATTCAGTATTATTTTCCTTCAGATTTCCGGCATATTATCTTCTTCCTCTACTGTAAATACCGATGCAAAGTCATTATTCAACATGTCCGCCATTTCCTGATATCACCGCTTTCATTTTTTAAGGAGCCAACATTGCTCCTAACTATCCTCTTTTTCTTACGATAATTGTAAAAAAAAGTGTTGATTTTGATATCCCTTGCAAGTTTCTTTTCATACTCCTTTTTTGTAGCTCTTACTATCTGTTTTGTGACCCTCTTCTGTCCTTTGTATCTTTCCCATTCGCCAGGATCTCTGCTATTTTTTGCATTTTTGTATGCTTTTTCTTTTCATTTTATGCTGGACCGTACCTCTTTAGTCATCCATGGCTGTTTTTTTGGCAAGTAGAGCTGTTACCCCTCAGGGATATAAATTGGTTCTGTATCACCTTACCGTTCTTTTTTTGAACATCTCCCACTGATCTTCTGTCATTTTACCCATTAACAAATTTGCCCAGTTTACAGTGGACAGTCTCTGCATCATCCCTTTGAAGTTGGCCTTACCTCGATCTAGAATCGTTCTCACACGGATCACTAAATAGCACTCGGGAGCCAAGACCTTGGCTGATTTTTCCTCTCCCAGTGGCACCGAGGTCAACAAAGACCCCAACTGCCACACAAATGAGACAAAATCATTACAAACTAGGTTCTCTGTCGCCTCTTGTCTGTGTACCTTTGTGTTATTGCCAGGCAGTGAATTTAGCCACAAATTTAGCCATCAGAGGTACATCAGAACTATTTTAAGGGAAAACTCATTCCAAAGATTAGACATTTGGTTCTGCAAGTGGTTATGTTGTGCATTATGGTTTGTACACAAGAATTTATTTGGTTTCTGGCGATTTTTGAAGCGCATGACACAATAACATTCACGTTAATGGATTAAGGACTGTAATGTCCATCACTGATTGATGGACAATGCATAACTCCAGAGTCAATGTGCATATTGGAGAATTTGAAGGACCCAATGGCTTAACCAGGACCTGTACATAAAGCAGAGACAAAATCCAATCGTCCCACCCGACAAGCGCAGCAGGAGTGAGGACTTTGTTTTTTTTTTTAAAAAGCTTAACAGGCACAACTTCACCAGATCTCAAAAGGACAATGGAGATAAATGCAAATATTCTTGGAGTGTCTTGCCATTTTTGTCAATCCATTCTCTCTGGAAGACACTGACTTCATTGTAAAGGATAGTTCCACAGTTGCTAGAAGCCCTCTGGCATCTCATCCAAGTGGCTTTCCTACAACAAAGCGAGCACCACAACCATATTTGACAGTGGGGGAGGTGTCACAGGCCAGTCGGATTCCCCCATCCTTACCCACCATGGACACAAAGGTACTTCTGCACTGGGATTATTGGATGGTGATCAAGAATGAGACTTGGCTGTATTTTTTGCCTTCCCAATCTAGGAGATTGAGGCCAATTATAATATACCTACTGCCAGCTGGCTGAGATCCTGCTAACCAAGTGCAGCCCAAGAATCCAACCAGGGACTGTGTCAGTATAGCTCAGCAGTACATCATTAGCCCCTCAGAAGAGCCTTTAAAATATATTTTTATCTGGTTTTGCTTTTACACAGAAACTGGGAACCTCAGATTGGGGCCAACGGGACAGACATATCAGTGAGAAGATTATTCCTTTTAAGGAGCGAGAGGTCTCCAAGTGCAATAATAAGTTAAATGTGCAACATTCAATCAGACCCTTGTAGGGTTTAGTAAGTAGCTATGAAGCCAGGTGTTTGACAGAAGTGCAAAAATTCAACCATGAAAAGGGCCAAACATACCTCCAAACCTGAAATGTTTTACATAATCAGTAATCTAAGATTACTCAATGATCATTACTGCACTAATCAATTAAATCACTGCAATCGACTTAATGTGTTCCCATATTTCTCTCATGCCTGCTGTTATTACAATAGAGGCCGGTAGCAAGCAACAGATGGTGACCAAGGTAATATCCACGGAAAAGAAAAATCAATTTGCAGTTTCTTCAGCCACGAAAGCCTTCCTAAATTAATTCACTCAAGTTGAAGTAAACCCACAAAAGCCATAATTACAATGCAACAGAATTCAGGTCACCGTGCTGCCTAGTTTCTCAGCCTCATCTATTCATACTTTCAAAAACTTATTTGGTTTATTTTGTAAGGGGTTTGAAAGGGAAGCATGATGAACTGTGTGTAGAAACATTTTTCAGCTGAGGCAATTGTGTCTATATTGATATTATGAGGATATAATCATACATTGATCTCCCAGTTTTAACAATGCTGTTGTGGGGAACCAATAAATATAAACAAGGCACAATGCAAAGTTTGATAGCAAACCATTAATATCACTATAGTTTGCAGTGTTTCGTCCTCCCTTCCACCCCCCACCATGCTCATGTTACAGAGCTGTGCTAATAGAGACAAGTCCCTGGGACGGGAGGGGAATGAAAGGTTCTAGCTTCCAGCTACCTCTCAGGAAGTTATTATAGCATCACGCACAAACTTTCCTTTGCCTCTGGATTGATTGTAAGCCTTTAATGTGGAGGAAAGAAGGCTCATGCCACCCAAGTACTACTCTGTGGACACATTGCAAAATGAAGTCAAGCTTTGTAGCAATTTTGAAGTTTGATGAGACAATCACATCCCATATTGTGACGAGGCTGCTCAGTGCCTCAAACATACCACTGGCACAGTGAGCAGCAACACGGCCATCTTCAGCTTGTTCCAAGATCAACACGTCTGGTTTGGGTAGAACCAAGTTGTTCGTTTGGAGAAAAGAGGTCTTCCTCAGTGGCAATGGTAATTATGTAAAATAACTCCTGTATCACCCCATAGCAAGTTGGCATTCATTTATATATGGAAGATAAACAAATGGAGACCATCCTGTTTTGCTGCATGGACATCCTTCATCTTCAGGAGTGCAGAATCCACTTGGAATGTAATTGAAAAATTCCAATAATTCTGCAAAGGCTTTTTTTGGGTGGGGGGGGAGGCAGAGATGAAAATAGACAGTAAAATAAAAGGGATTCTGTACTGCCACATTCAGAGGACATCACCAATTCAAATAGATCCAGTGCCATTTTCAAAAATTCAAATGCAACCAACCAGCAAGGCGAAGGATCCAAGCAGTCATTGAATTACAGGACATGTCATTGTGCAAGAGACAATTTGGAGAACAGTTACAGTAAAGCAGGAAGGAGATAACAGCATTAACACAGATTATCTTGCTAAAATGGATGCCCCCTATAGTTCGGTCATATTGGAGTTTGCACAAAGGATTGGCTTGTTCTGCAATCTTAGGAGACAGTTGGATTTTATGTCCTAAATTGCAAAATTTCCTTCAAAAAGATTTAAATCCTCATAACATATTGTAAAAGCCTATCTTTATTTATATCGTTGCATCTATTTTGGTCATAGCAGTTTGTAATATTCAGTATGCTAGGGTCCATCATAATATGGAAATATATCTGCATGTACAGTAACACAACCATCTAAATATTTGCCTCAAAAACACTGTCTGCAGCTCTCCACTCAGGTCCGAGAGGAAGCTCAGTATTCAGGCCTGGCAACTTCAAAGCCACAGCACAGATGGGTCTGAATACTTACTGCTGGACTCAGTACAGTCAAGAGCCATGCAGTCCCGGACATTGCTCACCTGTTACAGTAAACACTCTGCCTCTCACCCCATATCTTTACTCATGCTAGAAGAGAGTTTTCAACAAAAACGACTCACCCACGAACTGAAATCTTTACTTTCGGTTGTATCTAGGTCAATGTATCCGCAGTCTAACAATTAATCACCACTTCATTGAACTGCTTACTGGAGAATTTGTAGGATGCCCACTGTACCTCCCATCACCTCAGATGGTGGAAAATGACATTAAAGTGCTTTATACAGGTTAAATTGCCACTCCTCCTTCATTTACAAGTAAAACAATAGACAGAAGCAAAGAGACATGGGCACAATGTAATACAATCATTAAATGCACCTATATAAGCAAGCTGAGTTGTCTGCTCAAAAATGCTCTGTACTCTCTCTTGCCAAGTTCTCAGAAACAGTCTCTGGTGGTGCATGCATTAGCTTTGCTTACAGAGCCTTACCCACCTCCCAGTCCCAGCTTGCTGCAGGTTGACTAGAAAACTATAAAAAGACAAGATCATCCCGTGTTTTACCGTTGAAATTCAAACAAGTTCATTGGAAGAAGGTGTCAGTCATCAGTATGATTACATTAAGCTTCAAAGCAACAATGATTTGTCCATGACAGCGAGTGACAATTGTATTAACAATTAAAGGGCCATATGCACCTAGTAGTTAATTCACAGACACTAGTATTTCAAATGTTAATTCCACGGTTTGGCAGCCCATGCCAGATGCAAACACCACTATTGTTTGGGTGCCAAACCATGGAACCAACATTTAAAATACAGTTGCCTTCAAAGATAACCTTCACATTGATTAATTCTCAAACAACACTGCTATAGACAAACCACCTCCGGTGAAGCACTGCAGATTTCCAAGGAAGTGCTTGTAAACCATCTTAGAGCTACCACAACTTTACAAATGATACATTTACAACATGTACACATAGCTCACAGGATGAAAGCTCCATCATCATCAACGAGTTGTCGGCAGCATTCAAGCGATGTGACCAGGTCATCAGTCCTCAAGAGGCACCTTTACATTTCTGTGCTGCCACATGGCTCCTGCTCAGTCATTGACAGCACCAAAGATCATTCTTCACAAACCCAGCGGCAGTGGCGATCCAGTTTTGCCTAGGTCTCAGGTCTCTCAATCGTAAAGCTGTATGTAACGACCAATAAAGACACTGGGCTGGATTTTCAGTTAGCGGCCAGAGGGGGCATTAATGGGAGCGTAAGAGGTTACATAAGAAATAAGAAATAGCAGAATTAGGCCATTTGGCCCCTCCAGCCTGTCCGCCATTCAATAAGATCATGGCTGATCTGATCATGGACTCAGCTCCACTTCCCTGCCCGCTCCCCATAACCCTTTACTCCCTTATCACTCAAAAATCTATCTATCTCTGCCTTAAATATATTCAAAGATCCAGCCCCCACAGCTCTCTGGGGCAGAGAATTCTATAGATTTACATCCCTCACAGAAAAAATTCTTCCTCATCTCAGTTTTAAAAGGGCAGCCCCTTATTCTGAGATTACGTCCCCTAGTTTTAGTTTCCCCTATCAGTGAAAATATCCTCTCTGCATCCACCTTGTCGAGCCTCCTCATTATCTTATATGTTTCGATAAAATCACCTCCCAATGAGTATAGGACCAATCTACCTTCATAAATCAACCCCCTCATCTCCGGAATCAACCGAGTGAACCTTCTCTGAACAGCCTCCAATGCAAGTATATCCTTCCTTAAATACGGAGAACCAAAATTGTACGCAGTACTCCAGGTGTGGCCTCACCAATACCTTGTACAGTTGCAGCAGGTCTTCTCTGCTTTTATACTCTATCCCCCTTGCAATAAAGGCCAACATTCCATTTGCCTTCCTGATTACTTGCTGTACCTGCACACTAACTTTCTGTGTTTCATGCACAAGGACCCCCAGGTCCCCCTGTACCTCAATACTTCGCAGTTTTTCTCCATTTAAATTGTAATTTGCTTTTCTATTTTTACTGCCAAAGTGGATAACCTCACATTTTCCCACATTATATTCCATCAGCCAGATTTCTGCTCACTCACTTAGCCTGTTTATATGCCTTTGCAGATCTTTGGGTCCTCCTCACAATTTGATTTCCCACCCATCTTTGTATCATCAGCAAACGTGGCTACATTACACTCGGTCCCTTCATCCAAGACATTAATATAGATTGTAAATAGTTGAGGAACTAGCACCGATCCCTGTGGCACCCCACTAGTTACTGTTTGCCAACTGGAAAATGACCCATTTATCCCAACGCTCTGATTTCTGTTAGTTAGCCAATTCTCGATCCATGCTAGTATATTACCCCCAACCCGGTGAACTTTTATCTTGTGCAGTAACCTTTTATATGGCACCTTATTGAATGCGTTCTGGAAATCCAAATATACCACATCCACTGGTTCCCTCTTATCCACCCTGCTCGTTACATCCTTGAAGAACTCCAGCAAATTTGTCAAACATGATTTCCCTTTCATAAAACCATGCTGGCTCTGCTTGATTGAATTATGCTTTTCCAAATGTACCGCTACTACTTCCTTAATAATGGACTCTGGCATTTTCCCAACGACAGATATTAGGCTAACTGGTTTAGCATGAGAAAAAGTAATTTTAAAAACTTTAATGAGTTACCGACCGAGAGCGCAGCATTTAGCGCCCCAAACAAAAATTCATTAAAGGCTCACCGGCAGCGCAAACCATTAGCGCCTGGCTGCTGACAATCACTCCGATCGTGACACATTCCTGGTGCAAAGCCCACGCTTGCGCACCGGTCATAAAATTATGTGCGGCCGCCAAGAACAAAGTCTGGAAAAAGAGTCGGTACAGGCTTGCAGAGTCATTAACTAGTGGCTACTTGAAGGGATGAGGAAGCGCTCTGTCGGAGGTCACAGTCAGTGCAATGTTTACACACAGCTCAGTGGTGAGCCTCCGCGTTTGCAGCAGCAGTCAGAAATAAGAGTTCAGCTTGAGAAAAAGTGATTTTGAAAAATGTAATGGGTGTATTACAGTACATTACTATGCCATGCCTTTTGTCTGTGCACACACAGAGGCTGAACTCCAGGACATAGTCGATGTATTTACTGAGGCTTACGAAAGCATGGGCCTTACGCTAAACATCAGTAAGACAAAGTTCCTCCACCAGCCTGCCCTCGATGCACAGCACTGCCCCCCCAGTCATCAAGATCCACGGCGCAGCCCTGGACAACGTGGACCATTTCCCTTATCTCGGGGGCCTCCTATCAACAAGAGCAGACATTGACAACACGATCCAACACTGCCTCCAGTGTGCCAGTGCAGCCTTCGGCCGCCTGAGGAAAAAAAAGTGTTTGAAGACCAGGCCCTCAAAACTGTCACCAAGCTCATAGTCTACAGGGCTGTAGTAATACCCGCCCTCATGTATGGCTCAGAAACATGGACCATGTACAGTAGACACCTCAAGTCGCTGGAGACATACCACCAACAATGTCTCCACAAGATCTTACAAATCCCCTGGGAGGACAGACACACCAATGTTAGCGTCCTTGACCAGGCCAAAATCCCCCACATTGAAGCACTGACCACACTTGATCAGCTCCGCTGGGCAGGCCACATAGTTCTCATGCCAGACACGAGACTCACAAAGCAAGTGCTCTATTCGGAACTCCTTCACGGCAAACGAGCCAAAGGTGGGCAGTGGAAACTTTACAAGGACACCCTCAAAGCCTCCATGATAAAGTGCAACATCCCCACCGACACCCGAGAGTCTCTGGCCAAAGACCGCCCTAAGTGGAGGAAGTGCATCCGGGAGGGCGCTGAGCTCCTAGAGTCTCATCGTAGAGAGCATGCAGAAATCAAGCATAGGTTGCAGAAAGAGCGTGCAGCAAACCAGTCCCACCCACCCCTTCCCTCAACGACTATCTGTCCCACCTGTGACAGAGACTGTGGTTCTCATATTAGATTGTACAGCCACCTAAGAACTCATGTTGAGAGTGGAAGTCTTCTTCGATTCCGAGGGACTGCCTATGATAATAATGATGATGATGATGATGATGATAATACCACACCTTTAAGACTTGGCTTTTCCCAGGATCTGAATCAGAGTTCGGCGCATGCACAATGACTCGGTTAAATTTAGCGCCAGCATTTTCGTTATCACTCTCCCAGTTCTGATGTGCAACGACTGATTTAGCGCCCTCGACAGCTCTTCGATGGATTCTGATGAATTTCTGGGCGAAGGGCGCAAACTTATTCAAGGCACTAATATTACTAATATTACCCAGATGAGGCGCGACCGAATTTCTCCCCCAGTGAACTAGTTACAGATGGTATTCTCAACACATTAGGGAAGTTATGATGTCAATACATCAGAATCATAGTAAGTCACACACACACACACACACAGAGACCTCGAGGCTTACCGATTCAGAACTCCACTGCAATGTAAAACTCCGTACATTATAATCCGATATTATAATCAGACCAGCACCACAGAAGCAGCTGATACTTAAGCCAGACTTTGCGTTATGTCAAGGATGCATGGGCTGCACTTCAATATTTTACTTTCTTTAGTCATTCTCGGCAAGGCCAGAATTCCTAGTCTGGAATATTGCCCATCTCTAGTTGCCCAGCTACAACTGGGCCTTACGAGGCCACTTCAGAGATCAGTTAAGAGTCAGCCACGTTGGTGTAGGACTGGAGTCGCAAATAAGCCAGGGTAAGGCTAGCAGGTTCCTTCCCTAAAGCAGATTAGTGAACCAGTTGGGTTTTTATCACAATCCGACAGTTCCTTGGTTACTCCTACCAAATACCAGCTTTTTATTTACAGATTTATTTATTTAAACTGAATTAAAATTCTCAAACTGCCTTGGTGGGATTTGAACTCACGTTCTATGTATTATTAGGCCGGGCCTTTGAATTACAAGTGCTGTAAAACAACCACTACATTACTGTATTTCTGCATCAATCCAAAAAGGCTGCACACTGATTCCCCTGAATCTGCAACACTGCCCCATCAAACAACACTACTCACTAAAATAACCCTTGCAGAAGTAGAAATGCTAGTCAATTAACACTTACTGAACTCCTGTTGTTAATACAAACAATAAGCAATGGTGAATCTCCACCTTGCCTACTACGGTTACCCCAATTTCAAGGTGGTCGGATTTTGGCCTTGAAACAATGCACTTGTGCTTGGAATAGCTGGGCCCAAGTACAATGCACATCAATGGGTTGAAGGTTTCTCCTCAATGGGATAGGGACTGGTGGAACACCTGGCCAGAGCTTTATCCTTTCTCCTCAGAGACCTGGGTGCTAATCCGTGCTGGACAGAAATCTTCACCTTTTCAGTCCCCTGCTTCAACAAAATAGGCCATCTAGCTGTTCGTACTCAACTCAAGTCTCAACAGAAATCTCTCAACCTAGCCCGAACTCAGAAAAGGAAGGGGGGGGGGGGCGGTGGGGGGAGTGGATAAAGCAAGATGTACTTACTTTGAATGCACTTCCATTTGAAAATTATATTTTGCAGCAGTATATTTGTTTAGCGACAGCCCCCACTCCTCCATCAACTCATCCAGAAACACATACGCACAGCTGCTCCATCAATATCGGCCAGCTGAAACTGACCGGAGGTTGACCTTGATCCATATTGAGCAAATTTAATAAATAAAATGAAATGCTGGCTGAAAACAGTCATCACATAATGGCTCAGTGCAACTGGAGGGAGAGCCCTTTGGGCATGACCCAGGACCCTTCCTCCATCTACAATTAAACTTCAACTTCTTGCTCATTAAATTATGAAAAGCATTTTTGTTATAAAAAGAGACACATTATTAGCTGGATGCTGGAAAAATGATGTGCTCCATTATTTACAAAACCAAGATTTTAGATTTTTGTTCTCGTTACTTTATGTGAACAGAGATGGTAGCAGGCTTGGTAACTTAGAGGAGCCCCACTTTGCAGATGTATGTAGGAGAAAAGACAGGTCAACATTCTAGGAGGTCTACTCAGTCAGGATGTTCAGAAACAGTAATTCAGGTGGCATCCATCTCCTTCACGTTGAAAGGAGGGAGCAGCGTGTGACAGCCCGGCCCGGCAATCAGCGCGGTCCCGGCCTGAAAGACCATCAGCAGGCCGGGGCCATTGGAGGGAGCAGCGTGCGGCGACATACCAATGCAGGGAGCAGCGCGTGCTGCTGCACGAGGGAGACGGCTGCAAAGCCAGGCCGCTGATTGCAGTGCAGGCAGGCACAGCAGGAGGGGCGAAGGAGTGGCAAGAGTTTGTAGCGGGAAGTGACCGGGGCTGAGGAGAGGTGTGAATCTGGGGCCCAGAAGAGGTGAGGACCCTGGGGCAGCTCACACTGCAATAGGTATGCGCGCTCGGTCTGTGCAGCAGAGTTGGTCTCCAGTTAGTCTTGGATAACTCTTGCCACTGGACCAAGACCTAGCTCTGTCAAGCCCGTGTGGTGGCTGGTGTGCAACGGCCAACACATGTTAAAAAAATCCAAGCACAGGCATCTTCCACCCTTCACAATGTAGTTCAGGATCTGGAATATTAGGTCCTTCATTGAAACACCTGTGAACTCATCCCTTTTTGGCGTGGAAACAAGTCATCCTCGCTTCGAGGGACTGTCTATGATGATGATCTCCTTCAAACACTGCCCGACACGTCCAGCATGTGCCTTTTTCCTTCATCGCTTTTAGAACTACTGTTACAGGACAGTATGGGAGAAACACCATCCCATCAGAGAAAGTGCCAATGCAGGGTGGAAAGAAAGCAAAAGCAGGTCTTGCATTTATAAAGCTCCTTTCACAACCTCAGCTCACCCCAAAGCACTTTACAGCCAATTAACTACTTTTTTGAAATGTAGTCAGTGTTGTAATGTAGGCAATATGGCAACCAATTTGCGCAGTGAGCTCCCACAAACAGCAATGAGATGATGACCAGATAATGTTTTTTCTAAGTGATGTTGGTTGATGGTTAATTTCAGCAATGTTGCAGGAAGGGCATCAAGTGGAGACAATGAGCTTCCCACCTCGCCTGCCCATCATTTATAGACTGTGAGGAGAAGGAAGAGAAAAAAGCAACAAGTCTTCCCATCAGCCTTGTAGCAGTCAGCCAGAAGTAGCATTAGGGATGCCTGGGAAGAGGGCTGTTATTACTGGCACAGTTGAGACTGCAGCACAGAGAACAGTGGTTAACCCCATGCTGATATCAAAATCTAGCAATTTCCTGTGGCATTGCTCATAAGTCAAATAACACACACAATAACAGGGGTATTTTATCACAAAGTAGAGCATATTATTCTGCTACTAAAATGGAACCGTGTCCCTTCGAGGCCGCAAAATGTATTGTCAAATAAACAATGTCTCGGGTCAGTCAGAGTTAAATTGATTAATCTGCAGATTGGTAAACTTTCAAGCTCCAGGTTAGCAGCATGTAGCATTAAGTGACTAGCTTTATTTTCTTTTTTTAAAAAGATCATTTTGCATCTGCACATTTCTGCTGACAGGATTTGAAAAGATGTTTGTGAGCAAATCGTTCAGAGACAGTGAAGTAAATTCTTTTTGATTGACTCCTGGAATAGAAAGTGATTTGGTCCCCTCACTTACTAAAGCTGCAGAAGTAAATCTGTGAATGTAACATGAGGAGAAGGGCAAGGTCATTTATTTGTCTGGTCAAGCAGAGTGCAGAACGGGGACAAAGTGGCAATGTGTTGAATTGCTCATCAAACTGAAAGGGAATGCAGAGGGAATCCAGATACCTAAAACCCAGAATTGCACATTAAGAATATTTTTTAAAACTAAGTGAGGGTGAGGAGAACGATCAGGAAAGTGGGAGAAACCGCTCTCTGGTACAGTAAATAGCACATAATTGCATTAAACAAAAAGCATAAATAACCAATCGTGCACACAATTTACATTGTGGCTCATGTCAAAAAAGACCTCCCCAAATAGTTCAAAAGTTCATGCTTAATGTAATACTGAATATAAAAAAAATCAAATGTATATTTATTTTGAATGGCTCAATGATGGCTTCCTGGCTTTATGCCCCCATTCTTTCTCCCATATTCCAACTGTGACTATACTCCAAAAGTACTTCATTGGCTATAAAACTTTGAGACGGGGTCGCGAAAAGCACTATATAAATGCAGGTCTTTCTTTCGATCTCCAGCACTGGGTAGGAAGGGAGAGCTTACAAACAGCAAGTCCTGGCACATTCTTCAAATGACCAGTCTTGCTGTTAATTGTAAAAAGAAATGCTGCAAGTTGTAGACAGAGATGCCAGGTGAGAGCTGTAGTCAGCTACCTTGTCAACTAACAGGCCAACTCAAGGAACTGTCACAAACTCAAGCCTCAGATTTCGCAGATATATTGGTAGCTGCATTTGTAACATTAAAAAAATGCATAGATAAGTTTAATCATTTTAATTTTATAATTCATGCTATTATGTTATAATTTTTTTTCCATGACTGAGATTTTTACTTTAAGAAGATGACTAAAATATTCTCAAAATGTTTTGGGGAGATTTAATGTTTTAAATTAGTACAGGTAGCTTTTTCCAGACTGCTCATTCTTGATCAATTATTTTCATATGTTCTTAGTAGATTTTCATTGGTAGTTAATGTGCACTCCTGTCCACTTTTGATTAGCAGGCTCCCTACTTGTTCAACTGTGATTGGTTACGGTTTACAAAATATAAACTTTTAGCCAATTATATTCACCTGTGAAACAGAAATTTGCATTAAGCAGGTGTGACACAAAGTATTAAAGACAAATGTGCATTAGATGCAATCTATATTAAGCAGGGGACTCTGGGGAGTTGACATGTGCAGTCAATTTAAAGCCCATTCAGATAGGCCACTGCAGTAGATGAGAAGGGAGTTTCTGTTCTGGTATTGTGCCGAACATGGAAACATGAGCAGTGGTGCAAAGGAATATTTGCTTCCAGTATAGAAATGTTCTTTTAAACATAAATCTCCAAAAACATTTGTCTTGACAAGTCAGAGAAAAAAGAAAGTGTGAAAAAGAGAGAGAGAGAGAGAGAGAGAGAGAGAGAGAGAGACTTGGATTTATATAGCGCCTTTCATGACCACCAGACGTCTCAAAGTGCTTTACAGCCAATGAGATACTTTTGGAGTGCAGTCACTGTTGCAATATAAGAAACGTGACACACAGCAAGCTCCCACAAGCAGCAATGTGATAATGACGAGATAATCTGTTTTTTTGTTATGTTGATTGAGGAATAAATATTATACTATATTATATCAAGTAATATCAGGTGGAGAACATCATATCATTCTGTTGCCAAGATGCAGTTATGTGGAACTTGGCCTGTTCCTTTAAGGTTACAAGTCCAATACCAATAACGTGGAGATCATTTAAGGGCTTATTGAGCCATCCTGAGGTCAATTTGAAGGTATTTCTGATTGCTGGAGACATTTCTCTGGAGATTGTCATGCTTTCCCATTTTTAAAAAAAACCACAGAAATTGCTTCAGGTGAAACACTTTGCATTGAACATGGCTTGAGAGTTTGATACTGATATATACAAGCTGCTGCAGCAATCCTAATGAAAAACTGCTTTCTTCCTTGTGATCTACGATATACTCATTGCCACGACAATGCTGCTTTGAACCATCAATAGACCTCATTCCCTCGTCTATGAGTGGCCAAGCAATGCACCTGTGCTCCAGCACACCTGCTCCCAAACAGCTGCCTTGTTAAGAGTAGTGGCAAGATGAAACAGAACCATTCCAGTCATGTTCATATTAACCCTTTGGTGACATCAAAATGTTGGCATTCATGCAAAAGAGAAAGTTACAGAATCCTATTCAAGTAATCGGTACCAGAATAACCCAGAAAAACCTGTACCATGTGTTTCAAAAGCCCCAATTCAGTACATGAACACAAAAATCTGACCGCCCCTCGCTTTCTCTGATGCTTCTCTCCTAGCTCACTTCACTCTGGATATGGTTCCGCAGGTGCAGGCAGCCTTCGAACACTCGCGTCAATCATTATGTGTCTGAAATAATGTGAGCTATTCTACCATGGAGGGCATCAGTCAAATAGCCCACACATTGTTTAGACTCGCTCAGTCCTGTCTTGTGGCAGTGATTAACTAGCTAAGCCCAGACTGGGGATAACCTCCCCGATCTGTACACTGCAGTGCATTTCCCCAATGAGCCACCTGCAAGCTCCAAAACCATGAGACTCTTGGAATGAATATTTACGGTTGAAGACTCTTAAGAAGGGTCTATTGTATTGGCACCGAGGTTTCAAAATATGCACATTCTAGCTGCCGTGAAGACTAGCAAGTACAGTGTTCTGAAAGCTACACGGGACATTCCTTGGCGAGTGGGACTGAAGGGAAATGCCAGCATTCCTCCCACCTCTTTCACACAGACCTGCTGAAAATATTGCGTGCATTTCCCCATAATCTGCCAGACAGTTTTCAGCACTCACTTTAAAAAAAAATCACGGCATGGAACCCTGAAGTCTCAGTGTCAGCCTTAAGCTCACTGGGTAGCACTCTCGCCTCTGGAGACAGTTGGTCATGGGTTCAAGGGCCACTCCACAGATTTGAGCACAATAATGTAGGCTGACACTCTAGTGTAGTAGAGGGACTGCTGCACTGTCGGAGGCGCCATCTTTCGAATGAGGCCTCCTCTCAGGTGAACATGGCACTATTTCGAAGAAGAGCAGAAGAATTCTCTCCGGTGTCCTGGCCAATACTTATCCCTCAAATCAACATCACAGGGACTATAGGGAGGGAGGAACTTAATACAATCACCATCACTGAAAATGTAGTACTCGGTAAAATAATGGGACTAAAGGCGGACAAGTCCCCTGGACCTGATGGCTTCCATCCTAGGGTCTTAATAGAAGTGGCTGCAGAGACAGTAGATGCATTGGTTGTAATCTACCAAAATTACTTGGATTCTGGGGCGGTCCCAGCAAATTGGAAAACTGCAAATGTAACACTCCTATTAAAAAAGGAGGCAGACAAAAAGCAGGGATCTATAGACCAGTTAGCCTAACATCTGTCGTTGGGAAAATGCTGGAGTCCATTATTAACAAAGCAGTAGCAGGACATTTGGAAAAGCATAATTCAATCAAGCAGAATCAACATGGTTTTAGGAAAGAGAAATCATGTTTGATAAATTTGCTGGAGTACTTTGAGGATGTAACAAACAAGGTGAATAAGGGGGAACCAGTGGATGTGGTGTATTTGGATTTCCAGAAGGCATTTGACAAGGTGCCACATAAAAGATTACTGCTCAAGATAAAAGTTCACGGGGTTGGGGGTAATATATTAGTATGGATAGAGGATTGGCTGACTAACAGGAAACAGAGAGTCGGGATAAATGGGTCATTTTCCAGTTGGCAAACAGTAACTAGTGGGATGCCGCAGGGATTGGTGCTGAGGCCTCAACTATTTACAATCTATATTAAAGACTTGGATGAAGGGACTGAGAGCAATGTAGCCAAGTTTGCTGATGATACAAAGATGGATGGGAAAGCAAATTGTGAGGAAAAATTCTGCAAAGGGATACAGACAGGCAAAGTGAGTGAGCAAAGATTTGACAGATGGAGTATAATGTGGGAAAATGTGAGGTTATCCACTTTGGCAGAAAAAATAGAAAAGCAAATTATAATTTAAATGGAGAAAATGTGCAAAGTGCTGCAGTACAGAGGGACCTGGAAACACGAAAAGTTAGTGTGCAAGTACAGCAAGTAATCAGGAAGGCAAATGGGATGTTGGCCTTAATTGCAAGTGGGATAGAATATAAAAGCAGAGAAGTCTTGCTACAACTGTACAGGGTATTGATGAGGCCACACCTTGCGTACAGTTTTGGTCTCCGTATTTAAGAAAGGACACGCTTGCATTGGAGACTGTTCAGAGAAGGTTCACTAGGTTGATTCCGGAGATGAGGGGGTTGACTTATGAAGACAAGTTGAGTAGGTTGGGCCTATATACATTGGAGTTCAGAAGAATGCGAGATGATTTTATCGAAACATATAAGATAATGAGAGGGCTCGACAAGGTGGATGCAGAGAGAATATTTCCACTCATAGGGGAAACTAAAACTAGGGGACATAGTCTCAGAATAAAGGGCCGCCCATTTAAAACTGAGATGAGGAGGAATTTCTTCTCTCAGAGGGTTGTAAATCTACGGCATTCTCTGCCTCAGAGAGCTGTGAAGGCTGGATCATTGAATATATTTAAGGTGGAGACGGACACATTTTTGAACAATGAGAGAAGAAAGGGTTATGGGGAGCGGGCAGGGAAGTGGAGCTGATTCCAGGATCAGCTCAGCCATGATCTTATTAAATGGCAGAGCAGGCTCGAGGGGTCAAATGGCCTATTCCTGCTCCTATTTCCTATGTTTTTATGTGCTTAAACAGATTATCTGGTCATCACCACATTTATGGGTAAATTGCCATATTTCCAACAGTGACTACACTTCAAAAATAAAGTGCTTTGGGACATCCCGAGTTCTTTCCTTCTTTTACACAGGCCTGGAAAACATTATTGCAATGTGTGTCATTAACCACCCCAGGGCACCCTCTAAACCACAAGATTGGAAGTGCAGTTGCCTCGGCTGAGCATTGGCCGTATCTCAAAAATATCATCATAGGCGGTCCCTCGAACGAGGATGACTTGTTTCCACATGAGTTCACAGATGTTTCAATGAAGGACCCGATGTTCCAGTCCTGAACTCCAATTGAGGGGATGCTTGTGCGTGGATTTAAAAAAAAAAAAACGCGTGGTAACCGTTGCACATCAGCCACCACACGGGCGTGACAGAGCTAGGCCTTTATCCAGTGGCAAGGGTTGAACCAGGACTACTGGAGACCTGCTCTACTGCACAGACCTAGCGCGCACACATATCACAGCGTGGGCTGACCTATGCTGCCCCTGGGCCCTTGGCTCTTCTGGGCCCCGTACCCTCGTCTGTCGCATTTCCGCCACAAACCAATGCAGCAATGCTGAAGCACTTTAAGAGGATGTGGACATCAAAATTAGGAAAGCTTAAATTTTTTTTAATTTACTATATTCTGGGGAGATTCTCAATTAGAATGTGGAAAACAGAACCTCTACTATAGATATTTAAAAGAACTCTGGAGACATACCTGAAATCTAGACCAGTCAGGTTTAATACCAGCAAGAAAAACATAGAAAGTATTTTGAGAGATCTAGAGGGGCATGGTTTGAGGTGTCACACATGGAAATGTACAAGTGAACATGGATTTAAAAACATTTTAGGAACAGGAAAAGAATATATATGGCCTTTAGGTTGAGCTCAAATCCATCTTCTCGTCTTGTTCCTCTTTTTATTCAGAAATGTGTCTAACTGTTTGTCTGTTGGACTCACATATATGTGCTTTATTAGTTTATGCATATTTGCTTTATTAGTTGTGCATGATCTTTTCTTTTGAATCCATGTAAAGCAACACCACGCATACCAATAGCATTCGTTACAATCATTCTGTACTCCGCGCATAAAAGCAGTCCCTCCCTTTTTCTCCCCTGGTCACACATTCTTGAAATTGGTCCAAAATTTTCTTTTTAAAATACCAATATATGTGATTGCCTCATGTCCGGAACCCGAAATTTTTCCATACAATTTAACCGAACCAGAATTTCGCCATGGCCATAATAAAAATACGGTTTAAATAGGTTAATTAACCTTAATAACTTCAATGAATTCAAATCAATATAGTTATCAAAAATATAACCCATCCTTAATAACTATATTGAAAACAATTCATGGCATCTACGAAATCTAACATCTACTGCCTGACCCTAGGGAAACCCAGCAGCATTAATATAGGCGATCAGTATCTATATTTAGTGCACTTGTTACCTGTGGACGAGCTGGATTGTGTAATGAACAATTAACAAAAATCAGGAGCGAAGCATAGATACTCTTACAGGTGGAAATTTAAAATGTACAAGAACACACAGGCAGATACTGAAAAGGCTTAGCTTTATAAAAGTGTTTTGTGCACTTATTTCAGTTCTGTAGATGGGAGCCAGAATTTAGCATTTATTGAAATGATGATTTAATTACTGTTGTAGAAATAAAATATTATTTCCACTGCATATCCCTCTGATCTTAAAGTTGCTGGCCATCCAGTACTATGTCCAAATACTGAATCTTCATGTTTGTCTAGACTGAGTGTCTGGAGGTTATTATTCAACCATGGGGGCATGTCAAACCCAACCCTCTTCTCAACCGACATCCACATACCCACACTTTTCAAGAGGGATTGTTAGATAGCGATCCAGTGAAGGAATGCTGGTCAATTTCTTCTCTCCCTATCCCAGAAACATCAAGACTAATTCTGGCTGGGATTAAATCAAGACAGAATAGGGATTGAACCTGGATATTTCCCGATCTGTATGGCTCAGTCTCACAACAGATATGACGTTCCTCTATACAAAAACACAGGCGAATGCCTGATATTCTACTTAAGTAGCAGCCTACTAATGAAATCCCCTTTTTCAGAAAGCAAGACATTCCCAAAATGTCATGAGGGGTCATTAATTATGGAGAAAAGCAGGCAGCCTCCTGTTCTTTGAACATAGAATTTCAGATCTAGATGATGCATTTACATCCCGAGCTGGGAGGGAGAAATGTAGGGCTGTCAACCCTCCCGGATTATCCCGGAGTCTCCAGGAATTAAAGATTCATCTCCAGCACTCTGCTGCAAGAAAATATCGGAGATGGGGAAAAGCTGATGACTGGGCAGGATAGGTGGAGGCAAGAGGTCATGTGATGAAATCTCCAGGAATACGTCCAGAGTTGTCAACCCTCATGAGGTTTTAGTTTATTTGCAATTCAAAAAAAATTTTGCCTCCATCAATTCATCAGGTATCTGTTAGATGTGTTTTTATGAAAGTCATGGATTTATGGATAAGCCATTTCAGACTGCTCATACCAGCCCCTGGCTCACTCAAGGGAAAAGAGCAGCATCCGAGTCCAAATTTAGAGCATCACATCAACCTGACACTTTGATTGAGGGAAATCCATAAATAAAGACAAGCTCCATTTGATTGAGCAGGTCATTAAAGGGTCATCCATAATCATCACCTTCACAGGCAGCACACGGAGACTTGATGCTCTCACTATATAAACACACACATGTGCTATTAACCCCCACTCCACTTTCTCAGAGGCCTCCTCTGCAAATTTACAACTGTAGTGGCCAATTCTATTAACAGATGAGTGGACTGGGAGTACTAGGTCAAAATATGCATTTTGAATGGACAGCACAAGGACAGATTTTGCTGTCCCTGCATATTGGGCTACTGGCTCATCTGGGCACAATGAACACAGGAAATTTGGACAGAGTGCACACCCCTAAGAAATGCCACCCAATTTTCACCCGCTTAAATTGATGGACCTTGAATTGAGCGGGCACCATTAGTGGCATATAGAGAGAGCTTGCATTTATGTAATGCCTTTCATGACCTCAGGATGTCCTAACAAAGTACTTTACAGGCAATGAATTACTTTAACTACACTTCTAATGTTGTAATGTGGGAAACGTGGCAGTCAAGTTACACACAGCAAGGTCCCACAAACAGCACAGAAATACATGATCAGATCATGTTTTAGGTGTTGGTTGAGAGATATGTTGGCTAGGACACCAGGGAGAACTCCCGTTTTTCTTTGAAATAGTGTTGCAGCATCTTTTATAGCCAGCCAAGGGGGCCGACAGAGCCGCATTTTAACATCTCGGCCGAAAGATAGCACCTCCGACAGTGCAGCACTCAGTACTGCACACATGCGCTAGCCTGGATTATGTGCTTAATTCTTTGGAGTGGGACTCAAACCCACAACCTTCTGACTCAGATGAGCGTGCTACCAACTGAGCCAAGGCTCACACCTTATGTTCCTCCCAGCTGGATTTGCTCATATTCACAGCGGTCAAGAAATCTTCAGGTGCCGGAACAAGAAAGTTCCCCGAAATTCGGCCAATGCTTATTTATCAAAGTACAGATAGCACATCATCAGGTACTGTGGCTCCAGGACACAGACTGTTTAAATGCAGCCAAAGAAGAGGGAAGCCATTAGGATGCCATGCCACCTTTTCCCATGTTAGGCAGCCTGCTAAGCATACACATGAATAATGCCACTTGGAGGAATGCAAAGTCTTGGATCTTCTACCTCTATGGTCTCGAAGGGATCTTGTTTCAGTTTATGTCATGTTATTGATATGAAGTTTGATTCAGATCAACACCCAGAGAGAACCAAGCCATTTAGAATGCTGATTAGGATGGCTCTGGGTGGGAACCTAGATGGAACAACAACTTCTTGCATTTATGTAGCGTCTTTAATGTAGAAAAATGTCCCAAGGCACTTCACTGAGGCAAAAATCAGACAAAAATGGGCACCTGGCCAATGAAACTTGGTTTTGAGGAGAGGGAGCTGGAGAGGCACAGGGGTTTGGGGAGGGAATTCCAAAGCATAGCTGAAGGCACAGTCGCCAACGGTGGATGAACGGAGATGAGTAGATGAGAGCAGAGTCGGAGGAACAGAAACTTGTGGGGAATGGGGAAGAAGGGAGGGTGAAGGTCATTGCCATAGGGATTTAAATATAATTGGTAAGAATTTGAAATGAGAGGCATTGGGGACTGGGAGCCAGATCAGTAAAGCTAGGAGTGATGGGTGAGCAGGACTTGGTGCAGCATATATGGGCAGCAGTATTTTGGATGACCTGAAGTTTACAGGGCATAGTGGATGGAGCCTGGCCAGGAGAACACTGAATTAGCTGGAGGTGAAAAAGGCATGAATGAGAGTTTTGGTAGCAGATGGAAGGGTGGAATAGGCCCGTGTGATGATGGGAAGCTCAGCTCAGTATCAAATAGGATGCCAAGATTGCAAACGAACAGACTGGTTCAATCTCACACAGTGGCCACAGTAGGGGTTTGAATTGGTGGCAAGGGCACGGAGTTTGTGGTGGGGACCAAAGATTATGGCCTGGGTCTTCCCGATATTTTATTGGAGGAAACTGCAGCTCATCTAAGACTGGATGTCGGACAATCAGTTTGATAGCACAGAGACAACGGAGCGGTTGAGAGGTGACGGAGAAGTAAGTAACGGTGTGTGCCATCAGCGTACATGACGAAGCTGACCAATGTCTGCAGATGATGTCGCCAACAGGCAGCATACATATAGAAACATAGAAATTTACAGCGCAGAAGGAGGCCATTTCGGCCCATCGTGTTCGTGTTGCACGGCCCTTGGTCAGCAGCCCTATAGGTTACAAATAAAACTATGAACAGTGACGGAAAGGCAAAGAGCACCCAGCCCAACCAATCTGCCTCATACAACTATGACACCCCTTATATGGAAACATTCAATACTCCACCCCAACCAGAGCCATGTGATCTCCTGGGAGAGGCAAAAACCAGATAAAAACCCAGGCCAATTTAGGGAGAAAAAAATCTGGGAAAAAATACGACCCATCCAGGCGATCGAAACTAGTCCAGGAGATCACCCTGGCCATATTCTATTCCCTGCAGTACTTATCATTATATCTGCGCCGTCCAACAAAAGGTCATCCAGTCTAATCCCAATTACCAGCTCTAGGTCTGAAACCCTGCAGATTACTGCACTTTAAGTGCCCATCCAACCATCTTTTAAAAGTGGCGAGGGTTTCTGCATCCACCACTCTTCCAGGCAGCGAGTTCCAGATCCCCACAACCCTCTGCGTAAAGAAGCCCCCCCTCAAATCCCCTCTAAACCTCCCACCAACCATCTTAAAACTAAGCCCTCTCGTAATAGACCCCTCCACCAATGGAAATAGACCCTTACTATCCACTATGTCCAGGCCCTCAATATTTTGTACACCTCAATGAGGTCTCCTCACAACCTCCTCTGTTCCAATAAGAACAAACCCAGCCTATCCAATCTGTCCTCATAACTAAGATTCTCCATTCCAGGCAGCATCCGAGTAAATCTCCTCTGTACCTTCTCTAGTGCATTCACGTCCTTCCTATAATACAGCAACCAGAACTGCACGCAGTACTCCAGCTATGGCCTAACCAAAGTATTATACAATTTAAGCATAACCTCCCTGCTCTTATATTCTATGCCTCGGCCAATAAAGGCAAGCATTCCGTATGCCTTCTTAACCACCTGGCCTGCTACTTTCAGGGACCTGTGGACAAGCACTCCAAGGTCCCTTTGTTCATCTACACTATTAAGTGGCCTACCGCTTAATGTGTATACCCTTTCCTTATTAGCCCTCCCAAAGTGCATCACCTCACACTTCTCTGAATTAAATTCCATTTGCCACTGCTGTGCCCACCTGACCAGTAGATTGATATTCTCCTGCAGCCCATGACTTTCCTCTTCATTATCAACCACACAGCCAATTTTAATGTCATCTGCAAACTTCTTAATCATACTCCCTATATTCAAATCTAAATTGTTGATATATACCACAAAAAGCAAGGGACCGAGTACGGAGCCCTGCGGAACCCCACTGGAAACATCCTTCCAGTCACAAAAACATCCATCAATCATTACCCTTTGCTTTCTACCTTCAAGCCAATTTTGGATCCAACTTGCCACTTTGCCCTGTATCCCAAGGGCTTTAATCTTCATGACCAGTCTACCATGTGGGACCTTATCAAAAGCCTTGCTAAAGTCCATATATACTACATCGTAACGCACTACCCTCATCGACTCTCTTGGTTACCTCCTCAAAAAATTCAATCAGGTTAGTCAAACACTATCTTCCCTTAACAAATCTGTGCTGACTGTCCCTAATTAATCCTTACCTTTCCAAATGCAGATTTATCCTGTATTTCAGGATTTTTTCCAATAATTTTCCCACCACTGAGGTTCGGCTGACAGGCCTGTAATTACTCAGCCTAGCCCTTGTCTCCCTTATTAAACAAGGGTACTACATTAGCAGTCCTCCAGCACCATGCCCAGATCCAAAAAGAGGACTGGAAAATGATGGTCAAGGCCTCTGCTATTTCCTCTTTTACTTCGCTCAGCAGCCTCAATATGAGGAAGATGAAGCAGCCAAGGTCGGATTCTTGAGAGAAGCCAGATGTATCAGTGCAGAGGTAGGAAGAGAAGCCATTGCTGGAGATGCTACATCATCATAGGCAGTCCCTCAAAATCGAGGAAGACTTGCTTCTACTCTAAAAGTGAGTTCTCAAGTGGCAGTACAGTCCAATACGGGAATTACAGTCTCTGTCACAGGTGGGACAGTCGTTGAGGGAAAGGATTGGAGGAGAGTCTGGTTTGCCGCACGTTCTTTCCGCTGCCTGCGTGTGTTTTCTGCATGCTCTCGGCGACGAGATTCGAGGTGCTCAGCGCCCTCCCGGATTCTCTTCCTCCACCTAGGGCGGTCTTTGGCCAGGGATTCCCAGGTGTCGGTGGTAATGTTGCACTTTATCAAGGAGCCTTTAAAGGGCGTCCTTGAAACGTTTCCTCTGCCCACCTTGGAATCGCCTGCCGTGTAGGAGTTCCAAGTAGAGTGCTTGCTTTGGGAGTCTTATGTCGAGCATGCAGACAATGTGACCCGCCCAAGTGTGGTCAATGCTTCAATGCAGGGAATGTTGGCCTGATCGAGAAGACTGATGTTGGTGCGTCTATCCTCCCAGGGGATTTGCAGGATCTTGCGGAGACTCTGTTGGTGATATTTCTACAACGATTTGAGGTATCTACTGTACATGGTCCACGTATCTGAATCACCCAGGAGGGCGGGTATCACTACTGCCCTGCAGACCATAAGCTTGGTGCCAGATTTGAGGGCCTGATCTTTGAAAATTCTCTTCCTTAGGCAACGCTGGTGCACTGGAGGTGGTGTTGGACCTCGTCGTCGATGTCAGCCCTTGCTGATAGTAGGCTCCCGAGGTATGGAAATGCTACAACTGGATAGTAAGAGTGAAATTAAGCAAAGGCAGTCTTACTAAGGTAGATAACAGGGGAGAGGTACTGAAGGCGTGACCAAAGGCTACATTTTAGGTCGAAGAGGAAAAATGCTCCACAGTCATAGGGGATTTAATTTGTGACTTTGATTAGGGCTGTTTTAATGTTGTGGCAAGGACAGAAGCCTGATTAAAGAGTTTCAAAGCATGGAGTTGAAATGATTTGGGAGCCATCAAATGGTGTTCTTTCAATGTTATATCAGCTTTAAGGAGATGGGAAGTTATTGAGTACATTCCATAGCAGTTGGTATCCAAGTGACTGAATGAAAATCCATTCTATTACAGCCAGTGGGTGACTTGGCTGAAGATATACAAACACAAGTGCCGCTAGCTCCCAAATCAAGGGGGTGGCTTTTCATTCAAGGCAATAACTTTCATAGGTGGTTTAATGGTCCAATCCTCAACTCACCCACTTTTTACTCATACCAACTTCAGATATCATAGCGAAATACACCGTGTTAAAGCTAATGTTCTGGTAACTGTAACTTACCCTTACAGCATAGACCGCACGCTGTGGGGCAGCCACATAGGGAGTTTAGTCGATCTAAAACAGCTTTCAACAAAATAAAAAGGAATTTTATACCAGGGCTCACTGTATCGAATCCTGCAAGGCTTACAACATGTGCGCATCACATGCTGCAGGAATCTGACACTGGATATTCCAGCACACATTCTCCATCTCCAGCAGTGCCTCCAAGCTGTTGTAGAATCAGGGGCTAGGGCCCTCAGTGCTAAGCCTGGAAGCAACACACAAATCCTCCACTGAGCCAAGCAACTCCCATACCGCACAACCACCAAAGCAAGCAAGACTGCAGAGAGAAGAAAATGTGCAGCCAATGCCCGGCTTCAGTTACAGCAGCTCCTGGGCAGAGTATTAAAAAAATTTAGAGATCTAATAAGAAATGGTGGAAAAAGGTTTGTGTAGAAAATGGAACCCCTTGTGCCTGCAACTTGCATGTAAGCAAGTTACTGATCTAGTCCATAGTTTCCACTCCCACTCCACCCTGACACGATTTTCTTCCCTTTTCTCTGGAAGGCGCTAACTCCTCCAAGTGAAATAAGTGTCACTGCTGCTGATTTGGGCAATGGTACCTCACTCAACTGGCCAATATTCACAGACTATTAAGATTGTGGAGGTCATTACAACTGACCCTTGACCATGGTCGAAGGCAACTTGCACGCACACATTCACTTTCGAACAGGGATCACCGGATAATTAAGGCGCATAAACTCTGGATGAGTTTACCCCCACACCACTCACTGGAGGACATCAAACTCATTTGTCACACCATCAGCTCTACCGTAACCAAGATCAGCTATGTCAGTACAGACCATGGGACCCGTGTGTCAAGTACCATAAAAATGTTACTACCAAAATATCTTCACTGCTTTCCTGTCTCAGCATCTGCACCAAACGATTTCTCATCCTTGGTGATTTCAACTTCCATCTCAATTCATCATGCCCTCTTTCCTCCGAGTTCACTAGCCTCCTATCCTCCCTTAATCTGTCCCTCTATGTAAACTCCTCAACCTACATTCATGCCACCCCCACATTTGATGCCCTAGTCCAGATTAAAGCAATTACTCTCTCACCATGGTACGGCCCTCATCTTCGCTTCCTTCAGTCCAAGGGACGCAGACTTGAACAGATATGGCAGGTAATTGGTTTGGCCAGTCACCTCCAGATCTGGCTGGACCACAAAGCATTATCAGGTCCTGCTCTCAGCTACCAAGACAAATGCAAAGATAAACCCTGACTTTTATTCTCCACTGCTAACCATCTTCTTAAACCCCTCTCCCCGGTCTCCACCTTCACCTCTGACAATAAGTGTGAAGAGCTCACGGACTTCATTGTCTCCAAGATTGAGACCATCCGATCAGCTGCCTCTGCCACTTCCCTTCCTTCCTCTAGCCCTCCAGGCCAAACTTCCTCGAAGGATTCCCCTGCTCCAGCCCTGACTTCATATCTTTCTCCAGTTTCTTTCCGATCTCCCCTCATCTTGTCCATGAGACCCACTTCCTGCTCCCTCGACCCTATTCCCACCAAACTACTAACCACCCAACTTCCTTTTCTGGCCCCCATTAGCTAATATTGTTAACAGTTCGCTCTCCTCAGGTACTGTCCCCCTCTCCATCTCTCCATCAATTCTACCGCCATCACTCCTCTGCTCAAAAAAACAACCACTGAGCCCCTCCCATCCTTGCAAACTACCACCCAATCTCCAACCTCCCTTTCCTCTCCAAAGTCCTTGAACGTGTTGTCGCCTCCCAAATCTATGCCCACCTTTCCCGCAACTCCATGTTTGAATCCCTCCAATCAGGTTTCCCCTCCGCCATAGTATCATTACAGCTCTCAAAGTCACAAACAACATCTTTTGTGACTGTGACACAGGCAAACTATCCCTCCTCGTCCTTCACTCCATCCTTCTCCAACACCTCTCAATCGTCCAGCTGGGTGGGACTGCACTCGGCTGGTTCCATTCTTATCTATCTAATCGTAGCCAGAGAATCTCCTGCAACAGTTTCTCTTCCCACTCTCGCATCGTTGCCTCTGCTGATCCCCAAGGATCTATCCTTGGTGCCTCCCATCTCTGCCCTTGCCTCAGCTCATCCGCTGCTGAAGCCCTCATCTACATGTTGCCCCTTGGCGACATCATCTGAAAACACAGCGTCAATTTCCACATGTACGCTGATGACACCCAGCTCTACCTCACTACCACGACTCTCGACCTCTCCGCGGTCTCTAAATTGTCAGATTGCTTGTCCGATATCCAGTCCTGGTGGAGCAGAAATTTTCTCCAATTAAATATTGGGAAGACCGAAGCCATTGTTTTCGGTTCCAACCACAAACTCCGTTCCCTAGCCACTGACTCCATCCCTCTCCCCAACAACTGTCTGAGGCTGAACCAGGCTGTTAGCAATCTTGGTGTCATATTTGACCCTGAAATGAGCTTTCGATCACATAGCCGCAGCATAACTCAAGAATGCCTATTTTCACCTCCATAAAATCGCCCATCTCTGCCCTTGCCTCAGCTCATCCGTTGCTGAAGCCCTCATCCATGCCTTTGTTACCTTTAGATTGATTATTCCAACAAACTCCCGTCTTTCCTCCCACATTCTACCCTATGTAAACTTGTCATCCAAAACTCGGCTGCCCGTGTCCTAACTCGCACCAAGTCCCGCTCACCAATCACTCCTGTACTCGCTGACCTACATTGCCTCCCGGTTAAGCAATGCCTAGATTTCAAAATTCTCATCCACGTTTTCAAATCTCTCCATGGCCTCGCTCCTCCCTATCTCTGTAATCGCCTTTAGGCCCCTCCGATATATCTGCTCTCCTTTAATTCTGCTCTCGAGTATCCCGGATTATAATTGCTCAACCATCGGTGGCCGTGCCTTTTGTTGCCTAGGCCCCAAGCTCTGGAATTCCCAACCCAAACCTCTCCGCAACGCTACCTTACCTCTCTTTCCTTCTTTAAGACGCTCCTTAAAGTACACTGGAGTAAACATATATTTTCCCTGCCCCATCTCCACATGGAGGGATAGTCCACGTACGCAAGCACGCACACATGCCTCCTTCTAGCCCATCAGTGTCAGTTATGGCTCAGTGGGTAGCACTCTTGCCTCAGAGTCAGAAGGTTGTGGGTTCAAGTCCCACTCCAGAGACTTGAGCACGTAAATCTAGGCTGACACTCCAGCGCAGTACTGAGGGAGCGCTGCATTGTCGGAGGTGCAGTCATTCGAATGAGATGTTAAACGTCTGCTCTCCCAGGTGGACGTAAAAGATCCTATGGCACTATTTCGAAGAACAGCAGGGGAGTTATCCACCGGTATCCTGGCCAATATTTATCTCTCAATCAACATCACTAAAACAGATCATCTGGTCATTATCACATAGCTGTTTGTGGGAGCTTACTGTACGCAAATTGGCTGCCACATTTCCTACATTACAACAGTGACTACACTTCAAAAAAGTGGTCATGAAAGGCGCAAATCTTTCTTTCTTTATCATTCAACAGAATAGGCAGAGAACCACGGCCGGGATGGTTATATGACCTAAACTCGAAAGACTAAAGAATGGTCACAAGCAAAAATAAAGTCTTTAAATATTGAACTCGGTTTGGTGTGGGGCGGGGGCGTGGGGGTTTCGGGATTTTATTGTTGAATGTTTCAAATAATCATTAATTCTACCTACTTTAAGCTGTAGATTGAACAACAAAATTATCCGGTAATCTTTTCGCGTTGTTCCCATTGCTTTTTTTATAATTAGTTAAATTTGCTATTTGGTGTACTCACTCGTGTTGTAAAAGGACATCTTAAAAAAACCCTCACAAACCCCAAAAAATTGATTATCCGGGTCCCTTGGGGATTGGGCTATGTCGGGTAAACGATTTCTCCGTTAAAGCGAGTTGACAGTATATAGTTAAAACTTCAATGAATACTGTGCAATCAGCTATAAACAGTAACAAGGCAGTTAAGTATGGACATTACCAGCATGCATGCAGGTGGCCTCGATGAGGAGATTGTCTAGCTCCGGGGTTCCGGAGCACGCTGCCTCCCGTGGCCGAAAGGATTCCGACGTCAGCGGCGGCCGCGAGAGACAGCGACTGCAGCAAAGCGCACACACGGAATTTTCAATGCCATTCCCGTTGTATCCATGTGCGGATAATTGGGAGTTGCTTGTACATTCAAAAAAAGTTAATTCTGTCAGGGATTCACCCTGCCAGTTGGAAAGTATGCATGGGGGTGTTGGGTGAGGGAAGGATTGGCTCAAATGTGATACACTACAGTCAAATAGCTTGCCAACAGTGGTGATCTAGGTACAGCACCAGAGAGCTATTGGCGACCATTGAATGTCCTCAGCAGGAGCCAGCACCATCAGGAGCGGAGAAGAAATAATACAGTCCTAACCCGAAGGCCCGACCCTCTTCACTAAGCTCAGACTCTCGATATTTATCCAGGGAAACACAGTGGCTTGCCAAAAGAAAACGGAGTTTGTCAATACAGAACCAAGACTGTTCGTCTCAGTCTGTGTACTGTCTTCAACAGAACAGACTTCAGAGAAGCAGTCAGCAGTGCGAACTAACACTCCATCGTTATTTTACCAGTGGGACGATAGTCCATAAGAACAGTGTTTTCAAATAGCTCTAATGAAATCCTTTTTCTGGGGACAAATTAAATGATATTGCCAAGGAAAAAGCAGCTTTGCAGTCCCATTGCTATTATCCTAGATAAGACGACCTGGATTTATATAGCACCTTTCATGACCTTGGGTCTCATCGGAAAGGCGGTACTTCCGACAGCGAGGGTGAGGAAAGGATCGGCTGAGATGTGATGCCCCACAGCTAAATAGCTTGCTAACATTGGTGGTCTAGGTGGAGCACCAGAGGGCTATTGGCATCCACAGAATTGGACCTCAGCAAGAGTCAGCACTGGCAGACGGCACTCCCTTAGTCATGGTCTGAAGTGTTAGCCTGGATTATGTGCTCAAGTCTCTGGAGTGGGACTTGAAGCCACAACCTTCTGAGTCAGAGGCGAACAACTGAGCCACAACAAACGCCTAGAAGAGGGGATCGGTGGATCAATGCAACTGGCGCATAACAGATTCCCAAATGTTGCTCTTCTGCTATAGTGATTTGCTCAGCGTGGGAATAAGGACAAGTGCAACACAAATAATGAAGTGAATTCCCGTGGGTTTGTTTTAGGCTGCGAGATTAGAAACATAGAAAATAGGTGCAGGAGTAGGCCATTCGGCCCTTCTAGCCAGCACCGCCATTCAATGAGTTCATGGCTGAACATGCAACTTCAGTACCCCATTCCTGCTTTCTCACCATACCCCTTGATTCCCCTAGTAGTAAGGACTTCATCTAACTCCTTTTTGAATATATTTAGTGAATTGGCCTCAACAACTTTCTGTGGTAGAGAATTCCACAGGTTCACCACTCTCTGGGTGAAGAAATTCCTCATCTTGGTCCTAAATGGCTTCCCCCTTATCCTTAGATTGTGTCCCCTGGTTCTGGACTTCCCCAACATTGGGAACATTCTTCCTGCATCTAACCTGTCTAACCCCGTCAGAATTTTAAACGTTTCTATGAGGTCCCCTCTCATTCTTCTGAACTCCAGTGAATACAAGCCCAGTTGATCCAGTCTTTCTTGATAGGTCAGTCCCGCCATCCCGGGAATAAGTCTGGTGAACCTTCGCTGCACTCCCTCAATAGCAAGAATGTCCTTCCTCAGGTTAGGAGACCAAAACTGTACATAATACTCCAGGTGTGGCCTCACCAAGGCCCTGTACAATTGTAGCAACACCTCCCTGCCCCTGTACTCAAATCCCCTCGCTATGAAGGCCAACATGCCATTTGCTTTCTTAACCGCCTGCTGTACCTGCATGCCAACCTTCAATGACTGATGTACCATGACACCCAGGTCTCTTTGCACCTCCCCTTTTCCTAATCTGTCACCATTCAGATAATAGTCTGTCTCTCTGTTTTTACAACCAAAGTGGATAACCTCACATTTATCCACATTATACTTCATCTGCCATGCATTTGCCCACTCACCTAACCTATCCAAGTCGCTCTGCAGCCTCATAGCATCCTCCTCGCAGCTCACACTGCCACCCAACTTAGTGTCATCCGCAAATTTGGAGATACTACATTTAATCCCTTCGTCTAAATCATTAATGTACAGTGTAAACAGCTGGGGCCCCAGCACAGAACCTTGCGGTACCCCACTAGTCACTGCCTGCCATTCTGAAAAGTCCCCATTTACTCCTACTCTTTGCTTCCTGTCTGACAACCAGTTCTCAATCCATGTCAGCACACTACCCCCAATCCCATGTGCTTTAACTTTGCACATTAATCTCTTGTGTGGGACCTTGTTGAAAGCCTTCTGAAAGTCAAAATATACCACATCAACTGGTTCTCCCTTGTCCACTCTACTGGAAACATCCTCAAAAAATTCCAGAAGATTTGTCAAGCATGATTTCCCTTTCACAAATCCATGCTGACTTGGACCTATCATATTACCTCTTTCCAAATGCACTGCTATGACATCCTTAATAATTGATTCCATCATTTTACCCACTACTGAGGTCAGGCTGACTGGTCTATAATTCCCTGTTTTCTCTCTCCCTCCTTTTTTAAAAAGTGGGGTTACATTGGCTACCCTCCACTCCATAGGAACTGATCCAGAGTCAATGGAATGTTGGAAAATGACTGTCAATGCATCCACTATTTCCAAGGCCACCTCCTTAAGTACTCTGGGATGCAGTCCATCAGGCCCTGGGGATTTATCGGCCTTCAATCCCATCAATTTCCCCAACACAATTTCCCGACTAGATTGATTTATGGCCAACCAAAAATGACAGTGTGTAACGACATGGAGCCTCAGGTGAGGCTGGGTCCATTGAAACCTCCAGCAGGTAACTGGAACACGGATGATGGAGGTTGTTATAAATGTTTCCAAAACAGCTGGAAGCACTGAAAACAATTCCTGGCACCTCGAGTTAGAATAAAATACTTCCAAAAAAAAATAAAGTAAATCTACTGACACGCCAATATACTTTTGGAAATAGAAGGACAGATTTACAAAGTTCTACAATCTGTAAAATTTGACAAATGCAATGCTCAGATCAGTGATCTCTGCACTGACTGCTTTATTTCACCACTATGCTGGAACCCACGCACCCAGCACTGGGGGAGATGTCTGAATAGTATTCACAATAAAACACTATATACAAGAAAGTCTTGCATTTGTATAGCGCCTTTCACAACCTCGGCAGGTCCCAAAAGCATTTTACAGCCAATGATGTGCTTTTGAAGTGTAATCACTATTGTAATGTGGGAAACACGGCACACAATTTGCACACAGCTAAGTCCCATAGAGAGCAATATGATAAATGACCAGATAATCTATTTTAGCGATGTTGGTTGACAAATAAATTTGAAATAGTGCCATGGGATCTTTTACGCGCATGGGAGGGCCTGGGTTTAATATCTCTTCTGAAAGACAGCACCACCAACAGTGCAGCATTCCCTCAGTACTGGAGTGCAGTGCAACATAATTATGAAAATGAAGCGATTGAAAAATTGCTTGGCTCCTTTTACGATTAAGCCTTATTTTTTTTTTTTTTAAATTCGTTCTGGGATGTGGGCATTGCCGGCAAGGCCAGCATTTATTGTCCATCCCTAATTGCTCTGGAGAAGGTGGTGGTGAGCCGCCTTCTTGAACCACTGCAGTCTTTGCGGTGAAGGGGCTCCCACAGTGCGGTTAGAGAGGGAGTTCCAGGATTTTGACCCAGCAACGATGAAGGAACGGTGATACATTTCCAAGTCAGGATGCTGTGCAACTTGCGAGGGGATCTTGCGGTTATGGTGTTCCCATGCGCCTGTTGCCCTTGTCCTTCTAGGCGGTAGAGGTCACAGGTTTGGGAGGTGCTGCCGAAGAATCAGTGTTGAGTTGCTGCAGTGCATTTTATAGATGGTGCACACTGCAGCCACGGTGCACTGGTGGTGGAGAGGGTCCACGATATATGGCCACATCAAAAATCTGCTGGCACCGACGAAACCAACGGAGCAGACACATGCAGAATTGTGCACGCTGGTTCGGGAACACCTCAAGCCGAAGGAGAGCATCTTAATGGCCAGGTATCGCTTTTCTACGCACCATCGTTCCGAGGGCCAGGACATGGGCGAGCTATGTTGCCGACCCAAGATGGCTTGTGGGATCATGCATATTTGCTAGAATTTTGGGGGAAATATTGTGGGACTTTTTCGTGCTTGGAATCGGCCACGAGGTCATTCTTCGCAAACTGCTCTCTGCCGAATCCCTAGATCTAAGCAAAGCAATTACAGTAGCCCAGGCTTTCATGTCCACGACGATAACACTGAACAGATATCTTTGCAGCATCGAAGCTCACCGGCAAGTACTGTGCATAAAATAACGCCTTCAGCAGGCAGCACTGTACATGGCAGGGCCTATACGCTTGCAGAGGCCAGACATAGGATGACTCGGAGTCCGCCATGGGCCTGAATGCAAATCCATTAACCCCATGATGGTGCTGCGGGGGTAATCATCGAGCCCATCAATGTCAATTCAAGCATTACATGTGCAAAGGCTGCGGAACAATGGGGCACCTCCAGTGAATGTGCAGATTTGCTGCAACTCACCACGTGGCAGAGTCGGCAGAAGATGACTGATCCGGCGTGGATCACGCTGAACGAGTAAGAGAGGCATCTCAACCTGAGGCTGAAGAGGAAGTGTATGGGGTACACACCTTCACCACCAAAAGCCCTCCATTAATGTTAAGTCAAATTAAACAGCATTCCAGTTTCCATGGAATTGGACATTGGGGCGAGTCAGTCAATTATGAGCCAGAAGGCTTTTGAGAAACTGAGGCAACAAGGCACAAAGACCAAAACTAAGCCCAATCCACACCAAGCTGCGCACTTACACCAAAGAGCTCATACCAGTCATTGGCAGTGCAATGAAGGTATCGTACGATGGAGGTATACATGATTTACCATTATGGATTGTACCAGGCAATGGCCCAATGCTGTTTGGCAGAAGCTAGCTAGGAAAGATCCGATGGAACTGGGATGTCATCAAAGCACTGTCTTCGGAGGATAATGCCTCGTGCGCCCAAGTGCTAAACAAATTCCCGTCATTATTCGAGCCAGGCATCGGCAACTTCACCGGTGCCAAAGTGCAGATCCATCTAGTCCCTGATGCACGACCCGTTCATCACAAGGCCCGAGCAGTTCCATACATGATGCGAGAGAAAGTCAAGATCGAACTGGACAGACTTCAACGAGAGGGGATTATCTCGTCAGTCGAGTTCAACGCATGTGCCAGTCCAATTGTTCCGGAGTTGAAAAGCGATGGGACGGTCAGCATCTGCGGGGGCTACAAGGTAACAATCAACCGAGTCTCATTACAGGACCAGTACCCACTACCCAAAGTGGATGACCTGTTTGCAACGCTGGGGGGGGCGGGGGGTGGTGGTGGAAGTCATTCACCAAGCTGGATCGAACCTCAGCTTACATGATACAGGAGCTGGCTGATCCTGCAAAAAAAAAACTGACGTGCATCAACACGCACAAAAGGGCTGTTCATATACCACAAATGCCCTTTTGGAATTCGTTCGACAGCGGCCATCTTCCAGGGGAACATGGAGAGTCTGTTGAAATCGGTTCCGCGCACCGTGGTGTTCCAAGACGACATCCTGATCACTGGTCGCAACACCACCGAACACTTGCACAACCTGGAAGAGGTTCTAAAGCGACTGGACAGAGTGGAACTCAGGCTGAAATGCTCCAAATGGGTTTTCCTGGCGCCAGAGGTCGAATTTCTGAGAAAGATTGCGTCGGACGGCATCAGACCCACGGACTCCAAGAGGGAGGCCATCAAGAATGCACCCAGACCACAGAATGTGACGGAGCTGCGTTCGTTCCTGGGACTCAACTATTTTGGTAACTTTCTATTGGGGTTGAGCACATTGCTAGAACCTTTGCATTTATTGCTACGTAAGGGTGACGACTGGGTCTGGGGTAAATCTCAAGAGACAGCCTTTAATAAGGCCAGAAACTTTCTATGTTCGAACAAGTTACTTGTACTGTGTGACCTGTGTAAACATTTAGTACTAGCTTGTGATGCATCTTCGTACGGGGTCAGTTGTGTGTTACAACAAGCCAATGTCTCAGGCAAACTGCAACCGGTTGCATATGCGTCCAGAAGTTTATCTAAGGCTGAAAGAGTCTACAGTATGGTTGAGAAAGACGCATTAGCATGCGTATACGGAGTTAAGAAAATGCACCAATACCTATTTGGACTCCGGTTCGAGCTCGAAACTAACCATAAGCCGCTCATTTTGCTGTTCTCAGAAAGCAAAGATATTAACACCAATGCTTTGTGACGCATTCAAAGATGGGCACTAACGTTATCTGCGTATGACTATGTAATCCGCCACAGACCAGGCACTGATCCACTCAGTCGGCTACAATTGCTCAACACCGAGATGGAAATAGCGCAACCCGCAGACTTGCTTCTTTTAATGGATCCTTTTGAGAGGGAGGGGTCACCTGTCACGGCTCGCCAGATCAGGACCTGGACTAGCCAGGACCCTGACTAGCCAGGACCCTGTGCTATCACTAGTAAAAAGCTGCGTCCTCAATGGGAGCTGGTCGGCGGTTCCCGGGGAAATGAAAGACGAAATGAAGCCGTTCCACCGACGCAAGGATGAAATGTCCATCCATTCGGATTGCCTCCCATGGGGGAATCGTGTAGTTTTGCCAAAAAAAGGCAGAGATATGTTTATACGCGACCTACACAGTACCCACCCAGGCATAGTCATGATGAAGGCTATTGCCACGTCACACGTTTGGTGGCTCGGCATTGACTCAGAATCGGAGTCATGCGTACACCAATGTAACACTTGCTCACAGTTGAACAATGCACCAAGGGAGGCACTACTAAGTCTGTGGTCATAGCCCTCCAAACCGTGGTCCAGAGTCCACGTAGATTTCGCTGGCCCCTTTCTAGGAAAGCTGTTACTAGTAGCCGTGGACACTTGCTCTAAATGGATTGAATGTATAATAATGTCGTCATGTACGTCAACTGCCACCATTGAAAGCTTCCGGGCCATGTTCGCCATCCATGGTTTGCCCGATATCCTTGTTAGTGACAATGGACCATGTTTCACCAGCTCGGAATTCAACGAGTTCATAACCCGCAATGGCATCAAGCATGTCAGGTCTGCCCCGTTTAAGCCCCCATCCAATGGTCAAGCGGAATGGGCAGTCCAAACTATCAAGCAGAGCTTGAAAACGCGTGATGGACGGTTCCCTGTAGACTTGGTCATCTCGGATTCTGCTCAGCTATCGCACGCGACCCCACTCGCTTACCGGGGTTCCCCCTGCAGAATTGCTAATGAAGAAAGCACTCAAAACCAGGCTCTCCTTAGTCCACCTGGATCTCAATGATCATGTAGAAACCCGGCGTCACCGGCATAACGTGTACCACGATCGCGCGGCTGTATCACGTGAATTGAGGTTAATGAGTGTTTGTTCTTAATTACGGTCATGGTCCCAAATAGGTTGCTGGCACTATTTTAGCCAAGGAGGGGAATAGAGTCCCTTTCAAAAGTTTGGTCCATTCAAACGTTTGATAACAAACGACTTGGATCAGCCCAAACTGCGATTCACTGACAACCAAGAACAGTTTGAAGAGGACATTATCATCATTGATCCAACTACATATACCCAACCAGCAAGTGACCCCGCGGTCATCCACGAGGATGAGCCCACCATGCCCGACAGTCCGATCAGACTAGCTGCGCCGCAGTGCAGCAATGATCCAACCGACTCACCCATGCCAGGACTTCAACTCAGACGATCAACCCGGGAACGTAGAGACCCGGATCGTCTCAACTTGTACATAACTGTGGGCAAGCAGGTATAAAAGGCAGTCTACCATGCTGCTTCCTCACTCTGGAGTTACATTAAAGAGACCAAGGTCACAACAGTTTGAGCTTACAATATATAGTCTTGGAGTTATTCTGAACATAACAGGATTTGTCCTGCTTTTTGTGGACATACCTAGGCAGCGTTCCACATTGTCGGGTAGATGCCAGTGTTGTACTGGAACAGCTTGGCGAGTGGCGCAGCTAGAGCACGTCTTCAGCACAACTGCCGAGATGTTATCGGGGCCCTTAGCCTTTGCTTAACCAGTGCGCTCAGCCACTTCTTGATATCACATGGAGTGAATCGAATTGGCTGAAGACTGGCTTCTGTGATGGTGAGGACATCAGGAGGAGGCCAATATGGATCATCCACTTGGCACTTCTGGCTGAAGATGGTTGCAAACGCTTCAGCCTTGTCTTTTGCACTTGCATGCTGGGCTCCACCATTATTGAGGATGGGGATATTCATTGAGTCTCCTCCCATTAGTTGTCTAACTGTCCACCACCATTCACGACTGGATGTGGCAAGAAAAGAAAACTTACATTTACTTTCACGACCACCAGCCAATGAAGTACTTTTGGAGTGTGGTCTCTGTTGTAATGCGAGGTTTGATCTAATCTGTTGATTGTGGGATCGCTTAGCTCTGTCTATAACATGCTCCTTCCGCTGCTTAGCGTGCATGTAGTCCTGTGATGCAGATTCCCCAGGTTGGAGCTATATTTTTTTTTAAGGTACGCTTGGTGCTGCTCCTGGCATGCTGTTCTACACTCCTCATTAAACCAGGGTTGGTGCCCTGGTTTGATGGTAATGGTAGAGTGAGGGATATTCCGGGCCATGAGGTTAGATTGTGGTGGAATACAATTCCGCTGCTACTGATGGCCCACAAATGCCCAGTTTTGAGCTGCTAGATCTGTTCTGACTCAATCCCATTTAGCACGGTGGTAGTGCCACACAACACAATGAAGGGTGTCCTCAGTATGAAGATAGGACTTCGCCTCCACAATGACTGCGGTGATCACTGCTACCAATGCGGTCATAGACAGATGCATCTGCAACAGGTAGATTGGTGAGGACGAGGTCAAGTAGGTTTTTCCCTCGTGTTGGTTCTTCCACCACCTGCTGCAGGCCCAGTCTGGCAGCTATGTCCTTCAGGACTCGGCCAGCTCGGTCAGTAGTGGTGCTACCGAGCCACTCTTGGTGATGGACATTGAAGTCCCCCACCCAGAGTACATTCTGTGCCCTTGGTACTCTCAGTGCTTCTTCCAAGTGGTGTTCACCATGGCAGAATATTGATTCATCAGCTGAGGGAGGGCAGTAGGTGGTAATCAGCAGGAGGTTTCCTTGGCCAGATTTGACCTGAAGGCATGAGACTTCATAGGGTCCAGAGTCAATATTGAGGACTCAGCCACTCCCTCCTGACTGTGCCACCACCTCTGGTGGGTCTGTCCTGCCGGTGGGACAGGACATACCCAGGGATGCTGATGGAGGAGTCTGGGACATTTACTGAAAGGTATGATTCTGTGAGTATGACTATGTCGGGCTGTTTCGTGACTAGTCTGTGGGACAGCTCTCCCAATTTTGGCACAAGTCCCCAGATGTTAGCGAGGAGGACTTTTCAGGGTCGACTGGGTGTGCCGTCGTCGTGTCCGAAGCCAGTGCTGAAGTCAATGCCGGGTGGTCCGTCCGGTTTTATTCTCATTATTGTTTCTTGTAGCAGTTTGTTTAAATGAGTGACTTGCTTGGCCATTTCAGAAGGACAGTTAAGAGTCAACCACATTGCTGTGGGTCTGGGAGTCACATATAGGCCAGACCAGGTAAGGACGGCAGATTTCCTTCCCTAAAAGGGCATTAATGAGATGGGTTTTTAAGTCAATTCAGTAGCTTCATAACCATTCAGACCATTACTGGCACTAGCTTTTTAAATCCAGATTTATATAATTAACTGAAGTTAAATTCCCCAGCTGCTGCCATGGTGGGATTTGAACTCACGTCTCTGGATCATTAGTCCAGGCCTCCGGATTACTGGTCCCATAACCTAACATAAGAAATAGGAGCGGGAGTAGACTATTTGGCCCCTCGAGCCTGCTCCGCCATTCAATAAGATCATGGCCGATCTGATCTTGGCCTCAACTCCACTTCCCTGCCCTCTCCCCATAACCCTTGTCTATGATAACTACTATGTTACCGTTCCGTACTTAATCCAAGTTCCACATGTTCAGTATCTATATACATTTTACATTTCCGGTTTATATTCCAAATCACAGCACGGTTTACGTGTTATGTTCTTTGGTAGACTCCCCTCACTGCAGAAAGAAAAATCTTTAATTCATGTGGAATTACAAGCACTTTCTCAGCTGGTGAAGTGGGTTAGACACCGTACTTTCATCTCTGGGACATGTGCGGAATCCAGCTCAAACTGATCAGATGAAAGGCTTCTCTCTCGCTGCAGCCTTCCATGAAATGAGTTTAAGCAGTCTCAACCCAGTTACAGTGCGCACCAGCCCACAGGGCAGAAACTAAATGTTTCACAATTCAGTGCAAATTGGAACCAACTTCATGATCTCACTTAGACCAGCAACAAAGATGTGTGGAGTGGGAAGTGGAAATGACACTGGCGTAGCACAGGCTCTCTGGCGAGGCTGGGTCTATGCCACTGTGCTGGGGCAGGGCACATACAGCCTTACCCCACAGCCAATTCATTCTGCACTTGACCTGGGAATGCTGACTAAAGAAGTTTTAAGCTGGAACAACTCGTGCTGCACCTGATCTGGTAATGCTGAATGGGGCAGTGTAGAGGGAGCTTTACTTTGCGTTTAATTATTATAACTAGTTATGATTTCAGATTGTTTGCAGGGACACAGAATTGGACAAAGACTGGAGGATCATCAGCTTTTCACCCTGAAGGAAGATGATTGAAAAGCGATCTTATATATAAACAAAGAATTATCAACATAGGGAATGGATTGGTGAAGGTAAAAACACAGTAAGCATTTAAGAAATTACTACATGTAGTGACAAGGGTGCAGCTATACGGTCTCTCTGCATTGCTGAGCTCAGGGGGGGCTGAATAACCATCCGGATCTGAATATATCTAGTGACAAAGCAACAGTAGCTTTAGATCGGACTCTGCAAAATGTTGGATTTTTGAAGATATTTGAGCCAAAAATGATTCATATGTAATATTAGAGACTTAAGGAAAACAAAAATTATTTTCAAGGTACTTAACTTCAATTTGCCCCAATGGGAGAACAACTCCTTTAACTCAAGACCGACTACCCACATCTGCTCTCCCTCATTTAGCACCATTTCCAGATCACTGCTAATTCACTCTACCAATACCCAAAAATGTATTTAAAAAATACATTGCTACAGAAATGTCAAAGGATGTCAACTTTTGAAACATACATTTTAAATTTCTTCAGAGACCTCTCCCAAGAATGACATTGGCACTCCCTCCACCATCGGTGCACTGCGGCTGCAGTGTGTACCATCTACAAGATGCACTGCAGCAACTTGCTAAGGCTTCTTCGGCAGCACCTCCAAAACCATGACCTCTACCACCTAGAAGGACAAGGGCAGCAGGCGCATGGGACCACCACCACCTGCAACTTCCCCTCCAAGTTACTCACCATCCTGAATTGGAAATGCATCGCCGTTCCTTCATCGTCATTAGGTCAAAATCCTAGAACACCATCCCCAACAGCACTATGGGAACACCTTCGCCACATGGACTGCAGTGGTTCAAGGTGGCGAGGTCAATTATGGATGGGCAATAAATGTTGGCTATGCCAGCGATGCCCACATACCAGGAATTCGTTTTCTTAAATCTAACCCGCGCTCCATCGCCAAAGAATGAGCGAGCGAGAGAACGAGCAAAAGAGCGAGAACACGAGAGAGCGAGAAAGCGCGAGCGAACGAGATTAAGAGAGATCCTTCAATTGACCCAGAGAATCAGGACTGAGGTATAATCCTATCAAGCCCATTGTAAGGCTGATGAACAAGTTGAAAAGATCTTGTCTGAATGCATTTGGGAACCTCATGATCCACAGGCATTTAAATCCCAAGATCACCATCACTTAATCCCTACTTCTTGATTTGCTTAGCCAGTAACTGAATATTGAAGCATTTGGAATAAGGTACTGTAGTTCATTAATACTCAAATACTGAAAACAGGATGAGGGATAATAGAAATGTCTCTTTCAATATGCAGATTATTTGGCCAAGTAAAAAAAACAGTAATACAATGCTGCGATGTGTTACCAGATCAGTACCGTGCGAGTCTACTGAAGAGCACAGCAAGCTCCCACAAGCAGCAGTGTGATAATGACCAGATAGTCTGTTTGAGGTGTTGATCGAGGGATAAATATTGGCCCGGACGCCAGGGATAACTCTTCTTCAAAATAGTGCTATGAGATCTTTTACATCCACCCGCGTCGGCAGACAGGGCTGCAATTTAACAACTCATCCGAAAGACAGCGCCTCCGACAATGCAGCACTCCCTCAACACTGCACTGGAGTGTCAGCCTAGATTTTTCTGCTCAAGTCTCTGGAGTGGGACTTGAACCCACAATATTGAATCGGTGGAGAGTGTGTTACCACTGAGCCACAGCTCACACCTGGTATACTATTGGGTCATAGAGCGCACATAGAGCGCAGAGCATGCCCCATCAGTTTAGCATTAGTGCAATGAAGCTCCAACAGTAATTTTATAGCATAAATCGAGGTGCAAAGCTTCACAAAACTACACCCTTATAATAGCAGCATTAAAATGTGGGTCTAAAATTCTGCTGCTGCGATAATAGAGCTGGTTTTAGCATCATAAACACAGAAGTGGTGCTCATTCACCTCGCTCCCACAACTGAAGCCACAGAAGCACCAAATGTAGAAGTGCCTTCTGAGGAAAGATTAGAAAAGTGAAGACTCAAGCCCAGAAAGGTGAAGGATAGAGCACAAAGCATTTCAAAATATTAAAGATTAAGCAATCCTAGATTATTACAGCAAACAGTCAAGCAAGTAGGACCAGAGCACTTAAATCAGAAATAGTAAAAAATTAAAACTGGTATCAGGCAATCTTCTTTATTCAAAAGGGCAAGAAATATTTTGAATGGTCAGGCAGGTTATACAGGCAACGTTGTTCAGGTTGCTCATGATTTAGCTGGATGTCGTGATGGAAAAAGCTAGGGTATGAGAGTGATGAGCTCCGATGAGCCAACTCACTTATTTCTAATCCCTGGCTTTACTTATGTTTTGGTTTTTCCATCTTTCTCTCTTCAATCTTGTTGCCACCTGATGACTTTCAAAAAAAGAGTTGTGCATTCTGTCCAGTTAAAAATGAGTATTTGAGCAGCACCAGAAGAATAATATCAGTGTTCCTTTATTCTACAGGAACCGTATCCCAGGGAAGGTTCCTGTTTCAGTGTGGTACTGAGGGAGTGTTGTACATTTCCAAGGCCCTGTCTGCCCTGAGCATAAAAGATCCCATGGTATTATTCAAAGAGGAGCAGAGAATTCTCCATGTCTTGGGAATCATTCATCCCTCAATCAACATTGTTAAAACAGATCAACTGGCCATTTTCCTCATTGTTGTTTGTGGGGCCTTGCTATGTGGAGATGGGCTGTTGTGCTTCCATCCATTGCAACAGTGACTACACTTCAAAAATGTATTAATTAGCTGCAAAGTGCTTTAGGTCTTCGATGTCTTGAAAGGTGCTATATAAATACAAGTTCTTTCTTTTTCCTTTCATACACATTTCCTATTTTGTACTTATTAAATATTAAATCAAAAGTAGCCAAAAGCTCTGTAGCAGTTAAAGCCACACCCAAACTTGGAACACACGTTGCAAACGTTACTCCTAGTCCAGCCACAAACCTGCCCTCATCTGCTTCAGTCAGTGGGATTGCACAATGAAAATTAGATACCAGTAGCTAAAAAGAGGCAAAATTTGAGATATATAATGAGTGTTTTTCAGCATTAAGTTCAGGAGGTGCAGAATGAGATTTATACTGAATAAATAGCTGACAGTGAGTTACAGGCAGTATGCTGATCACATCCGAGAAATGAGAAATCACAATAGTCCCATTGACAGTAGGTCCAACACTTAGCACAAGCTCCGGACTCACTGTCAACTGTTATACTTTATGAAATACTTTTTTTTTTTAAACTACTCAGTTATGCCGTGACCATACTAGAATGATAGAATGTACCACTGAAACAGGCCATTCAGCCCAACTGGTCTATGCCATTATTTATGCTCCATCAGAGCCCACTCCCACCTTCTTCCACTAAGCTTATCAGCAAAACCTTCTATTCCTTTCTCCCTCATATTCATTTAAGATGAAACTAAATAAGTAAGTGCTATTCAGCACAACTACTCCATGTGGTAGCAAGTTTCACATTCCAACCACTCTCTGGGTAAAGAAGTTTCTACTGAATTCCTTATTGGATTTATTCATGATTATCTTGTATTTATGACTCTAGTTTTGGATTCCCCACAACCGGAAACATTTTCACTAAGTCTACCCTATAAATCTTTCCATAATTTTAAAAGACCTCCATTAAGTTCCCCTTTCTCTTTCTCTAGAAAAGAGAAGGCTAAGTCATAACCTGGAATAAACCTTTCAAATGTTGAGTCGGGATTTACAATGCCGCATGTTTGACCGTACTTGAAGTGTCAGTCTGGGATTTATGAATACCAAGGAACTGGGTAAATCCAACTTCAGCAGCCTAGTAGGCTTTCCTTGTGACAATAGCACCACAGAAATAATTAAGCTATTTGAACAGGACTCCCAAGAGGGTCTGTGGGTGTTTCTGATGCTGTGGTTAGTAATCATCATCATAGGCAGTCCCTCAAAATTAAGGAAGACTTGCTTCCACTCTAAAAGTGAGTTCTCAGGTGACTGACCAGTCCAATATGGGAATTACAGTCTCCGTCACAGGTGGGACAGACAGTGGTTGAAGGAAGGGTTGGGTGGGGAGTCTGGTTTGCCACACACTCCTGCTGCCTGCGCTCGGCGATGAGACTCGAGGTGCTCAACGCCCTCCCGGATGCTCTTCCTCCACTTAGGGCTGTCTTGGGCCAGGGATGCCCAGGTGCCGATGGGAATGTTGCACTTTAGCAAGGAGGCTTTGAGGGTGTCCTTGAAATGTTTCCTCTGCTCATCTGGAGCTCGCTTGCCATATAGGAGCTCCAAGTAGAGCGCTTGCTTTGGGAGTCTAGTGTCGAGCATGTGGACAACGGGGCCCGCCCAACAGAGCTGGTCGAATGTGGTCAGTGCCTCGATGCTGGCCTGAGCGAGAACACTGACATTGGTGCGTCTATCCTCCCAGTGGATTTGCGGGATGTTGCGGACGCAGCACTGATGGTACTTCTGCAGGGCTTTGAGGTGTCTACTGTATATGGTCCACATCTCAGAGCCAAATAGGAGGACGGGTATCACTACTGCCCTACAGACCATAAGCTTGGCGCCAGATTGGAGGTCCTGGTCTTCAAACACTCCCTTCCTCAGGCGACCGAAGGCCGTGCTGGCACACTGGAGGCGGTGTTGGACCTAGTCATTGATGTCTGCCCTTGCTGATGGTAGGCTCCCACGGTATGGAAAATGGTCCACGTTGTCCAAGGCTGCGCCGTGGATTTTGGTAAGCTGGGGGGGGGGGGGGAAAAAGGGCGGGGGGCAGTGCTGTGTGGCGGGGTCAGGTTGGTGGAGGACCTTTGTCTTACAGATGTTTAGTATAAGGCCTATGCTTTCATACACTTCAGTGAAGATGTTGACGGTGGCTTGGAGTTCGCCTCTGAATGTGCACAGATGCATGCGTCGCCAGAGTACTGTCGTTCGATGACAAAGGATGGGACGACCTTGGATCTAGCCTGGAGGTGATGAAGGTTGAACAGGTTCCCATTGGTTCTGTAGTTTAATTCTGGCGGGGAGCTTGTTGAGAGAGAGCGCGAGATAGAGCATTGCAGCAAGGAATATTAAGAGCATTGGTACGAAGACTCAGCCTTGCTTGACCCCGGTGCGGATGTGGATTGGGTCTGTGATGGATCAGTTGGTCAGGATCACGGCATGTATGTCATCGTGGAGCAGGCAGAGAATGGTGACAAACTTCTGGGTGCAGCCGAAACGGAGGAGGATGGTCCATTGTCCCTCACAGTTGATAGTGTCAAAGTCTTTGAGAGTTCAAAGAAGGCCATGTACAAGGGTTGGTGCTGTTCCCTGCATTTCTCTTGCAGTTGTGGCGCAGTGAAGATCATGTCCGTTGTATCCCTTAGTGGATGGAATCCGCATTGTGACTCTGGGAGGAGTTCTTCAGCCGAGGGAGAAGATGGTTGAGGAGCATTCTTGCGATGACTTTCCCAGTGGCCGACAGCAGGGAGATTCCTCTGCAGTTACCACAGTCGGACTTGTCGCCTTTTTTGAAGATGGTCACTATGATGGCATCTCTAAGATCTCCTGGCATGCTCGCCTCCTTCCAGATAAGAGAGATGAGGTCATGTATTCATGCCAACGGTACTTTTCTGCCATACTTTAGTGCCTCAGCAGGGATTCCATCTGCTCCTGATGCCTTGTTGTTCTTGAGCTGTCGGATGGCCTTTTCTACCTCGTGCAAGTCTGGGGTTTTGCCGAGATGGTGGCGGGTAGCATGCTGCGGGATGGAGTCAAGGGCACTTATGTCAAAGGCAGAGTCTTGGTTGAGGAGATCTTCGAAGTGCTCCTTCCAGCGGGCCCTGACTGCCTCCTCGTTCTTGGCCAACAGTGAAGTGGGGCCTTGGGCCATAGGTGGACTTAACTGCGGTGAAGAATCCTCACACATCATGGCTGGATCTCCTGTGCTTTCTCCATCCACCATCTATTCTTTAGGTTGTGGGTTTTTTGTTGGGCCTCAGCCTTCAGCCGCCTCTAGAGCCGCTTTGCTGCTCCCGAATCATCTTGGTGGGTAAATGCAGCATGTAACTATTGGAGTAAAGAGCCTTGAACAGATTCCATCTGGAACAGTGTGTTCAGTTTTGGACACCGCAGCTCAGGAAGGATATATTAGCCTTGGGGTGGAGAGAGGCGGGGTACAGGTGTGCTCTGCAGATTCACCAGGATTTAAGTGAGAATTAAATTATAAAAGGACAGGTTGCACAGACTTGGCTTGGTCTCAAGCTGGCATGATAATCACAAAGAGTAATGAAGATGGCTGCTGTGATGGCATGTGGCATTACAACAACTTGGATTTACAAGCTTCACAGCCCAAGCAACACTAAAAGATTTCTCCTCACTTCCAATAACAGAGTGGAACACGTGATGCATTCTACAGTCTTGGTGGTGGCCTATATTAGGAGCCAAGGCCAAAACCTTAATTTCTCAAAATAAAATTAGGCATTTAGGTTAACACTTACATCAATGCCCATATAATAGATTTAAATTATAATTATTATGGTGCCCAGTTAACAGTCAAAAATGCAAGATGATATTTTGTCAACAATCTGTCATAAATAAAAACATTTAAAAGAGCTACAATGGCACCATGCTGAGTAGCTAGGAGATACAAGAATTGAATACATCATACATCATTGTTTACATGCTTCTTGTATACAAATTGTCTCCAATTTATTGGTGTCCCAAACTTTCCCCAGTGAAGAAAAAGGACAGACAGGCAAGCTGCTCCCAGAGCTGTCACTGCTGCTCAGACACGACAAAATGAACCACCCACGCCTACCCCCGCCCTGTGAAGTACTGTCAGGCTCCTCCCATATCCCAGCAGCATGCTTGAGCACGGGGACTAGTGTGTGAAGGAAGGTGCTGATGTCATTCTGTGACATGCCTTGTTGCACCTCATAAATCTGGTTCATCAGAAGCCCTACTTGTTGGTTGGTGATTTAAAAAAAACACTGAGAAAGGAATTTTGCAATGTGCACAAACACAAATGTATAAATGCCACAAATATTGAAGCAGTTTATTTATTTAAGATCACACGGTGTCCTTTGATCTATAGATCAAATGGGTTAATTTCAATGATTGCATAACACTGGTTGTGGTTCTGCCCATACAAACGTATTTTCCTGTTGATTCAATCACATGACCCGACAATCATAGAATGGTAACAGCACAGAAAGAGGCCATTCGGCCCATGCCGGCTCTCTGCAAGTGCGCTTCAGCTATTCCTACTCCCACCACCTTTTCCCCATAGCCCTGCAATTTTTCTTCCTTCAGATACTTATCCAATTCCCTTTTGAAAGCCACGATTGAATCTGCCTCCACCACCTTTTCAGGCAGTGCATTCCAGATCCGAAACATCCGCTGCCTAAAAAAATGTATCCTCATGTCACCTCTGGTTCTTCTGCCAATCTGTGTTCTCTGGTTCTTGACCCTTCAGCCAATGGGAAAAGTTTCTCTATCTATTCTGTCTAGACCCCTCATGATTTTGACAACTCCATGAAATATTTTATTTGAATATTATATGTTTAACTATATATTTGAATCCAATATTGTTGAACGTGTCTGAAATTATCATCTTCAAAAAAAAGTAATAGGCGATAAAAGTGGGAGTTAATGGCAGTTCTTGAAGTTTTTTGGGGTCCAATTATTTATTTGCATTCCAGGTGTGGGTTATGTAATGCAACGTTACTTTATGAAACCGAAACGCTACACCAAAACCAAAAGTGGTCCAGGTGAATTAAAAATGGCTGGGACAATTTAAATTTTTAAATTTTAGAAGAATTGTAACAGAGGATAACTTTCTAGCTGAATGCATTTTTTTTAATTACATATTGGTCTTGAAGTACAAAATTTGGGAAGTACCACATGTACTTTACTTTTAAGCTGCAAAACCCCATCTATGTTTAACATCCACCACATCAGTGGGAGATCCATAGAGTAACACAAGACTATGTTTAATCCCATCTCCTACAGCCCTCCAAGGATTCTGCTTTCCTTCAATTCTGGGCTCTTGTTTGTTTGTCCGTCCGTTCACCCTCTTCCCTTCCCCCCTCCCCACCACCATTGGCGGCCATGCTTTCAGCTGCCAAGACCCTAAGCTTTGGAATTCCCTCCATGAAACTCCCCTTCTCTCCATCCCTCTCTCCTACTTTAAGATGCTCCTTAAAACTAACTCTTTGACCAAGCTTTTTAATCACCTGACCTCATATTTCCTTCTCTGGCTCGGTGTCAATTTTTATCTGATTACACTCCTGAGAAGTGCCTTGGGATGTTTTAAGATGTTAAAGGCACTATATAAATGCAAGTTGTTGTAGTAAACTGATTACTGTAAAATAGGGTAACTGGGCAGAGACCTCAGAAAGGGCAGATTACAAGGGTCAGGAAAGATGATTATATAAATATCTGAAATCAGAATGAGAACAATTTTACATCGATCTATTATGTCACAACACAGTGCATTAATATTGGGCCACATTTTGTCAGAAGATTACACTCAGTGAATTCAATCTCAACAAAATGTACACTTGGATTACAATTTTTAAAGAATTGGCTACCACACTTATTGTGCTGACGATTTCGTTGGTTGCTGTGTATAGCTATCGAATAAATGCAGTTTTCCTCTAGTCGTAATTTAATGCATTCCAATCACCCGCATTTATAATATTGCTACAAATACCGACCAGAGGAAATCTTCCCCATAATCAGACACCGCAGAACGGGAAATGGAAAATTGCCACTGTGTTCTGAGGTGCAATGTAGCTGTATGTTTGGGGTAGAGCTGTGCAAGTTCCAATTTGCATCTAACCACACTAACAGACTCGAGTGCTTAATGATGATAGATTGTCCGAAATGGATAGCGCTCCATTCCCCAGCAAAATCATTCTTGTTCTGATTCGTTCAAGATTCACCACAAAAAAAATGTAAACTATCAGGAGGACACATTCTCAGGCATCAGTGTAAGCAAAGGTCCGACAGTCTATAAACATGCAAGGCACAGTGATACACATCTATATTTCAAAATGGAGATTTAGACAACATAAAAACTATAAATATAGCCCTGAAGTAATTCTAGATCAATTTGGGAATAGTTAGAGAGTTGACACTGCCATGACCAACTCGTGAGCATGTGGTTATATCTGTAACTGCAAGCATCAGAATAAGCAGCTGTAATATATAAACACACACACGATACATTAAAAAATGTACAAGTTTAATCACATACTGGGTTACACTCCCACTCCTGCAGCTTGTTACCCATGGTCAAGCTGTTAAGAAGTAATCATACTGCATTTTAACTAAGAGTTGAACATGCAGCTCCACTGATGTTTTAGTTGGGCACATGCACTGCCCAGTGTGGAGCAGAGCCCAACACACTACAGAAAGATGCCCGGTTCGATCACAGGGGGCTCCTGCTCAAGAACCATCCCACGGAACATTTTTGCAGGTGATTGTGAGCTGAGGACAGGGTCAGTTGGCCCGACAACACTGCCCAGGATCAGGTGGCCTGACAACACTGCCCATGCAGGGTCATACATGAAGGGCTCTGGACAAGGTAGGTGAAGGATGGCTGACACTCAGCACTGCGCCAGTGAGTCACCAACTTCAAGAGCTGGAAAAGCATTTAACATTAAAAAAAACCCAGCAGAAATCACCATTTTCTTACCTCTAAGGGAAGCCTCTGAACTGAGAAAGCCATCACATTGTGTGACTGATAGTAACTACTAGAAGCTGAACACCACTTCGCGATGTCATAAGGCGCCCCACTTAATGTCCCAAATGGCTGTAATTAATCTCACAACCGGTCGGCTGGAAGTGAAGGGTGAACACTTTCAGAAATCCGTAACTTGGCCTCTCAAACTTACATTAATCAAGTCGGACAAAAACCTGGGACTATGTGCAAGTCAGTAATCTCACGGTGGACATCCTAACAAAGCTTCAGCACTTCAGAACAGTCCTCTGAACCCCAAGATTAGCTTATCGCTAGAAACACTGAATCAGTCAATTTTCCATTTTTGATTACAGGGAAATGCAGGACATTTTCTGGTGTTTTGTGGATCATGTTCCACAAATCTGTTCATTTACAATTAGGTTCATTGGTTACTGGTGACTCATAACTCAAATTACAGTTTTATTAGGTGGGATTTTTACCCGAGTTTTGGGAATCACATTCTGCAATTCCTGTGAGGATCTAAAATCAGTGGCCTTGATGACAGATTATAGCAACATACATTAAACATGATGTTCCTCTAACAACCACTGACAGCATGGATTCCAGTTACACTCTAGTCAGTCTCTATATGTTGATAGAAAATGTAAAAACAAACAGAAAACTGATAACAGTTTTTCCTCCCTTATTTATACAGGATCAGAGGCATGAAGCATTTGGGAGAAGAACAGAGAAGCACCAGCCTCTTGAGCCTGGCTGCTCCAAGCACGCTGCTGTGATAGACTAGAAGAAGATGAAGAGTAAATTCAGACTAAGTGTAGTATCAGTGTGAAGCAGTACTAATACTGCAGTAATAATGCAATGATAGCCTGAATTTGGAGTCAGATACCAACCCAATAGCAGAACAAGATGCAGCGCAACTCGTGGAAGGAGGCAGCATTCAACAATAGCACTCACTCCAGATATACTTAAGGCCATTATACCCGATACACACACACATTTAAAAGAAAGAACTTGCATTTGTACAGCATCCTTCACGAACTCAGGATTCTCAAAGCACTTTACAGCCAATGAAAAATGTCTGAGGTGTAGTCACTGTTGTAAATGTAGGAAATATGAGGGGACTTGACAAGGTGGATGCAGAGAGGATGTTTCCACTGATAGGGGAGACTAGAACTAGAGGGCATGATCTTAGAATAAGGGACCGCCCATTTAAAATGGAGATGAGGAGGAATTTCCTCTGAGGGTTGTAAATCTGTGGAATTCACTGCCTCAGAGAGCTGTAGAAGCCAGGACATTGAATAAATTTAAGACAGAAAGAGACAGTTTCTTAAACGATAAAGGGAATAAGGGGTTATAGGGAGCGGGCAGGGAAGTGGACCAGAGTCCATGATCGGATCAGCCATGATTGTATTAAATGGCGGAGCAGGCTCGAGGGGCCGCATGGCCGACTCCTGCTCCTATTTCTTATGTTCTTATGTTGCTAAAGGAACATCATGTTTACTGTAAGTTGCTATGATGTCATCAAGGCCACTGATTTTAGGCCTGACAGGAATTGCAGAATGTGATCTTCAAAACTCAAGTAAAAAATCCCATCTAATAAAAATGTAATTTGAGTTATGAGTCACCAGCAACCAACTCCCGCCCCCCCCCCTCCTCCCCCCCTTCCCCCTTCCCCCCTCCTCCTCCCCCCTTCCCTCTTTCCTCCTCCTCCCCCCCCCTTCCCTCCTTCCTCCTCCTCCTCCTCCTCCTCTGTCTAATCGCGTGTATGTGTGCGCACATGACGGCCCGCGACGGTTTCTGGATAAACTAATGTCTGCCCCAGAGAAGGGCAGGGGGCGGGGGGCAATGTAACGTTGAGCACCCAGATTACGTTTCCAAACGCTGCATTCATTTGTACTTTTTTTTTTTTTAAAACGCCCTTCTCCGTTTCATTTAACACTGGCTTTGTAAACTCTTATCTCTTGAAACGTGCAATTTGAATCCCGAATTTCCCAGGCGAGGAATGACAGACTTGCCATGGTTGGTTAAAACGCTGGTCAGACCACCCCCATTCCCACCCAGTGTTAATTAAAGGCAGTGGTCTGACCAGCACCCCCTCCCCTTTTCTAATTAATTGCCGAGCCCTGGAACATCATGGGCCATCCCGACCTGTGAGAGAACACCACCGCAGGTCGGGGCTATAAATAGAACTGGAGCACCGGGCCCTGGAACATCGTGGGCGAAGGTGCGGCGAATGAGGGTACGGGGCCCAGAAGAGCCAAGGGCAGCACGGGCCAGCCCACATTGTGATGTGTGCGTGCACTAGGTCCGTGCAGCAGAGCAGGTCTCCAGTTGTCCTGGTTCAACTCTTGCCACTGGATAAAGGCCTAGCTCTGTCAAGCCCATGTGGTAGCTGGTGTGCAACGGTCACCACACGTTAAAAAATATCCACGCACAGACATCTTCCACACCCTCAATTGAAGTTCAGGACTGGACATTAGATCCTTCATTGAAACATCTGTGACCTCATGTGGAAACAAGTCATCCTCGTTCAAGGGGCCGCCTGTGATGATGATAATGATGTAGGAAATATGGAAGCCAATTTGCGCACAGCAATGTTCCACAAACAGCAATGTTCCACAAACAGCAATGAGATAATGACTAGATAATTTGTTTTACTGATGGTCGAGGAATATATTTCGGTTAGGGCACCATTCCCTGCTCTTCTTCAAATAGTGTCATGAAATCTGTCAACCCAAGAGGGCAGACAAGCACTAAATTTGTACTATTATTCTGTATCTAATCTACTCTTAACTGACCTTGAAGTGCTTAGAACTGTATGTGTGTCCAGATAAATTGCACACCTTATATTTGGAGTGCACTCCGCCCATCCAATCAAGGTAAGTTGTAGAATAGATTAGATACACAGTAACAGTGCATTCATACTGTACAGATTTAGTAATGGTGTGAAGCAGAATACTAAATGCAATTGCAGTGCTGATGTCGAGGATATCTCAGGTACAGTGGTATCAGGGTTTTATCTGATACTGAAAAATGGAGTCAAAGACTAACTTGGCTTCACCTACTATGCATCTGTGTCAGTCTTGGGTTGTCAAAGGCTGAACCATCAGTCACTGCAGCAGACTGCAACCAAGGTCCAAAGTTGTGTCCACTTTCAAAATGGACAATGAGAGCTGTGAGCCAGGAGTAAATAGGTAAAGTAATTTGAACTGGTGACAAATTACAAGCAGAGTTCCGAGCATTCTGCGAGTTGCCCCAGAATCGCAATCCTACTTCAGAAATTCTTGCATCTCAACTCCTACCGACTTCCCTGTCACTTCCAAGGATGCTACCACTGGTCTCAGTCCCATAAACCAGAGAACCTCAACCCTCTGCCCCTTTCCCTGCTGCTAATTATGCCTGGCTGCTGTGGATGGGTAGTTGTTGGCTGCAGACTAGTTTTTGGCTACGCAAGGTACCACTTCCAGACAGCTCGGTCCTGCTTTGCTATTTCAAATCTCAATGATGCCCCTCTTCATCATCATGAATCAGAAAGGTTGTGTGTTCAAGTCCAGGTACATGAGCACATAAATCTAGGTTGACACTCCAGTGCAGTGCTGAGGGTATGTTGTACTGTCAGAGATGCTGTCTTTCAGGTGAGATGTTAAACCAAGGCCCCGTCTGCTTTCTGGTGAAAGATCCCATGGCACTATTTTGAAGAAGAGCAGGGGCGTTATCCCTGGTGTCCTGGCCAATATTTAGCCCTCAATCAACATAATTAACACAGATTACTTGGTGATTATCATATTTGTTCGTGGGAGCTTGCAGTGCACAAATTGGTTGCCGTGTTTCCTACATTACAACAATGACCATACTCCAAACAGTACTTCATTGGCTGTAAAGCGCTTTGAGACATCCGGTGGTCGTGAAAGGCTCTATATAAATGCAAGTCTTTCTTTTTCAGCACCATAACGTAATGGTTCAAGTGCCTGTCTCTGAAAACTTAAAATCTAAAAATTGCTGCAGATATACTTTTCTTAAAACATAAGCAGACCACTTAGTAATGTGATACAGAAATTGGACCGATCTCCTGCAGATTCTACCTTCTCTTGCCAGACATTCTGATTCAGGCCAGTATCTGTAGAAAGCTAAAAGTGCCACAGAATTTGCAAAGCCTGGGTTATACAGAGAGGTTATCTAGACACAAGGATAGAATTAGATTAGGCAATAAAAGGAAGAAAAAAATGGAAAATGGGACAACAGATATGTAAATCTTTTTCATTTTAAATGTATTTATTTTATAGTATGTGGTTCACAAAGCAAAACAAAAACTAGTCAACTCAATTAGCTTCATCAAGTTTACTTTAGCATCCAGCGGCACAGGTGGAACCTTAAATTAAAATGGTTAGCCCAAGGCCAGGGGAAACCAGAACAAGGGGGCATAATCTTCAAATTAGAACAAGGCCATTCGGGAATGAAATCAGAAAACAAAGGGTAGTGTAAATCTGGAACGCCCCAAAAGATTGTGGATGCTGGGGCACCATTGGAGCTGTCAGGACAGATCAATTGATTTGTGTGTGTGTTAGGTAAGGGTATCAAGGGATATGGAGCAAAGGCAGGTAAATAGGGTTGAGGTACAGATCAGCCATGACCTAATTGAGTGGTGAAGCAGGCTCAAGGGGCTGAATGGCATCCTCCTGTGATCTAAGGAAACCAGAATATCCCTGGACTCGCTGGCAGCCTTTGGGTTAATAAAGCAAATGAAATAACGTCAGAAACAGACAACGGAGAACCTCTCTTACTAAAGAATAATGAAATCAACATTCAATCTGTGAATTATCAGACCCACACTTGCTCCAATCAGCAAACTACTGTCAGATTCAGACAGGACAATCAGCAACACTCCATCTGATCATCTTAAACTAACCATTAAAAACACATTAAGTTATGTGTCGACAAGTATTAGTTCAAAATAAATGCTATGTCCTGAAGGTATCATTTGAGTACAAAGTATTAAATAGAGTAAGACTTTTAAAATGGAACTTTGCTGTTTATACAATTCCTACTAATCTTAAAAATTACACAGATCCCATAGCAGCACAAACAATTAGAGATTCGAAGTGTTTCTAATGTAGAATAAACTAAATCATTTAATAATAAAACAGATGAATTGTGCAGTGCAGCACGGAAGGAAAGAGGGGCATTTTAAAGGTTGCTTTGGAAAGCAGACTGGAAAAAGGTAAAAGACAGAATGACAAATAAAGATCAACCAGCACTTTGTTGGAGAGCTGGCATTAAATAGAACCCCCCCACCCCCCCCCCCCCCCCGCCCCTTAACCTTTAGAGAAGCACAAACTGCTCTCTGCAGTACCATATTCATCCAGTTCGCATTGAAAGCAAGGAGCAATTCAATCTGGGCAGGTTTTCAACCCTACACAGGATGACGCCACTGCCGTTCACAAACAAGCGAGGAATGAAATCGACAGCGACATTGCCCAGTCACTGCATTGTACAATTGAAAGTTTCTCCTTCAGAAAGGCAGAAATCGGAAATTTCCCAAAAGATCCTGTAAATCTCTTGGCTTAACATTCTTCGTCAGGACTCAGTCTTCAGCTCTGTTGGAACTAATCACTAAATATCCTCAACTATTAATGCAAGTTCAAAGCGAGTGTCACCATCAGTCAGTTAAAAAATGAATACAATTTTCATTTGTTTCAGACTGAACTATGCACAAAGTCAATAGGACAAATATGGGTGGGTATCCAATACAATGTAATATATCAGTCAGGAAGTGAGATACAAATTTTTAGAGTGTGATTGCAACTATACCCTGCAGATTTTATATATATATATTTACACTGAACGTCAAACTATTTTTTTTTTTTTTAAAACAGTATCTTTAAAACAAATTAGATGATGTAATGTGGAAGCAATACTACTTCTACATGACACCATTTCATGTGCTTTACATAGAATGTACAGCATATACAGGCCACCTGAGCCTTCTCCGACCTTACTTCATCTCACCCCATCAACACATCATTCTATTCCTTTCTCCCTCATGCATTTAAGGAGAAACTAGATAAGTACATCTATGCTATTCACCTTTGCTACTTTTAAAGATTTTCTAAAAATTACCTTCAACATTCTTTTTTAAAAAAAAGCACTTCAAAAAAAAGGCAGTGCCAAGATACCACATCTAGAAAGTGACAGGAAGGGGGTACTAAAGTTAATGGCGCAAACGAGCTCCATGGGATCACCAACGATGGTCATTGGCAGACAATGCTTCTGCCATCACCTCATTCCAACTGTGTGGGTTAATTCAGTTCCCTTTTATAGTATCATTCTCACCTCACTCCAGGATGCGATTCCCATGCCCTCTGCACAACTGCTGTTTAAAACCCCCAAAAATCCACTCTTTGAAGCAGCTAATTCTTCACATTGAATTTATTGCTTAAAAAAAGTAATGTTTCCCCAGTAGGAAAGGCTAGTGCTTTCCATATCACAGAAGCATGTCTAATTTTCATTATATTATTGAAGTGGTATTCAGCTCAGACTCAACAGCAGCAGAGGTTAACAATACACAGCAACATACATACTCAAATTGTGCAACTTCCTCCAATCCCTAACTTCGAAATATTTCAGTAACCCAGCTGGTAATTTCACCTCCAGATTTCTGCAAACATATCACATCACCCTGAGGGAAAACAGAAAATGAAACTGCAAAGAATCCCTGAGATTTGGAGCACCTATAGTATCCTACAGCCTGCCTTTCCTTCCCCGCCAGACGTGTGGGTTTGGTTGTAGAAAGTGATCATTTCTACACAAGAGATCACCTAGAAACATTCAACAGACACAAAATCTCCCATGAACAAAGAATGATTTGCAATTCCACAAAGTGCCAGACTATATATCCAATGTTTACTTCAGTTTAATTTCAGAAACCAAAATTAAGTAAAAGCTCAAATCTAAGCAAGTGAACATAAATGCCACATTTATATTTTGTTAAATTCCCCTACAAAAAGTAGTACTGCAAAAGAAAAACACGTTTTATCTTCAAACACGCGCAGTGAGCCAGCCTCTAACAACTTTTTAAAAATAAATATTCTTTCCTGGCCATAACTTTCACGTTCTCCTTTCCTGCGTGTAAAAAAAGATTCGGAACCATAGGGAGAGCCAGGATCAGAGTGACAGACGGGAAACAATGCTGGAATGATACCACTTTGGGTGCACAAACATGCCCACCAACACTGACTGAAGCCCTGAGCTACACCCATTTCAAACTTGGTAGGCATCACATTCATACCCAAACACGCAGACAGGATTTTGTAATATATCTCCCTCATGGGAGGGAGAATAAAAACGACAATCGGGAAAAAGTGTAGATTATTTTTAATATGTAAATAAAAAGCTCCGTTTCTCCAACTGCATACCTGCTTCCTGCACAGAATTCCACTGCGCCGTTCCTGTTAATGGGAGTCATTGCAATCCCAGCATAACCCTGATAGCAGCATAGAAATTCTTAGCAAATTAGTTCTGCGTTTGGTGGGCCTGGCCTGTGGCGAACACATCCACAGCTGTCCAGTGAGCTCCATAGCCCTTCTGATCGAAGGCTCAAACCTGATGCACGCCCGCGAAAGGAGGCATGCTATATACACTGACACTGCTAAACAAATTCTTAATAATATCTTCCCTTTATGTCAATAACTGGGGCTCGTTCTAGCAAATGAAAGTCCACGCTTGGTTGCAAAAAGCTCCTCGCTTTTTCCCCCCCAAAAAAGGTGCCGAATGCTACAGAGGCCAGCAGATTTTGGAAACTACACGGCGAGAGGTTTATACACAGGGACTGCGAGGAGGAGACTGAAATCGATTTATTTCCTTTTAATTATGTTTTAATCGCATTTCACGAGGCAGATCTAAAAGATAGATTTAAAGAGAATATACAAGCCAAAACAAGCCATTTCTGAAATTCATAATGCAAGATCTGATAAGCAACATATTCCATTTCCTTTCCCTCGATTTCCATAGTAACTATAATGGAGCAAATATTAATTTGCAGCATTTCTGGTGATACATTAAAGGACGGAAACACGAACAAAACAACATCCCTGAAAATTACATCCTCTAAATGTCCTCCCTGATCCATCATAACACAAAAAATACAGAAGACAACATTTGAAATCCAGGAATACAAAACCTGAAGATTGCAAGCACACTCCAAAGATATCAGAGCCTCAAACTCTATTCGAAAGTATCCAGTGCCCTCTTATTATATTTAAAAAGAAAAAATATTTTGCAAAAAAAACAAAAACTTAGTTAGCACTGACAAAAACAAATTAAATGAAATGTAACCGAGGAAATGCCCTTATTAATCAATATCAGCTCTTGATACAGGAAAAAGCCAAAGAAAAGTACATCAGGTCAACAGTTATATCAAGCAGAGAAAGAGGAGGAGGGGGGAGAAAGAGAGAGAAAGCGAAATTGGAAAGATTCTTCCAATAGTGCGGATAGGAATCTCCTCCCTTTTTACAGCCAGAAAGTGGTAATTTAATAACAAATACGACGCGGGGGGGGGGGGGGGTGGAGGGAAGAGAGAGTATGTGTAAAAAATAGATTACGAAAAAAATTGGACAACTTTACAAAATGCAATCATAACATTCCTTCTGAAAATGCATCATCCATTAGTTCCCCGGTTTAAAAAAGTAGAAAATGTTTAGAAGTTGAGCTTGAAGTACCGTACAATCAGACAGCATTGTGAAAAGCTAGGAGATTCCATTAGCAGACACACTCACGCACACGCACACACACACAGAAAGGTTCCCCCGCTCATCGCTTAACAATGCAGCTACTTCCCTCCCAATCAGCTGTAAAACTGGAGAGGAGGAAAGAGGTGGAGAGAAAAAAAGAGGTGGAAAGACAGAGAGAGAGCGAGAGAGGAGAAAGTGGTGGAGAGAAAGGAGGTGGAAAGACAGAGAGGGGAGGGGGGGTGAGAAAGAGGTGGAAAAAGAGGGAAGATGTGGGAGTGAAAGAGGTGGAAAGACAGAGAGAGGGGGGAGGGAGAAAGAGGTGGAGAAAACGAGAGGGGAGAAAGAGGTGGAAAGAGAAAGAGGTGGAGGGAAAGAGATGGAAAGACACAGAGAGGGGAGAAGCACAAAAACACACAGCGATTTAAATGTGTGCCTTTTCTTCCGGCTGGGACAATGAGTGACTAGAGCGAAGTGTCTGGCGCTGTAACTGCAGCCCCTGTGTGCAGTGTATCCGTGTGCGCCGCTGGTTACACTGTATTGCCCCGTGATACACTGTTGCACCGCGGTTACTCTGTCTCCCTGTGAATGACAGCTTACCTTCATGCCAATCTTCATCAGACTGACACCACCGCCGCGCCGCCACGCGCTCACATCGATACATCCCCATGACGTCAGCGCGCCCCGGCCTCGCCCCCTGCGGCCCGCCCCCTCGGCTACGATTGGCCGCCGCCTCCTCCTCCAGGCCCCGCCCCCGCGTCACGCGCGGGAAGCGAGCGCGCCGCCCGCTGATTGGACGTGGCTGCCGGTGGGCCACGCCCCCCTCTCCTCTCTCACGCTCGATGAGGGGATGGTGCAATTGTGTCATTTCGCCCCACCCACCCCCAACTCTCACGCTGCGGCCGCGCGCTTTGTCCCGCCTCCTGACGTCCAAGCTGTGATTGGACAGCCAGCACTGTCACTCAGCCGTCGCCGTAGTGCTTCTGTCCTGAGTCATTAATATTCATAAACTGGGCGTGTATAAAGGGCAAGACCATCAGCAGCAGTCCCCAAGTGGTAAGTAAGTCGAGGAATGGAGTAAAGTTGCACTGGGCGACCCAGCTATCCCTGACAGGGGAAATAAAATATCATAACTGCAGCTCATTATACTTTTATTGAAACATGATTAAACCCACCAACTGTTTCAGCTGTTCATTTTTTCTTGCTTGATGAGAGTGCCAGAATCAAGTTATTGTGCTAATCCCTTTCATTCTCAGTATCCCCCCATTAAATTTCCATATGTCAAGCAATTTCTGGCTAGGCACTGAGCAACTGCTAGCAAATACCATAAACAACTACCAGCCAGGTCAAATTTCTACGAGAACATGCAGACCCAAGAGGTTCTAAATCATGTAACTTTATCCATCTCAAAATATTGAGTCGGACAACAGGCTACCAAAGGGAAATTTGGCACCCCGAAGGTTTTGTTGTCAAAGTTATGGGGTGTAGTATAAAGGTGTTTGATAGAGTAGATGCAGAGAAACTATTTCTTCTGATGGGGAAAATCCAGAACAAGGGGGCACAATCTTGCAGTTTAGGCCATTTAGACCATTTAGGAGAGAAATCAGGAATCATTTTTCACGCAAAGGGTAGTGAAAAGTGGATCTTGCTCCCCCAAAAGGCTGTGCATGCTGGGTCAATAGAAATTTTCAAACAAGTAGAGAGACCTTAGTTACATTTTACTTTCTACTAGCCAATGACAGAGCACTCCCAACAATGATCATGCAGAGGAGGAGTGGTGTTGATTAATCTTCGGAAGAGAGGAAATGGAGGAAATGGAAGAACTGATGAATAAAGTGAGCTATGTTTCAGTGGTGATAAACTCATAGAGCTGGAAAATTAGATTAAAAATTAGCCAGACAATAGGAAACAGGATAATTAGAAAAATTATGAACCTTTATGCCGTATCCTTAATTTAGATTATACAGTGTGTATGCAAAAGGTTCAAGAGCTCTTTTTTCCAATCTAATTTTACGAAAGGATATACTTGCTTTGGAGGCAGTTCACTAGGTTGATTCCAGGGATGAGGGGGTTGACTTATGAGGAAAGGTTAAGTAGGTTGGGCCTCTACTCATTGGAATTCAGAAGAATGAGAGGTGATCTTATCGAAACATATAAGATTATGAGGGGACTTGACAAGGTGGATGCAGAGAGGCTGTTTCCACTGATGGGGGAATCTAGAACGAGACATCATGATCTTAGAATAAGGGGCCGCCTATTTAAAACAGAGATAAGGAGAAATTTCTTCTCTCAGAAGGTTGTAAATCTGTGGCATTCACTGCCTCAGAGAGCTGTGAAAGCTGGGACATTGGATAAATTTAAGACAGAAATAGACAGTTTCTTAAACGACAAGGGGATAGGGGGTTATGGAGATCGGGCGAGGATGATCAGATCAGCCATGATATTGAATGGCGGAGCAGGCTCGAGAGGTTGTATGGCCTATTCCTGTTCCTATTTCTTATGTTCTTACGTTCTTATGTTAAACTGCGGTCCTTTCTGCCTCCAAGTGAAAGTAAAAGATCCCATGGCCAGAGCAGGGAGTTGTCCCGGTGATCTGGCTTCCATTCTTCCCTTAACCAACATCACCAAAAACAAATGAGCCCAGCATTCGCCTCATTGCTATTTATAAGTTGGAATACATAAATTGGCTGCTGTATATACCTGCATTACCACAGTGATTGCATTTCAAAAGCAATTCATTGGGTGTGAAGGGCTTTCTTAATCCTAACCCAACCAGGTTTAGGTCGTTCTGTAGGGTTTAACCAATATTCCAAAGCTCTTGTTTGGTAGATCATAATAATATCCTAATCTACCTTCTCCACTGTTCTTCTGCAGTTCAACTAAACTATTCCTTGAAATTCTTCCCCCATAGTCATTTTGAGAATAATTTAATAACTAAAAGTAAGGGTACAGCCAAAGGGACTGCAAAGAGCTCTTGTTCACCTCCAATCTCAGGGCAATATATTGTATTAAATATGGCATTCCTCCTGAGATCCCAAGCAATCACAGGGACCAGATTAGTCAGAATAAGTAAGGGATAGAAGGCACTTTTGATTTAATAGAAGGTAAAACAGCATAGATGTTGCTGTTCTCATTACTTGTCAAGACTGAATATGATGACGAGAGTGCACCAGAAACCTGGTATGTGTCAGATTCAATACTGATGTATAAAATTATGTTATATATGTGTTTCTTAAACCTCAATAAAATTCCCAATTCAATTTTTAAAAAACGAGTAATATTTAAGGTTTGGATTAAAGACTAATTATATTACCAGGGATAAATTGTAGGGCTGTTAAAATTGACCATACTCATAAGTTATCTTGATGAGATGGTTAAACACATTTTTTTTTTAGCTTGCTGAAGAAATAGAACTGTGGAAAAGCCAAGTAGAAAAAGCAGGGATTATTCTAAAAGGAATGCAAGCGGTTATGCATAAACAAAATGAGAATTAAGAGAAACCTTTTCCAATTATGGATATTGGCTTTATGGAATAACGCACCGACTCATAACCATGTTGATTTTTTCAAAAGAAAACATGACATTTTCTGTAGTAGGGGAGCATAAAGAAAGCTATCTTGACTACAATTCAAACAGCGGTGAATGGGGTTGAGGAATTCATCATAAGGAATTAGACAATTTGGTATTTTACTTATTGCAACAATATTTAGATTGTGGACATACAACAAAACCTTTTGTATCTGAAGAAGGTTTCTAAATATTTAACATTTATATCAAGTAACAAAAAGAAATCCAAGGCAAGCCTCCCAGCATTTAAAAACTATTTTCTTCTTTACTACAATTAAAGATAAATGGGAGTTGTTATTTAATGTTAAGAGCTTGATGGGTCAGGGCCATTTTTTTTCCACTGATTTTTATTTTCCAAGATATAAAAGAAGAAATAAGGAACTTGCACTTATATAGCACCTTTCACAACCTCAGGACCTCCCAAAGTGGTTTACAGCCAATGAAATACTTTTGAAGTATAGTCACTGTTGTAATTTAAGAAATGATGCAAGTCAAACTTATCTGTGTTCCAGATGAAATGGGGTTTAAGAAATAAACTGACAGGTGGCTTCTATCTCACCTACAGCCTTCAAGCATTCTTTCTATTTGATTGATATTACTCTAGTCATTAGTCCCAAGAACATTCCTCGCTATTTCCTCATAAGCTTGACATATAAATAGAAAGAAAGCAATAATCTAATAAAGAAGGAACTTTAATTTATATAGCACCTTATCTGATCCTCAGTGCACCCCAAAGCTGTTCAGAAACAATTAATTACTTTTGAAGTGCAGTCACTGTTGTTATGCAGCAGCCAGTTATGCGCAGCGAGGTCCCACAAACAGCATGTGAGATGAATGGCCAGTTGATCTGTTTTTAGTGGTGTTGGTTGAGGGAGGAATGTTGTCCAGGCCACTGGGAAAGCTTCCTACTTGTATTGAAATAGTATAATGGGATCTTTAACATCCACCTAAACAGACAGGTTTAAAGTGTCATCTGAAAGATGGCACCTCCAACAATGCAACACTCCTTCAGTACTGCACTGAAAAGTCAGTCTAGATTATGTGTTCCAAATTCTGAAGTGGGGCTTAGAATCACAACCTTCTGATTCAGAGGTGAGTGCCAAAAACTGAGTTAAGCTGACACAAAACATGCCATGTTGTACACTCTTCCTCCTTTCCACATCCTTAATGCATTGAAATCAATACTCATGGGACCATCTCCTACTTCAGCTCATTCCTTTCCAGGACTTCAAAGCTATGAAATTCCTTACCTTTATCTGTCTTCCCTTCTCTCTACAATTGGCTTTTAAGACTTTTAGAACATTTGTGGTCTTTTAAATTCTGGATTTGCTTTCACCGAATCACTGTTTGTTGACTTACCTCATCTTCTCACCTTGATGGACTCCTTCACAATGGGGTTTGGCCATTGACCCAAGCTCCTAAATAAGAAAAAAAGGATATAATCAAGATACAATCTGCAAAGGAGTACAGAGAAGGATCTTCCCTACTCCCATGTTAACTCCCTAACTCTGCTGTGAAGCGTTCACATCCATCAAAAGGATATTGTGATTGCTAGTCCGTGAGTTTTAGTCTGTGATACACTCATTGCAGACAGTCATGAATATTCTAAAATTGTTCAGCTGCATAAGCTAATATAGTAAGTTAGTTTAAATATTTGATTTCTATCAATGAGCATTAATTTTATTTAATTTCAATTTTATTATATTTAATTTGGTAAACCTTTGACCTGTTTCTATGCTGTAAATTCTGTGTAATTCTATGTAAATGGAGCCTATATTACTTGCGCTAAATTATCAAAATTAAATATTAAAATATGATTAGCATTTAGGAGGTTTGAGACATTCCTTAGTTTTACATAGAATGACATAGGGCTAGAACCTCCACTTTTTTTGCAAGCTTAACGCCCACTTAACGTCCATTTTACCGCTGAAATTACGTATAACGCCCCTATATCGCCCGTTTTGGCACAAAATGGAAACTGACGGGCATTTAACACCGGGAAAAAATATTACCGCACGCCCACTTTTTTTAGGCGGAATCATCAGAATGGACGAAATCGGTGGCCATAATATCGCCCAGCATTACTTTCCGCACGGAATTAACGCCGAGATTCAATAATACCGCCCGCCCACTTTTTTTGTCGTAAAGAGCACATTTGGCGAAACTAACGCCCAGGAGATCGCCCACCGTCACTTTCACCACCTCGCACACATATCGCCCACAATATTGCTCGCCCAAAAAACCGCCCTGAAAAAGTGGAACTATTCTGAATGTACGCCAGTGGTATGGCTGGCATTTTTTAAATCGCAGGTCGCTTCATTCAAAAGGCTGCCTCAACTTCGGGGGAGTTTGCATTGACTCTGGAGTTCTTAGGTGAAGTGAATATCTCAACAGACATATTTTCAGACTCTGGGGGTTTACTCCAGGTGTATTTTAGTGAGGAAATCATTGCTTCTGATCAATAGTTATTATACTTTTAATGCAATGGGGCCACCAAACAATAACTGTGCTTAAGCAGCGCTTCAGATGTCTTGACCACTCAGGAGGCGAGCTACAATACAACCCTGAGCAAGTAGCTAAATTTGTGGTCGTGTGCTCGATGCTGCACAATCTGGCTATCAGGAGGGACCAAGAATTGCCAGAAGGCACTGATGCTCCACCTCAGAAGAGGAAGAGGACAACAAGGGGCTGGATGCTGACCTAGAGCCAGACAATCAGGCTGGCTATGCAACCCTCCAGACTGCAGGATAAGGCCCGTGGTGGCTACATAGCTGCAAGACTCTTACGTGAGGAGCTGATATTTGAACGATTTGCCTGAAAGAGCGTTGATGTGAGTGACAACACTGACACACTGCTGTGTGTGTGCAGCTCAGACATCAATGGTGCCCATCAGCTTGGTGCCAGTTAAACGTTTATGCTGCGTTATGTTAAGTTGTATTTAACCCTTTCATGTTAAGTTAGGTGGCAGTGTGAGCTGCGAGGAGGATGCTATGAGGCTGCAGAGCGACTTGGATAGGTTAGGTGAGTGAGCAAATGCATGGCAGATGAAGTATAATGTGGATAAATGTGAGGTTGTCCACTTTGGTGGTAAAAACAGAGAGACAAGCTGAATGGTGACAGATTAGGAAAAGGGGAGGTGCAACGAGACCTGGGTGTCATGGTACATCAGTCATTGAAGGTTGGCATGCAGGTACAGCAGGCGGTTAAGAAAGCAAATGGCATGGTGGCCTTCATAGCGAGGGGATTTGAGTACAGGGGCAGGGAGGTGTTGCTACAGTTGTACAGGGCCTTGGTGAGGCCACACCTGGAGTATTGTGTACAGTTTTGGTCTCCTAACCTGAGGAAGGACATTCTTGTTATTGAGGGAGTGCAGCGAAGGTTCACCAGACTGATTCCCGGGATGGCGGGACTGACCTATCAAGAAAGACTAAATCAACTGGGCTTGTATTCACTGGAGTTCAGAAGAATGAGAGGGGACCTTATAGAAACGTTTAAAATTCTGATGGGTTTAGACAGGTTAGATGCAGGAAGAATGTTCACAATGTTGGGGAAGTCCAGAACCAGGGGTCACAGTCTAAGGATAAGGGGTAAGCCATTTAGGACCGAGATGAGGAGAAACTTCTTCACCCAGAGAGTGGTGAACCTGTGGAATTCTCTACCACAGAAAGTTGTTGAGGCCAATTCACTAAATATATTCAAAAAGGAGTTAGATGTAGTCCTTACTACTAGGGGGATCAAGGGGTATGGCAAGAAAGCAGGAATGGGGTACTGAAGTTGCATGTTCAGCCATGAACTCATTGAATGGTGGTGCAGGCTAGAAGGGCCGAATGGCCTACTCGTGCACCTATTTTCTATGTTTCTATGTTTCTATGAATCACTAGTGTGTAACGGTCCAGCTATCTGAGACAATGTGCAACAAGGTTATGTTCAATGTAAAAAAAATTAGACCAACATTAGTCTGAAATCATAAGTATCACAGGCAATAACTCGCATCATCCGCCAACACCCCACTTTTTCCACCATTGACATCAATCAAATGTTCAACATGTCCAGCAACACAGAATACAAAGGCAAAGCAGGAGGGTGGTCCCCTCCCCTCATACATTAAAACAAATTGCATACACCCAGATGGAGATATAACACAGCCATCACCTGTGAACATGCACCTCACTTTCCTTCCCCCCTTCCCTTCTTCTCCCCACCTCTACCCCTTCCCCTGCTCGCTCCATGATGCCTGGCCGAGGAGCTCCTCAGGCGGTGCCTCATTGGGGGGGGATGAAGGCAGATGCGGTTGTTGCACAGGTACGGAAGCGGGGGGTGCAGAAGCAGAATCTTGTTCCTTGCTCTCATCTGTCGTTCGCAATGGTGGTGCAGATCTTAGAGGTGGAGTGCTGCACTGGGAGGCCTGTACCAGCAGTGTTCCTGGCTATCGCATCCAGAGCCTCCGCGATCTGCGGAATGTACTCGGTCATAGTGGCCAGCTGTTGGGATATGCCCCCACAATGCTTCGATGAGCTGGTCACCAATGTCCACAGTCCTGGACAACTGTACCATCTCTCTGCTGTCATGTGGCTCTCGTGGAACAGACCTGCCACGACCACGAGACCTCCGGGCACTGTCCTGGGGACAAATTAGGTGTCCTGTGGCAAGGTGCTTGGGGCCAGTACCTCCAGAGTGGAGGCAGGAATGACCGGAGGACCACTAGATGGCCTTGGGGTGGAATGGCTTCTGGAGCGTTGCGATGCAGGTTCCTCAAAGTCCGCGCTCTCATCCATGGAGAACAGACCCAGTGGATTGACGGGCGAGAATCGGAGCTCCTCAGCACCAGACGTTAGATCGTCTGGAGAGTCAGGCCCCGCGCCTCCACCTTCTGGCCTCTGTGGTCTTGCCTTGGGATGCGCTGCTGGCTGAGCTGCAAAACACAAATGAGATTATTAGAGGAGAAGGGGGTGCTAGAGTCACAAGGTGAGTCCAACGCTACACACAGCATATGCTCTTGTTATGTATGTATGTAAACTGCACCAATATGTAAGACTTGCCACTCGGGGGCACACCTGTGGGAGACCTAAGGTTCATCTGTGCACCCTGGGCAAGCAGGTATAAAAGGTAATCTACCATGCTGCTTCCTCACTCTGGAGTCTGCATAAAAAGACCAAGGTCACAACAGTTTGATCTTACAATACAGTCTTTGGGAGTTATTCTGAATATAACAAATTGGCGATGAGTAACGGATCACGAACTTTCACGCGGTAATGACTGCCATTGGTATTCTTGAAAGATTTGTAGAGGGTGATGATTGGGAAGCCTTCGTTGAGCGTCTCAACCAGTACTTTGTGGGCAACGAACTGAACAAGGCTGAGACGGCGGTCAAGCGCAGGGCGATTCTCCTCACCGAATGTGGGTCTTCGATAAATGGCCTCCTCAAAAATCTGCTGGCACCGGACAAACCAACGGACAACACTTACACAAAACTGTGCACGCTGGTTCGAGAACACCTCAAGCCGAAGGAGAGCATCTTAATGGCCTGGTATCGCTTTTACATGCACCATCGCTCCGAGGGCCACAACGTGCGAGCTTTGTTGCCGACCTAAGACGCCTTGCAGGACAGTGCGAATTTGCAGGGTCTTTGGGGGAAATGTTGCGGAACCTTTTTGTGCTTGGAATCGGCCATGAGGTCATTCTTCGCAACTGCTGTCTGCCGAAACACGAGATCTGAGCAAGGCCATCACGATAGCCCAGGCTTTCATATACCTTATACATTAATGATTTAGACGAAGGAATTGAATGTAATATCTCCAAGTTTGCAGATGACACTAAGCTGGGTGGCAGTGTGAGCTGTGAGGAGGATGTTAAGAGGCTGCAGGGTGACTTGGACAGGTTAGGTGAATGGGCAAATGCATGGCAGATGCAGTATAATGTAGATAAATGTGAGGTTATCCACTTTGGGGGCAAAAACAGGAAGGCAGAATATTATCTGAATGGTGACAGATTAGGAAAGAGGGAGGTCCAATGAGACCTGGGTGTCATGGTACTTCAGTCATTGAAAATTGGCATGCAGGTACAGCAGGCGGTGAAGAAGGTAAATGGCATGTTGGTCTTCATAGCGAGAGGATTTGAGTATAGGAGCAGGGAGGTCTTACTGCAGTTGTACATGGCCTTGGTGAGGCAACACCTTGAATATTGTGTACAATATTTGGTCTCCTAATCTGAGGAAGAACATTCTTGCTATTGAGGTAGTGCAGCGAAGGTTCACCAGACTGATTCCTGGGATGGCAGCACTGACATATGAAGAAAGACTGGATCAACTAGGCTTATATTCACTGGAATTTTGAAGAATGAGAGGGGATCTCATAGAAACATATAAAATTCTGACGGGATTGGACAGTTAGATGCAGGAAGAATGTTTCCGATGTTGGGGAAGTCCAGAACCAGGGGTCACAGTCTAAGGATAAGGGGTAAGCTATTTAGTACCGAGATAAGGAAAAACTTCTTCACTCAGAGAATTGTGAACCTGTGGAATTCTCTACCATCGAAAGTTGTTGAGGCCAGTTCGTTCGATATATTCAAAATGTGGCCCTTACGGCTAAAGGGATCAAGGGGTATGGAGAGAAAGCAGGAATGAGGTACTGAAGTTGCATAATCAGCCATGATCATATTGAATGGTGGTGCAGGCTCGAAGGGCCGAGTGGCCTACTCCTGCACCTATTTTCTATGTTCCTATATCCACGAGTGACAACACGAAGTAGATATCTTCACAGAATCGATGCTCATCGACAAATACTGTGCATAAAATAATGTTTTCAGCAGGCAGAACTGTACAGGGCAGGGCCCACACGACCGCGGAGGCCAGACCTAGGCCTAGGGTGACTCAGAGTCCGCCGTGGGGCGTGAATCCGTATTCTGGCGCTGCGGGGGCAGTCACAGAGCCCATCAATGTCGATTCAAGCACTATGTGTGGAAGGGCTGTGGAACAATGGGGCACCTCCAGCGAATGTGCAAACGACCTGCGACTCACCACATGGCAGAGTCAGGAGAGGACGATCGATCCAGTGAGGATCACGCTGAACGAGCAGGAGAGGCAACTCAACCTAGGATGAAAAGGAAGTATATGGGATACACACCTTCACCCCCAAAAGCCCTCTGATAATGTTAAAAGTTAAACTCAAAGGCACTCCAGTCTCCATGGAACTGGACAAAGGGGCGAGTCAATCAGTAATGAGCCAGAAGGCACTCAAGAGGTTGTGGGGCGACAGAGCACAATGACCCAAGCTGATCCCGATTCAGGCAAAGCTGCGCACCTACACCAAGGAACTGATACCAGTTATTGGTTGTGCGGATATAAGAGTATCCCATGAGGGAGCAGTGCATGATTTTCCACTGTGGATTGTGGTTTCAGGTGATGGGCCAACACTGCTTGGCAGGAGGTGGATGGGGAAGATTCAATGGAACTGGGAAGACCTCTGTGTACCTTCTCCGGCGAACGACATCTCCCTTGCTCAAAGGCTGAGTAAACCCCCACCTTCAGCTGAACCAAGCATCGAAGTGCAGATCCATTTGCAGATGCCCAAGGCACAGGCCCCTCATCACGACCACGGGGAGGTGAAGTTCAACCGAGCAGCAGTACAGGCGCGGTACCCACCACCTAAAGCCAACGACCCCTTCGCGACGATGGAAGAGGCTCCAGGTCGACCATGCGGAGTGGGATTCCAGCCGAAACAATCCGATTGCGTCTTCCCGACGCCAGAGGCAAAATTCCTGGGGAGGAAGATCGCGGCAGATGGTATCACGGACATGGACGAGAGTACTCCCAGATCACGGATTGAAAGTACATCCAGACCACGGGACGAGAAAGCGTCCAGACCATGGGATGTCGCCACAACGAAACAGAGGCATGTGTTGCCCAGCAAGGAAGACGACTGGGTTTGGGGCAAAGGGACGGCCGCTGTGAAGGCCAGGAACCCATCACGCTCCAATAAGTTGTTTGCACTGTGTAACCCACGTGAGCGCTCTTTAGCGGCCAATGATGTATTATCATATAGGGTCGGGGGCACCTTACAACAAGCCAAAGTAGCGGGCGAACACCAACCGGTCGCATATGTATCTGACAAAATACTTGTAGCAAGTGATGTGTTATCACACGGGGTCGGGCGTGTTGTACAGCAAGCCAAAGTAGCGGGCGAACCCCAACCAGTTGTATATGCATCTAACAAAGTATTTGTAGCAAGTGATGTGTTATTACATGGGGTCGGGAATGTTGTGCAGCAAGCCAAAGTAGCGGGCGAGCCCCAACCAGTTGTACATGTATCCAGTAAGTTAACCAAAGCAGTAGCCTGTGTTCACGAGACAAAAGAGATGTACCAAAGAGAGTCCCAATATTTGCTCAAGTCAGACAAGCTGCCTGTCTCACAGTTCTGGGAGAGCAGAGACACCATTATCAATGCCTTGTTTTGAATATGTCTAACACTGTCTGTGCACTGTGACATGATCCACCACGGGCCAGGCACTGAGCACGGCACTAATGCCCTCAGTTGGCTACCGTCGCCCACCGAGCCCACAGACCGGCTCGTTGTCATGGAAGTGCTAGAAAGAGAGGGGCCAACCGTAATGGCTCCAGTTTAGGACCTGGACCAGCCAAGATCCCACGTTACCGCCTGCTAACAGCGAACCGCTAGACGGGATGTTGTAGCTTATCCGTCGCAAAGACGAAGTGCTCATCGCATCAGATTGGCTCTTATGGGGCAACCCTGCAACAGTGCAAAGTAAGGCAGGGAGGCTACACATAGTTGATGGTCCGGGGCCTCCATACCATTGCCCAGGATCCACGGGGACCACGCGACCTCCTGCCACTACTAAAAGTCTCAAAGGCCATATCGGCCATCCTTGGCTTGCCAGACCTTAGGATCAGCGACAATAGTCCAGAGCGGGCAGCCTAAATCATAAAGCCAAGCATCACACGTGTCACGGTAGACTCCCTACAGACCCGGCTATCCCGGGTGCCATGTAGTCACCAGAGAGAATCACTCAGAACCGAGCCTTCCGTATGCTATCAGCAGAGAATGTACCATGATCGCATGGCTCCTCCACGCGACATCAGAATAAATGTTCAGGGCCCCAGATGGGCTGCTAGCACTGTATTAGCCAAAGAGGGAAATGGAGTGTTTGTGATAAAAATGGAACATTTGTTGTGAAACCATGTATTGGGCAAATGCACAGAGCATTTGGACCAGGACAAACTGTGAACTACAGATAACCAGGAACCACTGTGAAAGGACCTGGCCCCCAGCGACCCACTAACACAAGCGACCTCGTCATCAACCACGAAGATGAACCCACCATGCCCGTCAGTCTGATCAGACCAGCCGCGCGGCCGTGCAGCAATGATCAGACCAACTCACCCATGCCAGGACTTCAACTCAGGCGATCGACCCAGGGACGCAGGGCGCCAGATCGCCTCAACTTGCAAATAACTTGTACATAAGACTTTGGGGGGGGAGTGATGTTATGTATGTTGGTAAACCTCACTAATATGTAAGACTTGCACTAGGGGGCACACCTGTGGGAGACCTAAGGGTCACCTGTCCACCCTGGGCAAGTAGGTATAAAAGGTAATCCACCATGCTGCCATCTCACTCTGGAGTCTGAATAAAGAGACCAAAGTCACAACAGTTTGAGCTTACAATACAGTCTTGTGGAATTATTCTGAACATAACAGCTCTCAAAATCATCGCAGATATCACATTTCATGACCATCAACACATTTGCATTGCAGTGATTTTCATTAGGCCATCATTATTTCCATGACAATTTTAGAAATCATCTATGATTGTTTGGATATGAATGGGTGTGGCATCTACTGACTTTACATCACGCAATGGTGTAAGCTTTACTCATGTGGCATCACTTCAGGGTCTGCAGATGCATCCGTGGCTGTCCGGGTGTGCTTCCCCACGAGTGCGAGAGCCAGCTCCTCTGTCTCAGGGGACTGGTGGCCCCCCACCCATTTGCCTCTGCACGGACCTCATCATCGATAGCTTCTTCTGTAAAAGGTGACAGGATGACATGGCATGAGATCATTGCGCGATATCATTGCTAGGTACTGAGACTGATACAACACATAACCGACAGATGTAATCATGATTATTATGAAAATGATCATTCTTTACCTAAAAACGCGCCCCTTTGAGTAAAACATTCCCGGTAAAAGTGAAAGACCTCACATCTGATGATAGTCACTCATGACTGTTACAAATCAAATTATATAAATACATAAGTACATGTAAATCAATGTAATACTTACTCTTGCGGATCCCACAAGGCCGTTCCATCGTTTGCGGCATTGGTTGCTCTCACGAACCTCGTTGATCGCCGACGAGACTACCTCTGCTATCTCGGTCCATATCTTCTGGTATGCCTTTGGAGTGGGCTTCCCACGCCCTCCCTGTGTCAAATCACCCCAGCGTAACGCGACCTCCTGCATGAGGGAGGCATTTGCCTCATCCGAGAACCTCCTGGCTCTTTTGCGCCCTCCAATGTGCTCCTCTCCCACCTCACTGCTCTCTCCAGCGTCAGTCTCCACAGCATGCTGTGATGGCTCCTCTCTCTCCATTATAGGCCAAATTCGGGCAAATATGTGGCTGGTAACAGCTAATTTTTGTTTGCCTACTTGCTGTGAAGTTCTAAAGTCTCCCTCCTTCCTCCCAAAGCAGCCACACGACACCTAGACACGCCTTCAGCCCCTCTGAGCTCCCTCTCTCTCTGTCTCCTCTTGTGTGCATGTCATGATGACCCTTGACCTTCTGAATCGAGCATTGCCATGCCGTTGCTAAGGACGGCGACACTTTATGGCAGAAGATCAGCGAGATTTAACACTACCGCCCATTTTATATCGCTCACGGTAATGCCCAATTTAAAAAATGGAGACTAGGTGCTTTGTGAACTTTTTGGGCGATAAGCACAAAAGTGTAAAATCTAGCCTTCAGAGTCTACAGCACAGAAACAGGCCATTTGGCCCAGCTGGCCTATGCTGGTGTTTATACTCCACATGAGCCTCCTTCCACTCGAATGACCTCTTCCCACCCTGCCCCCGTATCCTTTCTCCCTCAGGTGTGCATAAACCTCCTCTTAAATGCGTCAATGCTATCTGCTTTAACCACTCCATGTGCCAGTGAGTTCCACATTCTAACCATTCTTAGTGCAAAAAAATTCCACCTAATTCTTTCTTGATCTGTTAGTGGCTATCTTATATTTATGCCCCCCTATTCTGGATTCACCCACAAGTGGAAACAGTTTCTCCACATCCATCCTATTGAACCCCTTCATAATTTTAAAGACCATCATCAAGTCTACTCTCAGTTACCTCTTTCCCAGAGGGAATAGCCCTAGCCTGCTCAAGCTTTCCCGATTGTGACATCCTCTCAGTTCTGATAACATCCTTGTAAATCTTTTCTGCACTTTCTACAGTGCTTCAATACCATTTTTGGAGTACGGAAACCAGAACTGCACACAGCCCTCCACGTGTGGTCTAACTAAGGTTCTATATAAATGCAACATTACCTCCTTGCTTTTGTATTCTATTCCTTTAGAAATGAACCCCATTATATGTTGCACTCTTTATCTGAGTTATGTATCTGTATTCCCAGATCTCTTTGTTCCTCTATCCAATTTAGTTTCTTGTCGTCCAAAGAAAAGTGGCCTCCTTATTCTTCTGAACCACCTAATTTACTATATTGAATTACATTTGCCATTTATGTGCCTACTCTGTTAGCTTGTTTTTGTCTTCCTGCATTTTGGTACAGTCCTCGAAATTATTCGCATTCACATTACCCTCAAGTTGAAAGAAAATAAAGACTTACATTTATATAGCACCTGCAGCAACCTCAGGACGTCCAAAAGCACTTTACAGTTAATGATGTATTTTTGAAGTGTAGTCACTGCTGTAATGCAGGCATGGCAGCAGCCAATTTGCACACAGCAAGGACCCACAAACAGCAATGTAATAATGATCAGGTAATCTGTTTTTTTTTATGTTGAGAGGGTAGACAGAGCCTTGCTTAACGTCTCATCTGAAAGATGGCACCTCTGGCAGTGCACCACTCTCTCAGTACTGCACTACATTAAGGTAAAATATATTAAAGTATTTATTTTTAAACAAAAACCTATTTGTCTTTTTGACTTTTCTCCCTTACTCTCCTGAGGATGCTCCTCACCTTGGGGTATGATATGCGGCGGGGGATGGGGGGGAGTTGATATCATCACAACCAAGTTTGATCTTGTTTTCACCTGGCATTCACAGGAGCCACAGGACGATGATCAGCAGTGGGAACCATGACCAATTTTTCTCCTCCCTAGCGCATGGTGACTGAAGCCAACTGTAGCACCTCTGCTGTTGCCCTGACTGAGATAAGTTAGCTCAGCACGAAACAACGGATTGAACTTGGGACCTTCACAGTCTTTCTGGCTCAATATCACATTGGGCATTGCCTTTATCAACTGAGCATTATCATGATGAACTTTATTACAAGGTGCACCACCAGAGGATTGGATCATCTAAGCATTGTGTACATTAGGTCAGATTTAGAGCATATGTAGACTGGTTGTGTAGTACATGCATGCATTAACATATTTTGCTTCAAATTAGTTGCATGTTGGTTCAGTGACCTGATTCTTTCCATCTACTGATTTTAACTTAGCCGCCAGGAAAACAGCAAGCAGGCATGAATTGAGGATGCTAACCTCTGTTGTCACACAGGTTTCAACCATGAAGCATAAGCTGTAGAAGACAGTGGTCGTACTCTCTACAATGGATCTAGGTGAACAACGTATCTTCCAAACAAAAAGCAAAATACAACAGAATATGTTTTAAGCTTATATTTAAGCCAATAACAAAAAGATCCCATGGCACTATTTTGAAGAAGAGCGGGAGTTCTCCCTGGTGTCCGAGCCAATTCTTCTTCTCCATCTTTTTCTCCTGTGAAAAGCACTATTTAAATGCAATACTTATCCTTCAACCAACATGAGAAAAAAAAGAATATCTGGTCATTATCTTCTTTGTTTGTGGGAGCTTTCTATGCATAAATTGGCTGCCACATTTCCTACATTACAACAGTGACTACATTGCATCTTCTTTGAAATAATGCCATGGTATCTTTTACCTCCACCTTCGAGGCCAGATAGTTTAACATCTCATCTGAAAGACGGCACCTCCGACAGTGCCTTTCTGCACTGGTGCGTCAGCCTAGATTTTGTAATCAAGTCCCTAGAGTGGGACTTGAACCCACAATCTTCTGACACAGAGGCAAGAATGATCCCACTGAGCCACAGCTGTATCATCTGTATTTTTCAATATCATACCTCCAATTTCCATGTCCAAATCATTTATGCAAATGGTGAGCAACAGTGGTCCTCACACAAATCTCTGCAGGGCCCCACATTCCACTTTCTGCCAGTCTGATAAACTTCCCTTAACTCTTACCCAATGTTTCTATTTGATTCCAGTTTTCAATCCATTCTGCCATTTGGTCCTGGCTCCACACGCCCTGACCTTTGACATGAGTCTTTTTTGTGGCATCTTCATTGACGTGAGGTGTTTTGGGATGTCCTGAGGCTGTGAAAAGCACTATATAAATGCAAGTTCTGTCTTTCTTTCCCAATGTTAACTGTCGTATTAATATAAACTTGAGAAAAAATAAAAATACTTGATTATAGGATAGACTTTCCTCTCGAAGCACCCAGTGTGTACCTGTCAGGCCCAACTGAGAATTCCAAGACACCTCACTGTCCTGTCTCTAACCCGTATTCAGAGCTGGATTAAGAACTTGAAGTGACAAAGATAATAGAAAAAGATAGAAAGCCACTGATTTCTTCCTTGAATTCTGACTTTAATATCACGGCTTCTCCATGATGGCAGGAAGGAAAGGATGGACATGCAGCTATAATAGTCTTCTTGTGACCTCATACGGAGTATCTCAGGACCTTGAAAGGACAAGCCAGGTTAAATACAATCTTAGCAGCTAAACATAAGCATGCTCCAGACCCCATCCTGTTCAGGACCAACGTCGCAGGAGAACAGCAAGCCAATAGTTATGTGTAAAAATGAAACAATACAGGACTAAGTTCCAAATCACATCATAAAAACAGAAACAAAGCTTTTTTTCCCAAATTGGTGAAAATAATACAATGTAGAATACTAAAGCCTGCTGAGTATTCGAGCTGTGTGAGGGCACAGGAACATGTAGCTTCTTAGAAGCTTCCTGGTGTTGGGATGAAAGCGTAGGAGGTAGCTTTAGCACTTACATTATTACCCTGTAATGTTCCTGGTTCACACTGACATGTTATGCTGAATAAAATATTATTGAGCCCAGCTGATATATTGCAGCCTGCTTATATTCATACAGATTGTGTCATCATTCATTTATTGCCTTACATTTCAGAAATGCAAACTAGTTCCAGCCTGAAGCTAACCCTTTGAGCAACTGCAGCAGGAGTTATGGCTGAAAGGCAGAGAGGGTACCAAGGCACTCAAGCACAATTCCAGAATATCTATCAATCCCCACAGCTCTATTACTGAATCCCGAGTGGCTACCATCAACACAGAACACCATTGCCCATTGTATCCTGTGGCATATTTGATCATCTCAGTCTCAACCAACATTAAAAAAATAGATCATCCAGTCATTTATCTCATTCCTGTTTGTGGGACCTCACTGTGCCGCATTTCCCTACATTGCAAAGTGAGTACAATCCAAAAGTACTTTATTGGCTGTGATGCGCTTTTGGACATCCTGAAGTTGTGATAGGTGCTATATAAATGCAAGAGGAGATTACATGGCTGTGGAATGAGGGGTGGGGGGGAATTGGGAGGGGGGGTGGTTGGAAATGGCTAGTCATGATGCTCTAGCTACTATGACCAACCGGTCTTTTCCTGCCCATCAATTTAATTTGTTCGGATGTTCTTCTTATGCTTATCTCTATAACCTCCAATCCTAAAGCCAAACAGATATTTCTTCAGCTCATCTTTCTCTCTGGATCCTCAGTTATTGGACTGAATGTTGAAATAAGGGCTCAGCATCAGCTTCTCAAAGACCACTGTGAATAAAAAGAGAAACAATCATTTATAATGGTGTATGTTGTTCAACACATTCCTCCTTTTTACACTCAATACATTGAACCATACACAGAAAGAGTCAGTGCCTTGAGGGCAGGTTTGCTGGCAAGGTAGTGGGAAGAAAATTACATTATTTTCAAATGTTTCTTCAATAGTTTTTTTTTGGCAATATTGACTCTATCATTGTCATGGCAATCAAGTAGGGCATCTCTCACTGTTAGGCGACTCTATTAATGTAATTTCTTGTGCATCTTGGAGACTTTACAATGGATGGGGGGGGATGTTGACTTCAAACCATCTTGAGAGCCAATATGGAGCCACCCACACATGGAAAACCATGCTAAAGGCTGGGAAGTTTTCATTTAGAGCCTGTAGCCAACATCTGGCTCCAGATTGACTCTCTGCCCAGAGTCAAGTCTTACTCTTTGTTATTTGTAATGGAGCTATTTTGGGAAATTCCTTATCGTTAATATTACTTGAGTGGAGAAAGATGCTACGAGAGCCTCCAGGAACCATGATCAAATTGACATTTTTCTAAAAACCCATGATTATCTGCTGGAATGCATTGAACCGTACACAGAAAGAGTAAATGCCTTGAGGGCAGATTTGCAGGCAGGGTAGTGGGATAGCCTACAGTTATTAACTCGTGAATGTACACAATTCACAATGCATATTTTACCTCTGACAACATATCTATTATGTTAACACACTCTGCTGATCTTACTCTTTAAAACCAAGACTCTCCTGATGCTGCACTATTGTGGGATCTCTAATGTAGGCAGGAGGTTACCTCTACATGTACTACATAGTCACTGCTGTTCATGTGCTTGCTCTAGTTCACTAGGGGATTAATAAGTCTATGTTCCCAGCATGTTTCTTGGGGAATGCTTCAGGATTTCCTGATGTAGGGGTATGTGTTGTGTATTGAAGAACTCCACGAGGCTGAGTACTGTGAGCTAAACTTAGTGTGACCTTAGTCTTCTTTATTACAACTCCAGAGTGCCTAAACAACATGGCAGACAACCTTTTATACTGGCCCTGCACGTGTGTGCAGGTAACCATTAGGACTCCAACAGTCACGCCCTCTGGTGGCAAGTATTGCATAGTTACATACATAACATCACTCCCCCCCGCCAAAGTCTTCGGTACAAGTTATTTACAAGTTGAGGTGATCCGGAGCCCTTTGTCTAAGTACAAACCCTGGCATGCGTGAGTTGGCCGGACCATTGCAGCATTGCACCGCGGCTGGTCTGACCGGACTGTCAGAAACGGTGGGTTCATTCTCGTGATTGACAGCGAGGTCGATTGCTGTTTGGATGTGTGTTGGTGGATCGTCGATTGTGATGCCCTCTTCAAGTCGTTCCTGGTTGTCACTAAATCGCAATTTGGTCTGATCTAAATGCTTTCTGCACGTTTGGCCATTTAACAGTTTGATTATAAACACCGTATTCCCTTCCTTGGCCAAAACAGTGCCAGCAACCCACTTGGGACCATGACTGTAATTCAGGACAAACACAGGGTCGTTAATATCAATGTCATGTGAAACAGCCACTCGATCGTGGTACATGTTCTGCCGGTGTCGCTGGGTTTCCACGTAATCATTAAGATCCGGGTGGACGAGGGAGAGCCTGGTTTTGAGGGCTCTCTTCATTAACAATTCTGCTAGGGAAACCCCGGTGAGCGAGTGGGATCACGTCCGGTAACTGAGCAGAATGTGAGACAAGTGGGTCTGCAGGGAGCCGTCCATCACACATTTCATGCTCTGCTTCATTGTTTCGACTGCTCGCTCCGCTTGACCGTTAGACGCGGGCTTAAACGGAGCAGACCTGACATGCTTGATGCCATTGCGGGTCATAAACGCGTTGAATTCGAGCTGGTGAAACACGGCCCATTGTTGCTGACAAGGACATCGGGCAAGCCATGGGTGCTGAACATGGTTAGGAGGCTTTCAATGGTGGCTGTGGATGTGCTGGATGACATGATTACGCATTCAATCCATTTGGAGAAAGCGTCCACAACTACTAAAAACATCTTTCCTAGAAAGGGGCCGGCAAAATCTACGTGGATCCTGAACCACGGTTTGGAGAGCCATGACCACAGACTCAGTAGAGCCATCTTGGTGCATTGCTCAGTTGCAAGCAAGTGTTGCACTGATGCACACATGACTCCAAGTCCAAGTCAATGCTGGGCCACCAAACATGCGACCTGGCAATTGCCTGCATCATGACAATGCCTGGATGGGTACTGTGTAGGTCGCGTATAAATGTTTCCCTGCCTTTTTTTGGCAAAACCATGCGATTACCCCATAAGAGTCAACCCGACTGGATGGACATTTCATCTTTGCATTGGTGAAATGGCTTAATTTCATCTTGCATTTCCCCGGGAATGGCCGACCAGTCCCCATTTAGGACTCAGCTCTTTACTAATGATAGCACAGGATCTTGGCTGGTCCAGGTCCTGATCTGGCGAGCTGTGACGGGTGACCCCTGGCTCTCAAAAGCATCCATGACCAGTAGTAAGTCTGCGGGCTGCGCCATTTCAACCCCAGTGGTGGGTAATAGTAGCCGGTTGAGAGCATTGGCACAGTTTTCAGTGCCTGGTCTGTGGCGGATAACATAGTCATAAGCGGATAATGTTAGTGCCCATCTTTGGATGCGGGATGAAGCATTGGTATTTATACCTTTGCTCTCTGAAAACAGCAAAATGTGCGGCTTGTGGTTAGTTTCACACTCAAACTGAAGTCCAAATAGGTATTGGTGCATTTTCTTAACCCCATATACATATGCTAACACCTCTTTCTCGACCATACTATAGGCTCTCTCAGCCTTAGACAGACTTTTAGACGCGTATGTTACCAGTTGGAGGTTGTCTGATACATTGGCTTGCTGCAACACACAGCCGACCCCGTACGATTAGGCGTCACAAGCTAGCACTAAACGTTTACATGGGTCACAGTGTACAAGTAACTTATTCGAACATAGCAGGTTTCTGGTCTTCTCAATGGCTGTGTCTTGAGGTTTGCCCCAAACCCAGTCATCATCCTTACGGAGCAACATGTGCAAAGGCTCTAACAACGTGCTCAACCCGGGTAGAAAGTTACCGAAATAGTTGAGGAGTACCAGGAACGAACGCAGCTCCGTCACATTCTGTGGTCTGGGTGCATTCTTGATGGCTTCTGTCTTTGAGTCCGTGGGCCTGATGCCGTCGGCTGCAATCTTTCTTCCCAAAAATTTGACTTCTGGTGCCAGGAAAACACACTTGGAGCATTTCAGCCTGAGTCCCACTCTATCTAGACAACTTAGAACCTCTTCCAGGTTGTGTAGATGTTTGATGGTGTCATGACCAATGATCAAGATGTCATCTTGAAACACAACGGTGTGCGGAACAGGTTTCAGCAAACTCTCCATGTTTCTCTGGAAAATGGCTGCAGCCGAGTGAATCCCGAAAGGGCACGTGTGGTATATAAACAGCCCTTTGTGTGTGTTGATGCACATCAGTCTTTTCAAAGATTCAGCCAGCTCCTGTGTCATGTAGGCGGAGGTTAGGTCCAACTTGGTGAACGACTTACACCCCCCTCCCCGCCCCCCACTAATGTTGCGAACAGGTCATCTGCCTTAGGTAGCGGGTATTGGTCCTGTAGTGAGACTCGGTTATCTTGTAGCCGCCGCAGATTCTGATCGCTTTTCAACACCGGAACAATTGGACTGGCCCACTCATTGAACTCGACTGGCGATATGATTCCTTCGCGTTGGAGTCTGTCCAGTTCAATCTCGACTTTCTCCCTCATCATGTACGGAACCGCCCGAGCCTTGTGATGGACGGGCCACGCATCGGGGCCTAGATGGATCTATACCTTAGCACCTGTGAATTTGCTGATGCCTGGTTGAAATAGCGAGGGAAACTTGCTCAGCAGTTGAGCACGAGGTGTCATCCACTGAAGATAGTGCTTTGATGTTGTTCCAATTCCGTCTAATCTTTTCTAGCCAGCTTCTGCTGAACAGCGTTGGGCCATTGCCTGGAACAATCCACAATGATAGGTCACGCACAGCTCCATCATACGATACCTTCACTGCCGTACTTCTAATGACTGGTATGAGCTCTTTGGTGTAAGTACACAGCTTTGCATTAATCGGGCTCAGTTTGGGCCTTTGTGCTTTACTGCCCCACAGTTTCTCGAAAGCATTCTGGCTCATTATTGACTGACTCGCACCCATGTCCAACTCCATGGATACTGGAACTCCATTTAATTTGACTTTCAGCATTATAGGAGGGCGCTTGGTAGTGAAGGTATGTACCCCATACACTTCTTCCTTGAGTTGAGTTGCCTGTGCTGCGTGATCCGCGCCGGATCGATCATCCTCTGCCACGTGGTATGTCGCAGCACGTTTGCACATTCGCTGGAGGTGCCCCATCGTTGCGCAGCCTTTGCACACGTAGTGGTTGAATCGACATTGATGGGCCCGATGATTACCCCTGCAGTGCCAACATGGTGCTAATGGATTCACATTCACCCCCGGTGGCAGACTCTGAGTCACCACAGGTCTTGCAGCCGCAGATGTATAGGCCCTGTCATATACAGTTCGGCCTGCTAGCGACGTCATTTTATTCATAGTACTTGCCGGTGAGCTTCGATGTTGAGAAGATATCTGTTTGGTGTTATCGTCCGTGGCCATGCATATCTGGGCGATCACGATGGCCCTGCTCAGGTTTAGGGTTTCGGCAGCCAGCAGCACGAAAAAGTCCCGCAGCATTTGCCCCAATGCAGCTCCAAAATTGCAAGGTTCCGCGAGGCATCTCAGGTCGGCGACATAATCTGCCACGTCTTGGCCCCCGGAGTGATGGTGTGTGTAAAAACGATATCTGGCCATGAGGATACTCTCCTTCAGCTTGAGGTGGTCCCGAACCAGCGTGCACAACTCTGTATATTCCTTCTCTGTTGGTTTTGTCGGTGCAAGCAGATTCTTGATGAGGCTGTATATTTTAGGTCCACAGACGGTGAGGAGAACCGTCTTGCGCTTGGCTGCGTTAATGTCTCCTTCCAGCTCGTTGGCCATGAAGTACTGGTCGCGATGCCTGACGAAGGCTTCCCAATCATTACCCTCTACGACTCTCTCTAATATTCCAATGGCAGCCATGGTTGCGTGAAGGTTTGTATTCTGTTACTCATCACTAATTGTTGTGTATAGAAGAACTCCACGAGGCTGAGTACTGTGAGCTAAACTTAGTGTGACCGTAGTCTTCTTTATTACAACGCCAGAGTGCCGAAACAACCTTTTATACTGGCCCTGCACATGTGTGCAGGTGACCATTACGAGTCCAACAGTCGCGCCCTCTGGTGGCAAGTATTACATAGTTACATACATAACAGTATGCATCCAGCTTCTCTTGCTTGTGGAGAGACTTCCCACTTGGAAGATGTCCTGGTCACCAGACTTTGTCTGCCCCTCCCATGTGGGGAACTGTCTTGACTCCACTTGGCGCCTCCCTCTCCAGATAGTTTGGCTGACTTTGAGAACTTGCTGTGTACGGGGAATGTATCACAGTCACTGGACTTACTGTCCATCATGAAGTGCTTAAATGCACCAACATACCAAACTGGCAAATCAAGGGAAATTTTGTTTATTACCAATGTTATTTACAAGCCACAAAAGTAGTTCTGTATTCAAAGGGTTAGTTTATAAGTTTTTAAAGCATCGAATGTGTCAGAGCTGGAAGAACTTCTTTTGAAGTTACTGGTTCAGCACCATTAGGAATTAAAGTAAAAGTCAATCTTATTTTATCTCTGTCATTCAATCCACCCCCCTCAAGATTGGAATTGATATGGCTTGGGTTACTGCCCGGAAATGAGAGGGATTTTTTTCTATATCTCCCTCAGTGAGCAAATGGCTTGCCTCGGTCCAGTCCCGATTCTAGTGGTTGCATTGGATCCTTCAGGCTCCTTCACCCATATATATTGAATCATCTTCTAGCCAGGGACTTTATTCGTCCGATTCAGCTTGCTGCCATTCTATCCTTGTGTTACTCCAGTATTGTTATCGTAAACAGTCATTTCATACTTAAAGGAAAAGTGAACGTAGGGCATCGTGGTGATGCAGCAGAGTGAATTATGGACACAACTCAGCCTGAGTTTCTGGTCTCAGCCTTGCCACCAGGAAAACGGCAAATGGACATCAGTTAATTCCCCATGGGGAAGGAGGTGAATTCTTCTTTCGTGTTTTCCTGTCAATTGTTTCTCCCCTTGTTCTGTTTCAGTTCCACACATTTTGGCACACCTACATTGCAATAGTGAGTACACTTCAAAAGTACTTTATAGACTGTGATGCGCTTTTGGATGTCCTGAAGTTGTGATAGGCACTATATAAATGCAAGAGGAGATTACATGACTTTGGCAAGGGGGGAACGGGGGGCTGGGGGTTGGAAATGGCTAGTCATGAAGCTCCAACCATTATGATGTGTGGGATAGGCTTGATGATCTTTTCCTGCCCATCAATTTCATATGCTTATCTCTATAACCTCCAATCCTAAACCCAACCAGATAATTATTCAGCTCATCTTTCTCTCTTGGTTAATGGCATCAGGATTAAGGAATGGGTGATGAAATATGTAAATTGTAGCTCAGCCAAGCGGCCATTCTTCGCATGTGAGTGCATACAATGAGGGTCGGCAATTGTCTATTCAACTAATGGGTCCCTCTCTTTCAAGCCCAATCCTGACTTTTCAACAGAGCTCACTGGATGGTGACAGGAGCAGCAATCCTGGTTAATTTACTCCCCTCTCCCTCCCAGGGATACTGAGGATAATTCTAGGTTCTCTTCCATTACCTAAGCTGATCTCTGCTAACTGAGCACAAACCAGAGACAGAAGTAAACGATTTACAAAATGATTCTGTTTCTCCGACTTTGTCCCTTCAGACGCTGACTTGTGTGGGCTACAGTTGCAGGAGAGCCGGTAATCCTCCTGCACCTTGTCCAAGTGCTCACTCTTCATGGGTTAACCTAGATATAGAGTGCTGCTGAGCTACTCAACAACTAGGGCATCACAGCTGAGGCCAACCCTGTCCTCACTTAACAACCATACAGGCTCACTTTTTACCCATAGGGAGGGGGGGAAGATATCATTAGATAGCAATTAGGACCGGAAACTGAGCTGATTATTCCTGTAATGTATGTACATAAGGTCTGCCCACCAACAGGGGGCACTACCGTCGCAGGTCCTAGGGTCATAGGTACACTCGTGCTGGGCCCAGTATATAACCTGAACTTCACCTTTGTATCTTCACTTCTAGAAGCCATTAAAGACTGACCAGGTTACACCTAGTCACTGGCTCACAGTACGCAGTTCATTGTATCATTTCATACACTACAACTGGCGACGAGGCAAATACGAACCCACGCAAAAGTATGGGGAGCAAAGCACGATCGACTACTGTTGGAATTCTCGAGCGATTCAATGAGGGAGAGGATTGGGAAGATTTCATGGATCGTCTTGACTAATATTTTGTGGCAAACGACCTAAACAAAGACGAGGATGCAGAGAAGCGCAGGGCAGTTCTTCTAACTGTCTGTGGCCCCACGATCTATGCACTCATCAAAAATCTGTTCTCACCCACTCTTCCTACAGAAAAGGATTTCAAAGAACTGTGTGCTCTCGTTCTGGAACACCTTAAACCCATGGAAGGAATCCTCATATTCAGATATCACTTCTATACGCATGTTCGTCCAGAAGGCCAGGACGTAGCGGCATTTGTTGCCGACCTGAGACGTCTTGCAGGGCCTTGCAAATTTGGGTCAGCGTTGGAACACATGCTGCGTGACTTTTTTGTGATCAGGGTCAACCACGAGGCGATCTTAAGTAAGCTGCTGGCTGCGGAGACGCCGGACTTCAGCAAGGTCATCACCATCGTCCGGGCTTGCATGTCCACGCAGAAAAGGACGAAGCAGATATCACGACAAAACAGGAACGCTATGGCAAGCACTGTGTACAAAATTGTATCGACAGCCGGCAGAGCTGCACATGGCAGGTCTACTCGACTGCGTCTGCAAGACCGGGAGCTGCTCAAAGTTCACCATCGAGGGCCTACTCGACTGCATATGTAAGAACGGGAGCCGCTCAAAGTTTTCCATTGAGGGCCTACTTGACTGTATATGCAAGAACGGGAGCTGCTCAAAGCCCGCCATCCGGCGCAAATCCAAGCTCAACATGTTGGTGTTGCGGGGGCAATCACCGACCCCAACAGTGCCGCTTCAGGCAGTATGTATGCAGAGGGTTTGCGAAGATGGGGCATCTTCAGTGGATGTGTCCACAGCAGAGTAAGCAAGCTGCGACACACCACGTGGATGATGATCAATTCAGTGTGGATCTGGCGATGCAGCCCGAGGCATTTGAGAGCTCCGAGCAGGAAGTATATAGCGTACGTGCGTTCCTAACAAAGAGCCAACCGATAATGATGGAGGTAAAATTACTAACAAAGAGCCAACTGATAATGATGGAGGTAAAATTAAACGGCATGCTGGTATCCATGGAATTCTACACGGGTGCGAGTCAATCGATAATGAGCCAGAGGACTTTCGAAAAGCTGTGGGAGACCAAGGCAGAGAGACCCAAGTTGAGTCCAATAAATGCGAAGTTGCGTACCTACACCAAAGAGCTCATCCAGTGATCGGTAGTGCAGCAGTAAGAATGTCGTACGAGGGAGCGCTTCATGATCTACCGTTACGGATTATCCCGGGCAACGGCCCATTGTTATTCAGCAGAGTTGGCTCGAGAAAATAAAATGAAAATGGTACGATATCAAAGCTTTGTCATCAGTGGATGATGATTTGTGTGCTCAAGTGCTGAGCAAATTTCCCTCACTGTTTGAACCGGGAATTGGCAGCTTCAAAGGAGCCAAGGTGCAGATTCACCTAGGCCCAGACGCAAGGCCCATCCATCACAAAGCCAGGGCGGTCCCGCACATGATGAGAGAAAAGGTCGAGCTCGAATTGGACAGGCTACAACACGAGGGGGTCATCTCACCAGTCGAATTTAATGAATGGGCCAGCCTCATTGTTCCGGTGTTAAAGAGCGACGGCATGGTCAGGATTTATGGAGACTTACAAGGTCACGATCAACCAAGTTTAGAAACAAGATCAGTACCCGCAACGCTAGCCAGGGGAAAATCGTTCACCAAATTGGATCTAACATCGGCCTACATGACACAGGAACTGGTTGAATCATCAAAGAAACTTACGTGCATCAACACGCACAAAGGATTGTTTATTTACAACAGGTGCCCTTTTGGCATTCGTTCGGCGGCAGCCATATTTCAGAGAAACATGGCGAGCCTATTGAAATCCGTCCCCAGGACCGTGGTATTCCAAGATGACATCCTAGTCACAGGTCGTGACACCGCCGAGCACCTGCACAATCTGGAAGAGATTCTGCGTTGTCTGGACAAAGTGGGACTCAGGCTGAAACGTTCGAAGTGCGTTTTCATGGCACCAGAGGTTGAATTCCTTGGATGAATCCTTGGATGAAAGATTGCTGCAGACAGAATCAGGCCTACAGACGTGAAAACAGAGACCATCAAAAATGTGCCCAAACCCCAGAATGTGACGGAGCTGCGTTCGTTCCTGGGTCTTCTCAACTACTTCGGTAACTTCTTACCCAAATTGAGCACAGTATTAGAGCCTTTGTACAAGCTGCTCAGGAAAGGAGATGACTGGGTGTGGAGTGAATTTCAAGACAGAGCTTTTGAGAAGGCTAGAAATCTGTTGTGTTCCCACAAGCTGCTGGTACTGTATGACCCATGCAAGCGTCTACTTTTGATCTGTGATGCGTCGTCCTATGGGGTCGGCTGCATACTCCAGCAAGCCAATGAGTCAGGCAAACTACAACTAGTTGCATCCGCGTCTCGAAGCCTGTCCAAGGGGGAAAGAGCCTACGGCATGGTAGAGAAAGAGGCTTTAGCATGTGTTTATGGGGTAAAAAAAATGCAGCAGTACCTGTTTGGGCTTCGCTTCGAGCTGGAAACCAATCACAAGCCGCTTATATCATTGTTCTCGGAACATAAAGGATCAATACCAACGTGTCTTCCCGCATCGAGAGGTGGGTGCTGACATTATCTGCCTATGATTATGTCATTCGCCATAGACCAGGCACCGACAACTGTGCTGATGCATTGAGCCGGTTACCATTGTCCACACCGGAGGTGGAAATGCCAATGCCCGCAGAGCTACTCATGGTCATGGATGCCTTTGAGAGTGAAGAGTCACGTGTCACTGCTCAACAAGTTAAGACCTGGATCAACCAGGATCCGACCCTATAGGTTGTAAAACGTTCTGTTCTTAACGGGGACTGGTCGACCATCTCCAAGGAAATGGGTGATGAAACCAAACCGTACGGCTGTCGCAAAGATGAGCTTTCCATCCAGTCCAACTGTTTACTGTAGGGTAATCATGTTGTAAAGCCCAAGAAAGGCAGGGCGAGATTTGTACGGGAATTACATAGTACGCATCCCGGTATTGTCATGTTGAAGGCCATCGCCAGGTCCCATGTTTGGTGGACTTCGAGTCATGCGTGCATCAGTGCAGCACTTGCATGTAGTTAAGCAATGCCCCAAAGGAAGATCCGCTCAGTCTGTGGTCATGGCCATCCAAACCGTGGTCTAGAATCCATATCGACTTTGCAGGCCCCTTCCTCGGGAAAATGTTTTTTGTGGTGGTGGATGCATACTCCAAATGGACAGAATGTGTGATAATGTCATCCAGCACTTCCACTGCCACCATTGAGAACCTGAGAGCCATGTTTGCCACAGATGGTCTGCCAAACGCAACGGCATAAAACACGTGAGGTCAACCCCGTTCAAACCCGCGTCCAATGGTCAAGCAGAGCGGGCAGTTCAAACCATTAAGCAGAGCCTGACTCATGGTTCCTTGCAGACACGCGAGTCACGCATACTGCTCAGTTACAGGACAAGGCCACACACGCTCACCGGGGTCCCGTCTGCGAAACTATTGATGAAGAGAGGCCTCAAAACCAGGCTCTCTCTAGTCCATTCTGACCTTAACGATTATGTCGAAACCCGACATCAACGCCAGCAGTGGTATCATGATCACGCTCCCGAGCAATGTTACGGATAAGGAGGGTAACCGGGTGTATATGGTTAAGCTCAAGAATGGGCAGATGTGCAGGAAACACATTGATCAAATCAAGCTAAGATACACTGACGAACCGGAACAGATGGGAAGAGGACACCGCGAGCTTAGATGACCAGCCAACTCACGTCCAGCCATCAGAAGAATCCACTATGGTCAACGCCCAGCCCCAAGTCGTGAGACACTCGGAAAGCACTGGGATTGTACTGAGATGGTCAACCAGGGAGTGAAGGGCTCCGGACCGTCTGAACTTGTAATATGGACGTGCCAAGAACTGGGGGGGGAAATGATGTAATGTATGTACATAAGGTCTGCCCACCAACAGGGGGCACTACCGTCAGAGGTCCTAGGGTCATAGGTACACTCGTGCTGTGCCCGGTATATAACCTGAACTTCACCTTTGTATCTTCACTTCTGGAAGCCCTTAAAGATTGACCAGGTTACACCTGGTCACTGGCTCACAGTACAGAGTTCATGAAATGCATCCCAGGGTATTAAAAGAGATGGCGGAAGTTATAGCAGATGCATTCGTTATAATCTACCAAAATTCTCTGGACTCTGGGGAGGTACCAGCAGATTGGAAAGCAGCTAATGTAACACCTCTGTTTAAAAAAGGGGGCAGGCAAAAGGCAGGTAACTATAGGCAGGTTAGTTTAACATCTGTAGTGGGGAAAATGCTTGAAGCTATCATTAAGGAAGAAATAGTGGGACATCTAGATAAGAATAGTGCAATCAAGCAGACGCAACATCGATTCATGAAGGGGAAATCATGTTTAACTAATTTACTGGAATTCTTTGAGGATATAACGAGCATGGTGGATAGAGGTGTACCGATGGATGTGGTGTATTTAGATTTCCAAAAGGCATTCGATAAGGTGCCACACAAAAGGTTACTGCAGAAGATAAAGGTACGCGGAGTCAGAGGAAATATATTAGCATGGATAGAGAATTGGCTGGTTAACAGAAAGCAGAGAGTCGGGATAAATAGGTCCTTTTCGGGTTGGAAATCGGTGGTTAGTGATGTGCCACAGGGATCGATGCTGGGACCACAACCGTTTACAATATACATAGATGACCTGGAAGAGGGGACAGAGTGTAGTGTAACAAAATTTGCAGATGACACAAAGATTATTGGGAAAGCGGGTTGTGTAGAGGACACAGAGAGGCTGCAAAGAAATTTAGATAGGTTAAGCGAATGGGCTAAGGTTTGGCAGATGGAATACAATGTCGGAAAGTGTGGGGTCATCCACCTTGGAAAAAAAACAGTAAAAGGGAATATTATTTGAATGGGGAGAAATTACAACATGCTGCGGTGCAGAGGGACCTGGGGGTCCTTGTGCATGAATCCCAAAAAGTTAGTTTGCAGGTGCAGCAGGTAATCAGGAAGGCGAATGGAATGTTGGCCTTCATTGCGAGAGGGATGGAGTACAAAAGCAGGGAGGTCCTGCTGCAACTGTACAGGGTATTGGTGAGGCCGCACCTGGAGTACTGCATGCAGTTTTGGTCACCTTACTTAAGGAAGGATATACTAGTTTTGGAAGGGGTACAGAGACGATTCACTAGGCTGATTCTGGAGATGAGGGAGTTACCTTATGATGATAGATTGAGTAGACTGGGTCTTTACTCGTTGGAGTTCAGAAGGATGAGGGGTGATCTTATAGAAACATTTAAAATAATGAAAGGGATAGACAAGATAGAGGCAGCGAGGTTGTTTCCACTGGTTGGGGAGACTAGAACCCGGGGGCACAGCCTCAAAATACGGGGGAGCCAATTTAAAACCGAGTTGAGAAGGAATTTCTTCTCCCAGAGGGTTGTGAATCTGTGGATTTCTCTACCCAAGGAAGCAGTTGAGGCTAGCTCATTGAATGTATTCAAATCACAGATAGGTAGATTTTTAACCAATAAGGGAATTAAGGGTTATGGGGAGCGGGCGGGTAAGTGGAGCTGAGTCCACAGCCAGATCAGCCATAATCTTGTTGAATGGCGGAGCAGGCTCGAGGGGCTAGATGGCCTACTCCTGTTCCTAATTCTTACTTTCTTATGTTCTTATGTATCATTTAATATATTACAATTCCATACCCTGAGCAAGGGACCCGAAAGCTGGTTACTCCACCAGAACAACTAACTCAACACAGACTGGGAATCAAACCTGGAATTTCCTGGTTCCGTTCCATACGAGGTGGTGCATTTACCAATTTGGGTGATCACAGAGAACCTCAACTGTTTATTGAAAAATGTTTAGCAAGTCTTTTTTTTGTTTGTTTGCCAAACACTCAGATATGATTCATAATAAAACCATCATAAACTAGAAGTTACCAGCACAGAGGGGATTCAGCCTTTTGTCTCTGTGCAGGTTCTTTACTATAGTAATCGAAAACTAATCTCACTGCCCTGCTCGCACCCCATCATCCTGTACCTCCCTCTGCTTAAAATATTTATCCAACATTCCCCTTAAAAGATGCAATGGTCTTTTCGATTAGGAATGATCTCTGCCTCAACTATTGCCTGAGGCAAAGCATTCTATGTATTAACAGTTCTCCTAACCTCTCCTCACTCTCTTTGTAACAATTTGAAATCAATGATTCCCCCACCCCCACACACACACCCACCCCCACCATCTACCAGCACTGACTTATTTTAAATGATATTTACTCAAGAGTTTAAAAGGCAGTATTTTTGGTTCTAAATATAAACACTCTTTTCTGCAAAGTATTTAGGACAATACAATCTTTTCCTGGTAATGCAAAGTTATTTTGCAATAAAAAAATGAATTGCACAATAATTTGAAGTAAGCAAAGTAAACAACACAGCAAAGTGGGGAATTAGTGACAAAAAGTTGAATTATCAGAAAGTCTGAACTCAGGGATTTTGAATTATGAGTAACTTGCATACTGTAGACATCACTGCAGCAGAATAAAGAGGAAAATGGTTGCCAGTCTGTTGTGTATGCAATAACTGTTAGACTGAGTACTGTTTAACTCCAAGAGGTATGACCTTAGCTCTGCTTTATTAAGGCCCAAAGTGACTAATATACAAAATGGCTGGCCTTTTATACTTGGGCTATGGCCTCCAACAGTGACGCCATCTAGTGGCTAGTGATCCCAAAAGTACATACATGACAATACTCCCCTCTGAGATATTAACACAGTCTTTTACAAATTGAGACGGTCCAGTGTTTTAGGCTCCCGGGTTGACCATCTCAGTTCAACTCCAGCCTTGGGTGAGTATTCAGAGTCTTTTGTGACTGGTGGCTGGGTGGCTGACCTGGTGGGAGTGGCAATGGCCATGTCAGGGATTGAAAGTTCATTTTCATTAAACATGTCAGTGATTGAAAGTCCCGATTTACTGATGACCACTGAGTCTTCTGATGACTGGGGGTAGATTGGTTGGTTGTCAATTGTCTCTTCCTCCGACTGTTCCGGTTCGTCTGTGTGCCGCAGCTTTGTCTGATCCATATGGTTCCTGCATGTTTGACAATCAATACTCTGTTGCCCTCCTTGGCCATGACAGTACCAGCTATTCACTTGGGACCCTGACCATAATTCAGAACATATCGCATGACACAACTGCGCGATTGTGATACCCTTGCTGACTTTGTCTTCTATATTCAACATGATTATTCAAGTCAGGGTGTACAAGAGATATCTTGGTCTTAAGACCTCTCTTCATCATTAGTTTAGCAGGCGAGACCCCGGTAAGCATGTGTGGTCTTGTCCTGTAACTAAGCAGTATGCATGACAGGCGGGTCTGCAGTGACCTTTGGGTTACTCGCTTCATACTCTGCTTTATGATTTGGACAGCACATTTGAACGGTGCTGACCTTACATGTTTGATACCATTGAGTTTCATGAACTCTTGAAACTCCTGACTGGTGAAGCACGATCCGTTGTCACTAACAACTATGTCAGGCAGACCATGTGTCACGAACATGACACTGAGATTCTCAATGGTAGCTGTGGATGTGCTGGATGACATAATTATACACTCTATCTACTTCGAATATGCATCCACCACAACTACAAAGATCTTCCCCAGGAAGGCACCTGCAAGGTCTATGTGGATACTGGACCATGGTTTGGATGGCCACGACCAGACTCAGCGGCGATTCCGCTGGTGCTTTGCTGAGCTGCATGCAAGTGTTGCCCTGATGCACACATGATTCCAGCTTAGAGTCAATTCCCGGCCACCATACATGAGACCTGGCGATGGCTTTCATCATTACAATGCCGGGATGTGTGTTATGTAGCTCACGTACAAATTTCTCTCTCCCTTTCTTGGGCATAACAACACGATTGCCCCACAGTATACAATCCAATTGAATAGAGAGTTTGGTCTCGTCGCACATTTGCTTGGGTATGGCAGACCAATCACCTTTGAGGATGCAACTCTTCACCACCGATAAAATTGGGTCCTGGCTGGTCCAGGTCTTAACTTGTTGAGCCGTGACAGGGGTTCCTTCACTCTCAAAAGCATCCATAACTAACAATAGGTCCACCGGTTGTGGCGTTTCCACCTCCGGTGTGGGCAACGGCAGACAGCTCAAAGCATCGGCACAATTCTCAGTGCTAGGTCTATGGCGAATGACATAATCATAAGCGGATAATGTCAGCGCCCACCTCTGGATGCAGGATGAAGTATTTCAGAGAACAGTGAAATGAGCGGCTTGTGATCTGTCTCCAGTTCAAATTGAAGACCAAACAGGTACTGATGCATCTTTTTAGCTCCATACACACAGGCTAGTGCTTCTTTCTCTACCATGCTGAAGGCTCTTTCTGCTTTAGACAAACTTTTTGAAGCATATGCAACTGGTTGAAGTTTACCCAACTCATTAGCTTGTTGGAGTATGCATATGACGAAGCATCATAGACCAATACTAAATGTTTACAAGAGTCATAATGTACCAGCAGCTTGTTAGAGCAAAGCAGATTAGTGACTTTCTCAAAAGCTCTGTCTTGAGACGCACCCCACACCCAGTTGTCGCCTTTTCTTAGCAGCATGTGCAGTGGTTCTAATAAGGTGCTCAATTTAGGTAGGAAGTTACCGAAGTAGTTGAATAGACCCAGGAACGAATGCAGCTCCGTCACATTCTGTGGCTTGGGTGCATTCTTGATGCCCTTGGTTTTCGCATCCGTGGGCCTGATGCCATCAGCAGCAATTTTCCTCCCCAAGAATTTGACCGCTGGTGCCATGAAGATGCACTTCGAGCGTTTCAGTCCGAGTCCCACTTTGTCCAGATGATGTAGAACCTCTTCCAGGTTGTTCAGATGTTCCTCGGAGTCATAACCTGTGTTCAGGATGTCATCTTGGAACACGACGGTTCTGGGAACGGACTTCAATAGACTCTCCATGTTCCTCTGAAATATTGCTGCAGCCGAGCGAATTCCAAAAGGGCACCTGTGATAAATAAACAGTCCTTTATGCGTATTAATGCACGTAAGTCTCTTCGACGTCTCGACCAGCTCTTGTGTCATGTAGGCTGACGTCAAGTCCAGTTTGGTGAACGACATTCCCCCTGGCTAGCGTTGCAAACAAGTCATCAGCCTTCGAAACCCTGTTGATCGTAGCCTTGTAGTCTCCACAGATTCTGACTGTGCCATCACTTTTCAGCACAGGAACAATGGAACTGATCCATTCATTAAATTCAACCGGTGATATGATCCCTTCACGCTGGAGTCTGTCCAGTTCGATTTCGACCTTCTCGCTCATCATATACGGATGGGTCTTGCATCCATGTGGATCTGCACCTTGGCTCCCGTGAAGTTGCTGATGCCTGGTTCGAACAGCGAGGGGAACTTGCTCAGTACTTGGGCACATGTATCTTCCTCCGACGACAACGTCTTGATGTCGTTCCAGTCGCATCTGATTTTTTTCAAGTCAGTTCCTGCCGAACAACGTTGGGCCATTGCCTGGGACAATCCATAGAGGTAACTCGTGAACTGCACCGTCATACAACACTTTAATTGTGGCACTGCCAATCACCGTTATGAGTTCTTTGGTGTACATACGTAACTTGGCATTGACTGGACTCAGCCTGGGCCTCACAGCCTTAGTATCCCATAGCTTGTCGAATGCCCTCTGGCTCAATATCGATTGGCTCGCCCCCATGTCCAGTTCCATCGATACCGGCACGCCATTAAATTTCACGTTGATCATTATCGGTTTGCTCTTAGTTAGGAACGAGTACAATCCTTACACTTCCTCCTCTGGTATCTCGGATTGCGTATCCAGATCCGCGCTAGTCTGGCCATCATCCTCCACATGGTGCGTCGCTGCACGCTTGCTCATCTGCGGACACTTGCGCTGGAGATGCCCCACTCTCAGACAGCCTTTGCAACTATATTGCTTAAATCGGCACTTCTGGTGCCGGTGATTTCCCCCAAAATGCCAACACGGAGAAATCGGATGTATTCCCGCTGGCGGACTTTGGGCAGCCACAGTAGGGTAGGGTAGGCCCTGCCATGTGCCACTCTGCCGAACGCTGAATCAATCATATTTACAGTACTTGCCGAGTTTTGATTTTTCACTAATAGCTGCTTTAGACTTCTATCCGTCGTCATGCATGACTGAGCGATCGTGATGGCCCTGTTCAAGTCCAACATCTTCACCACCAGTAGTTTACGTTTGTCGATGCCGATTACAAAGAAGTCCTGCAGCATGTCTGCCAACACAGCTCCGAACTTACACGGTCCCGCTAGACGTCTCAGGTTGGCAACGAATTCCGCCGCATTCTGGCCCTCTGAGCGAACGTGCGTGTAAAATCTATATCTCGAGATGATGATGCCTTCATCTGGCTTAAGGTGATCCTGTACCAGTGTACACAATTCTTCATATGTCTTCTCTGTTGGACTCACAGGCAGGAGTAGATTCTTTATCAGACCATAAATTTTTGGACCGCAAACCGTGAGGAACACTGCCTGGCGTCGATTTGCGTCGCCGACCTCCTCCATTTTGTTGGCCACGAAGAACTGGCTCAAACAGCTCACAAAGTCTGCCCAATCTTCTCCTTCTACAAATCGCTCCAACAATCCAATTGTGCTCATTTTTGCATGTAAAGGTTCTTGTTGCCTCGTCGCCAAATGTTGTGTATGCAATTGTTAGACTGAGTACTGTTTAACTCCAAGAGGTATGACCTTGGCTTTGCTTTATTAAGTCCCAAAGTGACTAATATACAAAATTGCTGGCCTTTTATACTTAAGCTGCACACATGTACGTGTAGCCCAATGGCCTCCAACAGTCACGCCATCTAGTGGCTAGTGATCCCAAAAGTACATACATGACACAGTCAATATTAATAGCACAATTAAGAATATTTTTTTTCTAATTTTCTCCACATGATCCCCTGTCATGAAGGTAGTGAAGTTGGGCAATGCTGCTACAAGAGTCCTTTTCTACCTCAATCTAGTCTTGTACATTAGCCTGGACAGAGTTGGTATTTTATTTGATCCGATCTTGTCCTCAACTGATATCCACCCACATACTTTGCAGCATAGGTCTTTGGATAATAATCAGACTGAGCATGCTGGCAGATTCCTGTCTACCTCTCGCCTCCCCACCCCTTAGTCTTGGGGTGCAGTTGCGATCAGCTAGCTCAGCACAGGTTGGGGATTGGCCCTGGAACTTCCTGGTCTGTGTGGCTCATGTTGATTCTGGGTACTATCAACCTCAGCCATTGAGGGAAGCAATGCTCCATTTTATAATCATGGGACAACATTTATTCTGTGTGGCATGTGTAACAAAATGGTAAACCAGGTTCCTGTAGACTAGAGATCGTATGCTGAAATTTACAACCACTCCTTGGACCAATCGGTTATATAGCTGGCTCCATTACAAAAGGTTTGTAAGGCCCAAAGTACAAGAATAACACTGCTTTTTTAGTAAACTGAGGTATCAGTCTTGGTTCAGTGACAACACACTCACCTGAGTCAGAAGAGTATGGGGCCGAAATGCAGTGCAGCCAGAAAGCTGGTGGTGTTAAGGCCCTTTTTCCCTGATTAGCGCCGCAAAGTTTGCGGCGGCCATTGGATCCAAATTCAGCTTTTTGACCACAATGATGGGCCTGAAATTCCGATCGAGGTCTTCCTGCAGGCAAACGAGTGAAAAAGGGAAAAAAGATGCGCACTTACCTGTTGCTGCTGCGCCCGCTCGAACTTCCGAGCCTGAAGCCTTCACTCCTATGCATCGGAGTGCGTGCACGTCAGGACGTGCGCAGGGCTGGAGCTGTAGTCACATGGCTCTGGGCAGCCAATCAAGGTACAGTACTTTCTCATTCATAATAATGGGAACTCCATAAGTTGGTGTTCCCATTATAATGATTAACCCCCCTGTCACCTCAAACACACAAAACACTAATAAAAAATAGAAAAATACATTACATATTTAAGAATCATTTAAATTGAAGTTCTTATAAAAAAATATATTTTCCTGACTTTTTTTAAAGATGCCTTAAAATAAACTTACCGTAGTGGGGACGGTTTTTAAACAATAAAATATGTTTTCATATGTGTTTATTTAATTTAATTTTAATGTAGATGTATGTTTTTAAACACATGCCTGTAAAAGTGGCTATACGCCTGCTTTTTCAGGCACAAAATTTTTGAGGACATTTACTGGGCAACATATTCGTAAATATTGGAAATCTTGCCCTGCAAGTGTCCTCGCTCCCAATATGCGCAAGATCTGTCAAGCCAGAAACTTGACAGGTCGGAAAAGATGGTTTTCAGCGCATACGCATTGCACGCTGAAACCGGCTTTTCTGATGTCTTCCCGGTCCGTAGAAACTTCGTACGGATCCAGGACATCAGAATTTCAGGGCCAAAGTGTTCCAGTCTTATTAGCCCTTCAAACCTGAAAGTTTGCAGTCTTAATTGGGGCGTTATTCCCACGCCAAATTCACCCTAAGGGTGATGTGGCAGCTGCCATTGCAGCATAGACATGAGGGAATGAGCGTATCGGTGCTGCTTTGGAGAGGATGGCCGCGGCTCTGCAAGAGTCGACAGAGCGTCTTAAGTGTTGTCATATCTGATGGCTTTCAGACTGTGGCTGCTCGCATGCAGTCTCAGCTGGATGCCCCCCCGAGAACTCAATGTTGCTTTTGCGGCTGGTTCCACACGGGCCACAGGGGACCTTCCGGTCTGGTGCCACAGCACCGACCTGAGCTCCCTCAGATTGGTGGTGTGGGTGTCGTGCTCCCCTGGTGAGTTATTCAGGCTCCTCGGGCCAGGATATGGATGATGCGCTCACTCCGCTCGCAGCATTCCTGGCCCCAGATCTGTCACTTCACCAGTGCTTCCATGCATGGCCTCGCCTGAGCAAAGTCAGACTGAACTCTCCCAGGAGGGTACTGACCAGTCTCTAGCCGGCCCTTCCAGGCCCAAAGCTGCTCGAGCGAAGGAAATCTGCAGCTTCCACACAGTGAACACAGCAGCCTTCCCAGACCCATGAGGCAGCCACAGGAGAGACACAGGCGAAATCACAGGTTAGGCACGCGTAAGATCTTCATAGGCAGTCCCTCGAAGTCGAGGCTGACTTGCTTCCACTCTAAAAATGAGTTCTCAGGTGGCTGAGCAGTCCAATATGGGACCTACCGTCTCTGTCACAGGTGGGGCAGACAGTGGTTGAAGGAAAGGATGGGTGGGGAGCCTGGGTTGTCACACGCTTGTTCCGCTGTCTGCGCTTGGTTTCTGCATCCTCTTGGTGACGAGACTCGAGGTGCTCAGCGCCTTCCCGGATGCTCTTCCTCCACTTTGGGCAGTCTTGGGCCAAGGATTCCCAGGGGATGTTGCACTTTGTCAAGGAGGCCTTTAGGATGTCCTTGAAGCGTTTCCTCTGCCGATCTGGGGCTTGCTTGCCCTGCCGAGGCTCCGAGAAGAGCGCATGCTTTGGGAGTCTCTTGTCAGGCATGCGGGCAATGTGGCCCGCCCAGGGGAGCTGAACGAGCACGGTCAGTGCTTCGATGCTGGGGCTGTTGGCCTGAGCGAGAACACTGACGTTGGTACGTCTGTCCTACCAATGGATTTGCAGGGTCTTGCGGAGGCAGTGTTGGTGGTACTTCACCAGTGCTTTGAGGTGTCTGCTGGAAATATTCCACGTCTCTGAGCCACATAGTAGGGCAGGTATCACTACTGCCCTATAGACCATAAGCTAGGTGCCAGATTTGAGTTCCTGGTCTTCAAAAACTCTCTTCCTCAGGCGACCAAAGACTATGCTGGCACACTGAAGGCGGTGTTGGACCTCGTCAACGATATCTGCCCTTGCTGACAGTCGGTGCCCGAGGTATGGAAAATGGTCCACGTTGTCGAAGGCCTCACCATGGATTTTGATAACCGGGGGCGGGGTGCAGTGCTCTATGGCAGTGTCAGGTTCGTGGAAAACCTTTGTCGTACGGATATTTAGTGTAAAGCCCATGCTTTCGTATGCCTTGGTGAAGGTGTTGACGATGGCTTGGAGTTTGGTCTCCGCGTGTGTACAGACGCAAGTGTCGTCTGTGTACTGTAGTTCGATGACAGAGGATGGGACCACATGGATCTAGCCTGGAGGCGACGGTGGTGGAACAGAGTCCCATTTGTTACCACTCGGAATGCTGAGCTGGGGCAATGTTTCCAGTCTGAGCTCCTGGATTAAGATTTCAGTTTTCTCTCTGTGAATCTCGGGATCTCGATTTCTCACTCCCCCCATCCTTTTCTCTTTCTCTGTTCCAATTTTTCTCTCTCCCAATCAAATGTTCTCATTCTGTTTCTCATTCCCTTTCCTCACTTCTATCTGTTTCTCCTTTCTCTTTTGCTCCCTTCCCTCTCTCTCTCTCTCTCCCACCCTCTCTCTTTCTCTGTTTCACCCTCTTCCCCTCTCCCTCCCTCCCTCTCTCTCTCTCACCCTCTCTTCCCCTCTCCCTCCCTCCCTCTCTCTCTCTTTCCCTCTCCCTCCCTCTCTCTCACCCTATCTCTTTCCCTTTCCCTCTCCCCCTCGCCCCATCCTCTGTCCCCTTGAGTGCGGATCCTGTGCTGAACATCCTCAGGTTTGGATCTTACTTCCTTGTCTCTCTCCGCTCCCATGGCTCCGAGATCTCTGCCACTCTGCACCAGCCCTAAAAACTGGTGAGGGCACCGTCAGTACTGCCGCAAGCCCCACACCGCCACGAGAGTCGGCGGTGGCCCACAATGCTGCAAGACCTCCCAGGCCAAATCTATGTTGGGGAGGCCAGTTGAGACGAAAGCAGCGGCCATTCGATTTTGACGGGCAGCAACGGTCCTTCCCGGGACCGTGAATTTCAGGGCTAATGTCTCCAGACACTTGAGCATTCAATATAGGCTGCGGTATGGAGAGAGTGCTGCCGTGACAGACATGCTATGTTTCAGATGAGACATTAAACTAAGGTGCGGATTTTCCGGTTATTTGCGCTTCTGCTTTCGCCCCGGGGGGTGGCAATGGCGGCCGTGAGCTCTTCTGGGCGAACAGCCAACTTCCAGCGCACTGCGGGGGGGGGGCCGGTTTTGCGGGTGCACGGAGCAGTACCGCCCAGAAGAATTGTGCCTGTGAGCAATGCCCGACCCATACGCCCGCAGCATGCCGTCCTGGGACGCCTGTGAAAACGGGGGGGTCCAACCTATACCAGCTGCAGTGAGGTAAGTAATGCCGACCTCAGGTAAGTGTGATTGTTTTTCCTTTAAATTATTTTTGCAATTTATGTTGTGGTGACGGGGCTATGTGTTGGGAATGTTTTTGGTGGGTTTTTTTTCAGGTATTTTTGTTCTCCCCAGGCCTCTCTCAGAGTGCTCCCGGGGCAGCTGTTTAGTTAGGGATTTCTGCATGATCAGCTGGCCAAGCACCCGAAGAGAGGTGTACAACGCCTCCCTTAGCACTCAGCCCCACACTCAGGGTCCAGCTGCCCAATGTTGCTGACTGAGGCGCAAACGATTCCTGGCGCAAACTTTACCGCCCCACTGCCATTACAGCCCCGAAATCAGCACAGGCATCGGACACCGGCGGGAAGGCGGGGCCTTTCCAATTCAGTTTACAGGATAGACTTTTGGCACAAAGAATCTTTAATATTTTCATGGTGGTAAGATACAATGTGCACGGTGCTTGTGCAGGTTACTGTGAGCTGGCAAGAATGTCTTGTATGTTTCACTTTCCAGCCTCAGCCCGCAGTGTATCCATCGTTACCCTGGCAACCCGATCTTTTTGGCGCTCAATCTTAGGCTTCACCCACAGTGCTTAAGGACATTGTGCGGCGGGCCACATTCACAAGTTAAAATGGAGAAACTTTCAACTTTTGTTTGGCGTAGTCGGGCACAAAGAAAATGGGCGTAACCCTTCAAATATGCTAAAAAACAGCATTGGGGAAAATTGAGCCCAAAGAGAGGTATTTTAAAAACCTCTAGGAACAATTTACTTGGACGAATGAGACTCCACAGTTTCAATTATTCCCTTTCTGGGCTGAAGAGTTTAAGTGATATTGCAAGAACATAAATCTCATCATTAAAAGAGTCCTTACAGCGTTGAGTACCAACCCTAACTTTCCGAGTTTATTTCATTTTAACAGCATTAATGCAGCAATTTCTTGAAACTCACGGAGAGGTTGCCGGCGAGATTCCATTTTCATGAGTCTAATGGCAGAGTGGCACAAATTGTCCAGCAATTTGTGGTGATTCACCACTCACGGGATATCTTTTCCTCACTACAAATAGCTGGTCATTTTACACACTAATAACAGCATGCAAATTAAACTTGCCATTATTTATCCCAGCAAATTCTGGCCCAATGATTGCTGGATTTGGTAGAGACTGTAGCTGTAATAGGGCAAGTTCACTTTACCTGTATGGTGGAAACACTGCAAGGGTTTCACATTCCAAGTTCCAGTTGGGTGCCGATAACATGGCTTCAGCGATTGGCGAAAAAATGACTGTCCTGTGCAGATTACAAGTTAACCCAATCTGATATTAGATGCCTGTCATTTAGTGGAGATTTACAGAAGACCAGGCGTGGAGGCTTTCTTACAGCCTGCCGAAGAGCTGATACTTGAAATTTACTGCCAAGTTCCTCCAGGAATTTGAGGGAGTTTGTTGCTTTCGTTGACTTGTCACACCTGGCAGCATGGTGGCTTAGTTTAGACATGGTCCTGAGACGGATGCTGATGTTGTTGTTGGCTCTTCCATATATGCAAGCCTAGAAAATCAACAAAAGATAATCAATAGCTTAAAAAGAACTGGCGCAGCAATCAAAAAGCTGAAAACCCAGTTACAGCCTATTACATAAATGAAGACAAAGAGTTAGTCTTTAAATGCAGTGGGACGTGACGCTGTAATAACCGACCGACAGATATATTCAGCAATCCATCACTTTATTGTAGTGGGAAGAGCTATAAAGTACTGAAAGCACAGCATGTCGTAGTGGTGGATTTGGAATACAAAGATGAGGGGTGAGTGAAGGTATGAGATTTTATTTTAACAGGGTCTGAGGATCCTTACCTCTAAAAGTTTTAATTTTTGATGTTTTATTTGGTACATTTTTCAGCACTTTCAAACCCAATGTAATTCTGTCTTTTAAACCAAAGATGATTTCTACTCGAAGGGTTACAGCTATTTTAAATATGAAAATAAAAGTAATTGTGGGGACTTCAATACCACTTTACAGGGACAATTCCTTTCAATGAGAAGCTTATCCCAGATATTTCATGTTCATTTGTGAGTTGAATTCTTTTATGAACTACACCTATAATAATCCCAACTGACAGGACAAAACTGTCCCTGTGGCAGGGGTAGGAGGATTGAAGATAGGCTGATTCAACAATTAAAAAATAAATCTTTATATTTAAATAGTTTCAGGAAGGATATGCATGAGTCAAAATCATTGAAGCAGAACCATAGAAATGAATTCTGATCAATACCCAAACACTAACCTTCCCTACCTCCTTTAGATTCTGATCAGCTTGCTGGGCATTGTAAACATTTTGTTTAAAATCTTAAAATACGAGTCTAGAACCATTGGCAGTAACAGTAGACAATAATTTCTTCCAATGGTCTGAAGTCCCTCTGCTATCTTTGAGTCTATTTAGAACAGATACCGATTGAAAATAACAGGTTGGTATTAAACAGAAACCAGTCATTTTTAACCTCCATTATTATTTTGGATGACTAGTCCAGTAACATAACCACTACGCTGCCGTACCCTACTGAAACCTGAAAACAGCTTTCAAAAGTGAATTGGCTAGGATAGACTGACAAATTATACTTAAAGGGTTGATGGTAGATAGGCAATGGCAGACATTTAAAGATCACATGGATGACCTACAACAATTGTACATCCCTGTCTGGCGTAAAAATAAAATGGGGAAGGTGGCTCAATCGTGGCTAACAAGGGAAATTAGGGATAGTGTTAAGTCCAAGGAAGAGGCATATAAATTGGCCAGAAAAAGCAGCAAAACTGAGGACTGGGAGAAATTTAGAATTCAGCAGAGGAGGACTAAGGGTTTAATTTGGAGGGGGAAATTAAGAGGAAGCTTGCAGGGGACATAAAAACTGACTACTAAAGCTTCTATAGATATGTGAAGAGAAAAAGATTAGTGAAGACTAATGTAGGTCCCTTGCAGTCAGAATCAGGTGAATTCATAATGGGGAACAAGGAAATGGCAGACCAATTGAGCAAATACTTTGGTTCTGTCTTCACTAAGGAAGACACGAATAACCTCCCGAAAATACTAGGGGACCAAGGGTCCAGCAAGAAGGAGGAACTGAGGGAACTGAGGGAAATCTTTATTAGTCAGGAAATAGTGTTGGGGAAATTGATGGGATTGAAGGCCGATAAATCCCTAGGGCCTGATAGTCTGCATCTCAGAGTACTTAAGGAAGTGGCCCAAGAAATAGTAGATGCATTTGGTGGTCATTTTCCAACATTCCATGGACTCTGGATCAGTTCCTATGGATTGGGGGGTAGCTAATGTAACCCTACTTTTTTAAAAAGGAGGAAGAGAGAAAACAGGGAATTATAGCCTGACATCGGTAGTGGGGAAAATGCTGAAATCAATTATTAAAGATGTAATAGCAGCACATTTGGAAAGCAGTGACAGCATGGAGTTATGAAAGGGAAATCATGCTTGACAAATCTTCTAGTATTTTTTGAGGATGTAACTAGTAGAGTGGATAAGGGAGAACCAGTGGATGTGGTGTATTTGGACTTTCAAAAGGTTTTTGACAAGGTCCCACACAAGAGATTAGTGTGCAAAATTAAAGCACATGGGATTGGGGGTAATGCATTGACGTGGATAGAGAACTGGTTGGCAGACAGGAAGCAAAGAGTGGGAATAAGCGGGTCCTTTTCAGAATGGCAGGCAGTGCCTAGTGGGGTACCGCAAGGTTCAGTGCTGGGACCCCAGCTATTTACAATATATATTAATGATTTAGATGAAGGAATTGAATGTAATATCTTCAAGTTTTCAGATGATACTAAGTTGGGTGGCAGTGTGAGCTGTGAGGAGGATGCTAAGAGGCTATAGGGTGACTTGGACAGGTTAGATGAGTGGGCAAATGCATGGCAGATACAGTATAATGTGGATATGTGTAAGGTTATCTACTTGGGTGGCAAAAACAGGAAGGCAGATTATTATCTGAATGGTGACAGATTAGTAAAAAGGGAGGTGCAACGAGACCTGGGTGTCATGGTACATCAGTCAATGAAAGTAGGCATGCAGGTACAGCAGGCAGTAAAGAAAGCAAATGGCATGTTGGCCTTTCTATCGAGAGGATTTTAGTATAGGAGCAGGGAGGTCTTGCTGCAGTTGTATAGGGCCTTGGTGAGACTACACTTTGAGTATTGTGTGCTATTGAGGGAGTGCAGCGAAAGTTCACCAGACTGATTCCCGGGATGGCAGGACTGACATATGAAGAAAGACTGGATCGACTAAACTTATATTCACTGGAATTTAGAAGAATGAGAGGAGATCTCATAGAAGCATATAAAATTCTGATGGGATTGGACAGGTTATATGCAGGAAGAATGTTCCCGATGTTGGGGAAGTCCAGAACCAGGGGTCACAGTCTAAGGATAAGGGGTAAGCCATATAGGACCGAGATGAGGAGAAACCTTTTCACCCAGAGAATTGTGAACCTATGGAATTCTCTACCACAGAAAGTTGTTGAGTCCAGTTCGTCGGATATATTCAAAAAGGAGTTAGTTGTGGCCTTTACGGCTAAAGGGATCAGGGGGTATGGAGAGAAGGCAGGAGTGGGGTACTGAAGTTGCATGATCAGCCATGATAATATTGAATGGTGGTGCAGGCTCAAAGGGCAGAATAGTCTGCTCCTGCACATATTTTCTATGTTTTTAAGTTTCTATGTTAAAGTTACGGAACATAACCAGCCACTACAACTCACCTACAAACAGGACAATAATCTGCATCATACAACATATGCCCCCAAAAGTTCGTCACCATCCTCGGTCTGCTCCATGCAGACCATGATCCTTACAAATGGATCCATTACAGACCCAATCCACATCCGGACCGGGGTCAAAGAGGGCTGCATCATCGTCCCAACCCTCTTCTCAACCTTCCTCGCTGCCATGCTCCACAGTTGACAAGCTCCCCGCTAGAGTGGAACTAAACTACAGAACCAGTGGGAAGCTGTTCAACCTACGCTGTCTCCAGGCCAGGTCCAAGACCACCCCAACCTTTGTCATCGAGCTACAGAACGCGGAAGACGTCTGCTTCTGTGCACATACAGAGGTTGAACTCCAGGACATAGTTGACATATTTATTGAGGGGGTACGAAAGCATGGGCCTTACGCTAAACATCAGCAAGACAAAGTTACTCCACCAGCCTGTCCTTACTGCACAGCACTGTCCCCCAGTCATCAAGATCCATGGCGTGGTCCTGGAAAATGTGAACAACTTCCCATATCTCAAGAGCCTCCTATCAACAAGAGCAGGCATTGACGACAATATCCAACACCGCCTCCAGTGCACCAGTGCAGCCTTCGGCCGTTGAGGAAAAGAGTGTTTGAAGACCAGGTCCTCAAAACTGTCACCAAGCTCATGGTCTACAGGACTGTAGTAATACCCGCCCTCCTGTATGGCTCAGAAACATCACCATGTACAGTAGACACCTCAAGTCGCTGGAGAAATACCACCAACGATGCCTCCGCAAGATCCTACAAATCCCCTGGGAGGACAGACACACCAACATTAGAGTCGTCAACCAAGTCAACATCCCCAGCATCGAAGCACTGACCACACCTGATCAGCTCCGCTGGCAGGCCACATAGTTCGCATGCCAGGAATGAGACTCCCAAAGCAAGCCTTCCTTCACGGCAAACGAGCCAAAGGTGGGCAGTGGAAACATTACAAGGACACCTTCAAAGCCTCCCTGATAAAGTGCAACATCCCCACTGACACATGGGAGACCCTGGCCAAAGACCGTCCTAAGTGGAGGAAGTGCATCTGGGAGGGCGCTGAGCACCTTGAGTCTCGTCGCCGAGAGCGTGCAGAAATCAAGCAAACCAATCCCACTCATCCCTTCCCTCAACGACTATCTTCCCCACCTGTGACAGAGACTGTGTTTCTCATATTGGACTGTACAGCCACCTAAGAACTCATGTTAAGAGTGGAAGTAAGTCTTCCTCCATAGCGAGGGACTGCCTATGATGATGACAACATAGTAGTACCTGTACATTGCAGTATAGTGTTAAATATGATTCTCAGTGTATTTTAAAAAAATGAAGGCAACTCAGCACCACTCAAATATCACTACTTATTTTTATACTCTAATAATTCTGAAAGTGCAATGACAGGACTGCTCTAAGAAACCAGTTAATGTATTTGCACCAAAATAATCTTATTTAAAAAAAAATGACTGTAACCAGTGTTGAAGAAAATAAAGCTTCACCTAAGAAGTTCCTTTCAGCAAAATAATTTTTTTTTAAAGGCAGTATTTTATCAACTTATTTGTGATATGTAACTGATGTGGGGGCAAGAACTAAATAGCATACCTATAAGTCTCAGAAGCCATCAACTCATCTTAAAACTTTTCTGTTGCAAGTTCGTGTGTACCAAACAGTGCGGGAATGTAACATTTGATTGATTGATGGATTACTTCTTACAATCTTCAGTCCCATCCTCTAATTTTACTGTTACTGACAGAAGCAAATCCTGTTCTCCAACTGATCTTATTGGTCGATAATGACAATTTTAAATCTCACTAAAAAGAGATGATTTTTTTTGTGAAACACAAACAAGCTGACATATGGGTTGAAACACTGACTGTCAGATTAAAGTACTAATGGTTGGCTTATATATTCTTCTGATCTACTTGCTGTCATTCAAAACCAGAACTGTGACCATGGCATTTGTTGTTTACACTTACAGAGTCATGAGGTTAAGATCTCATTCCTATTTCCGAGTTCAATGAGTAATTAAAGAACAGAGAGAGCTATCCTTTGTTGGTGGATGACTAATCTCTGAATCCACAATACAGTTGACACAAGGTAACTGAAATTGCTGGGTGACCTGGACAATTTCCTGCCAATAGGTTAAATCAATATTAGACATGAACCACATGTAGGATTATTTGGACATATTGACACATTTGTCCCTCCATGATGAAGATCAGAATCCAGCTTTCAAAAACAAATGCTGCACTCCAACTAGATATAGCTTCATAGGCAACACTGCAGTGTACTACATTAGACATGCGCACTCTGCTGTCTCAGCACTCCTTAAATGATAAATAGTCTTTTAAGGTGTCAGACATGGCTCAGTGGTAGCACACTTGCCTCAGAGTCAGAACTCCAGAGACTTGAGCGCAGAATCCAGGCTGACATTCCAGTGCAGTAATGAGGGAGCGCTGCACTATCGGAGAGGCTGTTTTTCAGATGAGATGTTAAACCAAGGCCCTGTTTGCCCTCTCAGGTGGGCAACTTAAAAAATCCCATGCCATTATTTTAAAGAAAAGCGGGAAACATCTTCCCGGTGTCCTTGCCAATATTTATTCCCCAAACAACATCACTGAAACAGATTTTCTGGTCATGATTGCAATATATAGTTTCACCCAGTGGACTACTGCTCCACCCAGTGGACCACTGTGGTAATGCAGCAATTGCTGTTTTCACATATAAAGGCATCAGATGACAGGTCACCTGACAAGTTTCTGAGTTAAGAGCCATCTTGTAAAAGTGTGTGTTTTGATGTCGTAAAGAATATATCACATTGGCAATGAAGGATAGGATTTCTGGATTCCCTAGCTAAAATTTTTGTTGGTGGATGATTCCAGCCAAACAACAGAGAGACTAGAAAGGTCCTTTGTTTGCAGAACAGCTAAAAATCCAAGGTAAATTACAAGCAGACTTAGCTGAACTGAAGAGTCCAGATGGCTGCGCCTATGGGAATAATAGGGCGCTTGGGTGAATTCCATTGCGACTAAGAGACTTTTGGAGCATATGTGGAGCGGCTAGAAATGTTTTTCACCACAAATAGTATCATCAAAGTCCCCGATGTTGAAAACTGTAATTGGATGGTGTTGGAAAAAAAACAGGCTATTTTCCTGACTGAAGCAGGCCCAAAGATCTATGAAACCCTGAAAAATGTGTTTGTTCCCGTCAAGCCAAAGGACACATCACTTATGGAGATTCTAAGGAAGTTAGAACAGCACTACAGTCCTGAGCCCGTGGAAGTTGCTGAAAGTTATCGTTTTGGAACACAAGATCAGTTAATTGATGAAAGTATCAGTGAGTACATTGTAGCATTAAAAAAACTAGCTATTCACTGTCATTTCGGAAACTTTCAGGACTGAGCATTGTGTGATCACTTTGTTTGTGGGATGAAAAATGAAGCGATCAGAAGAAAGTTGTTGACAACTCCTAACTTGACTTTTGATTTAGCTTGTCAGACAGCTATGTCAATGGATATAGCCGACCAATACTCCGGAAAATTTCGAGCCATTTCCAGTTGGCAGAAACTGAGTTGAATCGCCTGCAGGTTAAAAGTAAAAGGCAGTTGGGCCCCTAGGCCTCAGCAACTGGCAATAGTAACAGAGCATTGAAGTCGTGCTATAGATGCCAACACATTGCTCAAAGTTGCCCATATGTGAAGGCAGAGTGTTTCTTCTGCAGAAAAACTGGGCATCTTGCGAAGGCTTGCCGACTGAAGAGTAAACCAACTTTCAAGGCTATAAGTAGAAATCCCCAGAGAGTACATAGCATGGAAGAAAAGCAACAGGATGAAGAGATATACATCATCAGGCGCATGGGGGTATCTAACAGCAATTCAAAAAGTATCATCATCCAAGTAGATGTTGCAGGAACCAAGATACTCATGGAAATCGACACTGGCGCATCCGTGAGCATAGTATCGGAATTGCTATATCTCGACAAATTGCGTGATTTCCCATTGGAGAAATCCAAGATAGAGCTGTTAGGCTACTCAGGAGAGAATATTCCTGTGGTAGGATGTATCACCGTACCAGTTAAATTCAAGGACCAATTTCAGAGCTTGCCTCTCTTGTTAGTGGCAGGGCCTGCCTTACTTGGAAGAAATTGGTTGGGATCACTGAAGCTGGATTAAAGTGAAATTTTTCGTATTGAAACGAAATTTGCATCAAAGGATGATGTCATCAACAAGTATCCGAAGGTGTTCTGCGAAACAGGCAGTCCGATCCAAGGCTTCAAGGTGAGTGTCAGGGTTCAGAAGGACACTAGACCAGTTTACTGCAAGCCACATATCATAACATATGCACTCAACGAGAGAGTTGAGCAAGAACTCAAAAAACTAGAGACTGAGAACATTATCTCTAAGATAGATCTATGTAATTGAGCTACACCCATTGTTGTTGTACCTAAGTCAGATGGTAAGATAAGGTTGTGTGGTGATTTAAAGTAACCGTAAACCAAGTTCTAGAGGGTAATCTCCCCAATACATTGCCAAATGTAGAAGATTTGTTTACAATGTTGGCAGGTAGTCAGATCTTCTCAAATTTAGATCTTACAAATGCCTACTTACAACTGGAGCTAGCTGAGGAGTCCAAGTCATGCTTGACTATAAATACTCATCTCGGCCTATATCAATAGGCTACCATTTGGAGCATCATCTGCCCCTGCCATATTCCAAGGGGTGATCAACCAGATTTTGCAAGGTATTGAAGGGGTAGTATATTATTTGGATGACAAACAGGCAAATCCATAACATATTGAATGAAGTGCTCAAATGGCTAGAGAAGCACAGGGTATGCATGACTGCTCACAAGTGTGAGTTATTTCAAAACTCAGTGAAATACTTAGGGCACAGAGTAGACAAAGATGGTTTACATCCAACCAAGGGAAATCTGAATGCAATTAGAAATGCACCCACTCCCAAGAATGTCACTGAATTTCGATCATTTTTGGGTCTTTTGAACTATTATGGGAAGTTCGACAGCATGTTTGGAAAGTCCTGTTCGAGAGCAAAAGTATCCTCTTCGAAATAGAAATTCAGTGGTTAAGTTTGATTTATAAATATGGCAAAATAAATCCATATCTTTTGTTATGTATAACCATGCAAGTTATGTTTGATGATTGTTTGTTATAATTACTTCTTCATTTAGGAGGGAGAAGTGTAATATATAATTCCACCCAGTGGACTACTGCTCCATCTAATGGACTACTGTGGTAATGCAACCATTGCTGTTTTCACATATAAAGACATCAGTTGACAGGTCACCTGACAGGTTCCTGAGTTGAGAGCCATCTTGTAAAAGTGTGTGTTTTGATGTCGTAAAGAATATATCACAATTATCACCTTCCTCTGCGCAAATTGGCTTCCGCGTTTGCTACATTGCAACAGTGACTACACTTCAAAAGTACTTCATTGGTTCTAAAGCACTTTGGAACCTCCTGAGATCGTGAAAAGGTGCTACGTCTAAATGCAAGTCTTTATTTTATTTTCTTAAAAGTTTTCAAATGCATATATAATCCAGGTTAACTTCAGTTAAGAACCTCATACAATGGTACAGCAGGTCGGAGTTATGCAATAACAGGATTTAAGTTTGCCAGCCCTCCCCCAAACGCTACTGAGTTCCTAATGGCGCTCATGCAGCTCTGGAAAAGCTACTAGCATAGCCGCACATCTTCCCAAAGGAATGAAAGGACGGAGTTATCCTTAGGTCACTTGCATACACATTTCATGGCCAGTTCATAGTGGAAGTGGAAAAAGCATAAGAGCATGTTGCCCACTTGCTCTCATAAACCAAAATTCTCCTTCATCAGCTCTGACGATCCAGTGACTCACCAGCATTTCAAACACAAGTAAATTCCAATCACTGTTATTACACAGCAGGAGCAGGTGTAAAATTACAAGTCCCATAGCCAATTAACTACACAATGGTAAAATCATTCTGCAAAATTAACATGTTTTTCTATTATGTTTGTATATTTTTAGGGACCAGCAATACAAGAAGATCCTCTGACAGCCATTTAATATCAGCACTTAATATACATCCCATACTGGCAGCAATTTTTACCCATGTTCCTTAACTTAGGTGAAGCCACTTCATAAGGCGTGTAGCGAAGAGGCATTAATAAGAATTAGCACCATTTTGATTTGCACATCAAGTGCTCCTTATCATCCAAGAAGTTATCTGAAAGAGCAGTTTCAGCAATTCCACAATGTGTAATTAAAATTCTGTAGAAAGAGACCAATTCTGTTGAACAACCTAAAGACTTACCTAGTGTAATACTGTGTCATATAGGCCAGAAGGTCCCAGGTTCAATTCCTGATCTGTACTGAATTAGCTGATCACAGCCAGGGAAGAGGAATATTGCAGTTCATAGAAATATACAGCACAGAAGGAGGCCGACAAAGAATTATGCAGCCTAATCCCACTTTACAACTCTTGGTCCGTAGCCTTGTAGGTTACTTCAAGTGCATATTTTTTAACTGCTATGAGGGTTTCTGCCTCTACCACCCTTTCAGGCACTGAGTTCCAGACCCCCACCACCCTCTGGGTGAAAACATTTCTCCTCAAATCCCCTCTAAACCTTCTACCACTTACTTTAAATCTATGCCCCCTGGTTATTGACCCTCTGCTAAGGGGAATAGGTCCTTCCTATCCACTCTATCTAGGCCACTCATAATTTTATACACCTCAATTGGGTCTCCCCTCAGCCTCCTCTGTTCCAAAGAACAAAATCCCAGCCTATCCAATCTTCCCTCATAGCTAAAATTCTCCAGTCCAGGCAACATCCTTGTAAATCTCCTCTGTATCCTCTCTAGTGAAATCACATCTTTCCTGTAATGTGGTGACTAGAACTGCACGCAGTACTCTAGCTGCGGCCTAACTAGTGTTGTATACAGTTCAAGCATAACCTCCCTGCTCTTATATTCTATGCCTTGGCTAATAAAGGCAAATATCCCATATGCCTTCTTAACCACCTTATCTACTTGTTCTGCTGCCTTCAGTGAACATGCACTCCAAGGTCCCTCTGTTCCTCTACACTTCTCAGTGTCCTACCATTTATTGTGTATTCTCTTGCCTTGTTAGCCCTCCCCAAATGCATTACCTCACACTTCTCCAGATTGAATTCCATTTGCCACTGTTCTGCCCACCTGACCAGTCTATTGATATCTTCCTGCAGTCTATAGCTTTCTTCTTCATTGTCAACCACACGGCCAATTTTTGTATCATCTGCAAACTTCTTAATCATACCCCCTACATTCAAGTCTAAATCATTGATATATACCATAAAAAGCAAGGGGCCTAAGTACTGAGCCCTGCGGAACCCAACTGGATACAGCCTTCTAGTCACAAAAACATTCCGACTATTACCCTTTGCTTCCTGCCTCTGAGCCAATATGGATTCAACTTGCAACTTTGCCTTGGATCCCATGGGCTTTTACTCTCGTGACCACTCTGCCATGTGGGACCTTATTAAAAGCTTTGCTAAAATCCATGTAGACTACATCAAATGTACTTATTAACCTTCCTTGTTACCTCCTCAAAAAATTCAATCTTCCCTTCCTTTAACGACCTTTCCTTAACAAATCCATACTGACTGTCCCTGATTAATCCATGTCTTTCTAAATTAAGTTTTATCTTGTTCCTCAGAATTTTTCCCAATAATTTTCCCACCACCGAGGTTAGGCTGACTGGCCTGTAATTACTCGGTCTATCCCTTTTTCCCTATTTAAACAACAGTACAATGTTAGCAGTCCTGCAGTCCTCTGCCACCATACCTGTAGCCAGAGAAAATAGGAAAATGATGGTCAGAGCCACGTCTATATCCTCTTCTGCTTCTTTTAACAACCTGGGATACATTTCATCCGGGCCTGGGGATTTATTCACTTTCAAAGATGCTAAACCCCTTTAATACTTCCTCTCCCACTATGTTTATTTCACACTTCTCCTCCCTGATTGCAATGTCTGCATGGTCCCTCTCTTTTGTGAAAACAGACGCAAAGTATTCATTAAGAACCATACCCACATCTTCTGCCTCCACACACTTTTACCTTTATGGTCCCGAATAAGCCCTACTCTTTCTTTAGTTATTCTCTTGCTCTTAATGTATTTATAAAATATCTTTGGGTTTTCCCTAATTTTACTTGCCAATATTTTTTTCATGGCCTCTCTTTGCTTTCCTAATTTCCTTTTTAATTTCACCCCTCATTATCTCCTCCTTGAATGCCTCCCACTGCTCTGACACTGATTTACCTTCAAGTAGCTGTTCCCAGTCCACTTTGGCTAAAATGAGCTTTCCCGAATTGAGAACTTTTATTCCTGGTTTATCTTTGTCATTTTCCATAACTACCCTAAATCTAATTGAATTATGATCACTACCATCAAAATGTTCTCCCACTGATACCCCTTGCACCTGTCCAGCTTCATTCCCTAAAACTAAGTCCAGAATTGTCCCCTCTCTTGTTGGGCTTGCTACATACTGCTAAAAACGTTCTTCTGAATGCATTTTAAGAATTCTGTTCCCTCTATATCTTTTACACTTATTCTATCCCAGTTAATATTAGGGTAGTTGAAATCCCCTACTATTACTGCCCTATTGTTTTTTCACTTCTCAGAAATTTGCCTACATCGCTTCCATTTCCCTCTGACTGTTTGGGGTCTATAGTACACTTCCAGCAGTATGATTGCCCCTTTTTTTGTTCTTCAGTTCAATCCATAGAGAAAAAAATAAGCCAGGGTTCCTGTTTCTGGTCTTTAATCCAGCAAACATCGACTGAGTGAGATTGAGGCCTCAGAGACTGCACGTGTGCCTGTGGAATAGAATTGCCAACTTTTAAACATGTAAGATTGTGAGGGGGCTTGACAAGGTGGATACAGAGAGGATGTTTCCACTGATAGGGGAGACTAGAACTAGGGAGCAAAATCTTAGAATAAGGGGCCGGCCATTTAAAACTGAGATTGAGAAGGAATTTCTTCTCTCAGAGGGTTGTAAATCTGTGGAATTCGCTGCCTCAGAGAGCTGTGGAGGCCTGGTCATTGAATAAATTTAAGACCGAGATAGACAGTTTCTTAACCGATAAGGAAATAAGGGGTTATGGGGAGTGGGCAGGGAAGTGGGCCTGAGTCCACGATCGGATCAGCCATGACAGAACAGGCTCAAGAGGCCGTATGGCCTACTCCTGCTCCTATTTCTTATGTTCTTATGTTCTTATTGAGTTCAAATCTGGACTGAGATGAGTGGCACAGTGTGCCTTTGGAAACTAACGGCTTAAAAATTACAATAAGGAAAATTAATTCAAATATTATGTGGTCTCAACATTCAACTGCCTGGTTGCCAGCTCTTTAAAGAAAGAAAGAACTTGCATTTTAATAGGACCTCAGGACGTCCTAAAGTGCTTTGCAGCCAACGAAGTACTTTTGAAGTGTAGGAAATGTGACAGATAATTTGCGCACAGCAAGGCCCTGCAAACAGCAATGAGATAATGACTAGGTAATTTGTTTTAGTGATGCTGGTTTAGGGATAAATATTACCCAGGACACCGAGGAGCACATACCTGCTCTTAGTGCCGTGGGATTCACCTGAGAGGGCAGATATCGCATTGTCCCGAAAGACAGCACCTCCGACAGAGCCTCTGTATGGTGTTAAAGTGTTGGACTTGGAGGCGAGAGTGCCACCCACTGCACCACTGTGTGTACACTACAGATTCAGATGCCGTGCCTCAGGCTTCTTTTACTCACTATCCAAATGTGGCATTGGAACATCATTCCAGGGTCGAGCATGGCACCAAATTTGTATACCTCTGGGTTTAGCTGCAGTCAGCAGCTGTGGAGGGAGCTAGGGTTCATAGTTTTGGTATGAACCAAAAGGAAGCTTCAGTCTTGGCAATGTTAAATTGTAGAAAGTTAATGTCCTCCAGAACTTGGACAACATTGGAGTCAAAAATAGTGGCAAAAGTGGAACTGGGTGGCATCAGGGTGCATATGAAAGTTTGCCCCATTGTTATGGATGATGTCACCCAGCATAGTGAAGGCAGTGTAAGAGTGTAGTCACTGTCAGTATATTATCTGTACAGGCCGTATATTTTCAGTACAATCAGCATACTAATGCATCTAGATTGCCAGTGCAACCAGTATATTCCTGCAGTCAGTAGACTTGTGCAATCTATTAACTGCTAGCCCAAGTGCGGTCTGTATGGTACTGCAGTAAGTATATTATCAGGTCAGTCAGTTTACTAGTGCCATCAGTATATTAATGTAGTCAATATAATATAATAATACACAAGCAGTGTGCGAGTGTTGTCAGCATAGAATCAGGTCAGTCAGTATATTAGTATTTTGTGTATTGATGCAGCCAGTGTCTTTGTGCAGTCAGTATACCAATACAATTTATACAGCAGTGCAGTCAGTGGGGTAGAATTTCCCTGGGGGTTCTCCCATCATAACTTCAGATCAATGGAAAATCCGGAGAAATGGCTTAAACAGCTAGTTCTCCCGATCTTCTGCCAAAGTTATGATGGCAGATCAGGGAACCTCCTCCCAACCCTAGAAATTTTACCCCAGTATATTAGTACAACCAGGATATCAGTGCAATCTGTATATCGACACACTATATATATATGTGCACTGTGTAATTGAACACGAGTAGGCCATTTAGCCTCTTGAGCCTGTACCGCCATTCAATTAGATCATGGCAGATCTCTACCTTAACTAACTAACTGATATGACCTTACTATACAGTATACGATGCCCATACTTGAGAGAAGGTCACTCTGTGACCAGTTACCTTTATTACCAAGACCTCAAGTGAAGAAGGTGGGTGGAGCTTCCCCTTTTATACCTGAAAGTCCAGGTTAGGAGTGTCTCCCACAAGTTCACCCCCTTGTGGTCAATGTTCTCAAGCTGTACAACTTAGGTCAGCTTATACATGGGTTACAATGATAGTTGAATACATGACATCACCTCCCCCACAAAGTCTTATTGGGATCACAGGTTAAGTCTCTCTGGTGGTTTACACTCCCTTGTAGAGCACCTGAATTGGGGCTCCGGTTGTTGGGCGGTGGCCTGAGTGTCTGCTGTTTGCGGTGCCTCAGGCCTGTCTGGACTGCCCACAGTGACTGGGCTCTCCTCCACTTGGTTCCGGTGTTTGGTCACCTGTGGTGGAGTAAACTCTATGTCGTGTTCTTCCTCTGCTTCTTCTATGGGGTTGCTGAACCTCCTTTTAGTTTGATCCACGTGTTTGTGGCAGATTTGGTAAGGTTGACTACCAAAACTCTATTCTCCTCTTTGGCAATCACAGTGCCTGCAAGCTATTTGGGCCCTGCAGCGTAATTAAGGACAAAAACAGGGTCATTGACATCAATACATCGCGCCCTCGCATTCCTGTCATTGTGGTCACATTGTGACTGACGTCTGCTCGCAACAATTTCTTTCATAGTAGGGTGTATGAGGGATAACCTGGTTTTCATTAGCAGCTCTGCAGGCGATACCTCTGTGAGCGAGTGTGGTCAGGATCTATTGGCCAACAGGAAGCGTGATAAGCGGCTTTGTAGGGAACCCCCTTGGAGTCTGAGAATCCCCTGTTTGATTATCTGCACTGCTCATTCTGCTTGGCAGTTTGAGGCCGGCTTGAACGGTGCCGTTCTCGCATGGTTGATTCCATTGCCTGCCATGAAGTCCTGGAATTCAGTGCTTGTGAAGCACGGGCCATTGTCACTGACCAAGACATCCGGTAGACCATGGACGGCAAACATTGCCCATAGACATTCTACCGTGGCAGAGGATGTGCTTGAATTTAAAATGGCACACTCAATCCACTTGGAGTAGGCGTCTACCACAACCAAAAACATTTTTCCCATGAAAGGACCTGCGTAGTCCACATGGATGCGTGACCATGGCTTGGCGGGCCAGGACCAGGTGCTAAGGGGGGCTTCCCTGGGTGTGTTCCCCAGCTGAGCACACGTGTTGCACCTGCGAACACAAAGTTCCAGGTCTGCATCTATCCTTGGCCACCAAACGTGTGACCTGGCAAGTGCCTTTATCATGACAATGCCCAGGTGCTCATTGTGGAGTTCTCTGATGAACATCTCTCTGCCCATCTGGGGCATGACTACTCGGTTTCCCCATAGTAGGCAATCGGCCTGAATCAAGAGTTCATCCTTGCGCCTATGAAACGGTATAAATTCCTCAGGGCATGCCCCGTACGTGGCTGCCCAGTCCCCATTCAGGACACATTTCTTAACTAAAGATAGTAGCGGGTCTTTATTTGTCCAGACTGTAATCTGACGGGCTGTCACAGGTGAGCCTTCGTTTTCGAAAGCTTCAACAGCCATGACCATCTCAGCATCATGCTCAGTTGCCCCCTCAGTGGTGGCTAGTGAGAGCCTGCTGAGTGCATCGGCGCAGTTTTCAGTGCCCGGTCTGTGCCGAATTGTGAATTCATAGACAGCTAACGTAAGTGCCCAACTCTGTATGCGGGCCGATGCATTCGCATTTATGGCCTTTTGTCGGCCAAAAGGGACGTTAGTGGTTTGTGATCTGTCTCCAGTTCAAATTTCCTGCCAAACAGGTACTGGTGCATTTTTTTAACTGCATATACACAAGCTAGCGCTTCCCTTTCTACCATCCCGTAGCCCCTTTCTGCCAGGGACAGACTTCTGGAGGCATAAGCTACCGGCTGTAACTGACCATTGGCATTCACATGTTGCAACACACACCTGACTCCATAGGACGACGCATCGCACGTTAAAACAAGTTTCTTACATGGGTCATATAATGTTAACAGTTTGTTGGAGCATACCAAGTTGCGTGCTCTATTAAAAGCCCTTTCCTGACTGTCCCCCCAGACCCAATCACGACTTTTGCGTAGGAGCACGTGTAGCAGCTCGAACAGCATGCTCAATTTGGGAAGAAAGTTACCAAAATAGTTCAGGAGCCTCAGGAACGAATGCAGCTCCGTCGTGTTATGGGGTCTGGGTGCTCTCTGGATCGCTTCCGTTTTGGACGCAGTGGGTCTGCTTCCCGTCTGCTTCTACCTTCCTCCCCAGGAATTCTACCTCTGGAGCTAAGAAGACGCACTTCGCCTTTTTCAGTCACAGTCCTACCCGGTCCAGTCTGCGTAGCACCTCCTCCAGGTTGTGCAGGTGTTCTTCAGTATCGTGACCCGTGATGAGGATGTCGTCTTGAAAAACCACCGTCCTTGGAAATGACTTGAGGAGGCTTTCCATATTTCACTGAAAGATCGCGGCGGCCAAGTGAATCCCGAACGGACATCTGTTATACTCAAACAACCCCTTGTGTGTCCTGATGGTGGTCAGCTTCTTCGACTCACTCGCCAGCTCCTGGGTCATGTAAGCTGAGGTCAGGTCCAACTTTGAAAAAAGTTTGCCACCTGATAGCGTCGCAAAGAGGTCCTCCGCTCTCGGTAGCGGGTACTGGTCTTGGAGTGACACCCGATTGATGGTGGCCTTGTAATCGCCACATGTCCTGACCGACCCATCCGCCTTGAGCACCGGCACGATCGGGCTCGCCCAGTCACTGAATTCGACTGGCGAAATGATGCCTTTCCTCAGCAGGCGGTTCAATTCGCATTCTATCTTTTCCCGCATCACGTACGGCACCGCTCTGGCCTTGTGGTGTACTGGCCTGGCATCCGGGTTTATGTGAATCACAACCTTGGCCCCCATGAAAGTGTCGATGCCGGGTTGAAATAATTTGTCCAGGACCTGTGAGCATGATACTCGCTCCACAGAAGAAATTGCATTGACATCGCCCCATTTCCAGTTCATGACAGCAAGCCAACTCCTTCCCAGTAGTGCAGGACAGTCCCCCGGGACAATCCAGATTGGCAACCTGTTCTCCAAATCTTTGTGGATCATGACTACCGTGGTGCTGCCTAGCACCGGAATGATCTCCTTTGTTTATGTCCGTAGCAGTGCGTCAATCGGCAATAATTTTGGTCTCGTGGCCTTGGACACCCACAACCTTTCGAACTGTTTGATATTCATCAGGGACTGGCTGGCCCCCTTGTCTAGCTCCATTCATACTGGGATGCCACTGAGGAGCACTTTTATCATTATCGGTGGCGTCCTGGTATATGAACTGTATATGTACTCCACATGAACTCGCTGAACTTCAGCTTCCAGTGATTTCCCCCAGTATTCATTTGGCCTCGTAGGGCTTACATCGGGCCTGGCTTCCTCGTACATCAACCTGGCTGCAGGCTTCCTGCACATACGCGCCAAGTGACCGCTGACGTTGCAGTTTCTGCAGGTATATTGCTGATACCTACAAGCTCTGGCTGGGTGTTTGCCTCCACACCTCTAGCATGAGCTGGAGGCCCCGTTGTTGGAAACAAAAGATCCATTACCAGTCGATCGTCTCTGACTCTCTCTGTAACTGATCTTAAGTGCACCATTAACAGGTGTTAATGGCCCCATTACTGGCTGCATTGTCCATTGTGATGGCATGAATCGCCATTCAGCTAGCCATTGTCTCTGTTGAATTCCCCATTTGGGTCCAACTACATGCTGGGGCATGTCCGATTTCCCTTGTCTTCCTAGAGAACTGTGTGCCGCATTAACAATGTTGACTCCCTGGTCGTTGCCACATTTGAGCCAAGATTTTTGTCATACATCATTCTGGTCTCTTCCTCCCCTGAGATAAATGTCTGGGCTATCAGAGCTGCCGCTTCCAAGGTCAAGTCTTTGGTCTCAATCAGTTTCCTGAAAACCCCAACGTGCCCGATGCCCTCAATAAAAAGTTTCGCAGCATCTCCACTCTGCATGCATCTGGGAACTTACATAGGCTCGCCAGTCGCCGGAGATCTGCCACGAAGTCAGGAACGCTTTGCCCTTCTCGCCGCCGGTGCCTGTAAAATCGGTGTCTCGCCATGTGCATGCTGGTCGCCAGTTTAAAGTGTTCCCCGATCAACTTACTGAGCTCTTCGAACATCTTGTCCGCCGGCTTCTCTGGTGCTAGAAGGTCCTTCATCAGGGAGTACGTTCTGGATCCATAAACCGTCAGGAGATGAGCCCTGCGTTTGTCTACCGAATCCTGTCCCAACCATTCCTTAGAGACAAAACTTTGCTGTAGTCTCTCAATAAAGTCGTCCCAATCATCACCAACACAGTACCTCTCTTCTGTGCTGCTAGTGGCCATGCTCACGTGGTTTAAATCCCAGTTTCTCGTCACCAATGATATGTCCTTACTATACAGTATAAATGCACACGAGGCCAATACTTGACAGAAGGTCACTCTGTGACCAGTTACCTTTATTGCCAAGACCTCAAGTGAAGAAGGTGGGTGGAGCTTGCCCTTTTATACCTGAAAGTCCAGGTTAGGAGTGTCTCCCACAAGTTCACCCTCTTGTGGTCAATATTCTCAAGGTGTACAACTTAGGTCAGCTTATACATGGGTTACAATGATAGTTGAATACATGACACTAACCATCTTGGTTCCATACCCCTTAAAACCCTTGCCTAACAAAAACATATTAATCTCAGTTTTGAAATTTTCATTGACCCCTAGCCTCAGCAGCTTTTTTGAAGAGAGTTACAGTTTTCCACTATTCTTTGTGTGAAGAAGTGACATCACCCCTGAATGGTCTGGCTCCAATTTTAAGGTTATGCACCCTTGTTCTGGATTTCCCAACCAGGGGGAATAGTTTCTCTCTATCACCCCTATCAATTCCTTTAATCATTTTAAACACTTCAATTACATCACCCCTTAATCTTCTATACTCAAGGTAATACAAGCTTAGCCTATGCAACCTGTCCTCATAATTGAACTCTGTTAGCCTCGATATAATTCTGGTGAGTCTGCGCCTCCAACACCAATATATCCTTCCTGCCCAGTACTCCAGATGGCTTTATATAACTTCTACCCCTTTGTATTCCAGTCACTTTGAGATAAAGGCCAACATTCCAGGTATTTTTTTTACCTGTCCACTAGCTTAGTGATTTCTGCTCATGGACCCCTAAATTTCTGCTGCTCCACAGTTCCTAGCTTTTCACTGTTTAAAAAAATTCTCTGATCCATCATTCTTAGGTTCAAAGTGGATGACCTCACGCTTCTGCATATTGAACTCCATCTGCCAGTTTTGCCCACTCACTTAATCGATGAATATCCCGTTGCAATTTTCTGCTCCCACCTACACTATTTATCTTGCCACCTAACTTAGTGTCATCAGCAAACTTGGATATAAAGCTCTCTATTACTTCGTCTATTTATAAATATAGTGAAAAATTGAGGCCCCAGTATAAATCCCTGGGGGACACCACCAATCACATTATGTTTGTGTACATAACCATTATCCCTACTCTCTGTCTCCTACCTCCTAATCAATTCCTTACCCATGTCAATAGATTACCTTCAATTCCATGCATTCCCATTTTTGTCAATAACAGTCTCTTGTATGGAATCTTATTGAATGCCTTCTGGAAGTCCATATAAATAACATCCATAGACACTCCCTTATCTACAAATTTAGTTACCTCCTCAAAAAATCCAACTAGTTAGACATGACTTACCCTTTACAAGTCCATGTTTGCTCTGTCTGATCAGTTCATATTTGTCAAGCGTCTATTACTCTATCCCTAATAGATTATATTCCCCACAACACTGTATATTAGGATGCTCTATATATTAATGTACTGTGTATATTAGGAAACTTGGTATAATCGGTTACTCTATATATTAAGTCACTGTATATTAGGTCACTTTGTATATTAGCACACTGCGTGAATTAGTGTGCTTTGTATATTACTGCATTGCATATAAAGTTACTCTTCATATTGGTTACTGTATATTAAGTCAGTCTGTATATTGTGTCACTTTGCATATAAAATCACTATATATTGAGTCGCTGTATGTGTTAGGTCACTCACTCGGTATATTAGTACACTATATATATAAAGTTACTCTTTATATTGGTCACTGTATATTAAGTCAGTCTGTATATTATGTCACTGTTTATTAAGTCACTGTATATTAGGTCACTTTGTATATCAGCAGACTGCATGTATTAGTGTGCTTTGTATGAGTGCACTGTGTATAAAGTTACCCTTTATATTGGTCACTCTGTATATTAAGTTACTATATTAAGTTGCTGTATATGTTAGGTCACTAACTCGGTATATTAGTGTTTATAAAGTCCCTCTTTATATTTGATCACTGTATATTATGTCAGTCTATGTTAGGTCGTCTATATATTATGTCAGTCTATATTAGGCCAGTCTATATATTATGTCAATCTATGTTAGGTCAGTCTATATATTATGTCAGTCTATGTTAGGCCAGTCTTTATTCGGCCAGTCTGTATTTTTTATATTGGTGTTTCTCTCCTGTTACATGCAGTCTCCGACCGTTACTAAGGGCTTCCGAACCTCTCAGTATCGGCGACTCCTATTGGTCGCAGTGCAGTCCCGCCCAATGGCAGCGGCGGATGTTGCGGGGTAAGGCTGTACGTTGCTAGGACCGAAGCACCAGGTCTGTGATTCTTTTTCGCTTGGGGGGGAAAGGTGGATATGGTGGCGGTTGGCAGGCATCGGTATCCCGGGCTTTGGGCTCGATGCTCTGAGAGGGGGTCCGGGCTAACCCAACTACCGCACACAGTCAGTATTACTGCTGTTGCTGGTCTCTACAGGCCGCAGCCTCGCGTGTGAGGCTTTGCTCTTTGAAAGCGGTGTGGGAGGAAAACAATTAAAAAGACTTGCGTTTCTTTTGCGCCTTTCACGACCACCGAATGTCTCAAAGTGCTTTACAGCCAATGAAGTACTTTAGGAGTGTAGTCACGGCAGCCATCTTGCGCACAGCAAGCTCCCACAGCAATGTGATAATGACCAGATAATCTGTTTTATTTGTGATATTGATGGGGGCGGTAAATGTTGGCCAGGTCACCGGGGATAACTCTCCTGCTCTTCTTCGAAATAGTGCCACGGGATCTTTTACATCCACCTGAGAGAGCAGACAGGGCCTCGGTTTAACATCTCAACCAAAAGACGAGTGTCAGCCTAGTTTTTTTTAATGTGCTCAAGTTCCTGGAGTGGGACTTGAATCCACATCCTTCTGATTTAGAGGCAAATATGCGACCCACTAAGCCACAGCTGACACTAGGTGAACAGATTGGTGTTGCATCTCCATCTGCACAGGAAGGTGCCAGAAAATACAACAGAATGAGGGGTGGTGAAAAGTTGTCCCAAGAGGGAATGGACTCTTCGGAAAGCGGAGGGGAAGATGTGTTGGGTGGTGGAATCAAGTTGATGAAGCTTGTGGGGTGGAAAGTGAGGACAAGGTGGACCATATCTTTGGGTGAGAGCAGGAGTACAGGTAATAGGATGCACATGTTTTAGGGTGCTGTCTACCAAGACCCGAGAGGGGATGGGGGAGGGAGACATTTCAAAATCTCTGGTCCAAGATCAGCTCAGCCATGATCTTATTGAATGGCGGAGCAGGCTCAAGGCCTACTCCTGTTCCTATTTCTTATGTTCTTATGTAAGCTTTTTTACAATGGTTACAGCACGGAAGAAGGCCATTGGGCCTGTTGAGACCGGGCCGTCTCTCTGCAAGAGCACTTCAGCTCGTCCCACTCACCCGCCCTTTCCCTGTAGCCCTTTTTCCTTCAGGTACTTATCCAACTCTCTTTTGAAAGCTGTGATTGAGTCTGCCTCCACCACACTTTCAGGTAGTGCATTCCAGATCCTAACCACTTGCTGCATTAAAATAGTTTTTTCTTGCGTTACTTTTGATTCTTTTGCCAATCACCTTACATCTGTGTCCTCTGGTCCTCGCCCATTCTGCCAATTGGAACAGTTTGTCTCTATCTACTTTGGCCAGACCCCTCGGGGTGGAAATTCGGTCGTGCCTCTGTTGCACCGTTAATACAGGCGTAGCTGTAAATTTTGCACCGGAAAATGGAATGCATCTCCAGCCGCAAAATTCACCAGCTGGGCCCTGAATGGACAGAATGCAAAGGGAGACGTTCCACACCTCTTTTAGGGAGCTAGGCCGGCTGAGCAACTGAAAATCCCAAGCTAAACAGCCGGCCTCGGAGCGTCCTAAGAGGCTTCCGTGGGAAAAAAAATTGAAAAAACCCCACCAAAAACATTCCCAAACATTACGGACGCCATATCAACATTAATTGCAAAAATAATCACTTATTTTTGGTCGATATTACTTCATAGAATCAAAGAAATTTACAGCATGGTAGGAGGCCATTTCAGCCCATCGTGTCCATGTCGGCCGACCAAGAACTATCCAGTCTAATCCCACTTTCCAGCTCTTGGTCCGTAGCCCCGTAGGTTATGGCACTTTGTGCACATCCAAATATTTTTTAAATGTGTGGATTTCTGCCTCTTCCATCCTTTCAGGCAGTGAGTTCAGACTCCCACCACCCTCTAAACCTCCCCCCAATTACTTTAAATCTATGCCCCCTGGTTGTTGATCCCTGTGCCAAGCGAAATGGGTCCTTCCTATCCACACACTCCAGGCACCTCATAATTTTATGCACCTAAATCAGGTCTCTCATTAGCCCCCTCTGTTCCAAAAAAAACACACCCAGCATCTCCAATCTTTCCTCATAGCCAAAATTCTCCAGTCCAGGCAACATTCTTGTAAATCTCCTCTGCACCCTTTCCAGTAATGTGGTGACCAGAACAGCACGCAGTACTCCAGTTATGGCCGAACCAGTGTTTTATTTAGCTCAAGCATAACCTCCTTGCTCTTGTATTCCATGCCTTGACTAATAAAGTCAAGTATTCCATGTACCTTCTTAACCACCTTATCTACCTGGCCTGCTATCTTCAGGGATCTGTGGACCTGTACTCAGTGTCGGTAAGTGTCGTACATTTAATGTGGATTCCCTTGCTTTGTTAGATCTCCCCAAATGCATTACCGCACACTTATCCGGATTGAATTCCATTTGCCACTGTTCTGCCCACCGAACCAGTACATTGATATCTTCCTGCAGTCTGCAGCTTTCTTCTTCATTATCAACCACACAGCCTATTTTAGTGTCATCTGCAAACTTCTTACTCATACCCCAAACATTTAAGTCCAAGTCATTGATATATACCACAAAAAGCAAGGGACCCAGCACTGGATACAGCCTTCCAGTCACAAAAAACACCCATCAACCATTACCCTTTGCTTCCTGCCTCTGAGCCTATTTTGGATCTAACTTGCCACTTTGCCCTGGATCCCATGGCCTATTACTTTCCTGACCAGACTGCCATGTGGGTGGGACCTTATCAAAAGCTTTGCTAAAATCAATATACATCCACTACATCATACACACTTTCCTCATTGACCCTCCTGGTTACCGACTCGAAAAATTCAATCAAGTTAGTCAGACATGACCTTCCCTTAACAAATCCATGTTGGCTGTACTTCACTCACTGCGGCCGATACAACTCGGACCGCCATTTTTCACAGGCGGTCCCACTAGGGCGCACTACGGATTGGGCACAAACCAAATATCAAGCCGGTGTCGCAACCAGGGGTGTTGCACACCGGCTCGCCTCTCCGCGCCCCCATAAACCCGGCACCGAATGTCCCGGCGGGGCGCTGGAGGCTGGCCGGCCACCAGGACATTCTTTCCGCCGCCATTACCACCCCTTTGGGGCGAAAACAGGCGGAAAAAACCTGAAATTCCAGCCCCTCATATTTTTGAATACTTCTATCAAATCTCCTCTCACTCTTCTCTGCGCCAAGGAGAACCACCCCAGCTTCTTCAATCTATCCAAGTAACTGAAGTCTTTCATCCTTGGAATAATTCTCGTAAATCTTTTGTGCACCCTCTCTAAGGCCTTCACATCCTTCCTGAAGTGTGGTGCCCAGAACTGAACACACTACTCCAGTTGAGGCCGAACCAGTGTTTTATAAAGGTGGTTCATAATTTCCACGCTTTTGTAATCTATACCTCTATTCATGAAGCCCAGGATCCCGTAAGTTTTTTTAACCGCTTTCTCAACCTGCCCTACCACCTCGCTTCCTTTAGCATCCTAGAATGCATGCTATCTGGTCCTGGTGACTTACCTACTTTCAGTACAGCCAGCCTTTCTAGTATCTACTCTTTATCAGTTTTTATCCCATCCAGTATCTCTTCTACTTCCTCCTTCACTATGTCTGTGGCAGCATCTTCCTCCTTGGTGAAGACAGATGCAAAGTACTCATTTAGTACCTCAGCCATACCCTCTGCCTCCATGCGTCGGTCTCCTTTTTGGTCTCTAATCGGCCCCACCCCTCCTCTTACTACCCGTTTACTATTTATAGGCCTATGGAAGACTTTTGGATTACCTTTTCTGTTAGCTGCCATTCTATTTTCTTTTTCACTTTTCCTTTGTACTTTCTATACTTAACCTGATTCTCAGATATATTCTTGACCTGACATCTGTCATACATGCTCTTTTTCTGCTTCATCTTACTCTCTATCTCTTTCGTCATCCAGGGAGCTCTAACTTTAGTTGCCCTACCGTTCCCCTTAGTGGGAATGTGCCTGGGCTGTACTACTTTTCCTTAAAGGCATCCCACTGTTCCATTACAATTTTGCCTGACAATTTTTGATTACATTTTATCTGGGCCAGATCTGTTCTCATCCCAATTAAGTATTTTTGCTGTAGATTGTTCCTTGTCCTTTTCTATAGCTAATCTAAACCTTATGATACTCTGATCACTGTTCCCTAAATGTTCCCCTGCTGACACTTGCTCCATTTGACTTGCCTCAATCCCCAGAACCAGATCCAGCAATGCCTCCTCCCTCGTTGGGCCGGAAACATACTGATCAAGAAAGTTCTCCTGCATGCACTTCAGAAATTCTTCCCCCTCTCTGCCCTTTACACTATCACGATCCCAGTCTATATTAAAATAGTTGAAGTCCCCCATTATCACTACTCTATAGTTCTTGCATCTCTCTATAATTTCCCTGCAAATTTGCTCCACCATATTTTTCCCACTAGTTGGCATCATCAGAACAGAGTGGAGAGACTGAGCAAGAAATGGAGTCCTTACAGGAAGGAAGAAGTATATTCCAGATAGTTGTGGGAGTCAGTGGGCATGTAATAGAAACATGAGGAAAGCCAGCCCCTGAAATAGACACAGAAGTACTGGAAGGAAAGGGAAGACTCTGAAATGGACTATGTAATGGTAGGGGATGGATGGAAATTTGAAGCATAGTTATTTTAATGAACCAAATTCTCAAGATCAGGACAAGAGCAAGAAGCAGCACTGACACAATCATTAGTCATGAACGAAGAGCTAGGAATGGATCTTAAATAGATTAGAACAAAGAATATTAAAATATTATACAAAAAGACAGACATAGCAAGGATCTATCTGGGCTTTCATACCAAGAGGAAGTGAGTGGAGTTAAATTAAACGTTTTTTATTGCGAGAACAAGTTCAGCCTGGCGGGAGAGGGTGGTGGTGGATGGGGACAGGTTGGGCAACTCTTCACGTAAGAGGTGGAGGACTGCAGGCTGTCCTGATGAGGGATGGAGATGGAGAGAGACGGGGTAAAATACAACTTTGGCAAACTAGGCGATAGCGGATCGATTGTTCGTTGTACAGGAAAATAAAATCTGCCAGGGTGCATAACGGGCGTATAATTCACTACCACTTGTTTTGCACACTCGCTAAAGTTGCATTATACCTCCTTTATGTCAATAAGGAAAAGGAGATGGTTAGGGCTAGATACACACAATTTGTTCAAGTGGCAGAAGATGTCAGAAAAATGATAGATGTAGGTAGGGATCGAATAAAGGGGCTGGGGAAGAGAGTAGTAATGAAATGTTATTGTCTTGACAATTTGAAAATTCTTGGAAGAGGCACCATCTGTCTGGCAAATCATTTTCCATTGTTTACAGATACCTGAAATAAGAAATTACTTCAAAATGCATCACTGTCACGTGCATGTGATGTTACCAAGGACAATAACACACAGTTTGTATTCTGCCTTTGATATGAGGTTTACAAACAATTATTTTGAAGACCACTTCAATCCCTCTAAAGGCTGTCCTTCTAACTGTTCCCAGTATTTGGAGCATGCATGTATCCCATGGTTTGAGTCTCTCGACCTTTTCAGTAGCAGTGAATTTTTTTGAAGCTAATATTTTGACGAAGTGTGCAAAGAAATAGGAACTGATTCAGGTGTGATGCATTCTTTATTATATTGTAAAGTTCATTGAAATAGCATTTCAAATAAAAACTATGAAACATAAATTTCTAAAGATTGCTAAATAGGCCTGAAAGTATTCAGCTAACATGCAGTGCCTGTTCATTGTAGTTTCAATGGGCCCAAGTTTCCACATGATTTGCGCCTGATTTTTAGGAGCAACTGGTGGAGAACGAACTATCTTAGAAATCGCAATTCTCCACATTTTTTTTTCTGCAGTTCTAGTCAGGTAGAACAGTTCTACTTTGGAACAGAATTTTTTCTTCAAAAGGGGGCGTGTCCGGCCACTGACGCCTGATTTCAAAGTTTCCACAGTGAAAACGTACTCCAAACTAAAGTAGAATGGAGCAAGTGAAGATTTTTGTAGAACTGAAAAAACCTGTTCTACACATTAAAAAATAAGGCGCAGGTTACAAATTAGGCGTCCAGAACGAAGTAGGGGGGGGGAGGGAAGTCATTAAATTCTACAATAAATTCTTATTTATACTTCTACAAATAAATCCAACCTGAATAAACATTTATAAGCAAAGAAAAGATTAAATAAACCATCTTCCTACCTGTGTGAAAGTGCTTCAGCCATCGTTCGTTCCCGCGGGGCGGGAGGGGGTGGGGGGGGGGAGAACCGTTCAGTGCGTTCCCGCCAAGGTGGGAGGAGGGGGGAGAGCTGTTCAGTGCGTTCCCGCGGGGGCAGGGGAGAGCCGTTCAGTGCGTTCCCGCCGGGGTGGGAGGGTGGGGGGGAGAGCCGTTCAGTGCGTTCCCGCCAAGGTGGGAGGAGAGGGGAGAGCCGTTCAGTGCGTTCCCGCGGGGGCAGGGGAGAGCCGTTCAGTGCGTTCCCGCCGGGGTGGGAGGGTGGGGGGGAGAGCCGTTCAGTGCGTTCCCGCGGGGGCGGGAGGGGGGGGGGGGGGGGAGGAGAGCCGTTCAGTGCGTTCCTGCCGGGGCGGGAGGGCCGTTCAGTGCGTTCCCGCGGGGGGAGGGGGGAGGGGAGAGCCGTTCAGTGCGTTCCCGCGTTGGGGGGGGGGGGGTGAAGAGCCGTTCGGTGCGTTCCCGCTAGGGCGGGGGAGAGCCATTCAGTGTGTTCCCGCCGGGGCAGGAGGGGGGGGGAGAGCCGTTCAGTGCGTTCCCGTGGGGGGGGGGGGGGGGGAGCCGTTCAGTGCGTTCCCTAGGGGGTGGGGGAGAGCCGTTCAGTGCGTTCCCGACGGTGGGCAGGGGTGGGGAGGGAAACGGCTGCCTCAACTTTCTGAGGCTTTCTCACTGCTGCAAGAAGCCTAAGTGCTGATGTGCTGATGGCAATGTGCTTTTATTAAAAAATGTTCAAAAATTAAACAGCTACAAAGAACTATGAAAATGGCCGAGTGCCAATATTTCCTTCACACTGCGCGTGCGCGAACGCTCCAACACGCACGCGCAGCGTTGCCGGCAGGAAAAAAACTAATTTAAATAGTACCTGCCCCCTCCCACGTACAAAATCGGCGCGAGTGTAGGCACCGCCCCCCTGCACGCCATGCCACGCCAGGCAGACAAGGAGCTGCAGGGCGCTCGAGAATAGCGCTTTTTTTTTTTTAGGCGCTGTTTTAGGCGCGAAAAACGTACGCCCAGCTCGGAGGGGCGCCCGTTTTTTTTTCTCTGGAAACTTGGGCCCTTTATTTTTGGGACTCTGTATGTGTCAAGCTGGATCATAAGTTCTTTCAAAATAGCAGTTTCCCACATTCTTCTTTGTACAAAAGCTTGCACATCCAGCCAAGTACTTTTCAGGTTATTAATACATGCCTTTTTTTGCAAGGAGCGAGATTTATTCTACATGAAAACTTTGTAACCAAATTCCTTCCTGTTAGTGTAATGAGGCAGTATTGTCAGCAGATTTCCCTTCAGGGCAAACTGCTTGCTTGCACCATTGGGGAGAAACACAGAGTGAAGTTTAGGCAGTCCTTTCAGGAAGATCAGAAGGTAAGCAAGCATCCCTGGCTAGTCTCGCACACAACCCAGTCACCTGCTCAAGGTTGTCTTCTGCTATGATAGCCAATAAATGGTGCACAGCAGAAAGAAACTTGAGGAAAAGGGAGAAAGAAAAATGAATTAAAGGAATGATGGGAGAAGAAATATAAGAAAACCAGTGAAAAGATACACAGACTTAAAGGTGCTCAAATCATTTATCTACTGATGTTTTCAAGTTCTTTTTGGAGCTAACTCTTTTTTTCTACTTACAGTAACCTTCAGAATGAGTAATGTCGTGATGGGGGTAGGAGCAGGGGTTTTTATCCTTGCTATTATATGGATTTTGTTTTTGCTGATAGCTATGATGTTATCTCGGACAGGAGGCGTGGTCAGGTAAGGCACTTATTTACTGCTTGAGACTTCTACTTAAATCTAAGATTGGGCACATTTGGGATTCTGCCTCAGCTTTGGGATTATTATTTTGGAGTTTAGTTTTAGATGAATCTAATTGCATCAAACCTAGTTCAACTTCTAGATTTCTCCATTTAAGTACCCGCCTGAAACAATTTATCCATCCAAAGCTGAGGGCATGAACCAAGTGCTCTGTTTTAGATGGAGCTGATTTCATTCTAAAATGTGTTTTATACAGAGGACATGTTAATTTTTAAGAATGTAAGTTGTCCCTTGAATGACTATAACTATTGGCTGATTTTCTACCTCAACTCCACTTTCCCGCACTGACCCCATTTCCCTTGGTTCCTTTAATATCCAAAAATCTATCGATCTCTGCCTTGAATATACTCAACAACTGAGCCTCCACAGCCCTCTGCTGTAGAGAAATCCAAAAATTCACCATCCTCTGAGTGAAGACATTTCTCCTCATCTCAGTCCTAAATGGCCGACCCCTTATTCTGAGACCGTGACCTCTGGTTCTAGACTCCCCAGCCAGGGGAACTGCCCTCACTGCATCTACTCTGTCAAGCCCTGTAAGAATTTTGTATGTTTTAATGAGATCACCTGTCATTCTTCTAAACTTTAGAGAATATAGGCCTGATCTACTCAATCTCTCCTCATAAGACAATCCCCCCCATCCCAGGAATCAGTCTGCTGAACCTTCATTACACTCCTTCTATGGCAAATATATCCTTCCTTAGGTAAGGAGACCAAAACTGTACACAATACTCCAGGTGCGATCTCACCAGGGCCCTGTATAATTGCAGTAAGACATCTTTACTCTTATACTCAACTTATAATAAAGGCCAACATATCATTTGCTTTCCTAATTGCTTGCTGTACCTGCATGTTAACGTTCAGTGATTTGTGTACAAGGACACCCAGGTCCCTCTGACCACCAACATTTCCCAATCCCTCACCATTTAAAAATTACTCTACTTTTCTATTTTTCTGACCAAAATGCATAACTTCACATTATATTTAATTTGCCATGTTCTTGCCCAATCCCATGAGCCCTCATTTTGTTTAATAACCTCATGTTTGGCACCTTATCGAATGCCTTCTGAAAATCCAAATACACCACATCCATTGTTCTTCCTTATCTATTCTGCGAGTTGCAACCTCAAAAAGCTTTAACAGATTTGTCAAACATGATTTCCCTTTTGTAAATCCATGTTGACTCTGCCCAATCCTATTATTATTTTCTAAGTGCCCTGTTGCCACATCCTTAATAATAGATTCTAGCATTTTCCCTACTACTGATGTCAGGCTAACTGGTCTGCAGTTTCCCATTTTCTCTCTCCCCCTTTCTTAAATAGTTGTGTTACATTTGGTACCTTCCAATCTGCAGGAACCGTTCTAGAATCTATGGAAATTTTGACGATGACAACCAATGCATCCACGATCTCTATCGCCACCTCTTTCAAAACCCTGGGATGTAGGCCATCAGGTCCAGGGGATTTATCGGCTTTGAGTCCCATTAATTTCTCCAGTGCAAATTTTTACTAATACTAATTTTTTTCAGTTCCTTATTCTCGCGAGACCCTTGGTACTCCACTAATTCCGGGGTTTTTTGTGTCTTCTTCCATGAAGACAGATACAAAGTAATTTCTCTGCCAGTTCCTTATTCCCCATTATAATTTAATGGTGATCTGATTTGAAAAATAGTTTAAACCAGTGGTCATCAAACTTGCTCTCAACGGATCTACCGTTTAAAATTTTTTTGTTCATTTTCTTTGCTTCTATTTTTCATTTTCTTTTACTTACCTTGTGTTTCTTTCGGTCTCTATCCGCATATCTCCTCCCTCAGTCATGAGTCTTTCTCTCCTCTATTTGACTCTATACTTTCATTGGGAGTACAGAGCGCGAGCCAGGACTGCTGTATAGGGAGAGAGTGCGTCAGGCTACGGACCGACACAGAGGAAGGGAATGGGTCCGGTTGTGTTGTCCATTGAAGTTGTTAACTAGCCACAGGTGTGGCTACGGCAACACAGTTTTATTTTAGTAGAAAACTCCTCAATACACTCACGCAATACTTGTAAATGTGCTTCACATGTCTATTTATTTAACAAACATCCATCACCATTCAGTAACCAAGAACTAAATCACTTACAATGATCAAAAAACATACATACACACTCTGATTTTCATCATTCCATTTGACCAGGAAATGCACAAAAATGTTAAAGTGCACATGCATATACAGTACAAATGAGATCACTTGCCCAAGAACGGTGTCTGACTCCATATTTATTTACTAATAAGAAATGCAATTAGCCACATCTGGATTTGCAATTAACCATATGTAGCTAGTGGTTCCAGTACACTCGCGGCCTTCCATGAGAGGTGGGCACCAGAGGGACTGGAGTGCATCATCACCCCCGGCAACCAAATTTTAATTTGATTTTACATGTTTTAAAGTTTAATTTGTTTTATTGCCGGGTTTTAGTGTCCCCCTCCCCTTTTATAGGGGGCACTTGTATATATTTGTATTTTAGTGCCCAAAAAACCCCACAAAAAAACCACAAGAGAAACACAAAAAAAAAGGGCACTTGAAAAGTGTTTGGCGTTTACCCCCACTTTAATCAGGGGGCACTTGATTTAATGTTTATTTCTGTTACAACCAGAAAGAGTTGTAGCTAGTGGTTAGTGTATTGGATGACGTTGGGTGGAACCATTGATCAAGAAGAAAGGAGAGCGGGAGTGGGATTGAGCTGGTTAGAAAGGAGCACAGCGAGAACAGAATGGCATGGATCAGGGCTGCAGAAAGAACACAGGCAGCAGGACTGGGGTTGGGTCACTGTACAAGGAACATTGGGCCCAAGTTTCCACATGATTTGCGCCTGATTTTTAGGAGCAACTGGTGGAGAACGGACTATCTTAGAAATCGCAATTTTCCACATTTTTTTTTCTGCAGTTCTAGTCAGGTAGAACAGTTCTACTTTGGAACAGAATTTTTTCTTCAAAAGGGGGCATGTCCGGCCACTGACGCCTGATTTCAAAGTTTCCACAGTGAAAACATACTCCAAACTAAAGTAGAATGGAGCAAGTGAAGATTTTTGTAGAACTGAAAAAACCTGTTCTACACATTAAAAAATCAGGCGCAGGTTACAAATTAGGCATCCAGAACGAGGTTGGGGGGGGGGGAAGGGAAGTCATTAAATTCTATAATAAATCCTTATTTATACTTATACAAATATTATACAAATAAATCCAACCTGAATAAACATTTATAAGCAAAGAAAAGATTAAATAAACCATCTTCCTACCTGTGTTTAAGTGCTTCAGGCAGGCCTTTCGGGACTGAAGGCTGAACGGGCCGGCCCGAGACTTCGGGCAGGGCCCGTCCCCAGCACCAGATTTACAGGTAGGTGGCGTTGGGTTGGGTTGGGGATGTTCGGGTCGGGGAGGTTCGGTTCGGGTCGGGGAGTGGGGGAGGTCGGATCCAGTCCGGGAGCGGGGGTTGGGTCGGGTCCAGTGGGGGGGGGGGGGGGGGGGGTCGGGTCGGGTCGGGGGGGGGGGGGTCGGGTCGGGGGGGGGGAGCGCGGGTCGGGTCGGGGGGGGGGGAGCGCGGGTCGGGTCAGGTCCAGCCGGGGGGGGCGGGGAGCGGGAACAGGAGTGCGGGTCGGGTTGGGAAGTCGGGGAGCGGGAACAGGAGCGCGGGTCGGGTTGGGTCCAGTCGGGGGCGCGTGGAGCGGGAACAGGAGCGCGGGTCGGGTCGGGTCTAGTCGGGGGAGCGGGGGAGGCGGAGCGGGAACAGGAGCTCGGGTCGGGTCCAGTCGGGGGGGGGGGTGGGGGGCAGAGCGGGAACAGGAGCGCGGGTCGGGTCCAGTCGGGGGGGGCAGCGGAGCGGGAACAGGAGCGCGGGTCGGGTCGGGTCCAGTCGGGGAAGCGGGGAGCGGGAACAGGAGCGCGGGTCGGGTCGGGTCTAGTCGGGGGAGCGGGGGGGGCGGAGCGGGAACAGGAGCTCGGGTCGGGTCCAGTCGGGGGGGGGGGGGTGGGGGGCAGAGCGGGAACAGGAGCGCGGGTCGGGTCCAGTCGGGGGGGGCGGCGGAGCGGGAACAGGAGCGCGGGTCGGGTCGGGTCCAGTCGGGGAAGCGGGGAGCGGGAACAGGAGCGCGGGTCGGGTCAGTCGGGGTGGGGAAGCGGGTGTCGGGTCTGGTCCGGAGGCGGGTGGGGGTGCGTGCGGGGAGCGGGTGTCGGGTCTGGTCGGGGGTGGTGGGGGGGAAGCAGGAGCTGGCCGTGGGAGGAGTCTTATTCACGCAGCCCCAGTGAGGCCATTCAGCCAGGGCTAGGGGCTACGTGCTTCGGGCCCTCCCACACAGTTCGGCGCCTGGAGCTACTGCACTTGCGTGCCCACTGTAGCGCGCATGTGCAGAGGTAGTGCAGGGACCTGGCTCCGCCCCCCCACAGCTCGTGCTGGCTGCGCCGAGGGCCAGAGGTCCTGCAGGTAGGTGGAGAATACGGAGAATTTTTTTAGGCGCACTTTGTGGCGCGAAAAACGGGCATCCAGGTCGGGACTGCGCCGTTCTAGGCGCGTGTGGAAACTTGGGCCCACAGAGTGGGAGAGAATGGGTCACGGTAATGGGAGGAGCACAAAGAGCAGACCATAAGAACTTCTGTAAGGGCAAAAATTAGCAAAAGAAAACTAAACATGCATGACTGAGTGGGGAGAAGCTTGGTTTGATTGACAAAAACTGCAATCAATTAACAGGAACCAGTGTAACTTCACTATGGTACCATTTTTGTTTGAGTTAAATTTATCTTCCGCTCATTGATTTTCGTTCTCTGAGCTCGTTGCTGTGCCGCATAGTTGACGACCAGTACAATAAAGGGTTTTCTGCAGTATCATCTGTTGTGTACTACAGATTCAATAGGAATATTTTGTGTATTATTTTATGCAGCTGGCTTTCGATTATATTGCTTTTCCTCCTTGCATTGATGATCACCATGATCCTCGTCTTCTTTCCTCGAGCCAAGGAAACACCTGAGATGACGACTGAAGCAGTGGTAAGAACAGTGCTTATATCTGTTGCTTTATATTACCTTTCATAACCTGCCCCTGAGCTTTTATTAAAAACAATGAACCGTGTGCAAGCAACAGAACCTTATCAAGCCTCAGGCAGACCCATTTCTCACATAAGCAGTGCACAACATATTGATTTCAGTGAAAGATGAAGTACTGTACCTGCAGCATAAATCCAGGCAAAACTCCCAAAAGAACAAATCAAAGGTTTAAACTAAAAGCAAACTAAACCCCAGCAGTAAAATGATTCCCTTCACTATATCACTCCCTCGCTCAATCCATTTAATTACTGTGAGTGCTTCTGTGCTTCTATGTATTCCTCTGGTCAGGGCATCAAGGCTTACTTATTGAGGTCGCTTGAGTTGCTTTGACCTTCAGTCTTCGATTTATAAATTAGTCAGCATATCAGCGCCCCAGATTAGGATGAGAATTTTATTGTAAACTGATCTTTTTTTCCTTCATGTCTTCTTGATCTTCCCTGATGTCTTCCTGAGAAACCTAGGTCAAAGCCTGTATTGCAGGAAAAAGTCAAAAAGTTAGCTTGGATGATGTGGAATCTATGGGGCCAAGTTTCGGCCTGAGTTGCTCCTGTTTTTTTGGAGCAACTGGTTTAGAATGGAGTATCTTAGAAATTTGAATTCTCGGCATTTAGTTTGCTCCAGTTCTAGTCAGTTAGAACAGTTTCACTTTGGAACAGAATTTTATTTTCAAAAGGGGGCGTGTCCGACCACTTACGCCTGTTTTCAAAGCTTAGGCAGTGAAAACTTACTCCAAACTAACTTAGAATGGAGTAAGTGAAGATTTTTGTACATTCGAAAAAACCTTGTCTACACTTTAGAAAATCAGGCATAGGTTACAAATTAGGCGTAGGGAATGGGGTAGGGGGAGGTTTAAAGGGAAGTTTACAAACATTAAACACTTCAGTTTTTACAAATAAAGAACCATCATCAATAATAAATGATAAATACATCAATAAATCAACCAATAAATCAATCCAAAAAAAATTAATAAAAATCAATAAATAAAACATTTTCTACTTACCGACTGCAGCACCGGGAGTCCTCCAACAGCGTGCTGGGACGGCCCCCCCAGTGTGTCTCTGTCAGTGTCTCTATCTCTCTCTCTGTCTGTCTGTGTGTGTATCTCTCACTCTCTGTCTGTCAGTGTCTGTGTTTCTGACAGCGAGGGGAGGGGGAGAAGGGGAGGGGGAGAAGGGGGCGGGGAGGGGGAGAAGGGGGGTGGGAGGGGGAGAAGGGGAGGGGGAGGGGGGAGAGAGGAGGGAGGGAAGGAGAGAGGAGGGAGGGAAGGAGAGAGGAGGGAGGGAAGGAGAGAGGAGGGAGGGAGGGAGAGAGGAGGGAGGGAGGGAAGGAGAGGGAGGGAGGGAAGGAGAGGGGAGGGAAGGAGAGAGGAGGGAAGGAAGGAGAGAGGAGGGGGGAGAGGAGGGAGGGAGGGAGGGGAGGAGAGAGGAGGGAGGGAGGGGAGGAGAGAGGAGGGAGGGAGGGGAGGAGAGAGGAGGGAGGGAGGGAGGAGGGAGAGAGAGAGAGAGAGAGAGAGAGTCGCCGGGGGGGGGGGGGGGGGGGGGGGGGGAGAACAGGGGTCGGGTCCGGTCGGGTGGGAGGAGCCTTATCCACGCAGCCCCAGTGAGGCCATTCGGCCAGGGCTAGGGGCTGCGTGCTTCAGGCCCCTACCACAGTTTTGGGCGCCTGGAGCTACTGCACATGCGCGCCCACTGTAGCGAGCATGTGCAGAGGTCCCGGCACTTTTTCAGCGCAGGGACTTGGCTCCACCCCCCCACAGCTTGTGCTGCGCCGTGCCCAGCTCCAGAGGACCTGCAAGGAGCCGGAGAATAGGTAAGTTTTTTTAGGCGCACTTTGTGGCGCGAAAAACAGGCGTCCAGGTCCGGGTTACGCCGTTTTAAGCGCGGCCCGAAACTTGGGCCCTATATGGGTAAAGCTGCAGAACACCAAAGGGCACAAAACGTTAGTGGGAGTTGTGTACAGACCTCCAAACAGGTAGTGATGTTGGGGAGGGCATCAAACAGGAAATTAGGGATGCATGCAATAAAGGTGCATCAGTTATTATGGGTGACTTTAATATGCATATAGATTGGGCTAACCAAACTGGATGCAATACGGTGGAGGAGGATTTCCTGGAGTGCATAAGGGATGGTTTTCTAGACCAATATGTCGAGGAACCAACTAGGGCGGAGGCCATCTTAGACTGGGTGTTGTGTAATGAGAGAGGATTAATTAGCAATCTCGTTGTGCAAGGCCCCTTGGGGAAGAGTGACTATAATATGGTGGAATTCTACATTAGGATGGAGAATGAAACAGTTAATTCAGAGACCATGGTCCAGAACTTAAAGAAGGGTAACTTTGAAGGTGTGGGGCGTGAATAGGCTAGGATAGATTGGCGAATGATACTTAAGGGGTTGACTGTGGATGGGCAATGGCAGACATTTAGAGACCGCATGGATGAACTACAACAATTGTACATCCCTGTCTGCCGTAAAAATAAAAAAGAGAAGGTGGCTCAACCGTGGCTATCAAGGGAAATCAGGGATAGTATTAAAGCCAAGGAAGTGGCATACAAATTGGCCAGAAACAGCAGTGAACCTGGGGACTGGGAGAACTTTAGAACTCAGCAGAGGAGGACAAAGGGTTTGATTAGGGCAGGGAAAAATAGAGTACGAGAGGAAGCTTGCAGGGAACATTAAGACAGACTGCAAAGGTTTCGATAGATATGTAAAGAGAAAAAGGTTAGTAAAAACAAACGTAGGTCCCCTGCAGTCAGAATCAGGGCAAGTCATAACGGGGAACAAAGAAATGGCAGACCAATTGAACAAGTACTTTGGTTCGGTATTCATTAAGGAGGACACAAACAATCTTCCGGATATAAAAGGGGTCAGAGGGTCTAGTAAGAAGGAGGAACTGAGGGAAATCCTTATTAGTCTGGAAATTGTGTTGGGGAAATTGATGGGATTGAAGGCCGATAAATCCCCAGGGCCTGATGGACTGCATCCCAGAGGACTTAAGGAGGTGGCCTTGGAAATAGCGGATGCATTGACAGTCATTTTTCAACATTCCATAGACTCTGGATCAGTTCCTATGGAGTGGAGGGTAACCCACTTTTTAAGAAAGGAGGGAGAGAGAAAACAGGGAATTATAGACCGGTCAGCCTGACATCAGTCGTGGGTAAAATGATGGAATCAATTATTAAGGATGTCAGAGCAGCGCATTTGGAAAGAGGTGACATGATAGGTCCAAGTCAGCATGGATTTGTGAAAGGGAAATCATGCTTGACAAATCTTCTGGAATTTTTTGAGGATGTCTCCAGTAGAGTTGACAAGGGAGAACCAGTTGATGTGGTATATTTGGACTTTCAGAAGGCTTTCGACAAGGTCCCACACAAGAGATTAATGTGCAAAGTTAAAGTACATGGGATTGGGGATAGTGTGCTGACATGGATTGAGAACTGGTTGTCAGACAGGAAGCAAAGAGTAGAAGTAAATAGGTACTTTTCAGAATGGCAGGCAGTGACTGGTGGGGTACCGCAAGGTTCTGTGCTGGGTTCCCAGCTGTTTACATTGTACATTAATGATTTAGACGAGGGGATTAAATGTAGTATCTCCAAATTTGCGGATGACACTAAGTTGGATGGCAGTGTGAGCTGCGAGGAGGATGCTATGAGGCTGCAGAGTGACTTGAATAGGTTAGGTGAGTGGGCAAATGCATGGCAGATGAAGTATAATGTGGATAAATGTGAGGTTATCCACTTTGGTCGTAAAAATATAGAGACAGACTATTATCTGAATGGTGACAGATTAGGAAAAGGGGAGGTGCAACGAGACCTGGGTGTCATGGTACATCAGTCATTGAAGGTTGGCATGCAGGTACAGCAGGTGATTAAGAAAGCAAATGGCATGTTGGCCTTCATAGCGAGGGGATTTGAGTACAGGGGCAGGGAGGTGTTGCTACAGTTGTACAGGGCCTTGGTGAGGCCACACCTGGAGTATTGTGTACAGTTTTGGTCTCCTAACTTGAGGAAGGACATTCTTGCTATTGAGGGAGTGCAGCGAAGGTTCACCAGACTGATTCCCAGGATGGCAGGACTGACATATCAAGAAAGACTGGATCAACTAGGCTTGTATTCACTGGAGTTCAGAAGAATGAGAGGGGATCTCATAGAAACGTTTAACATTCTGACGGGTTTAGACAGGTTAGATGCAGGAAGAATGTTCCCAATGTTGGGGAAGTCCAGAACCAGAGGTCACAGTCTAAGGATAAGGGGTAAGCCATTTAGGACCGAGATGAGGAGAAACTTCTTCACCCAGAGAGTGGTGAACCTGTGGAATTCTCTACCACAGAAAGTTGTTGAGGCTAATTCACTAAATATATTCAAAAAGGAGTTAGGTGTAGTCCTTACTACTATGGGGATCAAGGGGTATGGCGAGAAAGCAGGAATGGGGTACTGAAGTTGCATGTTCAGCAATGAACTCATTGAATGGCGGTGCAGGCTCGAAGGGCCGAATGGCCTACTCCTGCACCTATTTTCTATGTTTCTAAGTAAGGAGAGAAGAAGAGGCAAATTAAGAAGTTTTGATTAGGTGCTGCCACATTTGGCATTTCAAAGCATTTCAATTGTAGGAAGAAGGAAAGGTGGCGAGAAATATGAAGTTCCAGAGTTTGAGGTTCTGGACATGCATGAGTTACAGAAGAAGTTGATGTCATATCTCTTGATTTCAATGTAAGTGAGGCTGAGAAAGGAGGACGAACAAGGATAATGTATTTAGAGCCTGGGAGAAATGTTTAGAGGAGCAGTGACCGTAGAAGCAGTGACAAAGTAAGGAGATACAAGGAAAGTTGTGTGAAGGAGAGGTTGGAGGCTAGTTTGACAGGAAGGCTCGCCTATCAAATGAGAAACTTTCCTTTTATCCTGACTTGAACTTGGGGATGCAAGAGAGGTACCATAACAATTACACGAATAGGGGAGCATTATCTGAGTCCCAGATAGACTTGGGGTTTGTGGAACAATGGTTTTCAAACATTTCTCTGTGGGGCATCTCCTAAAAATATTGACATTCCCAGGGACCCACCACCCTCCCATCCTTATTTCAATGCGACCATGTCAGCTACCCAAAAGAAAAATAGTGCAATAATTGCTGAAAACATCTTTAATACAGTAACAAAATTAACATGTCAGTAAGTCAACAAAAAAAATCCTGAAATCTGATGCCCTGTTGAGATAAGTCTGTATATGTTAGAATCCCATCGAGAGATCCCGGTTTGAAAATGTGATCATAAATAATTAACAGCTGTTGAGGAGAAAGTATGTACTTGACAAGAAAGAGGATCAGGTTTAGAGGTTATTTCTGAGGTCAGAATAGAGAAGAATGTCAACAATGAAAAAGATTAAAGACGGAGTAATAAAAGGTAAGAGGTGGCAACTATTGGCCGTAATTGCGAGAGATACAAAGAAACTGGATCTTCAAACAATTGAAAGAATCAAGATTTTCATTATCCCATTGAAGAGCTTGCAGGAGATCAAGATGTAATGGTTCAACTATTGCACTGGGAGAGAAATGAAGTCTGTTCCCTGAGGGTGCGTGATTTGAAAGAAGTTGATGAATGTAGAGTAGAATCAATAGCAAAAGATTGGGTTGGATGATGAGTGAAGCTCATTGATGTGGAGGAGGAACAGCGTGTCAGAGCCTGGAGGAACACCTGGGCCGATGCAGAGTCTGAGGAACGAGTCATCAACTGTTCCACAGATAGAGATTTTTTTTTGAGAGGAAACTTAGGCAGGTAACCTTAGAAATACATGTTAGACCATGTTAGAAAGCCTTGGGGATGTCTTAAGTCGATGACAAAGCAATTTTTTTTTGTTTCAAAAATATATACTTTATTCATGTAAAGTATTTCACAATACATTTGAAAACAGTTCAGTACATTTGGATGCTGTCAGCAATTCCATACAGTACATTTGGTTACATGACATTTCAAGATACATTACAATACAGTCCCCAAATCATATTACATATTGCACTATACAAATGAAAGCAGTACATGGAACTGATTAGAACCCATTTACATTTCTTTCCAAGATACATTGCAATACAGTCCAGAAATGAAATTATACACAGGTGATATCAGTACATGATGCCCTATTTACACAAACAGACTAACAAGTGCATGTTCACTATAAACAGTTCCTATGTTATACAGCCCGAGGGGAGCTTTATACTGGTTCTAACCCCTGGGTTTACTGTGGCAGAAGGGTCTTAAACTGTAGCACTTCCCCATCGTGCCTTTGCGGCGGCTGCACCAACCTTTAGTACGTTCCTCAGCACGTATTCCTGGACCTTGGATTGCACCATTCTGCAACACTTGGTCGTGGACATCTCGTTGCTCTGGAAGAACAGCACGTTTCGGGAAGACCAAAGTGCATCTTTCACCGAGTTGATGGCCCTCCAGCAGCAGATGATGTCTGTCTCGATGTGCATCCCTGGGAACAGTCCGCAGAGCACAGAGTCCTGTGTTACGGAGCTGCTTGGGATGAACCTCGACAGTAACCACTGCATCTCTTTCCAGACCTGCCTTGCAAAGGTGCAATCCTGAAGGAGATGGATGACAGTCTCGTCCGCACCGCAGCCGACTCGAGGGCAGCGTGCGTGGTGCTAAGACGCCGGCTGTGCATGAAGGATCTGACGGCCAGGCAAGCTATGTCTTGGTGCATATGTGAAAGCTCTGACGATGAGACAGTCTGCTCTGGGAACCATCTGACAGGATCCACCATCTCCTCCTTCCATAGGGAGTCCAGGACGTGACGTTACGTGCCGACCACTGCTTTAGGCCTTGTGGTCAAAGGTGTTTTTCTTAATAAAACTTTTCTACGAAGAATAGGTGGTCAGGCATGGTCCAACTGGTTGGTGCGTTCCGCGGCAGCCTGGCCAAACCCATCCTTTGCAACACCGGGGACAGATAGAATCTCAGCACTTGGTGCTTGCATGCCAAGGGTCTATATACAGCTTGATGCAGCCGCACACAAAGGTCGCCATCAGGATGAGGGCCACATTGGATACGTCCTTCCCTCTGTTGTCCGGAGATTTGTACATCATGTCCCTACGAACACGGTCCATTTTGGATCTCCAGACAAAGTGGAAGATGACTCGGGTGACTGCTGTGGCGCAGGAGCGTGAAATGGGCCAGACTTGCGCCGCCACGTACAACAACACTGAGAGCACCTCACTCCTGATGACCAGTTTCTTTCCTGCAGTGGATAGGGAGCGCTGCTCCCACAATCCCAGTTTCTGTTTTACTTTAGTGATACGCTCCTCCCAGTTTTTGGCGCATGCCCCGGCCGCTCTGAATCATATTCCCAACATCTTCAGGTAATCTACCTTAACGGCGGAGGGAATAAAGGATCTGTCGTCCCAGCTCCCAAAGAACATGGCCTTGCTTTTGCTGCAATTAACTTTCGCCCCCGAGGCCAGTTCAAACTGGTCGCAGATTGTGCTCTGATCCGCCAACTGCGGATTCAAGCAAAAGACTGCAATGTCATACATGTACAGGGAGGCCTTGACCTGAGCGCCTCCGCTGCCTGGGATCGTCACCCCTCTTACGCCTGCGTCCTTCCGGATGTACTCGGCAAAGGGCTTGATGCAGCACACAAACAAGACAGAGAGAGGGCAGCCTTGCCTGACTCCAGACCTGATCGGAAAGCTTCCAGTTTCCCACCCGTTGATTAGAACTGCGCTACTGATGTCAGTGTTGAGTAGTTAGATCCAATTGCAGATACCCTCCCCAAACCCCATTTTGGAGAGCACGTCCATCAGGTACGTGTGCGATATCCTGTCAAAGGCCTTCTCCTGGTCTAAGCTGATTAAGCAGGTGTCCACCCTCCTGTCCCGCACGAAGGCGATCGTACCCCTGAGTAGCTCGAGGCTATCAGAGATCTTCCTGCCTGGGATAGCGCAGGTCTGGTCCGGGTGGATCACCAGCTCCAGAGCAGACTTGACCCTTTTGACGATGACCTTTGACAGGATTTTGTAGTCCACATTAAGCAGCGAAATGGGCCGCCAGTTTTTTATTTCATCCATCTCTCCCTGCTACTTGTAGATGAGGATGATGATGCCTTTCCTCATCGATTCCGACATGCTGCCGGCCAGAAGCATACCCATGTACACTTCCAGCAGGTCTGGGCCCATCCAGTCCCACAGAGCCGAATACAACTCGACCGGTGAGCTGTCGCTTCCGGAAGTTTTACTCATCTCAAAGGACTGGATGGCCTTGATGACAAAGTAATTACCAAAGTGTTTGGGAGCACAGTCCTAGAGGCATGTAACACAGGAAGAATGTCATTAATGGTATGCTTGTACTGAACATTATCCTGGTGATCATGTTTGAGTAGCTTTATTACAGTAATAATGTTATATTCAGCATCGCAATGCATGAGCTGCAAACAAACAAATCCAGTTGCCCAGGAAGATAGGAATTTTCCTTCATCTTTTGGTTCTCTCGCTCTATATATATATATATATCTATACAGTGCTCTAGAATCTGCCTCATTTACACTACGAAACAGAAATCAAAGCACCGGTGGCAACTGAGAAACAGCTGTGCCTGTGCTTTCAAAAGATGATTGTGATTTCAACTTTTCTGGCCATTCTGTAGTCAGTGCTTCCAGCGGCATCTGTTTACCCTGGAGGAGGCTCAGAAAACCACCTTTGTCGTGGTTCTTGACACTGATGGTCTCGACACTCATCATCATCATAGGCAATCCCTCGAAATCCAGGAAGACTTGCTTCCACTCTAAAAGTGAGTTCTTAGGTGACTGTACAGTCCAGTACAGAAATTATATTCTCTGTCACAGGTGGAATAGCCAGTCGTTGAAGGAAAGGGGGGTGGGTGGGGGAGGAGGAGGAGGAGTCTGGTTTGTCGCACGCTCCTTCCGCTGCCTGCGCTTGTTTTCTGCATGCTCTCGGCGATGAGACTCGAGGTGCTCAGCGCCCTCCCGGATGCTCTTCCTCCACTTCGGGTGGTCTTGGGCCAGGGATTCCCAGGTGCCGGTGGGGATGTTGCACTTTATCAAGGAGGCTTTGAGGGTGTCCTTGAAACGTTTTCTCTGCCCACCTGGGGATTGCTTGTCGTGTAGGAGTTCCGAGTAGAGCGCTTGCTTTGGGAGTCTTATGTCAGGCATGCAGACGATGTGGCCCAGCTGGTCGAGTGTGGTCAGTGCTTCGATGCTGGGGTGTTGGCCTGATCGGGTACACTAACGTTGGTGACGTTAAGTCCACCTACGGCCCAAGCACCCAAGGCCCCGCCCCACTGCTGGCCAAGAATGGGGAGACACTCGTCAAGGACACCGAGGCAGTCAGGGCCGCTGGAAGGAGCACTTTGAAGATTTCCTTAATCAAGACTCTGCCAATGAGAAGGAAAGACTGTAAGAGAAGGGATAACCATCCATGGCTAACTAAGGAAATAAGGGAGGGTATCAAATTGAAAACTAAGGCATACAATGTGGCCAAGACTAGTGGGAGGCCAGAGGATTGGGAAATTTTTAAAAGCCAGCAGAGAACGACTAAAAAAAATGAAGAGAGGGAAGATAGATTATGAAAGTAAACGAGCACAAAATATAAAAACAGATAGTAAGAATTTCTAAGGTACATAACAAGGAAAAGAATGGCTAAAGTAAATGTTGGTCCCCTGGAGGATGGGACTGGGAAATTAATAATGGGGAAAAGGAAAATGACACATATTTTGTATCGGTCTTCACGGTAGAAGACACTAAAAACATTCCAATAGTGGATAATCAAGGGGCTATAGATAGGGAGGAACCTAATACAATCACTATCACTAATGAAGTAGTACTCGGTAAAATAATGGGACTAAAGGCGGACATGTCCCCTGGATCTGATGGCTTACATCCTAGGGTCTTAAGAGAAGTGGCTGCAGAGATAGTGGATGCATTGGTTGTAATCGACCAAAATTCCCTGGATTCTGGGTTGGTCCCAGCAGATTGGAAAACCGCAAATGTAACGTCCCTATTTAAAAAAGGAGACAGACAAAAAGCAGGAAACTATAGACCAGATGGCCTAACACCTGTCGTCGGGAAAATGCTGGAGTCCATTATTAAGGAAGTAGTAGTGGGACATTTGGAAAAGCATAATTGAATCAAGCAGAATCAGCATGGTTTTATGAAAGGGAAATCATGTTTGACAAATTTGCTGGAGTTCTTTGAGGATGTAACGAGCAGGGTGTATAAGGGGGAACCAGTGAATATGGTGTATTTAGATTTCCAGAAGGCATTCGATAAGGTGCCACATAAGAGGTTACTGCACAAGATAAAAGCTCACGAGGTTGGGGGTAATATATTAGCATGGATAGAGGATTGGCTAACTAACAGAAAACAGAGAGTCGGGATAAATGGGTCATTTTCCAGTTGGCAAACAGTGACTAGTGGGGTGCCGCAGGGATCAGTGCTGGGGCCTCAACTATTTACAATCTATATTAATGACTTGGATGAAGGAACCGAGTGTAATGTGGCCAAGTTTGCTGATGATACAAAGATGGGTGGGAAAGCAAATTGTGAGAAGGAATCAAAGAATCTGCAAAGGGATACAGACAGGCAAAGTGAGTGGGCAAAAATTTGGCAGATGCAGTATAATGTGGGAAAATATGAGGTTATCCGCTTTGGCAGAAAAAATAGAAAAGCAAATTATAATTTAAATGGAGAAAAATTGCAAAGTGCTGCAGTACAGAGGGACCTGGGGGTCCTTGTGCATGAAACACAAAAAGTTAGCATGCAGGTACAGCAAGTAATCAGGAAAGCAAATGGAATGTTGGCCTTTATTGCAAGGGGGATAGAGTATAAAAGCAGAGAAGTCCTGCTACAACTGTACAGGGTATTGGTGAGGCCATATCTGGAGTACTGCGTTTTGGTCTCTGTATTTAAGGAAGGACATACTAGCATTGGAGGCTGTTCAGAGAAGATTCACTAGGTTGATTCTGGAGATGAGGGGGTTGACTTATGAGGATAGGTTGACTAGGTTGGGCCTATACACATTGGAGTTCAGAAGAATGAGAGGTGATCTTATTGAAACTTATAATATAATGAGGGATCTCGACAAGGTGGATGTAGAGAGGATATTTCCACTCCTAGGGGAAACTAAAACTAAAGGACAAAGTCTTAGGATAAGGGGCCGCCCATTTAAAACTGAGATGAGGAGAAATTTCTTCTCTCAGAGTTGTAAATCTATGGAATTCTTTGCTCCAGAGAGCTCTAGAGGCTGGGTAATTCAATATATTTAAGCCGGAGATAGATTTTTGAGTGATAAGAAAGTAAAGGATTACAGGGAAGTGGAGCTGAGTCCATGATCAGATCAGCCATGATCTTATTGAATGGCGGAGCAGGCTCGAGGGACCAAATGGCCTACTCCTGCTCCTATTTCTTATGTTCTTATGACATGAGTGTCCTCGACTCCATCCCGTAGCAAGCTACCCGCCACCATCTCAGCAAAAACCCAGCCCTGCACGAGGTAGAAAAGGCCACCCATCTCAACACTAATGTAAAGATGACATGAGCACTTGGGACTGGCTGCAGCCGTCTTTCCAGAAGGGAATGTACTTGCTTGCCTGGCATGTCGAAAGTTCGTCTTTGGTATTTGGGTCAATCAACAAAGGTGAAGTATCAAGTACCGGGTGTCACAGAAAAATATGCAAGATCTTAAAAATAAAAGCCCCAGAAAATGGAATAATTTAACCTGACTAATGTCATTCACTAACTGACTGCAACACCACCTCCAGCTGATCAGATGTGAGATTTTACAAACCTGACATTAAAACGGAACTGTGTTGCAGTGAGCCTCAGCTAACTTCCACCTATGATGAAATAATAACAGTACCATGGTACCAATTAGCAGGGCACAGGGCAGGACCTCTGCTCGCAAGCCAATGAGCTATTAATATTACATGGCCCAAGCTCTGTGTACTGCTCACAGTAGCAGGCCCCACTAATTGGCTCATTAAAGAATGAGGTGTGTTAAACGAGCGCCCTTCTAGTCCACAGGAGATTTGTTCTGGCGCTGAGGTGGAGTTTATTCTTCCTCGACATCTTCGTAGTGTATCAGGCCCCTTGTATTGCTGCACTCGAGCACGCAGCCAAGCCCTCCTGCAGGAGCAATGATTAGCATTCGTTAGCATTCTTTCTCTCCTCTCTCTCTGTCTGTTCTGCTCTCAAATCTAATTAATATTTTAGACTGCACATAAAGTTGGAGATTTGCATGCTAACATTACTTTGAAATTTCACGTTAAGTATTCTTCAAAATGGGATTGCAAATGAGCACTAATTTTCCTTTGGTGAGTCACATGTAAATATTTATGCAGATCAGTGTTTCTCAGCTCAATCAATATAAAGGTACATGATCAAAATGCTGCAGGTATTAGGACACGGATGATTCCACATAAAATTCAGTCCAATTCAGTTAAGACATTTTTTTGTATTTGTGCCAGATTGCAGCATGTAAATGGCAATGCTACTGTAGTGAATTCACCACTGATTTTTAACGATATGTTTGAAGATTGAAGGCTCATTCGCCCATTGTTCCAGAATATAGACGCCTCTCTTTCCATTTTAATGAATGCAGTGTCTTCGCCTGAATCATCCATCCAGCCAACCTGATGAGCTGTTGGTCACCTTCAATGTTGTATACAGGTTCTATTAACTTGCACATGAGGGTCTGTACTCCGTTCTTCCCCACCACCTCACCCCCCCCCCCCCCCGCCCCCCCATCCCCGTGAATCAAATTCAAATTCTTTCATAAATCTGGGGTTTTATATTTTTTATCTTTATCCTGTTTGTGAGTTTTCTCCCCTGCTCTCCTGAAGGTGGAGACTCCTCCTAGGATGTAGATTGTGAACTAGACCTTGATTTAATGTCAAATTTAAAAGTCAGCCCTCAGCGTTTAACTGCATTCTAGTCTCCCTGCAGAACCAGTACGCCGCCTCCAGGTCAGGTCCAAGATCACCCCAACCTCTGTCGTTGAGCTGCAGTACGAGGACGATGCCTGCATCTGTGCACATTCTGAGGCTGAACTCCAGGATATAGTTGATGTATTCACCGAGGCATATGAAAACATGGGCCTTACCCTTAACATCCGCAAGACAAAGCCTGCCTCCACCAGCCTGTCCTTGCCGCATAGCATTGCCCCCGAGTCATCAAGATTCAAGGCGCGGCCCTCGAAATCGTGGACCATTTCCCATACCTCAGGAGCCTCTTATTAACAAAGGCAGACATTGATGCGGAGATTCAACATCGCCTCCAGTGCACCAGTCCAGCCTTTGGCCGCCAGAGGAAAAGAGTGTTTGAAGACCAGGCCCTCAAATCTACCACCATGCTCATGGTCTACAGGGTTGTAATAATACCCACCCTCCTGTATGGATCAGAGGCATGGACGATGTACAGAAGACACCTCAAGTCGCTGGAGATATATCACCAACGATATCTCCGCAAGATCCTGCAAATCCCCTGGGAGGACAGACACACCATCATCAGTATCCTTGCTCAGGCTAACATCCCCAGCATTAAAGCATTGACCACACTCGATCAGCTTCGCTGGGCAGGCCACATAGTTCGCATGCCAGACACGAGGCCCCCAGAGCAATTGCTCTATGAGAAGCAAATGAGCCAAAGATGAGCAGCGCAAACGTTACAAGGACACGCTCAAAGCCTCCCTGGTAAAGTGTGACATCACCACTGACACCTGGGAGTCCCTGGCCGAAGACCTAGGTGGAGAAAGTACATCCGGAAGGGCGTTGAATCTCAACGCCGTGAGCGTGACGAGGTCAGGCGCAGGCAGTGGAAGGAGCATGCGACAAATCAGTCCCACCCCCCCTTACCCCGACAAATGTCTGTCCCACCTGTGACAGGGTCTGTGGCTCTCGTATTGGACTGTTCAGCCACCAAAGGACTCACTTTAGGACTGGAAGCAAGTCTTCCTCGATTCCGAGGGACTGCCTATGATGATGAGTCTCCCTGCAGATCCCTACAAGCCTACAGTGCTGTTACACACAGATCAGTCAACATCAAATAGTTTAGTTGGGGTTTGAACGCATGTATGTTCAGGAGTAGCTCTAAGCTTGCAACCAACCGAGCTACCATCACTGAAGTCAGTGCAGTGTGTGAAGTTGTCATCGTTCAAAATAGCAAACGCAAGTTTACATTTTTTTCAAACTCTGAACCCTCAATTAATGTTCTATGTTTCTCTCTGTGCTTTCGTAACATAGTCTTAACAGGTACATCCCTGGGTTTAAAAATAGTCAGCCGCAGGAATGTAGTACACGTGCTTTAACTATTTGTACAGGAATACTGCCCATCAGAAAATATCCCCTTAACCCCCATCCATGTCTGGACTATTTTAGTATTGCTTCGATTTGATGGACATTTAGGTAGTTCTGGTTGTTTAAAATTTATTTGAACAGTTTGTGGACAGAGTGATGATTAAAATGATGGGGCCGAAATTACCTACCGCCCGAAACGAGGTGCACCTACTGGTTTCGAAGTGTTCTGGCCACCTCATGCATTGGGGCGGCCTAGACGTCGAAATTCAGCAGGTCAGGGTTTTATTTCGAGTGGGGTGGAGGTGCCTTCATCATGGGGGCAGAAGTGGGGGCGGGCGCATCACAATGACCCTCCCCTTCAGTTAAAGGAGAGGGCAGTTGCGAACTCTGCAGCCACTTTAGGGGCAAACACTGGGCCACCAGGGATGGTTTTGGCTGGGCCAGCAGCCTGGCAGAAGGGATGCCAGACTGCCTATTGGCAGCCCGGCCGAACCCGCGGCCATAATTGTCGGTAAGGGGTCAGCGCGTGCACGCCGTGGCGGGAAGAGGCGTGGTGTGGTCCCCCACACAGCTCCAAACCTCAGGAAAGGCAATTTCCAAAATGGCGGCCACTCCGCAGAGAGTCGGCGGCCATTCCACACTGCCCCGTGGCCTCCGTTTTCAGATGCCCAGTGAGGCCTTATAGAAAGGGGCAATTTCGGTCCTGATGTGTCTAGACTTGGCCATTCATATTGTTATTTATCAGATATCAATATGAGAGCATTACTTAAGGTGCCATCTCCTCTTGTCATTACTGTAGCTGATTTATATAACAATAGTTCTACTTATTAGAGTGGGTGTTTGGGATTCTTGTAACCCCAGGTGCCATGAATTTTCTTCTCCAATCTTCTCGCCTCCTCTGCTGAATGCATACATGCTGAGATACCATTCCGCAGGCCATCTGGTACCTCAGCCGAGTGGCCATTCTTCACATGAGCCTGCACAGTTAGCCTTGGCCGCTGTTTGAACGTGGGGGTAATCACAATCAAATCGGAGCCTTTCCTTACTGTTGTGTATGTAATAACTGTTAGACTGAGTATTGTTTAACTCCGAGAGGTATAACTTTGGCTCTGCTTTATTAAAGCCCAAAGTGACTAAAATGCAAAATGGCTGGCCTTATACTTGGGCTGCACGACAGTGACGCCATCTAGTGGCTAGTGATCCCGAAAGTACATACATGACACTTACTTGACGCACACATACACTTCTCAACAGACACCGCTCGATAGCGATCAGGAACCTTGATGATTTTCCCTTCCCTAGCTCAGGGTGCTGAAGTGTATTTCCCCCCCCCCCCACCCTGCCTCATCTCCATTGCTGCCACAGTGGTAAGTTAGCTCAACACTCTGGGTCCCCAAGTGGGTTGGACATAGGTTCAGATGTGGTGATTTGCTACACACCAAGCTGCTGATCTGCCCCATAACATGGAAACAGTTGGCTACATCCCAACAGCTAGTAAAGGAGCATCAGAGCAACAGTCTGCCTGAGATCCTCCCTCACATACTTTTCGGCAGCTGATTACAGAATGGCAAAGTGCAAGGAACCCGCCACTTGCTCACGTGCTGCCACAGATTGTGTGCTGGTACTATCAGCTGGGCAACAGCACAGAGTGCACACGACCTACTGACGCCTATACACAATGCCCCATTGTAGGACCTTTAACAAGCTGAAACTGCAGAATTGTCAAGTCTCACTTATTTCCAGTCAAAGTCACTCTTGTATTTTCTGGAAAAACAGTGAAATCTAATCTCCTTGTGTGAGAGTCACTCGTTTTCAGTATCTATTTTTTAAAAAACTTTTCAATTCAAGGGGTTCGTAATCTGTTTTTCTCAAAAGTCTGTTTACAATAGTCCGACCTTGGAAATACCATTGTACAAAAACAGCACCAAAAACATGCCAGAATTTTGGCATGTTGTCAAGAGAAGTTTCATTCAGCGTTATTCCGGAGTATTACTGTGGGGAGTTGCGGAATCCTAATGGGGGGAGGAGGAAGCTCCATTAATATCCCCTTCTTCAATGATCGCAGAGCCAGCACGTGAGTGCGAAAGACAAGGCGGAGGCGTTTGCAACCATCTTCAGCCAGAGTGTTGAGTGGATGATACATATTGGCCTCCTCCTGAGGCCTCCACCATCACAGAAGGCAGTCTTCAGCCAATTCGATTCCACGTGATACAAGAACATAAGAAATAGGAGCAAGAGAAGGCCATTTGACCCCTCAAGCCTGCTCCACCATTCAATTAAATCATGGCTGATCTGATCATGGACTCAGCTCCAGTTCTATGCCCGATCCCCATAACCCCTTAGCCCCTGATCACTCAAAAATTTGCCTATCTCTGCCTTAAATATATTCAATGACCCAGCCTCCACAGCTCTCTGGGGCAGAGAATTCCACAGATTTACACCTCTCGGAGAGAAGCAATTTCTCCTCCTCTCAGTTTTAAATGGGCGGCCCTTTATTCTGAGACTATGCCCCCTAATTTTAGTTTCCCCTATGAGTGAAAATATCCTCTCTGCATCCACCTTGTCGAGACCCCTCATTATCTTATATGTTTCGATAAGATCACCTCTCATTTTTCTGAATTCCAATGAGTATAGGCTCAACCTATCTTCATAAGTCAACTCCTTCATCTCAGGAATCAACCGAGTGAATCTTCTCTGAACTGCCTCCAATGCAAGTATATCCCTCCGTAAATAAGGAGACCAAAACTATACGCGGTGCTCAAGGTGTGGCCTCCCGAATATCCTGTACAGTTGTAGCAGGACTTCTCTGCTTTTATACTCTATCCCCCTTGCAATAAAGGCCAACATTCCATTTGCCTTCCTGATTACTTGCTGTACCTGCATACTAACTTTTTGTGTTTCATGATATCAAGAAACGTCTGAGCACACTGGATATAGCAAAGACTATGGGTTCGACAAAATCCTGGCTGTCACGCTAAAGACTTGTGTCCAGAACTATAGCCAAGCTGTTCCAGTACAGCTACAACACTGGCATCTACCCGACAACTGGAAAACTGCCTAGGTATGGGCTGTCCGCAAAAAGCAGGACAAATCCAATCCGGCCAATAACCACTCGCATCAGTCTACTCTCAATCATCAGCAAAGCGATGGAAGGTGTCATCAACAGTGCTATCAAGCGGCACTTACCAATAACCTCAGTTTGGGTTCCGCCAGAACCATTCGGCTCCAGAACCATTCGACTCCAGAACTCTACAGCCAAACATGAAAGAGCTGGATTCCAGAGGTGAGGGGAGAGTGACTGCACTTGACATCAAGTAGCATTTGACCGAGTGTGACATCAAGGAGCCCTCAGTATAAGGAGGTCAATCATCTCAGCTCCAGGACTTTACTGCAGGAGTTCACCAGGGTAATCTCCTAGGCCCAACCATCTTCAGCTGCTTCATCAATGACCTTCCCTCCACCATAAGGCTGATGGTTGCAAAGTGTTTAGTTCCATTTGCAACTCCCCAGATAATGAAGTAATCGATGCCCGCATGCAGCAAGAACTGGGCAACAGTCTGGCTTGGGCTGATAAGTGGCAAGTAACATTCGCGCCACACAAGTGCCAGGCAATGACTATCTCCAACAAAAGAGAGTCTAACCACTGCCCCTTGGCATTCAATGGCATTACCATCGCCGAGTGTCTCACCTCCTGACTCCCAAAAACCTTTCCACCATCTACAAGGTACAAGTCAGGAGTGTGATGGAATACTCTACACTTGCCTGGATGAATGCAGCTCCAACAATACGTAAGAAACTCGACAACATCCAGGACAAAGCAACTTGCTTGATTGGCACTCCCTCCATCAGCTACGTACCGTGGTTGCAGTGTGTACCATCTACAAGATGCAGTGCAGGATCTTCGAAAGCAGCTCCCAAACCCCAACCTCTCTACCATCTAGAAGGCCCAGGGCAGCAGGAGCATGGGAACACCATCATCTGCAAATTCCCCTCCAAGTTACACACCATCCTAACATGGAAATATCCATCGTCGCTGGGTCAAAATCCTGGGTTCCCTCCCTAATAGTACTATGGGAGCATGATAATCAAACCTGGGGCCCTGTGGTCTGTGTACCTTTGGACCATACCGCATCTTGCACTTAGCCATCAAGTCCTCAGGGACAGCTAAACCCATGTTTATATTGGGGGGATAATATTGCAGCATTTATGCATTGGCTGTTATGGAGAGTACCATTGGATGTGTTCTTGAAATGTCGATTTCACTACCAGGCAACAGCGGTTCAAGAAGGCGGCTCACCACCTTCTCAAAGGCAATTAAGGATGGGCAATGCTAGCATTGCCAGCGATGCCCTTATCCCAGGAACAATTAAAAAAAAAACTCTTCCCATGGTAAAATTACAACAAGCACCATCTTCTCACCGGATGTTCACTGTCAAGTAAGGGTTGCCAGATAGCAATCAAGAGTGACAGCCCTGTTTTTCTCCCCATCCTTAGCACAGGGTAATTGAGGCCATGTGCACTGGTACTCCCCACCCTGGCCCAGATCAGCTAGCTCAACACAGCATGATGATCAAACCTGGGGCCCTGTGGTCTGTGCACCTTTGCACCATACCGCATCTTGCACTTAGTCATCAAGTGCTCAGGGACAGCTAAACCCATGTTTATATTGGGGGGAATAATATTGCAGCATTTATGCATTGGCTGATTTATGAAGAGTGCCATTGGATGTATTCTTGAAATGTCAATTTGTAATTTCACTACCAGGGTCAGTTCCTGTGATGTATTTGCTTCATGGGTTATTTACTTAAGAATTCATAGCAACACATTGCTATTTAGAACTAGTTGGTTTATTACAAAGGTTTATCAATTACACTACACATTACCAGTTTATCCACTAGGCTCACAACTGCATACCTCATCGTGGATGACCTCAACCCAACTAACTGGGATTTTATTGAGTCTTGTGAACATCACATGACCGGCTACGCCACTCACAATGCAATAGCTCTACAACTCTTTTGGGTATATGTTTCTGCCTGGTTTCGAACCGGGGACCTTTCGCGTGTTAGGCAAACTTGATAACCACTACACTACAGAAACACTGTCAAAACCTGTGAGCATACTCACAGGTGCATACATTACAGTTCCCAATCTATGTTGTGCTGATGGAGGGAGACACTTATACAAAAGCAAAATACTCCAGATACTGGACATCTGAAATAAAAACTCAAAATGCTGGAAGTGCTCAGCAGATCAGGCAGCATCTGTGGAGCGATAAACAGTTAATGTTTCAGGTCGATGACCTTTCATCAGAATATTTATGAGAGAGACACTTGCCTACACTGACTATTTCCCCTAAAGAGAGGGGTAGAGAGAAGTCACCTAAGGCTTGTCCTAACATACCTGCTTGCGGTCAGTGCTTTGTTGTAAATATGGAAGCAGATTGCCTGCTTGTTCACTCAGGAAGAATAGTGTCAGAGGCTGGCGTACAAGTCTGATCCATACCCCTCTTTTTCTTGCAGATTTTCGACAGTTTCTTCATTGGCCGCTATTGTCTGCTGTGTATACTGATTGTGGCAGTTCTAACAGGCTTGATTCTACTCTGTCCCCATTATTTACTGGAGCATATAGAAGCCAAACCTCTTCGAAACTACTGAGAAACGATCAACAGAGCTCCAGCAATGTGTGTGTTAAAGCAACATTGTATTCGCTGTAACTTTTTAAAAGTTTTATATTTCTTAAAACTGTGGTACGGAAATTGCAATATCTGTTGAGGAATGGCAGACCTGTAGTAATTTACACAAGTTGAACTTTCCTCTTCAAATGGAAAATCCCACTGAATTGTCTATGACTTTTATTTTTCTGCCATTTCCCAGGGGTCTGGAAAGGGAATCAAAAATTTTCCTTGAGTTGAGCAGCATTTTAGTGAGAAAAAGACTGTCCCAGAGGTCAAACGTGAACAGTGAGAAAATAGCTAACAGAATCATAGAAATTACAGCTCAGAATAAGGCCCTTCGACCTATAGCCGCTGTGCCACTGAGTGTCATTGGGTGATGATATAGCCGCAAGTTTTTTTTGGCCAGTTTTGTCCCCGTTTTTCTCTCCTATACATGCACGAAGTCCATGAGTGTGAATTGTCCTTTCATACCAAGTGTCCATTCTTCATGTGTGACTCTGAATAATGAATATCAACACGCTTTTCAACTGTAGGTAGGCATCGCAGCCGAGTCTGATCTTGCCTTCACCCTGGGACCCACATGCATTTCGCAGTGGGGAATGCTGGCTAGTGATCAGGTGCTGAAATCCTGGCTGATTTTCCCTCTAGCCCAGGGATGATGAGCGTGGAGACCAGACCAGACCAAAATTCATCCCTGTTCTGTGCTGTTAACCGATCTCAACTATGGTAAAGCTGTGGGGAGCGCTAAAGTTAGTTGCAGCCTCCTTGTCTGGGGAAAGTAAAATCCGCCAGAGTACCTGTGCCTGGTTGCTGTGCATTGACCCCTGCTGAGCAATGTGCAGATTTAGGATTAGACTCGGCTGAGATTCGCTCCCATCCCACAGTTCAGTAGACTGAAGAGTAGCCACTTGGAGAAGACACTAGAAGGCGACCAGCACCCGAGAGAAGGGGAGAACACTGGGGAAATGAGAAGTATCCTTTGTTTAAATGTGAAAGATTCCTTCGCTGCAGATTCAAGGAAAATCCCGGTTCCAAATATCCATGTCAAATAGGTCATGTTATTGCTTCTAAATAATCAGAGCTTGTCAATCATCACATACAGACATTGCTCTCTCACCCTGCAATCTCACAGCCAGGTCCAGACTGGCTCATGAGACCCACCAGAGACCCCTCTGGTGAATCTACAGAAAACCTCAGTAAGGCTACAGTTGGAGTACTGTGTGTTGTTTTGGGCTCCACATTATATTAAGTAAGTTGAGGCAATAGAGAGGGCACAGCACAGATTCATTAGGATGCTGCCTGGTATGTGAAGTACAAATAGGAGGAAAGACTAGAAAATATGGAGATGTTTTTGTTCGAACAGAGGGGGGTGGGGGGGCTTTTGAGAGAAGTGTTTAAAATCATGATGGGATAGGACAAGGTAAATAGAAACAGACTTCAGGGGGCATAGGTTAAATATAGGAGATTTAGGATGGAGATTTACACAGGGGGGGGGGGGGGCGGTGTATTATGGATCAGAGTTAGTGATTGTATCTGAGACCCCATGGTGACATTTGAAAATAGGTCAGATAGGTGGCTGAAGAATAGGGAGTTAAAGGGATATAGGAACAGGGCATGTATATGGGATTAAGATGACTTGGGCCAAACACTCGGGGGGGGCTCTGTGAGGAAACTCGGGCTGAGTACACTCACTGCTGCCCCAACACCGATAAGCTACTCAGTAGAACCAACCAGATGCTGCCTCTTCCATACTTTGTGGTTATATTATGCAACTAATTATTTATTTAAAACAAGTCTTTCTGTACATTGAGAATTTTTTCGATTTTGGAAACATTTTTATATTTTGTAGCTAATTTCTTTTGAATAAATATTTTTGCTCTGGTAAATATACAGATTTATATATGTTTAATTTTTTAAAAATCAGTGAGTTGCTGGAGAATGCAAGCATGGCTATATATTGTAATGTCTTGGAATTTAAAAAAGCTATTTAAACTTCCACATTTGAGCCAGAAACTCATGACTTCCATGGCATTATGTTAGCCAAAGAAATGCTCCTTTTTGTAATCCCCTTTCCCCATAACTCGGTTAAACAGTGCTCCTCATTTAAGAATCTGACACTAGGTGGCGCTGCAATGCCATCTACTGACAGAAATTAAGAACTGTACCTGTACAGTATAGTGCGGCTTGTAGCTGAATAACAGGACAGAAACAAGATTTAGAATCAAAGTCTCAAAAATAAATGGAGCACACGAGGAAAGCCATTAAGGCGAAGAAAGAGAGGGAGATATATCTAGCTATAATAGTCTTGTATATAATGTGCTATCATACACTTACTTCTGTCACTCTTAATCATAGGCAAATTTATTCCAGTTAAGACAGATTTATTCCGCCACATCTGATTGGGTATTCTACCTATGTGATTGATTCCCAGCCCTGACTTCCCCTTTCTCAGGAGCTGCAGCAAAGCACAGAGAAGTAAGATAAAACAAATGAGAAACGATTGAATATCTCCAAGCTAGGTGTAAATGTAGGTAGTGTCCTTTATTACATACTGTGATATCTCTGGTCTATTGTGCAGTGATTTCAATATTCCTCCTCCTGGAGGTGCTGACTAAGCGCAGGCAAATGGAGTTCAAGTACAGATCAGCCATGATCTAATTGAATGGCAGAACAGGCTCGAGGGGTTGAATGGCCGCCTGTTCCAATGAGTGTCACTTTGGTAGGTCTATTGTTTCTGAGTCAGAAGGCTGTCACTCTAGGACTCGAGCACCTGATACTCCAATGCAACTGAGGGAATATGGCATAGTTGGCAGTGCTACCCTTCAGATGAGACACTAAACTGAAATCCTATCTGATTTGGCATCAAGGATCCTGCAACACTATTTGAAGAAGAGCAGGACGTTCTCCCGGTATCGTGACCAAAATTGCTCCCTCAACCAACACAACCCAAACCAGATTAACAGGTTGTTGATCACATTGCTATTTACATTATCTAGCTGTGTGTAAAATGGCTGCTGCACTAGTTTGGCCTACATAACAGCAGTCGCTACATTTCAAGGTAAGTCATTGTATGTGATCTGTTGAAATATTTCTGAGGCCATTCAGCCTACCTTATCTGTGGCACTGTTTGCTAAATTATCCAACGCTTATCCGCCTGCCCTGTTGTCTCCTCCAAAGCCCTGTATTTTGCTCTGCTTTAAATATTTATACACTTTAAAGGATGCAATTGTCTCTGCCTCAACTAGTAACTGTGGCAAAGCTTTTTATGCTCCAACATACAGTGCAGAAATAAATTTCTTCTAATCTCTTTCCTCAGTCTCAGTGACAGCTTTAAATTGACAGTCCCTCATTGAGTCTCCCACCAGAGGAAACAGTCATTCCCGATTCATGCCATCAAACGATATGGGGATAGTGCAGGAAAGTGGAGTTTAGGAAGAAGAGCAGCCATGATCTTATTGAATGGTGGAACAGGCTCGAGGGGCTGTATGGCCTTCACGTGTGCCTATTTCTTATATTCTTAAACCTGGTAGATTGCCAGTCTGTATAGTTTAGTGCCACATTGGTTGGTCATTTTACTGACTGGGCGATTGGAAGAAGTTTCTCCTGCCACCTCTTAGACTTTTTCCATAGTGAATGCAGTAGCTGTGATGCTACAATTCTTTGTATCTAGGTGTCTGCCGTGCCTCAGTTGTAGCACTCTCACGTCTGGGTCAGAAGGTTGTGGGTTCATGTACTTCTCCAGAGACATGAGCACAAAACCTAGGCTGACACTCCAGTGCAGTACTTAGGGAGGTGCCTAAGTACTTTAATGAGACGTTAAACCGAGGCCCCCTCTGCCCTGTCCGGTGGACTTAAAAGATCCCATGGCAATATTAGAGGAGAAAATGAGTTCTCTCCGGCCGCCTGGTCAATATTTATCCCTCAACTGAAATCACAAAAAAATAGATTAGTCATTATCACATTGCTGTTTATGCGACCTTGCTGTACGCAAATAAGAACATAAGACATAGGAGCAGGAGTAGGCCATTTGGCCCCTCAAGCCTGCTCCGCCATTCAATAAGATCATGGCTTATCATCAATCTCAACTCCACTTTCCTGCACTATCGCCATATCACTTGATTCCCTTAATATCCAAAAATCTATCGATCTCTGTCTTGAATATACTCAATGACTGAGCATCCACAGCCCTCTGGGGTAGAGAATTCCAAAGAGTCACCGTCCTCTGAGTGAAGAAATTCTCCTCATCTCAGTCCTAAATGACCGACCCCTTATTCTGAGACTGTGACCCCTGGTTCTAGACTCCCCAGCCAGAGGAAACATCCTCCCTACAGCTATCCTGTCAAGTCCTGTAAGAATTTTGTATCTTTCAATGAGATCACCTCTCATTCTTCTAAACTCTAGGGTATATAGACTTAGTCTACTCAATCTTATCGTAGGACAATCCCCCCATCCCAGGAATTAGTCTGGTGAACCTTCGTTGCACTCCCTCTATGGCAAGTATATCCTTCCTTAGGTAAGGAGACCAAAACTGTACACAGTAATAAGAACATAAGAAATAGGAGCAGGAGTAGGCCATACGGCCCCTCGAGCCTGCTCCGCCATTTAATACGATCATGGCTGATCCGATCATGGACTCAGGTCAACTTCCCGCCCACTCCCCATAAACCCCTTATTCCCTTATCGGGTGATCTCACCAGGGCCCTAATAATTGCAGTAAGACGTCTTTACTCTAAATCCTCATGTAATAAAGGCCAACATAACATTTGCTTTCCTAATTGCTGTACCTGCATGTTAACTTTCAGTGATTCGTGTACAAGGACACAAAGGTCCTTCTGAACATCAACATTTCCCAATCTCTCACCATTTTAAAAATACTCTGTTTTTCTATTGTTGCTACCAAAGTGAATAACTTCAAATTTCTCTTTTTTTTACTAATACTAATTTCTTTCAGTTCCTCATTTTTCCTTGGTTCTCCACTATTACCGGCAAGTTTTTGTGTCTTCTTCCGTGAAGACAGACACAAAGTATTTGTTTAACTTTTCTGCCATTTCCTTATTCCCCATTATAAGAACATAAGAATATAAGAAATAGGAGCAGGAGTAGGTCATATGGCCCTTCGAGCCTGCTCCGCCATTTAATACGATCATGGCTGATCCGATCAACAGATCCACTTCCCTGCCCTCTCCCCATAACCCCTTATTCCCTTCTCGGTTAAGAAGCTGTCTATCTCTGTCTTAAATTTATTCAATGATCCAGCTTCCACAGCTCTCTGAGGCAGAAAATTCCACAGATTTACAACCCTCTGAGAGAAGAAATTCCTCCTCATCTCAGTTTTTAATGGGCGGCCCCTTATTCTAAGATTAGGGCCCCTAGTTCTAGTCTCCCCTATCAGTGGAAATAGCCTCTCTGCATCCACCTTGTCAAGCCCCCTCATTATCTTATACATTTCGATAAGATCACCCCTCATTCTTCTAAATTCCAATGAGTAGAGGCCTAACCTACTCAACCTTTCCTCATAAATCAACTTCCTCATCTCTGGAATCACCCTAGTGAACCTTCTCTGAAGGTTCCAAAGCAAGAATATCCTTTCTTAAATATGGAAACCAAAACTATATGCAGTATTCTAGGTGTGGCCTCACCAGTACCTTATATAGCTGTAGCAAGACTTCCCTGCTTTTATACTCCATCCCCTATGCAATAAAGGCCAAGATTCCATTGGCCTTCTTGATCACTTGCTTTACCTGCATACTAACCTTTTGTGTTTCATGCACCAGGACCCCCAGGTCCCGCTGTACTGCAGCACTTTGCAATTTTTCTCCATTTAAATAATAACTTGCTCTTTGATTTTTTTCTGCTGCAGTGCATAACCTCATACTTTCCAACATTATACTCCATCTGCCAAATTTTTGCCCACCCACCTAGCCTGTCTATGTCCTTTTGCAGGTTTTTTGTGTCCTCCTCACACATTGCTTTTTCTCCCAGCTTTGTATTATCAGCAAACTTGTCTACATTACACTCAGTCCCTTCATTCAAGTCATTAATATAGATTGTAAATAGTTGGGGTCCCAGCACTGATCCCTGCGGCACCCCACTAGTTACTGATTGCCAACCCAAGAATGAACCATTTATCCCGACTCTCTGTTTTTTGTTAGTTAGCCAATCCTCTATCCATGCTAATATATTACCCCAACCCCGTGAACTTTTATCTTGTGCAGTAATCTTTTATGTGGCACCTTGTCAAATGGCTTCTGGAAGTCCAAATACACCAAATCCACTGGTTCCCCTTTATCCACCCTGTTTGTTACATCCTCAGAGAATTCCAGCAAACTTCCCCTTCATAAATCCATACTGACTCTGCCTGATTGAATTATTTTCCAAATGTCCTGCTACTGCTTCTTTACTGTCTCAGCCTGTATTGGCTGCTGTGTTTCCTACATTACAACAGTGACTACATTTCAAAAAGCACTGCATTGGGACGTCCTGAGCTCATGAAAGATGCCATATAAATGCAAATCTTTCTTTCTGGGAACATTTCAGGTTCTATGGAAAGAAGGCCAATTGAATTTCTTATGTCATGCTGAACAAGGGCTGTGTTGTGTAATTGAAATTTCTGAGTGGGCTGTGATGGTGCGTAGATGAGATTACTTGCTCTTTCCAGCTAATTATTAACTTTTGTAAACCACTCACTCATAAAGGAAAACTAATTACCTTAATTTTTCCATCTTATGGCTCATTCTGCAGTTTAATTGGCGTCCATTACACTAATTGTGTTAAAGCCCTGTAACTTCCAAGTAAGTAAACTCCGTAGACTGTTGTGGAAATAAAATAGGAATTTTATTTTGAATCTCATTATATTCATAAAGGTTGCTGTTTTTACCACAGCTGCATATCAAGCATTTGTTTTTTCGGTTGTTACTCTGCTTTGTCATAATTAATTGGTAAAATGGATGCTAATTTAAGTTTGTTTATTGTCCCTCTTGGGTCTTGTGTCTATCGTCCATCAGCAGCGAGGGTGGACAGGTAGTCACTTCCCAGGACCCCCCACCTCTGCTTTATGGCCCATATCTGTTCTTGAGCTCCTCAGTGGGAGGGACCTGAGACCAGCTCTGACTCATTAGCCATTTGTCTACTGGTACTGATTTGATCCAATGTAGGCCACCCTGACCTGCGAGGGAGCACCACCGCAGGTCAGGAGTACAAGAGCTGGAGCAAGCCACTGCAGCTCCCAACACGAGCCGACACAGGTGTGCGGCGGCTTCGAGGTGGGCGACTGGGTGACGTCATCAGGACCCAGGTTGCCATTTGGAGCGTGGGCAGGAACATCAGCTGGGCTCTAGTAAAGGAGAGGAGCGGGAAGATCGTGACAGACTTGCGACGAGTGATGGGGCGGAGGAGCGATGAGGGATCATGGCTGAGATTTGATGAGTGATCGTGACGGAGGTTCGGCGAATGTTTGTGGCGGAGGAGCGGAGAGAGATCGTGGCGGAGGTGCGGTGAATGAAGGTACAGGGCCCAGAAGAGCCCAGGGCCCAGGGGCAGTATGGGCCTGCCCACACTGAAATATGTGTGCGCATTAGGTCCGTGCACCAGAGCAGGTCTCCAGTCGTCCTGGTTAACCCTTGCCACTGGATAAAGGCCTAGCTCTGTCAAGCCTGTGTGGTGGCTGAAGTGCAACAGTCACCTCACGTTAAAAAAATCCACGCTCAGGCATCTTCCACCCCCTCAACTGGAGTTCAGGACTGGAATATTGGGTCCTTCATTGAAACATCTGTGAACTCATCCTCGTTCGAGGGACTGTCTATGATGATGATCCAACGTTTCAGAAACCAGCGACCGTGATCCAGCTCCCAATGTTTGCACTGTTAAATCTGGCATCCTTTTTCCCATCAGTAGACCCGTAGGCAAAGCACTGAGACCACCCTGATCAAAATCACGATTGATATCTTCTGTGACTGCGCTCACATAGTGTGACCTCTCTGGCATTCAACACAGTCTATCGCACCACTTCCCCCACGAACCACCTCCACGGACCCACCTTTGCATGTTTCCATTCTGTTTTGCATACAGTTTTGGTCGTCTTATTTAAGGAGGGATATACTTGCATTGGAGGCAGTTCAGAGATGGTTCACTAGATTGATTCCTGAGATGAAAGGGTTGTCTTATGAAGAAAGTTTAAGCAGGTTGGACCTATACTCATTGGGATTTAGAAGAATGAGAGGTGATATTGAAATGTAGAAACATAGAAAATAGGTGCAGGAGTAGGCCATTTGGCCCTTCGAGCCTGTACCACTATTCAATAAGATCATGGCTGATCATTCGCCTCAGTACCCCTTTCCTGCTTTCTCTCCATACCCCTTGATCCCTTTAGCCATAAGGGCCATATCTAACTCTCTCTTGAATATATCCAATGAACTGGCATCAACAACTCTCTGCGGTAGGGAATTCCATAGGTTAACAACTCTCTGAGTAAAGAAGTTTCTCCTCATCTCAGTCCTAACTGACTTACACTTATCCTTCGACTGTGTCCTCTGGTTCTGGACTTCCCCAACATCGGGAACATTCTTCCTGCAGCTAACCTGTCTAGTCCCGTCAGAATTTTATATGTTTCTATGAGATCCCCTCTCATCCTTCTAAACTCCAGTGAATACAGGCCCAGTCGATCCAGTCTCCTCATATGTCAGTCCTGTCATCCCGGGAATCAGTCTGGTGAACCTTCGCTGCACTCCCTCTATAGGAAGAATGTCCTCCCTCAGATTAGGAGACCAAAACTGAACACAATATTCCAGATGAGGCCTCACCAAGGCCCTGTACAACTGCAGTAAGACCTCCCTACTCTTATACCCAAATCCCTTAGCTATGAAGACCAATGTACCATTTGCCTTCTTCACCGCCTGCTGTACCTGCATGCCAACTTTCAATGACTGATGTACCATGACAGCCAGGTCTCGTTGCACCTCCCCTTTTCCTAATCTGGGGCCATTCAGATAATATTCTGCCTATGTGTTTTTGCCCCCAAAGTGGATAACCTCACATTTATCCACATAATACTGCATCTGCCATGCATTTGCCCACTCACCTAACCAGTCCAAGTCACCCTGCAGCCTCTTAGCGTCCTCCTCACAGCTCACACCGCCACCCAGCTTAGTGTCAGATTCTGAGGGGACTTGACAGGGTAGATGCAGAGAGGATTTTTCCACTCGTGGGGGAATCTAGAACTAGGGGGCATAGTTTCAGAATAAGGGGACGCCTATTTAAAACGGAAATGAGGAGGAATTTCTTTTCTCAGAGGGTCGTGAATCTTTGGAATTCTCTATCCCAGAGAGCTGTGGAGGCTGAGTCATTGAATATATTTAAGGTGGAGATAGACAGATTTTTGGATGATAAGAGAGTCAAGGGTTATGGGGAGCGGGTGGGGAAGTGGAGTTGAGGCCAGGGTCAGATCAGCCACGATCTTATTGAATGGCAGAGCAGGCTCGAGGGGCCAAATGGCTGACTCCTGTTCCTATTTCTTATGTTCTTATGTTCATTCCTACATGTCTAAATATGACCAGCGTATCTCCAGCAATGGATTGTACCTCTGCCCCTGCACAGCCATTCTTGGCCCATTTCCTTTGCTCATTTACATGGTGTCCTTCAGTGTCACCATCCAGAGGCAAGGTGTCTATTATCGTGCTTGTTGATGACAGTCCGCTCTACCTCTCCAACATTTCCCTCAATTCTACAACTGCCTCTGTGCTGTTGGACTGTGTGTTCACAGCAAATCGTGGATGAGCCAGAATTCCCTCCCGTCTAGCACTGGAAAGATCCGATCCATTGTATTTGCCTCCTGCTAACAGCTCTCTACTCTTGCCATGGAATCCATGGCCCCGATATTAACCCGGAGTCGGGAACGGGGTGTAAGAGGGTGGCAGCGAGCGACATCGCACGGCATTGAAGCCTGGCTAATTTTAACGGCCTAGGCATCATTTAAAGATTGCTTCATGTCAACATCACGTGTCTGCAGGCAGTCTGCCCACCCGCGACTACCTATGTTTCTATTGGAGAGAAAGCAGGAATGGGGTACTGAAGTTGCATGATCACCCATGACCATATTGAATGGTGCAAGCTCGAAGGACTGAATGGCCTACTCCTGCACCTATTTTCTATGTTTAAATCCTCAATCCAGCTCTGCGAGGGAGGCTGAGGGATAGGAAAATATGGACGTAGAGATCGGAGTAAAGAAATCTGCATTGTGTCAGCTGTGGCTCAGTGGGTAGCACTCTCACCTCTGGGTCAGCAGGTTGTGGGTTCAAGTCCTACTCCAGAAACTTTAGCACACAAATCTAGGGGAGTGCTGCACTATCGGAGGTGCCGTCTTTTGGATGAGACCGAGGTCCTGTCTGTATCCGTGACTTCCTCCCCGAATACCCTTCGTCCCTCTAACTCTGGCCTCCTATGCGCTCCCATTCCCTCCTTTCCAGAATTGGTAGCAGAGCTTTAGGTGTCTCACCTCTACTCCCTGGAAGTCCATCCCCATACCCTCCACCCACTTTCCTCATTCCCTGCTTTGAAGCACTGTCTCAAAACCTACCTATTCAGCTCTGCCTTCGCCAGGTTGACTAATGCCCCAATTATGCTTGCTATCCATTTTGAGAAACATCGAGAAAGCAGTTAAAAAAGCATATGGGATCCTGGGCTTCATAACTGCGGCATAGAGTACAAAAGCAAGGAAGTTATGTTGAACCTGTATAAAACACTGGTTCGGCCTCAACTAGAGTATTGTATCCATTTGTACACTTGTACTTAACTTTAATAAAAATATTTTTGTTACAAACTTTAAACTTTTCCATTAAGATCACTTACAAACTTGCTTTTCAAGTTACATGACTTATAACATTTAAACTTTTAAATTAAGATCAGTTAAATAACAGTAACATAACAACAATAACAACAACAACATCAGCAGCAAACAAACTTTACAGCAGCCATCTCTCCTCCCCCTTAGTCTAAGACCGCACGAATCCGCACAAGTCCTTGCTGCCTCTACCCTTGGCCAGTGACACAGGCCTTCTCCCGCTGAAACCAAGTTCTTTTTTTTGAGTATCTCGTGGATGTTCTTGTTGGTGGGTGTGGGCCCTAAGAGACAGCATTGTGGAAGGCCCGGCTCGGGCCCCTCGGCCTCTTCCCCGGACTTTGGATGCACCGGCACACAACCTGGGTCTGGGGATTGGAGTGTGAGAGTCACCAGCTGAATCCGTCATTTTCCGCTGGTCAATGAGAGCCTGGGTGTGCTTCCTTATTGTAGCAGCTAACTCCGACATTCTCTCCCTAATCTGCCCCGACAGCGTATCAGCTACCTCCTTCATTCTCTCCCTAATCTGCCCCGACAGCGTATCACCTACCTCCGACATTCCCTCCCAAATCTGCCTCGGCAGTGTATCAGCTACCTCCGGCATTCCCTTCCTAATCTGTCCCGACAGTGTTCCCATTTCTCCCGAGAGTGTTGTTACTTCTGACGACTATCCCGCTGTCTCATGACCCACCCTACCCATGGTGTCCAGGAGTGATTGGGTAAGCTCAATGCTCTCCCCACTCATTGCCATGAGCTGAACCACGTCTGTTGGATCCTGCATTTCAGGAGAGCACTCTCGAGCTCTCCTTCCCCTCTTCACCCTGAGTGTGGCTCGCTGGAATCCTCCGCTGCAACCTCGGACTGTGGGACACCGTGAAATGTCTCCTCACTTGCAGCAGTCCGGAAAGGGGTTGGCATATCCACGTGTGGCACCACCTCCTCCAGATTCAGTGTCACAGTCTCATCATCGGGGCCTTCCAGCTCCCCCTGATCCTCCTGCTCATCCTCGTCCTGATCTTCCTGTGGAAGTTCTGCATGAAAGACTTCATCCAGATCAGGCTCCTCCGCGAATGATTGTTCTTCTGCGGCAGGGGCTTGTGCTTCCTCAGGGATGGGCGCAACTTCTGCAAAATATAACCAAGCAGACGATCGGTGAGCAGCAGGGGAGGGGGCAGGGTGGCATAAGTAGGCTCACACAGCGCAGGCTCATTTGAAGGACCACGATGAATGAGGTCATACCCTCGCTCTGTAAGCTGGGCCCAGCTTGTGCACCGGTTGTTGACCTTCTAACCAATCAAACCAGCGATTCTCGCTTCCAGTAGTGTCATTGGGGGCACATTTGCCGAACCTCCTGCAGTTCGTGTTCGCTCTCTGTTGTGTGCCACCTTCCTCTGCAAAGATGAAAATAGAACTTTTTAAGAGAAGGGGTCTGTTGTGGTGGCCACACAGATGGTCACATTTACAATTGTAATTCCAGTGCATAAATGAAAATATTACTTACAGAAACTATTTTGCCACTTCTTTTTCACTGCCTACTGGTCCTCAGGGTGGTCACCATTGCAAAGAAATCATCTCCAACTTTGTCCCAACATTTGTTCATTTATCTGGGTGTACTTTAACTAGACCTTTGTTCTGAAGCTCCTGCCATCTGCTCTCAATGATAGAAACCAGGGCCTCAGTTTCATCTGCTTGAAACTTCCTGGTATTTGTCCCATGATCCATATTGCAGCAGCTCCAATTTTTATACACACAAGCAGCTCTGAAAATGTGCAGCAAAACACACCCCTCACATGCAAAACAGGAAGTTTTTTTGGCGGGGGCCTTTCGGCCCGGGATAGCAGGGGCACCTGGGGCGGAGGGTCATTTGGCCCGGGATAGCAGCAGTACCTGGGGCGGAGAGTCAGTCAGCCCTGGATAGCAGCGGCACTGGCACCTGGCGACTGGGGGGCCATTCGGCCGGGATAGCAGAAGCACCTGGGATGGGGGGCCATTTGGCCCAGGATAGCAGTGGCACCTGGGGCAGAGGGCCATTCGGCCCATGATAGCAGCAGCGTCAGTTTCAGTTTCCAGCCCAGTCTCAGCCCTTGGTCAGTTTCCATTCCCAGCCTCAGCCCTTCAGAGCGTCCCTCATTACCCTGGCAACATCAGTTTTTAGCGCAGGCCTTAAGCTCTGAGCTTAAGGCCAATGTGCGCCGTGCCAAATTCAAAGTTCATTCTGGCGAAACTTGGAACTTTTTTCCTGGCGCAGTCAGGCCACAAAAAAATCGGACGTACCTCTTCAACTGCGCCAAAAATCGCCCATGTGGAAATTTGAGCCCTATATGCTTCTGGGCAAGCATTTAAGTTATCAGCAGCGAGTTATACAAAAGATATTCTGATGAGCTCCGGATTTAGCTGGGGAGTAACAAAATGGTAGTCTCCAGACTCTCAGATTTGCTCAAAAGCATGTTTTCTTTAATTGGGGGATGTTAGATATTTCAAATGCTGCTTAGAGTCCAGGGATAGCCTTTGTGTTTCTGTGAAGTTTTCAGAGACATGGTTTTTGTTCTGAATTATTGTATCATAATAGGAATCAGTTCTCATTAGAAATGCCACTGTTGCTTTGTATAGCCTTAAGGCAGGTATTTCAGATTGTTTAGCAGAGCAACTTGTGAAATATATTGCTGAAAGTGGTTTGTGTTTGCCTTGGATGTGTGTTATTAATGATCTAATTCTACTCATCCCTCATTTGCCCCACTCTGCCATCAGAGTCTGATCTTTCAGTAACTACACCCTTGATCTTTGGAGATCTTTTGAGCTCTCCCCCCCCCCTCCCCTTCTGCTCCCAGTCCGCATCCCCCTGCTCCCCAAGCCAGTTTGTTTTGTTCCTTCAAAATACTTAAAAACTTTTCTCTTTGACTGTGTGGTTACCCCAACCCAATTTTTCCATTCTCCTGCTCAGCATTGTCATATCCTCTTGACATGCAACATTCCTCCATTGGCTGCTGCATTTCCCTACATTACAGCAGTGACCACATTTCAAAAATACTTCATTGGCCTCGGAGCCTTTGGGACATCCTGAGGTCATGAAAGGTGCTATATAAATGCAAGTCGTTATTCTTTTATTAATGCATGTTGTTGTAGTTGTTGTTGCAATCTGCTCAAAACACTCATTTAGAATTGTTGGGTGATCTAGCTTTAATGTGAGAACTACTTTGCAAGAAGGGTCAGTACAGCAGTATAAAGCATTTGCTTCATGGGTTCTTTGCTGAGAATTCATAGTAACACATTGCTATTAAGAACTAGTTGGTTTATTAGCAAACATTTAACAATCACACAAACATTACCAATTCATCCGCCAGGCTCACAACCACCTGCCTCATCGTGCATCCCCGAACCCAACTGGCTGGGGTTTTACTGAGTCTTGTGAACATCACGTGACTGGCTAAGCCACTCACAACTCAACACCTCTACAACTATTTTAGTTGTGAACATTAAACAAGTGCCCCCTGATTAAAGAGCGGGGTCGCAATCCAAAAACTTTTCAAGTGCTCCCTTGTTTTTTTTAAGGACACCAAAAACACAAATTATACAAGTGCCCCCTTGGGTAAAAGGGGGGAGGGGTGGGGGGGGGTGGGCACTAAAACCGACAAACATAGCCAAATTAAACTTTAAACATTAAGGATCAAATTAAAATTCGGTTGCCGAGGGTGATGATGCACTTCAGTCCCTCCGGCACCCACCTCTCGCGGAAGGCCGTGAGCATACCGGTGGATCAACAGCGCTACAACTATTTTGTTGTAATCAGTAATCAAGTGCTCCCTCTTAAAGGGGGGGGGGGGTGCACACTACAAAAGCTTTTCAGGCACCCCCTTGTTTTTTTAAGAGCACCAAAAACACAAATTATACAAATGCCCCCTGGCTAAAAGGAGGGGGGGGGGCACTAAAATCGGCACTGTAACCAAATTAAACTTTAGACATTAAAATTAAATTAAAATTTGGTTTCTGGGGGTGATGATGCACTCCAGTCCCTCCGGCGCCCACTCTCATGGAAGGCCGCGAGCGTACCGGTGGATCAACAGCTCTACAACTATTTTAAGTTGTAATCAGTAATCAAGTGCCCCCTGATTAAAGGGGGAGGGACACTCCTAAAAATTTTCAAGTACCCCTTGTTTTCTTTGTATTTTGGGGGGATTTTTTGCGGGCACTAAAAAACACAAACTATACAGGTGCCCCCTGGCTAAAGGGGGGGGGGGTACTAAAACCGGCACAATAAACAAATTAACCTTTCGACAAAAACATCAAATTAAAATTTGGTTACCGGGGGTGATGATGCATGCCAGTCCCTCTGGTACCCACCTCTCGCGGAAGGCCGCGAGCATACCGGTGGATCAACAGCTCTACAACTATTTTGTAGAAAACAATTAAATCAAGTGCCCCCTGATTAAAGGAGGGCAAACACATCAAACACTTTTGAGCAAGTGCCCTCTTGTTTTTTTCTAAGGGCACTAAAAACACAAATTATACAAGTGTCCCCTTGGTTAAAAGGAGTGGGGGGGGGGGGCACTAAAACTGACAAACATAGACAAATTAAACTTTAAATATTAAGGATAAAATTAAAATTTGGTTGCTGAGGGTGATGATGCACTCCAGTCCCTCTGGCGCCCAACTCTTGCGGAAGGCCACAAGCGTACCGGTGGATCAACAGCTCTACAAACCTGTGAGCATCCTCATAGTTGCATACATTACACTGGCCAATTAAAGCAAAATGGCTACTGCGGTTGCCTACATAACAATTGGCACTGCACTTCAAGTTAATTAATTAAATATGGTGCATTTTAAGTTCATTATATAATGTGATATACTGTATAACATTAGAGTAATCTAGAATAAACACATGAGAGAGAAAACAATAGAAGGTTATGCTGATAGGATGAGATGAAGTAAAGTAGGCGGAGGCTCGTGTGGAGCATGAATACCAGCATAGACCAAATGGCCTGTTTCTGTGCTGTACATTCTATGTAATTCGATGATATATAAATGCAAGTCTGTGTGAGAGATTCCATGCAATGCCATCAGGTGGAGAGCTCCTACAGTCAAAATTTAAATTTCAAACCGGAGTACTAAAACCGGCCCTCATTCCCGGTCTCAGCCTATAGCACAAGGCTATCGCACTGCAAGTAAGAAAATATCTGAGGGTGAGTCAACCAACTCTACTCTCTTGAACTTCATGATGCTTAGTTACAGAAGGAGATTGGTGTGGGCCTGATTCATGCCTTTTCAGTTACTGGAATAGTGCATCATGCTTTGGGTGGATGGGCGGTGGATGCTCAGAAGGAGATCATTTGAAAATGAGAATCAGTGCACAGATCGTCATCAGGAGCTAAGCTTTTTCAGACACTGAAGGTTAGAAAAGAGCCAAAACATAATAGCTCCCTTCTGCAGGCTTCCAAGCCCCACCCTCTATACACTCCATAATCATAGAATGATAATTTACAGCATGGAAGGAGGCCATTTTGGCCCATCGTGTCCGTGCCGGTCAACTGAGCTATTCAGTCTAATCCTATTTTCCAGCTCTCGATCCATAGCCCTGTAGGTTACGGCACTTCAAGTGCACATACAAGTCTTTTTTTAAATGTGGTGAGGGTTTCTGCCTCTACCACCCTTTCAGGCAGTGAATCCCAGACTCCCGCCACTAGAAATTTCCCCTCATATCTCCTCTATACCTCTCCCCAATTACTTTAAATCTATGCCCCCTGATTGTTGACCCCTCTGCCAAGGGAAGCAGGTCCTTCCGATCCACTCTATCCAGGTCCCTCATAATTTTATACACCTCAATCAGGTCTCCCCTCAGCCTCCTCTGTTCCAAAGAAAACAGACCCAGCATCTCCAATCTTTCCTCATAGCCAAAAAATCCATATGAGGTCCTCCTGACTATTTTAACAAAGGGAGCAAAATTGCATACCGCCCCAGTCTATATGTGACTCTAGACCCCACAGCAAAAAGAGAAGGCTCAGGAGTGAACTAATAAAGGTCTTTAAAATTATGAAAGATTTTGATAGAGTGGATACAGAGAGAGTGTATCCACTCGTGGGGAGGAGCAAAACTAGAGGCCATCAATATAAGATAATTACCAAGAAATCCAATAGGGAATTCAGAAGAAATTTCCTTTACCCATACAGTGGTGAGAATGTGAAACTTGATACCACAAGGACTGTTTGAAGCAAATCGTGTAGGCACATTTAAGGGGAGGCTAGATAAGGGAATAGAGGGGTATGCGGATAGAGTTAGATGAGGAAAGACGGGAGGAGGCTCGAGTGGAGCATAAACGCCATCATGGACTGTTTGGGCCGAATGACCTGTTTCTGTGCCGTATAGCCTATGTAATTATGTAAATATCCACTTTCCCGCCCAATCCCTATATCCCTTGATTCCCTTAGAGTTCAAAAATCTATTGATCTCAGCCTTGAATATACTCAACGATTCAGTATCCACAGCCCTCTTGGGTAGAGAATTCCAAAGATTCACAACCCTCTGCTTGAAGTAATTTCTCCTCATCTCAGTCCTAAATAGCCGACTCTTTATCCTGAGACTATGCCCCCTAGTTCTAGACTCTCCAGCCGAGGGAAACAGTCTCTCAGCAACATGAAAGAACGATTGCTAAATAATTGTAGGATTCATCAATTTAACAGCCATTATTTCTCAGCTTTCTGTTAAATCTATTGTTTTTTATTGTACAATAAAAGGAGACATGCAGGGGGAAGGGAATAATAAGGACAGCTTATAACAAACTCTGGGCTGTGGTTAAATGTACTGTAATGGTGAAATATTCTCTTTTAAACACAAATTGCTACCCGATTGTTAAGTAAATGCCTGCAGCATTAGGGGCAGATGTTATCAGTCAGGCTGTCATAGTGTCTGATTTGTGAGAAGATGCTGAGGCAGAACACAGCAGAAATGAATGAGAAGTTAATAACGATAGTTAGCTGGTTAGTACACTTTGCTCACTATGAAAAGCCTAATATGTGATTGCAAAATGTGAATATGTGTGTCTCGCACTAAGAATGTGGAACTTATAGGATTGTGCACAGTGACAGGTTCATACAACTGTTTTCTTAAAATCCCTGGTTGAAGGAGCAGCTCCTCGCCATAGGGATATTGCTCTCTCATCATCAAAGCACACAGCATGGTTTATTTTAATTACCCGATGGAAATTCAAACTATGTAATCAGATTTTCAAAGCGGTTGAACTATCAAGGCTCACAAAGCCGTAACTTTCCTATCCAGCACTGGCTCACACCGTCCACTATCACTCCTTCAATGCTGCCTTCTACAGTTGCAATTGATAAATGGAGAATTCAATCACCAAGAAAGTTAAACACATTTTAAAGAGCCTCACTGTACTGGAGCTCGGAGGCTAAAAGCCAATTCAAAAAATGTATTTACAAAACTTTAAACTCCAAACACAGAGTTTGGGAAATCTCATTACTCTAACGAGCAGCATAAAAGCACATCTCAAAGAAAAGATTGTGTTTATATTGGAAAACTGTTGCCGAATCTGTCATTAGAGTTATTAGACTTTGATCTCATTAACACAGCAGACAAATGATAAAGTTCAGCATCATTTGTATCTAACCCACTCTGATGTCAACATCACTGGTAAACCTCTCACTCTCACCCAAATTAAGCTCTGGATAGTGTATGGGGTAACATTTTGATTACTTTATTTCCGATTCCATTATATTTTGTTCACTTATTATACCCACAAGGACATTTCACATTATGAATGAAGTACCATGGAAAAAAAGCAGTGAGACCATAACTCTCTAATTTGCCACAGATGTTCCAGTAATGTTCCGTGCACATCATTAACTGTTTTACTTATATTACTGCGGAAAATAGGCAAATTGCTCCCGGATGCCAATAATTTAAAAGCAACATGATTGGGGTTATTGCCTGTGCTACTTGGAACTTTAAAGGAAATATTACAAAACGAACAAGGCAGAGGGAACAATTGGCGCGCCATGGCTACCCTCAGTACCTTTGAGTTAGGAAGAGGTTCTTGCGTCAAATTGCTAATCAGTAACCCCTGCTAAAACTGTGCCTGTGTGGGCATTGGGTGATGACAGGACTCTGCTTGATTGTGAGGCCCTCAACAGTCCAATAGTCTGCCAACACGCAAGGCTTGAATCCAAGACAATGTCAAGACATGGATAATCACCACTTGACTATGAACTTTACTTCAGCAAGGAGTCATCACTTTCAGTTGACAAAAAGAAAGGAAATTGTCACGGTATAAAAATTAAACAGGATTATTATAGCAAAGATTAGTTTGATTGGCTAACTCAGTGATCGATTGATAGTGTGGGTGAGTCATGAAAGTGGTTAAGTGAGTGATTAAATTAGTAAGTAATTGAGTGTTGTTGGTGGGTGAGTGGTTGCTAGATTGTGGTATTGAATGATTACATCAGGGACTGAATGATGCTAAGTGGCTGAATGATTAATTGAGTGAGTGGGTTATCGGAAAGTCATTGAGTTATTGCGCAAAAATGTAATTATTAGCAGAGTGATTAAGATACTGGCTGAGTAACTGAGTTATTATGGAGGGAGTGAGTGACTGACTTCGTGGGGGAGTGTTTGAGTAATTCAAAAATTTTAATTCAGTGTTTGAGTGAGTGATTAGTTATTCGGTATCAGCCTTGGCTCCTCAATGGTAGCACTCTTGGATCTGAGTCAGAAGGCCATGGGTTCAAGCCCTACTCCAACGATTTGAGCAAGTAATCTGGGATGACACTCCAGTGCAGTACTGATGGAGTGCTGCACTGCTGGAAGTGTTATCTTCTGGGTGAGATGTTAAACTGAGGCCCTATCTGCCCTCTCAGACACATGTAAAAGATCCCATGGCATTATTTGAAGAAAAACAGGGGAATTCTCTCTGCTGTCCTGGCCAACATTAGCCCTCAAGCAACACTAGTAAAACTGATTATCTAATCACTTATCACATTGCTGTGGAATCTTGCTATGTGCATTGTAACCAAACTCCAATAGTACTTCATTAGCTGTAAAGCACTTGGGACATCCTGAAGATATGAAAGGTGCTATTTAAATGCAATTTCTTCTTGGGGGTGAAGGATTATTAACTGATTGAGGTTTTGAGTTCTTGGATGAGTGATTGAGATTTTGAGTGACGTTTCATTTCTTAGGGAAGTCATTGGACAATGATTTAATTATTGGGATTGATTGATTTATTCTCAGGGTGTTGTGAAATATGTATGGATACCTGTAATGTACAGTTTCTCCAAACAGATAATACCAGCCATCTCAAATTGTATTCCAAAGGCGTACATCTACTCAAAGGGATCACAAGGTAGAGTTTCCTGTCCTTAGGCTTTGGTGCTAGGGATCAGAAATTCTAGCTAACAGCCATATAGCCACTACTGTGCATGCAGACATTTTAGATGGAAATAAGGTGATCTCCACGAAAACAAGCCACAGCTTAATTTACTACATTACATTGACTAGGATTGGGGTTGGATCTCATTTTGCCCATTTGGAGTGAGCCGAACAGAAGTTCCATGAGCAGTGGAGTTCCTATCAGATCAGAGACTTTTAGTTTTGTTTGCAGTATGTTTTAGTGCAGGCTTCCCTTTTTTTTGTTGCCATTTTAATGAAAAATATTGATGAATTTTTTGGGGAAGTTCTTTTTTCCTCCTGCGACCCCACCACAGTATTTTTTAGTTAAAATGATACAAAATGAAAGAAGACTTACCGCCAACCATATCTGCGGGGTAGACACAATTACCTGGCAATGACGATGAGAAACTGACTCCTTGTGCCCCGGGTCAGCATAGAGCCAATTGCGGATATGTGCAATCTATTGGCAAAGATACCTGAAGCTAACCTGTACCTTAGGCATGCAATGCGCCAATGATAGTCAAGGTCACATCTTGCCTCAATATTATTTATCTGCTGCCCTCTATGGAGCGTGCCAATCAACCTTGCACCCACTTTATGCAACAACGCCCACATTTCAGCTACCATCACAAAGTGTTTGAGTTCAGTGCCACTCCGTTATTGGCAAGAATCCCTCTCCTGCCACCACATTTTTTAAATTATCAGTTACTGAGATTTACCAAGCACTTTTTGCATCCCGACATCCTTTGGAAAAGCTGAAATATATAGGGGAATTAAAAAAAAATGTTTTTCCCTCTATAAAAAGCAGTGAGATGTTTTTCTCCATAAAGGTGCTTTATAAATGTAAATTGCAGTCATGTCCTTTTTTTTTTTGCAGGCTAACACTCTTTTGTCCTGATATGCAGCCACTTACCTTTAAACTGCTATATCACTTTAATATTCCCAGCAGCTCTTTAAGGGCTGCTGACGCATGCAGTTTCCTGCCTCGTCCCTTTGGCAACTCCCAATACCCGGCCCCTGATGGGTGTGAAGCACACCATGAATAATTAACGGAGGATGAGAAATCCTGTAGATGTACGCTGCTGGAAATGGCAAGGTTTAGGTTGCTTCACAAACGCTTCACTGTTTTCTGGGAACCTACAGAAGCCTGGAGCAGTACACACAGGGTCTGCAGCAGACCTGAAAACATTTGCAGGTGTATTTATTGAAATAATATATTTCAAAGACAGCTTTCTATTTCTGTGTGTTCCTGTTCTAATGATGGTATCAAACAGCATCACTTTCATTACTATCACTAATTGTACGTTACCGCTGCAACATTATGGCTTTTGTAATTGGCTGTTTTGTGTTGTACCATATGACAGAAAGTGGGATATTTTTTATAAAATGATGACGATTCCAGATCAGGGCTATAATAACATCAACTGAGAGCCTTTTACTGAAAAACAACCATATTTTCTGCAGTGACAAATTACACGCCTGCACCTAGTGTAAACAAGTTGTAGGTATTTATGCCGTGATAACAAATTATCTAGAGCTATATTTGCCTCTTTGTTCAGAAAGGTTAATGACCTATTTTATCGTCATTTACCATCTGTTAAACTAGTGGGCACGTGTGGTTTTTAAATGGATAATTTCATGAAGCAATTTCAGTGTTAGTTAGCAGTCACAACAAAAGGTTGTCACAGGCACCTGTAATAATGATCCCTAGTATCTCTCAATCAGTTAACAAACTAATTAACTAGAACAAACGATGAACAGTTCATTAATCCAACTGTGAAATGTGTTTAATAGCTGAATGGAAATCGAGTAAATCCTGTTTGATCCCCGAGACCCTACAGGTAGACAAATCCATTCGGTTTATTAAAATGTATCACACATTAATACATGGCCTCCTCACTAAGTGAATACTGATGTTTCTGTGCTTCAATGTGACTTTTTTTTAAAGTAACCATTTGACTTGAGACACAAAAGACGTTGTTAACGTTTTGGAAAAATAAACTGGATCTGAGAATAGCTTATTAATTTTCTGGAGAAATATAACGGATCTGAAATTAAATAGATTACTGAAAGAAAATTATTTTCCAAACAAACCCTTCCAAAAAAAAACCCCAGCAGTTTTTAACTTCTCCCTCCACATTTAGTATACGCTTGGCATTTGAAAGAGATGTGGTTTATTCAATTGTTTTAATAAAATATTGTAATTGAGAAAACATCATAATATAATCTGAAAACTCGCTTACGAACCAAACCTGTACTCACTGCACTCTGGCATTACCTGAATGGCCCCCAACTTCTTCATCACAGTCCAATGTCGATTCACTAGGTTGTCGGCTGCTATGAGAAAATAAAAATACAAAATGGGGACTGTTTCTTGGAATAGAAGAGATTCCGGGATGATTCGATAGAGGTGTTTTAAATTATGAAGGATGGGGCAGTGTAGATAGAAACAGACTGTCACTGAGGAGTCTAGAAGGCTGCATGCAAGAGATTTAGGACAGAGAGCACGAAAAACTTTTTTTACGTAGAGATTTCTGATTCATTACCAGATTTAGTTATTGAAGCGGAGGCCATATCAACATTTAAGAATAGCTTAGATAGATGGTTGAAGGGAAAGGGAATAAAGGAATATGAAAACGGGGAAAGCACATGTGATTAGGATTACTGCTGGGCCGAATGGCTGTTTCTATGTTGTAATTGCTATGTAATTCTCCGTATGAAATGGAAGTGGAGTTCTCCCAGGATTCATAGCTGCAGTGAAAGTGCTCTATTGAAAATAGAAGGCCCGTCGAGTTCATCAGGGCCCGTCACCAAGCTTTGGGCTGTGGAAGCCTGGCTCGAGAGCATGAAACATGGAAACAACTGAATACGCTTAAAGAGCAGATTATGTATTACTGAGATACAATGATGGTCAATGCTCCAATGAATTGCTGTACATACATTTACAATCAGAATGACAAGGTGCCTGAATCAGGTGAATAGATATTTGGGGGGGGGCGGTGGACTTGTTTTTATTTTGAGAGCATTTAATTTTGCCAGCACTATGGTGATGCTTTGAAATCGTTCTATTCTTTAAGCTCAGGTCCGACTTGGAGGTCAGTACTCATTTCTGTTCATACCCTCGCCCCCTCCTTCCCCGTTTGTGCAGAAATTGATTATGGCAAGCTTTTTTTTTTAACAAGCTTGCTTTTCACAAACGATGTGCTAATTTCTGGAAACCCATTTCTGGACAATACGAATCCTCAGGGCAACCATAACATGGGCAAACAGTTCATTACCGCTTTCTCCCATGCTGCAGCAGTCTTAACACACAGCTAAAATGAGCAAACAAGGATTGGAGTTTCTAGAGGTTGGATCTTTGTCCTCCTGGGTAACTGTTCTGGTCTTTTCCCGCAGTATGGTTTAAGTCTGAGATTCTGGTTTAGCCATTGCTAGGATACAACCTTCCTGTCTCCTTGGTAACTGAACAATCGCAGCATTGTGCCTCCAAAGAACCTATTGTGGAAGTATCGAGATTGCAGCCCGGGTTCCTTCCTTATGAAGAAAGGATTCCAAAGCCTGTGCTCGACAATAAAGCATTATTTTTAACATGTGGTAAAAGAACACACTTGCAGAAAACAAGAGCGCCGCGACTCCAAGACTCCACGCATGTCACAACGTCTCGCTCGATCATAGTGCAGATCGGAAAATTGGGCACGGAGGTCAGAGTGCCTGATTTGCGCTGCTCCCAATTTCTCTATTGTTAAAACTGATCTCGAATCAGCATTATCATCAAAAAAAAACCTTTATCAAGTACGACTCCAGGCTGGGAGCAGTCTCGCAGTTTTGGGGCTTTGCTGTAATTCCTCTACAGATTTCCACACTGATTTTTCTATGCTAAATCGTAAGATAAAATAAAGGGTTTTTTTCTTCCTCCTTTTCTTATTCCATTTTCTCCCATTCCCCCCCGCTCCTCCTCCCCTGAAGATGCTGATACATACATAGTTCCATGGATGATGGAAGCCCTCTGCCTCACCCAAGCGACATTTGTGAACCTGGTTAGGGCATTATAACCGAGTCCAAACCTACTCTCACCTGACATCCACACACTTGCACCCTTCGGCAGGGGCCGATGGATAGGCGATCGTGAAGGAGAATATTAGCTGATTCTTTACCCCCCTCCCTCCTCTCACTAGGCCAGGGGGCTTACTTCCCAAATTACTGATAGCAGCAGACTGGGAATCAAGCCTAGGATCTCACTGCCCCACATTTGGCGAGGCTTTCGTGCACTAAGCAGTCGCAATATTTTGAAGTAAAAGTCGGTACTTAATTTGTATAATTTACTGAGCTGCCAGTTTGAAAAATACAAGTAATTACAAATCATATCCGATGACTATGTGTGGAGTAATTTCAAATTGTTTGCCGTGTGGATTATAATGAGAGCAGTATTCAGAACAAGACATTTCCTTAATTTACAATGTTAACAACTTTATTGAATGATACCCTCCACAATGTGTTCCTGCAGACAGGTGCCAGTCACATTTCAAATGAAAACAAATCCAACATGAATTACATCTATATCGATCAGTTGATAAATCAAACTGTGAGAAATATCATCGAATAAACTACTGGGGTAGGGAGTGAGTCACTGTTTGTGATTTTTAGCTGTTAAATAATTGATGTTACAGAATGTCTTTGTCAGTGTAGTTGGTATAGAAAGTGTCCTCATTATTTACTGCGTGTGAGGTTATCGAGTTGCTTTGTCTGTCTCAGGAGTGAGAACGTAGACTTTAGGGACATAACACAGGTTTACCTGCATTGGATGTCTCTGGTACAACACAGAGTCTTCCAGGAGTTTGGATAATGGTGTTGGGGTGGGGGAAGGGGAGGGGAGCAGGCGGGTTGCACATCAGGCAGGATCCTATTGAGGATCTAAATCCTATTGAGGACCACGAATGCTGAACTCTGAAATCCCGGAGAAGCTTTGAGTTCCTGCAACATTCAGGGGCTGCATTCCAGTGGCAAATGCAACTTCCACGATGGCCTTAAATTAAAAATGATGAATTCTTTGTAGTGAACAAAGTATGAATTCATCAGTTACGAAACTGACAGATTTGTGTTCCTTCCACTGTTACAACATTTTTGGAAGAAAAACTATTAAGCGACAAAATCTGGAAGGTCAGTGATAAAAGATCTGAAAGAGCTCTAAAACATTCAGTGCAAAAGTGTTTACTTAAGTTCCAAAAGGTGAAAATATAAATGGTGCTGTTCATTGAAATGTCTAGTGACTCTGCTGTTAGCGGAGGGTAATAACAGATTAATGGGAATTCATTCAATTTGATAGGTGTTACGTCATTATCAGCATTGTCTTCATGTCAAGTCTTGTTAGTCCCAGAGTAATAACTGTAGTCTGTAATCCTGTAATGAAAATAGTTTTAAAATAAAAGGATTATTTTTGGGATAAAAGAAACAAAAATAAACCGCCGTTACTCCTCCCCCTCTATTTTTCTTTCCCTCCCCGTCTTCCGATGCGGAGGGTCCTGACTTTGCTAAGGTCTGGTTCATCGGGAGCTGACCAGCCTCTGGAAGTTTGCCCAATGGCCAGTTTTCATGCGTGATCCTGCACAGCAAGTGCAGCAGGCTACTCAACCGTGGGGGGCATCACACCAACCCTGTACAAACCCAGCAGGAGGCACTAGATAATGATCAGGAATCCAGACTGATTTATTTCTCGCCCGAGTGCAAGGGCACGGAGGCTAATTGTGAGACCCCCCCTACCAGCACCACAACAGAGGTTCAGTAACTGGGCACCGTACCTGGGACCTTCCTGGCTGCACGGCTCAGTGCCACACGCATAGTGCATTTAGTGATTGAGCCATGAGGAAGGCAATGTCCTCGTTTTGGTAAAACTTATGAACCGTACATATTTACAGGAATTTCAAAAAGGGAATTGGATATATACTTGGAAAGGAGAACCTTGCAGGGCTATGGGGAAAGAATAGGGGAGTGGGACTAATTGGATAGCTCTTTCATAAGAAATAGGAGCAGGAGTCGGCCACTTGGCCCTTCGAGCCTGCTCCACCATTCAATAAGATCATGGCTGATCAGATCTTGGTCTCACTCCACTTCCCTGCCGGCTCCCCATAACCCTTGACTCCATTATCTTTCAAAAATCTGTCTATTTCAATGACCCAGCCTCCACAGCTCTCTGGGGTAGAGAATTCCAAAGATTCACGACTTTGAGAGAAGAAATTTTTCCTCATTTCCGTTTTAAATGGTTCAAAAACTATGAAAACATAATTAATTAATAAGGTATCTCTTATGTATGTAAACCTGTAATTACCATGTCTATCCCCTGAAGTCCCAAGGGATCCCACAGTCCCTTGGGAGCACCTATATATAAGGAGGCCTCACAGGCTGGAGAGACACTCTGAGATCTGCAATAAAGGACTACGGTCACACTTACTTTGAGCTTGCAGTATCTAGTCTGACTCTTTATTCAAGACATAACAGTATCCATTAGGCAAACTGTGATGCAATATGCTGCACACTGTACTTTCACATCTCCGCTCCAGGTATAATTTCCTACAGCACTCTTACATAAGAAATAAGAACATAAGAAATAGGAGCAGGAGTAGGCTACCTGGCCCCTCGAGCCTGCTCCCTCATTTAACAAAATCATGGCTGATCTGATCATGGACTCAGCTCCACTTCCCTGCCCACTCCCCATAACCCTTATCGCTCAAAAATCTGTCTATCTTCGCCTTAAATATATTCAATGACCCAGCCTCCACAGCTCTCTGGGGCATGTTCTACAGGTTCATCTTCAGCTGCTGGTCCTGTTACTGTTATCATTAGTAATTCCCACCTATATTGCTGGAGCTATTTTTCCTTGTGATGTTACCTTCACCCTGCCAGTAGCTGTTATATCAACCCTTACTTACTAGTACCGCCACTCTCCAACCAACTTAACAGGTAATTAATGTTAACCATTCTTAGCTCCATCTCCTATCCATCTCACCATGTTCTCATAATACCAGCGCTGATGATATTCCCATTGGCTGCATAATAATTCTATTCGCAAAACGTTATTTCAAATGTCTTAATATGACAACATTTAAAACTCCTTTAATATCTCCTCATCCTTATTTGGTTTCTGGTAGCTTTGTATCAGAACTGTTGCTGAGAGAATGCGAGTGCTTCAAAATCTACTTACTAAGAACATTATTTCTTCTTCCATCCGAGAGGGATATTTTCTGTTTTCTTCTGCAACTTGTAAAGTTAAATTGAAAAAATCCAATGTTATTGCAGGCAATGTGACACTGAAATGCTTGTTGAACACAATGGGGATTCAAAATTAAAAGATCACACATTTTTATTATAACTTTCAACTTAAAGGATAACCGAGATAGGCTAACAAGCCTTTCACACAATAATGTACTTGGGGCCAAAATTCCTTAGATTCCTTCTGCCGCTGTAAGTATGGGAATGCCGATGTGCCACTGACCTCCACTCCTGACTCTGCCAGAGAATCTGGGCACAGGGTAGGTCAGCTAATTGTAATATTTCTGCTAGGCACCCCCTAGCAGTTTGGGCACACCTTAAGTGCTTGCTTAAAGAGTGGGGAGAGGATGCAGGAAGATGCTTTACACCTGCTCGGGTTGGGCAAGTTGGCATGACTGACAGAAGTTTTTTCTTAAGTTGGAAATTGGCCCTCTTAATAAAAGGTCCAATTTCTACTCCACTAGGTTTGATGCTATCCTTTATTTGATCAAACATGGTTATAGTAAAACCTTACCCTTCAGATAGATAGAGCGAGAGAGGAAACGCGTGTGAGACCAACATGGAATGCAATGAATGGAGGGACGTGAGTTTGACCAGCCATTCCGCTGAGTTTCTGATCCTGGCTTCATTGCAAGAAAAGGTGTCAAGTGGAGAAAATGGGCTTCCTTATAAGTGAAGGGTGTGAGAAGGAGGAGAAAGCAAAATGGATAGCATGATATCTCTGGGAGTTCCAACAGTTAGTTAATTGTGTCATTGGTAGAAGTGTGGGAAAATGTCTGTCAGAGCTACCCATATCCTAGTGAGACCAGAGCAATGGGAAGGGGAAAATAGTTCACAATGAGAGGATATTGAATTATAAAAGGAATTCGCCGATCTTTGTTAATATATGATGGATACACAATATTGTGATATAGAGGTTATAAACTGGGGAACAGTCAGTGACAGAGGAGTTACATTGGGGGATGTTGGGATACAGAGAATGCATAATTTATGTTTTTAAGAAACAGTTACCATAGAAACAAAGCACTCGCTGGTTGGCAGTGTATGGATTCTATTCACTGCTCCGGTAACGGAGTTATTTGATGAATTAACAGAGAGGGGTAATGAAGGTAGTGTGGTTGATGTTGCATATATGGACTTTCAAAAGGCCTTTGATGAAGTACCACACAATTGGCTTGTTAGCAACATTGAAACCCATGGGATTAAAGGGGCAGCGGCTGCGTGGGTATGAGGTTGTCTATAGGACAGAAAACAGAAAGTAATGGTAAACGGTTGTTTTTCAGATTGGAGGAAAGTCTGTAGTTCCCCAGAGGTAGGTGTTCGGATTACTCCTCTCTTTGATATGTATTAATGACATGGACTAGGGTATAATTGTGGGCACAATTTCAAAGTACGCAGATGACATACAACTGAGAAATGCAGTAAACAGTGAGGAGGATAGTAACAGACTCCAGGAGGACATAGACGGACTGGTGAAATGGGAAGACACATGGCAGATGCAATTGAACGCAGGGAAGTGTGAAGTGATTCATTTTGGTAGGAGGATTAAGGAGAGGTAATATAAACTAAATAGTACAATTTTAAAGGTGCAGGAACAGCGAGACCTGGGGGTCTACATACACAAGTCTTTGGAGGTGGCAGGACAAATTGAGAAGGCGTATAGGATCCTTGGCTTTATAAATAGAGCGGGTTGGATTTTTGGCCTGTTGTCAGCACTGTATTCACCCCAGAGGGGTGGCAATGGCGGCAGAAAACTCTTCTGGCTTCCAGTGTCCCCCGGGGTTTTCGGGGCCAGTTTCAGCGGGACGCGAAGCATTACCACCCGGAAGAGGCGAGCCAGTGTGCAACGACCCTGGTTGCGACACCGGCTCGATTTTTGGCTCGTGCCCGATCAGTAGCGTGCCGTGCTGGGACCGCCTGTGAAAATGGGCGGTTCGAGCTGTAGCGGCTGCAGTGCGATAAATAATGTCAACCTCAGGTAAGTGTGATTGTTTTTATTTGCGATTTATGTTGTGGTGGCGTGAGTTATTTATTGGGAATGTTTTTGGTGGTTTAGTTCCAGGTTTCCCCCCCCACCAGACCTCTCTTACAGCGCTCCCAGGCAAGCTGTTTAGCTCGGGATTTTCACATGCTCAGCTGGCCGAGTGCCCTAAGAGAGGTGTGCAACAGCTCCCTTAACTCTCCGCTCCACACTCAGGGCCTAGCTGCCCAATTTTGATGACTGAGGTGCAAACTTTACTGCCCTGCTACCATTACCGCCCCAAAATGAGCAAAGCCGAAAATCCAGAGTACAAAAGCAGGGAAGTTATGCTGAAACGTTATAAAACATTGATTTGGCCCTAGCTGGAATACTGTAGCTATTTCTGGGCACCACACTTTAAAGAAGGAGAGGGGGCAGAGCAGATTTACTCGAATGGTTCAGTTATGTGGAAAGACTAGAGAAACTGGGGTTGGCCTCCTTAGAGCAGAGAAAGTTAAGGGGTGATTTAGGTGATCAAAATCATTAAGGTTTCATAGAATAACTAAGGATAAACTGTTTTCAGTGACAGAAGGGCCCGTGATCAGAGGACACAGATTTAAGGTAATTGGCAAAAGAACCAGAGATGACACGAGGAAAAACAATTTCACACAGCGAGTTGTTGTGATATGGAACGCACTGCCTGAAAGGGTGGTGAAAGCAGATTCAATAGTAACTTTCGAAAGGGAGTTGGATAAATACTTGAAGTGAAAAAAAATGCAGGACTATGAGGACAGAGCAGGGGAGTGCTAATTGGATAGCTCCTTTAAACAGCCGGCACAAGCACGATATTATTCTATGATTCGATGATTGGAAGTGTCTTCAGAGGATGGCTACACTTCAAAAGTAGTTCTTTGGCTGTAACACTCTTTGGGTCATCCTGAGGTTGTGAAACAGGCTATATAAATGTTTTTATGGAAAAGTTACATTAATTGGTCAGTGGCACCAACACAATTTACAAAAGGGCTTGTTTTCCAGTTCCAAAGCAAAATTATAGCCATTATTATTTACACATGATGGCTGGGACAGAGCAACAAGTCAGTTGAGGAGTTAAGGTTGTATTATATTGCATTAACTACAGATCACTGATTCGGTGCATTTACCTCATTCATTGCATCATCAATCTGTTTTAGCTCTTCATAGCGATCCCTGGAATCTCGCAGGGGCTGTACCGTAGCTTCTTCAATCTGTGGGAATAACTAACAGCAAACAGGCAATGATCAATGCAACACAATTTGCATATTAAGGGTGGCATGGTGGTCCTGTAATAATCAAACCAGGTCTCGCACAAACTTCATGTGATGTTTTGTCCCAATGCATGCAGAGCAAATATTTAGGTAATGACTTTCAGGGAAATGACTGTTTGAAAGAATTCTTGCCTCACATTATATAGTCAGGTTTGGCAAATATGAGATGCAGGGTAAAACTTCCTTTACACTACCTCCAAAATATTCCTTAGACCTAATGTTAAAAGAGCACCTCTTATTGTGCCATTTCTCCATGAAAAAAAAATTGCATTTATATAATTTCTTTTATGAGCTCAGGATATTTCAAAGTACTTTGGGCTAGAAATTCATTATAGCCAAGGAATGGGCGGTGTTTAGACTAAAAATGGATAAGTAGCACCATTTGAAAATTGTCTAGCATGCATACCATGTCACAGGCAGCACTGTGCTCCCCAGGACCCACACACAGCGCAGGAAGAAGTGTAACGACCTCACACAATGGTCAAGGTGAGTGAAGGCTTCCACAAATGCTCCATACCACCATCTGTACCACAAGCTACACACACAGCTCAATGCACTACAACCCCAGCACATACCCACCAACAATCTTTACCTAGCAACGCTCACACCCACATCTCACACCTTTCACACAATGGCAGCTATTCAACTATGGCAGGCACAAGAGTCATTAGTTATTAGAATTCATGTGATATGTGTGAAATGTGTATTGTTACATTTATTAAGTGTATTTGGAATATTTTGTGGTCTCTCTCATTTCACCTTTGTGCCCAGGAGGATGCTGTGGTATGGCTTGAGACAGGGATTGTATAATGGAGATGTGGTGAGCTACGGGGATCTGGGGTTTCATTCATGTGAATTGGAGTTTGATGAGCCGGTCACAGACAGCCTGTCCAAAAAGCTGATTGTCTTGCTGCCTCTGCCCTCCCTTCTGTTCCTCCTCCTCCTCCTCTCTCTCTCCTCCTCCACCTGGTCCTCCTCTGCCTCCTCTTCCTTCTCTGCCTCCTCTTCCTTCCATTTCATCCTCGTCCTCCTCCTCGTCCTCCTGAGGTAATCCCACAGCCCTCATGACTGTGAGGAAGTGTTATGAGCAGAATTCTTTAACAAATAATTAGTGACTTCTGCACTTGAATTAACATTTCCTGTCCCCCCAAAACTTGAAATAACCTAAGAAAGCTGTTTCAGTTGCAGAAAGTAGCAAACAGGTACTGAAACTGTAGAACCAGGTTAGTTGCCGTTGATTGGGGATGGTGCCTCTAAATATCGCTGCAGCAGCCTGTTTCCTGCTGGTGGATGCAAGTTCTTTGCATCATTGTTCTGCGCTGCTGTTAAGGTAAGTGGCTGTAATGAAGGTGGGAGATCGGACGTCCAGTGAGCGTTGCACACTCACTGACCTCACGTTCTCCATGATGGCGAGGTCCTCGATGATCGTGTTCAGCGGCAGCGCTATCGGCATCACCGATAGGGTGTGCGGGGCTGGAACCGACATCAGCTGAAATTGCAGCTATCAACAGCATTTTAGCGCCATCTTGTGGTGCTAACATGTGGCGCAAACCTCACGAATTTCTTCCCCACAGTGTCCAATGAAGTAGTTTGTGATGTAGGCTAACACAGCAACATGAATAGTTGTCCTGTTCCCAGCACGAACACTATTCACATTCACCTTGATGAAGGTGATGAACACAAAAGTCATTGAAGAAAGGAAGGAATCTTTGAGTTAGTCATTCTGAGTTAATCTTCACGCTGTGGCTCAGTGGGTAGCACACTCACATCTGAGTCAGAAGGTTGTGGGTTCAAATCCCACTCCATGGATTTGAACATATAAATCTAGGCTGACGCTCCCAGTGCAGTGTTGAGGGACTGCTGAAATGTCTTTTAGTTGAGACGATAAACCATGACCCTGTCTGCCCTCTCAGGTGGATGTAAAAGATCCCTTGACATTATTACGAAGAAGAGCAGGGGAGTTATCCCTGGTGTCCTGGCCAATATTTCTACCTCAATCAACATCACTAAACAGATTATCTGGTCATTATCACATTGCTGTTTGTGGGAGCTTGTTGTGTGCAAGTTGGCTATGCGTGTTTCCCACAATACAACAGTGACTACGCTTCAAAAGTACTTCATTGGCTGCAAAGCACTTTGAGACATCCGGTGGTTGTGAAAGGCACAATAGAAATGTAAGTCTTTCTTTCTGTAGATCAAGAGAGGAATTACCTGTTAATTCTTAACTTACCTTCATCAGTGTTTCAAATGTTGGTATGAGGACAAACTTGATGAATCCAATCTGGGCTGTGGGCTTGGTAACCTTATCACGATCCATGAATGGGGCAACTGGAAGCCCTTCAGACTTCTCCCTGTCACTCTGCAATTGAAAACAGTTAAACTATATTAAAGATATGTGTTTAGAAAGAATAGTTCTTATTTTTGTTGTACTCTGCTAATAATGAGGGAGAGGTTATAAGGATGAGCCTTGATTCAGTTAAATCTAAACCTGAAGCTGAAACGTCAACCCTAAAACAACAACTACATTCTGAGACCAACGTCATTTGTAAACAAATCAATCTGAACTCATACCTCAATCTCAATCCGAACCTATGACCCAACTTGAATCTTAGCCCAGATTTAACCTGAACCCTGTCACCAGGTGGTGCCACTGTCGGAGGTCATTGGGCTGTGTGCACGTGTGTGCGGCCCAGGTTTAAAAGGCCAGCCATCTTGTAATGTAATCACTTTAGGCTCTAATAAAGGAGAGCCAGGTTTGTACCTATTCGGAGATTACAGTATTCAGTCTATTGAGTTATTGCATACACATTTGGCGACGAGGTAACAAGAACCTTCGCAATTGGAATTCTGGAGCGATTCATGAAGGGAGAAGATTGGGCAGACTTTATAGCTCGCTTGAACCAGTACTTCGTGGCCAACAAAATGGAGGAAGAGGCAGACGCAGTTCGGCGCTGGGTGGTCCTCCTCACGGTTTGCGGTCCGAAAATCTATGGACTCAAAAAATTTCATCTCACCCTTAAGTCCAACGGACAAGGACTATGAAACATTGTGTGCTCTGGTACGTGACCATCTCAAACCAGATGAAGGCACCATAATCTCAAGATATCGATTCTATACGCACGTTTGTTCTGAGGGCCAGGATGTATCGGAATTCGTTGCTGATCTAAGACGTCTAGCTGGACCATGTGAGTTCGAAACTGCATTGGCAGACATGCTGCGGGACTTCCTTATAATTGGCATCAACCACGAGGTGATCCTACGTAAGCTACTGGCGGCGGAGACATTGGATTTGAGCAAGGCCATCACGATTGCCCAATTATGCATGACGACGGACAAAAGCTTAAAGCAGATATTATTGAAAAATCGGAACGCGACAAGTACTGTAAACAAGATAATATCATCGTCTGGCAGAGCTGCATATGGCAGGGCCTACCCGACTGTGTACACGAAACCTGTGGCTGCTCAAAGTCCACCAACGGGAAGGAATCCGATATCACCGTGTTGGCGTTGTGCGGAAAATCATCGGCATCATCGGTGTCAGTTTAAACAGTATATTTATAAAGGCTGTTCGAGAGTGGGGCATCTCCAGTGCATGTGTCCGCAACTGAGCAAGCGTGCTGCAACACACCACGTGGAGGATGATGACCAGTCTAGCGCGGATCTGGATATGTAGTCCAAGGTATCAGGGGAGGAAGTGTATGGACTGTATTCATTCCTGATAAAGAGCCAACCGATAATGATTAATGTAAAACTTAATGGTGTGCTGGTATCGATGGAACTGGACACATGTGCGAGTCAATCAATAATGAGCCAGAGGACATTCGACAGGCTGTGGGATACTAAGGCTGGGAGGCCTAAGCTGAGTCCAGTCAATGCCAAGTTTTGCACTAAAGAACTCATAACGTTGATTGGCAGTGCAGTAATCAAGGTGTCCTATGATGGTGCGATTCACGATTTACCTTTATGGATTGTTCCAGGCAATGGTCCAATGCTGTTTGGCAGGAACTGGTTAGAAAAAATCAAATGGAACTAGGACGATAGCAAAGCATTGTCGGAGGAGGAGGATACTCCATGTGCTCAAGTGCTGAGCAAGTTCCCCTCGCTGTTTGAACCTGGCATCGGCAATTTCACAGGAGCCAAGATGCAGATCCACATGGGCAAGACCCGTCCATCATAAAGTTCGAGCAGTTCCGTACATGATGAGGGAGAAGGTCAAAATCGAACTGGACAGACTTAAGCATGAAGGGATCATATCACCTTTTAATGAATGGGCCAACCCCATTGTTCCCGTGTTGAAATGTGATGGCACTGTCAGGATTTGTGGAGACTACAAGGTTACGATCAACCGAGTTTTGAAACAGGATCAATACCTGTTACCGAAGGCTGATGACCTGTTTGCAACGCTAGCCGGGAGCGGGGGTGGTGGTGGGGGGGGGGGCGGGGGGAAGTCATTCACAAAACTGGATCTGATGTCGGCCTACATGACACAGGAGAGCTGGTCGACAAGTTGAAGAAACTTACTTGCATCAACACTCATAAAGGACTGTTTATCTACAACAGGTGCCCTTTTGGAATTCACTCGGCTGCAGCCATATTTCAGAGGAACATGGAGAGTCTACTGAAGTCCGTCCCCAGAACCGTTGTGTTCCAAGATGACATACTAGTCACAGGTCGTGACTCTGCTGAACATCTGAACAACCTGGAAGAGATTCTACATCGTCTGGACAAAGTGTGACTCAGATTGAAACGCTCGACGTGCGTCTTCATGGCACCGGAAGTCGAATTCCTGGGGAAGAAAATTGCTTCTGACAGTTTCAGGCCTACAGACTCAAAAACCAAGGCCATCAAAAATGCACTCAAGCCTCAGAATGTGACAGAGCTGCATTCGTTCCTTGGTCTACTCAACTACTTCAGTAATTTTTTACCTAGATTGAGCACCTTATTAGAGCCACTGCACATGCTGCTAAGAAAAGGTGACAACTGGGTTTGGGGTGCGTCTCAAGATAGAGCTTTTGAGAAAGCTACTAATCTGCTTTGCTCTGACAAGCTGCTGGTACATTCTGATCCTTGTAAGCATCTAGTATTGGCCTGTGATGCTTCGTCATATGGAGTAGGTTGCATGCTCCAACAAGCTAATGAGTCAGGAAAATTACAACCTGTTGCATATGCTTCAAGAAGTTTGTCAAAGGCGGGAAGAGCCTACAGCATGGTAGAGAAAGAAGCACTAGCCTGTGTGTATGGGGTTAAAAAGATGCATCAGTACCTGTTTGGTCTTTGGTTTGAACTGGAAACAGATCACAAGCCACTCATTTCATTGTTTTCGGAAAACAAAGGTATCAATACCAATGCATCATTCCGCATCCAGAGGTGGGCACTGACATTATCTGCCTATGATTATGTAATTTGCCATAGACCTGGCACTAAGAATTGTGCCAATGCATTGAGCCGTCTGCCGTTGTCCATACCGGAGATGGAAACGCCACAACCGGCAGACCTACTGTTGGTCATGGATGCTTTTGAAAGTGAAGGAACCCCTGTCACGGCCCAACAAGTTAAGACCTGGATCAGCCAGGACCCGATATTATTGGTTGTGAAACATTGTATCCTTAGTGGTGATTGGTCTGCCATACCCAAGCAAATGTGTGAAGAGACCAAACCTTACATCCGTCGCAAAGATGAACTATCAGATTGTATACTGTGGGGTAATCATGTTGTTATACCCAAGAAAGGCAGAGAGAAATTTGTGCATGATCTACATAGCACGCATCCCGGTATTGTCACGATGAAAGCCATTGCCATGTCTCATGTAGGGTGGCCTGGAATTGACTCTGATCTGGAATCATGTGTGCATCAGTGCAACACTTGCATGCAGCTTAGTAAAGCACCAGCAAAATCGTCGCTGAGTCTGTGGTTGTGGCCATCTAAACCATGGTCCAGGATCCACATCGACTTTGCAGGTCCCTTCCTAGGAAAGATGTTCTTAGTTGTGGTGGATGCTTATTCCAAGTGGATAGAGTATACAATCATGTCATCCAGCACATCCACAGCTACAATTGAGAGCCTTCGTGTCATGTTTGCTACGCATGGTCTGCCTGACATCGTTGTAAGTGACAACGGATCTTGCTTCACCAGTATGGAGTTTCAAGAGTTCATGAAACTCAATGGTATCAAACATGTGAGGTCAGCCCCATTCAAACCCGCATCCAATGGACAAGCAGAGTGTGCAGTCCAAACCATCAAGCAGAGTATGAAACGTGTAACAAGGTTTACTGCAAACGCGCTTGTCACTCATATTGCTTAGTGATAGGACAAGACCCCATACGCTTACCGGGGTCTCCCCTGCTGAACTATTGATGGAGACCAAGACCAAGCTTACTCTTGTCCACCCTGACTTGAATAATCGTGTCGAATACAGACGTCAAAGTCAGCAAGGGTATCATGATCGTGCTACTGTGTCACGCGACATTTCTATCAATGATCCTGTGTATGTACTGAATTATGGTCAAGGTCCCAAATGGATCGCTGGTACTGTTACGGCCAAGAAGGATAACAGAGTGTTTATCGTTAAGCTCAAGAATGGGCAGACATGCAGGAAACATGCCGATCAGATAAAGCTGCGGCACACGGATGAACCAGAACAGTTTGAGGAAGGCACAATCAGTGATTAACCAACCTACCCTCAGTCATCAGAGGACTCCGCTGTCATCAATGAATCTGGACTTTCAATCTCTGGCATGGTCAATGAATCTGGACTATCAATCCTTGACGTGGTTATTGCCACTCCCATCAGATCGGCTACCCAGTCATAACAGACTCAGAACACTCGCCCAAGGCTGGAGTTGAACTGAGACGCTCTACTCGGGAGCGGAAAGCCCCGGACCATCTCAAGTTGTAAAAAGACCGTTACTAATATCTTAAAGGGGGAATATTGTCATGTATGTAATCTTGGGTTTACTACCCACCAGGTGGCGCCACTGTTGGAGGTCATTGGGCTGTGCACATGTGTGTGTGGCCCAGGTATAAAAGGCCAGCCATCTTGTAATGTAATCGCTTTGGGACCGAATAAAGGGGAGCCAGGTTTGTACCTGTTCGGAGTTCACAGTATTCAGTCTATTGAGTTATTGCAAACACAACAAACCCTAATACAGATCCGACTATAAACAAAGCTCAGTCTCTCAAGGTGACGCCATTTGGGTTTCAGAACCAAAGTTGAACACGAACCAAAGCCGAAACACCAGCTCTACCCTGAATTCCAACCCAAATCTCAACCCAACCTCAAACACCAATCCAATCAGTTTTGGTCACAGTGAGGAGAATGAGGCACTGGAAAAAGGGTTCTAATAAGGGGCAACAAGAATGGGACCAAACATCATCATCGTCATCATCATCATAGGAATCGAGGAAGACTTGCTTCCACTGCTGAAGTGACTTGGTGGCTGAACAGTCACAGACTCTCCACAGACTCTGTCACAGATGAGACAGATATTCGCCGAGGGAAGGGGTGGGTGGGACTAGTTTGCCACACGCTGCTTCCGCTGCCTGCGCTTGACCTCTTCACGCTCTCGGCATTGAGATTTGAAGAGCTCAACGCCCTCTCGGATGCACTTTCTCCACCTAGGGCGGTCTTCGGCCAGGGTCTCCCAGGTGTCAGTAGTGATGTCGCACTTTACCAGGGTGTCCTTGTAATGTTTCCGCTGCCCACCGTTGGCTTGTTTGATGCTACAACACGCAGTGGGGACTCACCTTACCAAAAGAAATAGTGGTGGGAGGTGGGGGGCGCGGGCGGAGAGGAATAATAATTCAAGCTTTTAAAAGGATATGCAGATAGGGTTAATGTGTGAGGAGGCTCGTGTGGCATATGGCCTGTTGTGCCGAATGGCCTGTTTCTGTGATATAAATTCTATGTAAAATCAAGACGATGGTCTGATGGATGTGGAGAAGCTCTTTGTGCTCACCCAGAATAAGAGAATCAGAGGGCACAACTAAGGTTGCTGAATGTAATTTCCAGAGCAGTCATTTCACACCAGTTTATGGAATAGACTATCACCGAGTGTACTGAATACAGACTTGACTGAAGTGTTTGAGAAAGACATTAACAGGCTCCTGATTTAACACATCATAGAGGAACTTGAGTTTATCACCAAGGCGACACTTTGATTCAGCCAACACAGTAAGACCAAAGGACATGCATTTCAAAACAGTTTTGAAACAGACACTTGGATGAACTATTTTACTTAAAGTGCGATAAATGGTTGGAACAATATACCAGGTGGGGTATTAAAGGCAGAAACATGGAAGTTCCAAGGAAGCTGGATGCTACAGTGGGAGAGCTAGGTACTAGAGGGATCAGGTTCAATGGAACGAAAAGCCTTTCCTCATCCTTGCCTATTTCCAGTTGCCCTGAGAAGGTGGTGGGGTTTCTCCTTGAACCACCGTAGTCCTTGTGATGGTGCTCCCATAGCATGCAGATGATGTGGCCCGCCCAACGGAGCTGGTCGAGTGTGGTCAGTGCTTCGATGCTTGGGATGTTGGCCTGAGCGACAACATTGACGTTGGTGTGTCTATCCTCTCAGTAGATTTGCAGGATCTTTGGGAGGCAGCATTGGTGGTACTTCTCCAACGCTTTGAGGTGTCTACTGTATATGGTCCATGTCTCTGAGCTATATAGGAGGGCGGGTATCACTACTGCCCTGTAGACCAAAAGGTTGATGCCAGATTTGAGGTCCTGGTCTTCAAACACTCTCTCCCTCAGGCGACCGAAGGCTGCGCTGGCGCACTGGAGGCGGTGTTGGACCTCGTCATCGATGTCTGCCCTTGCTGATAATAGGCTCCTGAGGTATGGAAAATGGTCCACATTGTCCAAGGCTGCGCCGTGGATTTTGATGACTGGGGGGGCAGTGCTGTATGGCGGGGTCAGGTTGGTGGAGGACCTTTGTCTTATGGATGTTTAGTGTAAGGCCCATGCTTTCATATGCCTCGGTGAAGATGTTGACGATGGCTTAGAGTTTGGCCTCTGAACGTGCGCAAATGCAAGCGTCTACTGTAGTTTGACGACGGAGGATGGGATGACCAAAGCAAGCGTTCTACTCGGAACTCCTACACGGCAAGCGAGCCCCAGGTGGGCAGAGGAAACGCTTCAAGGATACCCTCAAAGCCTTCTTGATAAAGTGCAACATCCCCACCGGCACCTGGGAATCCCTGGCCTAAGACCGCCGTAATTAGAGGAAGAGCATCTGAGAGCGTGCTGAGCACCTCGAGTCTTGTCACCGAGAGCATGCAGAAAGCAAGTGCAGACAGCGGAATGAGCATGCGGCAAACCAGGCTCCCCACCCCTTCCTTCAACGACTGCCTGTCCCACCTGTGACAGAGACTGTAATTCCCATATTGGACTGTACAGTCACCTGAGAACTCACTTAGAGTGAAAGTAAGTCTTCCTTGATTTCAAGGGACTGCCTATGTTGATGAATGGTGTTAGGAAGGAATTCCAGGATATTGACCCAACTGATTTGTTAGCCAAGCATGTCTCCATTTATTGTCAGCCCGTTAAATTAAACAACCAATCCCGTCCTCTACAGTTTGCACCATGAGATCAGTAACTATGCATCTTTCACCTGTGTAAAGTACTCTTCAAGCAAGCAGTCTACCCAGGGATCTGCCACTTCTGTTGGCCGCACTTCATTGGAAATATCACAGCACTTGATAAGAAGCATTTTCAGCTAGAAAAACAAGGGACAAACATTTTATCTAAGTAAGATCATGCGTTCCTGCTTTGTCACAATATGTAAACATTAGCCTTTAACAGTCTTTCCCTTCCCCCAATTTTCAGCTTTCCAACCTCTCCTTTCGCTGCTACTCTCCCAGCTGGTACGAGAGGCACAGAATCTTTAAGTTTATTGGGCTAGAAATTCGTTAGTGCCCCGATTGGGGCGTTAAATTTTGAAAAGTTGAAAAAGTAGCGCCAGGCGCTAATCATTCTCGCCTCCAGCGACATTCAGCTTCAGCCCTCCAAGAGGGAAGTGGAGTGCTAAATCAAGCGCTAACCACTTCTCTTAGAGCGCTAAAGTTCGAGAGCGGGGCGCTAGCGGCAAAGTGCTCAACAATTTTGAGCGCATTGATAACGGCACGAGAGGCTGCTTTCCTCACCTAAAGGGAAGGGCCAGTGATGCTGCACAAGCGAGTTGTCGGCAGTTCTGTGTTGCAAGATGACCTGCGCGACTGCCATTACAGCCCCAAACACACTCACAATGTGGCGGGCTCGGACATCTTGCGCCAGGCAAACTTGAAAACCATTTCCTTTAATTACCGCTCCCCAAGCGGCCAGCCGAGTTCGCAACACCTCCTCTTGCTGGCGTCGTCGGCACAAGGCGATACAGCAGGGGGCGAGAGCCAATTTTACATCCAGGGCAGTAACAAGGTGCTGCGCACTTTATAACGTCACGATCTGCGAGGCGCTAGAGGCTCAGAGGCTACGAGTTAGCGCCATGCTAAACCAGGACTGAAGTTCGCAGACATCGCTGTATTCGCCGCGCCCAGGCGCTAACCCCTTAGTGCCCCATTAGCGACCCCTCCCCCCACCCTCCCGGTGCTAACCTACTGAATTTCTAGCCCATTAAATCCAATTGTTTCCCTTTATAAAAGGGCCAACTATTAATAATTGAGCCAATATTTTTACTGGGGTCTGGGTGGGACCTACTCCTGCTGCTCAATTGCTGAGCCGAGGATGAGGAAATTCCAGGCGTGGAGATTCCTTCCCCCAGTTCCACCGCCAGCCCCAACTCCACACACCATATCATGGAGGGAGGAGGTTCCACTCCAAACAGACCCCGACAGAAACTCATGGATAGTGTATTCTAGTCCCATCAGTTTTCCACCCCTTCTGCTGCACTCCTGGCCGACTGACACTGGGCCTATCCCAAAGGGCCTGCAAACGTTTGGAGTCAGAATCTCTTAATTTGCAAACTAGAAAGGCCATTCATTGCTCTGCAGATTATGTTTGTTTTACTTACACTCATTTTATGTTCTTCATTCAAGAAGTTAAAGGTGGCAACCTTTGGTTTGAATGAGTCCAGTATCTCTCCATGTCGAGCCATGTCTGTCGCTAGAATAAGTGTAATAATTCCCTTTCGGAAAGATAGAAGAATAGGCAGAGAGAGTTAGAAAACAAGAACCTGGCCTGACCAACTTCGATTATGTGATAATTAAGAGCATCCGTTGCTGTAGGTTGTTCATAAGGAAAGGGTGAGCAGAAACATAGGAATAAAGACCAGGAGCAGGCCATTCAACACCTTCAACCTGTTCTGCCATTTAATTTAATCATATCTGCAGCTAAACTTGATTTATATGCCTTTGATCCATATCCCTTGAGACCCTTACCTAACAAAAATCTATCTCAGTCTTGGCAACTCCAACTGACCCAGCATCCACAGCCTTTTGGGGGAACGAGTTCCAGATTTCTACTACCCTTTGTGTGAAAAAGTCCGTCCTGAATTCACTACTAACTGGTCTGGTTCCAAAAGTAGGTCCAGCTTTCGAGGTTGGTTTGGTTTGGTTTGCCATGGCCTCAGTGGAACAGTGCCAAACAAACCATACCCAAGACCAAGCTGAGTTTCTCTCAGCCTGCTTGGGTCAGGAGTAGCACTCTTGCCTCGGAGTCAGAAAGTTGTAGGTTCGACCAACACTTCAGGACTTGAGCACATGGCCTTGCGCAGTGCTGAGGGAGTGCTGCTTTGTTGTGGTGCTGTGTGTCCGATGAAATGTTAAACCAAGGCCATGGCTGTTCAGACAGATGCAAAAGATCCCGTGGCACTTTTTCCAGAGAAGAGCAAGGAGTTCTCTCAGAATCGTGGCCACCATTCATCCCTCAATTAACACCATTAAAAATAGGTTAACCAGTCATTCACCCCATTGCTGTTTGTAGAGAAATGAGTGCCACATTTGCTTACACAATAATAATGATTACACTTCAAAAGGAATTGATTAGCTGAAAACTGCTTTGGGACATCCTGAAATCATCAAAGTCAATGCAAGTTCTTTCTTACTGCATAGCTTCGCCCTGATCTGGAACAGGACACCAAAGTGTATTGCAACATACCGATCTAGAACAGGATGCCACACTGATCTAGAACTGAACATTGCATTGTTTAGCATCAACTTATCTAGAACACAGAAACCACCTAGCATCCTACATTAAACAGGACATTACACTGCACAGTATCGCACAATATTTTAGACAATGCAATATTTAGGCAGTACATTATACAATGTAATATCCTCTTTAAAAAATTACATTAAAGGGCCAAGACTCATAGTACAGGAAATTGGAAAAGTGGCAAAAGTAAATAAAGACAAGTCAAGCCAAACTTGGGTTTGACATGAACACATTCACTGCATCCCACCAAACTAGAGCATGTTCTATTACACAGTGTCACAAATAACACAGGTATCGAGAACGTTCATTAAACAAACATAGCTTAACACTTCAGCAATAATTATTCAAGTAACTGATGAATATTCAGCAATTAAATAATGAAAAAGTCATGGAAGTGAATTCCAGATGAGTGGAAACAAATCGAATGAGACTGCATAAGATTACGTAAAGGAAAAAAAACTAGAAATGTGAGATTGGTCGGAAGGACTGACAAAGAGTGAGCCCATCTATTGTCTCCAGAGGCTGGGTGAGAGCGCTGTGTATGTCCCACACATCACTAAATGCTATGACCACTGACCTGTCTGATCTGTTTAAAGATCTCCGGATCCACATTGGCGAAGATGTTGCATTCCGGCTGAGAGAGAATCTGGAAGGCGACAGCACAGTGATGATTCTCCAGAGGGGAGATGTCATTGTATCGGACGGCCAGCTCAGTGCGGGCATTGATCTGGTACCTGGGCGACATTTAGAAAGCAGACACCTCACTTAAGTCTTTGCCGCCTGTAAGTAATGGCCCTCAAATTGGGGTCGGAGGGTTCCCGTGGTCAAATACCTCCGATCCGCGAGAAAAGTACGCACCTACCCAGAGCCTCCATACCTTTGGACTCTTCTGGTCCTGGGCCTGCAGGGGTAGGCCCGTGTAGAGGCCAACATATCCCATGGGCGCGCACGGTTCACAAGCATCCCTGGGATCATGAGGGCCGGCCCAACCAATTAAAAAGGGGGATTCCCATTATGCTTATGGGGACTCCATTTACAAACGGAATCCCCATAAGCATAATAGGAATTATATAAAAATACATTTTCACTCAACCTAAATAAAAATAAATCTTCACGTTTAAAATTAATTAAAATACAATTTAAATAAACATTTAAAACATAAATATAATTTTTTGAAAAATAAATTTAAAAATTTTTATAGGAGCCAAAAATAATATATTTTTAAAAGATTTTTGAATGTTCAATTGATTTAAAAAATGTTATTTTAATATTTATTTAAATCCTTATGCTGGTTAAAAGAAGGCCCTAGGCCTCCCCTTACCAGGTGTAAGAGTTTCATGGGCATTTGCCGGGCAGTAATTGGGAAAATAGCCCAACTCTCGGTCAGCGAATGTCCATTTCCTGCACATGCAGATGATGGATCAAGCTGAAACTTGACAAATCGCACGTTCCGAGTTTTCGCACATACACAGTGGATGCAGAAACCCGCAACTTGCGGGGCAATTACGACTGCGTATGCTGTCGCAGGCTCTGTAAAATATGGGCCAATGTCTCAAATACAGTCTAAACTTTAAATTTTAAAATGCATCTGTAAATAGTTTTGATTTGATATCCCACATATATTCACCATCAGGAGAATTTTTCAATGCAGATTCCCCTGTATAACACAATGTTCAGTACATATACCTCCCTGTATAACACAATGTTCAGTACATATACCTCCCTGTGTAACACAATGTTCAGTACATATACCTCCCTGTGTAACACAATGTTCAGTACATATACCTCCCTGTGTAACACAATGTTCAGTACATATACCTCCCTGTGTAACACAATGTTCGGAACATACTGTCCCCGGCATAATATATTTCTCAAGTTGGACAGTTTTCCTCATGTTAACAAGTAAATGCTAGATAGTAAATCCCTGTCTATGTGGCTAGCCAGCAGCTACTGAATGTTATTTTACAATCATACTCACGCATTGTTGTATCCAGGGTGATCCAGGTCATGGCAAATAGCTCCAGTCATTAAGATCAACAAATCTGTCAGACTAAGAGTCTCCTGTTCACATGCAATGAAAACAAGGGTGACGCAATTACTGGTTAGTATAGAAAATTAGAAGCTTATTCTTTCACCACTGGAGGCTGGGATCAGCTCCAGCCCAGACACAGAGACTGAAAGTCCCCTCTCTCTGGACTTACTCAGAAAGCAGAGCATGTGCCACAAACTGATGAGGCAGTTTGCATTGCAGATGCACTCCTCGCACTGGCAGCAACACTGATGCAAAGGAACATGCGCACTATTGGATACACTTCATTGAGCACATGTACCATTGGACCCACACACCGTTGGGCACACATACCATTGGGTACACACACCATTGGGCACACACACCATTGGGCACACATACCATTGGGTACACACACCGTTGGGCACACATACCATTGGGCACACATACCATTGGGTACACATACCATTGGGCACACATACCATTGGGTACACACACCGTTGGGCACACATACCATTGGGTACACATACCATTGGACCCACACACCATTGGGCACACATACCATTGGGTACACATACCATTGGACCCACATACCATTGGGCACACATACCATTGGGTACACACACCATTGGGCACACATACCATTGGGTACACACACCATTGGGCACACATACCATTGGGTATACATACCATTGGACCCACACACCATTGGGCACACATACCATTGGGTACACATACCATTGGACCCACATACCATTGGGCACACATACCATTGAGTACACACACCATTGGGCACACATACCATTGGGTACACACACCATTGGGCACACATACCATTGGACCCACACACCGTTGGGCACACACACCGTTGGGTACACACACCATTGGGTACACACACCATTGGGTTCACATACCATTGGGAACACATACCATTGGGTACACACACCATTGGGTACACATACCATTGGGTACACACACCATTGGGTACACACACCATTGGGCACACATACCATTGGGTACACACACCATTGGGTACACACACCACTGTGCACGTGGGCTTGCATGCACAGCTACTCAAAAGCTGTATTGGTTACTGTGTTTCTGACTGCAGACCTTTCTGATATTGGGGAATGTTGATGCATGTCGATACAGCTAGCCTAGTCAGGCAGGCTGCGGTTTGTCTACTGCTAGAACGCAATGGCAGCCTGTGTGATTTATTTCTGTCACAACATAAAAGTAAATGAGTAAAAAGAAATGCCATTTCCTGCTAGTTTGTTCTGACCTCTAATTGACCTCAACAAGACAAAACTCTAATACGACTTTGTGGCGTGAAAGGGACAGTTCAGGTCACATACAGCAGCTTGTTGATGTTTGTGCTATCCTTGGATGACCACCTCGTGAGGGGTGTCTGTGCCTTCAGATGCCACCTTGCTTATATTAATGTATTGCCCTAGGAGCGGAGCGGTGACTGGCTGGTTGTGACCAATCCACTTCTGAGCAACATTTGAAATGGCCACAAAGAGCACCCACATTACGTCTTACAGTCTGAGTTATAAATGAAAACACAACCCCCTATTCTTTCTCCAACTCCTCTAATTGCTTCTTTGATTGTCACTAACTAACAAAATAATGCATGTTGTAAGATAGTGTGCAGTGATGGTTGAATCTGTTTGCAGAACCCGATTGGTTCCAGTTGCTGAACACATTACTATATGTGAACATTGATACTTGTCTGACTACAGTGAGTTTTATTTACCGAATCTCTGCTCTCCATTCTACGCAGGGTAGCGCTTACCAAACTGACCTGTAGAAGTGTCCTAATAAATTTACATTGAATTGCATAGAATTTACAGCAAAGAAGCAGACTATTCAGCCCAACTAGTTTGTGCTGATGTTTATGCTCCACACGAGCCTCCTCCCACCGCTCTTCATCTAATCCTACTAGTATATCCTTCTATTCCTTGCTCCCTCATGTGTTTATCTAGCTTCCCCTTAAATGCATCTAATCTATTCACCTCAAGCACTCCATGTGGTAGTGAGTTCCACATTCTCACCACTCTCTGGTTTCTCCTGAATTCCTTATTAGATTTATTGGTGACTATAATCTAATAATCTGTTTTTGCCTTACTCAACCATGTCCACAACTCCATTTGAATGTAGTAAAGAGAAAGGGGGCTTGGCTGTACCATGAGTTAGGTGTAAAACTCCTCATTGCTATTGCAAATAGATACAATTGATACAAATTGCAAATATTCACCAAACATAGCCCTTACTCCTGAGCTTGTGACCGTGAAAGAGTAAATGCAATCACTGGATGGGGTGATAGAGTGCGAGCTAGACATCAATCGCCACTCACCTGCAGGTTGCAGAGATGGATCATACCATACATCATCTGTGTCACACAGAAACAGTGTCGGAAGTTGTGGAACGGATTGTTCCGGTAGTTCTCCTGAATGCTGAGCTGGAAAGACAATATAAAAGAGGCCCTATTATTGCAAATGGGAACAAGTTGTATCTGGCCAAGATTTTGCCGGTCTGCGAAGCCGAGCTTGGGGCTATGACTCCACAGGCACTCTGGTACCTCACCTATGGGGTCATTCTTCTGAGTCCAGACTGCGAGCAAGGAACACATGAGAGAGGCAGACAAGGAGAAAGACACACAAAGAGTAAAGGGCAGGCAGACAGACAAACTGCAGACACAGGGCAGACAGACAAAGAGAAAGGAGCACACAGCTATATACAGACAGGCATGCAGAGGTACAAACTACAAAGGATGTGTCAGGCAAAGAAAAAATGACCGAGAAAGAGACGCAAAGACAGGCAGATGAAGAGACAAAGAACCACACGCTGGGGAGAAAAGGTTGTGTGGGAAACACAGACACAAGCTGATTTACTAATCTGTCAGAAGCATCTGGTTGGAATACTTTCACTGTTTAGTACATCAAACATTGCACAGTGAAGTCGATCTATAACAGACAACATTTGTCATTGACTTCAACTATTCTATAAAAGCAGTTGCCAGCCTGAATGACTAATATATTCTAAGACTTTCACTAGATGGGATCTTTCAATGTGGCTTGAGCTTTAAGACTGGAGCAGTCAGCTTCCTTGGCAGGTTAGACAGTAAATGGTACTGAGCCAAATTCTTTACCCTGGCTCTGGCAATAAGCACTTACTTACTGGCTAAAGGTGGGTAGGGATTCCTGACAAAAGTCACAGAGAGCTCGGGAATGTTCCAGACACGGAGAAGCACAGTTTTATGTCTCATGCATTGTCAGAAGGTTTATCTTTTGCAGCACTCCCTCAGTGTAGCACCAAGTTTAATACATTTGCTTCATGGGTTCTTTGCTTAAGAACACATTGCTATTAAGAACTAGCTGGTTTATTAGCAAAGCAATCACACTGCAGATTAGCAGTTCATCCACCAGGCTTACATCGTGAATCCCTCGACCCCAAATGGCTGGGGTTTTATTGAGTCTTGTGAACATCATGTGACTGGCGAAGCCCCTCCCATCTCAACAGCTCAACAACTCTTTTAAAGGAGACAAATAAACATTAGGTCAAGTGACCCCTGATCTGGGGGACACTCCAAACATTTTCAAGGCCCTTTTTTTGTGTTTTTTTTGTGGGTTTTTTTGTATTTTTTGGGGGTTTTTTGGGGGGTTTTTTTGGGCACTAAAATCAAAATTCTTTTCCAAGTGCCCCCTATAAAAGGGGAGGGGGACACTAAAAACACCGGCAATTAAAACAAATTAAACTTTAAAACATAAAATCAAATTAAAATTTGGTTGCCGGGGGTGACGATGCACTCCAGTCCCTCCGGTGCTCACCTCTCGCGGAAGGCCGCGAGCGTACCGGTGGACACCGCGTGCTCCATCTCCAAGGACACCCTGGCGTGGATGTACGCACGGAAGAGAGGCAGGCAGTCGGGCTGAACGACCCCCTCGACCGCCCGCTGCATGGACCGGCTGATGGCACCCTTGGCCGTGCCCAGGAGCAGTCCCACGAGGAGGCCCTCGGACCTACCCGCTCACCTCCGCTCAGGGTGTCCAAAGATCAGGAGTGTGGGACTGAAGTGCAGCCAGAAATTGAGGAGCAGCCCCTTTAAATAATGAAACAGGGGCTGCAACCTCGCATACTCCATAAAAACATGGAACACGGACTCTTCCAGACCGCAGAAATTGCAGGCGGCCTGGGAGTCCGTGAACTAGCTTAAAAATTTGTTGCACGGGACTGCTCCGTGCACCACCCTCCAGGCCAAGTCCCCGATAAATAGTGGGAGGACTCCCGCGTACAGTGCCCTCCATCGGGGACCCCCACCTCCTCCGGACGGCAAGATGGTACGCCATGGCGTGTCCGGACGGCAGACGAGGATGGCAAAGTTGAGAGTGTGCAGGAGCAGCCTGTACAGGAAACCCCTCCACGCAGAACTGAAAGGCACGGAGGGGATTTCCCAGAGGTGGCTCAAGTTGTGAGGCGACGGCTCCCGAGGGAGGTTCCGGGGTTTGGCGCCGATGAGGAATTCCGTCCGGACGGGGGTCAGTTTGGACGGGATCTCCCCACGTGCTTGAGCCTCCTCGATGCACCTAACGGAGTCAGGGCCCAGAGCTGTTTTTAGCGACTCGATGGCAGCGTGTCTGGCACCATCCAGCCCACTCCTCCACCATCGAGCAGGCCCCTGACCCTGGTCACCTCACCAGCCTCTCGTCCGACTGCCACCTAAAACCTCGGTCGTGGAGGTACGGATTTCCGAGCAGCGGCTCCTGCAGGACAGCCGCCACTCCAGTCGGTGGAGAGCTGCGCTTGGTGGAGACTTTGTTCCAGACCCTGGTGAGTTCCTTGTAAAAGACAGGCAGCTCCTGGACGGCGGTCCTGACGCCCCCCAAGCTCACAAACAGGAGCTGCGTGTCGTAGTTGATCAACAGCTCAACAAATCTGTGAGCATCCTCACAGGTGCATACATTACTCCGAGCATCAGTCCAGGTGGCCTAGAGTAGGCCTTGAATCCACACTGGTTGAATCAGAGGTGACAGCACTCCCGACTGAGCTGAGACAAGCCGACTCCTGAAGAAGAAAAGCTGGAAATAAAACTAGTCAGTTCTGTCCCCCTGAGGTTTCTTCCGAATTTGTGATACCTGTTAGTGGCAAAGACTCAGAATGTGGAAAATCCTGGTCTTTTAGCCAAGGAGGAACGTTATTTGTGTGGCGTGATTATTAGGATACATGCAACAAGCCTTGACAAGCCCGTATGCATCCAAATTTAAGGCACTTGGCAAAAGAACCAGAGGGGCGATGAGGAGAATTTCTTTTACCCCCGAGTTGTGATGCTCTGGAATGCACGGCCTGAAAGGGTGGAAGAAGCAGATTCAAAAGTAACTTCCAAAAGGGAATTGGATATATACTGGAAAATAAAAGATTTGCAGGACCACGGGGAAGGAGCAGGGGAGTGGGACTAATTGGATCGCTCTTTCAAAGAGCCGGCACTGGCACGATGGACCGAATGGCCTCCTTCTGTGCTGTGTGATTCTCTGAATACTCTTGGCTGAAATATTCTTCATTGAGGACAAGAGGAAATACAATCCCAGGAGAAGCTGTGGGTTAATTTTCTTTTTAACATTCTAACATTTTTTATAACAGATAAATGGCACTTGGTGCTGGTTTTGTGTTTGGGGACCCTGAGTCAATGAATATCAGAGCCACTTGACCTGCAGACTCACAATTACATTGACACTCTGAAAAGCAGCGGTGCTGGTTATGAGATTATAAAAATGTACAAGGGAATTCCTTGAGCAAACCGTACAATGTTTCTGCACAAACTGCGGCGAGCTGTTCTATCCCTTGGTACTCTTTATAACACTGCGTGGCTTTCAGTCAAGTATTGCAGAATCTCCTGAGAGCAACTTACGAGGTCAGCTACAGAATGGTGAGATGCTGATAAAACTCCCTCTACTCTGCTCGACCAATGTGTCTCAGCCCCAGTGTCAGAAGAACGGCCCCTGCGTGTGTGACATTTCTCCATTTCCTGCACCAGTTGTATCAATAAATAGAGTTATCAATTCATGCCAAAAACGTGTACATACCAAGACCTGGTTTAAGGCCACCCAGTCTCATTTCATGTAATACACTTATAACGAACAGAACTCCTGACTGCTAAGCATTAGGAATGGGTTGGAATTTAACCCAGGCCAGCATATAGCCTAGTTTCTCATTTGACACACTCTCAATTTCTCCCAACCAGCCCATCAGCTCTTCTCAGGACAGTAGAAACTGAATGGAGTTCGAGTCCTGTACACATACATGGATCTCTTCCAGCCCCTCCTTCCTGCTGGTGCAGATGGGCTGTATAATAGAGAGCTCTGCCTGGTGGCCTACTGTGGTAATGCAACTACTGATGTAAATAATAAAGGTTCATGTGAGAGCCATCTTGTGTGTGTGTGTGTGTGTGCTTCTTAGTGACGTCATAAGAATTTTTCACAGGCCGTGTAACCATATTCTCTGCTTGCAACATTCTGTTGGTGCAGAGTAACAACAGTGTCAGACGCTGCTTATGTGCGATTATTAATTATTCGGTGTACAGAGACTTTTGTCTGCTTTCCTGGGTCTCTGGGCCACAATCAGTTCCTGGCTGCGATGTTGTGATGTACCATGCTTCACCTCAAGAGCAGCAAACTTACCAGCCAGCGTTTTAGTATGATGGGGTTCATGTTAAACTCTTGCACCAGTCCCAGATCATGGTACATGTACTCCAGACAGCTGAGCATCTGCCAATGATTATAAAACACAGTTACTCCACACTTGAACTGTTGTGTGCCCGATATGATGCGCTATCACGGTGTATATATGTCCCTCAGAGGGAGTGCAACGAAGGTTCACTAGATTGGTTCCTGGGATGTGGGGATTACCCTATGAGGAGAGATTGAGTAGACTAAGCCTTTATTCCCTCGAGTTTAGAAGAATGAGAGATGATCTAATTGAAACATACAACATTCTTAAGGGGCTTGACAGAGTTAATGCTGAGAAAATGTTTCCCCTGGTTGGGAAATCTAGAACACGGGGTCACAGTCTCAGAATAAGCGGTCGGCCATTTAGAACTGAGATGAGGAGAAATGTCTTCATTCAAAGGGTTGTGAATCTTTGGAATTCTCTACTCCAGAGAGCTGCTGATGCTCAGTCTTTGAGTATATTCAAGAGAGAGATCAATACATCTTTGGGAACTAAAGGAATGGAGGAATATGAGGATAGTGCAGAAAGGAGGAGTTGAGCTAGAAGATCAGCCATGATCTTATTGAATGGTTCGAGGGCTAATTGGCCTACTCCTGCTCCCATTTCTTATGTTCTTATGTCAAAGGTTCCCACACCTACTATTTCAATGGAGACATTCACCAGTTTAAAATAATGTTAAAACATCAGACAAAGGAATGTCACGCAAACACTCCAACAGTACTTGTGCTGGGTCAGTCACTCTACCAATGGTCCTCTTTACCGTTACAGGTTGCCTTCTGACAGTAATGGTGCTAATGGAGGTGGTCTTCTATTGCATCAGTACTGTGGGGGGCACTGAAAGCCTTTTTGGGTTTCCCCTGGGTACGTCTGACAGTGTGATGCGGAGGCTGAGAGGGAAACGGTTTCCATCACCAGTACGGTTACCAATCCTCCAATCTAGAACTAGGGAGCATAGTTTCAGAATAAGGGGCTGCCCATTTAAAACGGAGATGAGGAGAATTTCTTCTCTCCGAGGGTTGTGAATATTTGGAATTCTCTTCCCCAGAGAGCTGTGGAGGCTGGGTCACTGAATATATTCAAGGTGGAGATTGATTTTTGAACACTACGGGAGTCAAGGGTCTGGGGAGCTGGCAGGGAAGTGGAGTTGAAACCAAGATCAGATCAGCCATGATCTTATTGAATGGCGGAGTAGGCTCGAGGGGCCGTATGGCCTACTCCTGCTTCTATTTCTTATGTTCTTACGTTCTTATGATTGCCCTGGATTCCCCAGGAATTAACGACTAATCTCCAGGACCATGCTGCGAGCAACCCAGGAGAAATATCATAAGGGCAAAAATAATTGTCTTTTTAATTTTTTTTGTTGAACACTTTTGTTCATTAATTATAATAAAATTGGACATGGGCATAAAGGCCGTTTGCCCAACCGTCAATAATCATCCAATCAGGCAAAGGAAGAGTCTATTCGTTTCCCAATTGGCGTGAGGAGACGGTGCACTGCGAGGATAGACATGTTGGGAGACCAATGGCAGGATTGTGGCGGGTGGAGCCAGGAGGTCATGTGATGAAACCTCCAGGAATACATCCAACCCGAGTTGGTAACCCTAACCACCAATATTCACATTGCGCTCGCCACTGATCTCTCAGCCCAGCTCCACAGCAATGTGCTTCTGCTGCAATTGGTCCAGACAGACCTTCCCCCAATATCGTGACCACAATGCCAAAGTCACAAAGGTAACATTACAGTAAGATTTGCACATGTCTGTGTTATGAGGAAAGCCTGGAGAGACTTGAGCTTTTCAGCCTGAAACGGAGGCATTTGAGGTGATCGTAAGGAGGTTTATAAGGTTGTAAATACTATGGAAAAGGTTAATCCACAGCACTACTTTAAACTAAACTGACAAGGGGGACACAAGATCAAGTGAAAGATATCTTTATTGAGGTTCTTCCCGCAGTATGACCAACGCGTGGAGTGGACTCCAGGCAGTGGTGGAGGTGAAAACCATAGAGTTATTTAATAAACAACTAGATGCAGTAATGGGGGGTTGTGTAGGATTATTCTGGATGGATGTGTTAAGATGGGCCGAATGGCCCTCATCGTCCATAAGTTTCTGGTGATGTGCAATTATTCTGCTGTTGCCGAATGTGCTTTATAACAAGGACAATTTGACACAGCAGAAGCTGACACAGCTACAGTTTCACAACATAAACAGGGGAGGGGTATCAAACAGAAGACTGAAATTCTCCTGCTGTTATTGAACGTTTTCATTTTAACTCATTGATCTGCGCCTACTTTATTGGTGCCCAGCAGTGCCCCACGAGAGGCAGCTCCTCCGTACCTCATTGTACTCCCAGTGCCAGACGTCAAACGTTGGTTTCTTCAGTGCCTCGATGGTCTCCTGGGACAGTGTGTACTGTCAAAATAAAGGACAGGTGTCTCATTTAGAAAAGCAATAACAAATCAGCAATCGCTTTCTCCCGCCAAATCCCGACACACGGCATTGCCGGCAGGAGTTTTATTGTGCGCCCGCTCGTCAAGGTGAAGGGAATGTACCACTGGGAAATAGAATGTTTCATCCAGTGACAGAGGTGCAGCTTGAGGGGAATCACCATCTGCACCAATGAAAGAAAACGCCCCCTCATGGGGGAATCTACAACTAGGGGCATAGTTTCAGAATAAGGGGTCGCCCATTTAAAACGGAGATGAGGAGGAATTTCTTCTCTCAGGAGGGTCATGAATCTTTGGAACTCTCTGCACCACAGAGCTGTGGAGAGCTGGGTCATTGAATATATTCAAGGTGGAGATAGGCAAATTTTTGAATGATGAGGGAGTCAAGGGTTATGGGGAGCGGGCAGGGAAGTGGAGTTGAGGCTAAGATCAGATCAGCCATGATCTTATTGAATGGTGGAGCAGGCTTGAAGGACCAAATAGGCTGCACCTATTTCTTATGTTCAAACAGGATTCTGGCCTCTGTCACATTAACCACTCTCTTCGCTCCGCCATTGGCGGTCGAACCTTCAGCCATCAAGGCTCAAATCTGTGGAATTCCCTCTTCTAAACCTCTCCGCCTCTCTCTCCTCCTTTAAGACGCTCCTTAAAACCTACTGCTTGTCCTAATATCTCCTTATGTGGCTCAGTGCTGATAACACTCCTGTGAAATGCCATGGGACATTCCACTATGTGAAAGATGCTCTATAAATGCAAGTTGTACTCTCGGTGGACTAAAGGAATTTACAGAGGTAGGGAGGAGCGAGGCCATGGAGGCATTGGAACACAAGGATGAGAATTTTAAAAAGCGAGGCGTTGGTGAACCGGGAGCCAATGTAGGTCAGGGAGCACAGGGGTGATGGGTGAACGGGACTTGGTGCGCGCTAGGACACAGGCAGTCGAGTTTTGGATGAGTGGGGGTAGATTTGATGAATTAGCATTCCAGGCGCACAGCTTTTCATGCTCGACAGGAGTCCGCTAGGTGCAGAGCTCAGCACACTCCCGACCGTGGCTAATTTGTAAAATCTACCCTTTCATGTGAAAGTTCCTTTGCTGTGCTATGTGCTGTACAGTGAGCTTCCACAAGGTGGCAAATCAGTGTTGTGTTTTAGCTTGTACTGTGCAACTTCTGGTCTGTGAAAGTCAATAAAATAGCACTGGCTTTCTGGATTAGGGTCCTCTCAGTTAAATTTATCACTGTCTCATTCACCGAGACTCGGACAGAGAGGTAAAGAGGCAGTGCGACAGAAAATACAGTGCGTGTATATGGGAGAGAGACAGAAACAGGGACACAACTGCTCCCCTGAATTTACACTGGTTACATTGCTGGTATCCTTGTGAACTGGTGTCGGTGTGCTCCACTCAGGATTGTACGTCTCACGGGGAGATTGTATGTCTCATGGGGAGATTGTGCGTCCATAGTGCGCTCATGACAAATTGCCACTGCACCTGTCGGAATTACGGTCGGAATTTTCCCCTAACTAAATGGATGGGTTTGAACTGTGGGGGCAGTTAAATTGTTAAAAATGAAATTCCCGACCTGATCCCGCCTCCAACCTGCCCACTTCTGTTTTTGCCAGAGGCGGGAAGGGGAGTAGGGGGGTTAAGCAGGCGACCAACCCGCTCCATGGGTGCGTTACCTCAATTGAAATATTGTAATGAAGCTTAGTTTATCCCGCCCATTTTCAATTTCACTGCCTGTGGACAGGTGTTCCACAATTCATCAAAACCGGCAGCTAATCAGAGGTGGGGCTGCTGCATCCAGGAGATAAGTGGCTTTATATCTACCTCCTGGATCCAGGGTCCCACTATATCCACCGCTCGTGATTGGAGATCCCCCCCCCCCCCCACAAGGCCTCCAGTCGCCTCCACATCAATAGTGAGGCAGACCATGATCTTCTGGTGGCTGGCCATGATACTCTCTCTTCCCCCCTCCCCCCACCCCATTCCCCCGCCGATCCCCAGCCAACCCCTCCCCCACCGATCCCAGGCTGAGCCCACCCTCGCCAATCCTGGCCGGCTGGCCCCGATCCTCTACCCCTACCGAACCCCGACCCCCACCAATCCCCAATTGCCAACCCCGCCCACATCCCCAGCCAAGCCCCGACTGCGGTCCCCTCCCCCAGACTGTCCCCTCGCTTCTGAGGCCTAGCTGCCAGCAGCCAGCCAGCCTCTCAAGCGGTCTGACTGCGGGTGGGAATCCGAGGCCTTGCTTTCAAATCAGGCCCTGATGATGATGAATATAGATTTGAATCAAAAACGGCCCCTTGGCTTTTCTGATCACATGCTTCCAGAATATCACCCAAATCCTTGCCGACCATCAGCCAAACATTCTCCAAGAAGATCAACCTATCCTTCTGGAACACTGGACTACCTTTCAGCAAAATAAAACTGTCCTCTGGAACACCAGGCTCTCCTTCTAGAACATAAGCCTATTGCTCCAGAACACCACCAGCATGTTTTTCCCGAAACATTAACACATCCTTCCAAAACGCTACCCCATTCATCCAGAATAGCAAGCTGTGGTTCCAAGAGAGTAAGTGAGAACCCTACATGATCAAATCATTCTTCCACTCAACTAATCCATTCTTCCTGACCATTAGCCAGAATTAATTGCAATTTCTATCTATTTTTATTCAAAACACAAAAGTTCATAGGCATGTTCACACAGACACTCTCGCACACACTCAAATACACTCACACTCTCTCACACACACACAAATATACTCACACACACACTCACACACACACACGCAAACATACTCTCACAAACACACTCTCACACAAGCGAATACATTCGTGTCCCACTTTTTGCTAAATCCAAAATAAAAATGAGATTAGCAATGGGGCAGGGCTCGAGTTCTCAGCCTTGTTTGCTGAAATCCTTAGTAACCTCAGTAACTAATGCCTCCAATTCATGAGTGACATATAGGCAACAAAAAATTAACATTGCATTTTACATTCCAGACTTTAGCTCCCCACATTGGCACAGGGAATTTATCCAGAGAGCCAGAGACCAGGAAGGTCCCAGGTTTGATCCCTAGTTTGTGCAGGTTAGTTTATCTCAAATGGGAAAGCAATTAGGGCAATTAAATTGTCTTGAATTACGGACCAATCTATGAAGCTGTCAGCCAGGTCCTTAGCTGCAATAATAAATAACGGATAACGTGCTAGGTCAGACTACATTCTATTCCTGATAATGCAGTCATTTTTTTGTACTTAAAGAATGGAATTATCCAATAATTTCAATTATTGACTGCACTAGAGACAAAAAGTACAGGTAACGACAGGTTGTATTATTGTTGTATAAGACGTTAGTCAGATCCTCATCTGGTGCACTACCTCGGATTCCGACCAACTGCTAGGAAGGTTGTTATTGCTGTTGAGAGGATACAGAAGTGGGCAGTGAAGGTGATTCCAGCTTATTAGGAAAGGTTAAGGAAGGATCAGCTTGTCTTGAAAACCGTCAACCCATTTCTGAATTTTGAAAGTTCAAAGTGAAGCATAATGGCAAAGGATTAAAATACCAGGGACACAAGTTAAAATTATTGTTAATTAGGGTGAAACTATTTCACCCAAAGGTTCATAGATTTGTGGAATAATTTACCGTGGACAGGATTAGGTTCAAGAGTAAGGTTTCTGGAGAAAGATTAATCGAGACATTTGGTGAGAAGGTGAGATTGAGATCTATCAAAACAGGACTGCCTTGTTCGGGCCTACTGGCCTTTGCCCGCTTCTAAAAACTCTTTTTTAATCGTTCATGGGTTATGGGCATTGTTGGCAAGGCCAGTATTTATTACCCTTCCCTAATTGCCCTTGAGAACATGGTGGTGAGCCGCCTTCTTGAACCGCTGCAGTCCATTTTGTGAAGGTTCTGCCACAATGCTGTTAGGGAGTTCCAGGATTTTGACCCAGCGATGATGAAGGAACGCCGATATACTTCCAAGTCAGGAAGATGTGTGGAGGGGAACTTGGAGGTGATGTGCTCTCATGCAACTGCTGCCCTTGTCCTTCTAGGTGGTAGAGGTCACGGGTTTTGGAGGTGCTGCCAAAGAAACCATGGCGAGTTGCTGCAGTGCATGTTGCAGATGGTACACACTGCAGCCATGGTGCGCGGTGATGGAGGGAGTGAATGTTTAAGGTGGTAGATGGGGTGCCAATCAAGTGGGCTGCTTTATCCTGGATAGTGTCGAGCTTCTTGAGTGTTGTTGGAGCTGCACTTATCCCAGCAAGTGGAGAGTATTCCATCACATTCCTGATTTGTGCCTTGTATATGGTGGAAAGGCTTTGGGGAGTCAGGAGGTGAGACACTCGCTGCAGAATACCCAGCTTCTGACCCGCTCGTAGCCACAGTATTTATGTGGCTGGTCCAGTTAAGTTTCTGGTCAATGGTGACCCCCAGGATGTTCATGGTGGGGGATGATGGTAATGTTGTTGAATATCATAAGATCATAAGAACAAAAGAAATAAGAACAGGAGTAGTCCATACGGCCCCTCGAGCCTGCTCCACCATTCAATACGATCATGGCTGATCTGATCATGGACTCAGCTCTACTTCCCTGCCCACTCCCCATAACCCTTTATCCCCTTATCTTTTAAGAAACTGTATATTTCTGTCATAAATGTATTCAATGTCTCGCAGCTCTCTGAGGCAGAGAATTCCACAGATTTATAACCCTCAGAGAAGAAATTTCTCCTCATCTCTGTTTTAAATGGGCGGCCCCTTATTCTAATGTCATGCCCTCTAGTTCTAGTCTCCCCCATCAGTGGAAACATCCACTCTGCATCCACCTTGTCAAGCCCCCTCATAATCTTATACATTTTGATAAGATCACCTCTCATTCTCTGAATTCCAATGAGTAGAGGCCCAACCTACTCAACCTTTCCTCATAAGTCAACCCCCTCATCCCTGGAATCAACCTAGTGAACCTTCTCTGAACAGCTCCAAAGCAAGTATATCCTTTCGTAAATATGCAAACCAAAACTGCACGCAGTATTCCATGTGTGGCCTCACCAATACCTTGTATAGCTGTAACAAGACTTCGCTGCCTTTATACTCCATCCCCTTTGCAATAAAGGCCAAGATACCTGCAAACCATCCTTTTGTGTTTCATGCACAAGTACCCCCAGGTCCCGTTGTACTGCGGCACTTTGCAATCTTTCTCCATTTAAACAATAACTTGCTCTTTGATTTTTTTCTGCCAAAGTGCATGACCTCACACTTTCCAACATTGTACTCCATCTGCCAAATTTTTGCCCACTCACTTAGACTGTCTATGACCATTTGCAGATTTTTGTGTCCTCCTCACACATTGCTTTTCCTCCCATCTTTGTATCATCAGCAAACTTGGCTACGTTACACTCAGTTCCTTCTTCCAAGTCGTTAATGTAGATTGTAAATAGTTGGGGTCCCAGCACTGATCTCTGCGGCAATCAAGAGGCGGTGGTTAGACTCTCACTTGTTGGAGATAGTCATTGCCTGGCACTTGTGTGGCGTCAATGTTTCTTGTCACTTATCTGCCCAAGCTTGAATGTCGTCCAGGTCTTGCTGCATGTGGGCATAGACTGCTTCATTATCTGAGGAGTTGTGAATGGAACCGAACACTTTGCAATCATCAGCAAACATCCCCATTTCTGACTTTATTGATGAAGCAACTGAAGATGGTTGGGCCTAGGACACTGCCCTGAGGAACTCCTGCAGCGATGTCCTGGGGCTGTGATGATTGGCCTCCAACCACCACAACCATCTTCCTTTGTGCTCGGTATGACACTGGCCAGTGTAGAGTTTCCCCCTGATTCCCATTGACTTCTATTTTACTAGGGCTCCTTGATGCCACATTCGGTCAAATGCTGCCTTGATGTCAAGGGCAGTCACTCTCACCTCACCTCTGGAATTCAGCTCTTTTGTTGATGTTTGGACCAAGGCTGTAATGAGGTCGAGAGCCGAGTGGTCCTAGCGGAACCCAAACTGAGCATCGGTGAGCAGGTTATTGGTGAGTAAGTGCCGCTTGGTAGCACTGTCGACAAGATCTTCCATCACTTCGCTGATGATAGAGATTAGATGGGGTGGTAATTGGCCGGATTGGATTTGTCCTGCTTTTTGTGGACAGGACATCCCTGGGCAATTTTCTACATTTTCGGGTAGATGCCAGTGTTGTAGCTGTACTGGAACAGCTTGGCTAGAGGTGCGGCTAGTTCTGGAGCACAAGTCTTCAGCACAACAGCTGGGATGTTGTATGGGCCCATAGCCTTTGCTGTATCCAGTGCGCTCAGCCACTTCTTGATATCACGTGGAATAAATCGAATTGGCTGAAGACTGGCTTCTGTGATGGTGGGGTCCTCAGGAGGAGGCCGAAAAGGATCATCCACTTCTGACTGAAGACGGTTGCAAACGCTTCAGCCCTGTCGTTTGCACTCACGTGCTGGGCTCCGCCATCAGTAAGGATGAGCATGTCATGGAGCCTCCTCCTCCCGTTAGTTGTTTAATTGTCCACCAGCATTCATGGCGGGGGAGGAAGAGACGAAAATAATATATGTGTGCAATTCTGCCTCTTAACGCGGCGATGGGTCAGGGAGTCCACATCATCAATGTGACTCAGAGCCCCGCAGGCAGGCAGGGGCAGTCTGACATTCCCCAGGCAGCAATAGACCCCAGAGTAGGACTCCAACTGAGACAATGGCAGGCTGAACGGACATTCATGCCATCACAGCGGACAATGCGGCCCAGGATGGGGCCACTGACACCCACTAATAGGGTACTTAAGAGCAGTCAAAGGGACAGTCAGCGCAGAATGCCTGGCCATAGTCCCTTTGTCCTCAACAATGAAAACTTTAACTCATGCTGGAGGTGTGGGGGAAAACACTCAGCCAGATCTTGCAGATTTCAACAGTTTGTCTGCAGAAACTGCAATCTCAGTGGCCATTTAGCTCAAATGTGCAGGAAGCCTGCAACCAGACTAATATATGAGGCGGATGGACCAGAAGAGGGTCCTTTGAGGCAGGATGACTTTTGGGGCAAATCGGCGGACGCCGAGGTTCAGCGGGTCCACGCGGCGAACAGTTCATACACAAAAATGCCACCAATGATGATGAGGGTTTTATTAAATGGCATCCCAGTACACATGGAGCTGGACACTGGGGCCAGCCAGTCACTCATGGGCGTTCAGCAATTTGAGAAGCTATGGCCACTTAAAGCCAGTGGATCCAAATTAGCACGTATTGAGACACAATTACGGACTTGCACTATAGAAATCATTCCGGTGCTAGGCAGTGCAATGTTGGCTGTCACACACAATGGACTAGTGAATCTGCTGCCGCTCTGGATTGTCCCGGGCAATGGTCCCGCATTGTTGGGGAGGAGCTGGTTAGCTGAGATGAACTGGAAATGGGGGGATGTTCACACAATGTCATCTGTGGAGCGAAGTTCATGCTCACAAGTCCTACAACAATTCAATTCACTATTCCAACCTGGCGTCGGGACTTTCAAAGGCACCAAAGTAGTAATACGCATCACCCCGGACTCCAGGCCAGTGCAACACAAAGCCAGAGCGGTGCCGTATGTGATCCGGGAAAAAAGTCAAGAGCGAATTGGACCGGCTGTTGTGAGAGGGCATCATCTCGCCTGCTGAATTCAGCGACTGGGCGAGCCCCATCATTCCCATCCTAAAAGCGAATGACTCTGGCATGATCTGTGGCGACTACAAGGCCACCATCAATCGGGTGTCCCTACAAGATCAATACCCGCTCCCGAGAGCAGAGGACCTTTTCGCCACGCTGGCAGGTGGGAAGCTGTTCACCAAATTTGACCTCACCTCAGCCTATATGACCCAGGAACTGACCGACGAATCTAAACTACCACCATCACCATGCACAAGGGACTGTTTGTTTATAACAGGTGCCTGTTTGGCATCCGATCAGCGGCCGCGATTTTTCAACGAAACATGGAAAGCCTGCTTAAATCCATTCCTGGAATGATCGTATTCCTGGACGACATCCTCATCACGGGTCGAGACACCGAGGAACACCTCCACAACCTGAAAGATGCTGTATGCAGGTCTTGCACTGTTTGACAAAACTCGATACCATATTCCAGCAAGGCATTCATCAGGGAACTCCACAGCGAGCACCCAGGCATTGTGCTGATGGCCATTGCCCGGTCACACGTTTGTTGGCCTGGAATTGATTCAGACCTGGAACACTGTGTTTGCAGGTGCACGACGTGTGCCCAGCTGGGTAATGCCCCCAAGGAGGTCCCGCTCAGCCCATGGCCCTGGCTCACCAGCCCATTGTCACGCATTCATGTTGATTACACGGGCCCGTTCATGGGAAAGATGTTCCTTATTGTGATAGATGCGTACTCGAAATGGATCGAGTGCTTCATTCTGAATTCATGCATGTCATCCACCACTGTGGAAAGCCTATGTACGATCTTTTCAACCCATGGCTTGCCGGACATCCTGGTTAGTGATAATGGCCCATGCTTCACAAGCTACGAATTCCGGGAGTTTATGTCGCGCAATGGCATCAACCACGTCAAGACTGCGCCGTTCAAGCCGGCCTCTAATGGCCAGGCGGAACGTGCGGTCCAAATCGTTAAGCAAGATTCAAGGACCCTCCCTACAATGCCGCCTATCGCGCATCCTGCTGGCCTATAGATCCCGACTGCACTTGCTCATGGGAGTCCCGCCCGCAGAGCTACTTATGAAATGGACACTCAAAACCCGGTTGTCCCTCATTCACCCAGTCCTAACCGACATAGTTGAGGCAAGCGCAAGTCACAAAACGAGTACCATGACCGCAATTCGAGGGGGAGATGTATAGAAATAAATGATCCTGTATTCGTCCTCAATCACACCATGGGGCCCAAATGGCTTGAGGGTACTATAATTGACAAAGAGGGGAATAGGGTCCTCGTGGTAAAACTCAACAATGGTCAGATATGCAGTAAGCATCTGGACCAAGTAAAAAAAAGGTTCAGCATCGACACGAAGGAACCTGAAGAAGACCATGAAATGCAGCTCATACCACCGCCAGTGAACGAGCAACAAGAGCAATCAGAAGAATGCACAGTCCCTGTGGCCAGCCCGGACAGGCCGGAATCACCACAGGTGACAGACACTCATGTCAGTGTCCAACAACCAGAGTCCCAACTGCGGCGCTCCACGAGGGAGTGTAGACCACCTGAAAGACTAAACCTATGATCCTAACAAGACTTTGGTGGGGGGAAGGTGATGTCATGTATGTAACCACAATGTAACACCACTGTATTACTGTATACATACAACCTAGATGCACACCTTGACCACAGGGGGTGAACTTGTGGGAGACACTCCTTACCTGATCTCTCAGTTATATAAAGGGAGGTCCCATGCAGGGTCATCACTTGTGGAGTGCTGTGAATAACGAGTTGAGGTCACAGAGTGACCTTGTCCCCAGAATGTGCCTCGTGTGGTTTCATGCTGTAGAGTAAGAACTTTACAGCCTCAATACATATTCCTGGAGCTGGTGACTCCATTAATCACACTGGGCAATGTAGTAGAAATGGATACAGGTTCCAATTAAAAGCTGCTTTTAAATTCAGAGTGACACTATATCTGCGTTTGATGTTCAGTATTGCTCTAACACAGCAATCATCTCAATAAAAATTCTTCAGATCTATAAATAAACGCCTACTCAATCTAAACCACATATAAAATGTGTGCTGCTGTATTCCTACTTTTTAATTGAGCTTTGTGCATCTATTAGAATTACATTTTTCATTATTTTGCTCAACAGTAAATTTTTAGCAGGCTGTATTTAAAATTCAACTAAAACTGAAGAACATTGAATCCATGAACAGGAGACAGTGTTCCAGTCCGGAACCAACAGGGTCCTTCTTTACATATGTCATCATAGGCAGTCCCTCGGGATCGAGGAAGACTTGCTTCCACTCTTAGCTTCTTAGGTGGCTGTACAGACCAATACGAGAACCACAGTTTCTGTCACAGGTGGGACAGTCGTTGAGGGAAAGGGTGGGTGGGACTGGTTTGCCGCACACTCCTTCCGCTGCCTGCGCTTGATTTCTACATGCTCTCGGCGACGATACTCGAGGAGCTCAGCGCCCTCCCGGATGCACTTCCTCCACTTAGGGCGGTCTATGGCCAAGGACTCCCAGGTGTCAGTGGGGATGTCGCACTTTATTAGGGAGGCTTTGAGGGTGTCCTTGTAATGTTTCCTCTGCCCACCTTTGGCTCATTTGCCGTGGACGAGTTCCGAGTAGAGCGCTTGCTTTGGGAGTCTCGTGTCTAGCATGTGAATTATGTGGCCTGCCCAGCGGAGCTGATCAAGTGTGGTCAGTGCTTCAATGCTGGGGATGTTGGCCTGGACAAGGACGCTAATGTTTGTGCGTCTGTCCTCCCAGGGGATTTGCAGGATCTTGCGGTGACATCGCTGGTGGTATTTCTCCAGTGACTTGAGGTGTCTGCTGTACATCGTCCATGTCTCTGAGCCATACAGGAGGGCGGGTATTACTACGGCCCTGTAGACCATGAGCTTCGTGGGTTTTGAGGGACTGATCTTCAAACACTTTTTTCCTCAGGCGGCCGAAGGCTGCACTGGCGTACTGGAGGCGGTGTTGGATCTCATCATCAATGCCTGCTCTTGTTGATAGGAGGCTCCCGAGATAGGGGAAGTGGTTCACATTGTCCAGGGCCACACCGTGGATCTTGATGTTTGGGGGCGTAGTGCTGTGTGGTGAGGACAGGCTGGTGGAGGACCTTTGTCTTACTAATGTTTAGCGCAAGGCCCATGCTTTCTTTTGCAGCCCGATGACATAATTGAGATCCAAATGTAATTTTAACTCGGGCCTGAGCAGGGTTAAAGCTGGGGCCTGTGGACCCATGCAACTCTGCACCACCAAAATGGCCATCTTGGCCGGAGCAAATCTTTACCAAGCCTCAGTTTGTTCCTCAGGTGTCGATGGCCAGTCTAACCATTCAATTGTTATATAACTTGCTAACGCGACACCTAAACTAGGAAGGCCCACAGCAATCCACACTGAGCATTGAGCAGCCCAGCTCACTGATGGGATATGGAGGAGTAGACCATCCCTGGGAACTGGTATTCCTCCCACTCAGCCCCAGGTAATCTTCAATGGCTGGCAGGAAGCTTGCAATTGCTCTGTGTTTTTAATGTGTGGGGTTTCAGCTGGTTAAGCTCCAGCTATATTGGCATATTCCTAAGCACCGAATACTGCCATCCCGTGCCTAAGTTCTCTGGACTTCAGAAAGTGGGCGGGGTGGTGGGGGGAGTGGATGGTGCGGGGTGGAAGGGGTGTGGTATTCCAACAGCGAGGGAATGTGCATTCCATAGGTGTATAGAATCTCTATTTATGGGGGTTTCTGAGTAGTTTGAGCACAAAGATAGGTTTCATATCAGACAGGAAGCTGACCAAAACACACTGTTCAGTCCACACAGCCCCCTGTGTAACACATTGTGCTGGCCATACAACCCCCTGTATAACACATTGTTCAGTCCACACAGCCCCCTGTGTAACACACTGCTCAGTCCATACAGCCCCTGTGTAACACACTGTTCATTCCGTTTAGTCCGCTGTGTAATGCATTGCCCAGTTCGGGCGAGTCACTGCTGCTCATTAACACCAGCTCTACAAGTGCCTTGTTTGTCTTCACTTGCCCCCTTCTTCTGTTTCAGTCTCTTCGGATCAGATACTGCCCATCACCCGCCAGGGCCCCGCCAACCAGATACTGGCTGTTGATTCCGCGGCTCTGGGGACTGGGTTCCAAGCATGATTTTCATATCTCTACAAACCATCCCAATTTGCTCCACATCTCTCAGGAAACAATTCAACCTCTTCAGTCTCTCTTTCCCTGCACTGACCCCACTCAGTCACCTGCCCTCGCCCATGACTATATCGCCTATCTCTACAATCTCCCAGCCCTTCCTCCAATGAGTATTGTTGATTATGTTTAACTGCATGCACTCTCTTATCCCATTGCACACAGCTAGATCCCACTTGATTTGCTTTATTTGGGCAGTTACCTTGGGATATTTTGGAACACCATGTTTTGGTGTCAGCTTTATAGGTTCCTCCATGATAGTGTGGTGGCAAGGTATGCTTGACCTGGCAGAAATAAAAACATTAAAAATTAGGAAATTTCAGGTGTTCTCCTGTCCAGGTGTCAGCTGTGGCTCAGTGTCTGCACCCTCACCCCTGAGTCAGAAGGTTGTGGGTTCAAGTCCCACTCAAGAACAGATAATCTGGGCTGGCACAGTATAGTAGGGAATGTTGGCTTTCAGATGAGATATTTGTATACACCTGTAAGTATGCTCACAGGTTTGTAAAGCTGTTGCATTGTGAGTGGCTTAGCCAGTCACATGATATTCACAAGACTCAATAAAACCCGTTGAGTCTAGGTCATCCACGATGAGGTATGTAGTTGTGAGTGTTATGTATGTAATAACTTGATAGACTGAATACTGTAAACTAACACAGGTACAAACCTGGCCCTGCTTTATTAGGGCCCAAAGTGATTACATTACATGATGGCTTGCTTTTCATACCTGGGCCACACACAAGTGTGTACAGCCCAATGACCTCCGAGAGTGGCGCCACCTGGTGGCTAGTAACCCCAAGCATACATACATGACAGTGAGCCTAGTGGATGAACTGGTAATGTGTAGTGTGATTGTTAAACCTTTGTTAATAAACCAACTAGTTCTTAATAGCAATGTGTTGCTATGAATTCTTAAGCAAAGATCCCATGAAGCAAATACATTACAACATTGAACCAAGTCCTGGTCAGCTCTCATTGGTGGCAATGAAAAGGTCCCATGGCACTATTTGAAGATGGGGAGTTCTCCTGAATTGATTTAATTTGTGGCCCATTGGCACATTTGGTAGTGCTACTGGCATTGGCTGTTTTACATTATTACTCATCTGACTGGATGAGTAACAATACCCATTGAGTACTGAGGGCTCTCACCTGTTTCCCAAAGACAATTCATCTTTCAGTATCTTCAGGTCATTCTTACACTTCTCTATTTCCACCACTTTTAAACCTTCCACTGGAAACAAAAGAAAAATAACAATTCACAAGTTAAAGGTGCAGCAAGAAGATTTGGAACCCGCACTGTAGCCATTTTTGGAGTCGATGTGATCTGAATTGGGCTATATTTTTTCTATTTTGTGATGTCAATTCTTGTGTGTGTCCAATGGCAGCATTGGGTCCATAAGAATATAAAAAATAGGAGCAGGACATACAGCCCCTCGAGCTCCATCATTCAATAAGATCAGAGCTGATCTTTGACCTCAACTCCACTTTCCTGCCTGATGCCCATAGGCCTTGGTTCCCTTAGTGTCCAAAAATCTCTCTCTCAGCCTTGAATATACTCAATGACTAAACATCTACAGCGCTCTGGGGGTAGAGAATTCCAAAAATTCACAACCCTCAAAGTGAATAAATTTCTCCTCACCTCAGTTCCAAATGGCCCACCCCTTATCCTGAGGCCATGCCAGTTTTGATGCTAAATTTGCCCCTCCCTATGTCTAAGTGGTAGGTGAGTGTAATTTCAGTTGATCTAATGATCTAGATCAGTTGGTCTAGCGGTTTAGGAGAAAATTAATCCGAGTGTCTTGGTGATCTTATATCTGACTTCTCAATAGGTGAGATTTGTTCGAGTGACCTGGTAGTACACCATAAATGTTTTGTTTTCTGACCTCAACTTCAGATTCCAAATCTAGCCCTATCTTTTCCTGTGATTGGATCTCATATCTCACTACTGCCTTGTGCACAAGTGGGTTAAAACGTTTGGGTACTTTTGGTCTAAAAAGGCATTATTCCACCCAAGGACATTGTCATGTATCCTACATGGCTACTGTTTGTACTATCACAAGGTGTGCCACCAGAGGGCATAACAGTGGGAGACTTGTAGGTTACCTGTACAGGTGTGCCTGGCCTAGTATAAAAGGCAGGCCACCAGGTGTGATCCTCACTCTGGAGTTATCAACAAAGGACTAAGGTCACTACAGTTCAAGTACAACACATTGCCTCGTGGAGTCATTATCAGAGCATCGAAGGACATAACAGACATACCCAACCTCAAGATCCCAAAACCCTTATGGCAAAAGATGCACAAGAGATTCAAAAGCTAATTTGCAGATGATACAACAGTATTTTCCACTCTGACTGGCTGTGTTGTTGGGTAGAATAGTAGATGGCCATTATTGACAGGTTGCACTGTAGTTAAATATATCAAATCTGAACCTTTAATTTCAATGCAATGGTTGTATTTGAATTTTGTTATATTTAACTGATTTATAAAGACTTTGTGACTCTCCTATCTGGTAATTGGTAATCTGGCAGTTGCTGATTGATTAGTTCCTTCTTTCTCTCAGTCCATTGGGATTTATTGTTATTTATGGCCTGGCCAAAGACTATGATAATCAAAGGAACAAAGGAGCAGGAAGAGGCCATTCAGCTCCTCGAGCCTGTTCCGCCATTCAATTAGATGACGAGTGATCTGTATCTCAACTCCATTTACCCGCCTTGGATCCATAACCTCAATCCCCTTGCCTAACAAAAAGCTATTAATTCCAGTTTTTACATTTTCAGTTGATCCCGATGCTCAACAGCTTTTTAGAGGAGAAGGTTCCAGATTTCCATTACCCTTTGCGTGACAAAATGCTTCTCGACATCACCCCTAAATAGCCAGATGTAATTTTAAGGTTATAGCCCATTGTTCTAGACTCCATGCCGGAGTAAATAGTTTCTCTCTCATCAGTCCCTCGGAATCGAGGAAGACTTGCTTCCACTCTTAACATGAGTTCTTAGGTGGCTGAACAGTCCAATACGAGAACCACAGTCTCTGTCACAGATGGGACAGATAGTCGTTGAGGGAAAGGGTGGGTGGGACTGGTTTGCCGCACGCTCTTTCCGCTGCCTGCGCTTGATTTCTACATGCTCTCGGCGACGAGACTCGAGGAGCTCAGCGCCCTCCCAGATGCACTTCCTCCACTTAGGGTGGACTTTGGCCAGGGACACCCAGGTGTCAGTGGGGATGTCGCACTTTATCATGGAGGCTTTGAGGGTGTCCTTGTAATGTTTCCACTGCCCACCTTTGACTTGTTTGCCGTGAAGGAGTTCCAAGTAGAGTGCTTGCTTTGGGAGTCTCATGTCTGGCTTGCGGACAATGTGGCCTGCCCAGTGGAGCTGATCAAGTGTGGTCAGTGCTTCAATGCTGGGGATGTTGGCTTGGTCGAGGACGATAACATTTCTCACAATCTGCACTATTTCATCATCTCAAACATCTCAATTAGGTCACCCCATTAGCCTTCTATACACAAAGAAATACAAGCTGAATCTATGCAATACTAATTAGACCACAGACTCTGGTTAAACTTGCTCAATCGTTCATTAATGGTAAAAGTTGAATTTTATTTCCATGAAAGATTCATCTCATTTCTCCCCTCTTCATCAAATACCTCACCCAAGAGGTCATTCTTTATTTTGGCTTGGACAGAAAGTGGTGGTAGACGATTTGACTATAAGGGACTTGCAGCTGATCCCAATCCTGTTCTCATCTCAGTGCCCAGATACATGCAGGTTCCAGCAGTGTTCATGAGGTAGTGATCAGGGGCTCAATTTTCCCCAGTGATCTGCGCTGTTTATTTGGCCTAAATTAAACTATCCAAGTTTCCCCAAAGATTGTGCGCCAGCGTAACTCAGATAGTTACGATTTTTTTAGGTTAGTTTTTTTTGCGTCATAGGGGACGTGACCTGATGCCTGTGGCAGTTTTTCACATTTATGCAAGTTTGGCCACATTTTTGACCACTATATGACCACTCCCAAAAAACCTTCTGGACGCTTAAGAAAAAGCAGCCCACATTAAAAAAATCGGCGCAGAAAGACGCCATTGTTTTTAGGCGAAGTTTTGGAGGAAATCAAGAACACATCAAGTATGCACCATGAAGCTTAATTTTTTCAAACTTAAAACACAGAAAATAAAAGTTGAATGCAATTCTCTCATTTTGGATTTTTTTCAAAGGGCCATGCCACCACCGAACATCTCAAAACCAGGCTCGAGGGTTAGAGCATCGGCTGGCAGAATCGGTCCCTCGCACGGACACAGGCCCTGGGGGTAGTGGTGTGTGGAAGTTGAACTGATGAGAACCCTTACACTATACAGCAGCATCAAAAGAAGCCCGGGGGGAGGGGGTGGTGTTTGCCGAGCACCTGTATCCGGGCGAAGGAGTGATTCTGCAGGCTGACCCTCGAGCCCGGTCAGTGGTGGGGTGGTACTTTGAAAAAAATCTAAAATTAAAGAATTGCGTTAGACTTGGTTGCCCCAAATGTCCACATTTGAATGCCTAGCTTCACATTCTAAGCAAGCCCATTGTGCATTCACACATCGCATGAGGAATCTCGGAGCACGTAGGATGATGGGCAGGTGACCTTACCCACGTTGGGTATATCGAGACAGGCGCTCATACCTGCACCAGGTACCTGCAGACTGTGTGAGAAGGCTGCGTTTCCGCAAAGAAGTTGTAACCGAGATCTGAGAGTTAGTAAAAGCAGACCTGTAACCTAGAAGTGTCATGAGGACTGCTTTGTCAGTTGAAGTGAAGGTTACAGCTGCATATTCATTCTATGCATCTGGATCACTGCAGGCCACAACTGGGGATGTGCGCGCCTTTTCTCAACATGCAACACATATCTGCATTCGGCAAGTGATTGCTGCACCATATGCCCAGAGGAATGACTACATAAAGTTCCCCATGACTGCCCAGGCAATGCATGAAAGGGCTGTGGGCTTCTCCAGGATTGCTGGCTTCTCAAAGGTACAGGGCTGTATTGATTGTACCCACATCGCCTTGTGAGCACCTTTGGAGGATTCCGAGATGTATAGGAACAGAAAAGGCTTCCATTCCATTAATGTGCAGCTCATCTGTGACGACATGCATCGCGTCATGTCAGTTGATGCGAGATATTCTGGGAGCACCCATGATGCTTTCATGTTACGCGAGAGCGCTTTATCTACAATGTTTCAGCAGCAGCCAGAAGGGCAGAGCTGGCTACTAGGGGACAAAGGGTACAGCCTCGTCACCTGGCTCATGATGCCCCTACGCATAACCCGGATGGAAGCTGACCGGGAATACAACATGTCGCACATTGTGGCGTGCAGCATACGAGAGAGGACCATTGGCATCTTGAAACAGTGTTTCCGATGCTTGGACCATTCCGGAGGCGACTTGCAATACTCCCCTGAGATTGTCAGGTCAGTTCACTGTTGTGTGCTGCAAGCTGCATAACCTAGCCATCATCAGGCAGCAGCAACTGGTAGTAGAAGACCCACCTGCGGTGAGAACGGCTGATGATGATGAGGAAGATGCAGATGAGGAGGAGGAGGAGGAAGATGACGAGGAAGCCATGCAACTACCTGAACCCAGAGCATGACGGTGGAGGAGGTCAGGCCGTCGAGCCCCTTTAACGATTGCTTGAGCCTTGCACCAGCAGCTCATCCATGAACGCTTTGCTGCCTGAAGGCTCAGCGACAACTATTCCAAATGGACCATGTTTACTGTTTGGACCTGTTCCGTAATGTTGTGTTGTGTTAATGGAACAAATAATGGAAATGATTCTGTTATAATTTGAAATATATTTTATTCAAAAGTTTAACACTTGTTTAACTTAAATATAAATGTTTTTGTATCAAACTTTAAAATTTTCAGTTAAGATCCCTTACAAACTCTAAGCTCACTTAAAAACTTTAAGATCACTTAAAAACTTTTAAATTTGTAAATTTACATAACTTACAAGAAACGTTTAATTTGAGAACAGTTACAACAGTAACAATAATAACAACAGCAAAGAAAGGCTGCACCCATCTCTCCTCCACCTTATTCTATGACCGCCCGCTGCGGTCTTGGTGACTCCACCCCTGCCTGGGGGCAGCAGCGCAGTGTTTCTCGGGTAATGTGCACTTCTTGATGGGGCGGAGGAAGAGGGGCGGTGGGGGGTGGGGGCGCAGGCGGTAATGTGGAAGGCCCGGCTTGGGTCTCTTCAGAGGGTGGTCTGTGGATTGGAGTGGCAGTTGATTCTGTGAATGGTTGCATGGTCTGGTCGTGTTCCCTTATTGCAGCAGCTAACTCCGACATTCCCTCGCTCATGTTCCCTGACAGTGTCTCAACTACCTCCAACATTCCCTCCCTCATGTTTGCCGACAGTGTATCAGCTACCTGTGACATTCCCGCCCTCATGTTCACTGACATTATATCAGCTGCCTGCGACATTCCCCCCCTCATGTTCCCGGATAATGTTCCCATTTCTTGTGAGAGTGTTGTTACTTCTCCCGACAGTCCCGATACCTCATCATCCACCCCACTGATGGTGTCCAGGAATGATCGTGTAAGGTCAATGCTCTCCGCACTCATTGCCATCATCTGAAACACACCTGTTAGATCCTGCAACTCAGGAGAGTGCTGTCGAGCTCTCCTTCCCCTCCTCACCTTGGGTGTGGCTTGCTGCACCCCACTGGGACCCACAGCCTCAGACGGTGGGGCCCTGGGTGTGCCTCGCTGCACCCCACTGGAATCCCAGCCTCGGACTGTGGGAAACCATGGAATATCCCATCAACACTCGTATCACTCAGGAAAGGGCCTTGCACCTCAATGGGCGACACTTGCACCTCCTTCAGAGTGAGTACAACAGTGGGGGTTTCATCCTACCCTGCCCCCTGCCCCATCCTCTCCCCCTTACCCCTATGCTCTTGGTCTGGAAGGTGGGATTGGAAGATATTCTCCTTTTCAGGCTCTTCTGCGTCTGAATCTTCTTCTGCATTGACTTCAGTCTCGTCAGGGTTGGCCTCAAGTTCTGCAAAATATAACCGAACAGACAAATGGTTAGCAGCAGAGGAGAGGACAGGGTGGCATGAGTAGGCTCAGACAGCGCAGGCAGCAGGCTCATATAAAGGACCACGATGAGTGATCGCACGTTGCATCAACCGAAGCGTAGCTGATGGAGACATCACCATGAACCGAAGCATGGTTATCCCGCGCAGCACTTAACATTTTGCAAAGCCATACTGTGGAATTTGCAGGACTTACCCTCTCCTATAAGTGTGGGCCCAGCTTGTGTAGTGGTGGCTGCTTTTCTCCAAGCAGGACCCATCAAAGCAGCGACCCTCTCTTCCAAGGGTGTCAATGGGTGCAGATTTGCCGGGCCTCCTCCTGTTCGAGTTCTTTCCCTTTTGTTGTGTGCCACCTTCCTCTACAAAGATGAAAATATAACTTTTTAGAGAGGGTGTCTTTCTGCTGGGTGGGATATATACAGATGGTCACATTTACAATTGCAATTCCATTGAATAAATAAAAATATTACTTACACTAATTACTTGACCAAGTTCCTGCCACTTCTTTTTGCACTGGCCTCCAGACCTCGGGGTGGTCACCATTGCATAGTAATCTTCTGCAAGTTGGTACCAGCGTTTCTTCATTTCTTTGGGTGGAACTTTTATGTGACCTCTGGTGTCCAGCTCATGCCATCTGACCTCCATTACAGTAATTAGTGCCTCCATTTCATCCTGTAAGAAATTCTTGGTCCTTGAGCTGCGTTGCATCTTGTACTGCAGCTCCGATTTTTCCACTGAGAATTAAAGTTCTCACACACAACTGGCTCTTTAAAAATGGCCGAATGCAGACTGGGAGCTGTACTGGGCATGCGCGCCCATAGCAGTCACGTCAAAGACGTCCTTTTTTTTCTGCGCATGCGCATAAAGGGGGGCATCGATTTTTTGATGTAGACATTAGGCTCCACCCCCCAAAGCTAAAGGACACCAAATTCAAAAAATAGAATGGGGAAACTTGCTAGTTATTTTTTTGGAGTTGTCGGGGTCAAAAAGAATGGGCATACCTCTTGCAGTATGCCAAAAACCGACATTGGGGAGAATTGAGTCCCAGGAGTGGGAGCCCTGTCTGGGTTGTTCTCTCCATAGCCCAGGTGCACTGAGATCAACTGCTACACTGTCACCCTAGCTGAGATTAGTTAATGCAGCACAGATTGAGGTTCAAAGCTGGGATCTTCCTGGTCTGCATTGCTCAGTAATGTCCTAATAGTGTATTTTACCACTAAGCCATCAGGGCAACTGAAAGGCGATTATTAATCTAGAATCCATAGGGACTACTAATGTGATCGCTGATACCTATAATTCTGCTGCACTCATACTATTGGACACTGAGAGCTTGTTACACCCGCTGCATACAGCGTTTCACCCCGTGGGCCACAAACACTTTAAACACATGAAGACTGCATACAGACTGCGTGCGAGGTTCATAACAACATAAGAACATAAGAAATAGGAGCAGGAGTAGGCCATTTGGCCCCTCGAGCCTGCTCCGCCATTCAATAAGATTATGGTTCATCTGATCTTGGCCTAAACTGCACTTTCCTGCCCGCTCCCCATAACCCTTGACTCCCTTAACATTCAAAAATCTGTCTGTCTCCACCTTAAATATATTCAATGACCCAGTCTCCACAGCTCTCTGGAGTAGAGATTTCAAAAGATTCACGACCCTCTGAGAGAAGAAATTCCTCCTCACCTCCGTTTTAACTGGGCGACCCCTTATTCTGAAACTATGCCCCCTAGTTCTAGATTCCCCACGAGGGACAACATCCACTCTGCATCTACCCTGTCAAGCCCCCTCATGATCTTGTACATTTCAAAATCATCTCTCATTCTTCTAAACTCCAATGAGTATAGGTCCAACCTGCTCAACCTTTCTCCATAAGTCAACCCCCTCATCTCAGGAATCAGCCTTGTGAACCTTCTCTGAACTGCCTCCAATGCAGGTATATCCCTCTTTAAATAAGGAGACCAAAATTGTATGCATAGGTGAGGCTCATTGAACTCAGCAATTTTATTTGCGGGCAAAGTCATAGAAACATAGAAAATAGGTGCCGGAGCAGGCCATTCGGCCCTGCGAGCCTGCACCGCCATTCAATATGATCATGGCTGATCATTCAACCTCAGTACCCCACCCCAGCCTTCTCTCCATACCCCCTGATCCCTTTAGCCATAAGGGCCATATCTAACTCCCTTTTGAATATATCCAACGAACTGGACTCAACAACTTTCTGTGGTAGAGAATTCCACAGGTTCACAACTCTCTGGGTGAAAAAGTTTCTCCTCATCTTGGTCCTATATGGCTTACCCCTTATTCTTAAACTGTGTCCCCTGGTTCTGGACTTCCCCAACATTGGGAACATTCTTCCTGCATCTAACCTGTCCAGTCCCGTCAGAACTTTATAAGTTTCTATGAGATCCCCTCTCATTCTTCTAAATTCCAGTGAGTATAAGCCTAATCGATCCAATCTTTCCTCATGTGTCAGTCCTGCCATCCCGGGAATCAGTCTGGTGAACCTTCGCTGCACTCCCTCAATAGCAAGCATGTCCTTCCTCAGATTAGGAGACCAAAACTGCACACAATATTCTAGGTATGGTCTCACCAAGGCCCTGTACAGCTGCAGTAAGACCTCCCTGCTTCTATATTCAAATCCCCTTGCCATTTGCTTTCTTTACTGCCTGCTGTACCTGCATGCCTATCTTCAATGACTGATGTACCATGACACCCAGGTCTCGTTGCACCTCCCTTTTTACTAATCTGTCACCATTCAGATAATAATCTGCTTTCCTGTTTTTGCTACCAAAGTGAATAACCTCACATTTATCCACATTATACTGCATCTGCCATGCATTTGCCAATTTACCTAACCTGTCCAAGTCCCCCTGCAGCCTCTTAGCATCCTCCTCGCAGCTCGCGCTACCACCCAGCTTAGTGTCATTTGCAAACTTGCAGATATTACATTCAATTCCTTCGTCTAAATCATTAATGTATATTGTAAATAGTTGGGGCCCCAGCACTGAACCCTGCGGCACCCCACTCGTCACTGCCTGCCATTCTGAAAAGGACCCGTTTATTCCCACTCTTTGCTCCTACCAAAAGCACTTGGAGCCCGCGACCAATGCTTCACGTCAGATGGTGCTTCACGTAAACCCTGGTCAAAAATGGCCGTTTACTGTTGGGTGGCCTCTTTTTCAAATTGAGCCACTCTTCATTTTCAAGACACCCCGAAATGTGGTCGCGAATATCCAATCTTGAATTGGGATATTTGGCCCAAAGCCATTTTATTTTTCAAGAAATGGACAGTCTCCATAGGTCAGTAGGAACAGATTTATAGATCATCCCTTAATGGTAGCAGTTCTTAACCACACTTTAAAATGCAGGAACAAGCAGGTGTGGTCTTGATCTCAAGCAGCATGTTAGCAGGAGCACTATAAGTAGCATCAGTGCCCTGGGCTGGCCGGGGGAATATTGACTAATCACACTTGGTCACTAGTGTTCCTGCTGCAAGTGTGTGTGTGATTCTATGGCCTGGAAATTGGACCTGTCCAGTCCTTTGCCATGATCTTTACCGTTATTAGCACCAATACCATTCTATAATAGGCAAACAGAAATAGTAACTCAAAAGTTCAAAGTGACAACTTACATTCGACTCTCTTCTCCAATGCTGTCAACCTGCTTGAGATTTCAGTTTTCAGATCATTGACATTGAAAATTCTGCAAGAGAGTCAAACCATCAACAGCTACAATAAACTCAGCATGCCTGACTGTATTTGCAGTTGAACTTGTCCTGGACAGGGAATATTAAGAACATAAGAGCATTAGAAATAGGAGCAGGGGTAGGCTATATAATTCCTTGAGCCTGCTCTGCCGGTCCCTCGAGCACACCCTGCCATTCAATAAGATCATGGCTGATCTTCGACCTCAACTCCACTTTCCCGCCCGATCCCCCTATCTGGTGATCCCCTTAGGGTTGGAAATTGCCGTACATCCCTTTTGGGGTGGATAATTCGAATTAAATGATGAATTACTGCCAGGACAGCGGGGCGGAGAATAGCGGGAACTTCGGCCTTCTGTGTACAAAAGTGAATGGGGCGCTGTTGGGGGCGGCAGAAGGGCAGGAGAGAGTCGGGAGTGGGGTGGAATGCAGGCAGTGTCATTTAGCGTCCTGCTGAGCACGTCAGTGCGATGCTGATAATGTTAGTGCGACGCAGACGTGCCTCATCACGGTGATGTGTCACCACATCCCTTCCCTTCACTTAAAGGTGCGAGGCCGAGTGAGGCCTCTGTTGCGCCACCAGGCAGGGATTCGGCTAGCCAGTGGCCCGGCACCCAAGAGGCTCTGTTTGGCGGCTCGATCGAACTAGCGGCCGCCATTGTCGGGCTGACTCAGGAGTCGGCCGATAATTTAAACAAAATAGTGGCTGCGACAGTACCCCCTCCCCTGTAAGGGCGGTTGCGCAGCCAGCCACTGGCAGCTTCACGCCCCGCGAAGCTGTCGGGGACATCGGCCGGCGCCGACCGCGTTCCCACGGGGCAATTACTCCCACGGGGCGCAAAAGGGGTTGGCACCAGACAGTAAGGGGTCTGTGCGCCAGGTGGGGCGGGAAGACGGAACGTGACAGTAAGCCATTTCCGCCGCCTTCGGCTCGGGGGCAATTGCGAATGTGTTGCACCATCCGTCCTTTGAGGGAGTAACGGACCTTAAAAAAAAGGGGACAATTTCGGTCCCTTATAGTCTCAAAATCTAGCGATCTCATCGTGCTTCAACACGCCATGGAATGGAATGGTAACTTGTGGGTTCCGCTGCTGTCTTGGGTTTGTTAAACTCAGACACTGAATGGGAAAGAAATTGGAGACAGTTCCCTCTTGTGCTCTTGGTAATACCTTGGCTAACCTCGCTCTTAGCTGTAGAATGGTGAATGGTCTGGGAGACTTAAAGAGAGGAGGAAAGACAATGTGTCGCAATGTGACCATTGTGATCTCAGTGTCCTGTGAACTCGGAAAGGGGAGGGGAAATCTCCATTTCTGATTGCTATCCACTGACCCCGGCTGATTGTCTACACAGATGCACTTCGGGTAAGGACAGGGATAGGCTTGACTGGGCTATCCCCCAGGGTTGAATAGGTTCCCAACATTCATTGTCCCAGTTCACACATGTTGGATGGTCACTTGGGTGAGGTACCATGGGGCTACCAGTTCCAATAGAACCACATCCCAGAATACGCAACCATCCTCAGCATAAGAGGAGGGGAAATGGTTGAACATTCAAAGAACTAACGACAGATTACCTTGAAATCTGGTCAGCAACTTGGGTCAGAACATTCTGCAACAAGTCGTCTTCTTCTAGAGGTAGAAAGAAAGTGATTGATGAGAGAAGTTAGAATCCACGAGACTGTTTCACACCTGTAGCTACATTCCTCAATATGCTTCGCGATGAAGTGACTCAGTCATGGACACCGATACCATCTTCCAGAAGCTGGCTCTGAGTGGTTACTGGTGGTGGGGAACCTCACCTGATAATAGTATGGCCTGGAGTTTCCTCCTTAGGCACAACATCAGGTAAGATGCACCTGAAACATCGCCCAAAGCTGCACCCATTTTGCCGATGTCAAGTTACGCTCAAGTATCCTCTCAATTTCATTAGAATACACCCGAAATAAAATGGGTGTAAAAATCAGCTTAACAATCGGATCCCCAGAAAACGCCAAACTCACATTTCTTCTTTGAGCCTTAAAATTATAAGTTTCAACTCATTTCACCATCATTCATGCACATGTTTAAGAACCTGGAGCAATTAGTGAACCTTTTCAATTTCTAATATGACTTACACTGCCATGAAAATCCATTCAAAGAAAGAAATAATACAGAACCTATCTCAGTAAGGATTTTTTTTTGTTAAAAAAACGCTCAAAAAAAATCACAACTAAATTATCGGAAAAATTACTTTCTTTTCTGCTGTGCCCGAAAATCTGGTGGCAATGTTGAGAGGACACCCCCACTTCCCCCCCACTCCCCCCTCCCCAGCCCTTGGCCTCCCTCCGTACACATGCAAGTGGAGGATAGTCGTATTTGAGAGTTGGGGGCATGGCCAGTTTTGTGGGTGGAGATTCATTCAGATGGAGGGTTTGATGGACAGATGTAAAAGGTCGAGGAGACTTGGGTGTAACTCACTTAGGCCCAAATTTCCGGGATCCTTTAAGCCTCACTATAGGGTTGGGCTTACATTGCATGTGTATCTGGCTGCAATTGCGATGGAAACTCCAGATTGCCATGTTTGAAAATGACCTGCGCATTGCCCACGATTATCTATTGGTTCACAGCAAAGAGTTGACAATCACAGGCAGGCTGAGCGGGTAATTTACCCCGGAGCTCTGCTGGTAGACGAGGCTCCTACTCAGAAAATCACCCCCACAGGACAAAGTATTCTGTTTCTGAAGACACGCCAAGCACAAAAATGGAATAATGTAAAGAATGAGCAAAAGGCCATTTGCTCAGTCTAGCTCTCTTCTTCCCTGGACGATAGAACACAAGAAGATAAGAAATAGGAACAGGAGTAGGCCATCTGGCCCCTTGAGCCTGCTCCGCCATTCAATGAGATCATGGCTGATCTGATTGTGGCCTCAATTCCACTTCCCTGCCCACTCCCCATAACCCTTGACTCCTCTATTGTTCAAAAATCTGTCCATCTCCATCTTGAATACACTTTAAATGGGCGACCCTTTATTCTGAAACTATGCCCCCTAGTTCTAGATTTCCCCACGAGGGGAAACATCCTCTCTGCATCTACCCTGTCAAGCCCCTGTCAAGATATATAACCTACCCTGTCATGGACTCTACCCCAACTGTTTAATCTGCTTAGTGAAAGATCTGTGGGCCAAATAGCTCCCTTTCCTCCTCTTTGCAATGTAGTGATAAATCAGCAGATCTGTTGTGGCATTGCTCACACTGAGTTGGAAGTTATACTTTTACAACAACACGGTGTTATTAAGAAAAGGGTGATGAGTAAAGAGTGACAACACATTATATACTTGCAATATATTCTAGATACTCCTGCTTCTCTAAGATCCAGAACATTTTTCAATCTTCATCATCTCTGCTATTGAACCCTGATCTCCTCGTGCTCTCCCACTTTGTGCTCACGTGCAACAAGCTGCAACTAGCATCAGTGGAGGGAGACAAAGGGAGTTTGCATGTCAAGGGTGGGAGGTATCATTACAATACAATAGTATCAAATGAGCTTGGTGCCAGGGCTGTAGTGATACCCGCCCTCCTGTATGGCTTAGAGACGTGGACCATATACAACAGACACCTCAAATCGCTGGAGAAATACCACCAACGATGTCTCCGCAAGCTCCTGCAAATCCTCTGGGAGGACAGACGCACCAATGTTAGTGTACTTGATCAGACCAACATCCCTTGCATCGAAGCACTGACCACACTCAACCAGCTCCGTTGGGCGGGCCACATTTTTCGCATGCTTGACACAAGACTCCCAAAGCAAGCGCTCTACTCGGAACTCCTACATGGAAAGCGAGCCCCAGGTGGGCAGAGGAAACATTTCAAGGACACCCTCAAAGCCTCCTTGATAAAATGCAACATCCCCACCAACACCTGGGAGTCCCTTGCCAAAGACCGCCCCAAGTGGAGGAAGAGCATCCGGGAGGGCGCTGAGCACCTCGAGTCTCGTCGCCAAGAGCATGCTGAAAGCAAGCGCAGGCAGCGGAAGCAGCGTGCGCCAAACCAGATTCCCCACCCACCCTTTCCTTCAACCACTGTCTGTCCCACATGTAACAGAGACTGTAATTCCCGTATTGGACTGTTCAGTCACCTAAGAACTCACTTTGAGTGGAAGCAAGTCTTCCTCGATTTTGAGGGACTGCCTATGATGATGATGATGATCAAAATGTATAACAAGGCATATAGCTCATATAAGAACATAACAAATAGGAGCAGGACGAGGCCATACAGCCCTTCGAGCTTATTCCGCCATTCCATAAGATCAAGGCTGATCTTCTACCTCAACTCCATTTTCCCGCTCGATACTCATATCCCTTAGAAACATAGAAACATAGAAAATAGGTGCAGGAGCAGGCCATTCAGCCCTTCTAGCCTGCACCGCCATTCAATGAGTTCATGGCTGAACATGAAACTTCAGTAACCCCTTCGTGCTTTCTCGCCATACCCCTTGATCCCCCAAGTAGTAAGGACTTCATCTAACTCCCTTTTGAATATATTTAGTGAATTGGCCTCAACTACTTTCTGTGGTAGAGAATTCCACAGGTTCACCACTCACTGGGTGAAGAAGTTTCGCCTCATCTCGGTCCTAAATGGCTTACCCCTTAGCCTTAGACTGTGACCCCTGGTTCTGGACTTCCCCAACATTGGGAACATTCTTCCTGCATCCAACCTGTCCAAACCCGTCAGAATTTTAAACGTTTCTATGAGGTCCCCTCTCACTCTTCTGAACTCCAGTGAATACAAGCCCAGTTGATCCAGTCTTTCTTGATAGATCAGTCCCACCATCCCGGGAATCAGTCTGGTGAATCTTCGCTGCACTCCCTCAATAGCAAGAATGTCCTTCCTCAAGTTAGGAGACCAAAACTGTACACAATACTCCAGGTGTGGCCTCACCAAGGCCCTGTACAACTGTAGCAACACCTCCCTGCCCCTGTACTCAAATCCCCTCGCTATGAAGGCCAACATGCCATTTGCTTTCTTAACCGCCTGCTGTACCTGCATGCCAACCTTCAGTGACTGATGTACCATGACACCCAGGTCTCGTTGCACCTCCCCTTTTCCTAATCTGTCACCATTCAGATAATAGTCTGTCTCTCTGTTTTTACCACCAAAGTGGATAACCTCACATTTATCCACATTATACTTCATCTGCCACGCATTTGCCCACTCACCTAACCTATCCAAGTCACTCTGCAACCTCATAGCATCCTCCTCGCAGCTCACACTGCCACCCAACTTAGTGTCATCCGCAAATTTGGAGATACTACATTTAATCCCCTCGTCTAAATCATTAATGTACAATGTAAACAGCTGGGGCCCCAGCACAGAACCCTGCGGTACCCCACTAGTCACTGCCTGCCATCCTGAAAAGTCCCCATTTACTCCTACTCTTTGCTTCCTGTCTGACAACCAGTTCTCAATCCACGTCAGCACACTACCCCCAATCCCATGTGCTCTAACTTTGCACATTAATCTCCTGTGTGGGACCTTGTCGAAAGCCTTCTGAAAGTCCAAATATACCACATCAACTGGTTCTCCCTTGTCCACTTTACTGGAAACATCCTCAAAAAATTCCAGAAGATTTGTCAAGCATGATTTCCCTTTCACAAATTCATGCTGACTTTTCCAAATGTGCTGCTATGACATCCTTAATAATTGATTCCATCATTTTACCCACTACTGAGGTCAGGCTGACCGGTCTATAATTCCCTGCTTTTTCTCTCCCTCCTTTTTTAAAAAGTGGGGTTACATTGGCTACCCTCCACTCGATAGGAACTGATCCAGAGTCAATGGAATGTTGGAAAATGACTGTCAATGCATCCGCTATTTCCAAGGCCACCTCCTTAAGTACTCTGGGATGCAGTCCATCAGGCCCTGGGGATTTATCGGCCTTCAATCCCATCAATTTCCCCAACACAATTTCCCGACTAATAAAGATTTCCCTCAGTTCCTCCTCCTTACTAGACCCTCTGACCCCTTTTATATCCGGAAGGTTGTTTGTGTCCTCCTTAGTGAATACTGAACCAAAGTACTTGTTCAATTGGTCTGCCATTTCTTTGTTCCCCGTTATGACTTCCCCTGATTCTGACTGCAGGGGACCTACGTTTGTCTTTACTAACGTTTTTCTCTTTACATACCTATAGAAACTTTTGGAATCCGCCTTAATGTTCCCTGCAAGCTTCTTCTCGTACTCCATTTTCCCTGCCCTAATCAAACCCTTTGTCCTCCTCTGCTGAGTTCTAAATTTCTCCCAGTCCCCAGGTTCGCTGCTATTTCTGGCCAATTTGTATGCCACTTCCTTGGCTTTAATACTATCCCTGATTTCCCTAGATAACCACGGTTGAGCCACCTTCCCTTTTTTATTTTTACGCCAGACAGGAATGTACAATTGTTGTAATTCATCCATGTGGTCTCTAAATGTCTGCCATTGCCCATCCACAGTCAACCCCTTAAGTATCATTCGCCAATCTATCTTAGCCAATTCACGCCTCATACCTTCAAAGTTACCCTTCTTTAAGTTCTGGACCATGGTCTCTGAATTAACTGTTTCATTCTCCATCCTAATGCAGAATTCCACCATTTTATGATTACTCTTCCCCAAGGTGCCTCGCACAATGAGATTGCTAATTAATCCTCTCTCATTACACAACACCCAGTCTAAGATGGCCTCCCCCCTAGTTGGTTCCTCGACATATTGGTCTAGAAAACCATCCCTTATGCACTCCAGGAAATCCTCCTCCACCATATTGCTTCCAGTTTGGTTAGCCCAATCTATGTGCATATTAAAGTCACCCATTATAACTGCTGCACTTTTATTGAATGCACTCCTAATTTCCTGTTTGATGCCCTCCCCAACATCACTACTACTGTTTGGAGGTCTGTACACAACTCCCACTAACGTTTTTTGCCCTTTAGTGTTCTGCCGCTCTACCCATATAGATTCCACATCATCCAAGCTAATGTCTTTCCTAACTATTGCATTAATCTCCTCTTGAACCAGCAATGCTACCCCACCTCCTTTTCCTTTTATTCTATCCTTCCTGAATGTTGAATACCCCTGGATGTTGAGTTCCCAGCCCTGATCATCCTGGAGCCACGTCTCCGTAATCCCAACCACATCATATTTGTTAACATCTATTTGCACAGTTAATTTATCCACCTTATTGCGATACTCCTTGCATTAAGACACAAAGCCTTCAGGCTTGTTTTTTTAACACCCTTTGTCCTTTTAGAATTTTGCTGTACAGTGGCCCTTTTTGTTCTTTGCCTTGGATTTCTCTGCCCTCCACTTTTCTTCATCTCCTTTCTGTCTTTTGCTTTTGCCTCCTTTTTGTCTCCCTCTGTCTCCCTGCATAGGTTCCCATCCCCCTGCCATATTAGTTTAACTCCTCCCCAACAGCACTAGCAAACACTCCCCCTAGGACATTGGTTCTGGTCCTGCCCAGGAGCAGACCGTCCGGTTTGTACTGGTCCCACCTCCCCCAGAACCGGTTCCAATGCCCCAGGAATTTGAATCCCTCCCTGCTGCACCACTGCTCAAGCCATGTATTCATCTGCGCTATCCTGCGATTCCTACTCTGACTAGCACGTGGCACTGGTAGCAATCCCGTGATTACTACTTTTGAGGTCCTACTTTTTAATTTAGCTCCTAGCTCCTTAAATTCATTTCGTAGGACCTCATCCCTTTTTTTACCTATGTCGTTGGTACCAATGTGCACCACGACAACTGGCTGTTCTCCCTCCCATTTCAGAATGTCCTGCACCCGCTCGGAGACATCCTTGACCCTTGCACCAGTGTTCCCTTAGTGTTCAAAATCTGTCGATCTCAGTCTTGAATATACTTAATTACTCAGCATCCGCAGCCCTTTGGGGCAGAGAATATCAAAGATTCACAACCCTCTGATACAAGGAGAAATTTCTTCACCCAGTCCTAAATGAATGACCCCTATCCTGGGACTATCGGGGCAAAATTGCGTGATGCTCCAGTTGTGGGCAGTAACGGCCGCAAGGCGGGATTTCCTGCGCCAGGCGCGGAATTCGCGCTCGATGATCTATATTCGGGATACCGCCCCCGAGAGGAGCGCAAAATATCGCTCTCTACTTGCTCTATGAGGAGGCGAGCGCGGCGTAAGGGCTCCGTGAGGGGCTCACCGCTGCGGGGTGGGGCGCCTTCCACTGCCGCGTAGACAGGGCCTTCATTAAGGGGCAGGGCCAAGCTGCCGACTCTGCGGTCGAGAAACGGGTCCATCCCTGGACCACTGGAGAGCGGGGCATCGTGGCAGCAGCCTGGCGTACAAGCGGAGTGTCGGTTTGCAGGATTGCGGCACGGATCCCGCGATCGAGCAGGAAGAAAACCGCGACCGGCAAGTCGGCCATTTTTTGTTCAATTCCCCACCTCCCCTTTAATTTTTGCCCCGCGAGCTGCCCGGTACGTGCCCCCCGAGGATGTCGCGGGTATCGCCCGCCGCAGCTTCAGTGGGCGCTAACGAATTTTCGCTCCGGGGCAAAAACGGGTCGCTGTACACGGCGAGGAGTCGGTAGCAACGCCACACCCAAGCAAAAAGTCTTAGCGCCCCCCGGAATTTCTCCCCTTATACCCCCTGGTTCTAGACGCTCCAGCCTGGGGAAACATCTTCTTAGCATCTACCCTCTAAGCCCTTTAAGAATTGTATACATTTCAATACCCCTCATTCTTCTAAACTCCAAAGAGTTTAGACGCATTCTACTCAATCTCTCCTCATAGGACAACCCTCCCATCCTAGTGAAAAATATATAAACCATATAGCCCATTTGTAACAATTCCCAGCAGTAATCCATTAGATATTTTGATAGATACAGCTAGTGATGTGTAAGGAGTCATTACCTGTAAGCTGTCTAGCTTTGAGAGGGACCACTCTGTAAGGAGAACTGAAATGAAAAGGAGGTTAAAAAGTGTTCAAGACACGTGTTCAGTTGCACTTTGCTGACTGAAAATAAATACATTGTTTAAGCAAATCAAGGCCAGCGGAGACTGGGTAAGATCTAGATCATGGCCTTGAATCGATTATATACAAAATGAGTCAATCTACCAAGGCATTGCAGACAGAGAGTCAACACCAAGTATTGCCTATGCGAAGCAGAGTTAGATGACAGAGGAGGAAGTTACTAAGGCATGCTGATAAGGCAGGCTCTATTTTATAGTCACAAATTGTTAAATTTCCATTATAAATTCCTCTGTCCATATTTATGATGTAAATTTTTTAAATTTTTTTATTCGTTGCCAATCTTTCCAATTCTTTGTCAAATCACAAACGCCAGAGGTCACCTTGCACACATCAAGGATCACTCTGCGCCAATGCTCTTAGCCAAAAGGCCTAGAGCCACTGCACCATTCCTGGAAGTACTGCAATACCAGGTTCGTGCCATGGAGGTGGATGGGTCAGGCCCCCCACACACCTCCGTGGAGGTGGATGGGTCAAGCCACCCCACCCACCTCCTATTTGTAAATTGCCTTTGTAAACTTGTCATCCTGTAATTATACATTCTGGCTAGTGGTGGCACTAGGGCACTTCATCTGGTGGGAGGGTGTCATTACAGTGTGTCTAGTTTACATAGCCACTTACCATAATGAATGTAGACATAGGAATTTTAATGGAAATATAAAAATATTTCATTTTTATACCTGGTGCATTCCCATATCAAAAAAGGCAGCAATGATTCATAACCAGATGGTTGCTGAAGCTCAGGGCAAGTGATTCGTTATCACTCACAACCAATCAGAAACCAACATTTTCACAGCCTCCAGGACTTTTTATGCTAAATTGAAAGACTCAAACAGCATATCATGCCACAAACAAACCCACTTGCCCCTACGCTCGCTCTGGTTGTTATCTTTTCTTCCAAAAACATTGCACCAGTGATTCAACTGATCGGACTGCAATAAGCAATGCCTGACTCTCAAACAGCAGCGAAAATAATCAGAAACGGCAATAATACAGTGTTCACTTCAGTAACTTTGTGAATCTGACCGTAAAAGGACCCACCACATAAATACTGTGGCATCAAGAGCAGGTCAGAGACTGGGTATCCTGCGGCGAGTGTCTCACCTCCTGACTCCCCAAAGCTTTTCCACCATCTACAAGGCACAAGTCAGGAGTGTGATGGAATACTCGCAACTTGGCTGGATGAGTGCAGCTCCAACAACACTCGAAGCTCAACACCATCCAGGACAAAGCAGCCCGCTTGATTGGCACCCCATCCACCACCTTCAACATTCACTCCCTCCACCACTGGCTGCAGCGAGTACCATCTACAAGATGCACTGCAGCAACTCACCAAGGCTTCTTCGGCAGCATCTCCCAAGCCTGCGACTTCTACCGCCTGGAAATACAAGGGCAGCAGGCAGCAGGCATATGGGAACACCACCTCCTCCACATTCCCCTCCAAGTCACACACTATCCTGATGTGGAAGTATATCACCATTCCTTCATGGTCGCTGGTTCAAAATCCTGGAACTCCCTCCCTAAACACTGTGGGAGTATCTTCACATGGACTGCAGCGATTCAAGAAGGCGGGTCACCACCACCTTCTCAAGGGCAATTAGGGATGGGCAATAAATGTTGGCCTTGCCAGTGATGTCCACATCCCAGGAACGAATAAAAAATAAAGCTCGGAATAGTGGAGGTCCAAGGAGATTTGGCGTCCATGTACACAGATCACTAAATTTTGGTGGTCAGGTGCAAAAAGCTAGTGTAATGTTAGCCTTTATATCTCGAGGGCTAGAATGTAAAGGGGAGGAGGCTGTACAATGCCCTGGTTAGACCTGTATTCAGCTTTGGGCACCGCAGCTTAGAAAGGATATATTGGCTTTGGAAGGAGTGCAGTGCAGATTCATGAGAATGTTACCAGGGCTCCAAGGGTTAAATTATGTGGTGAGATTAAATAAACTAGGCTTGTATTCCCTAAAGGTAGAAGGTTAAGGGGTGATTTGATTGAAGTTTATATGATTCTGAAAGGAATTGATAGGGTAGATAGAGAGAAACATTTTCTGCTGGTGGGGAAGTCTAGGACAAGGGGACATAACCTTGAAATCAGAGCCTGGCCATTTAGAAGGGAAGTCAGGAAACACTTCTTCACACAAAGGGTGGTAGAAGTCTGGAACTCTCTCCCAAAAAAGGCAGTAGATGCTAGCTCAATTAATAATTTTAAATCTGACGTCAATAGATTATTGCTAGCTAAGGATATTAAGGAATATGGAGACAAGATGTGTAGCTGGAGTTAAGATACAGATTAGCAATGATCTCACTGAATGGTGGAACAGGCTCGAGAGCTGAATGGCCTACTCCTGTTCCTAACAGCAACAACACTTGAAAAGTTCTTCATTGGCTATGAAGCGTTTTGGGATGTCCTGTCGTAAAAGGCGCTATATTAATGCAAATTCATTCTTTCTTCTTTCTATCTATCTCAAATCTTTCTTAATGTGGAAATCATTCACTTATTTCTTCCTTGAACCCTCCCCAGTGCGTCAAAGTCCTTTTGATGATATGGGCTTAGACATTTGGACACACAGCACCTGTTTTTGTGAGCTAAACAGCCTCCTAACTTTCCATATTGACAGGCAGGAAGTGTATGCTCATTATGAACAGGAAGTGCATTTCCCGCCATATTGATAAAGGTGAAAAGGTTGTCGAGCAGTGTCCATGCCTGCAATGGGCATTATACCCTTTGCATATGCAAGTAAGGGTCCTAATGCCTATTTCAGATGCCCACTGCAAGGTTGAATTGCTGGCTGCACTCAGGAAAACCAACTTTCTTGGTCCTACTCTGTGCCAGTGCTTCTCCTAATAGCCATCTCAAAAACCATCTCTTCAACCAAACTTCTGCTTACCTTTCCTAACTCTCTCTAAAATGCCTTGGATTGATTTGCACCATTAATGGTTGTTGTTGTTACTGTAGCTTCTTATTCTCTATTCTATTAACACGTCTATTCAAGAAAGTTAAACAGGAAAATCCCTAGGCACTGCAAAAATGTTTACTTCTACAGCATGGCATCCAGCTCATTTATTGGATGGAATGTCGGCCAATGACCTTGGACGGTCTCACTTTTCCTAAAGATAAAATTGCTTAAACAATACAATTGGAAGTGCTGAGATAATTACAGTACTCTGATAAAAACACTTTCTTTTTTAGAACACATACATTGTTTTTTTATAAATACAGTGTTTCTTAATGTACTTGAAACCATTCCATTACAGAGAGGTGCCACATATGTCAAGGAACACACTGTGCACAAGTACAAAATGGTGGCCAGTTCCTTATATTCTCCACCGATGACGATTGTGTCTCACATGCAGTCTGCTCTATATTAGAGCGGTTTCAGATTGACTTCAGCTCGAAACTGAGGTAATGGGCTGGAGAAACAGTCATCCATGAACCTTAGTTCTAACACTGCCTGGTTACAATATTGATTGTCATCCACTGGTTTTACTGTGTAAGGTTTATGCCACTCTAGCATCACTTTGGGCCAAACCTTTATGTACGAGCCCAATCTTACCTTGGCGAGTTAGCTGGCATTGTTGGGTCTATGGATATAATAGCATCGTCTTGATCCATGAGCATTATCAAGGTGTTCCTAAATAACAAGACAGAATAGAGAAGCAGACATTAACAGATCGCATACACATTTGGTCAACTTTTTGGACTAAGTTTCCAAGATCGCACCGCCAGTGAGAATACTCACCAGCCTCCGAGAAATCAGCGGCACTCAGTTCTTGATTTTCCACAAGGCTAAAATATTGTGGGCTTTGTATTCAAGATTCCCCAATACAAACGGCAGATAGGTAAATCTTCATGTTTCCTACATTACAACAGTGACTACACTTCAAAAGTACTTCATTGGCTGGAAAGTGCTTTGGGACATCCTGAGGTCATGAAAGGCGCTATATAAATTAAATATATTTATTTCCATCCTTCCTTCCTTTTCACTTTTCTCTTTTCCCATTTTTTTCTTTCGTGTCATCTGTGGCTCAGTGGGTAGTACACTCGTCTCTGAGTCAGAAGGTTGTGGGTTCAAGTCCCACTCCAGGAGCTTGAACACATAAATCTAGGCTGACACTCCAGTGCAGTGCTGTGGGAGTGCTGCGCTGTTGGAGTTGCTGTCTTTCGGATGAGACGTTAAACCGAGGCCCAGTCTGCTCTCTCAGGTGGACATAAAAGATCCCATGGCACTATTTCGAAGAAGGGCAGGAGAGTTATCCCCAGTGTCCTGACCAATATTTATCCCTCAATCAACATAACAAATAAAACAGATTATCTGGTCATTATCACATTGCTGTTTGTGGGAGCTTGCTGTGTGCAAATTGGCTGCCGCGTTTCCCACATTACAACAGTGGCTACGCTCCAAAATTACTTCATTGGCTGTAAAGCACTTTGAGACATCCTGTGGTTGTGAAAGGCGCTATATAAATGCAAGTCTTTCTTTCACCACAGAGCTAGAGTCTGTGGTTGCAGCGAATCAATAAGCACATGTTTAAATTGTTGCTTGTCTCACAGACCGGGAACCCAATAATGTTGAATTCACGCTGTGTGATTTTGGTAATGAACACATTAAACTGTTTTCCATTTAAGTGATGGCATCAACTAGTTTAAAATAAATCAGCTAATGCCTTCATCACAAAATGATTTCATTCAAATGAGTTTAGTAAATATCATCGCTGATATGACAGAGCAATGCCAAACCCAATGGCTCTCGCCCAACGGAATATAACAGTTGATTTCTCTCACTGACCTGGAAAGCCCAACAGTTGTGCACAGCAACTCTTTAATGTCACTGGGTCTGCAATGTCTGCTGAACATCACCTGCATACAAGGGAGAGTGATACAGTTCGGTTAGTGCCACGGAATAAATGACAGGGAACGAGCGGGGCAGGAAAAGTATTTACCATCCCACTACCAGCTCCCACCCTGCCCCTGCTGAGGTGAATTTCTAAGTGCAACGTGTGCAATGTCTTTCAATGCCTCCGCTGGTAAATACGGACCCACACAGACCAACCACAGCTCTGTGCTGAGTTGGATGATTTCAGCATCAATGGTAGATCAGGTGCTACAACTGGCTTCATAGGCACACAGGATCATTAGGAACAGGAGACGACCATCCAGTCCCTCGAGCCTGCCCCGCCATTTAATTAGATCACGGCTGTTCTGCACATCAATACCATTGATTCGCCTTAGCTCTATATTCCTTGATACCTTTACCTTATCTCAGTCGCAAAAGCTCCAATGAACACCTCAATCAAATCACTCCTCAATCTCCTGCACTCAAGGGAATACAAGCCAACTTTATTCCACCTGGCTTCATAATTTAACCCTCTAACCACCGATATCACTCTGGTCGCTTCAGCAACCCTAGGCTAGGGAAGAGAAAGAAAGATTATTCCTCCAACTCATTATCATCCAGTGAATCAGGCGGGAAAGTTCCCATGTATGGATGTTGGGATTGGCTTGGCTTTTATGGTCCCCATGGTAAAACAGCCTGGTTACATGTGTAGAAATGCCATTTGAATGAGGTATCAGAGGGCTGTCCATGCCAGTTGAACTCTGCCCCAGCAAGAGTCAGCAGCTTCAGGGGAAAGGAGGGAAATTGTCAGCTCCAAAATCATGACACACAGATCCTTTACTTATTCGGCTGGAAACTGGCCAGCATAGAGCAGACAAGTGAGACACAGGGTAACATCGTTCAAGTTTAGTGGAAGTGAGAGCAAGAGAGCAACCAGTTCCTTCCTGTTGCTATGGTAATGATGTTACTCCCCCTCCTCCCAAACATGACTTAAGCTGAAGTTTACATCCACCCTAACGTACCTCTTCATTTTAAAGATCAGGTTACCTCTCAGCCTTCTCTTTTCTAGAGGAAAGAGCCCCAGCTGTTTCTGTCTTGCCTGATAGGTATAACTTCTCAGTTTTGGTATCATCCTTGTAAATCTTTGTTGCACCTTCTCCAGTGCCTCTATATATTTTTTGTAATATGGAGACCAGAACTGAGCAAAACACTAAGTGTGGTCTAACCAAGGGTTAACATAACTTTTCAACTTTTGAATTCTATTGCTCTAGAAATGAACCCCAGTCCTTGGTTTGCAATTTTTAATGGCTTGCGGCGCTACTTTCAGTCATTTGTGAATGTGTACCCCGAGATCCCTTTGCTCCTCTATCCCATTTAGACTCTTTTCAAGGAATAGGTACCCCCCCCCTTATTCCTCCTACCAAAATGCATCATGTCACACTTATCTATACTGAAATTAATTTGCCATTTACACGCTCATTCTGTAAGTTTGTGCCTGTCATAATCTTCCTCAGTGTTAACTACACCTTCTAACAGTGACTACACTCCAAAAGTACTTCATTGGCTATAAAGTGCTTTGAGACGGCCGGTGGTCATGAAAGGTGCTATATAAATGTAAGTCTCTAATTTGGGGAGTCTGCAAATTTTGATATTGTACTTCCGATTCTCGAGTCCAAATAATTTCTGTAAATTGTGAACAACAGTGGTTCCAGCACCAATCCTTATGAAACAACACTTCCCACCTACTGCCAGTCTGAGTAATTACCTTTAATCCCTACTCTCTGTTTTCTGTTTTGTAACCAGTTTGCCAACCTTTCTGCTACTTGTCCCCTGACTCCACATGTTCTGACCTTAGTCATGAGTCTATGTGGTACCTTAGCAAAGGCCTTTTGAAAATCCAAATATATTACATCCACTTCATTATCCTTGTCTACTCTTTGTTACTTCTTCAAATAATTCAATAAGGTGGTCAAGATTTTGAAATCTGTGTTGACTATTCTTTGTAATATTTTTGGTTTCTAGATGTTTTTCTATTACATCTTTGAATATATATATGCACAGATGCAATCCATCCGGACCAGTGATTTTATCCTCTCTAAGTTTAACTTATCAATTATCTCCCCATTTCTATTTTAACTGTCTTAAAGAATTATTTAATTCACTATTGGGCGACCAGCTGCTGCTCTCAACATTTTGACTGAATTGACACCAGAGCTGTAGTGTATGTAGGCACCTTTAATAATGACTCCACGAGGCAGGGTATGATACTTAAACTGTGTAGACCTGTAGTCCTTTATTTGCAGCTCCTGAGTGAGGACAACAAGCTGTGAGTTCCTTTTTATGCTGGGTTTCCTGCAGTGTGCAGGTAACCCTTAGGTCTCCAGCAGCAGCACCCTCTGGTGTACAGGTAAGGTGTGTACAGTGTAAGGGTACATTCAGTGTTGCATAACAGTTACAGACATCACACAGTAAACAGGCATGCATACACAACAACACTCCCCCCTAAGCATTTTTCATATCCTTATTGTCATGACCATGATGATAATGATCTGCAGGAAGAGCAGGGGGTGCTGCAATCAGTTCCAGACAGGGCTGCTGCTCCTTATTGCTGTCTGGGTAGTGTTCCTGCATCAACTTTGGATGAAGACAGGATCAAGCTCTGTTGCATTGCCCTCAAAGATTAGGGAGCTTGGAAATGCCTAGGCTTTTAAGTGAAGAATGTTCTTTTGGTCAACCAACAAGGGAGAGCAATGCAGCTCGGTTAGTGCCACAGAATAAATGACAGAGAATCACGCCTCAAGACAACTCGTGCCTCAATATGATTCATAGAATCTTACAGCACAGAAAGAGGCCGTTCAGCCCATCATGCCTTTGCTACATCTTTGACAGAGATAGCCAATGAGTCCCACTTCCCTGGTTTTTCCCCCATAGTCCTGCAGATTTTTCTTTTTCAAGTATATATCCAATTCCCTTTTGAAAAAGTTACCAAATGCTTTTGAAAGTCCATATACACAAAACATCAACCGCACAACCCTCAAGTTTGTCAGACATCATTTTCCTTTAGTAAATCCGTGCTGGCTGTCATTTATTAACACATATTTTTCAAAGTGACAATTAAATTGTGTTCCAGATTATTGTCTGTAAAAGTTTCCCCAAATTTAGGCTGACTGGATGGTTGGCTTTTCTACTTTGAGTGCTACCAACCTTTAAAGTACCATTTCTTTATTTTTATCCTATGCAATTTCTCTGTCCCTTCCTCCTTTACTGTGACATTGGCAGCATTTTCTTTTGTGAAAACAGATGCAACGTACTCATTTCGTACATCAGCCGTGCCCTCTGCCTCCACAAGGGAGCAGAGTCATGCACAGCATAGACACCAGCATAGACTAGTTGGGCTGAATGGCCCTTTCCGTTGCTGTAAACTCTAATTCTATATAAGATTTCCTTTTTGGTCCCTAATTGGCCCCATGCTTCCTTTGACTATCCTTTTACTGTTTATATGTTAAAAGGAAATACTAAAATCCTTTATGATGTTACCCACTAATCTTTTCCCATACACTCTCTTTTCCCCTCTTATTTCCTTTTTCAGTTCCCCTCTGCTGCTCTTTTGGTATTCTGTTTGATTCTCTACTGTATTATATACCTGACATTTATCGTAAGGCTCCTTTATTGGTTTCATTATAATTTCATTACAGTCATTTACATCAAAAGGAGCAGTTTCCTAATATTAACCCCTGGGGGACAACTGTAACTTCCCTCCAGTCTGATAAACAATTGGTTACCGTTACTCTCTGCTTTCTGTCTCTTAGCCAATTTCATATCCACACAGCGACTGCCCCTTTAACCCCACGGGCTTCAATTTTGCTAACATGTCCATTATGTGGCACTTTATCAAACAGCTTTTGAAAGTCCATATAAACAACATCAACAGCACTACATTGATCAACCATCTCCATTACTTCATCAAAGAACTCAGTCAAGTTTGTCAGACATGACAAAATTGCCTTTAACAAATCCGTGTGGCTTTCAATAATTAACCCATATTTTTCCAAGTGACAAGTAATTTTGTCCTGGATTATGGGTTCTTGAAATTTCCCCGCCACCGACATTAGACTGACTGGCCTGTACTTACTGTGTTTATCTCTCATCCTTTTGTGAACGGGTGTGTAACATTTCCAATCCTCAAGTTCTCTGGCATCGCTCCCATATCCAAGGAGGATTGCAAGATTGTGACTAGAGTCTCTGCTATTTTCAACCTTAATTCTCTCAGCAACCTAGGATACATTCTGGGTGATTTTTCTACTTTGATAGTTGCCAGCCTTTTAAGTACCTCCTCTTTATCTATTATCCTACCCAATTCCACTCCCCTCTCCTTTGCTGTAGCATTGGTAGTGTCCTCTTCTTTTGTGAAGACAGATACAAAGTACTCATTTGGTACCTCAGACATGCCCTTTGCCTTCACAAGAAGATCTCCTTGTTGGTCCCTAATTAGCCCCACCCCTCCTTTGCTTATTCTTTTACTCTTTATATGTTTTTAAAAGACTTTAGTGTACTCTTTTATGTTACCCACTAATCTTCTCATACACTCCCCTTGTCACCCTTATTTCCTTTTTCAGTTATTCCCTGTATTTTGTATTCTGCTTGATCAACTGTATTATGAACCTAACATTTATCAACAGCCTCCAATTTCTTTAGTAGTCCAGGGAGTCCTATTTTGGGTGCCATTCCATTCCCCCTCATAGCTTCTGTTCGATGTGTTATGAGTCTAAAATTTGTGGTTGTAATGACGGCAAAACTGTCAGCATTCGCCATTACTGTGTAAAACTGACAGCAATTTCTTGCGTCCACACATGTATAGTTAAGCAGGAAATCCGAAAGTTGCTGTCAGTTATGCCCTGATCCTCCACACGGTGCGCTGTGTTAGTCTTCACAGATGCAATCAATTAGAAATCATTGATTTGATGTGAACGTCAACTTTTTGTGCACTATTCGCACTGTAAACCGTTGAAAACGTTCAACCTTGTTGAATAAGGTGTAACTGAGTTTTTAATGGCATACTAAGTCATAATTACTGCTGAACAATCTTTCTAGCTCTGAAAAACTACATTTATATTGTGGTGTGTCATTTCCTTCCATAGATTTTTAAAGTAATAAAAATTATTTTTTAAAGTTTGTTTATAATATTTCATTTTTTACCTTAATCTCGTGTGTTCCAATCTTTATTTTGCTTTCTGTACAATTATAAAAAGAATAAAACCTGCTTTTTACTTCTTGGTTTGCTGTCTGTGAGAATTCTTCAATGTGATTGGCTGTTCAACCAACTTGATGACGTCACTGTTGCTGGACTCCACAGATTCCCTATAGATGGCCAACACTTCGCCGACCTCACACGACCTTAAAGTCTGGTCCATGATTTTCTTTGTATGTAAGAACATAAGAATTAGGAACAGGAGTAGACCATCTAGCCCCTCGAGCCTGCTCCGCCATTCAATAACTCAGCTCCTCTTACCCGCCCTCTCCCCGTAACCCTTAATTCCCTTATTGCTTAAAAATCTATCTATCTTTGACTTGAAAACATTCAATGAGCCAGCCTCAACTGCTTCCTTGGGCAGAGAATTCCACAAATTCACAACCCTCTGGGAGAAGAAATTCTTTCTCAACTCGGTTTTAAATTGGCTCCTCCGTATTTTGAGGCTGTGCCCCCTAGTTCTAGTCTCCCCCACCAATGGAAACAACCTCTCTGCCTCTATCTTGTCTATCCCTTTCATGATTTTAAATGTTTCTATAAGATCACCCCTCATCCTTCTGAACTCCAAGGAGTAAAGACCCAGTCTACTCAATCTATCATCATAAGGTAACCCCCTCATTTCTCGGATCAGCCTAGTGAATCGTCTCTGTACCCCTTCCAAAGCTAGTATATCCTTCCTTAAGTAAGGTGACCAAAACTGCACGCAGTACTCCAGGTGCGGCCTTACCAATACCTTATATAGTTGCAGCAACACCTCCCTGCTTTTGTACTCCATCCCTTTCGCAATGAAGGCCAACATTCCATTTGCCTTCCTGATTACCTGCTGCACCTGCAAACTACCCTTTTGGGATTCATGCACAAGGACCGCGCGGAGGGGTTTCCTGTACGGGCTGCTCCTGCACACCCTCAACTTTGCCATCCTCGCCGGCCGTCCGGACACGCCATGGCGTACCATCTTGCCGTCCGGAGGAGGCGGGGGTCCCCGATGGAGGGCACTCTACGCAGGGGTCCTCCCACTATTCATCGGGGACTTGGCCTGGAGGGTGGTGCACGGAGCAGTGCCGTGCAACAAATTTTTAAGCCGGTTCACGGACTCCCAGGCCGCCTGCAATTTCTGCGGTCTGGAAGAGTCCGTGTTCCATGTTTTTATGGAATGCACAAGGTTGCAGCCCCTGTTTTATTATTTGAAGGGGCTGCTCCTGAAATTCTGGCTGCACTTCAGTCCCACTCTCCTGATCTTTGGGCACCCTGTGCGGAGGGGAGCGGGTAGGTCCGAAGGCCTCCTCGTAGGACTGCTCCTGGGCACGGCCAAGGGTGCCATCAGCCGGTCCAGGCAGCGGGCGGTCGAGGGGGTCGTTCAACCTGACTGCCTGCCTCTCTTCCGCTCTTACATCCGGTCCAGGGTGTCCTTGGAGATGGAGCACGCGGTGTCCACCGGTACGCTCGCGGCCTTCCGCGAGAGGTGGGCACCGGAGGGACTGGAGTGCATCATCACGCCCGGCAACCAAATTTTAATTTGATTTTACGCTTTAAAGTTTAATTTGTTTTAATTGCCGGTGCTTTTAGTGTCCCCCTCCCCTTTTGTAGGGGGCACTGGAAAACATTTTTGATTTTAGCGCCCCAAAAAAAAAAAGGAAAAAAAAAAGGGGCCTTGAAAATGTCTGCTGTGTCACCCAGGCGGGTGGCATGGTTTTAATGTTTATGTTTATTTTCAGGTAAACTCAAAAGAGTTTCATGCACAAGGACCCCCAGGTCCCTCTGCACCACAGCATGTTGTAATTTCTCCCCATTCAAATAATATTCCCTTTTACTGTTTTTTTTCCCAAGGTGGATGACCTCACACTTTCCGACATTGTATTCCATCTGCCAAACCTTAGCCCATTCGCTTAACCTATCCAAATCTCCTTGCAGTCTCTCTGAGTCCTCTACACAACCCGCTTTCTCACTAATCTTAGTGTCATCTGCAAATTTTGTTGCACTACACTCTGTCCCCTCTTCTAGGTCATCTATGTATATTGTAAACAGTTGTGGTCCCAGTACTGATTCCTGTGGCACACCACTAACCACTGATTTCCAACCGGAAAAGGACCCATTTATCCCGACTCTCTGCTTTCTGTTCGCCAGCCAATTCTCTATCCATGCTAATACATTTCCTCTGACTCCGCGTACCTTTATCTTCTGCAGTAACCTTTTGTGTGGCACCTTATCGAATGCCTTTTGAAAATCTAAATACACCACATCCATCGGTACACCTCTATCCACCATGCTCGTTATATCCTCAAAGAATTCCAGTAAGTTAGTTAAACATGATTTCCCTTTCATGAATCCATGCTGCGTCTGCTTGATTGCACTATTCCTATCCAGATGTCCCGCTATTTCTTCCTTAATGATAGTTTCAAGCATTTTCCTCACTTCAGATGTTAAACTAACCGGCCTATAGTTACCTGCCTTTTGCCTGCCCCCTTTTTTAAACAGAGGCGTTACATTAGCTGCTCTCCAATCTGCTGTTACCTCCCCAGAGTCCAGAGAATTTTGGTAGATTATAACAAATGCATCTGCTATAACTTCCGCCATCTCTTTTAATACCCTGGGATGCATTTCATCAGGACCAGGGGACTTGTCTACCTTCAGTCCCATTAGTCTGTCCAGCACTACCTCCCTAGTGATAGTGATCATCTCAAGGTCCTCCCTTCCCACATTCCTATGACCAGCAATTTTTGGCATGATTTTTGTGTCTTCCACTGTGAAGACGGAAGCAAAATAATTGTTTAAGGTCTCAGCCATTTCCACATTTCCCATTATTAAATCCCCCTTTTCATCTTCTAAGGGACCAACATTTACTTTAGTCACTCTTTTCCGTTTTATATATCTGTAAAAGCTTTTACTATCTGTTTTTATGTTTTGCGCAAGTTTACCTTCGTAATCTATCTTCCCTTTCTTTATTGCTTTTTTAGTCATTCTTTGCTGTGGCTTAAAATTTTCCCAATCCTCTAGTTTCCCACTAACCTTGGCCACCTTACACGCATTGGTCTTTGATTTGATACTTTCCTTTATTTCCTTGGTTATCCACGGCTGGTTATCTCTTCTCTTGCCACCCTTCTTTTTCACTGGAATATATTTTTGTTGCGCATTATGAAAGAGCTCCTTAAAAGTCCTCCACTGTTCCTCAATTGTGCCACCGTTTAGTCCTTGTTTCCAGTCTACTTTAGCCAACTCTGCCCTCATCCCACTCTAGTCCCCTTTGTTTAAGCATAGTATGCTCATTTCTGACACAACTTCCTCATCCTCAATCTGTATTACAAATTCAACCATATTGTGATCACTCATTCCAAGAGGATCTTTTATGAGGAGATCGTTAATTTTTCCTGTCTCGTTACACAGGACCAGATCCAAAATGGCTTGCTCCCTTGTAGGCTCTGTTACATACTGTTCTAGAAACAATCCCGTATGCATTCTATGAATTCCTCCTCCAGACTACCCCCTGCGATTTGATTTGACCAATCGATATGTAGGTTAAAATCCCCCATAACTACTGCCGTTCCTTTTTCACATGCCTCCATTATTCCTTTGATTATTGCCCGCCCCACCATGAAGTTATTATTTGGGGGCCTATAAACTACGCCGACCAGTGACTTTTTCCCCTTACTATCTCTAATCTCCACCCACAATGATTCAACATTTTGTTCATTGGAGCCAATATCATCCCTCACAACTGCCCTGATATCATCCTTTATTAACAGAGCTACCCCACCTCCTTTCCCTTCTTGCCTATCTTTCTGAATCGTCAGATACCCCTGTATGTTTAATTCCCAGTCTTGGCCACCTTGCAACCATGTTTCTGTAATGGCCACCAAATTATACCCATTTGTAATGATTTGTGCCGTCAACTCATTTACTTTATTTCTAATGCTGCGTGCATTTAGGTAGAGTGTTTTCATCCTAGTTTTTAAACCATGATTTTTAGTTTTTACCCCTCCTGCAGCCCTTTTATATTCAGTGGCCCTTTTTGTTTCTTGCCTTTGGTTTCTCTGCCCTCCACTTTTACTCATCTCTTTTCTGTCTTTTGTTTTTGTCTCCTTTTTGTTTCCCTCTGTCTCCCTGTATTGGTTCCCATCCCCCTGCCATATTAGTTTAACTCCTCACCAACAGCACTAGCAAACACTCCCCCTAGGACATTGGTTCCGTTCCTGCCCAAGTGCAGACCGTCCGGTTTGTACTGGTCCCACCTCCCCCAGAACCTGTTCCAATGCCCCACGAATTTGAATCCCTCCCTGCTGCACCACTGCTCAAGCCACGTATTCATCTGTGCTATCCTGCGATTCCTATTCTGACTAGCACGTGGCACTGGTAGCAATCCCGAGATTACTACTTTTGAGGTCCTACTTTTTAATTTAACTCCTAGCTCCTTAAATTCGTCCTTATTCTTTTTTTTACCTACGTCGTTGGTACCAATGTGCACCACGACAACTGGTTGTTCTCCCTCCCTTTTCAGAATGTCCTGCACTCGCTCGGAGACATCCTTGACTCTTGCACCAGGGAGGCAACATACCATCCTGGAGTCTCGATTGTGGCCGCAGAAACGCCTATCTATTCCCCTTATGATTGAATCCCCTATCACTATCGCTCTCCCACACTTTTTTATGCCCTCCTGTACAACAGAGTCAGCCATGGTGTCATGAACTTGGCTGCTGTTGCTCTCCCCTAATGAGTCATCTCCCTCAACAGCACTCAAAACAGTGTATCTGTTTTGCAGGGGGATGACCAGATGGGACCCCTGCACTACCTTCTTTGTACTACTCTTCCTGCTGGTCTTCCATTCCCTAGCTGGCTGTGGATCCTTCTCATGCGGTAAGACCAACTCACTACACGTTCCACTTATGTCATTCTCAGCATTGTGGATGCTCCAGAGTGAATCCACCCTCAGCTCCAATTCCGCTACGCGGTCCATCAGGAGATGGAGGCGGATACACTTCTTACACACGTAGTCGTCAGGGACACCAGAAGCGTTCCTGAGTTCCCACATGGCACAGGAGGAGCATATCACGTGACCGAGCTCTCCTGCCATGCCTTAACCCTTAGATACCCTAAATTGGTAATAACAATAACAATAAAATTAGTATTAACCTGATGAAACTTAGACTAGAAGAACAAATGGCTCAAATTAGGCTTGTGATGGTAATTTGATGAGGTGTGGATCTTAAATAAGGCCTCCAAAATCCCACAAAAGGAGTGAGGGGCTGTTGGAGATTAAGACATAAGAAATAGTTGCAGGAGTAGGTCATTCAGTTCTTCGACCCTTCTCTGCCATTCAATAAGATCATGGTGATCTTCTACCTCAACTCCACTTTCCAGCACTATCAGTGCAAAATGATCCTGTATCCACTGTAAGGAATCTAGGGTTTGTCACAACACATTCTGGTAAACATGGTGTGCGTGCTTATGGAGGCTGGTTGGGGAAAGAGTTTAATGTACATTTCCTTCATTCTACCCTAACCAGTTCTAAACGTGTTCACAAAGCTAGCCATGGTGCGTACAGTAGGGGTCCTTGAAAAGGATGTTTGTTTATGAATGGAAAACAACCTGCCATGATTACTGGATTATAATGACCATCAAGGGCAATGGTCAACACCATACACTAATTACTGCTCAGTAACATCGGAATGATGTGTTTCCGGTTATTGTCTAAGGGTAAGCAGTACCAGGAGGAGCCCTTCCGAAACTGCCCTAGGTCAGCTGTGACATGCCCTGTTTTTTTTTTTCTTAGCATTGACATGTGAACAGCTGGTCAACGATGGAATGAGCTACTCCATGAGGGAGATTACACAAATTTGATACAGGGAAAATGGTTAGAATTCGGATTTAAAACTTTTGTTGTTCTGCAGGCAGGTCTTATTAGAATCGTACCAATTATTACTCGCTGGTTATGCTGTACTAGAAGTCAGATGAATAAGGAATTATGAAGATTGGAGTACAGAACTTATCCACAGTTGGCAAAGTAGAAAATGGATACTATTCAACAGGGTGAAGCAGCCTCAGTGGGAATAATGTATCCAAGTTAGAGTAGATTTGGAGAAATATATTTAAACTTAGTTTTCATTTTCGTTTCCTGTTCTCAGTTTCCTTACGAGCTTGGTGCAAAACCGTCAATAGCCAGACCACCTTCATCTGCCTATCTTTACGTTTCTTCTTTGTTTCAGCTCCACGAGCCAAACCTCACGTGCCCCAAAAAGAGGTTGTGTTCTCCTTTGGATCCCCAAAATGTTCCTCCCACTTTAGGAACTGGCACTAGTGTACCTCTAAATAGTGGACTCCATACTCCATTATAAGCTCCCTGAGTTTACCTACTGTTCCTCAGTTTCAGAAACCACAAATAGCTCCCCCAGCTTTACTTAACCTCCTGCTTTAGTTGCACTAACCAACCAGGCTCTAATGTCACTCATTCCAACTAAACTCTTGTTTGATCTTAAAGCTCTGGTCCCTATCCAGGTGCCATCAACTGCTAGGTTTTTACAGAAACTCTCTTTACTCCTTAGAGTAATAAGAGGTCAGATCAACCAATCAGATACACATTTTTTTTCTAATTGGTATTATTATAACAGGTTTTACAGATAGAGATTCATTCAACCTTTAAGTCAGTAGTACAACTCAAAACTCAAAGGCCAATTCTTCTGCTTCATGAGATGGAGAGGTTAATAATCCATCGACATCCTGCATTGGTATTCTTCTGGTCGGTCACCTGGTTGATTTCTGGACTGTCTCTAGTTGGGCTCGTAAACGGTCTCATCTGTCACTGTAGAGTGGTTGCTCTTATACCATTCTTGCTGACAAAGCTTTTCAGTAACTTTCCACTCTCTCTCCCATGGTTACGCAGACTGATGCTACCAAACAGCACCTGATGTTTATGACAGTTTCCCACAGTCTCTCAAGGCCTCCTTATCTGTCGTTTTCCCGACAGTCTGCAGAACACATGTTTTATTTTGTCAACCTTCCCAACATGCCTTCTTGAACAGTCGGATGAACAATTATTTTAACCAAACTCAGCCCCTTTAGCAGGTAATATCTTGGGTTCCAGTCAATGCTTTAGTTTCCTTAAAACTGGTATTGAAAAGTCAAAAAATCCATCAGGTATGTTTAGTCTGTACCCAAAGCACCTCCTCCTTGAAGGTCTCCCATTCACCATTTTACTGCTTTACCTGACAATCACTGTTTCCAATCCATCACAGCCAGATCCCTTTTCTAGGGAAATTAGCCCTCATCCAGTTTTGCATCTTTACCTTTAATGTTTCCTTGTCCTTTTCCAAAACTACTTTAAACCCAACGATAATGTGATCATTATTTCCCAAATGCTCTCCCACTGAAATCTGCTCCATTGGTCCCACTTCATTCCCCACAATTAAATCCAGCACTGCCTTTCTCGTTGGGCGAGGCACATACTGATCAAGAAAGTTCTCCTGTGCATATTTCAGGAATTCCTCCCTCTTTCCTTGTTTCCCCCCCAGTCTATATTAGGATAATTGAAGTCCCTCGTTATCACTACTGTATTGTTTTTAAATCTTTCCGAAATGTGCCTGCAGATTTGTTCCTCTATCTCCTTCCCATGATTTGGTGGCCTATTCTTCTTCATAGGCAGACCCCAGAAGTCGAGGATCACTTGCTTCCACACTAGTATGAGTTGTAAGGTGACTAATGAGTCCAAAGTGGGATCTACAGTCTCTGTCACAGGTGGGGCAGGTGGTGGTTGGAGGGACGGGTGGGTGGGGTACTTGGTTTGTCGTATGCTCCTTCCGCTGTTTGTACTTGGCTTCCGCGTCCTCCCAACGAAGAGACTCAGTGTTCGGCGCCTTCTCGAATGTTTCTCCTCTACTTTGAGCGGTCTTGGGCCAGGGATTACATTTTTTCAAGGAGGCTTTGAGGATGTCCTTGAAGCATTTTCTCTGCCCTCCTGGGACTCGCTTGCCATGACGGAGCTCGGAGTAGAGTGCTTGTTTTGGGAGTCTAGCATCAGGCAAGCGGACAATGTGGCCCATCCATTGGAGCTGATTGAGTGTGATCAATGTCTCGATGCTGGTGATGTTAGCCTGAGAGAGAACACGGATGTTGCTCTGCTTATCCTGTCAATGGATTTGCAGGTTTTGCAGAGGCAGCGTTAGTGGTACAAAGTACTCCAGTACTTTGAGTTGCCTACTGTACACTATATCCACACAGCAGCGTAAGAGCTTCTCTTCTACTCCTTAACTCTAACCAAATAGGTTCTGTCTTTGAACCCTCAGGCACATCATCCCTTTCCAGTGCTTTAAGAGTACCTTTGATCAATACTGTCAATATTAAGTTCTCAATTCCACCCTTGTTTGAGCCAGATCTCCGTACTGCCAATATATCATAACATGTGGCAACTTGTGTCTGCAGCTCACCAATCTTATTTGTCCTGCTCTCTGCCTTTACGCACATGCACTCCAAACTCACATTAGTCTGCTTTGCAATTCTCCTGTTTGATTCCTCCTTCTTCTGGACTAATCTTTATTCTAATGCTGTTTGTCTCTCAGTCCTCTATGCATCTTGTTACTCTTCTCTGATGCTTCATCCTGGTTACCCTCCTCCTGTCAAATGAGTTTACACTCTCCACCACAGCACGAGTTAATCTCCCATTGAGGACATTGGTCCCAGCCCTGTTCAGGTGCAACCTGTTCATCTTGTACAGATCCCTCCTGCCCCAGAACATAACATAATAGGAGCAGGAGGCGGCCATATAGCCCCTCAAGCCTGCTCCACTATTTAATACGATCATGGCTGATCCAATCATGGACTCAGGTCCACTTCCCTGCCCGCTCCCTATAACCCCTTAATCTCTTATCGGTTAAAAAACTGTATCTCTGTCTTAAATTTATTCAATGTCCTGGTTTCCACAGCTCTCTAAGGCAGCAAATTCCATAGATTTACAACCCTCAGAAGAAATTCCTCTTATCTCAGTTTTAAATGGGCAGCCCCTTATTCTAAGATTATGCCCTCTGGTTCTAGTCTCCTCCATCAGTGGAAACATCCTCTCTGCATCCACCTTGTCAAGCCCCCTCATTATTACAATGAACTCGGTTCTGTGAGCCAGTGACTAGGTGTAACCTGGTCAGTCTTTTAATGGCTTCCAGAAGTGAAGATACAAAAGGTGAAGTTCAGGTTATATACCGGGCCCAGCATGTACCTATGACCCTAGGACCTCCGACAGTAGTGCCCCCTGGTGGTGGGCAAACCTTATGTACATACATTACAATAATCTGGTACGTTTTGATAAGATCGCCTCTCATTCTTCTGAATTCCAATGAGTAGAGGCCCAATCTCCTCAACCTTTCCTCATAAGTCAGCCCCCTCATCTCCTGGAACCAACCTAGTGAACCTTCTCTGAACTGCCTCCAAAGCAAGTATATCCTTTCGTAAATATGGAAACCAAAACGACGCCGTATTCCAGGTGTGGCCTCACCAATACCCTGTATAACTGTAGCAAGACTTCCCTGCTTTTATACTCCATCCCCTTTGCAATAAAGGCCAAGATCCCATTGGCCTTCCTGATCACTTGCTGTACCTACATTCAATCCTTTTGAGTTTCATGCACAAGTACCCCCAGGTCCCACTGTACTGCAGCACTTTGCAATTTTTCTCTATTTAAATAATAACTTGTTCTTTGATTTTTTTCTGCCAAAGTGCATGACCTCACACTTTCCAACATTATACTCCATCTGCCAAATTTTTACCCATTCACTTAGCCTATGTGCTTTTGCAGATTTTTTTGTGTCCTCATCACACTTTGCTTTGCCTCCTATCTTTGTATGGTCAGCAAACTTGGCTACGTTACACTCGGTCCTTTCTTCCAAGTCGTTAATATAGATTGTAAATAATTGGGGTGCCAGCACTGATCCCTGCGGCACCCCACTAGTTACTCATAGTTAGCCAGAGAGTCGGGATAAATGGTTCATTCTCTGGTTGGCAAACAGAAAACAATCCTCTATCCATGCTAATATATTACCCCCAACCCAGTGAACTTTTATCTTGTGCAGTAACCTTTTATGTGGCACCTTGTCAAATGTCTTCTGTAAGTCCAAATACATCACATCCACTGATTCCCCTTTATCCATCCTGTTCATTACATCTTCAAAGAATTCCAGCAAATTTGTCAAACATGACTTCCCCTTCATAAATCCATGCTGACTCTGCCTGACCGAATTATGCTTTTTCAAAAGTCCTGCTTCTTTAATAATAGACTCCAACATTTTCCCAACCACAGATGTTAGGCTAATTTGTCTATAGTTTCCTGCTTTTTATCTGCCTCCTTTTTTTTAATAAATAGGGGCATTACATTTGCCGTTTTCCAATCTGCTGGGACCTCCCCAGAATCCAGGGATTTTTGGTAAATTACAACCAATGCATCCATTGATCCCTGCCACTTAGCGCCTACACAACAGGAGGCACAGCCACCAATGGTTGAGCGATTATAATCAAGGATGCTCAAGAGGGCAGAATTGGAGGATCGCAGACATCTTGGAGGGTTGTGGGGCTAGGAGATTACGGAAATAGGGAGGGGCGAGGCCATGGGAGATTTGAAAACATGGATGAGAATTTTGAATCTCTCCTCAGTAACAAAAACAATTTGTATTTATATAGCGCCTTTAACATAATGAAACGTCCCAAGGCTCTTCACAGGAGTATTATGAGACAAAGAAATTGACCGAGCCACGAGAAAAAATTAGGGCAGTTGACCAAAAATGGGGTTTGTTTTAAGGAGCATCTTGAAGGAGGATGGAGACAGAGAGATGGAAAGGTTTAGGCAGGGAGTTCCAGAGCTTGGGGCCTAGGCAGAAGGCACTGCCACCAATGATTGAGTGATTATAATCAGGGATGCTCAAGAGGGCAGATTTAGAGGAGCGCAGACATCTCTGGGGTTGTGGGGCTGGAGGAGATTACAGAGACAGTGTGGGACGAGACCATGGAGGGAGTTGAAAACAAGAATGAGGATTTTGAAATTGAGGCTCTGCTTGCCCGGGAGCGAATGTAGGTCAGCGGGCACAGGGGTGATGGGTGAGCGGAACTTGATGCGAGTTAGGACACGGGCCGCTGAGTTTTAGATCACCTCTAGTTTACGTAGCATAGAATATGGGAAGCCAGCTAGGAGTGTGTTGGTATAGTCTAGTTGGGTTGTAACAATGGCATCGATGAGGGCTTCAGCAGCAGAGGAGCTAAGGCAATGGAGAACATAAGAACATAAGAATTAGGAACAGGAGCAGGCCATCTAGCCCCTCGGGCCTGCTCCGCCATTCAACAAGATCATGGCAGATCTGGCCATGGACTCAGCTCCACTTACCCGCCCGCTCCCCGTAACCCTTAATTCCCTTATTGGTTAAAAATCTATCTACCTGTGACTTGAATATATTCAATGAGCTAGCCTCAACTGATTCCTTGGGCAGAGAATTCCACAGATTCACAACCCTCCGGGAGGAAATTCCTTCTCAACTCGGTTTTAAATTGGCTCACCCGTATTTTGAGGCTGTGCCCCCTAGTTCTAGTCTCCCCGACCAGTGGAAACAACCTCGCTGCCTCTATCTTGTCTATCTCTTTCATTATTTTAAATGTTTCTATAAGATCACCCCTCATCCTTCTGAACGCCAATGAGTAAAGACCCAGTCTACTCAATCTAACATCATAAGGTAACCCCCTCATCTCCGGAATCAGCCTAGTGAATCGTCTCTGTACCTCCTCCAAAGCTAGTATATCCTTCCTTAAGTAAGGTGACCAAAACTGCACGCAGTACTCCAGGTGCGGCCTCACCAATACCCTATACAGTTGCAGAAGGACCTCCCTGCTTTTGTACTCCATCCCTCTCGCAATGAAGGCCAACATTCCATTCGCCTTCCTGATTACCTGCTGCACCTGCAAACTAACTTTTTGGGATTCATGCACAAGGACCCCCAGGTCCCTCTACACCGCAGCATGTTGTAATTTCTCCCCATTCAAATAATATTCCCTTTTACTGTTTTTTTCCCAAGGTGGATGACCTCACACTTTCCGACATTGTATTCCATCTGCCCAACCTTAGCCCATTCGCTTAACCTATCTAAATCTCTTTGCAGCCTTTCTGTGTCCTCTACACAACCCGCTTTTCCACTAATCTTAGTGTCACCTGCAAATTTTGTTACACTACACTCTGTCCCCTCTTCCAGGTCATCTATGTATATTGTAAACAGTTGTGGTCCCAGCACCGATCCCTGTGGCACACCACTAACCACCGATTTCCAACCCGAAAAGGATCCATTTATCCCAACTCTCTGCTTTCTGTTCGCCAGCCAATTCTCTATCCATGCTAATACATTTCCTCTGACTCCGCGTACCTTTATCTTCTGCAGTAACCTTTTGTGTGGCACTTTATCGAATGCCTTTTGGAAATCTAAATACACCACATCCATCGGTACACCTCTATCCACCATGCTCGTTATATTCTCAAAGAATTCCAGTAAATTAGTTAAACATGATTTCCCCTTCATGAATCCATGCTGCGTCTGTTTGATTGCACTATTCCTATCTAGATGTCCCGCTATTTCTTCCTTAATGAAAGTTTCAAGCATTTTCCCCACTACAGATGTTAAACTAACCGGCCTATAGTTACTTGCCTTTTGTCTGCCCCCTTTTTTAAACAGAGGCGTTACATTAGCTGCTTTCCAATCTGCTGGTACCTCCCCAGAGTCCAGAGAATTTTGGTAGATTATAACGAATGCATCTGCTATAACTTCCGCCATCTCTTTTAATACCCTGGGATGCATTTCATCAGGACCAGGGGACTTGTCTATCTTGAGTCCCATTAGCCTGTCCAGCACTACCCGCCTAGTGATAGTGATTGTCTCAAGGTCCTCCCTTCCCAAATTCCTGTGAACAGCAATTTTTGGCATGGTTTTTGTGTCCTCCACTGTGAAGACTGAAGCAAAATAATTGTTTAAGGTCTCAGCCATTTCCACATTTCCCATTATTAAATCCCCCTTCTCATCTTCTAAGGGACCAACATTTACTTTAGTCACTCTTTTCTGTTTTATATATATGTAAAAACTTTTACGATCCGTTTTTATGTTTTGCGCAAGTTTACCTTCGTAATTTATCTTTCCTTTCTTTATTGCTTTCTTAGTCATTCTTTGCTGTCATTTAAAATTTTCCCAATCTTCTATTTTCCCACTAACCTTGGCCACCTTATACGCATTGGTTTTTAATTTGATACTCTCCTTTATTTCCTTGGTTATCCATGGCTGGTTATCCCTTCTCTTACCACCCTTCTTTTTCACTGGAATATATTTTTGTTGAGCACTATGAAATTGCTCCTTAAAAGTCCTCCACTGTTCCTCAATTGTGCCACCGTGTGGTCTGTGTTTCCTGTCCACTTTAGCCAACTCTGCCTTCATCCCACTATAGTCCCCTTTGTTTAAGCATAGTACGCTCATTTGAGACACTATTTCCTCACCCTCAATCTGTATTACAAATTCAACCATACTGTGATCACTCATTCCGAGAGGATCTTTTATTAGGAGATCGTTTATTATTCCTGTCTCATTACACAGGACCAGATCTAAGATAGCTTGCTCCCTTGTAGGTTTTGTAACATACTGTTCTAAGAAACAATCCCGTATGCATTCTATGAATTCCTCCTCCAGGCTACCCCATGCGATTTGATTTGACCAATCGATATGTAGGTTAAAATCCCCCATGATTACTGCCGTTCCTTTTTCACATGCCTCCATTATTCCCTTGATTATTGCCCACCCCACCGTGAAGTTATTATTTGGGGGCCTATAAACTACGCCCACCAGTGACTTTTCCCCCTTACTATCTCTAATCTCCACCCACAATGATTCAACATTTTGTTCATTAGAGCCAATATCGTCTCTCACAACTGCCCTGATATCATCCTTTATTAACAGAGCTACCCCACCTCCTTTCCCTTCTTGTCTATCTTTCCGAATCGTCAGATACCCCTGTATGTATAATTCCCAGTCTTGACCACCCTGCAACCACGTTTCTGTAATGGCCACCAAATCATACCCATTTGTAATGATTTGTGCCATCAACTCATTTACTTTATTTTGAATGCTGCGTGCGTTTAGGTAGAGTGTTTTAATACTAGTTTTTAAACCATGATTTTTAGTTTTGACCCCTCCTGCAGCCCCTTTATATTCAGTGGCCCTTTTTGTTTTTTGCCTTGGGTTTCTCCGCCCTCCACTTTTACTCATCTCCTTTCTGTCTTTTGCTTTTGTCTCTGTTTTGTTTCCCTCTGTCTCCCTGCATTGGTTCCCATCCCCTGCCATATTAGTTTAACTCCTCCCCAACAGCACTAGCAAACACTCCCCCTAGGACATAGGTTCCAGTCCTGCCCAGGTGCAGACCATCCAGTTCATACTGGTCCCACCTACCCCAGAACCTGTTCCAATGCCCCAGGAATTTGAATCCCTCCCTGCTGCACCACTGCTCAAGCCACGTAGTCATCTGAGGAGACGGGTGATGTTATGGAAGTGGAAATAGGAGGTCTTAATTATGATGCACGTGTGGTCGAAAGCTCATTTCAGGTTAAAATTTCCACCAAGGTTGCGATCAGTCTGGTTCAGCCTCAGATAGAGGTTTGGGAGAGGGCTGGAGTCAGTGGCTAGGGAACGGAGTTTGAGGCGGGGATGGAACGCAATGGCTTCAGTAATCCAAATATTCAAATGCATGTCATTATGGAGCAGGCAGAGGATGGTAACAAACTTTTGGGGGCAGCCTGAACGGAGGAGGATGCTCCATAGTCCCTCATCGTTGACAGTGTCAAAGGTCTTTGTGAGATCAAAGGCGGCCATGTACAAGGGTTGGTGTTTTTCCCTGCATTTCTTGTAGTTGTTGCATGGTGAAGATCATGTCCGTTGTACCCCTTAATGGATGCAATCTGCATTGTAACTCTGGGAGGAGTTCTTCAGCCACAGGGAGAAGATGGTTGAGGAGGATTCTAGTGATGACTAGAATGCTGGTGGTCGATAGCATTGAGATTCCTCTGTAGTTACCGCAGTCGGACTTGTCCCTTTTTTTGAAGTTGGTCACAATTACGGCATCTCAGATCTCCCGGCATGCTCTCCTCCTTCCAGATAAGAGAGACGAGGTCATGTCTTCGTGCTAATAGTGCTTCTCCGCCATACTTTAGTGCCTTGGCAGGGATTCCATCTGCTCCCGATGCCTTGCTGTGCTCGAGCTGTCAGATCGCCTTTTCTACCTCATGCAAGCCTCCTTGATAAAGTGCAACATCCCCACCAGCACCTGGGAGTCCCTGGCCCAAGACCGCCCTAAATGGAGGAAGAGCATCCGGGAGGGCAATGAGCACCTCGAGTCTTGTCGCCGAGAGCATGCAGAAACCAAGCGCAGACAACGAAAGGAGCGTGCAGCAAACCAGTCTCCTTTCCTTCAACCACTGTATGTCCCACCTGTGACAGAGACTGTAATTCCAGTATTGGACTGTATAGGGACTCTAATTCCCGTATTGGACTGTACAGTCACCTGAGAACTCAGAGTGGAAGCAAGTCTTCCTCGATTTCGAGGGACTGCCTATGATGATGATTCAAATGGAGAAAATCTCTACTCATCCAGCAAGCTGTCTGACAATCACGTCTCAATATGAATCACGTCTCAATAACAAAAACAACAAGTTGTATTAATATAGCGCCTTTAATGTAGTGAAGCATCCCAAGGCTCTTCACAGAATTATTGAGACAAAAAAATTGACCCCGAACCACATAAGGAGAAATTAGGGCAGTTGACCAAAAACTTGGTCAAGGAGGTATGTTTTAGGAGCGTCTTGAAGGGGGAAAGAGACGGAGAGGTGGAGAGGTTTAGGCAGGGAGTTCCAGAGCTTAGAGCCGAGGCAACAGAAGACACGGCCATCAATGGTTGAGCGATTATAATCAGGGATGCTCAAGAGGACAGAATTAGAGGAGCACAAACATCTCATGGGGTTGTGGGGCTGGAGGAGATTACAGAGATAGGGAGGGGCGAGGACATGGAGGGAATTGAAAACAAAGATGAGAATTTTGAAATCAAGGCGATGCTTAACTGGGAGCAACTGTAGGTCAGCGAGCACAGGGGTGATGGGGGAGCGGAAATTGGTGCGAGTTAGGACATGGGCAGCTGAGTTTTGGATCACCTCTAGTTTACATAGATTAGAATGCGTGAGGCCAGCCAGAAGTCGGAGTTATAGTCCTGTCAGGAGGTAACAAAGGCATGGATGAGGGCTTCAACAACGGATGAGTAGAGGCAGGGGCGGACACGGGCTATTTTATGGAGGTGGAAATAGGCGATCTTAGTTATGCTGAGGATATGTGGTTGACAGCTGATTTCAGGGTCAAATATGACACCAAAGTTGCAAACAGGTTCAGTCTGGTTCAGCCTCAGACTGATGTTAGGGAGAGGGATGGAGTCAGTGGCTAGAGAACGGAGTTTGTAGCGGAAACCAAAAACAATGGCTTCGGTCTTCCCAATATTCAATTAGAGAAAATTTCTGCTCATCCAGAACTGTGGGCCCAAGTTTCGGGACGCGCCTAAAACGGCGCAGCCCGGACCTGGACGCCCGTTTTTCGCGCCAGAAAGTGCGCCTAAATAAAACTTCCAGATTCTCCGGCTCCCTGCAGGTCTTCTGCAGCCGGGCGCAGCGCAGCACGAGCTGTTGGGGGCGGAGCCAGGTCCCTGTGCCGCAAATAGTGTCGGGACCTCTGCGCATGCGCGCTACAGTGGGCGCGCATGTGCAGTAGCTCCAGGCGCCCAAAACTGTGCGGGAGGGGCCCAGCACACAGCCCCTAGCCCTGGCTGAATGGCCTCACTGGGGCTGCGTGAATAAGGCTCCTCCCACGCCCAGCACCTGCTTCCTCCCGACCCGACCCGACTCCCGCCCCCGGCGACCCGACCTCCGCGACTCTCTCTCCCCCCGGACCTCTCGACTCTCTCTCACCTCCCCCCGGACCTCCGCGACTCTCTCTCTCCACCCCCCCCCCTCCCAGACCTCCGCGACTCTCTCTTCCCCCCCACCCCCCCAGACCCGATGCCACCTACCTGTAAATCTAGCCCGAGGTCTTGGGCCCGACCGTTCAGCCTCCTTCTCTCCCTCCCCCCCTCTCTCCTTCCCTTCTCCCTCCCTCCCTCCTCTCTCCCTCCTTCCTCTCTCCTTCCCCCCTCTCTCCTTCTCCCCCTCTCTCCTTCTCCCCTTCTCCCCCTCTCCCCTTCTCCCCCTCCCACCCCCCTTCTCCCCCTCCCCTCGCTGTCAGAAACACAGACACTGACAAACAGAGAGTGAGAGACACAGACACAGACAGACAGACAGATAGATAGAGACACACTGGGGGAACCGTCCCAGCACGCTATTGAAGGACTCCCGGTACTGCAGTCGGTAAGTAGAAAATGTTTTATTTATTGATTTTTAAAAAAAAAAATATTTTTTATTAATTTTTTTTTGATTGATTTATTGGTTGATTTATTGATGTATTTATCATTTATTATTGATGATGGCTCTTTATTTGTAAAACTGAAGTGTTTAATGTTTGTAAACTTCCCTTTAAACCCCCCCCCCCCCATTCCCTACGCCTAATTTGTAACCTACGCCTAATTTTCTAAAGTGTAGACAAGGTTTTTTCGAGCGTACAAAAATCTTCACTTACTCCATTCTAAGTTAGTATGGAGTAAATTTTCACTGCCGCAACTTTGAAAACAGGCGTAAGTGACCGGACATGCCCCCTTTTGAAAAAAAAATTCTGTTCCAAAGTGAAACTGTTCTAACTGACTAGAACTGGAGCAAACGAAATTCCGAGAATTTGAATTTCTATGATACTCCGTTCTACACCAGTTGCTCCAAAAAATCAGGAGAAACTGAGGCCGAAACTTGGGCCCTATATGTTGGACAAGTAGTTTGACAATCACTCCTCAATATGAATCTGAGTAGGGTGGATAAAGGGGAACTAGTAGATGTCATGTATTTGGAATTCCAGAAGGCATTCGATAAGGTGCCACATAAAAAGTAACTGCACAAGAGAGCTCACGGGGTTGGGGGTAATATATTAGCATGGAGAGAGGTTTGGTTAATGAACAGAAAAAAAACAGTCGGGATAAATGAATTATTTTCAGATTGGCAAACTGTAACTAATGGGTTGTCACAGGGATCAGTGATGGGACCTCAACAATCTATATTAATAACTTGGATGAAGGGACCGAGTGTAATGTAGCCAAATTTCCTGATGATACAAAGATGGGTGGGAAAGCAAATTGTGTGGAGGACGCGAAGAATCTTCAACGGGCTAAGTGAGTTGCTAAAAATTTGGCAGATGGAATATAATGTGGGAAAACGTGAGGTTATCCATTTTGGTAGGAAAAATAAAAAAGCGAATTATTATTTAAATAGGAGAGATTAGAAAAGAGAGGGATCTTGGGGTCCTTGAACATGAAACACAAAGTTAGCATAGAAACATAGAAAATAGGTGCAGGAGTAGGCTATTCGGCCCTTCGAGCCTGCACCACCATTCAATAAGATCATGGCTGATCATAGCATGCAGACACAGCAAGTTATTAGGAAGGCAAATGGAATGTTGGCATTTATTGCAATGGGGATGGAGTATAATAGGAAGGAAGTTCTGCTACAACTCTACAGTGCATTTGTGAGACCATACCTGGAGTACTGCGTACAATTTTCCCACATTATAGTCCAAATTTTTAGCCACTCACTTAGCCTATCTGTATCCCTTTGCAGACTATTTGCATCCTCCTCTGCTTATTTGAGGGATATGCCTACATTGGAGGCAGTTCAGAGAAGGTTCACGAGGTTGATTCCTGAGATGAGGGGGTTGTCTTATGAAGAAAAGTTGAGCAGGTTGGGCCTATACTCATTGGAGTTTAATTGAATGAGAGGTGATCTTATTGAAACATAAGATTCCGAGGGGGCTTGACAAGGTAGAGGCAGAGAGGATGTTTCCCCTCGTGGGAGAATCTAGAACCAGGGGGCATAGTTTCAGAATAAGGGGTCGCCTATTTAAAACGGAGATGAGGAAAATCTTCTCTGAGGGTCGTGAATCTTTGGAATTCTGTATCCCAGAGAGCTGTGGAGGCTGGGTCATTGAATATATTTAAGGTGAAGATAGACAGATTTTTGAATGATGAGTGAAGGGTTATGGGGAGCTGGCAGGGAAGTGGAGTTGTGTTGAGGCCAAAATCAGATTAGCCATGATCTTATTGAATGGCGGAGCAGGTCGAGGCGCCAAATGGCTTACTCCTGCTCCTAATTCTTGCATTATGTTCTTATGAAGCACTCTTCAATATGAATCACTCCTCAATATGAATTGTCCCTCAGTATGAATCACTGCTCAATATTGGTATAGGGATAAGCAGATTAGAAAGTTAAATGAATGGCTCAAAGAGTGGTGTGGGAGGCAGGGGTCTTGCTTCATGGGGCACTGGCATCAATACTAGGGAAAGAGGGAGCTGTTCCATTGGGATGGGCTCCACTTTAACCGGGCTGGAACCAGTGTCCTGGCGAATCGCATAACTAAGGCAGTAGACAAGGCTTTAAACAAATGAAGAGGGGGTGGGGGAGGGGCGGGAGGATTCAGGAAAAGGTAGATTTAAAAGCAGCAAGAGAAATGTCAAGGCTCTAGAGCAGAGCTGAATTTTGAGTCGGGAAGGTACACAGAGAGTCACAAAAGGTAATAGAACATTACTGACTAAGATGACATCAGGGAATAATATACAGAGCTAAAGGCACTATGTCTGAATGCGTGAAGCATTCGCAACAAAATAGATGAATTAATAGCACAGATAGAAATTAATAGGTTTGATTTAATAGCCATTATGGAGACGTGGGTGCAAAGTGATCACGGTTGGAAACTAAATATTCCAGGATACTTTACTTTTAGAAGTGATAGGCAAAATGGAAAAGGAGGATGGGTAGCTCCGATAATAAAGGATGGGATAAAGACAGTAGAGAGAAAGAATCTTAGCTCGGAAAATCAAGTAGAATCAGTTTGGATTGAGCTAAGAAATAGCAAGGGGCAGAAAATATTGCAGAGTTGTTTAATGACCCAAAAACAACAGTTAATGTAGAGAAAAAAGCATAAATCAGGAAATTAGAGGTGCAAGTAACAAAGGTAATACACTAATCATGGGGTACTTTCATCTATATATAGACTGGGCAAACCAAATTTGCAGTAATATAGTGTGGAGGACTAATTCATGGAATGTATACAAGATGCTTTTCTAGAACTGTATGTTGAGGAACCAATTAGAGAACAGGCTATTTTAGATCTACTAATGTGCAACGAGAAAGGGTTATGTTGCGTATGCAATAATTCAATAGGCTTAGTACTGTGAACTCAATCAGGTGCGACCTGACTACTTTATTAGCTCTCAAAGTGAGGATTAAACATGGAGGCTTTCTTTATATACAAGGGCTGCATGAGTGTGTCTGTGGCCCAATGACCTCCGACAGTCGCTCCCCCTGGTGACAGGTAAACCCAGACTTACATACCAAGATCATGGTGGGGGAAATGATATAATGTATCAGTCCTATTTACAAATTGAGATGGTCCAGGGCTTTCCACTCCCTAGTTAATCGTCTCAGTTCAATTCCATATCTGGGTGAGCTCTTCGAGTCATTCATGACTTGAGGCTGGGTAGCCGATCTAATGGGAGTGGCAGTGTCCATGTCGGGGATTGATTCATTGACAATGGCAGAGTCTTCTGATGGATGAATATGAATCGGTTGGTCATTGATGGTGTCTTCTTCAAGCTGTTCCGGTTCGTCTGTGTGCCGCAATTTCGTCTGATCAATGTGCCTCCTGCATGTTTGCCCATTAGTGAGCCTGACAATAAGCACCCTGTTCCCTCCTTGGCCGTAACAGTACAAGTGACCCACTTGGGGCCTTGACCATAATTTAACACCTACACAGGATCATTAATATAGAGATGTCGTGTGACACGGCAGTGCGATCATGATACCACCGCCGATGTTGACGTCATCGTTAAGATCAGGATGGACAAGTGAGAGCCTGGTCTTGAGACCTCTCCATCAACAGTTCAGCAGGGGGGACCCCAGTAAGCATGTGGGGTCTCGTCCTGTAACTAAGCAGTATGCGTGATAAGCGAGTCTGCAAAGAACCGTGAGTTACACGTTTCCGGCTCTGCTTGATGGTTTGGATGGCCCGCTCTGCTTGACTATTGGACGTGGGTTTGAATGGTGCTGGCCTTACGTGCTTGATACCATTGAATCTCAAACTCTGGAAACTTCAAACTCATGAAGCACAATCCGTTGTCGCTCACAACGATGTCGGGCAGACCATGAGTGGCGAACATGGCACGAAGGCTCTCAATGGTGGCTGTAGATGTGCTGAATGACATGATTATACATTCTATCCATTTGGAATACGCATCCACCACCAAAAACATTTTGCCCAGGAAAGGACCCGCATAGTCGATCATGGTTTGGATGGCCACGACCACAGACTTAGCAGAGATTCCACTGGTGCATTGTTTAACTGCATGCAAGTGTTGCACTGATGCACACATGACTCCAAATCTGAGTCAATGCTAGGCCACTAAACATGAGACCTGGCAATGCCTTCATCACAATACCGGGATGGGTACTGTGTAAATCACATACAAATCTTTCCCTGCCTTTCTTGGGCACAACACCACGATTACCCCACAGCAAACAATCAGATTGAATGGATAGTTCGTCTTTGCGACGGTTGTAAGGTTTGGTCTCTGGGAATGGCCGACCAATCACCACTAAGGACACAACGTTTTACAACCGATAAGATCGGATCCTGACTGGTCCAGGTCCTAACTTGTTGAGCAGTGACAGGTGACCCTTCACTCTCAAAGGCATCCATGACCAACAGTAAATCTGCGGGCTGTGGCGTTTCCACCTCAGGCGTGGGCAATGGTAAACGGCTCAATGCATCGGCACAATTCTCGGTGCCGGGTCTATGGCGAATGACAATCATAGGCAGATAATGTCAGTGCCCACCTCTGGATGCAGGACGACGCGTTGGTATTGATACCTTTATGCTTTGAAAAGAAAGATATGAGCGGCTTGTGATCGATTTCAAGCTCGAAATGAAGCCCAGATACTGCTGCATCTTTTTAAACCCCATATACACAGGCTAAAGCTTCTTTCTCTACCATGCCGTAGGCTCTTTCCACTTTAGACATGCTTCGCGACGTGTACGCAACGGGTTGTAGTTTGCCCAACTCATTGGGTTGTTGGAGCATGCAAAATTGAAGCGTCACAGGCCAATACTAAATGCTTGCACGGGTCATAATGTACCAGTAATTTGTTGGAACAAAGCAGATTTCTAGCATTCTCAAAAGGCCCTGTCTTGAGATACACCCCAAACTCGTTGTTGCCTTTTCTGAGCAACATTGCAGCGGCTCTAATAATGTGCTCAATTTAGGTAAGAAATTACCAAAGTAGTTGAGAAGACCAAGGAACGAACGCAGCTCCATCACATTTTGGGGTCTGGGTGCATTTTTGATGGCCTCTGTTTGAGTCCGTAGGCCAGATGCCATCTGTAACAATCTTCCTTCCCAGGAATTTGACTTCCAGTGCCATAAAGACGCACTTTGAACGTTTCAGCCTGAGCCTCACTTTGTCCAGATGATGTAGAACCTCTTCCAGGTTGTGCAGGTGTTCAGCAGTGTCATGACCTGTGACCAGAATGTCGTCTTGGAACACCACGGTTCTCGGGACGGACTTCAGTAAACTCTTTCTCTGAAATATGGCTGCAGCCGAGCGAATTCCGAAAGGACACCTGTTGTAAATGAACAGCCCTTTATGTGTATTGATGCACGTAAGTTTCTTCGATGTTTCGACAAGCTCCTGTGTCATATAGGCTGATGTCAGATCCAATTTGGTGAACGACTTTCCCCCGGCTAGTGTTGCAAACAGGTCATCAGTCTTTGGTAACGGGTACTGATTATGTTTCGAAACTCGGTTGATTGCAACCTTGTAGTCTCCACAAATCCTGACATCACTATCACAGGAACAATGGGACTAGCCCATTCATTAAATTCGACCGGTGAAATGACCCCTTCACGTTGGAGTCTGTCCAGTTCGATTTCGACCTTCTCCCTCATCATGTATGGGACCGCCCGGGCTTTGTGATGGACGGGTCTTGCATCCGAGTCCAGGTGGATCTGCACCTTGGCTCCCGTGAAGTTGCCGATGCCCAGTTCAAACAGCGAGAGGGCATAGGTATTCAATTTTGCATTTACTGGACTCAGCTTGGGTTTCACGGCCTTGGTGTCCCACAGCTTTTCAAAAGTCCACTGACTCGCACTCGTGTCTAATTCCATAGATACCGGCACACTGTTCAATTTTACTTCAATCATTATCGGTTGGCTCTTTGTCAGGAACACTATACACTTTCTCCTCAGGTATCTCGGGTTGCATTGCCGATCCGCTCCGGATCGGTCATCATCATCCACGTGGTGTGTTGCAGCACGCTTGCTGAGCTGTGGACACATCCGCTGAAGGTGCCCCATTTTCGCACAGCCTCTACAAATATACTGTCTGAATGGCACTGATGAGGCCGATGATTTCACCTTGTTGGCATTGTGGGGGCAATCGGATTCGTGCCCAATGGCGGACTTCGAGCAGCTACAGGTTTCGTAAACACAGTCGGGTTCGCCCTGCCAGGTGCAGCTCTGCCAAACGATGACACAATCTGGTGCACAGTACTTGCCGTGGAGTTCCGACTCTGCGAGGATATCTGCTTTGTACTATCGACCGTGGTCAGGCAAGCCTGGGCGATCGTGATGGCCCTGCACAGATCCAGCGTCTCTGCAGCCAGCAGCTTCCGCAGGATCACCTCATGGTTTATGCCTATTATAAAGACGTCGCGCAGCATGTCTTCCAACGTGGTTCCAAACTTACACGGCCCAACGAGACATCTCAGGTCGGCAACAAATTCACCACGTCCTGGCCCTCAGAATGAACATGCTTGTAAAATCGATATCTTGAGATAATGATGCCTTCTTTAGGTTTGAGATGGTCCCGAATCAGAGCACACAATTCCTCATAGGTCTTTTCCATTGGACGTGCAGGTGAGAGCAGATTCTTTATGAGGCCATAGATTTTGGGACCACAAACCGTGAGGAAAACTGCCTTGCGCCTAACTGTGTCAGTGTCTTCATCTATCTTGTTGGCCACGAAGTACTGGTCAAGGCAATCTGTAAAAGCCTCTCAGTCTTCTCCTGCCACCAATCGCTCCAGGATTCCAACTGTGCTCATTTTTTTGTTTTGTGAGAAAGTTCGTATTGTGCCTCGTCGCCAAATGTTGCATATGTAATAACTCAATAGGCTTAGTACTGTGAACTCAATCAGGTGTGACCTGACTATTTTATTAGCTCTCAGTGAGAATTAAACATGGAGGCTTTCTTTATATACAAGGGCTGCACGTGTGTGTCTGTGGCCCAATGACCTCCAACGGTCGCTCCCCCTGGTGGCAGGTAAACCCAGGCATACATACATTACAGGTTAATTAATAATCTTGTAGTAAAGGGGCCTTAGGGAAGACGACCATAATATGATAGAATTTTACATTAAATTTGAAAGTGATTTACTTAAATCCGAAACTAGGGTCTTAAATATAAACAAAGGAAATTACATCGGAATGAGGGCAGAGTTATCTAAGGTAGATTGGGAAACTACATTAAAAGATATGAAGGTAGACAAGCAATGGGCATCATTTAAATAATTAATACATAATTTACAACAAACATACATTCCTTTAAGGCACAAAAACCTCACAGGAAAAGTGGTCCAACTGTGGATAAAAAGAAGTTAAAGATAATATTAGATCACAGGAAGAGGCTTATAATGTTGCCAAAAAGAGTAAGCCTGAGGATTAGGAGGATTTTAGAATTCAGCAAAGGACGACCATGAAATTGATAAAGAAAGCGAAATAGAATTCTAGAGTAAACTAGCGAGAGACATAGAAACAGAATGTAAAAGCTTCTATAGGTATGCAAAAAGGAAAGATTAGCGACAGTAAATGTGGGTCCCCTACAGGCTGAGACAGGAGTAATTATAATGGGGAAATAAGGAAATGGCAGAGTAATTAAACAAGTACTTTGTGTCTGTCTTCACGGAAGAAGACGCAACAAAACCTCCCGGAAATAGTGGAGAACCAAGGGTCTAGGGAGAATGAGGAACTGAAAGAAATTAGTATTAGTAAAAAAAATAGTACTGGAGAAATTAATGGGACTGAAAGCCGCTAACTCCCCTGGACCTGATGGCCTATATCCTAGGGTTTTGAAAGAGGTGGCCAAGCCTCAGGCCACCTACCATCAAGGGTGCTTCTCGGCACCGAGCTTGCGGCCAACATCTCGCCGTAGGCAATTAGGCGCATACAGCAGTGCCTGGTCTCCAGTCGTCTTGGACCCCCTTGCCACTGGACCAAGACCTTGCTCAGCTAAGCCCGTGTGGTGACCGGTGTGCAACGGCCACCCTACGTTAAAAGAATTCACGCACAGGCATCTTCCACTCCATTAACATGAAGCTCGGGACCTCGAATGTCAGGACCCTCATGGACAACTCCAGCACAACAGGCTGGAACGCTGCACCGCCATAGTTGCCCAGGAACTTAGGCGCTTTGACATCGACACCGCTGCATTAAGCGAGACCCAGTGGGCAGGGGAAGGCCAGCTCAAGGAACATGGTGGAAGTTGTACCTTTTTCTGGAAAGGAAAACCAGAGGAAGAATGCCGCCTTCATGGAATCGGCTTCGCCATCATAAATGAGCTGGACGACTGCCTCAAAGACTCCCCCTGCAGGGATTCTTCGACTCACCCTATCCTGGAACCAATGCACCACAGTCCCAACACTCAATGCAATGAGACCAAAGAGGGTTTTTATTCCAACTTCGAAACAGCCCTGTCCCGCGTCCCCGCGGGCGACGAAGTCACCTAGGAGGATCAGTTTAACGCCAGGGTCGGCAAAGACACAGCCCTCTGGGGAGGCATGATTGGCAGGGAAAGGGTAAAGAAAGCCAACCCTACTCCTGACAAAATGTCTAGAACCTGAACTTCTCATCACCAACACCCTGTTCCGCCAGAGGAACAAATACAAGGCATCGTGGCAACACCCTCGCTCCAAACACTGGCACCTGCTCGACTATGTCATCGTCCGAGCCAGAGATCGCAAGGATGTGCCCATCACCCGTGCCATGACAGGAGCTGACAACTGCTGGACGGACCACCACCTAATCTGATCCATCATCGACATTAACATTGCCCCAAAACGGAGGTGACAGCAGCATCAGTGCCGCAAGAAAGTTAATGCCGGGGCACTTAAAGACCCAGCTAAGAGAGCCCTATACAGCCAGCGCCTCACAGTTAACCTGGCGTGCCTTGATGACCCTGAGATGCTGAATGCCCACAGAGCTTGGTTTGTCCTCCATAACCAGTGCCTGCGAAGAGACACTTGGTCACTCAACCAGAAAACACCAGGACTGGTTTGATGGGAATGATCAGGAGATCCAAGAACGATAGCTCGCAAGTGCAGAGCATTTCTGAGCCTCAAGCAACAGCAAAGCAACATTACAGGCGGCTCAAGGCTGAGGTCCAACAAAAAACCAGGGACCTAAAGAACAGGTGGTGGATGGAGAATGCACAGGAGATACAACAACTGGCCGACAGCCATGATGTGTGAAGATTTTTCATCGCAGTCAAGGCCCAAACTCCCAAGGCCCCATCCCACTGCTGGCCAAGAATGGGGAAACACTTATCAAGGACACAGAGGCAGTCAGGGCCCGCTGGAAGGAGCACTTTGAAGGTCTCCTCAACCGAGACTCTGCCTTTGACTCGAGTGTTCTTGACTCCATCCCGCAGCATGCTACCCTCAACCACCTCAGTGAAACCCCAATGTTGCATGTGGTAGGAAAAGCCATAAGACAGCTCAAAAACAACAAGGCTATGGGAGTGGATGGAATCCCTGCTGAGGTGCTAAAGTATGGCGGAGAGGCGCTGTTGGCGTGGATACCATGACCTCATCTCCATCATCTGGAAGGAGGAGAGCATACCGGGAGATCTCAGATGCAGTGATCGTGACCATCTTTAAAAAAGGGGGACAAGTCTGGACAACTACAGAGGAATCTCCCTGCTACCAGCCACTGGGAAGGTTGTCGCCAGAGTTCTCCTCAACCGTCTTCTCCCTGTGGCCGAGGAGCTCCTCCCGGAATCACAGTGCAGATTTAGTCCCCTATGGGGCACAACAGACATGATCTTTGCAGCGCAACAGCTGCAGGAAAAATGCAGGGAGTCGCGCCAGCCCTTATACATGGCTTTTTTCGACCTTACAAAGGCCTTTGACACTGTCAACCGCGAGGGTCTATGGAGCATCCTCCTCCGTTTCGGATGCCCCCAAAAGTTTTTCAACATCCTTCGCCTCCTCCACGACGACATGCAGGCTGTGATCCTTACCAATGGATCCATTACAGACCCAATCCACGTCTGGACTGGGGTTAAACAAGGCTGCGTCATCGCTCTAACCCTCTTCTCAATCTTCCTCGCTGCTGTGCTCTACCTCACAGTCAACAAGCTCCCCGCTGGAATGGAACTAAACTACAGAACTAGTGGGAAGCTGTTTAACCTATGCTGCCTCCAGGCCAGGTCCAAGATCACCCCAACCTCTTCGTTGAGCTGCAGTATGCGAATGACGCCTGCGTCTGTGCACATGCTGAGGCTGAGCTATAGGATATAGTCGACGTATTTACTGACACATATGAAAGCATGTGTCTTACGCTAAACATCCATAAGACAAAGGTCCTCAACCAGCCTGTCTTTACCGCACAGTACTGCCCTCACCTCAGTAATCAAGATCCACGGCGCGGCTCTTGACAACGTGGACCATTTCCCATACCTCGGGAGCCTCTCATCAACAAAAGCAGACATTGATGAGGAGATTCAACACTGCCTCTAGTGCACCAGTGCAACCTTCGGCCACCTGAGGAAAAGTGTGTTTGAAGACCAGGCCCTCAAATCTACCACCAAGCTCATGGTCTACAGGGCTGTTGTAATACTTGCCCTCCTGTATGGCTCAGAATCATGGACCATGTACAGTGGACACCTCAAGTTGCTGGAGATATATCACCAATGATGTCCCGGCAAGATCCTACCAATCCCCTGGGAGGACAGGCGCACCAACATCAGTGTCCTCGTCCAGGCTAACATCCCCAGCATTGAAGCACTGACCACACTTGATTAGCTCCGCTGGGCAGGCCACATAGTTCTCATGCCAGACACGAGATTCCCAAAGCAAGTGCTTTATGTGGAGCTCCTTCACGCCAAACGATCCAAAGGTGGGCAGCGGAAATGTTACAAGGAAATCCTCAAAGCTTCCCTGATAAAGTGCGACATCCCCACTGACACCTAGGAGTCCCTGGCCAAAGACCGCCCTAAGTGGAGGAAGCGCATCCAGGAGGGCGCTCAGCACTTCAAGTCTCAACGTCAAGAGCATGCAGAATTCAAACGCAGGCAGCGGAAAGAGCGTGCAGCAAGCCAGTCCCACCCACCCCTTCCCTCAACAACTATCTGTCCCACCTGTGAGTCTGTGGCTCTTGTATTGGACTGTTCATATACCAAAGAACTCACTTCAGGAGTGGAAGCAAGTCCGTCTCGATTCCGAGGGACTGCCTATGATGATGATAGAGATAGTAAATGCATTGGTTGTCATATCCAAAAATTCCATATAGATTCTAGAATGGATCCCGCGGATTGGAAGGTAGCAAATGTAACCCCACTATTTAAGAAAGGAGGGAAAGAGAAAATGGTAAACTACAGACCAGTTAGCCTGACATTAGTAGGGAAAATGCTAGAATCTATTATTAAGGATGTGGTAACAGGGCACTTAGAAAATAATAGGATCAGACATGGAGTTATGAAAGGGAAATCTGTTAGAGTTTTTTGAGGTTGTAACTAACAAATTAGATAAGGGGGAACAAGTGGATGTGGTATATTTGGATTTTCAGAAAGCATTTGATGAGGTGCCAATCAACAGGTTTTTAAACAAAATTAGGGCTCATGGGATTGTGGGTAATATACTAGCATGGATTGAGGATTAGTTAATGGACAGAAAACAGAGCAGGAATAAACGGGTCATTTTCAGATTGGCAGGTTGTAACTAGTGGGGTTCCACAAGGATCAGTGCTTGGGCCCCACTAGTCACAATCTATATCAATGATTTGGATGAGGGGACCAAATGTAATATATCCAAGTTTGCTGATGATACAAAGCTAGATGGCAATGTAAGTTGTGAGGAGGGTGCAAAGAGGCTTCAAGGAGATATAGACAGGCTAAGTGAATGGGCAAAAACATGTCAATAAAATTTCTCCACATTATATTCCAAGTTATCCACTTTGGTAGGAAAAATAGAAAAGCTGAATATTTTTAAAATGGAGAGAGATGAAGAAATGAGGGACAGCAAGGGAGAACAAGTGGATGTGGTATATTTGGATTTTCAGAGGGACCTGGATGTCCTTGTACATGCAGGGACAGCAAGCAGTTAAGAAAGCAAATTGTATGTTGGCCTTTAATACAAGAGGATTTGAGTAAGAGTAAAGATGTCTTACTGCAATTATATAGGGCCTTGGTGAGACTGCATCTGGAGTATTGTGTACAGTTTTGGTCTCCTTACCTATGGAAAGATATACTTGTCATTGAGGGAGTGCAACAAAGGTTCACCAGACTGATTCCTGAGATGGGGGTATTGTCCTATGAGGACAGATGGTGTAAACTGGGCCTATGTTCGAGTATAGAAGAATGAGAGGGGATCTCATTGAAACATACACAATTCTTACACGGCTTGACAGGGTAGATGCTGGGAGGATGTTTCCCCCGGGCTGAGGAGTCTAGAACCAGGGGTCACAGTCTCAGAATAACGGGTCGGCCATTTTGGATATTAAGGGACTCACAGGATATGGGGATAGTGCAGGAAAGTGGAGTTGAGGTAGAAGATCTGTCATGATCTCATTGAATGGTGGAGCAGGCTCGAGGGGCCGAAAGACCCAACTCTTCTCCTAATTCTTATATCAATATCAATCTCCCCTCAATATCAACAACAACAACTTGTATTTAGATCACGCTTTTAATGTAGTGAAACATCCCAAGGCGCTTCATAGCAGTATTATGAGACAAAGAATTTGACACCGAGCCACTTAGGGCAGTTGAAGGTATGATTTAAGGAGCATCTTGAAGGAGGAAATGGAGATAGAGAGGCGGAGAGGTTTAGATAGGAAATCAATATCAATTGTGCCTAAATATGAATCACTCCTCAGTATGAATCTCTGCTCAATATGAATCGATGGGCCAAAATGGCCTCTTTCCTGCTGTAAATTTCTATGATTATATGAATCCCTCCTCAATGTGAATATGTGAATCAACAATAACTTGTAATTATATAGCGCCTTTAATGTAATGAAACATCCCAAGGCACTTCACAGCAGTATTATGAGACAAAGAATTTGACGCCGAGCCACATAAGGAGTAATTAGGGCAGGTGACCAAAAGCTTGGTCAGTAAGATACATTTTAAGGAGCGTCCTGAAGGAGGAAAGAGAGCTAGAGTGGCGATGAGCTTTAGGCCGGGCATTCCAGAGCTTAGGACCTAGGCAACAGAAGGCACGGCCACAAATGATTGAGCGATTATAATCAGGGATGCTCAAGAGGGCAGAATTAGAAGAGCGCAGACATCACGGGCGGTTGTGGGGCTGGAGGCGATTAAAGAGATAGGGAGGGACGAGACCATAGAGGGATTTGAAAAGAAGGATGAGAATTTTGAAATTGAAGCGATGCTTAACCGGGAGCCAATGTAGGTCAGCGAGCACAGGGGTGATGGGTGAGCGGGACTTTGTGCAAGTTAGGACACGGGCAGCCAAATTTTGGATCACCTCTAATTTATGTAGGGTAGAATGTGGGTGGCCAGCCAGGAGTGCATTGAAATAGTCTAGTCTGGAGGTAACAAAGGCATGGATGAGAGCTTCAGCAGCGGATCAGCTGAGGTAAGGGCGGAGACGGGCGATGTTACGGAGGTGGTCTTAGTTATGCTGCAGACATGTGATCAAAAGCTCATTTCAGGATCAAATTTGGAAACAAGGTTGTGTACAGTCTGGTTCAGCTTCAGATAGAAGTTGGAGAGAGGGATGGAGTCAGTGGCTAGGGAGCGGGGGACTGAATACAATGGCTTCCGTCTTCCCAATAGGGATAGATTTTCTGCACTGGATGTTGGATAAGCATAAGAATATAAGAACATTAGAAATAGAAGCAGGAGTAGGCCATATAGCCCCTTGAGCCTGTTCCGCCATTCAGTACAATCATGGCTGATCCGATCATGGATTCAGGTCCACTTCCCTGCCCGCTCCCCATAACCCCTTAATCCCTTTTCAGTTAAGAAACTGTCTATCCCTGTCTTAAATTTATTCAATGTCCCGGCTTCCACAACTCAGGCAGCGAATTCCACAGATTTACAACCCTCTGAGAAGAAATTTCTCCTCCTCTCTGTTTTAAATGGGCGGCCCCTTATTCTAAGATTATGCCCCCTAGTTCTAACCTCCCCTATCAGTGGAAACGTCCTCTCTGCATCCACCTTGTCAAGCCCCCTCATAATCTTATACGTTTCGATAAGATCACCTCTCATTCTTCTGAATTCTAGTGAATAGAGGCCCAACCTCCTCAACCTTTCCTCATAAGTCAAGCCCCCTCATCTCCGGAATCAACCTAGTAAACCTTCTCTGAACTGCCTCCGAAGCAAGTATATCCTTAGTCTGACTATCACGCCTCAATATGAATCTCTCCAAAATATGAATCGTGCCTCAACTAACAATCACTTTAAGGGAGGAGAAAATGACAAAACTACAATAAAAGAGACATTACCTTATGTGCAATGTTGTCTTTCTTCAAGTAGATAACTTTTGGTACATAGGCGGTGGTGGAGGCCGATCCCATTTCCTGTTGGCTGTATGTGAATGAGGAGAGGAGAGCTGGAGACGGGACCGGGTCTGCGACTCCCAGCTCTGTTCCCTTTCACTGTCACAGCTCCTTCTGCGAGCTGGGAAACTCAAGCAGGTGCAACTGAAATGCTGAAGGCTGAAAGGCAGGAATCTGAAGATGTTTGTCCACTATCAACCAAGCTGCCCCCAGCTAGGTGTCGTTGCCTTGGCAAAGCCAGCGATTGCAACTGATTACATAATCAGTCCTTAACCGTGTCGTGAAATCCCTATCACCAGGAGTACAGTTAATTACTTGCCTCTTTAGGGACCAATCAAATAAAGAAAATGTGATTTTTAGAAAGCTGATTGTAACTAGGAGGGAATTAGAAGGATATTCTCAGCTGGGTTACTCACCACCTCACTGAAGTGATTTGCCTATTTTTAACCCGAGTTGCTGGATTTTACAAGGAGCATTAGTGTCGGGTTATAGAGCCACTTTGTAAAGATAAGAGGTGAAATGACATGGTGCAGGAGATGGCAAAGATCAGGTCTGCTGCTGATCATTTATTCCACCTCCGTATCCTTGTTTCGCTCATTACTTTACAAACGTGACTCGCACTGGGGTACGGCACCACAAGAGCCATCACCTCCCTTTGATGTTATCGCCTGAGTGGCCTTCCTTAGTGCGTGAGCTTGCACAGTGAAGGCTATTAAATGCTACCTGGTTGTGTGGACATCGCAGCGCAGTCTCACTTCTATCCACATTAGCTGTCCACACATGTGCACTTTCCAGCAGGCGTCACTGGATAATGATCAGGAGCAGCAGCCTTGGCTGAGGTGTCCTTCACTAGCCCACAGTGCTGAGGCCATTGTGCTCCCCTACTGTCCTGGTTAACATGAGGTGTCAGTCATGACTCAGTCCGCAGCACTCTCGCCTCCGAATCAGAAGGTTGTGGGTCATTTATCACATTGTTGTTTGTGGGATCTTGCTGTGCGCACATTGGCTGCTGTGTTTCCTACATTACAACAGTGACTACACTTCAAAAAGTACTTCATTGGCTGTACTGAGGTTGCGAAAGGCGCTATATAAATGTAAGCTTCTATTTTGTTCCCCTTTAAGAGCTATAACTAGAGACACTGGTGATTCAACCTGGGACATTCCTGGTGAGTATGTCTCAGGATCCCACTACACTGAGAGATGAGACCATCTCCCATCTCCTCTTGAGCAAGGTAGCCTGGATTCACTTGACAGCCAGGAGGAAATAGGAAGCTCACCTTGACAGCGGCTGGGGTTTTACAGTGCAGTAGACTCGTGTCGTGAGACTGCCCCAGTCATTACAGTTCTACAGCGCTACAACTGTACAGGGTATTGGTGAGGCCACGTCTGGAGTACTGCGTACAGTTTTGGTCTCCGTATATAAGGAAGGATATACTTACATTGGAGGCTGTTCAGAGAAGGTTCACTAGGATGATTCTTGAGATGAGAGGGTTGACTTATGAGGATAGGTTGAGTAGGTTGGGCCTATACTCATTGGAGTTCAGAAGAATGAGAGGTGATCTTATTGAAAACATAAGATAATGAGGGGTCTCGACGAGATGGATGTAGAGAGGATATTTCCACTCATAGGGAAAACTAAAACTAGGGGACATAGTCTTGGAATAAGGGACTGCCCATTTAAAACTGAGATGAAGAGAAATTTTTCTCTGAGGGTTGTAAATCTATGGAATTCTCTGCCCCAGAGAGCTATGGAGGCTGGGTCATTCAAAATATTTAAGGCGGAGATAGACAGATTTTTGAGCGGTAAGGGAGTAAAGGATTATGGGGAGCGGGCAGGGAAGTGGAGCTGAGTCCATGATCAGATCAGCCATGATCTTATTGAATGGCGGAGCAGGATCAAGGGGCCAGATGGCCTACTCCTGCTCCTATTTCTTATGTTCTTATTCATGCTTTAGTTCCTGTGCTAAGATATTAAAGAATCGCATGAAATGTTAGGCTTGCGTAGATCCTGAATTTGGTGCCACCATAAAATCAAATTAAAATTTGGTTGCCGGGTGTGATGATGCACTCCAGTCCCTCCGGCGCCCACCTCTCGCGGAAGGCTGCGAGCGTACCTGTGGACACCGCGTGCTCCATCTCCAGGGACACCCTGGCTCGGATGTAAGCGAGAAAGAGAGGCAGGCAGACGTTCAGAGGTATCAAGAATTGGTCCTAGTAGTAAAAATAACTGAAGATGCAATGATGGTGAGCGGGTAGGTCCGAAGGCCTCCTTGTAGGACTGCTCCTGGGCACGGCCAAGCAGCCCATCAGCCGGTCCAGGCAGCGGGCAGTTGAGGAGGTTGTTCAGCCTGACCGCCTGCCTCTCTTCCGCGGTTACATCCAAGCCAGGGTGTCCCTGGAGATGGAGCACGCGATGTCCACAGGTACGCTTGCGGCCTTCCGCGAGAGGTGGGCGCCGGAGGGACTGGCGTGCATCATCACCCCTGGCAACCAAATTTTAGTTTGATTTTATGTTTTAAAGTTTAATTTGTTTTATTGCCGGGTTTTAGCGTCCCCCTCCCCTTTTATAGGGGACACTTGTGTAATTTGTGGTTTTAGTGCCAAATACCCCCCCAAAAAAACAAAAAAAATCCAAAAGCAAACAAAACTGTTTGGAGTGTCCCCCCCCCCTTTAATAAGGGGGCACTGGATTTAATATTTATTTATTGTTCTCTCTCAAAAGAGTTGTAGAGCTGTTGAGGAACAGACGCCTCACAACTTGAGCTTTCGCAGGGAAATCCCCTCCGTGCCTTTCAGTTCTGCATGGAGGGGTTTCCTGTACGGGCTGCTCTTGCACACTCTCCACCTTGCCATCCTCGTCTGCCGTCCGGAGTAAGCGGGGGTCCCCAACGGAGTGCTCTCTACGCGGGAGTCCTCCCACTATTTATTGGGGACTTGGCCTGGAGGGTGGTGCTCGGAGCAGTCCCGTGCAATAAATTTTTAAGTCGGTTCACGGGCTCCCAGGCTCCCAGGCCGCCTGCAATTTCTGCGGTCTGGAAGAGTCCGTGTTCCACGTTTTTATGGAATGTGCGAAGTTTCAGCCCTTTTTCCATTATTTGAAGGGCTGCTCCTCAAATTCTGGTTGCACCTCAGTCCCACACTCCTGATCTTTGGGCACCCTGTGCGGAGGGGAGCGGGTAGGTCTGAAGCTCTCCTCGTAGGACTGCTCCTGAGCATGGCCAAGGGGGCCATCAGCCGGTCCAGTCAGCGGGCGGTCGAGGGGGTCGTTCAGCCCGACTGCCTGCCTCTCTTCCGTGGTTACATCTGAGCCAGGGTTGTCCCTGGAGATGGAGCACGCGGCGTCCATCGGTACGCAAGCGGCCTTCCGCGAGAGGTGGGCGCTGGAGTGACTGGAGTGCATCATCACCCCCGGCAATCAAATTTTAATTTGATATTAATGTCTAAAGTTTAATTTGTTTATTGTGCCAGGGGGCACTTGAATAGGCCCTCAAAAAAACAAGGTGGCACTTGAAAAGTTTTTGGAGTGCCCCTCCCCCTTTAATCAGGAGGCACTTGATTACTGATACAACTAAAATAGTTGTAGAGCTGTTGAATTGTGAGTGGCTTAGCCAGTCACGTGATGTTCACAACACCCAATAAAACCCCAACCAGTTGGGGTCGGGAATCCACGATGAGGCAGGTGGTTGTGAGCCTGGTAGATGAACTAGTAATGTGTAGCGTGATTGTTAAACCTTTTGCTAATAAACCAACTAATTCTTAATAGCAATGTATTGCCATGAATTCTTAAGCAAAGAACCCATAAAGCAAATACATTACAGGAAGTATTTCCCTGATAGATTTGTCCTTAATAAACCTGCTCTCAAATTTCTGCCTGTTGCATGGTGTATTATCCTCTCCATCGCCAAGATCGCCTGCTGCCACCTCTGTTACATCGCCCATCTCCGTCCCTGCCTCAGCTCATCTGCCGCTGAAACCCTTATCCATGCCTTTGTTATCTCTAGACTTGTTTATTCCGATGCTCTCCTGGCCAGCCTCCCATCTTCCACCATCCCTCAGTTGAGTTCACCCAAAAAGCTGCAGCTCCCGGTCATGAAGGGGGGGTGGGGTGCAATTTTAACCCAATCTGCCCAGCGACCACCTAATTTTACTCTCCTTTGAACTTCAATTAAATAAAATCAGTGTGAGGGTGGAGGAACAGGATGTAAAATGAGCAGCCGATCCTAGCCCCTCAATTCCTTACTTGGAGGCGGAATTAGGTTGAAGTTATCCTCTGTTTTACTGGAGGAATGAGTTGGCCACTATTTACTCCTCCTCCATTCATCTCCCATTAACCCATTAAAGTTGGATGGTGGACAAACAGCTGCCATCTTTGCTGCAGCAACATTAACAAAGATTTACTTTTATTTCTCCTGGGGTCATGAAGGGAGGTTCCAAATAACTAGTCACAAACGCATCTTAGATATTAAAGGCTGGGTGAGGGGGGTGGAAATTCAGTGCCGCCCACATTGAGGTGATGACACTGCCTGGCTGCTAACTTTAGCGCCTCAAACTACAAAATTCAGTGGTTTTCCCCAAAGAGGAGGGTGGAGCACTAAGGGAAGTGTTCCACACTCGTGCTCAGGGGCCAATGGAACTGTAGCGCAGGAGGCCCACTCAATGTTTTGTCACTAGGATGCCAGCACCCTGGCACCTGAAGATGAGAAAAATAATGTTAGTGAAAATTTCAGTGACCTACACCCACGCTTCCCCAGTGCTGCCATAAATAAATAGCCACATTGCCGTTTTCGGGAGGCGAGGACAACGGGCGCTGTGTCGGTAGGAGGTTAGCGGCCCGTTAGCAGCGTTAACAGGTGGCGCAAACCAATTTTAGACCCTTCAATCTTTCATTTTGTTGTGCCCAAGGAATCAGAGTTCCATGATGTCCCTGCCACTGCCACCGCCCCGCCCGCCCCCCACCAGCTCTCAACTCTCTCCCTCTTCCCCACACTGCTCCATGGATTTCCTGGGCTTTCCCACCTGACCTAACTGAGTCCACACCTGTAGTGAGGCGGGATCAGTGCTCCCAAGCCCCCACTCCCATATTGCTCTAGATACGATTCTTTAGCAGAGGGGATACCTGAAGAAACCTGGTAGGAGAGCTTGCCTTAAGATCCCTGTGGACCAGAGGGTCAGCAGGGACTGGGCAGGCTGGACAATAATCAGGTTTTCTTTATAACTAACCCCCTCCGAAGATAATCTAAAGGTTTTGGAGCCTCTACAGTAACAGCCATAAGGACCCAGTGACAGCAGCCAGGAATACAGCTAAAGGAATACAGCTCCATATACCTGTCCAAATTTCAGGCACAGAGCTCAGCCAGTGGGTGGGTTTGTGCCTGGAGTGCACCCTGGTCATGCATTTGCAAAATGACGAGCAGGAAAAGACCAACTGCTCCATCAAGCCTGCCCCACACCATGGTGGCTGGGGCATCATAACTAGACACTAACTGCCCCCGTACCTCTGCAGCCTGAGGCAGTAAATGTTCCCTCCTGCGTAGAGCCATAGCTGTTTACAGCATAGTAGGCACCATCTGGCCAATCTAGTCTGTGCTCGCACCATGCTACAGCAATCCAGAACCATCCCACTGCCCTGCGTTCTACCTATGTCTGTATATTCCACTGCTTCAAATATTTATCCAATTTTCCCTTAAACGATGCAATGATCTCTGCTGTAACCAGTCTCTGTGGCAAATGCGTTCCATATGACAACTATCTTCTCCGTTACAAAATTTATTTGAACCTCTCTCCTCACTCTCAACAACAATTTTAAATTGATGACTCCTCATCATTGGTTCCCCAGCCAGAGGAAATAGTTGTTCTCTATTCACTCTACATTAAAACTCTTCATAATTAAAAAAAAATCTCCATTTAGCCTGCTCTGCTCCAGTAGAACTAGTCCCAATATCTCAAGGCTCTCCTCATAATTGTAGTGCCCCATCTCTGGCATCATCGCGATGAATCCACACTGTACGCTTTAATGTTCTTTGTATAATGGAGTGCTCAAACTGCACACGGTGCTCTAATTGTGGCCTCACCAATGTTTGTGTAGATTCCCCTCCGATGTGCTGTGTCAGTCAGGCATCTAATGGGATCCACAGAGGAAGATCTGTCCCAATATTTGGGTGGCTAAATGGTTGGATGGGTAACTGAACGATGTTATGTGGTAGCGATCCAGTCGGAGTAAGCAATGCCAGATTTGATCACCGCTGAGGGATAATGGTGCAGTTGGCCTCTTTGTTCCTTGGCTTAGGAAGAGAAGAAACAATCAGCCAAGGATTGCTGCTATTGATTTCTCCTGAAAAGCCGTGTGTGGATAAGGACAGGAATTGCCACTTGGGTGAAGGACTCCAATAGCAAGGTGCCCATGGAGCTGTACCCCATCATGAGGCAGCATCTTCAAAGAAGGAGGGAAGATTTCAAACATTTTTTTAAAACTAGTCCTTGTAAGTTCTTCCAAACGCTTTCCAGTCCGAGTGATCTGTCCCACTTCCTTGATGGTTTTGCGATGTGCACAAACTCACTGGTGGCACTGAGTGTATAAATAGACAATTCTCACCCTGCTGCTTCCCTTGAGCAAGTTCATTAGATGAATTTCATGCTATTTTTTGATTGTTGACTGATCCCACTAGGCAATGGATTGAAAACACTGCTGGGGGAAAAATTGGATTCCTTTGTGCCCAGGGGGCGATAACAGGGCACAAATGGTTTTGCGACCGGGCGTGGCGAGATCAGCGACTCCCGCCATATTCGCCGGGAGTTTTGCGGCGGCACTTTAGCATTGCGCTCGATCTCCTTCGTCCAGATATCGTGATGTCACCACAATGCACATTGCCCTGGTAGTGCCCCGGACCCAAAAATGCATTATGTCCCCTGCAGCCTCGCCAGGCTAAGAAACCATCAGCTGCAGGATGCGTGCATTGGGCAACTGACTGTTTCGGGGGGGGGGGGTGATACTTGAAGGCGAGGTGACCAAGGTAAGTAAAAACAAACTTACCTTCTCGCTTGCAGCTTTTTTCGCGGATTACTGCCCGTGATCGATCAGCCCGCGCTGCTCGAGTGCCGGGCTGATCACGCTGGATTGCGGCTGCCGTCGTGGTCCGGGTAAGTTGTTTTCCTGTAAAGAGCCTGCAGCGATGGCCTGTCCCTTTAAGGAAGGGAAAGAGCCTTTCAACGTGGCAGCGCTGCACGGCCCAGTGAGCAACACCGCTCACTCACTGCCCCGCCCGCTGCCCATCGCGCTCCAGGAAGGACGCAGCGTGCCTGATTTAGCGCTCCGCTTCCTTCTTGGAGCGCAAACGCTGAATTTTTCAAATGTTTGGAATGATTAGCACTCATTTTTCAAACTTTTAAAAATGAATGCCCCAAATGGGGCGATACCCAATTTCACCCCCGAACTCTTACTGAAAAATCTCAGAGTGAAGGTACATCTGATCCCATCAGTCTGAGTTAGATACAAGGGAAGGTCCCAGGATACTCCCAGAATAGTAAGGAAATAGCTCCGCAGTGGTATAAGAACATAAGAATTAGGAGTAGGAGTAGGCCATGCAGCCCTTCGAGCCTGCTCCGCCATTCAACATGGCTGACCTTCGATCTCAACTCCACTTTCCCACCCCATCCCCATATCCTTTGATTCCCCCAAAGTCCAAAAATCTATCAATTTCACCCCTTGAATATACTCAGAGACTCAGCATGCACAGCCCTTGGGCTTAGGGAATTCCAAAGTATCACCTCATTCCAGTTTCAAAGCAAGAAAAAAAACAACAGAAAAGTAAAACTATCGCCTTAATGCAACACGCACTGTGTTCATGGTCAATGTGGCCTTGGGTGCCCATAGTCTGACATTATAAGAAGTCACAAAGATTCATCTGTTATTTTTGCAATTTAATTGCCAACCGTCCTTCATCTATTGAGGTCATACTGAAAGAGTTATCACCCACTACTTCAACCAATCTCCCAGTGAGCACTTCCAGTGATGGAGATGGAATGTTTCTATATTTAGGTTATGATGCACCCTGTGTATGACATGTTGGTATCCAAGGAAACCAAAGCCAATTCATGATATTTATGCTGAATGAATGGCTTCATAATATTCAGATTATTTCCCATTGGTCTAATCTAGTCTCGAGTTCCTTCCTGTGTGAAATCTTAAGCACACAGGTACAACACACATACATTGATATTTTAATTAACCGCAGAGTTTTCTTACTCAGCCCTGTTAATTAGTCCGTTAGGAAAGTCATTAAATAAACAAACATGTGTTTACCATCCCAACTTCCTCAGTGAACCCACTGAGTTCATCCCAGTTTCCCCCCAGCAGTGTTCCCATACACCCAACTGCTCTCCCAACATTACCGAAGCTCAAGGTGCTGGACTAGACACCGATTAAAAATGTGTATATTTTGTGATAAACCCATTTTCAGCGGCATTAATCAAATTGCACCATTAACACTCTTAAATATATCATGGAGCATTTCTTAAAGCAAAATATTTAAAAAATAAAATTGCATTCTAACATGGTGCTCAATTGCACTGGTTCATGGCAGATTTTACGTTTGGCGATATGCAAATGAGTTTGAGCAAAAACTTGAGAAAAAAAACTCTTTCAAAACAGGCACACTTTTGCACTCAGATCACTGATTGCACCCAAAGCAGAAATAGGCAAAATACTCAAAAATTACAGAAACTATTTTATAGGTAGGTGTGTCACAGGTCTTAATAGCCATTATTTTGGGTTCAGCATCATTGTTGAGCAAAGCTCATATGATCTGGAGTACACCTTTACTACTCAATATCTAGTTGAACAATAGTATGAGCCTCATTGAACCAGGGTTGGTCCCCTGGCTTGATGGTAATGATAGAGTGAGGGATATGCTGGGCCATGAGGCTACAGATGTGGTGGAATACAATTCTGCTGCTGCTGATGGCCCACAGTGCCTCATGGATGCCCAGTTTTGAACTGCTAGATCTATTCTGAATCTATCCCATTTAGCACAGTGGTAGTGTCACACAACACAATGGAGGGTGTATTCAGTGTGAAGACAGGACTTCGTCTCCACAATGATTGCGTGGTGATCACTGCTACCAATGCTGTCATGGACAGATGCATCTGCAACGGGTAGATTGGTGAGGACAAGGTCAAGTAGGTTTTTCACTCGTGTTGGTTCTCTCACCACCTGCCGCAGGCCCAGTCTGGCAGCTATGTCCTTCAGGACTCAGCCAGCTCGGTCAGTAGTGGTGCTACTGAGCCACTGTTGGTGATGGACATTGAAGACCCCCACCCAGAGTACATGTGCTCTTACTGCTTCTTCCAAGTAGTGTTCAACATGGAGGAGCACTGACTCATCAGCTGAGGGAGGGTGGTAGGTGGTAATCAGCAGAGGGTTTCCTTGCCTATGCTTGACCTGAAGCCATGAGACTTCATGGGGTTTGAAGTTAATGTTGAGGACTCCCAGGGCCACTCCTTCCTGACTGCATACCATTGTACACTACCTCGGGTGGGTCTGCCCTGCCCGTGGGATAGAACATACCCAGGGATGGTGATGGAGGAGTCTGGGACATTGGTTGAAATATAATTCTGTGAGTCTGACTATGTCAGGCTGTTGCTTGACTAGTTTGTGGATAGCTCTCCCGATTTTGGCACAAGTCCCCAGATGTTAGTTTAGTGAGGTGGACTGGGCTGGGTGTGCCATTGCTGTGTTCGAAGCCGGTGCCAAGGTCAATGCCGGGTGGTCCATCCAGTTTTATTCTTATTGATTCTTGATATAATAGTGATATAATAGTTGACACAATTCTGTCAGTAAAACCTAAAATGCTACAGTAGGTTTAGCTTTTTAATAATGTTAAAACATTATTGGCAGATGAAGAAAATTTCAAATAGAGTTTTGAGTACTTCATTGGATAATATTCTACTTTTGTTTATTCTGACTGGGGATTGCAGATTGGTTGCTTTCATAAGTCTATAGTTGTTCCTCGTTGGTATTTCCCCTTCTGCTTTTCTTAATTTTGATGTGTACATTCTCTAGATTTTGAGCTGTGGCTTAGAGTGGCAGAAAGTAGAAGTACAGAAGTCATGCAAGACACGGGAGGCTCCAAAGACCTTGCTCAGGGTCAGTCCAAGGCTGCACTGTTTCATGCAGTGTAACATGCAATATATTATCAGAGCCAAATGAGTTACAGTAATGAAATAAGTCAAATGTCATTTTATTACAGAGTAGGAAGAATATAAAAACAGGAATTGTGCAGCATAGATTCACCAGGCTGGTACCAGGAATGAGGGGGTTGCAGTTTAGGTAAGACCCGAGAAGTTTGTTATTTTAAGGAGAGCCAAGAAGACCTAATGGGGGTTTTCAAGATTATGAAACTTTATCTAAAAGGTAAGTGATAATAGACTGTTTCCATTGGTTAACCAGACAGTAATAGGGGGGAAGCAAATTTAAGAAAAAAAAAATATGAAAAGGATTCAATGGGAATCTCAGCCCACAGGATGGTTAAGAGTGGGATCCTGTCTTGAAACAGAAGCCAAAAATTATTTTGAAAGGATGAGATAGTTGCTTGAAAAAGAATATTAAAGGGTACAAGGAAGCAGCAGGAGAGTGGGACTAGTCTACAGGTGATGTGGATAAAGACACTTGTGCAGACTTGACAGGCCAAGTGCCCATCTTAGAAACAGGAGATGTCATGGCCAGAAAAGGCCACAAATTCATCTTGCCCTCCTTCCTCGTAGCAAATGATGACACTTATCCAAGTTGACTTTGAAAAGATCCAGATGACTTGAACCTATTGTCTCATTGGCTAATCTATCCCAAAAAGTGTAACATTCTATAATTTTGTAGGTGTTGCTGCCATTTGGGGGCTGGAAAAAAAACACAATTCTGGAGCGCCCTGCAGCTCCATGTCTGCTTGGTGCGGTGCCCAGGGGGCGGAGCCTACCACTCGTGCCGATTTTGTAAATGGGAGGGGGCGGGTACCATTTAAATTAGTTTTTTTTCCTGCCGGCAACCCTGCGCGTGCACGTTGGAGCGTTCGCGCATGCGCAGCGTGAAGGAAACATTGGCACTCGGCCATTTTTGTAGTTCTTTGTAGCTGTTTAATTTTTGAAATTTTTTTTAATAAAAGCACATTGCCATCAGCACATCAGCACTGAGACTTCTTGCAGCAGTGAGAAGGCTGCAGGAAGCCTCAGAAAGTTGAGGCAGTCGTTTCTCGTTCTGGACGCCTAATTTGTAACCTGCACCTGATTTTTTAATGTGTAGACAAGGTTTTTTCAGTTCTACAAAAATCTTCACTTGCTCCATTCCAAGTTAGTTTGGAGTACGTTTTCACTGTGGAAACTTTGAAATCAGGCGTCAGTGGCCGGACATGCCCCCTTTCGAAGAAAAAATTGTGTTCCAAAGTGAAACTGTTCTAACTGACCAGAACTGCAGAAAAAAGAAATGTGGAGAATTGCAATTTCTAAGATAGTCCGTTCTCCACCAGTTGCTCCTAAAAATCAGGCGCAAATCACGTGGAAACTTGGGCCCATAGAAACAGAAAATAAGTGCAGCACTAGGCCATTCGGCCCTTCGAGCCTGCACCAACATTCAATAAGATCATGGCTGATCATTCACCTCAGTACCCCTTTCCTGCTCTCTCTCCATACCCCTTGATCTCTTTAGCTGTAAGGGCCATACCTAACTCCCTCTTGAATATATCCAACGAACTGGCATCAACAACTCTCTGCAGTAGAGAATTCCACAGGTTAACAACTCAGTGAAGTTTCTCTTCACCTCAGTCCTAAATAGCTTACCCCTTAGCCTTCGACTGTGTCCCCTGGTTCTGGACTTCCCCAACATCAGTAACATTCTTCCTGCATCTAACCTGTCCAGTCCTGTCAGTATTTTATATGTTTCTATGAGATCCCCTCTCATTCTTCTAAACTCCAGTGAATACAGGCGCTGTTGATCCAGTCTCTCATATGTCAGTCCTGCCATCCTGGGAATCAGTCTGATGAACCTTCGCTGCACTCCCTCAATAGCAAGAATGTCCTTCCTCAGATTAGGAGACCAAAACTGAACACAATATTCCAGGTGAGGCCTCACCAAGGCCCTGTACAACAGCAGTAAGACCGCCCTGCTCCTATACTCAAATCCCCTAGCTATGAAGGCCAACATGCCATTTGCCTTCACTGCCTGTTGCACCTGCATGCCAACTTTCAATGACTGATGTACCATGACACCCAGATCTCATGGAATCTCCCATTTTCCTAATCTGCAGCCATTCAGATAATATTCTGCCTTCATGTTTTTGCCACCAAAGTGGATAACCTCACATTTATTCACATTATACTGCATCTACCATGCATTTGCCCACTCACCTAACCTGTCCAAATCACCCTGCAGCCTCTTGGCATCCTCCTTGCAGCTCACATCGCCATCTAGCTTAGTGTCATCTGCAAACTTGGAGATATTACACTCAATTCTTCCATCTAAATCATTGATGTATATTGTAAATAGCTGGGGTCCCAGCAATGAGCCCTGCGGCACCCCACTAGTTACTGCCTGCCATTTTGAAAAGGACCCATTTATCCCGACTCTGCTTCCTGCCTGCCAACCAGTTCTCTATCCATGTCAGTACATTACCCCCAAGAAATCTGCAAAGGGATATAGACAGGCTAAGTGAGTGGGCAAAAATTTGGCAGATGGAGCATAATATAGGAAAATGTGAGGTTATCCACTTTGGCAGAAAAAAATTGAAAAGCAAATTATAATTTAAATGGAGAAAAATTGCAAAGTGCTGCAGTACAGAGGGACCTGGGGGTCCTTGTGCACAAAACACAAAGTTAGTATGCAGGTACAGCAAGTAATCAGGAAGGCAAATGGAATATTGGCCTTTATTGCAAAGGATAGAGTATAAAAGCAGAGAAGTCCTGCTACAACTGTCTAGGGTATTGGTGAGGCCACACCTAGAGTACTGCGTACAGTTTTGGTCTCCGTATTTAAGGAAGGATATACTTGCTTTGGAGGCTGCTCAAAGAAGGTTCACTAGGTTGATTCTGGAGATGAGGGGGTTGACTTATGAAGATACATCGAGTAGGTTGGGCATCTACTCATTGGAGTTCAGAAGAATGAGGTGATCTTATCAAAACATACAAGATACTGAGGGGGCCTCAATAAGGTAGATGCAGAGACAATATTTCCACTCATAGGGCTCAAATTTCCCCAGGAGTTGCCCTGCTTTTTTTGGAGCAAGTAGCTTTTTTTTTTTGGAGTAACAACACAAATCTCCCTAATTAGCTTGCTCCAGTGTAAGTCAGTTAGGTTCTTTTTTTTTTTAAGTTTTGTTTTTTTCTCCAAAAGGGGGAGTGACCAGCCACTTACACCTGTTTTGGCCATGGAAGCAAATTTGGCCAGCTAAAACTTACTCCAAACTAACTTAGACTAGTGTATGCGGTCACTTTTGTAGGCACAGAAAAACCTTACCTACATTTAAGAAATCAGCTTAGGTAGCCATAGATAGGAGGGGTGGGTGGGGGGGGGCGGGGGGGGCAAGTTAGAGGATTCTAAAGCACTAAACATCTTCACATCAAAAATAAAAGAAAGATAAATCAGCTACTGAAAATAGAGCAGTCCTGCCTTGCCGACTGCAAAAAGCACCGGCTAGCCCTCCCACCAGGGCTAGGGGCGGCAGGCACGCATGACTGTAGGGTGAGGGATGTTTTTTTTTAAATACATTTGATCCTAAATGTTGTGTGGTGATAATGGAACATGATTCAGTGTTAATGCAAAAAATCTTATTGGAAAGTTTACAATGCACTTCCACAACAAGAACAGCAGCAAAGAAAGGCTGCACCCATCTCACCCACATATTGGGGAATATGCACTTCCTCATAGGGGCGGTGATGTTGGTGGGGCGTGCTGGGGGCCCGGCTTGGGTCTCAACAGAGGCTGGTGCGTGGATTGAAGTGGGAGAGGCATTTGAGTATCCGGCCTGTGTGCCCTTATTGCAGCAGCTAGCTCCCTCATGGCCTCTGCCATCATTTGCACACCCTATGAAATGCCCGCCTTCAGTTCCCGTCTCAGTGCATCTCAGGAGAGACTGGTCAGCTTCTCCTTCCCCTCGCCATGGGTCTGCATAACAGCAATCCGCGTAGGCTGGGACGGTGGGGCCCTTGGTGTTCCAACCTGCATTCCACCACCGACACTGGGACCCGCAACCTCGGAAGGTGCGAAACCAAGTAATGTCATGGCAGAGCTCATGGAGATGTCTGGCAAAGTGATGCCCTGTACCATGGACTGATCCATATCATGATCAGCATTCTCCAGTGAACACAGATCCATGGAACCCTCCTTCCCCCACCCGCCTTGGAATGGTGTAGACACATCTGGATCTTCAGGATGTTCAGAATTATCTTGTTCTGCAAAATATAACAGATAGTCAAATAGTTAGCAGGAAAGGAGGGGGCAGGATGGGTGGAATGAGTAGTCTCACACGTAGCAGGCCAGTCAGCAGGTTGATTTGAAGGGAGACGATTGACCCTCACCATCGCGTGTGGGCACAGCTTGTGCAGAGCGGATTCTTTTTCTGCAGATGTGACTCAGCAAGGCAGCGACTCTCTGTTCCAGGGATGATAGTTGGTGCAGATTTGGTGGCCCTCCTCCTGTTCTCGTTCTCTCCCTTTTTGTTGTGGGCCAATTTCTTCTGCAAAGATGAAAATAAAACTTTTGCCACATGGTGAGCTTCTGATGGATGGGACATATATAAATGATCACAGTAACAATTGCAATTCCATTTAAAACTCAAGATAATACTTACACACTCTACTTGACCAACGTCCTATTTCTTTTTACACTGGCTTCCAGTTCTTGCAGAAGAATTCTCCGCAGGGGTGAAGACCGCAAGTAGGTTCCAGCGTCTCATTTCTTTGGGTGAAACTTTTGTGGGACCACTCTTACTGATATCCAGCTCCTGCCATCTGTCCTCAATGACAGTGACGAGTTTCTCTACCTCCTCATGCAAGAAGTTTAGTCCTGGTTGCATGCTCGAGTCATTGGTGGATTGGATTTACACTCGGGTGATCTTGAAAAAACACAATCGTCGCCTTTCATTCATCTATGCACCACTCGTTTCCACTTCCTCAGCCACCCAAAAATCACAATTCACACCTTATCTTCTAATATGGAACACTGTCAATGCTGCTGAGGCACTGAGGACGCTCTCCCTTTAAAGGCTGATTGCCAAGGTTCCTGCCCCATTGCGCATATGCGCATTGTGCGTGTGCGCAAACGGTTATGATTTCCCTGCCGGCACTCAAGGACATGCCGGGCCCAAGCTCTGCCCCCCGCAGGTTTCTCAGCACCATGCCATGGGCTGACAGGGGTCCAGGGGCACTTTTCTCCCCCCCCCCCCCCCACACACGAAGTCTGCGCACCACATCGAACTACACGGCTCTGAGCGGCCGTGGAAATTTGGGGCCAGAGTCTCAGAATAAAGGGCTGCCTATTTAAAACAGTTGAGCAGAAATTTCCTCAGAGGGTTGTAAATCTGTGGAATTCTCTGTCCAGAGAGCTGTGGAGGCTGGGTCATTGAATAAATTTAAAGCAGAGTTAGAGTTTTGAGCAATAGGTTATGGGGAGCGGGCAGGGAAGTGGAGCAGAGTCCATGATCAGATCAGCCATGATCTTATTGAATGACGGAGCAGGCTCAAGGGGACAAATAGCCGACCCCTGCTTCTATTTCTTATGTTATGACATAGCGCTGGACATGGGGGCATCAGACAGCCTTTTAAACATTATCCTTATTTACTCCGCGATGCATTCATTCAGTGGACAGTGGGCTAACTGCTCTTTGTAAAAAAAAAAAGGATGGAAAAGCAAACCTGTTGGATATAATCCATAAGTGTGGCAGTTTAAGACGTGGGGGCCAAAATTCAGAGTCTCGATAAGGCCCGCTACCACTGGAACCCAATGGCCGGCGCCAGCCAAATTCAGCAAGGGTTTTTTTCTGGCAGTTTTCACTTCCGCCCCGCCGCTGCCGAGTGGCCGTAAGTGCACCATTAGTGCGCGCACTGCCGGGACCACCCCCCCGCCCCCCACACACCTGTCAAAATTAAGCCCGGTATACAGAGAGAGGGGGTGAGAGAGAGGGAGAGAGGGGGAAAGGGGGAAGAGAGGTCCTCTTCTCTCAGCAACTGCCAAGATCCAATTTACCTGTCTCAGGCCGCAGAACAAAGGCTACCCACGAGAAATAAAAGGCGATAAATAATTAAATATGGAAAAAATAAATAAAAAGGAAAACAAATCAAAAGCCCGATTGTGAGAAACACTGAACTGGGAAACCAAACACTATTATACAAATATGTTATGTTTATTTGAACAATAAAAGACATTACATCAGACAATACATCAAACACTGCCTCTGCTGTCAATGCTTCCTTAATGAAATCCAATTCCTCCATAAATTGGCGGCAAACTTCACTCAAAATGCGGGGCTAAAATTTCGCCATCAGTCTCATAAAAAGGCAGGGCTGGCTTTAATCTCGGTGTTGTCAGTCTCTGGGAGTGATGTAGCAGATTAATAAGGTGTTTTATTCTGCTCCCTGTACAGGGAAGTGTTACTTTACTTCCACACAACAATGGAGCCAGATACCGGGCTTTGAAGCAAACACAGAATTAACCCACAAATCGAATCTCCTGGTCTCAGTGAAGAATGTTTCAGAGTGAAGTGTGTTCCCGGTCAGATCTCCTTAAACCTGCAGCACAAAAGGGGGAAAGAATTTGAGAAGCCCAGGATCTGATGCAGCTTGTCGCACTTCCAAATGTACAGCATTTTTCAGGGGGGGGGGGGGGGAAGGAGAAAGGGTACAAGATCTCCCTTCACCCCTCATCCTTTGCTCCACCTTTTTAAAAATATTTCTCCTCTCCCCTCCTGAAAGTGCTGACCTTTACTGGGATACCACATCAAGGTGCCATTAGCCCTCTGACACCTTGCTTAGGTGAACACCGACAGATTATCTGCCCGAGGGAGCACAAAAACATAAGAATTAGGAGCAGGAGTCAGCCATTCGGCCCCTCGAGCCTGCTCTGCCATTCAATGAGATCATGGCTGATCTTCTACCTCAACTCTAATTTCTTGCACTAGTCCCATATCCCTTGATATCCAAAATTCTATACTCAAAGACTGAGCCTTCACTGCCCTGTGGGGTAGAAAATTCCAAAGATTCACCACCCTGAGAGAGAAGTTTCTCTTCCTTAGTCCTAAATGGCTGACCCCTTATCCTGCAACTGTGACCCCTGGTTCTAGACTCTCTGGCCAGAGGAAACATCCTCCCTGCATCTACGCTGTAAAAATTTTGTAAGTTTCATATGAGCTCACCACTCATTCTTCTAACTCTGGAAGGTCTACTCAATCTGGGGAAAGAGACTGGGGAGGAACACATTCGGATTCTGTCCTCACCCCAGCAACTGCACACAAGCAATTTCCAGCAGGAATCACTGCTGTCCCCACCACACCCCAGCCCAAGGGCATGGGTGCTGTACCCCCACCCGCAGCTCCCCGAGCAGAGTTCAGCCATCTCAGCATATACCAGAGAGTTAATCAGAGGCTCCTTTTGTGCGTGACTCAGCACCACATTACACGGTGCATTTCGCCAAGGGGCAGCTACCATTCAGATTTTTATAAACAGCACTTCTTAAAGAACTGTGCAGATGAGAGCGCGTTTCCAGGCACCATCCCATCTGGATGTCCAGAGGCTTCGAGACAAAACTCCAAGAACATAAGCAATAGGAGCAGGAGCTGGCCATTTGGCCCCTCAAGCCTGCTCCGCCATTTAATAAGATCATGGTTGATCTGATCTTGGCCTCACCTCCACTTCCCTGCCCGCTTCTCTTAACCCTTCACTCCCTTATCGTCCAAATATCTGTGAATAGATTCAAGGTGGCGATAGCCAATGACCCAGCATCCACAGCTCTCTGGTTACTTGTTCATATTGCCGGAACCCCTCATTGTTACATTGCTTTGTAGCACCCTCCCAGCTGTGCCGAGCTTAACCCTGGAGGTCACGGTTCCCAAGCGAAATCCTGTACAGGTGCAAGGAGGTGGAATCATACTCCATTAGTGCGACCTCTGGAGTGACTGAGGATTCCTTCAACACTGAATACACTTTGGATCATAAAAGAGTTCAAATATTTCTCATGCAGCAAAATTATAAAAAATTCTTTGAAAAGTTTTGGTTCTTTGAGTACCAGGGCTAAAAGGGTTCAATTATGTGTATAGGTTGCATACACTAGGCTTGTATTCCCTGGAAAATTAAGGGGTGATCTAATTGAGGCATTGATTATGATTACAAGAGTTGATAGGATAGAGAGAAACTATTTCCTCTGGTTTTGGGGGGGGGGGGGGGGGGGGAAAGGGGGAAAAAAAAAAGAGAAAAAAAAAAGAGAAAAAAAAAAGAGTCCAGAACAAGGACGCAAGCTTAAAATTAGAGCTCGGCCATTCAGGAGTGATGTCAAGAAACACTTCACAGAAGGGGAACTAAAATCTGCAATTCTGTAACCCCCCCCCAAAAATGTTTGAGTCTAGTGGTCAACTGAACATTTCAAAACGGAGGTAAATTTTTGTTAGGTAAGTGTATTAGGGGATTATGGAACTAAGGTGGGTAAACAAAGTCAAGATGCAGATCTAATTGAATGGTGAAACAGACTCGAGGGGCTGAATAAGCCTCCTCCTAGTCTGATGTAACCCGAGTTTTGTTACATGACACCAATAAAGTGCAATATTCCCCTGCACAGCAGAGGGAGCCTGTGAGCCAATGATTTCATTTTAAGCTTAAAAAACAATGTGCGCTGGCAAAAGCAGGAACTAACCAGACTGACGTTACTGATCCACAGGTTACCCCTCAATTTATAAACAAGAGGACATCCCCAGTCTGTGCTGGTTAAACACCAATATCAAAACCATGGAGGATGTGTCGTCTGCATTTATGACCAAACATTGAAAGGTTTTATAAATTACAACAGTACAGAGGGCACACAGTATTTCAGAGCCCAGAAACACTAGTCAGAATCATCTACAGTTCTAACCAGACCTCCTTCACAAAACTCAGAACCTCACTAAGGCCACTGATTGTCATTTTTCGGGCGGGATGAACATGCCCAGTTAGCTGTAGATGTCTGCACATTCTCTGCCAATGCGGCTCTGACCCGGTTTGGTGGGGGGGGGGGGGGGGGGGGGCGGGAGGAAAGAGAAAGGAGCCTGGGTGAGTCTCCCTCAATTTCCCACCTTTGCATTAGGCCTGGCTCTGCCCAAAGCCTCCCCAAAGTACCATGATCTGAAACTCAGTAAGAAGTGGGAGGAGGAGGAATTGGAATTTGCAATCATCAGACCCTCAACACATCCTTCTGGGATCTTTCCTTACTTAGTACAAAAGGGGAAGAGAAAATATCTAGAATCGTAGAGACTGTACGATAAACCATTCAATTTAAGCACTCAAGACAAGATGCAATTCAACACACATCACTTCTCAGCCCCAATGCAGTGTGTCAATATGCCCTCCGGCAGGGTCTTTATTCTCTTACCCTCGGTGTCTCATCGGGTACCCACAAATGCCCCGGATCTCCTTGTACACCAATCTGCTCAATAACTGTGAAAGGAAAAGTGCAAAGAGGAAGAGAGAGATTAATATAAAAACATTCAACCCAAAACTTAACCCTGGTGAATGAAGCCCAAAACCCAAACTGTATTTTATGCCAAAGCGCTTACAGGTTTGGGCATCCAGAGATACCGCCACCTGCTGGTGAACCCACACATTTAGTGGGGCAATCCCACTTAGGACAGCATAACCCAATGGGCAAAACAAATGAGGCAGCCACTGTCATAACTGGCTACTACCTCTTGTACATGGTTGCAACTTCCTACTCATCAGTTTTACTTCAAATTGCTTCACTTTTGGGTCACATTAAAATGTGAGATTTAAATTTGTGCATGTAGCAGCAAGTAAAGCAATGAGAACAGGGTGATCTGGTAAGGCAAGAGTTAAAACCATGTAGAAGAATAGGACACTTTTGCTCCCTTTACCCCCACACATCAGTACCAGCCATATTCACCCCTTCCCCCAAAACAGGGTGTGTGGGGTAGAACCAGGAGAACACAGAGGGTGGGGCAAGAATGTTTTCAAAGAGACCGAGTTTTTTTTCTCCCTTGTTCAGTCTCCTCGGTCAGGCATCGACTAGTATTTTGCCCCGCTTGTTTGAGGGTGATCCTTCAAACCGCACTCACCTCATTACTGCCTTTAGGTACAAGGCTGGCTTTTATGTGGCAATTCTCCAAAGTGAGGCAATGCCAGGAGCTCAGAGATGGGTGTACGAGAGGGAATAGTTAATGCAACCCATACCCCATTGGAATACAGAGCTCCTCTCGTGGACTACTGTGGTAATGCAACTGCTGATAAAAGCACAAGGTCACATGACAAGTTCCTGCAGAGCCATCTTGTGTAGTGTGCTTAGTGATGTTGTAAAGAATATATCACCCACCAGTCTGTTGGTGAACTGGCACTCACCTCGTTTCAACACAATACCAGCAGGAAATCGAATGGCACTTCATGATCAACCTCAACCCAAACCACTCATTAAAGTGTCAATTCTAACATGCCCTTTATATGTTGCACATTAAATGCAATATAACAGTGACATCTTATAACCAAGAACAACTGCATCAGAAGGAGGGGAAAATAGAGCCACAGAGCAGAAAGGTTCGATTCCATCTGTGCGGAGTTAGATGACCTCGCTTGGTGTGACAGGTTATGGTATAAATAGTCTCTGAGCCATGAACTAGTGAGTGGAAAGGCAGCCAGGGTTTCCACTCCAGACCTCTATCCATTAGAGAGAGCGAGAAAATATGGGCATCAGGCAAGGGCAGAATCAGGCTCTGTTGTGATGCCCCCAAGGTTCAATAGGCCAGTGTCACTCACTGTCCAAGTCCACACTTGAAGAATGAGCACTCAGACAAGGGGCTGCCATGGTCAATGGAATCGGAAAGTACTCCCTCATCAAGGCAGTGCAACAAGAGGGAAACAAGACCCAAAGCAAGCGCGATTGAGGAAGAGGCTATAGAACATTGACATACCAGACAGGCCAAGATATCAGACGTAATCAACATGTAAAAGACTTTGTTCCAGTCTTTGAGGAGTCCAGCCAGCAGTGGGCCCAATGCGGCACCTAGAACAGAACACACAACGGAACAGATCAATGCAATCGTCCTACAACCTTGTCTGCAGCTCATTTGTTGGATGTGACGTCCTTTGAACATGCACATGCACCCCAATTGTTCTTAAGGTGGTGGTGAGCCACCTTCTTGAACAGTTGCAGTCCTTGTGGTGAATGTTCCCCAACAGTGCTGTTTGGGAGTGAGTTCCAGGATTTTGACCCAGCAACTATATATTTCCAAGTGAGGATGGTGCGTGACCTAGAGGGAAACATGGAGGTGGTGGTGTTGCCAAGCACCTGGTGCCCTTGTCCTTCTAGGGGGCAGAGGTCGCAAGTTTGGGAGGTGCTGCCAAAATATGCAGGTTTTTTATAATCAACCCAGCACTCAAGAAAATCCAGTGCTTATTAAGTCATTCAGGTCAGTGGCAAGGCGGCCAAAACCAATTTTCTAAAAATGAATTTCATTGACAGCCCTACTTTTGTAACATTAAACCTCCATTGTGTTTGCTATTGATTATGGAATAATCTCATTCATTAACTTCCTTACTTAACCAAACTATTTTACCAGACTCACGGCCCAATTTTCAATCGAACGGCCCGTTATACTGGAATGGATTGAATCATCAAGGCTCAGAGAATGGAACCTGATCAGCTTTTGTCTAAAGTCAGATGTGGGTTGACTAACTACAATGTAAAGCTCTCTCTACCTTGTCAAGCACACCAAGGTCATGCAAAGGCTAATGTTCTATAGATTACCGCAACTTGGATGTAAAGGTAGAAAATGCCCCAATATATGTTTCAAAGAAACACAAAGAAAACAGATGCCATGGCATAAGGAGCAAAGACTATGGGAAGATAAGGAGGGGCCAAGCAACAGTTTAAAGTAAAAGGTAGCCATTTTATGTGGTTCCCCCACACCCGACCTGGCGCCATCATAATCTGCAAAAGTTTGGTCAAACAGAGGGTTTTTAAAGAGGATATTAAAAAGAAGAGAGAGGGAGGGGACAGAATTCCAGAGAGTGGGACTATGCCAGCTATAGACATTGCTGCTAATGGTGGGCAAAGAGCGGGTGGGGGAGGGGAAAAATGCACAAGGGGCTGGAGACAGAAGAATGGCAAGTTTCAGGTTGGAGGTTGGGGGGCTGGGGAGATAACAGAGATAAGGAGAGGCTAAGCCATAAAAGGGATTTAATAATTTTAAATTTGCTGTCTCAGGGTGGGGTATCAGATACTAATGTAGGTTAGCGAGGATTGCGGTAATGGTGGAGTTTGTGCAGCATGGAATATGGGCAATATAATTTTGAATGAGCTGAAATGGAGGGTAAAGGATAGACTGGCCAGGAAAGCATTGGAGTGCTTGAGGCTGGGGTGACAATATACAAAGCTACAGATGGAATGTGCAGTTCCCTCACCTTAATTCTAGTGTCTTAATCCAGTCACAGCAGGACACCTCCTGCTATAGCATTGTGGCATCTTTGTCCATACTACCCATCCTGTCTGATTACCACCTTGCATCAAAACATACAAGATAGTGAGGGGGCTCGACAAGGTGGATGCAGGGATGATATTTCCACTCAGGGGAAACGGAAACTAGGGGACATAGTCTCAGAATAAGGGGCTGCCCATTTAAAACTGAGATGAGGAGGAATTTCTTGAGGGTTGTAAATCTATGGAATTCTCTGCCCCAAAGAGCTGTGGGGGCCGGGTCATTGAATATATTTAAGGTGGAGATAGACAGATTTGTGTGTGATAAGGGAATAAAGGGTTATGGGGAGCAGGCAGGGAAGTGGAGCTGAGCGCAAGATCGGGTCAACCATGATCTTATTGAATGGTGGAGCAGGCTCGAGGGGCCAAATGGCCTTCTCCTGCTTCTATTTCTTATGTTCACTAGGAATTGGGTCTTCTGTTCCAAACTCTCTTTGGAACGTTGCAACAGACAAAGGAGGGTGACTTTATTCCCATTTCCTGGCTGGAGTTTTTTTTTTTTTCGGTCCCAGCAGTCCTCACCCTGCCCCAGCTACTTTCCCAATCTTTCCACAGACCAGCAGGCCACACCGACAGGAGACCCGTTTGCTAGTGACAAGTCCCATATATACTGACATTACAGGCAATTAGGCCTAACCAAGTTACTTTATCCATCTATGTAAACATTTTGCATTTCTATTATACTTCAAAGTTTCCCCAACCAATAACCTTCACAATATACAAATTTACCACCAAACAATTAAACTCGGATTGTTAAGTAAACATAAATTGCAGTCAATTAATCTTTGTGGATATTAAAAGGCCTTGGCCAACACAAATATAATTACCTTAACAGCAGCAAAATACAAAGGTCCAATTATAAAACAACACAGGCCCAAAACATGCGCAATGTCACGGGAGATCTGCTAGTTTGGATTCGATCAATGAGAAAATGCACAATATACTGCAATAGCAAAGCTCCTGAAAAACAAAGGCTCAAACGCCTGCCATTTAATGATTCATGGATTTGCCACTGGTGGTCAGGGCCATAGAAGGAGTGGCGGCATACCACTGCAAGGTACAGCGCGAGCTGGTGCAGGAGGACGACGGCAGCAAAGAGGCATCAAGGTCCAGGTCGGTGATTGGAGCGTGGACAGATACAGCAGGAGTGGCAAGATCGGGGCGAAGGAGCAGCGAGAGATTGTAGAGGGATGTGATGGGGCCCAGGAGAGGAGGGGGCCCAGAGGCAGCACAGGCCAGCCCACACTGCGATATGTGCGCGCACTAGGTCCGTGCAGCAGAGCTGGTCTCCAGTCATCTTGGATAACCCTTGCCACTGGACCAAAACCGAGCTCTGTCAAGCCCGTGTGGTGGCTGGTGTGCAACAGCCACCGCATGTTAAAAAAGTCCACGCACAGGCATCTTCCACCCTTCAGGATGTAGTTCGGGATATGGAATATTAGGTCCTTCATTGAAATACCTGTGAACTCATCCTTTTTCAGCGTGGAAGCAAGTCATCCTCATTTCGAGGGACTGCCTATGATGAAGAAGAATTGATTTGATTAACCAAACAATAACTGGGATGAGAGTCGACAGTCAGCGTAACTGAGTAATCAACAAGGCCACAATGTAGCCTATTTATATCATTCACTTGTTCGCCAGGCCGACACGTCATGTGACAGACTCACCAATCGAGCCTGTTCCATCGATAATTGCTGTGACAGTGGATAGTGCTTTAGCGTTCCCTTTAAGGCTCTCGTGCGTTCCCTGGAGATAAAGTCACAACATTAGGCATCCTGGGACAGTCCCTGGGTCTGCTCTACACACATCGCCCTTTTACAAGATTTTGTGGAAAAGTTCAAATCCTTAAGTAACCAAGAGAATTCAGTCTTTAAGAGAAGCACTCAATTCCCCCCCCCCACCACACTGGCTCTCCCCCAGAGGGAACAGCAGCTCCTCACCAGATCAGCTGCGACTGCTGTTGTGATCAATGCATACGGTCCGTTCACTAGAGCGCCACACAAGATCAGCATTCCTGTCAGAGAAATATCAAATTAGGTTTTAAAATATGAGAGAGAGAGAGAGAGAGAGAGAGAGAGAGAGAGAGAGAGAGAGAGAGAGAGAGAGCTAGTAATTCGGGTTGGGTCATAGCGAGGGGTTTTTTGCACTCTCAGCACTGCACTGCAGTGTCAGCATAGATTATGAACTCAAACCGAGTGGGACTTGAACCCACAGCCTTCTGACTCGGAGAGTGCTGCCCACTGAGCCACGGTTGACATCCATCACTGTCAAATAAGCTGGCTTTATTTTTGCCAAAACACAACAGTTTCTCACAGCATGATGTTAGAAATTGACAAATTTCCTGTGACATCACCAGAAAAGGGAATAAGCTTAGTTGCACAGTGAGACAGTATTGATTTCAGGAAGATATACATATTTAATTACTCCCCCTGCTCAGTGAACTATATGAACACACAGTACAGAGCATGTCACCATAGAATCACAGCACAGGAGACCATTCGGCCCATCGTGCCTGCTCTTTGAGAGAGCGATCCAATTAGCCCCACTCCTTTGTTCTTTCCCCAAAGACCTGCAATTTCTTTCCTTTCCAAGTCTATCTCCAATTCCCTTTTGAAAGCTATTATTGAATCTGCTTCCATTACTTTTTCAGGAATATAGTCATTCAAGGGTCTATTTTAAATGAATATTTTCAGTGTAATCTAACACTATTTTTCCACCATATTTTAAAATCGAGCTCTGGAAGTAAAGAAAATGCAGCTTCTCGTATTTCTCCGGCTACACACATTCAACAACACACTCATTTTAAACTACTTTCCTGAACTTCTCATTTGCCCGATAAAAAGGTTATTCCAACTTTAATTCAGAAAAGCCCAGTTCAATACCAGTCGGGAGAATGGGTGCTGAAGGGGCACAAGTAATTCAATGCAAGATAGAGAACAAACAGTGGGTGATTGGAGGCTGATGCCCAACACCTGGAATACTGTGTGTAGTTTTCGTTTCCATATTTACGAAAGGAGAGACTGGTTTTGGAGGCAATTCAGAGAAGGTTCACTAGGTTGATTCCGGAGATGAGGGGGTTGACTTATGAGGAAAGATTGGGCTTCTACTCATTGGAGTTCAGATGAATGAGGTGATCTTATCATAGAAACATAGAAACTAGGTGCAGGAGCAGGCCATTCAGCCCTTCTAGCCTGCACCGCCATTCAATGAGTTCATGGCTGAACATGAAACTTCAGTACCCCCTTCCTGCTTTCTCGCCATACCCCTTGATCCCCCAGTAGTAAGGACTTCATCGAACTTCCTTTTGAATATATTTAGTGAATTGGCCTCAACTACTTTCTGTGGTAGAGAATTCCACAGGTTCACCACTCTCTGGGTGAAGAAGTTTCTCCTTATCTCGGTCCTAAATAGCTTACCTCTTATCCTTAGACTGTGACCCCTGGTTCTAGACTTCCAACATTGGGAACATTCTTCCTGCATCTAACCTGTCTAAACCCGTCAGAATTTTAAACATTTCTATGAGGTCCCCTCTCATTCTTCTGAACTCCAGTGAATACATGCCCAGTTGATCCAGTCTTTCTTGATAGGTCAGTCCCACCATCCCGGGAATCAGCCTGGTGAATCTTCGCTGCACTCCCTCAATAGCAAGAATGTCCTTCCTCAAGTTAGGAGACCAAAACTGTACACAATACTCCAGGTGTGGCCTCACCAAGACCCTGTACAACTGTAGCAACACCTCCCTGCCCCTGTACTCAAATCCCCTCGCTATGAAGGCCAACATGCCATTTGCTTTCTTAACCACCTGCTGTACCTGCATGCCAACCTTCAATGACTGATGTACCATGACACCCAGGTCTCATTGCACCTTCCCTTTTCCTAATCTGTCACCATTCAGATAATAGTCTGTCTCTGTTTTTACCACCAAAGTGGATAACCTCACATTTATCCACATTATACTTCATCTGCCATGCATTTGCCCACTCACCTAACCTATCCAAGTCACTCTCAGCCTCTGCAGCTCACACTGCCACCCAACTTAGTGTCATCCGCAAATTTGGAGATACTACATTTAATCCCCTCGTCTAAATCATTAATGTACAATGTAAACAGCTGGGGCCCCAGCACAGAACCTTGCGGTACCCCACTAGTCACTGCCTGCCATTCTGAAAAGTACCCATTTCCTCCTATTCTTTGCTTCCTGTCTGACAACCAGTTCTCAATCCACGTCAGCACACTACCCCCAATCCCATGTGCTTTAACTTTGCACATTAATCTCTTGTGTGGGACCTTGTCAAAAGCCTTCTGAAAGTCCAAATATACCACATCAACTGGTTCTCCTTTGTCCACTTTACTGGAAACATCCTCAAAAAATTCCAGAAGATTTGTCAAGCATGATTTCCCTTTCACAAATCCATGCTGACTTGGACCTATCATGTCACCATTTTCCAAATGCGCTGCTATGACATCCTTAATAATTGATTCCATCATTTTACCCACTACTGAGGTCAGGCTGACCGGTCTATAATTCCCTGTTTTCTCTCTCCCTCCTTTTTTAAAAAGTGGGGTTACATTGGCTACCCTCCACTCGATAGGAACTGATCCAGAGTCAATGGAATGTTGGAAAATGACTGTCAATGCATCCGCTATTTCCAAGGCCACCTCCTTAAGTACTCTGGGATGCAGTCCATCAGGCCCTGGGGATTTATCGGCCTTCAATCCCATCAATTTCCCCAACACAATTTCCCGACTAATATTTTATTTTTACGCCAAACAGGAATGTACAATTGTTGTAATTCATCCATGCGGTCTCTAAATGTCTGCCATTGCCCATCCACAGTCAACCCCTTAAGTATCATTCGCCAATCAATCCTAGCCAATTCACGCCTCATACCTTCAAAGTTACCCTTCAAGTTCTGGACCATGGTCTCTGAATTAACTATCATTCTCCATCCTAATGCAGAATTCCACCATATTATGGTCACTCTTCCCTAAGGGGCCTCGCACAATGAGATTGCTAATTAGTCCTCTCTCATTACACAACACCTAGTCTAAGATGGCCTCCCCCCTAGTTGGTTCCTCGACATATTGGTCTAGAAAACCATCCCTTATGCTCTCCAGGAAATCCTCCTCCACCGTATTGCTTCCAGTTTGGCTAGCCCAATCTATGTGCATATTAAAGTCACCCATTATAACTACTGCACCTTTATTGCATGCACCCCTAATTTCCTGCCCTCCCCAACATCACTACTGCTGTTTGGAGGTCTGTACACAACTCCCACTAACGTTTTTTGCCCTTTGGTGTTCTGCAACTCTACCCATATAGATTCCACATCATCCAAGCTAATGTCTTTCCTAACTATTGCATTAATCTCCTCTTTAACCAGCAATGCTACCCCACCTCCTTTTCCTTTTATTTTATCAAACGTATAAGATTATGAGGGGGCTTGACAAGGTGGATGCAGAGAGGATGTTTGCACTGATGGGGGAGACTAGAACTAGGGCATAATCTTAAAATAAGGGGCCGTCCATTTAAAACTGAGATGGGGAGAAATTTCTTCTCAGAGTTGTAAATCTATGGAATTCACTGCCTCAGAGAGCTGTGGAAGCTGGGACATTGAATACATTTAAGACAGAAATACAGTTTCCTAAACCATAAGGGGATAAGGGGTTATGGAGAGCAGACAGGGATGTGTAGCAGAGTTCATGATCAGATCAGCCATGATCCTATTGAATGGCGGAGCAGGCTCGAGGGGCAGTATGGCCTATTCCTGCTCCTATTTCTTATGTTCTTGTCAGGAGAGATTGTAGGAACATGCATTCTTTAGCCCTGAAAAGGGGGCAAAGATACCTCAAAAGTAAATAAAAAATATTGAACTGCACATAAAAGCCAAGTGCAGAACACTTCAAATATTCAAGTTCAACAGAGACAGCAAGACAAGGGGGCACAAGGTCAAACTGCAGAAACACAAATTAGGACAGATGTTAGGATGTTGTGTGTCAGTAATTAACATATGGAATGGACATCTGGGTCACGTAGTGTAAACAGATAGCCTATAATTCTTTAACCTTTGAGCCCTGATTGTAACTCAGCTAGCGCGAGGCCGGGGGTCGGAGGTCAAGCTCGTCCCCGCTCACAGATGCGAAGCCGGGGGACTTTTAATTCCCTGATCTCTCTCCCGCCCAAACCCAACGTCAATGGCAAGAGTCCATCGGACGGGAGTCAGGCAAGTGCGGCAGGACGCTGCAGCCTGGGGTCCGTGGGAACAGGCCCCAACAGTCAAGTAAGTGGATTGGGGGAGGGGAGCTTGGGACAGGGGTAGATGATTGCAGTCGAGGCCTTCAGTTTCCATGTGGGCCACAAAGGAGCACTTTTCTGGTCCTGCTGTTCCTTGGCTCACACTTAGAGAATGGCTGTCCAATGAAGGCACTGGAGGATGGCCTGCCCCCATGGCCCCACGAGTTAGCATCTTCAGGAAAGATGGGGAGTTCACTGGAAATGAATAATAGGATAAAACATTCTACTTCTCTAAAACTACCAGCCCAAATTATGAGGGGGAGGGGGTAAACCTGACTTTAAGAAGAAGCAAAATGACTTCACACGACCCAAAGTGTGACCATCACACCCCAAGTGACTCACCTATAATTGTTGCAAGTCCATTTCCCCCAATGTAGTTATAAAGGAACAGCTGAAAGGAGAGAGAGTGAAGACATTAACATCACTGTTGTAAAAAGGTTCATACAACCCTAAACGTTCTTTTCCCATCACAGGGCTGGAGCTGGTGGGATGCTACTGAAAATCACGAGCTACAAATACAAAGTCAGTGCTCCTGAAGCAGGTCATAGATCCGTATCATGACACTGCACAGTCCGAGCCCATCACTTCCCACCCATTAGAATTGATACCTGGAAAATAACAGGCTGCCGGTTCAGTAATTTGGTGATGCATGTTTCGAGTATGTTCCGGGAGCAGAATGTTGACCCCACCCACCTCAATCTCAGAAGATCACAACATTCAGCAAATCCTTCCCTTCCTATACCTCCAGCAAACTTCTAGTTGTATCCTTGCTTCCATTTGCTGAGCATTTAACCCTGCCACTCATTTCTGATATGGCTGGAGTAGACGGAATACAGTTGGGAAACATAGAAAGTAGGTGCAGGAGTTGGTAATTCAGCCCTTCGAACCTGCACCACCATTCAATAAGATCATGGCTGATCATTCACCTCAGTACCCCTTTCCTGCTTTCTCTCCATACCCCTTGATCCCTTGAGCCGCAAGGGCCATATCTAACTCCCTCTTGAATATATCCAATGAACTGGCATCAACAACTCTCTGCAGTAGTGAATTCCACAGGTTAACAACTCAGTGAAGAAGTTTCTCATCTCAGTCCTTACCCCTTATCCTTAGACTGTGTCCCCTGGTTCTGGATTTCCCAAAACATCGGGAACATTCTTCCTGCATCTAACCTATCCAGTCCCATCAGGATTTTATATGTTTCTATGAGATCCACTCATCCTTGTAAACTCCAGTGAATAAAGGCTCAGTCGATCCAGTCTCTCCTCATATATCAGTCCTGCCATCCCAGGAATCAGTCTGGTGAACCTTCGCTGCACTCTCAATAGCAAGAGCATCCTTCCTCAGATTAAGAGACCAAAACGGAACACAATATTCACTCACTAAGGTCTGTACAACTGCAGTAAGACCTCCCTGCTCCTATACTCAAATCCCCTAGCTATGAAGGCCAACATATCATTTGCCTTCTTCACTGCCTGGTGTACCTGCATGCCAGCTTTCAATGACTAATGTACCATGACACCCAGGTCTCGTTGCACCTCCCCTTTTCCTAATCTGTCACCATTCAGATAATATTTTGCCTTTGTGTTTTTGTCCCCAAAGTGGATAACCTCACATTATACTGCATCTGCCATGCATTTTCCCACTCATCTAACCTGTCCAAGTCACCCTGCAGCCTCTTCGCGTCCTCCTCACAGCTCACACCGCCACCCAGTTTAGTGTCACTCGCCAAGTTGGAGATATTACACTTAATTCCTTCATCTAAATCGTTAATGTATATTGTAAATAGCTGGGGTCCCAGCACTGAGCCCTGCGGCAGCCCACTAGTCACTGCTCGCCATTCTGAAAAGGACTCTGCTTCCTGTCTGCCAACCAGTTCTCTATCCACGTCATTACATTACCCCCAATACCATGTGCACCAATCTCGAGTGGGACCTTGTCAAAAGCCTTTAGAAAGTCCAAATACACCACATTCACTGGTTTTCTCTTGGCCACTCTACTAGTTACATCCTCAAAAAATTCAAGATTCGTCAAGCATGATTTCCCTTTCATAAATCCATGCTGACTTGGACCGATCCTGTCGCTGCTTTCTAAATGCGCTGCTATTTCATCCTTAATGATTGACTCCAACATTTTCCCTACTACTGATGTCAGGTTAACCGGTCTATAATTATCCGTTTTCTCTCTCCCACCTTTTAAAAAAAGTAGTGTTACATTAGCTACCTTCCAGTCCATAGGAACTGATCGAGTCGATAGACTGTTGGAAAATGATCACCAATGCACCCACTATTTCTAGGGTCACTTCCTTAAGTACTCTGGGATGCAGACTATCAGGCCCCAGGGATTTATCAGCCTTCAATCCCATCAATTTCCCCTAACACAATTTCCTGTCTAATAAGGATATCCTTCAGTTCCTCCTTCTCACTGGACCCTCAGTCCCCTAGTACTTATGGAAGGTTATTTGTGTCTTCCTTTGTGAAGACAGAACCAAAGTATTTGTTCAACTGGTCTGCCATTTCTTTGTTCCCAATTATAAATTCACCTGAATCCGACTGCAAGGTACCTACATTTGTCTTCACTAATCTTTTTCTCTTCGCATATCTATAGAAGCTTTTGCAGTCAGTTTTTATATTCCCGGCAAGCTTTTTCTCATACTCTATTTTCCCCCTCTTAAATTAAACCCTTTGTCATCCTCTACTGAATTCTAAATTTCTCCCAGTCTGCAGGTTTGCTGCTTTTTCTGGCCAATTTATAGGTCTCTTCCTTGGATTTAACACTATCCCCAATTTCCCTTGTTAGCCACAGTTGAGCCACCTTCCCCATTTTATTTTTACTCCAGACAGGGATGTACAATTGTTCAACACAAAATGCCTTTCCAGGCTACCTCTTGGGCAGATTAAAGAAAAGTATACAAGCTTCCATTTTAAGGCATTTTCTTCCTCAGGTGTCCCTGTGACACCAATCATTCTTGGCAAAAGAGTAGGCAAGCAACCTTCTCCCAGGCATCTCAATGCTTCACCAAGCATGAATGTCAGAAGGTGCCCTCCAGTTGCTGAGGGGTGAGTCAGGGTGGTTTGGGGGTGGTGGGAGGTAACTCAAGATTGATTCACTTTCCATTGGAAAGGGTCTAGATTTCCTACTATTTGCTCAGCCCAAGACCAACCTGGAGACAGTAGGGCCAGGGTAAAAAATGGTACCGTAAGCTTGAGACCCAAGATTTTATTTACTGATGAAAATTTTTAATAACTCATCTCAACATCATGACACAATAAGAAAAAAACAATTGCTTTTTTTTTTTGGAGGCTGGTTTACATTTGAGAAATTTTCAGCCAGTCCATTTAAAAAAAATAAATGAAGGCCAGTCTGTCCATATTTCAGGGTCAAGTCCAGAATATCTGAGATTTTGCACTGTCCTCCAGATTAGCACAGTCGAGGTTGGCAGGTCAGAAGGTCGCTCCCTCAGCACTGCACTGGAGTGTCAGCTTCAATTTATGTGCTACGGTCCTGGAGTGGGGCTTGAACCCATAACAATTGTGTTATATAATCACTGGCAAACACTTGGATACAGGACAGAGGCCCCTCAGACCAATAAGTTCTTGTGGTCCACATTGTTGTAGTTACAATAGAACAATTACTATTGACAATGTTATCTCCGACCCTCATTCGCTGCTTACCATAGGAGCTGCCAAGATCAGCATAATCCAGCATGTTGTGGCTCTCCTGCCAGTGTAATCAGAGACGATTCCAGCCAGAATCCCACCTTCACGGACAAAAAGAAACCATGAACAAGCTGCACAGTGCAACTTTGGGAAAGTTAGTGTACAACAACCCAACATGACACGCCCAGCACTCCCCTCACCATACCTTACCACCTGCTGACTAAAAGGAAGCATCTAATTGATCAGGAGTACGAGGGAAAATGTCAAAACCAGCACGAGGGACATAAAAAGGTATTTGTACAAGTAGTCAATGAAAAGATTTTTTCTTTTTAAAAAAAAAAAAATGAGGTAGGAGCCCAAGGGAATAGGATTGGTATCTTGTAGATGTTCAAAAAAGTGAAGGTATTTAATAAGTAAACAAAGAGAGAATAATGAGAGGTAATTCCTGAAGTGGTTGAAATTGAAATGAGCGATATTACGATGGATTAAAAAAAAAAAAGATATATTTTTTAGATAAGTTAGTTAGGCTAAAGGAAGACAAAACTCCAGGGATCTTACTGGATACATCTTGGGATCCTGAGAGAGAGATCAGAGGACATTATTTAGGGCTCTACCTAGTGTGGGTGTGCCAGGACTGGAGAGTGGCCAATGTAAAACCCACATACATGTTTAAAAAGGGAGACAGAGCTAATCCAAGTAAACTGAAGGCCAGTTAGTTAAACGTCAGTTCTAGGGAAAAGGTGTGTTTCCAAGGATGAAATGAATTGTTTAGCAGACCAAAGGAAGCTGCAAAGGAAGATAGCAGAATGGGCAGATGGAATTCAATCTGGGCACCCCTGCTATTTACAATATACATCAATGATTTAGATGGAGGAATTGTGTAATATCTCCAAGTCTGCAGATGACACTAAGCTGGGTGGTGGTGTGAGCTGTGAGGAGGATGCTAAGAGGCTGCAGGGTGACTTGGACAGGTTAGGTGAGTGGGCATAGGCATGGCAGATGCAGTATAATGTGGATAAATGTGAGGTTATCCACTTTGGTGGCAAAAACAAGGCAGATTATTATCTGAATGGTGGCAGATTAGGAAAAGGGGAGGTGCAACGAGACCTGCGTGTCATGGTTCATCAGTCATAAAGTTGGCATGCAAGTACAGCAGGCGGTGAAGGCAGCAAATGGCATGTTGGCCTTCATAGCGAGAGGATGTGAGTATAGGAGCAGGGAGGTCTTACTGCAGTTGGACAGGGCCTTGGTGAGGCCTCACCTGGAATATTATGTTCAGTTTTGGTCACCTAACCTGAGGAAGGACGTTCTTGCTATTGAGGGAGTGCTGCAAAGACTCACCAGACTGATTCCCGGGATGGCAGGACTGATATGAGGAGAGACTGGATCAACTGGGCCTGTATTCACTGGAGTTTAGAAGAATGAGAGGGGGATCTTATAGAAACATAAAATTCTGGACAGGTTAGATGCAGGAAGAATGTTCCCAATGTTGGGGGAAGCCCAGAACCAGGGGACACAGTCTAAGGATAAGGGGTAAGCCATTTAGGACCGAGATGAGGAGAAACTTCTTTACTCAGGAGTTGTTAACCTGTGGAATTCCCTACCGCAGAGTTGTTGAGGCCAATTCGTTAGATATATTCAAGAGGGAGTTAGATATGGCCCTTATGGCTAATGGGAATCAAGGGGTATGGAGAGAAAGCAGGAAAGGGTTACTGAGGTGAATGATCAGCCATGATCTTATTGAATGGTGGTGCAGGCTCGAAGGGCCGAATGGCCTTCTCCTGCACCTATTTTCTATGTTTCTATGAAGTGATACATTTTAATTTTTTTTTAAAGACCCAGCAATAATTATACTCTGAATTGGAGTCGGCTCGGCGAGTGGAAGAGGAGAGAGATTGGGAGGGTCAGGTTATTAAAGGCAGCTCCTCGGGTTGATAAAGACAGTTATACAAAGATAGAAGAGTTCCAGGTTTTATTGCAAGAGGTATGAAATATAAAATCCAAGAAATATGGATGAGTTTGTTTAAAACCTGAATCAGACCTCTGTTGCAGCACTGCGTACGCTAATGGGAGTATAACGAGGCTTGCGAGAGAGTACAATATAGATTTACTAGGATGCTGCCTGGTATGAGGCAATATAAAATAAGACTTAAAAAAAACAATCCCTAATTTTTCAAGAACGCAGATTTCTGGGCGATATGGTAGAAATGTTTAAATCGATGAAAGGATGGGACAGCGTAAGTAGAAGCAGATTGTTTCCATTGGTTGAGGGGTCTGAAACGAGTCATAGATAAAAGATTAAATGCAAGAGATTTAGAACAGAGAGCAGGAGGGGGTCAAGGGTCATAGGTAACATTGCCAGGTACAGTTCCACTGGTGTCATTATCCCTCCAACAGCCAACTCAAGGCAATCCATTCTATGCGGTTAGCAGGCCTTTTGACTATGGGGCGGGTGACACTTCAACGGAGCCGGATTGATGGCAGGTGAGAACCACTCAATTCCGTTACCCAGAACAGGTGCACTGAAGCCAAATGTAGCACCCCTACCACTGCCCAGCTGAGGCAGGAAGAATGCTCCCGATGTTGGGGCAAGTCCAGAACCAGGGGTCGCAGTCTAAGGATAAGGGGTAAGCCATTTAGGACTGAGAAGAGGAGAAACTTCTTCACTCAGAGTTGTTAACCTATGGAATTCCCTACCACAGAGAGTTGTTGATTCCAGTTCATTAGATATATTCAAGAGGGATTTAGATATGGCCCTTGCAGCTAAAGGGATCAAGAGGTATGGAGAGAAAGCAGGAATGGGATACTGAAGTTGCATGATCATATTGAATGGTGGTGCAGGCTCGAAGGACCAAATGGCCTACTCCTGCACCTATTTTCTATGTTTCTGTGTATCCTGAAATACACCTTTAGTCCACATCATTAATCAACTCATATTGCATCAAGTGCCAGAACGTTCTTAAAATCTACACAAGTCTACTCAACAGAAACATACCAAGAATGCCACCAACATCGAAGAGTGTCGAGGTATCACCAGCAGCTTTGGGATTCAAATGAGCTGAAATGGAAAGAAAGAGAAAGAAATAAAACAGTTTGTAAAAAGCTGCAATGAGCCTGACATTAGCTCATGTGTACCCCATGCAATAAATCCCAGTACTTTGTTAGCATTTTTAATTGCTTCACTGACCTGCAATGCTGCTTTTAATGATTTGTTGTGTATCCAGAGAGCCCTTTGCTCTTGTACCCCATTCACTTTCACATTTTTTAAGGTGTAGGCGATGTTTCTATTTCTCACATTTAAATCGATGTTAAAGTTAATTTGTCACTGCCCAGTCTGCAAGTTTTGTAATGCCTTCTTGTATTATGCTGCATTCTTCCTCAGTGTTAACTATTCCACCCAGTTTGGCATCAGCTGCAAATTTTGCTATTGAGTTACTTAGTCCCAAGTCCACATCATCAATGTAAACAATGAATAAAAGTGGTCCCAGCACTGATCCTTGTGCAACATCACTTTCTACCTTCCTCCACCCTGAATAAATACCCTTTACCCCAACTTGCTTTCTATTTTTTAGCCAATTTGCTATCCATTCAGCTATTTGTACCCTGACTCCACATGCGCTAACTTTTGTTATGAGCCTCCCATGTGGTGACTTGCTGAAGGCCTTTTGAAAATCCAAGTATATGACATCTATCACAGTACCCTTGTCTATTCTTTCCGTCAACTATTCAAAGAATTCTATCAGGTTAGTTAAGCATAACTTAGCCTTTTGGAATCCCTGCTAACTATTCTTTGTTATATTTCTATCTCTAGATGCTCTATCACTTCCTTTAATATAGATTTCAGTATCTTTCCGATCACTGACATTAAGCCTCTTTTTGTATATAGGAACATTAGCTGTCTGCGGTCTTCTGGCACTAACTCCTCTTCTATAGAACTTCCTCAGGATTTAAAGCACTGCAGTAATATACTGCATCAAATAATACCAATGTATTTGCATTTTGTACAGCAAGGGATTAATAGAACTCCTGTATTTAAGCAGTCATACCGATCTCAGAATCTTCAAAGTGTCAGGCAAGGCTTTGTGGGTAGCACTCTCGCCTCAGTCAGACGGTTGTGGGTTCAAGTCCCACTCTAGGAACTTCAGCACATAAATCTAGGCTGTCATTACACTGCAGTACTGAGGGAGTGCTGCACTGTCAGAGGTGCCATCTTTCTGATGAGGCATTAAACTCCAGGCCTGGCCTGCTCCTTTGGTCCATTGGACTATTCAGCGGTGTTCTCCTGGTGTCATGACTGATATTTATCCAACATCACTAAAATAGATGGTCCATTCATTATCTTATTGCTGTTCATGGAAGCTTGCTGTTTGGCAATTGATTGCTATGTTTCCAACATTATAACAATGACTAGACATCAAAATGGTATTTCATTGGCTGCAAAGTGCTATGGGATGTCCAGAGGTTGTGAAAGGTGCTATATAAATGCAAGTCTTTCTTTCTTACTGCTGGGCTTACTGATGTATTGTACTGGCAACACGTTGAAGCACGAGAGGTAGGAACTGAGCTGCTCCCAGCCCTGTGATCCTCTCGAGAGCTTCCCATCTCAGCCACAATACTGGGGGCTGTTTTCATTAGATCAGGGACAGTTATGGGGCAATTTGATCGAGGCGTTTCAAAGTGTGGCGCGATGGGAGAGTACACAAACATACAGCGGCTGAAGGGTTTAGAAGAAGGAAAAATAGGTCCAAGACTAAACAGAAGGAAGCAGAGTTTACACTTTGGGCACAATTGGTAATTCCGGCACAAATTGCACCAGTGTCCCTCTCCTCTCATCCCCCACAGTTTCCGCTCAGACTATAAACTGCACACCACCAAAGGCAAAATCTGCCACGAACCAGCGCAATTGGGCAGCGCTTTAAAATGCAATTTAAAAAAAATATAACTGAAAATTGGTTCATCAAAAAAATAAGCTTTTTAAAAACAGTCAATCCATCACCTGCAAGTAACCGGATTTTAAATTGCCAAAAAATGATTTAAATACAGAATATTTGAGAGTTAGATTGGGGTACAGTAGTCCTTCATTCAAAACCTCAAAATATTCCAATTGGGTGCCCTTGCACCCACAAGATCCAGCTTAATTTATGGAATCTCCTCAAATGCCTGCAAACGACACAATTAGCAGAAACCCACAATTGTGATTAATTCGATCTGGGGCAATGACCAGTTGTGGACGGGGCCTTCTAGCATGAAGTTTTTAAACACTAGAGCAAAGGACGTGGAAATTTGACTTGGGCTGAAAATCCCACAATCGGTTTGCCTGGTTTGGCCGATGTCAAGTGACTTGTGCAGAGAATCCCAGTGCAATCGAGCGGAAACGCCAGGCCAAGAGATTTAGGGCAGAGCACAGGAGAAATGTGTATTATTTAGACAGGGTTGTGAGGCTATTGAATGCAATACTGGAGTTTGTGAATGAGGCAGGGACCGTGGCACCATTTATGAATTGGTTAGATACATTGAGGCACAGGAGCTATAGGATAGGTGCCTGTGGTTCAGGTAAACACTGACTGATTCAGCCCCACGGCCTCGTCAGTGGTGGCATTTCTAGGTAATGGGCGGGGCAAAGGCTAGACACCATCAGCAAACACACTACGGAGAGGACAATACGGAAAGAGATTTCACAGATATGCAATAGTTTGGCACCTTCCCATTGTAATGACATGTTATTGAGAAGTCCTAAAGCTAGTTTGTAGTTCCTATTCCCACTGAAGCAGCTGCCCACATGGATTGACCTGGTCCATGACCCTGATCATGTGCTGCTTGGTTAAGCCAATCCCAGAAGGCACGATTGGCTAATAAAATGTCAGCGCACCAAATGTCAACATTCTACTTTAACGACAATGACATCCCAACGGTCGAATTGAACTGTCCAATCACATTATTGAAGTAGGATAACATTCAGGTGAGGTATGTACGTAGAGAGTTTGATTAAAATCAAATTCTGCTCACAGCAAGGGATTATTGTAGTTTTAGTAAAGTTCAGGACGACGCCTGGAGTCGGCTTGTCAGCACTTGAATTCAGTAAAACTCTGGATGGGAAACTCCTTCAGTGGGAAATTCCTCTCAACCCCACCCCCCCATAATTTACCTGCTCTGCCGTGCTCCACCTAATGATCTATGGTGATATTGCTAGATTATAAAGAGTCAGCCGTGGTTCAATGGGTCGCACTCTTGCCTCCGAGTCAGAAGGTTGAGAGTTCAAATCCTACTTCAGAGACTTGAGCACAAAGTTGTAAGCTGACACTCCAGTGCAACGCTGAGGGAGTGCTGCACAGTTGGAGGTGCCGTCTTTCAGATGAGACGTTAAAACTGAGGCCTCGTCTGCTCTCCGATGGACATAAAAGATCGCATGGCACTATTTCAAAAGGGAGTCATCCCCAGTGTCCTGGTCAATATTTATTCCTCAATCAACACAACAAAAGCGGAGTATCTGGTCATTATCACATTGCTGTATGTGGGAGCTTGCTGTGCGCAATTGGCTACCACGTTTCCTACATTACAACAGTGACTACATTCCAAAAGTACTTAATTGGCTGTAAAGCACTTTGGGATATTGAGGTCATGAAAGGCGCTATATAAAACACAAGTTTTTCTTGACCATCATTGCCATGCATCTATGCTGTGGGTAAGCACTTTGGAATAGAATTCAAATGGAAAGAAGTGTGTGTAATTGGAATGATTTTGCTACTCACCAACTGATGAAATGTAGAGAGGCAACCAGAACAGGAATGTATAGCTGACAAGCTTGGCAAAGAGCAAACAGAGCGAAAACTCGACCACACCCTGCACAAAGAGGAAAAGCAGGCTCCATTACTGCACAAGATACAGAGACTCCATTTGAAGAAGCCTTCGGCCTCCCTTTGCCTGCTCTCCCACCATCCATTTAAATACAATACCAATCACCACTTTAGGATTTTAGATATAAAAGTGCATCTAACCAGTTCCAGTTTCTAACCCCTTTATGAACATCATCCCATTCAGAGAGCAGCATTTTAAATAGACACCGGCCTAGACAGATGCAAAAGCCTAAAGTTACACTATATTACAGTCTACATCTAAACAGAGTTGTTTAATTCAAGTTATCTGATAATTCAAATGTTTTTAGCACTACATTTCCACTTGCGTTGGTCATATTGCTGAAGTCACATTATTGAATCATTCAAATTTATTTTACCATAAAAAAAAAAGAAGAATAGATTGTACACCAACTTTTCAAATTAATATTGCCTTTCAATCAGAGGCCATGAGCACCATCGCTTATAAACAGAAGTGGTTACATGTGGGGACTGCCCAGGGTCCTTGGTACTCACGGGGATTTTGAGGGCTCCCAAGAAGCTAATTGCAGAGGGCTGCTCGGTGTGGGCAATGGGACTGCTGTTGCCCCCATTCTCTGCAGTGTCGCTGATGGGGGTGAAAATCTCCTCCGTGCTCTCGTGTCGTGACTCTTGATCCAGCTGGTCCTGCAGTAAATCGGCAAAAGCACCTAGTTTTACCCATCAGTATTTGAGCACCCAGCCAAAAATAAATTACGATTCTCCAGTCCCTTTTGGTCCCCCGAACCAGAGTCAGTGCTGAGGCTCCGTAGTAACGGGCTGCCAAGATAGGTGGAGGTGGGCAATCAGCCCCTTGATGGAAAAAGTGCACCAACACTAAATTCCTCATTCAGATTCCCAAGCTTCAGTCATCGCTGTGCATCTCCAATCTTCACCCCTTCTCTTCCCAGAGCATCACTCAACTATTGCACCGTAAAAAAAAGTGTGGATGAAGGGAATTAATGAAACACAATGAGAGAGTCGAGGGTTATTTGGAGCTGGCAGGGAAGTAGATTTGAGGCCAAGATCAGATCAACCATGACATTGAATGGAGGAACAGGCTCGAGGGGCCAAATGGCCAATGCCTGCTCCTATTTGTGTTATGTTCTTATGAACACATTTCTCAGACCCTCCAATCCCAAGCTAGATAACGCTGCAAAAATAGGGAAGGGGTCTGTGAGATGAACATATTTGGTGGCAGCACAACCCTGATAAATACAAACCACCCAAATAGATTTAGACCAGTTGGATTCTGCAGAAATCTTGAGGATATGAAAGCAGCACAACTTCTTCCCTCCCCCAATCGGATAGTGGGTTCTCATTTCTGCTGGGACACATGTCCTCTCTGGCACAGGGAGACAAAGAACCAGTGTGCAACAGCTCTGCACGACAGGTGCAGGCAGCAGTGGAAGAATAGGTTGGGATGGGAGCACTGGTCCCATGTCTATTTCATTGGCACATTATTGGGTCTCGACGGTTAACAAAGTGGTCGATCTGCTTACGTGGTGTTTGGGGGGGCTGCAACCCACATCTTCAGGGTCTGTGGAGAAAAGAAAACAGCAAAAAAAGTTTTGTATTTGTTAAATTCAGAACTTTAAGCCCCAGTTATCAGACCTGAACCCTTCAAAAGTAAAAATTTAACAATTGCCCAATTCATAGAGGAGTTTTCTTTCCAGCCACGGCACTCAAGACACATCAGCTCATCCAGGTAGGTGACAGGACCATCATTCAAAGCTCCCGCACACAACTGGGTCACCAATCGCAAGTAGAGATCGCTGGAGTGGGGTGGGGTGGAAATGTGCAATCCTGCACCTCAAGATAGACTGAGTAATTAAAGGCCAATCAGCCTAACCTCTGGTGGGAAAATTATTGGAAAAAATTCTGAGGGACAAGATAAATCTTCATTTAGAAAGACACGGATCAATCAAGGACAGTCAGCATGGATTTGTTAATCATCAGTCATAGGCAGTGCCTCGGAAATAAGGAAGACTTGCTTCCACTCCTGAAGGCGACTTCTTTGGTGGTTGAACAGTCCAATACGAGAGCCACAGACTCTGTCACAGGTGGGACAGTCGTTGAAGGAAGGGTTGGGTGGGACTGGTTTGCCGCACGCTCTTTCCGCTGCCTTCGTTTAATTTCTGCACGCTCTCGGCGTTGAGACTCAAGGTGCTCAGTGTCCTCCCGGATCCACTTTCTCCACTTAGTGGGGATGTCTCACTTTCAGAGAGGCTTTGAGGGTGCCCTTGTAACGTTTTCACTGCCCACCTTTGGCTCGCTTGCTGTGAAGGAGCTCCGTGTAGAGGACTTGCTTTGGGAGTCTTGTGTCTGGAATGCGGACTATGTGGCCTGCCCAGCAGAGCTGATAGAGTGTGGTCAGTGCTTCAATGCTGGGGATGTTAGCCTGGACGAGGACGCTGATGTTGGTGCACCTGTCCTCCAAGGGGATTTGTAGGATCTTGCGGAGATATCGTTGGTGATATTTCTCCAGCGACGAGGTGTCTGCTGTACATGGTCCATGTCTTGGACCCATATAGGAGGGTGGGTATTACTACAGCCCTGTAGACCATGAGCTTGGTGGCAGTTTTGAGGGCCTGGTCTTAAAACACTTTCTTCCTCAGGTGGCCGAAGACACCACTGGCACACTGGAGGTGGTGTTGGATCATGTCATCGATGCTTGCTCTTGTTGATAGGAGGCTCCCGAGATATGGAAAGTGGTCCATGGTGTCCAGGGCCACGTCGTGGATATGGATGACTTTTTGGGGGGGGGGAGCAGGCTGTGTGGCGAGGACAGGCTGGTGGAGGACCTTGGTCTTATGGATGTTTAGCATAAGGCCTATGCTTTCGTACGCCTCAGTAAATACGCCGACTATGTCCTGGAGTTCAGCCTCTGTGCGCAGGCGGCGTCCTCGTACTGTAGCTCGACGACAGTGGTTGGGGTGGGGAAGGTAGTGTCTGACTAACTTGATAAATTGAGGTGGTAACTAGGAGGGTCAATGAGGGTAGTGTGTTTGATGTAGTGTATATGGATTTTAGCAAGGCTTTTGATAAGGTCCCACATGGCAGACTGGTCATGAAAGTAAAAGCCCATGGGATCCAGGACAAGATAGTAAGTTGGATCCAAAATTGGCTCAGAGACAGGAAGCAAAGGGTAATGGTTGATGGGTGTTTTTGTGACTGGAAGGCTGTTTCCAGTGGGGTTCTGCAGGGCTCAATACTAGGTCCCTTGCTTTTTGTGGTATACATCAATGATTTAGACTTGAATGTTGGGGGTATGATTCAGAAATTTGCAGATGATACAAAAAAATTGGTTGATAATGAAGAAAGCCTACAGGACAATATCAATGAACTGGTCAGGTGGGCAGAACAGTAGCAAATGGAATTCAATCCAGAGAAGTTGAAGGTAATGCATTTGGGAAGGTCCGACAAAACAAGGGAATATACATTAAATGGTAGGACACTAAAGTGTGGAGGAACAAAGGGACCTTGGAGTGCATGTCCACAGATCCCTGAAGGTAGCAGGCCAGGTAGATAAGGTGGTTAAGAAGGCATATGGAATACTTGTATTCTATGCCTCAGCTAATAAAGGCAAGAGCAGGGAGGTTATGCTTAAACTGTATGCAACACTAGTTAGGCCACAGCTGGAGTACTGCGTGCAGTTCTGGTCACCACATTTCAGGAAAGATGTGATTGCACTTGAGAGGATACATAGGAGAACTATGAGGATGTAACTGTACTGGAGAATTTTAGCTATGAGGAAAGATTGGATAGGCTGGGTTGTTTTCTTTGCAACAGAGAAGGCTGAGGGAAGACCTTATTGAAAATTATGAGGCACCTAGTTAGAGTGGATAGGAAGGACCTATTTCCCTTAGCAGAGGGGTCAACAACCAGGGGGCATAGATTTAAAGCAATTGGTAGGAAGGGATTTGAGGGGAAGTTTTTTCATCCAGAGGGTTATGGACCAAGAGCCGGAAAGTGGGATTAGCTCTTTGTTGGCCGGTACGGACACGATGGGCTGAAATGGCCTCGTTCCACGCTGTAAGTGTCTGATTCTATGAAGTATCCATCAAGACCATTCCAAAACTAGTCAGTCAGAGGAGCACGATGATTACTTGTCCTCATCACGCCGCTTGGTATTTCCCCCATGCGGCCACCAAAGTGGCCGTGGACAGCTCAGCAACTTGATGTGAGGGTAGGGAAGGCAGGCTCGAGGTATGAACCCAGAATCACCCTGTAGCAAGTCACTGGCTCCTCCAAAAGGGCTGCACCACCCAACACTTAATAATTTGACAAAATGTGTTCAAATTTCCTGTTTGATTATATAATTTGCAGCTAATGCTGTACACCACACAAACCCATGACCCCTGCCACCAAGAAGGACAAGGGCAGCAGGTACATGGGAACATCACCAACTGCAAATTCATTTCCAAGTTACACACCACCCTGACTTGGAAGTATATCGTCATTCCGTCACCATCGCTGGGTCAAAATCCTGGAACTCCCTCCCTAACAGCACTGTACGAGTACCTTCAGTACATGGACTGCAGCGGTTCAAGGCGGCAGTTTACCAACATCTCGTCAAGAGCAATAAATACTGGTCTTGCCGGCGACACCCACAGCCCATGAACAAATTAGAAAAAAAAGCAGGCAGTTCCTGGTAAAATACTGGCACATAAAATCAAGACAACACTTACATTCCACAAGAAAGAAGAAGCAGATTATTCCCATTACAGCGATGATGGCACCAGGTACGATGAACGATAAACCCCAAGCAGATGACACGAAGCTCCCAGCGATCAAGGAGCCCAGAATATTACCGACCGACGTGTGAGAGTTCCAGATTCCCATGATGAAACCTCTCCTGTCAAATTAAAAAGGTGGGTGGGGGCAGGGGAAAAAGAGAAACGTGGTATTAAACTCGTTTCGAAGGCCATGAAATGGGTTTATTAAAAAAGGGAAAAGAGGCCGAGTTGAAGTCATCTCAAGACCCCGATTGCAGCACGAATCTGCCCAGAACCTACTCGACTAGGCATGAAATAAAGTTAGTTTCTCAGTTCATTGAAGGCCAGCTACTAAATAGAGGACACTACGTTCCCAGAGTCTAGAACGAGCTCCCCCAAAAGCGGTTGAGGCCAGAGGTGAATCGAATATCTCAAAATTGAAATTGCTACATTTTTGCTTGACAAGATTTAAGATACAGATAAGAACATAACATAAGAAATAGGAACAGGAGTAGGCCATACGGCCCCTCGAGCCTGCTCCGACATTCAATAAGATCATGGCTGATCCGATCATGGACTCAGCTCCACTTCCCTGCCCGCTCCCTATAACCCCTTACCGTTTAAGAAACTATATTTCTGTCTTAAATTTATTCAATGTCCCAGCTTTCACAACCCTCAGAAGAAATTTCTCCTCATCTCAGTTTTAAATGGGCAGCCACTTATTTTAAGATTATGCCACCTAGTTCTAGTCTCCCCAATCAGTGGAAACATCATCTTGGCATCCATCTTGTCAAGCCCCGTCATAATCTTATATGTTCACCTCTCATTCTTCTGAATTCCAATGAGTAGAGGCCCAACCTACTCATCCTTTCCTCATAAGTCAACCCCCTCATCTCCAGAATCAACCTTCTCTGGACAGCCGCCAAAGCAAGTATATCCTTTTTTAAATATGGAAACCAAAATTGCATGCAGTATTCCAGTGTGGCCTCACCAATACCTTATATAGCTGTAGTAAGACTTCCCTGCTTTTATACTCCATCTCCTTTGCAATAAAGGCCAAGATTCCATTGGCCTTCCTGATCACTTGCTGTACCTGCATACTCACCTTTTGTGTTTCATGTACAAGTACCCCCAGGTCCCGCTGTACTGCAGCACTTTGCAATCTTTCTCCATTTAAATAATAACTTGCTCTTTGATTTTTTCTGCCAAAGTGCATGACATCACACTTTCCAACATTATACTCCATCTGCCAAATTTTTGGCCACTCACTTAGCCATGATCCATGATCTAATTGAATGGCAGAACAGCTTCGAGGGACTGAATGGCCTCCTGTTCCATGAACCACAGTCCCCAACATTCCAGTGATTAAACGCAAGGGAGATTGGCAGAGGTTTTGGAGCAAGCCGTCTGGCTGCATTAACAGGGAGCGGAAGTGGGAGGAAGCACTGTCCTCTATTTAAACTAAGTGGAAGAAAATCTCAAAATAAAATGTATAGAATCACATAAAATAAGTGAACAAGGAGAATTTGGCTCCTCTTGCCCAGTGAATGACTCTTTACTCAGTCCTACAGACTAGGTCAGAGCCAGATTCAGTTCTTGGTCTCTGCTGAGTTACCTGGCGAGGGTAGTACAATTGGCCCGAGCTCTAGAGTCCTTGAGGCAGGAGAAATCAGCCAGGGCTCCAATTATCCCGATCCCTGCCTCCCGACAGTCACTACCTAGGGTCACGCAGGTAGGATGTTCTCTTGGAGGGGGTCAGAGTCGATCTCCATCTTTACTGATGAACGACATATGATCTTGGGAAGAGAGCACACATCAGCAGCAAAAGATTTGCCCGATTTCTTCTCTTACTCGTCAAGTGATGTGGAAGCCAGTTGCAACACTCTCCACACCTGCAGAAATCAGCCAACACTGGATCTCAAGCCTGGGACTATCCTGGGCTGTTTGACGCAGTACAATTCCCTTTGAAAAGCAGATCTAATTTCACAGCAAAGTCCACATTTCAGAAGTGCTAATCTCCACACTCCCCAAACTATGTCAAGCGGCTCACGGCAGGGTTTTGCCAGATGGACAAATATTATAGAATGCACGGCACAGGAACAGGCCATTCAGCCCAACTAGTCAATGCTCCACACGAGCCTCCTATCAGCATAACCTTCTACTCCTTTCTCCCTCATATTTATCTACCTTCCCCTTAAAATGCATTTAAGCTATTCGCCTCAACCACACCATGCTGTAGCACGTTCCGCATACTTACCACTCTCTGGGTAAAGAGGTTTCTTCCAAATTCGCTTTTGGATTTATTCGTGACCATCTTATATTTATGGCCGCATGTTTTTGGACTCCCACAAATGGAAACATCTCTACATTTACCCTATTAAACCCCTTCCTAATCTTAGCGATCTCATTCAGCTCATAACTCAGTCTTCTCTTTTCTAGTAGAGAGATGTTCGAGGGGGGGTATCTGAGGGAGCTGCACTTTTATCAGAGGCTGTGCCAGCGCAGTCATTAATTGACAGTTTTCTTTGGGCAAATAAAATTGCAACAGAATGATCGAAGTGAATACTCGGATGTTTAAATCCACTGTCCTTAGCCCCGTGGGTTACAACTCTAGTAGCTGCTGTTCACCTTGCTCCCTGCACAAAACAAATGACTGGCAAACATCCGACAATGTCCCAATATAAAATCACAGGGATACAGAGTTGCCAACTCTAGTTTGATGTATTCCTGGAGATTTGATCATTGACATTTTAGCACACGGCAATCGATCACAACACCGCTCGTCATTCTTAATCACAACATTTGATCATTTGATCACGTGATCCCCTGACCCGAGATATCTGCGCTCCTCTAATTCTGGCCTCTTGAGCATCTCCTGAATTTAATCGCTCCACCATCAGTGGCCGTGCCTTCAGCTGCCAAGGCCCTACGCTCTGGAATTCTCTCCCTAAGCACCTCTTTCTTCCTTCCTTCAAGACACTCCTTAAAACCTGCATTTTTGACCAAGCTTCTGGTCATCTGCCCCAATATTTCCTTATGTGGCTCGGTGTCAAATTTTGTTTTATAATGCTCCTATGAAGCGCCTTGGGACATTTCACCATGTTGAAAAGGGGCTATATAAATACAAGTTTGTTGTGGTGTCGCTCTCTCCTGTTAAATTGTAATTGGGTGGGGTGGGGGGGGTAGGGGGGAGCCACACACTCAGGACTCGACCATACCCTGGCAAATTTTCATTGGACTAGATGCCTTCATCAAGGGAGAACCAGTGGATGTGGCGTATTTGGACTTACAAAAGGCTTTTTGACAAGGTCCCACACAAGAGATTGGTGTGTAAAATTAAAGTACATGGTATCGGGGTAATGTACTGACGTGGATAGAGAACTGGTTGGCAGACAGGGAGCAGAGAGTCGGGATAAACAGGTCCTTTTCAGAATGGCAGGCAGTGACTAGTGGGATGCCACAGGGCTGGGACCCCAGCTATTTACAATATACATTAATGATTTGGATGAAGGAATTGAGTGTAATATCTCCAAGTTTGCAGATGACACTAAACTGGGTGGCAGTGTGAGCTGTGAGGAGGATGCCAAGAGGCTGCAGGGTGACTTGGACAGGTTAGGTGAGTGGCAAATGCATGGCAGATGCAGTATAATGTGGATAAATGAGGTCATCCACTTGAGGCAAAAACATGAATGGCAGCAGATTAGGAAAAGGGGAGGTGCAACGAGACCTGGGTGTCATGGTACATCAGTCATTGAAAGCTGGCATGCAGGTACAGCAGGCACTGAAGGTAAATGGTATGTTGACCTTCATAGCTAGGGGTTTTTGAGTATAGGAGCAGGGCAGTCTTACTGCAATTGTACAGGGCCTTGGTGAGGCCTCACCTGGAATAGTGTGTTCAGTTTTGGTCTCCTAATCTGAGGAAGGACATTCTTGCTATTGAGGGAGTGCAGCAAAGGTTCACAAGACTGATTCCTGGGATGGCAGGACTGACATATGAGGAGAGATTGGATCGACTGGGCCTGTATTCACTGGAGTTTAGATGGATGAGAGGGGATCTCATTAGAAACATAAAATTCTGATGGGACTGGACAGGTTAGATGCAGGAAGAATGTTCCCGATGTTGGGGAAGTCCAGAACCAGGGGACACAGTCGAAGGATAAGGGGTAAGCTATTTAGGACTGAGGTGAAGAGAAACTTCACTCAGAGTTGTTAACCTGTGGAACTCTCTACCGCAGAGAGTTGTTGATGCCAGTTCGTTGGATATATTAAAGAGGGAGTTAGATATGGCTCTTACGGCTAAAGGGATCAAGGGGTATGAAGAGAAAGCAGGAAAGGGGTACTGAGGTGAATGATCAGCCATGATCTTATTGAATGGTGGTGCAAGCTCGAAGGACCTACTCCTGCACCTATTTTCTATGTTTCTATGTTTCATCCCCATAACTGACAATGAAGCAGTGCGTTGCAAATAGTGGGAAGAGCTGCAGAACCAGTAAAAGCGGTTTGGTTGCAAGCCACAACAGTCAGGAGTCAGCGCATACACAAGCCACCCGTCCAAAGGACTGTTTGGCCCGATTCACCAGCAGCAGGGCTCAGGAGATCAATCACCCATCCCAGGAGACTCTAGTCCAAAGCAGGAATGTTGGGAACCCTACAGGGGTACAGTAGTGTTACTGGACTAGGAATCCAGAGAACCCAAGATCAAAACCCACCAAGGCAGTGAGAGGGTTTCAATTCAGATTTTTTTTAAAAATCTATAAACATGGCATCAGCAACGTGACCCTAAAGGATTGTCAGAGAAACCCAACTGGTTCACTGACGTACTTTACCGTCCTCACCTGGTCAGGCCTGTACATGACTCTTGCCCTAGACCAATGCGGTTGGGTCGTAACTGCCCTCTGACGTAGTCACTCAGTTGTATCAAACTGCCAATGAGAAGGCGGCTCACCGCCACTGTTATATATGTCAACTTGTATTTATTCTGTACAGCCACCAGAGGGCTCATTTCCCAGAGTCCCAAGGGATCCCATAATCCCTTGGGAGCACAGGTATTTAAGAAGGCTTCACAGTTTGGGGAGGCACTCTGGAGACCTGCAATAAAAGACTAAGGTCACACTTTACTTTGAGCTCAGTCTGACTCTTTTTCCATACACAACAGCCACCTTCTCAGAACAAGTAGGAGAGGGCAATAAATGCCGGCCTTGCCAGCAACGTTCACATTAGAGATTGAATTTTTTTTTTAACAATTAGGGGCTGTTGTAACAACAACCACGGGAGTTAACCCAGGGATGTGTAGTTGGATGGCTCATCACGAGATATTTTTACTTCCCCTCGAGTGGAGAACACTTGTTTCCTTAAAATCAGCTCACTTGAAAAGAAAAAACATGTCCCATGTCATAAACCATTACCCAGCCTCCCAACCCCGATCACAAGGGTGATTTTTTTTGTGGAATCAGCAAAAACGCAATACTTACTTCCCTTTTCCAAACCAGTTCCCTACGCAAGCAACAACAGCTGGCCAACCTGTTGTCTGCACCAAACCATTTGCGATCTGTGGAAAAAATTACATGAAAGATGCACATGAGTAACGCAGGGACTATGGGGGTCACAGATGGGGCTTAAATGGATCTTCAAGTGCGAGCTACTGATCTGAGCTGCAGCATAGACACTGCAGAGAGGAATCTGAACTTCTGGTAGAGATAGTGACAGCAACAGCTTGCATTTATATAGCACCTTTAACATACTGAAACATCCCAAGGAGCTTCACAGGAGCATTATGAGATTAATAATTTGACACTGAGCCGCAGACATAGAAATTAGCACAGGTGACCTAAAGCTTGATCAAAGAGGTAGGTTTTTAAAGCGTCTTGAAGGAGGAGAGGTTGGGAGGCGGACAAGGTTTAGGGAGGGAGTTCCAGAGCTTAGGGCCCAGGCATCAGAAGGCATGGCCACCAATGGTTGAGCGATTATAACCAGGGATGCTCAAGAGGGCAGAATTAGAGGAACGCAGACATCTGGGAGGTGTGTGCGCGCGCGTGTGCGTGTGCTGGAGGAGATTACAGAGACAGGGAGGGATTTGTAAAACAGGAGAATTTTGAAATCGAGGTGTTGCTTAACTGGGAGTTGGCCTGGGCTGCGCAGCGGTGTCGAGAGGTTGCGAGCAATCCCCCTAGCCCGCTCCAGCCTGCACGGCTTCAGAGTGTTGCAGCCCATGGGCTGCTATCCCAACAATGCAGATCACCTAGCAGAGCACAGGAACAGGAGTAGGCCATTCAGCCAGGTCACAGCTGATCTGTACCTCAACCCTTTCCCACCTGCATTCCACATTCCGACACCCTCGCCAAACAAAAATCTATCCATCTCAGATTTAACTGACCCCCATCATCCACAGCCTTTTGGGGGAAAGGAGAGCTCCAGATTGCTACTGCCCTGTGTGTGAAGAAGTTTCACATGTAGATTTGTGGGGTGGGGAGGGTGGAACAAAAACTCTAGATGGAAAGAACACTGTAGATAGACAGACAACAAAAACACCATGTCAAAAAGAGACCACTCTCTCCAGTACCAGCAGAACTGGAACCTTATGTTACTGTTTATTTTTATCCCAGTTTTCTCTCATAACCTTATTTCCTTGCGATGTTTCCCCCTTCGGAGACAATATCTGAACTCCCGGCCTACAAAAGGGAGGGGAGGCTAGCGAGCTGCTCCAACTGCTTACTGTAACTGTGTGTTAATAGCGTGTGAGCCCTTCTGCAAGTCACCTTTCCCTCTCCTACCCCATGGTCCCTCACCTCAAGTCAATATGTTCATTCTAGAACTACTGGCACAGATTCACCTTGAAATGGTTGAAGTATTAATTTTTTTTTTTTTTAAAAACATGGCACAGGTATCAGTACAGTTGACCTTTCACCCCCACCCCTCTCTAGACAACCAGTTCATATCCAACTGTGCATCTCGGTTTATCCCCACCAACTCGCATGTCCCGAGATAGCTGGTCTTGGCCATACCCCAGTGCCTCTGTGGCCAGGGAGGGTAGAAAGGAAATAAAAAAAAAAAAAAGGACAGGGCTTCCACACTTGATCAATATGCAGCAAATGCTGCTGGAAAGCACACCAATGGGAACATTGGATCAAGTTGAATAGCGATGATCTCCACAGTTGAATAGCCCGATACTCGCTGTGCAGGCTCACTCACACATGATGAATAGCCAGTGGGACAAGGTATTGAAGTGTGGATGATGCTTGTGCAGCTCAGCAAAAGATGGTGCCTTTAGGAGGAGTGATATAACTGGGGATGGGGAAGATTGCGTTTGCACGGTTATAAATACCAGCTAGTTCAAAACGATTTCCTGTTCTTGTATTTGCAAGACAAAAATACCTCCGTAATTCTAACCCGCATCAGAAACGGCTGAGGAAATCTCTTCCTGCCACCCTCATTGCAGAGGGATAAACATAGACTGCCCCAGGCACAGAGTGCACAGTACTCTGCAGCCCACACTTGTGTTAGATACCCATAGCTGGTTGGCTGGCTTTGGACTGCGCAGTCACACTGACCTGCATAACCGCATAGTACCAGATACTGTGAATTTTCCAATAAAATCCCAATCCAAAGAGTCCAGTGAACAATCCGCTGAGCAACATGCCGACAGTCAGGTAATATCGCAGAGGCAACCGCTCCCCAAACATACCACTAAAAACAGGAGAGAAACCAGCCTGAGTATAGAAAGTCAGCAATCATTGCAACACGGGCGCTCCTTTCAGTGTACAAGGACCTGGTCGATTGCCTTCACTAAAACAAAGACTTGTATTTATTAACCCCTTTCACGACCCAAAGCGCTTTACAGCCAATGAAGTACTTTTGGAGTGTAGTCACTGTTGTAATGTGGGAAACATAGCCAATTTGCACACAGCAAGCTCCCACAATCAGCAATGTGATAATGACCAGATACTCTGTTTATGTTATGTTGATTGAGGGATAAATATTGGCCAGGACACCAGGGATAACTCCCCTGCTCTTCTTCGAAATAGTGCCATGGGATCTTTTACACCCACCCGAGAGGGTAGACAGGGCCTTGGTAACATCTAATCCAAAAAGTTGCACCTCCGACAGTGCAGCACTCCACTGGAGTGTCAGCCTAGATTTATTTGCTCAAGTCCCTGGAGTTGAACCCACAACCTTCTGACTCTACCCACTGAGCCACAGCTGACACGAGCAAGACGACATTACTTTATTCATGCACATTATGCATTGTGGCTTAGCTTTATTCATTTACAGTAACAAACACAGCTCTCAGCCACATTGAACTCTTGTTGCCTGCCCACTTCGGTACATCTGTGCTCAGTAATATCAGAGCTGATAACGGTTTCCTTCTCCACTGTTTATTTTGCACCAATTATTGCTATGAAGCAATCTTAAAAATCACAAAAGGCATGGGTCAGATACTGGAAAAAAGCTCCCTCTGCAGAGCCCAGCTAAACATTCTTCAACCAGGAACAGCGTGGGTTAGACGCAGGGGTGAACAGGACTTAGCATGGAGTTTCAGCATCAGATGGGCTGAGGCAGGGGATGTTATGGAGGCAAGAGTCAACCTATGACAATGGTGCATCAGGCTCGGACTTGAAGCGTTTCTCACACACACTTCCATTCTCTATCACCAACACCACATCTGTACAGTGCTGATCCCCTCATGAAACTTTCACCGAAGGAAACCAGGAATTCAAACTTCAGTGGGACAACCAAGAAAGTCAGAGTTCTCGTCAACTCGACACAGAAATTCCAGAACTTTCTATGAGAGCAGACCCACTGCTAACATTTTCCTCCTGGACTTTTTAAACATTTGTTCCCATTACTCAGCATTGGGTTCTGGAAATTTTATATTTTAAAAAGAATTTTAAATATTTTAAAACTGAATTACTCAGTGATGGAATACCCACGACCTCTACCACCTAGAAGGACAAGGGCAGCAGGTGCATGGGAACATCACCACCTCCAAGTTCCCCTCCAAGTCACACACCATCCTGACTTGGAAATATATCAGCTGTTCCTTCATCATCGCTGGGTCAAAGTCCTGGAACTCCCTCCCCAACAGCACTGTGGGAATACCACACGGACTGCAGCGGTTTAGGAAGGCGGCTCACCATCACCTTCTCAAGGGCAATTAGGGATGGGCAATAAATGCTGGCCTTGCCAGTGACACCCACATCCCAGGAATGAATTTTTTTTTTTTTTTTTTAAATAAGGGACAGAACTTATTGAAAAAGGAGCCAGAGTTGAACCTGGTGCATTGCATTGGAGTCTGGTGCCAGTGTACTGCTGTGCCAATATCATGTGGCACACACTGATAGATTGATCCAACCTGGGCCCAAAGAGCAAAGTGGCTCCTCATTTGGCAGTCTCCGTCAGAGGACAGCTGGGGTAGGAAGTGGAAAACTATCAGACTGGTGCAGTAAAGGGCAGCTGGAGTTTGGGGCAGTGGTCCATGGTTGAGATGGAGTTAGAGGAAGCATGACTGCCCCCATGCTTTGGGAAAGCAGACTGGACACCCAAAATGGAAAGCAACACCCTCACCTCAAGGAGCACAAAATTGACATCCTCAAAATTCCAAATGACTTGAATGTCCATAACACTCACCTGAAAAACATTCCTATGGCATAGGTTATCAGGAAGCAGTTATCCAGTGCACCAAACAGTACCTTGTAATTAGGTTTATCTGAAAAAAAATGACAGGATAGTTACAAACATATGAATAAGGTAATTGAACATTCATTCCCTCTACCACCACCAGTGTACCGTGGCTCTACCTACAGGATGCATGGCATAAACCTTCTTTGGCCTCCCAAGCCCATGACCTCGACCACCTAGAAGAACAAGGGCAGCAGATGCATGGGAACACCACCATCTCAAAGTCTCTCACCATCCTGACTTGGAAATATAATCACCATTCCTTCATGGTCACTGGGTCAAAATCCTGGAACTCCCTCCCGAATAGCACTGTGGGAGAACCTTCACCACACAGACTGCAGCAGTTCAAGGACGTAACTCACCATCTAGTCAAGGACAACTATTTTGGGCAATAAATGCCAACTTTGCCAGTGACACCCATATCTTAAGAAACAAATTCTCTGGATGCCATTAGCAGGGAAAGGGTCCAGGACACATTAAATCCATTTGATTGTCCTCGTACTGGTGCAAGGCTCCTGTTTTAGTCTCCATACGGTGAAGGTATGGGTCTTGTGAAATTTTTACTATGTTGTAATTAGATACTCCATTGTAATTAGAAACTAGCAACATGGACTTGGACTTCTGCTGAACATTCAGTTGGTAACTGCACTGGTCAGTGTGGAATGAAACCAGGCAGGTCCCAGGCTCAATCTCAGATTTGTACTGGGTTAGCTCATCACAACCGGAGTGATGGTTAGCAAGCAGCAATTAGCCTCAGTACCCTGAACCGGGTAAAACAAAAAGCCCGCATGTTCTCTATTGCTAGCCAGTGGCTGCTGCTGGAACATTCGTGTGCATATGTCAGAGGAGGACAGGATCAGGTTCAGCTGCAACATCTCATTGCAAAAACTCATTATGCATAAGACTAGACAAAGAATGACCACTTGAGAAAATACAGGAATATACATTACAGCTTTTATTAAAAAGGGACAGGATCAAACAGCATGCAGCCAGGCTAGATTCCTGAAGATGGCAGGTTGATTGCAGAACACAGAGCTAGCTGATTTCAGAATGCATGGCGGTAGAAAAGTCTTAGCGTGCCCTGGCGTAAGGAACAGCCATGGTTCTAATGTCCAACTGCTGTCACATGTGTGCAAGATACAACAAAAATTGAGCATTTTTGACCTGTTATTTTTCAGTTTTGTTCTCATTAACACAGGTTTAATATTGCTTTCTGCAAAGTACAGGAATATATGTTACAGTCTGGATGCAAACAGATCAGGTCAGAGGCATTGCTCCAAAGAAGCTCAGACACGTAGATGTCCTTTGATTCGATCTAGTCAACTTGACATTTTGGCTGGGTCCAGATAGACAGGCCAAGAGATGTTGCTGAACTTTACTAACATTGGACTAACATTGTGCATCATTGCTAATCTATAAATGGTTGTTGACCCAATGTAATTATGAGAGATGTCCTTGCCTAATGCTGTGTTTCAGTATGGCTTCAAAAAGAACATTGAGCGATATATATCAGAGGTTAGAAGTCAGTCAGGGGGCTTGATAGCTGAGAGACGGAGCTGGACGAAGATTAGATTCCAAACCGACCTTGGATTAAAAATACATGGCTTGGATTACAATTTTTTTTTTTTTTTTTTAAAAACATTACAAAGTTTGCGAAGCAACACTTTCCTGGCACCGTTCCCAGAAGTGACTCAGTTGCGTTATGACCAAGCGATGATCGACAGGCCTGCACCAGCACGGACCCTAAAAAAGACAGGACTCTCCCTCACCAGTTAAAGCAGCATCAATATTGGGACTTCCTCAATGGGTTGGTCTGTATTACAGTCGGTTACACCCATGATGCATTCCGAAGCTCTGCTCCATCCAATTCTACGATGCAGGTTAACCCAAATTCATCCATTTCCAGGAGGCCTAGTTGAGTTTGACTTGCTAATGCAACAGAGAAGATGGAAAAGGGCCTGATGGCTTATTGGGCAAATAGCCCAAATCTCCACCCGTAAGGCCCTTCTCCCAATCAAAGAAATTGACAGATCGCAAGTGCTGGGTTTAGGAGCGCGAAGCGCATGGGCCAAAACCCAGAACTTGCGGGACCTCTTCGGGTGAGTGCGCACATTGTACACACCCGAAGAGGCCGCGATTTACAGCCCATTGAGTAAACACCCTACACATTGTGGAACAGACGCACATCTCAGTCAAGGTGATAGTTGGGGCATGATTAAAATGGATAGCTAGTGAAGGTTATGCACTGGATTGACTCGAGGTCAAGAGTTCACATCCAACCATGGCAAGTTGTGAAGCTGAATTCAATGAACCCAGTAGTTTTTGGGCTGGCACCAGTGTGACCACAAAACTGCCGGATTGTCCGCTAGTTTACTAATGATAGAAGTAAAAAGGGGAATAAAAAGATATGGGAACAGGAGAGAAAGAAAAAAAAAAAGAAAAAAAAAAAGTGCCTTTTTCCACACAACCCAAGATGTGGAGAAGAGATAGATGATTCATTTTTACAGTAAACACTTCTTTATCCACATATAATATTCAGCAACAGAGGTACTCACCAAATGGAGCCCAGTCACACCATGTGCCATTGTCAAGGTGGCTTGCGTTTCCATGGCTGGCAGCTCCTGAACAATTTTTGTGAAGTTCACTCTGGGAAAACAATTCATACTTTTGTTAGTATTAATAAAGTACACAAAAACTGGGGCCACTTTTTGTTTGAAGTGGGTGGCCCCTCTGGGAGGTGGGCACACCTCGAGTACTGCCCACCCAGGCTTCATTAGACACATCGCTGGTGAGCCTCAGCTGTGAGTCAAACCAGTGAATGGCAGCACGCCCATTAGTGGGAGGAAGTTACGCGTTACTGCAACAGTTTAAAAAAAAAAGGATTTGGGAACGATCAAGGAAAATGGTCGCCCTGGAGCCAAGCCTAGTGGCTGCTTTGGGAACATTAGTGCAGGAGGTCCTCTTCCCCGCAGATCTCTCACACACGCGCGCACGCACAATGGCCTCCTCATTTGAGCAGATCTCTGCTCATTTTTATGGTCAGTCGTGCTCCGCCTGCTAGCTTCTGGGACATAACAAATGCTGAAATCAGACGTCAGCCAGCCACACCCCTCTAGATACTCAGGCGCACTACTAACCTTCTGCCACTAGGTGCCAGTAGCAGCCTCACCTAGAACTCTTTTGGGAGGAAACAAAAAAATAAAATCGTGGCCTCCCGATCTGGGGGACGCACCAAACATTTACGAGGCTCTTTTTTGGGTTTTTTTTGTGTTTTTTTTTAAAAAGTTTTTTTTTGGGGCACTAAAATCATATTTTTTCTCCAAGTGCCCCCTATAAAAAGGGGAGGGGGACACTAAAAACACCAGCAATTAAAACAAATTAAACTTTAAAACATAAAATCAAATTAAAATTTGGTTGCCGGGCGTGATGATGCACTCCAGTCCCTCCAGTGCCCACCTCTCGCGGAAGGCCGCGAGCGTACCGGTGGACACCGCGTGCTCCATCTCCAAGGACACCCTGGCGCGGATGTACGCACGGAAGAGAGGCAGGCAGTCATGTTGAACAGCCCCCTCGACCGCCCGCTGCCCAGCCTCACCTAGAATGCAGAGGGGAGCGAGGGCAGGTGAAAATAAGGTCATTTTTGAGAAGTTATTTCCTCAACATTAGGAAAGCTTCTGCTTCACTGTTTACAGATGTAGATATCATCGTGCTGTCTGTATGCAGGACCCCCAACCCAGAGACCCATGGCGTGAGTTGGCAGCCACAATACTTCACACTCACAGCATTCCTCAAAGGTTGGCAGTGAAGGAAACACAGATAGACAAAGGCAATATACAAAACATACCAGAGGTAAAAGAAAAGGGTTATTGGCCAGGTCACTGGGAAGAACCTTCTTTGAGAGGCAGACAGGGCCTCAATTTAACGTCGCATCTGAAAATCGGCACTTCAGAAAGTGCAGCACCCCCTCAGTACTGTACTGGAGTGTCAGCCTAGATTATGTGCTCAAGTCTCTGGAGTGGGGATTGAACCACAACTTTCTGGCCCATAGGAGTGCACTACCATGGCCGTCACAACAAAAGTAGAAAGAAGCCACTGGGCCAGTCAGGTTGGGTACTTGAACAACCAATACATAGTAGATCTCAATGTAAATCTCTGCATGTGCATGTAAAACAAACGAGTCATGTTCTTTTGCACCAGACTCGCGGCCTTCCGCGAGAGGTGGGCACTGGAGGGACTGGAGTGCATCATCACGCCCGGCAACCAAATTTTAATTTGATTTTATGTTTTAAAGTTTAATTTGTTTTAATTGCCGGTGTTTTTAGTGTCCCCCTCCCCTTTTTATAGGGGGCACTTGGAGAAAAAATATGATTTTAGTGCCCCAGTCAGGTTGGGTACTTGAACAACCAATACATAGTAGATCTCAATGTAAATCTCTGCATGTGCATGTAAAACAATTTTTATTCTAACCTTTGCTGGCATGGATCGAGATTTTAAGTTCGAATAAACCACACCGCAGGCAGCAATAAATTGCGAGGGCATTGCTCCGCTATCCATACTGAATAAACAAGGTTGTCACAAAGGAGTTGAGCGCGAGAGAGAGAGCAGGAGCGCGAGAATACACACACACACACATACTAATTCTATAAATTTTGCAGCACTTTGTGCTGTAGTAGAACTTTTAGACAAATGACATTAGTTATTTCAATAGGCAAAGTAGATTATTGAAAGTAGATCCTTGTGCAAAATGGTTTTTAAACTTGCAAATTAGAAATGAGGTTGACCCTTTGAGCAATAACAAGGCAGCTCCCATCTAACATTTGCCAAGTGCTAACATGCATATTTTGAATGGTGCCTCTGGGGAGCGACGTGGAAACATGAGGGAGAATAATTGCAAGGGAAGGAGGATTATAATTACAGGGCAAGGAAACCCAGCTCCTATTTTTTCCACGTCAAGCACTCTGTCGCCAAGAATTTCCAGCTTTTAGCATATGGATATGAAGCAGACTAGAACGAATGCAAAATCTTGCACTTAAAGTACCCATCGTGTCCTCAGGATGTCCCAAAGTGCTTTGCACCCAATTAATTACTTGAGTCCATTGTGGTGTCGGCACATGCTGCAGCAATTTTTACACATCAAGATTCCACAAACCGCAATTAAATAAATTACCAGATTATCTGTTTTGTTGATGGTTGAGTGATAAATGTTGGCAGGACACCAGGAGACTTCTTTCCCTCCCTCCCTCCCTCCCATTATTCTTCTATTAATGCCACCCTAGAAGGTGGACAGGACTCAGTTTAAAGTCTCATCGAAAGACAGCAACTCAGACCTCAGACAGCGGTTGCTGGAATGAGGCTTGAACCCACAACTTTCTAACTGAGCCAAGGTTGACACTAATACAAGTCCCCTCACCACTGGAATTCACCATCAGGGCTCATGTAGTCCAGTAGTTAGGTGCTGGATATTGAACCTGGCTCACGTCTCTTGAGAAATTGAGCTCCGTGTTAAGTGAGTTCCCATTGGTCTAGCAGCAAAATGGATGAACATTGTTGGAGAGTCTGGTGCAAAAGAACATGACTCGTCCACAGGAACTGCATTCTCCTGGCCTAGGGGGCAACAAGAGAGATGGGGGTTGCCTGTTGTAGCTCACCCTTTCATTAAAGGCTGGCTCAAACATGCATGACTTCCACCTATGATGACCCCTGACCTTGGGGAGCATGGCTACTTCCTACATACCAAACCAAGAATCAGAAAAGACAGACCAACCAAGCAGGACATGAAGGGATTAATTCATTTAAAAAGGGAATCAAGTACTTGAAGAATACAGGAGGGAAGAAATGGAGCGAATCATTCGGAGTGGAAAGCATATGCCCGATGGGAGAAGGTGGGCTGGATGTGGCTCCACTGGGTTTCTAAAAGCTTCTGCAGGTGATCAAAACTGTTTCTCCCCCTCAATGAGATGGAGCCCGCTCTTCTCAGCTGATTGGTCACATACCTTGACAATGCTGATGGGTTTGCGAGACAGGTGATAGCTGGTGTATAACAGGAAGGTCAGGACCAGAGTAAACCCACGATACCTGCAATAGGAAAACAAAATGTTTGAGATTATATTCTAGAAAGACTACACATAGTTGGTTGCAAATTAAGCTTTGTATTGATGATACCCATCTACTAATCTCAACCAGGGGTCTACAACAGCCCTCAGGGGCACAAAAAAAAAAATACAAGCCACTTCTGATCACTATGTAGTGATCCCTGCTGGAACATGCACATGTTGGTGTTGGGAAGCAGACAGGATTTGGGCTTGGTTGTAATTCCTACTTTAGTGAACATCCCACTTAAAAAAAAACAGACATTGCCCAGGCTGATACCTGAAGAATGACCATTGGCCTGAGGTACTGGAGGATGTTCGACACCTGTGGACCCCTAGCCCAGCAAAATTCAACTCCTACACGACTGGACAGAAAGTTTAAAACAAAAATAACCTTCTGTACTCAATCACTTCTGCAGCAAAGCTAGACACAAACAACAATGAATAAGTGTACACATACACCCCATACTGCCAAGTCAACAAGCATTAAGGCTACCACTAAATACTCAGTTGGTGGGAATACCATCAAACTGCCATTCAAGTGCAAATGTTTAAAAAATTATAATTTTCATTTCAACTTTACATTTTTTTTAAAAAATCACATTTTAACACCCAAGGTAAGACAGGAAGCCTTGGCCTATAAAGCACATCTCGACCACTGCCCCAAGTTTACAAACACGCATTGGTTACATACTTGGGTAAAGCATTTCGTAGATTGGGCTAACGGCAATGGCACATGTACTGGAAACAGGGTATTGAAAATCCGGATATTTGGTGGGGTACAGGCAATTATCATTCCCATGACCCCTTCAGGAACCTAACTTGGACCAACTACAGAGAGTTTCATTATCTTCCACCTCCCTGCAGTTAGTATGTGTCAGGATAATGCTGCAGAGGTTTCATGAACATCCAAAAGCCACGCCACAGAAGAAAGGATAAACGTTAATTGAATGCAAGTTGATTAGAATAAACTCTTTTCCCCCCCCCCCCCCCCCCACCCCCCACTCCCTCCAAGGACCAGCTTCTTCAAAGGCCTAGCATTACACTTGCTCACAACACTTCCTTAACAATTTAAGTTCTTAAAAAATTAAGGATTTTATCAAAATATGAGCCAAAAAGGTGACTCGTCATTAATACGACAGAGTTTATTTAAGAGCACCAGCCCTGGTATTACTGTGCTCAGACAGAAAGGCTTGATATCAGGGCCTGAAATGGTGGGCAAAGACCAAACAGCTCAGATAATTTATACCCTCAATCATAATGTGGCTGCAGAGACTATCTACAGCATCCCTCACCTTCGAGTAGGTTGCTACTCCATGAATCCCAGAGTCCCTTTCAATCATTGGCCTAGCTGCAAGATGGTGCCCAAGCTTCCTCCTCAGCTTTTTTTTTTGTCCAGCAAAAGGCAGCTTGTGAATGTTGTTTTGGGGGGGGGGGGGGGGGGGGAAGGGGGTGGTGGGGGTGGTAGCATTACCCTCACATCCAAGAGGGTAATGCAATGGTCCAGTTTGATAGAACTATTGAGACCATTTGTTACCCATCCCTTTCATACTGGTGTCAAAATGCCTGTTCTCCACATGACAACAACCTACAGGATATGGTATCAGGAGCTCTCATGGGGAATGGCATGGCAGGTGTGGACTCCGTGGCAGCACTGCCCTCAAACAAGACATTATTTGGGAATCTGACCCTCAACAAAAAGCTGGTGGAGAACACTGCACCAGTTATAGGTTAATCATTACAAGGGAGTTAAAGAAAACAATATGGGTCAGACAGACACACCTTAAACACAGCCAGTGAAACACAAATTGTACTTTTAATTAAAGTCAATAACTTTCTCCCTGGAGTTGAGCAAGATTGTACTGGATAAGAGAGAGAGAGAGAAAAAAAAGGAGAGAGAGAGAGAGAGAGAGAGAGAGAGAGAGAGAGAGAGAGAGCGCGAGAGGAGGAACCAGACAGTATTGCCTTGCTGAGTAAATAGGAAATTATTGAGATTGTATCTGGAGTCCAGCAGTTAATCAAATCCAAAGTATGGCAACATTAACCACATCATAGCTCACACTGGGAGGACACACAAAAAAGATAATTTGATGGGTAAATGTGGCACTTTATAAAAAAAGGGGCAGGGTCACCACAACAGGGTCTGTCAAAAAATGTTTTACATCGGAATGTAAATTGATGGCAACAGCAATTCTACAAGTTATTTTATTTCCATTCAATAAAGGGATATAAACAGGTTAAGTGAGTGGACAAGAAAGAAAGACTTGGATTTATATAGTGCCTTTCACGACCACCAGACGTCTCAAAGCACTTTACAGTCAATGAAGTACGTTTGGAGTGTAGTCACTATTGTAATGTATGAAAAGGTGGCACATGGAGTAAAATATTGGGAAATGAGGTTATACACTTTGGTAGGAAGATTAGGAAAACAGAATACTTTAAAATGGTGAGAAACTATTAAATGTCAGTGTCCAGAGGAAATTATTTGTCCTAGTACAAGAAGCAGAGTTAGCATACATGTACAGCAAGTAATTAGAGTGGCAAATGGCACATTGGCCTTTATTGCAAAGGAGTTGGGAGTACAAGATATAGGGCTTTGGTGAGACCACACCTGGAGTACTGTGCACAGTTCGATTCTCCTTATCCAAGGAAGGATATACTTGCCTTAGAGGGGGTGCAATGAAGGTTCACTAGATTGATCGCTGGTATTGAAACATACAAGATTCTGAGAGGGATTGACAGTAGATGCTGAGAGATTGTTCACCTGGCTGGAGAGTCTAGAACTAGGGGCCATAGCCTCAGCCTTTTAAGACTGAGATGAGGAGGAATTTCTTCAGAAGGTTGTGAATCTTTGGAATTTTCTGCCCCAAAGGTTGTGGATGCTCAGTAATGGAGTATATTCAAGGCGGCGATAGATTTTTGGACATAGGGAAAGTGGAGTTGAGGTCAAAGATCAGCCATGATCTTATTGAATGGCGGAGCAGGCTCGAGGGGCCGTATGGCTGACTCCTGCTCCTATTTATGTTCAGAAAGATAAAATATACAAAAACCTCAGTTGGCCCGCCAAAGTTATTCACCAAGTAGCTGAGCCCTATTCAATTTCAGCTCTTCATTGAGTTAGCCAATTCCATGTGCAGTACTACAATTCACTGTAGTGTTTTTAGTACCAATGCCTCCTGCTGGGAAAAGTGCATATATCCCTCTCTTGCCATTGTATGAGTGGGGGCTCAGCTATGATTTCTCCTTCAGTTGGAGTCCACTGAAAGCCATTCCAAAGGTTCACATGTGAAGAATGGACAGTTGGCAGAAATACCAGAGGATGAGCAGCACTTGTTGGGTAAAGTTCCACAAGAGTCAGCACCATTGGAGGAGGGAGCAGACCGAAAGGTTGCAGAGAATGAGAAAATAAATGTCCCACGACACTATTTTTGAAGAGCAGGGCAGCTCTCCTGGTGTCCTAGCCAATATTTATCCTTCAACCAATACATAGAAATAAACAGGCCATTCTGCCCAACCTGTTCAGGTCAGCATTTATCCTCCACACAAGCAAATCGATCAAGTCACATTTACCCATCCGGTTCCCTTAACCCTTCATCCCCTATTCCATTTAATCTTTGGATGTTGATGGTATCTGCCTCAACCACTAAACCTGGAAATGAATTTCATCCCCTTAAATCAGATTATCTGGTCATTCATTTCATTGCTGTTTGTGGGAGCTTGCTGTGCGCAAATTGGATGCTGCGTTTCCCATGATATAACAGTGACTTCTTCAAAAGAGGTACTTAATTGGTTGTAGGAGGGCTGTAGGTGTCTTGGCCAACACTGATAACTCAAATCAACATAAAAACAGATTATCTGGTCATCATCACCACATAGCTGTTTGTGGGAGCTTGCTGTGTGCAAATTGGCTGCCGGGTTTCCTGCGACTACAGTTCAAAACTACTTCCTTGTCTGTAAAGCACTGAGACATCCGGTGGTCATAAAAGATGCTATATAAATGCAAGTCTTTCTTTTAAATATAGTGAAGGACAGTTTAACAAATTATATAGTTTCCAGTTTTAAAATGGCTAATGTTGTATTAGATACTCAGTATAAGACATGCCCACACAGAACTTAAACCTCACAGTTATGTCAGAATGACGGCTGGCCCAAGAGTTACACGGACACAAGAGCGACTATTTGAGTTAGCACAGAAGCACTCCGCACTTTGTTCGGACAAGCAAGTCATCAACAAGAACAAACACAGCCTGTGAGCAACCACTCACCAACACCCAGACGTACCCTTCGCCAGGATTTCATTCCTTCACGTGACACCAATACCTCAACACGTGTTTGTTTGCAAATCTACTTTGAATGACATGGTGTTTGCAGGAATTCTCAGATACATGGGAATGTGAATTTGTAACTAGCAAAAGAACCACAGTCTGGTGATAGAGCCATAAAACGCCACCACAAGAAAGCCCTTTGGCCATAATATACCCTCAGTATCCGAGGAGGACAGGCTCATAAGTACTGGTCCAGGCTCCCAGTTGAGACAAGAAGTTAAACTACTGCATGATTTCAAACTCCGACTACCCACCTCAGAACTTTGGGATCACAAGTGTGCAGAAAGCCTCAAGACACCATGCTTGGAGTTCTCAGGTCCCCAACCTCCTTTCCATTCCACCCTTGTCCTTTACCCCATTTTTTTTTTTACATTTTATTTATTCGTTCGAGATATGGGTGTCGCTGGCAAGACCAGCATTTATTGCCCATCGCTAATTGCCCTCAAGTGGCAGTTAAGAGTTGTGGGCATGAAGAGGTCAGGCGTAGGCAGTGGAAGGAGCGTGCGGCAAATCAGTCCCACCTCCTGTGAGACATGAGACTGACATCCATACATTTACATTGCTTCAGCCAGCCATAGACCCACGTTTTAATGAGTCTGCAATGCCATTGAGGGGAGGAGATAGGCTGGCTTGTTTACATTATGGACTGAAGCCAAGGGAACGAGACCATTTCTTTTCACTCACTGACTGCAGTCAGTGTAAAGTTTTAAAAAAATGATTGGTTTCTCAGAATCTGTCCTGTGTCTGAGCTGGCTTCCCACTTTTAACATCGCTAAATCTGTTCCTTTACCCTGGCATCATATCTGTTGCACCCCGTAGTGGACGGAGTCCGCACTGTGACTCCGGGAGGAGTTCCTCAGCCACAGGGAGAAGACGATTGAGGAGGATTCAAGGGAGATTCCTCTGTAGTTGCCACAGTCAAACTTGTCCCCTTTTTTAAAGATGGTCACAATTACTCAGATCTCCCAGCATGCTCTCCTCCTTCCAGATGAGAGAGATGAGGACATGCATTCATACTAATATTCCCTCCCCGCTATACTTTAGTGTTTCAGCGGGGATTCCATCTGCTCCTGATGCCTTGTTGTTCTTGAGCTGACGGATGGCCTTTTCTATCTTGTGTAGGGCTGGGGTTTTGCAGAGATGGTGGCAGGTAGCATGCTGCGGGATGGAGTCGAGGACACTCGCGTCAAAGGCAGTCTCGGTTAAGTCGAGATCAGGCACCAAGCTTATGGTCTACAGGGCAGTAGTGATACCCGCGCCCTCCTGTATGGCTCAGATGTGGACTATATACAGTAGACATCTCAAATCGCTGGAGAAATACCACCAACGATGTCTCCGCAAGATCCTGCAAATCCCCTGGGAGGACAGATGCAGCAACATTAGTGTCCTCGATCAGGCCAACATCCCCAGCATCGAAGCACTGACCATACTCGACCAGCTCCGTTGGGCGGGCCACATTGTTCACATGCCTGACACAAGACTCGCTAAGCAAACACTCTACTCAGAACTCCTACATGACAAGCGAGCCCAGGTGGGTAGAGGAAACATTTCAAGGACACTCAAAGCCTCCTTGATAAAATGCAACATCCCCACCGACACCTGGAAGTCCCTAGCCAAAAACTGCCCTAAGTGGAGGAAGAGCATCTGGGAGGGCACTGAGCACCTTGAGTCTGGTCGCCGAGAGGATGCAGAAAACAAGCGCAGGCAGCGGAAGGAGCATGCGGCAAACCTGTCCCACCCTTCTTTCCAACAACTGTCTGTCCCACCTGTGACAGGGACTGTAATTCCCGTATTGGACTATTCAGTCAACCAAGAACTCACTTAGAGCGGAAGCAAGTCTTCCCTCGATTTCAAGGGACTGCCTATGATGATGATCCTGGCATATTAAAAAAATCTTAGACCCAGTTTTGTTCTGAACCCTACCTGACCTTACATATAGACTGATGGAGATAGTCAAGATTATGAATGGGTAAATAGTAATAGATGGTTTCCACTGATCACAAGATTGTAATGAGGGCTCAAATTTAAGATAGGCAACGATAGTCACACCAAAAGAATTGAAGGGCAGGTTGGGAAAAAAGTACTTTATACAGAGGACTGTTGGAATGTGGAATTCTACAAACTGTTGAAGCAGAGTCCATAAAATCTTTCAATAGGGAATTAGGTAGTTGGTTGAAAAACAAGGTAAATGAGGGGGTTTGGGAAATGAGGAGAGCAGGACTAGACTGGGTGGTTAGTGTAGAGAGACAGCTTTACAGAGACCTCCCATCACATGAAAAACTGGCTTCATCCTTATAGTCCCATTAGACTTCACCGAATACAAAGTTGTAATAAAATGTCAGATAAGATCAGCACGTTACTGGTACATGATATCCTAGCTCTCCAGCCATGAAGGTTTGACACTCATGCCTCCCCCACACACTCCATCCTTTTAAAACATAACCTTTTGATACACAAGAATAATAAGTGTTTTTCTTTTTTTTAAATCACTAAACTTAAACAAAGAATCAATTTGTATCAAGTAAAAAGCATTCACATAAAAGATTGATTGAATTGTTAGGGGACTTTTCCAGGAGCCCAATGCGTCACTTTTTGCTGGATGGGATAGGGGGAAGGAAAGAGAAAGGAGAAAAGCTTGGGGCAGCTGAAGAAATATTTGCAGGACTGTAGTTAATGAAACTGTTTCTTCGCCCCTCTCAGTTTCCCCAACCCTCAAGAACTCTAGCGAATGAATATGTGGAAATATTCTCTTTATCCAGGCATTCCCATTAACAGGTGCACATTACAGAACTTTTTTTCTGATAAAGGGAACCCATTTCATGGATGCAACATGTCAAGCTGCAAACCAGACAACACTTCTAATGTGATTTGGAAGTTTCTGTGATCAGGGAACACTATTTTCTGCCCTGGGACGTGGCTCCCTCCTTCCCTGAAAACAGATTAAACTAAATCACTGCACCAACAGGCTGGATCAGCACCAAAGCACATGCAGCATTTCACAGAGCATGGTCTTCCATTTTGTTATTAGATTGGTTTTTGTTTATTTTAAAAGATGATCAGAAATGCGACAGTTGCAGCAAGACCTGGGCAACATTCAGGCTTGGGCTGATAAGTGCCAAGTAACATTCACGCCACACGATGATTACCACCGTCCCTTGACACTCAACGGCATTACCATCGCCAAATCCCCCACCATTGACCAGAAAGTTAACTGGACCAGCCACAAATACTGTGGCATCAAGAGCAGGTCAGAGACTGGGTATTCTGTGGAGAGTGTCTCACCTCCTGACTCCCCAAAGCCTTTCCACCATCTACAGGGCGAAAGTCACAAGTGTGATGGAATACTCTCCACTTGCCTGAATGAGTGCGGCTCCAATAACACCCAAGAAGCTCGACACCATTCAGGACAAAGCAGCCCGCTTGATTGGTACCACATCCACCATCTTAAACATTCACTCCCTTCATCAGCGCACCGTGGCTGCTGTGCCATCTACAAGATGCACTGCAGCAACTCGCCAAGGCTTCTTCGGCAGCACCTCCCAAACCGACGACCTCTACCACCTAGAGGGACAAGAGCAGCAGGCGCATGGGAACACCATCACCTCCACGTTCTCCTCCATGTTACACACCATCCTGACTTGGAAGTATATAGTCATTCCTTCATTGACGCTGGGTCAAAATCCTGGAATTCCCTCCCCAACAGCACTGTGGGAGTACCCTCACCACAGACTGCAGCGATTCAAGGCGGCAGCTCACCACCATCCTCTCCAGGGCAATAAATGCTGGCCTTGCCAGCTACGCCCACATCCCTTGAACGAAAAAAGACATTTTACCACTCGAATAGTATTACAGCAAAACCACACTGGCTGGCAGGAGATAATCATGTGCATTATCGTCCAGTAAACTGACCCCTCCCTAGTCTATAATGTTACAATCACCCCAATCTGGTCAGCTGACACTGCTGTAACCCAAGTTAAGAACACAAGAACCCATCGTGCACACTTGATCTACCAAACTATCGACAAATGGCACAACTCAATCAGTACAAAAGGCCCACGTTGGGCTTGAGCTTGTAATTGCAGCACTGTTGAAGATGCTATCCTTTGGATAAGATTTTACATTGAGGCACTGTCTTGTCTGTTCTGCTGACTCAGGTGGATCCAGAATTCTACGGCATTATTCGAAGGACAGAGTATCCCAGTGTCCTGACCAACATTTCTCCCTCTGCCAATTTACCAAAACAAAAACTACCACCACAATGTTTGCGGGAGCGTGCTGCAATATTTCATTCATGGAACAATACTATTATTTCAAAATGTAATTCACTGAGTGAGGAACTTCCAAACCCTTTTGATGTGAAAAAGCACTATAGTAAAGCTCTAAAAACACCCACCTGATCACTGAAAATAGTTAAGCAAACCTGCGCTATATCGGCCTGTCATTCCACCTGTGTTATTCAATCCTGGGTTGTTGTTTTGCAGTGCCTCGGCAGCAAGGAACCACCTCGTTCAGCTGCAGACTGGCTCATGTACAGAATTGGGATTCAATGAAAATGTGGAGGTGGGGAGGGACAGGATGCACCAATGATACAATGCCCTTGATCATGTTCCATGGTCAATCACCTATCTATAACTCAACTCTTACCTCCAGTTGCAGTCAGACATTATCTTCCTTTAGTATGTTTTGAAATAAGAACAGTTGAACGGTCACAGCACTCTGTTTGGGCTGGCATTCTATTCCATGTATTTTCCACGACTTGGGACAAGAGGACTAAGGGGAGTACTTCTACACCCCAGTCGTCCGTCAGGCTCCTTAACATCATGTTTATGTTTAGTTACATGCTATCAAGCCAACATTTTTTTTTAAAAACAGGAAATTAGCAAAATTTCACACATCCAAAGCTATCAGTACTTTGCAAGATTACATTTTGAAGGAATCTATTTGGGGTAAATGTACACTGCCAGAATGTAACATGACTGATTTACAAGCCAAAACATAAAAGGCCAGCTGTGCAACTTCACTTCTTAAAACTTTCAACATAGAAGTGGATAAATACTGGATAAAGTTGGCCACTCCTCGCGTTACAGAAACAGACACCAAGCAGCATCACTGCACAGTTTAAGTATTTGCAAATCAACGACCATTAGGAATGTTTTAGCCTAGATCACGTGTTGGGCATCACAGCCAAGCTCAAGCCCATTCTCACACACCACCCAGAAACATTGCTTTCTCCCCCCACGCCCCACCCCAAAAAGAAGCTATGGTTACTGTAACAATTGGAGCTTTCAAGACGGAGATCAATAGGATTGTTAAGCAAGGGTATCCAGTGATATTATTATTCTTCTTAGGCGGTCCCTCAAATCAAGGCTGACTTGCTGCCGCATCAAAAAAGGTTGAGTTCAATGAGTTCACAGGTGTTTCAATGAAGGACCTAATATTCCAGGTCCTGAACTACATATTGAAGGGTGGAAGACGCTGGTGCGTGGATTTTTAAAAACCAGCCAAAACACGGGCTTGACAGAGCCAGGTCTTGGTCCAGTGGCAAGGATTAACCAAGACAACTGGAGACCAGCTCTGCTGCACAGACCTAGTGCGCACACATATCACAGTGGGCTGGCCCATGCTGCCCCTGGGTCCACACCTCTTCTGGATGATATGGAGCAAAGGTAGGCAACTGGATTTAAGATACAGATCAGCCAAGAACTAATTGAATGGCGGAGCAGGCTCGATGGGATTGAATGGCCAACTCCTGTTCCTATGTCCCAGAAACACACACACATTCCTCTAGAAACATAGAAGCCTCAGCTAGCTTTTTCTGTCTAGCCCAGGGGGAATTGCGTCAATTGTAACAGCCTGAGTGCTGCACCCATCAAAATCAACTGACTCCGCATCAAACCTGGGATTGGTCAGTGTGAACTTTACCCACTTACCTATCAGAGGAGCTTGGGGACAGGGGACGGGGGTGCGAGCGAGCGAGAGCGAAACACAAGCGGATGGACGTGATAAATATAACATTTCCTAAGATAATGTGATGATGGGCATGGTAACGTCAATCAGTTTGCAATTCCTTATACGTTGGATGTGAAGAGTTCCGAATTGCTCAGTCACCATTTTCTACAGAAGAGGTTTTCAGTCACTAGCCCTTGCCAAATGTTCATGTCTTCATGGCTTCTCGGGTCGCTCTGTTGGTCCAGACAAGGATTCATTTATCCAAGAGATGAGGGACATCAGTTATGTGGCGAGACGAGAAGCTGGGATTGTTCGGCTTAGAGCACAGATTTAAAGGGGGGGGCGGCGGGGGGGAAGGGGAGGAGATTTAATGGAGGCATTCAAAATGATGAGGGGTTTTGATCAAGTAAATAGGTAGAAGCTGTTTGCACTGCCCAGTGCAAAGATAATTGGCAAAAGATCCAGGAGAGGAGGGGATATTTCTTTAAGAGTTGTTAAAATCTGGAATGCACTGCTTGAAAGGGTGGTGGAAGCAGATTAAACAGTAACTTTCAAAAATGAACTGGATAAATACTTGGAGGTAAAAATTGCAAGGCGATGGAGAAAGAGGGACTAATTCAGTAGCTCTTTCAAAGAGCTCTTTCAGAGGCAAGATAGGCCAAATGGCCTCCTATTAAGATTCCATGCTCTACACTTTGAACTTTACTAATGTAATCACATGGATTGTAGCTAAGGTTTCCAGATTATACAGATTACTCCAGCTTTTTCCTGTGGTACCCAAGTGGAAGGATGGAGTTTTCCTGCAAAACCCACCCTATCCAAGTTGATATCTCAGCTACACTGGCTTTGGAACCAAAACCTGGGATGTCTCAATAGCACTCCTCCTCCAAACAGACAGTTCCACCCATTCTTTGCAAAACAAAATGTTCTTCTCATCTCCTCAGACTTTTCCACATTGCAAATAATGTGCCACATCCATCATACCTGTGATAATTTAAAGGCATTAAGAAAACAAGAGCACATTTAAAGGAGCAGGGCCACTTTCAAGGGTGGAAAGTTATTTTACTGCGTGACAAACAATAAAAATCACTAATCTGACCCGATCAAATTATTTTCTTATGATTAAAACTGAAATCTAAGATAACCCTTGAGGCAATTGCTGCAAAGCTTCAATAGGAAAGCATCACAGAAGAATGCTTGCTGCAGGACCACAAACAGAGTCCGCCAGAAAGTATGAATAAAAATACATCTCGGGCCCATACCCTACACCAAAAGTTTGCAAACATAGGTGTGGGTGGATCCCACAGCCAACATGAACATAGACATGCTGCATTTTTAAAATCTGAATAGCTTTGGCCTGAGGGGAATGATACATTAAACATTTAAAACAAACAAACAAACTTTCCAACTCAGTGCTGGAAAAGTGCAGTTCCAAATATTTTGAGGGGGTGTTGAAGGAATTGAAGGTTTACTGCCTCCATTCTCTTTCATTTCTCCCCCCTACCCACCACTATATCCTATGCCCTCTCACCAATAGCTCTAGACCACACCCCACCATCCACAGGTGCCAGGGCCCCCTCTCCCTAAATTATTGAAGGACCCTCAAACCTCCTCACCAACACTGACAGCATAGTGCTGACAGACCATCACCATTTTGTGTTCTCTACAATAGCCCAAAACTACAGCACCCCCACATACTCACATCCGGTTTCTCATATCCCCAGACCCCAGCAGCTACTCCCATACTCCACTTCACAATCCATTGCTTCCAACCTTACCAATCCCCCTGTCAGTATTGCTATATCCCAACTCTCCCAGACTTCTAGAAACCTCTCCCCAAAATTTCCCCTTCTACATTCAGATTCTTGGACTACCAAACTATAAGAGACCCCTCCCTGCAGTGCTTCTATTTGCATCTTCCCCATCTGCAACCTGGCACATCCTTCACATCAGCTTCCTGTGGCACTTAGACTTTGAAAACATAAAATGGAGTACATGGCTAATCAGATAATAAATCACCAAGGTCACTGATTTACAACTGCTATAAAAATGTGAACATGAATCTGTAAATACCAGCAACAGCATTAATGCTTTGTAAAAAAAAAAGCACTTATTTAAATCACAACAAGTCAGTGACTAACAATATATTATACATTACAATGTGTCTAACATTACATTGGCCAATTCACTAGAACCTACCCCATGTAGCGCCAACCCTCCTGCCTTGGGATGGAGTCTATCGGAACAGGCGATTGGTCTCCCGAGCTCCGCTCCTGGTGACTCAGGAGAAACGGTACTTGTATTCTGTTGCCCAGGCCCCTATTTCTGGAATTCCCTCCCTAAAGGTTTAAGATAGTTGGTGGAAGGTTTAGGGGGGATTTAAGGGGAAGCTTCTTCACACAGAGGGTTGTGGGGATCTGGAACTTGCTGCCTGGAAGGGTGGTACAGGCAGAAACAGTACCACATTTATAAGGTGCTTGGAGGGGCATTTGAAGTGCCATAACCTGCAGGGTTACAGACCTAGAGCTGGTAAGTGGGATTAGACTGGATAATCTCTTGTTGGCTGGCGCAGATATGATGGCAAGTACTTCAGGGAATCTAATGCAGCCAGAGTGATCTCCTGGACTAGTTTTGATTGCCAGAATGGATCAGAGGGGAATTTTCCCAGATTTTTCCCCCCCCCCAATTGGTCTGGATTTTTAATTATTTTTTTGCCTCTCCCAGAAGATCGCATGGCTCCGGGTGGGGTGTCATGCAAAATGTTGCGATACACGGGGTAGACGAGTTGGGCCAGATGCTCTTTACTTGTCCGCCATTGTTCGTAGGTTTATATGTAACCTTCAGGACTGCTGAGTGAGGGCCGTGCGGCTCTTTGTTGGCCGGCGCGGACACAATGGCCTCCTTCTGCGCTGTAAATTTCTATGCTTCTAAACTCGCTCCTTGAAACCGACCTCTTTGACCAAGCTTTGGGTCATCTGCCCTAATTTCTCATGTGGCTTAGTGTCAAATATTTTGTCTTATAACATTCCTGTATAGTGCCTTGAGGCGTTTTACTACGTTAAAAGGCGCTATATAAATACAAACTGTTGCTTACACGGTTTGTGCATGTGCATTACCCCGGGTGTCATGGCTTGCCACCAAGCAGTGTTGTCTGGGGCCTGTTCATCGCCCCGATATTTAGAAACACCATTTCATTGTCGTCATCGAGCCAATGAAAATTGCCTGAAATCTCCACTAGTCCTGAGAAAGCAACTGGAGGAAGGCGAGAGCGCGCGCGACGCAAATTGGAGCGAGGGAGTGTTGATGGCGGCCTGCGATGTGGTATAATGCATTTTGTTCCAGGAGTCAGGCAGATTGGTGCTTCTCCCTATGGAGTGAGCCGCACCTTCCTAAAGCTAGGCTACAGTGGTGGGGTGTGGAAGTCAGTGAATTGAATTAGGTTGGGTTTTATTTATTATTTTTTAGAACTTGCTGGGTATTGTAAAAAGCCATAAATTGTACCACCTTTAGTTAGAAAGTACATTGATGAAGCTTTGTTGAATCAGTGGTATTTACTTGGTGTTTCTCATTGCACTCAACTAAGGCAATAACATTTGCAAACAATGGGTAAGTGGCAAGTGATCAAATATCATGTGATTAAACAGCACTTGAGCAGTCATGGAATGGAATGCCATGTGATCAAATCTCCAGGAATAAGTCAAACCGGAGCAGACAACCTTAACCCCATGGGAGAGCCACTATCATGGTATCTGGAATATAACACTGTGCAAATACCAGTAAATTGGTCAATAAATAGAAGGTTTTCAGAATGTGGATTTGCTCACATTAAGGTGTAAAGCAGCGATTAAACCACCCCACATCATCAAGAACCAGTCAACTGCAAGCATGTATAAACAGGACTCCATGTTGGTCTGTTCTGGCTCTGCAACTCCTGATCGAATCACAGCTAGAGCCAACCTTCAGTTCTACTGGAAGCTGTTCTTGTTTTAGAAAATAATTGGACACCTGCTCACATCCAGGAGGTATAAATGAAACACTGCCACACGGTTTTGAATCTTGACTCAAAATATGAGTGTTTGCACAACCCAGGATGTACTGGCTGGGTATGTTTTCTTTAAAAATGTCCAATTCGGATTACCTAACCATGAAAACATGTTTAAGCAAGTTTTTCTCCCTTCAGTCAATGCGATGATGCAAACTATGCCAATTATCACATCTCCCTGATATCAGTGTGAAGATATGATGAGGCTCTTCTGCTAAACCCCTAAAATCTGCCAAGCACCATTTTACAAGGTCACAAGATAACTAGACTTGGAAAGCTGTTCGGCCCATCTTAATTCATCTATTCAGGAGGATCCCAATGTTCTAATCATTGCAGCATTCAATGATTTCTTTAAGATTCCAAGGCTTTAGCCTCCATTACTCTATCTGGAATGTTATTTTACACATCAGACAAATTTTCTGATATCGGTCCTAAAATTACCTTTAGTTCTCCAACACAATTTAATATATTCTGGATTGGCTTTTTCTATAATATCTTATATTCATCCCAGTTAACACCTTCTCCATTCACTCTGCAGGATTTGTAAGGAAAACAGGACTTCCATTAATGTAGCATTTTCACAATGTCCCAAAATGCTTCAGACATTGAAGGATTTGTACTGGCCATTTTTCTTCTCTTACTTTTAGTTTGTTAATCCATTTAGAGTCATGTTTGCTTAGTCAGAGTTTCCTGATTTTGGGATTGTATTTACTGCACGTGCTCAGCCTCAGCCACATTCCAAGTCATCTCAGTTTCCCTTTCACAGACCAAATTCTAATGTGTGTGTGCTTCCTTTTTCAACTAAAGCTTATAGCAACAGGAGGAGGCCATTCAGATCGTCAAGCCTGTTCTGCCATTCATTGCGATCATAGCTAGTCTGTATTCTAACTCCATAATCCCTCAATACCTTTGGCTAGAAATAATCTATCAATCTCAGATTTAAAAATTATTAATTGAGTTAACACCTATTGCTTTTTGTAAGAGTGTTCTACACTTCTATCACACTGTGCAAAGTGTTTCCTAACTTCTCTCCTGAATGGCCTGTTTCTGATTTTTAAAAAGTTATGTCCCCTTGTCATAGACCCTCACCAGTGGAAAATGTTTCTCACCATCTACCCCATCAATTCCTTTCAAAACCCTAAAAATCCTCAATCAAATCCCCCTTAACCTTCTATATTCCAGAGAATATAAGCCTAGTTTATGTAATCTCTCCTCAATTGAAGCCTTGGAGCCAGTTACATTCTGGTGAACCTGCACTGCACTCCTTTCTGAAGTGCGGTGCCTAGAGCTGTACACAATACTCCAGATGTGATTTACCCAAGGCTTTGTATAGCTGTAGCAAAAATTTCCGTCCCTTTATATTTTAGCCCTCGAGATATAAAAGGGCGATATTCCATTAGACCTTTTGATTATTTTTTGTTGCTAATCACATGGACCTAAATCTCTTGGACTGTTCCATCACCCAAGAACTCAAGAGTGGAAGCAAGTCTTCAATTTCGAGGGACTGCCTATGATGAAATCACGTTGGACGTCCACTGCTCCTAGCTTTTCACCATTTAAACAATACTCATCTATTTTTAATTGGTCCAAAATGAATGACCTCACACTTTGTTTCTTTTAACTGGTTAGTGCAAGAAGCTAAGACTTGCATTCATATAGCACCTTTCATGACCTCAGGGCATCTGAAGTGTAGTCATTGTTGCAATGTAGGAAATGAGACAGCCAATTTTTGCACAGCAAGCTCCCACAAATAGCAATGAAATAAATGATCAAATCACTTGTCTTTTTTTTTTTAATTCATTCACGGGATGTGGCGTCACTGGCAAGGCCAGCATTTATTGCCCATCCTTAATTACGCTCGAGAAGATGGTGGTGAGCCGCCGCCGCCTTAAACTACTGCAGTCAGTGTGGTGAAGGCATAGCCGTTTGATACAATAGAATGGCTTGCTAGGCCATTTCAGAGGGCAGTTAAAAGTCAACTACATTGCTGTGGGTCTGGAGTCACACATAGGCCAGACTAGGTAAGGACGGCAGATTTCTTTCCTTAAGAAAGGACATTAGTGAACCAAATGGGTATTTACAACAATCTGGTAATTACATTGTAACCAATAATGAGACTAGCTTTTTATTCCAGATTTATTTAATTAACTGAATTTAAATTTTCTTGCTATTATAGTGGGATTTGAACTTGTATCTCCAGATCATTAGTCTAAGCCTCTGGAATATTAGTCCAGTCCAATAACATAACCACTACACTACCGTCTTCTGCAGAAGTTAGAATGAGATATAATAGTTTGATTTTAGGTTTTAAACTTGAGGGGTTTTAATGTGATGAATAGGGAAATATTATTTCCTCTGATTACTCACATCCCAGTTATCAATGAGCAATCTTAAATTGTCACCAAGAGGAAGACGGCGGTCAGGAGAAATTTCTCTACAAAGGATTGTTGGAGCATGAAATGCATCATCAAAAAGGGAGTGATTGATGCAAAGACTATTTAATTTTAAAGGAAAGGTGATTAAACATTTAAAGCAGATGATACACAGCTGTGTGGAGATAGTAGCCGATTCCTCTAGCAAAGAGCTGGCATAGACATGGGCCAAATGATCTCCTCCTGTGCTATGAAACATCTTTGGTTGCACGATGCTGGCTGATACCAACAGCTCAGTTAGTTAACTGGCTGAACCATGGTACAGACTATGAAGGTTCCAACTTCAATCCCTGGTGCCTGTTGAGTCAAGCTCAACAGCAAGGAATTTGGGAGAGAAAGAGAACACCATTGTGGCTATTATTTCAAGGCCTTTCACAGCACCGGTGGGAAGGGAGGATAGAACCAGGAAGAGCTGCAGGGTGGAGAAGCAGAGAAAATAATAAAGAGCAAAGCACAAAGCATGAAAGAACAACAAGGAGAAAGGATTAGATTTCTATAGCACCTTTCACAGCCACCTGACATCTCCAACACTTTACAGCCAATGAAGTACTTGGAGTGTAGGTACTGTTGTAATTTGGGAAACGCAGCAGCCAATTTGTGCATAAGCAAGTTCCCAGAGAATCTGTTTTGTTGTTATGTTGATTGAGGGATAAATATTTTCCAGGACACCAGGGATAACTCACGCCGCTCTTCTTCGAAATAATGCTGTGGGATGTTTTACATCCACGAGAGCACAGACAGGGCCTCGATTTAAGGTCTCATCTGAAAGACGACACCTTCAACAGTGCAGCACTCCCTCTGCACGGCACTGGAGCGTCAGCTTCAATTTTGTGTGCTACAGGTTCCTGGAGTGGAACTTGAACCCACAACCTTCTGACTCAGATCCAGGAGGAGTGGAGAAGCCACCTCGCAAGGTAACAAATTAAAGTTGCAGAGTTTGTGAAGTACCTGTAACTGAAGGATTCTCTCACCAGCACGCCAAGCAACAGAGAGAAGCATGAAATTATATTCAGACAATTCACCTGCTCTATCATGGGTTCTACTTTAGTTTCTTGAAGAAAATGTTTCTTCCTGTCCTCCAAAGATAACCCCGTAAAACTCTACAGTATCTATTTACACTTACACCTTTATTCAGGCCTGGCTGGCAGTTTTCCCCAAGTCCCATCTTCATCAACCCAATAGCACAGGATCCCAAGGAGAGTTAGTTAGATCACCTCCGTAAACACTCTTCCAACCTTCAGTCCCACCCTAAACCAGACAGTTATCCAGATGCTCGAAGATGTGACTGGCACAGCATTAACTGCTGTTACTGGGATTTATTCCACACATATACTACTCAATGGAGGAAAGATAATCCCACTCTTCACCCTCATGTTGCACTGTGGGTAGCCTGGTTCAGTGGCACAGTCCGAGTGGACTATGCTGTTTGCAGACAAGTGTATTTATGACTCTGAAACGAGCTCATTCTCTCGGTCACCATCTTTAACTCGAAAGTTAGCACATTTTATCATCTTTCGAGGAGGTGAGGCAAACCCCCCACCCCCACAAGTCCTAGGAATAGCAGGGCGAGGGGCAGCAGAGGCAACACGGCCGGACACAGACAGAAATAGAAGGCATTCACACAGAGGGAGACAGAGATACATAAAGAAGGAGCTAAGCAGACAGACAAGAGAAGAAAGACCCGCAAGACTGTGTGCCGCGGGGAAGCTTTCTTTGTCCTTCTCTCGTTAGTTGATATCCTAACAAGGAGGGGGTGGGGGAAAAGGTCGCCTTTAACCGAAGACTAACACCGGCTAGGTTACCGGGTGGCAATGGATATTCAGCCACACAACAAAAACGGTCCTTACCAGCTGTCTCTGGAAAATGCCTGGATACAGCGGATTCCTGGAGGTAGCGTAGACCGGGACATGATTCACTCGGTAACAATGCCTGAAACGGAAGTGAACAAGACAACAAGCAAGCAGCACCGAGGGCTTCTTTCTGGACAAACTCCGCAACGATTCTCAGGCTCAGCAATTGCCCCAGCGTTGGGAGGAGAGCGGTGTCCGTGATTGAAGTCTGGAATGGGAGGTCTGGCTTAAAACTGCCGCTGTATCCATACGGCCCCGTGTGATGTAACACTTTACATGGAAACAATGAATAATAATGTAGCCAACCGCGGGGCTAGGTTACAAATGTCGCCCTGCAGAGGCTTCCGGCACTAATCAGCTGAACACTGGGATTCAATCATATGCCCAAATGCTGTCACTGCACACCCCAAGGCAGCCTGTCCATAGGACGACTCAGCAGCAGCCAGCCCGGGTTTGGAGATTTTCCACCCACCGCAGCATGTGACCCGGCTGAACCTGACGAGCGAGAAACAAACAAGCCAATGAAACTGACGAGCGAGGAGCTCTGCAAACCCGCAGCTCAGACTGGGTGGAGTTCAGCTGCCAAAGAAAAGAAAATCTCATCAAGATCACGCTGTGCTTAAAATCAGTGATTGGTTCCTGAAAGTACTTTTCCATAGAGACGGTGAAAGTTGTGCTTAAAACGTTGTTGGTCTCATCTTAAATCATTCACCTGAGGAAATGCAATCGATTTTCTTTATCTCCAAGGCAGTTTACGAACTAAACGCTATATTTATTAAATGAAAAATGTTTGAATGGTTTCATAGAATCATACAGCAGAGAAGGAGGCCACTCATTCCTCTTCCCCTGCTCTTTCCCATAGCCCCGCATATTTTTTCTCTTCAAGTATTTATCCAATTCCATTTTGAAAGTTACTATTCAATCTGCGTCTATCACCCTTTCAGGCAGTACATCCCATCATAACGTGTCCATCTTTCCCAGACCTCCATGTTTGAATCCCTTCAATATGGTTTCCACCACTGGCAAAGTACCTAAACGGACCTCATCAAAGTCACAAATGACATCCTTTGTGACTGACAAAGGTAAACTATCCCTCTTCATCCTTCTCGACCTGTCTGCAGCCTTTGACATGGTTGACCATTCCATCCTCCTCCAACACCTCTCCACCATCGTCCAACTGGGTGGGACTGCACTCGCCTGGTTCCATTCTTATCTAATCGTAGCCAGAAAATCCCCTGCAATAGCTTCCCTTCCCACTCCCACATCGTTACCGCTGGCGTTCCCCCCCCCCAAAAGGATCTATCCTTGGCCCCCTCCTATTTCTCATCTATATGCTGACCCTTGGCGATACCATCCAAAAAAAGGCATCTGTTTCCACATGTACGCTGACGACACCCAGCTCTACCTCACCACCACTTCTCTTGACCCCTCCATGGTCTCTAAATTGTCAGACTGCTAGTCCGACATCCAGTACTGGATGAGCAGGAATTTTCTATAATTAAATATTGGGAAGACCAAAGCCATTGCCTTCGGTCCCTGCCACAAACTCTGTTCCCTAGCCACCAACTCTATTCCTCTCCTGAGCATCTGTCTGAGGCTGAACCAGACTGTTCGTAACCAAGGTGTCATATTTAACCCTGAAATGACATTTCGGCCATATAACCACTGCATAGCTAAATCCACCTATTTCCACCTCTGTAACATCGCCCGTCTCCACTCCGCCTCAGCTCCTCTGCTGCTGAAACCCTCATCCATGCCTTTGTTACCTCTAGATTTGACTACTCCAACACACTCCTGGCTGGCCTCACACATTCTACGCTATATAAACTTGGCTCCCGGTTAAGCAATGCCTTGATTTCAAAATTCTCATCCTTGTTTTTCAAATTCCTCCATGTCCTCGCCTCTGTATATATCTGTAATCTCCTTTCAACCTCACAACTCCCCAAGATATCTGCGCTCCTCAAATTATGCCCCTTTGATCATTCCTGCTCAACCATCGGTGACCGTGCCTTCAGCTGCCTGGGCCTCAGGCTCTGGAACTCCCTCTATAAAACTCTCCACTTCTCTACCTCTCTTTCCTCCTTTAAGACGCTCCTTAAAACCTACCTCTTTGACCAAGCTTTTGGTCATCCATTGTAAATTTGGTGTCAAATTTCTTTGGTGTCTTATAACACCTCTAAGAAGCATCTTGGGATGTTGTACTATGTTAAAGGCGCTATATAAATACAAGTTGTTGTTATAGCCCTGCATATTATTTCCCTTCAAGTATTTATCCAGTTCCCTTTTGAAAGTTACTATTGAATCTGCTTCCACCGTCCTTTCAGGCAGTGCATTCCATCATAACTCTCTGAATAAAACAAAAAAAATCTCCTTTCCCCTTTGGTTCTTTTGTCAATGATCTTAAATCTGTGCTTTCTTGTTACCAACCCATCCACCAGTGGAAACAGTTTCTCCCTATTTACTCTATCTTATTTGAATACCTCTATTAAAGCAAAGGAAGCAAAGAGTAGGAGTAAATGGGTACTTTTCAGAATGGCAGACAGTGACTAGTGGGGTACCACAAGGTTCTGTGCTGGGGCCCCAGCTGTTTATATTGTACATTAATGATTTAGACGAGGGGATTAAATGTAGTATCTCCAAATTTGCAGATGACACTAAGTTGGGTGGCAGTGTGAGCTGCGAGAAGGATGCTATGAGGCTGCAGAGTGACTTGGATAGGTTAGGTGAGTGGTAAAATGCATGGCAGATGAAGTATAATGTGGATAAATGTGAGGTTATCCACTTTGGTGGTAAAAACAGAGAGACAGACTATTATCTGAATGGTGACAGATTAGGAAAAGGGGAGGTGCAACGAGACCTGGGTGTCATGGTACATCAGTCATTGAAGGTTGGCATGCAGATACTGCAGGCGGTTAAGAAAGCAAATTGGCATGTTGGCCTTCATAGCGAGGGGATTTGAGTACAGGGGCAGGGAGGTGTTACTACAGTTTTACAGGGCCTTGGTGAGGCCACACCTGGAGTATTGTGTACAGTTTTGGTCTCCTAACTTGAGGAAGGACATTCTTGCTATTGAGGGAGTGCAGCGAAGGTTCACCAGACTGATTCCCAGGATGACGGGACTGACATATCAAGAAAGATTGGATCAACTGGGCTTCCATTGAAGGGTGGTAAGGCCAATTCTGCGACAGGAGCAGGACTTCCACGCTGGGGGCGAAAATTCCTGGCCCCAGAAGGTTACCGCCCCCAAGATGGAAGCCTGTGCAGGGAGGCAGAGGGAAGTTGAGGGGAGACGGGGGCGGGGAATGGAGGGGAGAGTGCTGGAGGTGGGGGGGCGGAGAAACCCAGGGCGGGGGACAGGAGGGGCCACATTGCAGCGGAGGTCTGGGGGGGCTGGCGAAGTGTGTTGGAGGGGCGGGCCTGGGGGCTCTGTGCGGGGAGTGTTCAGAGTGGGGTGGACGGGTTGACTGCGTAGATGGCGGTTAGTGGGTGTGGTGTGGTTGGCATCGTGGGGGCGTGGCTCCGGGGTGGCCGGGGCTGGGGGCTCGACATCCGTGAGTGTTCAACATTTGGGAAGAATTCTGACGTGATGGGGCGGGTTGGGTGTGGGGGGAGTGTTCCCGGTGTTGGGTGGGTCCGGAGCCGGGGTCGGGGGGGGGGGGGGCACCCTCTTGGGATGGGGTGGGCTGTTTGGGGCTGGGATTGGGAGAGACTTCTTCACTCGGGGAGTTGTTGGCCTGTGGGGTTCCCTGCCGCGGAGAATTGTTGATGCCAGTTCATTGGATGTGTTCGGGAGGGAGTTGGATATGGTCCTTGAGGCTGGGGGGGTCGGGGGTGTGGGGGGGTCGGGGGGTGTGGAGGGGGCGTGGGGGGAAGGTGCTGGGGTGGGTGATCAGCCATGATCTTATTGAATGGCGGTGCAGGCTCGAAAGGCCAAATGGCCTACTCCTGCACCTATTTTCTATGTTTCTATGTATTCACTGGAGTTCAGAAGAATGAGAGGGAATCTCATAGAAACATTTAAAATTCTGACGGGTTTAGACAGGTTAGATGCAGGAAGAATGTTCCCAATGTTGGGGAAGTCCAGAACCAGGGGTCTAAGGATAAGGGGTAAGCCATTTAGGACCAAGATGACGAGAAACTTCTTCACCCAGAGAGTGGTGAACCTGTGGAATTCTCTACCACAGAAAGTTGTTGAGGCCAATTCACTAAATATATTCAAAAAGATGTCCTTACTACTAGGGGGATCAAGGGGTATGGCGAGAAAGCAGGAATGGGGTACTGAAGTTGCATGTTCAGCCATGAATTCATTGAATGGTGATGCAGGCTCGAAGGGTCAAACAGCCTACTCCTGCACCTATTTTCTATGTTTCTAAATCTCCCCTTAACCTTCTCTGCTTTAAGTAGAATAGTTCCAGCTTCTCCAATCTCTCCACATCCCTGGTATCATTCCATTAAATCTCCTCTGCACCTCTCCAAGGACTTGATATCCTTCCTAAAGAGTGGTGCCCAAAATTGAACACAATACTCCAGCTGAGGCCTAATCAATGATTTAAAAAAAAGGTTAGCATAACTTCCTTGCTTTTGTACTCGATAAAGCCAAGGATCCCATGTGTTTTTTTAGCAGCAGTGTTTCAATTTTGTTTCCAATATTTGGTCTCACTTCTACGGGAAAGGCTCCATGCATGGGGAAATACTAAAAGTAAATCTAAGAGTAACGGGTTAAAGACAAGGTTAATGGAGTGTTTCATAATCTGACAGGTCTCTAAGGGTGCAGTTATATTCCAGCTTTTGCACCGCCACATTTTCAATATGATGTAAACAGTCATTTCCATTTATTCAGCATTCACAAATGGGCATAAAGACCTGGATGAGCCAAGAAAGCAAAGATTGAGGTGCCTGCAAACCTGTTTAAAAAGATTGGTTTGATAGTTTTTACAGGTGGATAGGAAGAGAGGTTAAGGGAGGAATTTCCAAAAAGAGTAAGACTTGGGCAGCTGAAGGCTTTGCTATTAATAGTAGGAAAAGATGGAGTTGGGGGACAGACACACAAGTCAGAGTGGGAATATAGCACTGGAGATTGCAGAGGTGCGTGGCATGAAGGAATGGAAAGATATTTTAAAAAGCCAATGGGCCAATATAGGCCACTGAGGATAGGTGAGCAGGACTTGGTTTGGGATAGGATATGTGCAGCAGATTTTGGGCAAGTTAGAGTTTATAGAAACATAGAAACATAGAAAATAGGTGCAGGAGCAGGCCATTCAGCCCTTCTAGCCTGCACCGCCATTCAATGAGTTCATGGCTGAACATGAAACTTCAGTACCCCCTTCCTGCTTTCACGCCATACCCCTTGATCCCCCGAGTAGTAAGGACTTCATCTAACTCCCTTTTGAATATATTTAGTGAATTGGCCTCAACTACTTTCTGTGGTAGAGAATTCCACAGGTTCACCACTCTCTGGGTGAAGAAGTTTCTCCTTATCTCAGTCCTAAATGGCTTACCCCTTATCCTTAGACTGTGACCCCTGGTTCTGGACTTCCCCAACATTGGGAACATTCTTCCTGCATCCAACCTGTCCAAACCCGTCAGAATTTTAAACGTTTCTATGAGGTCCCCTCTCACTCTTCTGAACTCAAGTGAATACAAGCCCAGTTGATCCAGTCTTTCTTGATAGGTCAGTCCCACCATCCCGGGAATCAGTCTGGTGAATCTTCGCTGCACTCCCTCAATAGCAAGAATGTCCTTCCTCAAGTTAGGAGACCAAAACTGTACACAATACTCCAGGTGTGGCCTCACCAAGGCCCTGTACAACTGTAGCAACACCTCCCTGCCCCTGTACTCAAATCCCCTCGCTATGAAGGCCAACATGCCATTTGCTTTCTTAACCGCCTGCTGTACCTGCATGCCAACCTTCAATGACTGATGTACCATGACACCCAGGTCTCGTTGCACCTTCCCTTTTCCTAATCTGTCACCATTCAGATAATAGTCTGTCTCTCTGTTTTTACCACCAAAGTGGATAACCTCACATTTATCCACATTATACTTCATCTGCCACGCATTTGCCCACTCACCTAACCTATCCAAGTCACTCTGTAGCCTCATAGCATCCTCCTCGCAGCTCACACTGCCACCCACAATTAGTGTCATCCGCAAATTTGGAGATACTACATTTAATCCCCTCGTCTAAATCATTAATGTACAATGTAAACAGCTGGGCCCCAGCACAGAACCCTGCGGTACCCCACTAGTCACTGCCTGCCATTCCGAAAAGTACCCATTTACTCTTACTCTTTGCTTCCTGTCTGACAACCAGTTCTCAATCCACGTCAGCACACTACCCTCAATCCCATGTGCTTTAACTTTGCACATTAATCTCCTGTGTGGGACCTTGTCGAAAGCCTTCTGAAAGTCCAAATATACCACATCAACTGGTACTCCTTTGTCCACTTTATTGGAAACATCCTCAAAAAATTCCAGAAGATTTGTCAAGCATGATCTCCCTTTCACAAATCCATGCTGACTTGGACCTATCATGTCACCATTTTCCAAATGCGCTGCTATGACATCCTTAATAATTGATTCCATCATTTTACCCACTACTGAGGTCAGGCTGACCGGTCTATAATTCCCTGCTTTCTCTCTCCCTCCTTTTTTAAAAAGTGGGGCTACATTGGCTACCCTCCACTCGATAGGAACTGATCCAGAGTCAATGGAATGTTGGAAAATGACTGTCAATGCATCCGCTATTTCCAAGGCCACCTCCTTAAGTACTCTGGGATGCAGTCCATCAGGCCCTGGGGATTTATCGGCCTTCAATCCCATCAATTTCCCCAACACAATTTCCCGACTAATAAAGATTTCCCTCAGTTCCTCCTCCTTAATAGACCCTCTGACCACTTTTATATCCGGAAGGTTGTTTGTGTCCTCCTTAGTGAATACTGAACCAAAGTACTTGTTCAATTGGTCTGCCATTTCTTTGTTCCCCGTTATGACTTCCCCTGATTCTGACTGCAGGGGACCTATGTTTGTCTTTACTAACCTTTTTCTCTTTACATACCTATAGAAACTTTTGCAATCCGCCTTAATGTTCCCTGCAAGCTTCTTCTCGTACTCCATTTTCCCTGCCCTAATCAAACCCTTTGTACTCCTCTGCTGAGTTCTAAATTTCTCCCAGTCCCCAGGTTCGCTGCTATTTCTGGCCAATTTGTATGCCATTTCCTTGGCTTTAATACTATCGCTGATTTCCCTAGATAGCCATGGTTGAGCCACCTTCCCTTTTTTATTTTTACGCCAGACAGGAATGTACAATTGTTGTAATTCATCCATGCGGTCTCTAAATGTCTGCCATTGCCCATCCACAGTCAACCCCTTAAGTATCATTATTATGAAGAATGGATGATAGAAAGCCAGTGAGGAGAGTGTTTAATTAGTTTTAGTGAGGGCAGGGGATCTAGGGCGGAGGTTGGCAACATTGCAGAAGTAGAAATAAGAATGGTGATGGATAGGAGATGGGGCTTAAATATCAAATGGATGCATAGAAACATACAAACTAGGTGCAGGAGTAGCCCATTCGGCCCTTCGAGCCTGCACCACCATTCAATAAGATCATGACTGATCATTCTCTCAGTACTCTTTTCCTACTTTCTCTCCATACCCCTTGATCACTTTAGCCGTAAGGGCCATATCTAACTCCCTCTTGAATATATCCAATGAACTGGCATCAACAACTCTCTGCGGCAGGGGATTGCACAGGTTAACAACTCTCTGAGTGAAGAAGTTTCTCCTTATCTCAGTCCTAAATGGCCTACCCCTTATCCTAAGACTATGTCTCCTGGTTCTGGACTTGCACAACTTCGGGAACATTCTACCCACATCTAACCTGTCCCACCGGTCAGAATCTTATATGTTTCTATGAGATCCCCTCTCATCCTTCTAAACTCCAATGTATAAAGGCCCAGTTGATCCAGTCTCTCCTTATATGTCAGTCCTGCCATCCCGGGAATCAGTCTGGTGAACCTTCGCTGCACTCCCTCAATAGCAAAAACGTTCTTCCTCAGATTAGACCAAAACTGAACACAATATTCCAGGTGAGGCCTCAACAAGGCCCTGTACAACTGCAGTAAGACCTCCCTGCTCCTATACTCACATCCCCTAGCTATGAAGGCTAACATACCATTTGCCTTCTTAAGAACATAAGAATTAGGAACAGGAGTAGGCCATCTAGCCCCTCGAGCCTGCTCCGCCATTCAAAAAGATCATGGCTGATCTGGCCGTGGACTCCACTTTCCCGCCCGCTCCCCATAACCCTTAATTCCCTTATTGGTTAAAAATTTATCTATCTGTGATTTGAATACATTCAATGAGCTAGCCTCAACTGCTTCCCTGGGCAGAGAATTCCACAGATTCACAACCCTCTGGGAGAAGAAATTCCTCTCAACTCGGTTTTAAATTGGCTCCCCCGTATTTTGAGGCTGTGCCCTCTAGTTCTAGTCTCCCCGACTAGTGGAAACAACCTCTCTGCCTCTATCTTGTCTATCCCTTTCATTATTTTAAATGTTTCTATAAGATCACCCCTCATCTTTCTGAACTCCAACAAGTAAAGACCCAGTCTACTCAATCTGTCATCATAAGGTAACCCCCTCATCTCCGGAATCAGCCTAGTGAATCGTCTCTGTACCCCTTCCAAAGCTAGTATATCCTTCCTTAAGTAAGGTGACCAAAACTTCACCGCCTGCTGTACCTGTATGCCAACTTTCAATGACTGATGAACCATGACACCCAGGTCTCGTTGCACCTCCCCTTTTCCTAATCTGCCGCCATTCAGATAATATTCTGTCTTCGCGTTTTTGACTCCAAAGTAGATAACCTCACATTTATCCACATTATACTGCATCTGCCATGCATTTGCCCACTCACCTAACCTGTCCAAGTCACCCTGCAGCCTCTTAGCGTCCTCCTCACACCACCACCCAGTTTAGTGGCATCTGAAAACTTGGAGATATTACAATCAATTCCTTCATCTAAATCATTAATGTATATTGTAAAGAGCTGGGGTCCCAGCACTGAGCCCTGCGGCACTCCACTAGTCATTGCCTGCCATTCTGAAAAGGACCCGTTTATCCCGACTCTCTGCTTCCTGTCTGCCAACCAGTTCTCTATCCACATCAATACATTACCCCCAATACCATGTGCTTTGATTTTGAACACTAATCTCTTGTGTGAGACCTTATCAAAAGCCTTTTGAAAGTCCAAATACACCGCATCCACTGGTTCTCCCTTGCCCACTCTACTAGTTACATTCTCAAAAAATTCCAGAAGATTTGTCAAGCATGATTTCCCCTTCATAAATCCATGCTGACTTGGACCAATCCTGTTACTGCTTTCCAAATGCGCTGCTATTTCACCCTTAATAATTGATTCCAACATTTTCCCCAATACTGATGTCAGGCTAACCGGTTTATAATTACCCCCTTTCTATCTCCTCCATTTTTAAAAAGTGGGGGTCCATTAGCTATCCTCCAGTCTATAGGAACTGATCCAGAGTCGATAGACTGTTGGAAAATGATCACCAATGCATCCACTATTTCTAGGGCTACTTCCTTAAGTACTCGGGAATGCAGTCGATCAGGCCCCGGGGATTTATCAGCCTTCAATCCGATCAATTTCCTGAACACAATTTCCCGCCTAATAAGGATATCCTTCAGTTTCTCTTTCTCACTAGACCTTCGTGAAGACAGAACCAAAGTATTTATTCAATTGGTCTGCCATTTCTTTGTTCCCCATTATAAATTCAGCTGAATCTGACTGCAAGGGACCTACGTTTATCTTCACTAATCTTTTTCTCTTCACATAGGGTATAGAAGCTTTTGCAGTCAGTTTTTATGTTCCCAGCAAGCTGCTTCTTGTACTCTACTTTTCCCCTCTTAATTAAACCTTTTGTCCTCCTCTGCTGAATTCTAAATTTCTCCCAGTCCTCAGGTTAGTTGCTTTTTCTGGCCAATTTATATGCCTCTTCCTTGGATTTAACACTTCCTTAATTTCTCTTGTTAGCCACGGTTGAGCCACCATCCCTGTTTTATTTTTACTCCAGACAGGGATGTTTGCCATTGCCTATCCACCGTCAACCCTTTAAGTATCATTTGCCAGTCTATTCTAGCCAATTCACGCCTCAAACCACCGAAGTTACCGTTCCTTAAGTTCAGGACACTAGTTTCCGAATTAACTGTGTCACTCTCCATCTTAATAAAGAATTGTACCATGTTATGGTCACTCTTCCCCAAGGGGCCTCGCACAAAAGATTGCTAATTAGTCCTTTCTCATTACACATCACCCAGTCTAGGATGGCCAGCTCCCTAGTTGGTTCCTCGACATATTGGTCTAGAAAACCATCCCTAATACACTCCAGGAAATCCTCCTACACCGCATTGCTACCAGTTTGGTTAGCCCAGTCAATATGTAGATTAAAATCACCTATGATAACTGCTGTACCTTTATTTCATGTATCCCTAATTTCTTGTTTGATGCTGTCCCCAACCTTACTATTACTGTTTGGTGGTCTGTACACAACTCCCACTAGCGTTTTCTGCCCCTTGGCATTCCGTAGCTCCACTCATACTGATTCCACATCATCCAAGCTAATGTCCTTTCTTACTATTGCATTAATTTCCTCTTTAACCAGCAATGCCACCCGCCTCCTTTTCCTTTGTGTCTATCCTTCCTAAATGTTGAATACCCCTGGATGTTGAGTTCCCAGTCTTGGTCACCCTGGAGCCATGTCTCCATGATGCCAATTACATCATACCCGTTAACTGCTATCTGCGCAGTTAATTCATCCACCTTATTCCGAATACACCTCACATTGAGGCACAGAGCCTTCAGGCTTGTCTTTCTAACACACTTTGCTCCTTTAGAATTTTGCTGTAATGTAGCCCTTTTTGCTTTTTGCCTTAGGTTTCTCTGCCCTCCACTTTTACTTTTCTTCTTTCCTTCGTTTGCTTCTGCCCCCATTCTACTTCCCTCTGTCTCCCTGCATAGGTTCCCATCCCCCTGCCATATTAGTTTAACTCCTCCACAACAGCACTAGCAAACACTCCCCCTAGGACATCGGTTCCGGTCCTGCCCAGATGAAGACCGTCCGGTTTGTACTGGTCCCACCTCCCCCAGAACCAGTTCCAATGTCCCAGGAATTTGAATCCCTCCCTTCTGCACCACTGCTCAAGCCACGTATTCATCTGCGCTATCCTGCGATTCCTACTCTGACTAGCACGTGGCACTGGTAGCAATCCTGAGATTACTATTTTTGAGGTCCTACTTTTTAATTTAGCTCCTCGCACCTTAAATTCTTCTCGTAGGACCTCATCCCGTTTTTTACCTATCGTTGGTACCTATATGCACCACGACAACTGGCTGTTCACCCTCCCTTTTCAGAATGCCCTGCACCCGCTCTGAGAGATCCTTGACCCTTGCACCAGGAAGGCAACATACCATCCTGGCGTCTCGGTTGCGGCCGCAGAAACGCCTATCTATTCCCCTTACAATTGAATCCCCTATCACTATCGCTCTCCCACTCTTTTTCCTGCCCTCCTGTGCAGCAGAGCCACCCACGGTGCCATGAACTTAGCTGCTGCTGCCCTCCCCTGATGAGTCATCCCTCCCAACAGTACCCAAGGCGGTGTGTCTGTTTTGCAGGGGGATGACCGCAGGGGACCCCTGCACTACCTTCATTGCACTGCTCTTCCTGTTGGTCACCCATTCCCTATCTGGCTGTGTACCCTTTACCTGCGATAAGACCAACTCACTAAACGTGCTATTCACGTCATTCTCAGCATCGTGGATGCTCCAGAGTACATTCACCCGCAGCTCCAGTGCTGCAATGCGGTCCATCAGGAGCTGCAGGTGGAACAGTTCCCACACACGTAGTTGTTAGGGACACCGGAAGCGTCCCTGACTTCCCACATAGTACAGGAGGAGCATAACACGTGTCCGAGCTCTCCTGCCATGAATTAATCCTGTCAAGGCAGCAAGTGGTCTGCTTGAGCCTGAAAAGGCAGCTGGGGAAGGGGATGGAGTCAAAGGCAGTGTGGCAGTGGCTAAAGGAAATGGCTTCAGTTGAGCGGGTTGAAGTTATGATTCAACCAAGACAATGACAAATACGTAGTCTGACACTATACAGACAATGGAGGGGTTGAGAGAGGTGAGATAGAGCTGAGCATCATCAATGTACCCATGAAAGCTGATTCTCTGCCTGCAGATGATGGTCAGTATTTCGATAGAGTATGGAGACTCCAGAGGTGACAGTGTAAGAGAGGGAAGAGAAGCCATTGTTGGACATTTGTGACTGCATTAGATAGGTAGGATTGACAGTCCCATGGATCAGGATAAGAGTGGAGAGGAGCTGGAGGAAGTTGTATGGTCATGTTGAATACTGTGGAAAGGTCAATGAGAGGAAAAAAGATTATTGCAGTATGGTTGCAGACACAGTCTATTGTTCAAGACTTTGGTTGGAGCTGTTTTGATGCTGCGAAAAGGGTAGAAGCAGACCGAGGGGATTTTAACAGAACGTTTCAGGAGAGTTGGGCATGGGCAAGAGGGAAAGGAGGTTAGAGAGGATGAATGTTTCAATAGTGAGTTTAAGATGGGTGATTGAAATTTTAAAGGGAGAGGGAACCATTGTCCTTTCCATGGGGAACAGGAAGGAATGTTGAATAGTGAGGAATCATGTCAGAAAGGCATTGAGTAGGCAGGAGGTGGATTTCAGATATTAGTTTGAAGAGAACAGAAACTCCTCAGGGAGACCCTCTTATACTGCTTGGTCTCAACATTATGCGCTCAAGCAACCAGGCCATTTAATAAACTTATTGTAGATTTTTTAATGTTTTGAGAAAGGAGCTCTCAAAATATTTAAAATTTATCATCTGGGCGTGGAGCTTTACATATGCATGTAAGAACAGAGTTCTCTCCTGGTGGTCAGAAGGAGATTCACAATCACAAGCAGCCCCACAGCACAGTACAGATTTTTACACATTTCACCATGATATATTAGTATTATTTCCTTTGATGTTTGAAAATTAAATTGGGGTTTACTTTTGCTCCTCCATGTTAATTTCCGATAGTCTCCCTTACCTTTCCCTCCTGAAGATGGCACTTCATCTGAGGATAGTTTCACAGATGTAACCTGCCATCCAGTACCACATCGTTTTCCATGTGTGGAACAGCGAGTGCTGAGCTAAACTTGACTAGTAATCCAGAAGCCTATCCTAATCCAGAGACATGCGTTCAAATCCCATCATGGCCGCTGGGGAATTTAAATTCAGTTAATTAAATAAATCTGGAAAAAAAAAGCTAGTATGAAAACTACCGGATTGTCGTAAAAAACCCATCTGGTTCACTAATGTCCTTTACGGAAGGAAAACTGCTGCCCTAGGCTGGTCTGGCCTATATGTGACTCAGAGACATAGCAATGTGGTCAACTCTTAATTGCCCTCTGAAATGGTCAAGCAAGGCACTCAGTTGTCTTAAGGGCAATTAGGAATGGGCAATAAATGCTGGTCTTGCAGGCGACGCCCACATCCCATGAACACATTTTTTTAAATTGCAGGACAATAATTAGGAATGAGAAGCCAAGCTGATTTTACTCCTTGCAGGTGCACTGAAGCCAATTGTAGCTTCCATATCAGCTTTGACTGATTTCAAATAACTCAGCTAAGACCAGAGTTCAAAGCTGAACCTTTCTGATCCGTATTGTTCCAGGTCGTGAATCAAACAACTGCCATCATCACAGCAGTCAATTTTTAAAATGATCTAAAATTCAAAATCAATGCATTTTAAAAGTTTAGAGTTTAATTCCTCAATCTTGCACAGGAATGGACCAATGAAAAATTGGCAATGGAATATAGCACTAACACAAATAATTTGAATTATTAAAAATATTGGTGTCTGTATATGTTGTGAGCTTCAAACATTTCTAACTGGTTTATGCTGCTATAATTCCATGTCGCCAACACTCCCCCACAGCACTCTGTGCATCTTATTCACTCTTCTCAGCTTCTGCTCTGCCAAGGCCTGCCTTGGCTGCTCCAGCTTTTGTTCTGCAAGTTCTCCAACGGTGCACGGGAAATCATTTCATCTGCTGGTCCCGACACTGATTGTGCATGCTCTTAAAGCTACCACTTTCGTTCCACAGCAGCATTCTGCTGATATCTGGCCAAATGCTCGGATTTCTCCCCTGGGTCCCATACACAAAGAGTCAGTATTACAAAAAAATTTTTTCCTGCCTTTCACCTGTTCCCTCCCTGCTCCAGCTCCTGGCCTTGAGATCTACTATTCTCCTTTCCCAAGGTAGCTTCAGGATCCACTGCACTCCCTCCCCACTCCATTCTCATACCTCAAGCCCTGCTCCTTCCCCATCTTATTCTCACACCTTATACCCTTCTCACCCTCTCCCAGTTTACTTTTTACCAGCACAGGTCAGAACTGTGGCTCTTGATCCACGTTAAAGGAAGCCTATCTAGGTAGGGTACAGTACCATTGAACTAGATCCATCATTCTCTCCTCATCCAGACCCAAAGCTCAGGCCCCAGTCTCGCTTATATTCCTGGTGCAGCGAATAGTGTCTCCCAAATGGGCTCATCATGTCCTGCCTGGGACATTTTAGCTCCCCTCTAGCTTTATGTCCATAACAATAAAAAAAAACAGATTAAATGTATACACATTCAGTTAATTAATCTAGGATATGTACAGAGTGGAACATAAAAAAATAAGAGCAGAAGTAGGCCATCTGGCACCTCAAGCCTGCTCCACCATTCAAGAAAATCATGGCTGATCTGATCTTGGCCTCAACTCCACTTCCCTGCCCTTTCCCTATAACCCTCAACTCACTTATCTCTCAAAAATCCATCTATCTCCACCTTAAGTATATTCAATGACACAGCCACCACAGCTCTCTGGAGTAGACAATTCCAAAGATTCACGACCCTCAGAGAAGAAATTCCTCATTTCCGTTTGAAATGGGCGACCCCTTATTCTGAGACTATGCCTAGTTCTAGATTCCCCCACGAGAAGAGTCACCCTCTCTGCATCTACCCTGTCAAGCCCCCTCAGAATCTTATACGTTTCAATAAGATCACCTCTCAATCTTCTAAACTCCAATGAGAATATGCCCAACCTGCTCATCCTTTCTTCATGACAACCCCTTCATCTCAGGAATCATCTTCGTGAACCTTCTCTGAACTGCTTCCAATGCAAGTATATCCCTCTTTAAATAAGACCACCAATACTGCACGCAGTACTCCAGGTGTGGTCTCACCACTAAACAAGGAGGCAGACAGATAAAACAGATTTGCAGAAAGAGTTAAGGACAACAGAAGAACAGCAACAAGTGTGCAAGAGTCAGTGAGACTGGAAGATAAACAAGGTCACAAAGAATTACACTATGACAAAGTTACAGGAAGAATTTTAATTTTTGTCCATAAACCATGACATAGATCAATGAGTTGCAATTAAATTATTTATTTTATATATAACAAATACAGTAAATTCTAACCACCTCTGCAATACAATTGCCATCTCAGTACTGGTCTCAGCAGTTTATTCCACTTGTGAAAATAAATCATTCAGCAGTCACAGGTCTCCTGTTACTCTAAGTAAAACCAATCAGTTTAATTTAATACTAGCCAATTTCCCATGGCATGCTTCAAGGTGAGTCAGAGGATGTGCAGTTTTATAATAGGGATATTATAGATGTTATATATCAGGGGGGTCACTAATTTACTGTGATTGAAAAGTCAAATTCCATTTTTATTACATGGTATTCTGTAATTTTTAGCATCGTTTTGGAGAAAGTCTGAAATCTGCCGAAATAATGCTTCTATGTAGCTGTCCTTTGCCAAGACATTGAAACACCACGAGCTCACAAGGTGCATCAAACCGGCACAAAAGTGTGTTGTGGTATACTCTACACTGACTAGTGCACTAAGAGATCTAAGGATATTTGCCTCTGAAAGCATTGACTAGAGCCATGTAAGGTGGAGAAGGAAGAGACAGTTGTGTGCTGGTGCCTCTGGTTAGGGCCAGGGGGAATAGTTTTCAACGGCTGAATAGGGTTACAACGGGATGCAGCGGTGGACTGGCAGCGAGAATTTGGTTCTTCGGCATCAGGATTTGGGAGATGCTGAGGCTATCTTGACACTGGTTTATTTTGTTGGACACTTTCCTCTTTTACCAGGAAACACACATTGAAACATTTTGAAAGTTGAAACAAATAACCAGTTATTTTTTGGTCGAAAACATGCTTAACTGATAAACATTGCTAGTAAAGTAGTAAAAAAACAACTTACGCTGATAAGAGTAGAAAAGAAACTGAAGATGGATTATTGGATGGGATGCTCACTGCAGAGTTCACAGAATAATGGCCAGTTTCTTTTTGAAAAGAGACAAGCATTCGGTGATTTTCATCCCTTACAATTCAATTATTAATGAGTAGATATGTATCCTATGCTATGTGGGATACTAGGATGCAGGGGGCTAGAAACACTGTCCTGTCATTTCTGGATTCAAACCTAACCGATTAAGAAAGAAATCCACCAGATGCTCTAAAGCACTTTACAGCGAATTAAATACTTTTTGAAGTGTAGTCGCTGTTGTAATGTAGGAAATGCGGTTGCCAATTTGCGCACAGCAAGCTCCCACAAACAGCAAAGTGATAATGATCAGATAATCTGTTTTTAGTGATGTTGATTGAGGGATAAATATTAGCCATGGGATCTAGAAATAGTGCCATGGGATCTTTTACGTCCATCTGAGAGAGCAGAAGGGGCCTCAGTTTAACGTTACATCTGAAAGACGGCACCTCCGACAGTGCAGCACTCCCTCAGTATTGCACTCAAGTGTCAGCCTAGAGTTTAGTGCTGAAGTGAGACTTGAACCCAGAACCTGCTGACACAGAGATGAGAGTGCTAACCACTGAGCCACGGCTGACACAAATATTCAGCAGTGAACCTCAGCTGAACTTTCTTGATCCTCCAGCAATATCCTCAGAGTATCTATATAGCGCACAAGAGGGGTGGCTGTCATTCCGAAACAAATGCATCTGGGCCGTCTCAACTCCAGCCTTCATGGCCGTAGATCCACGACAAGCACAAATTGTCAGACAGGCCATAATGCTGAATGGTGCAAAATTACCATTGGTACAGTAGCCACCGTTTAAAGGACATCGAGAAAGGTCAAGGGAGCTTTTCATAGTGGCTCTGCTCAATGCCGTGGGCATTATTCCTTATTCTACTCCCTCCCCCACAGCCCGAGGAAAAGAGCTATCCAATATTTGTAGTCAGAAGTCTTTTGGAAGTCTAATTTATCATCTTCAGCATATGCTCCAAGTACAATGTATATTGTGGAGTAATAAGATACACAGGATGGGTTTGCACCATTTAACTGGAGTGTAGAGCGCCGGGCCCTGGAACATCGTGGCTGTCCCGACCTGTGAGAGAGAACACCACTGCAAATCGGGGCTATAGATCTGGAGCACTGGACCCTGGAATATCGTGGCGGAGGTGCGGCGAATGAGGGTACGAGGCCTAGAAGAGCCGAGGGCCCAGAGGCAGCACAGACCTGCCCACACTGCGATATGCGTGCAGCACAGCAGGTCTCCAGTCATCCTGGTTAATCCTTGCCATTGGATAAAGGACGAGCCCTGTCAAGCCCGTGGTGGCTGGTGTGCAACAGTCACCACACGTTAAAAAGAATTCACGCACAGGCATCTTCTAGCCCCTCAACTGGAGTTCAGGACTGGAACATCAGGTCCTTGATTGAAACATCTGTGAACACTCATTGAAGCAAGTCATTCTCATTCGAGGTACCACCTATGATGATGGGGATAAACATATCTGGTTCAGCCATAGAATGCAGATATACTATTTCTCTTAGCTCATGTAGATCCAAAATATATTATAAATTTTTCTTGTCTTTAGTACTGTATGTATTTGGAAATAAGTGAATGTTCAGCAAGCGGGATTAAAGCTGCCTAAATCTTGTCAGACCTTTAGGCCCAGTTCTAACAGCCAATCTTTTCTTTCTTCCCTTCTCTCTTCAAAAGTCCTGTCTCCCCTTGTATACCATTCCTAACAAAGGGGCCAGACCACAAACTTCCAGGGTACCCAGGTTACTCAAACAGTCACCAAGAGACGTGCAACATTTAATAGCCCTCAGAATTTCTTGTAGTGTTTATTGAAGTAAAAACATTAAGGAGGTGCTTAATATGGATGACACATGTACCTGTCTCTAGCACTACATACTTGCATTTCACTCTTTCCTTGGCAGTTTGATTATAATCTCACTGGTTTGGGGGTGGGGGGGGGGCAGCGAGGGAGTTTTTGAAATTGTAGTGGACTCCATTCCTGCAAGTTTTATTACAAATGCAGGAATACTTGATACACAGGAAATGTATGTGAATATAAGATTGAAGCAGCAATGTTCCAATAATACACAAACTTTTTTTCAATTAGCAGAGATATCACTGTAAATATTCTCCATAATTGGAGAGATATTTTTAAAATTATTTTATTGAATTGCATCGATATATGTAAATCATAAATTGTCACATCGTAGGCAAATTATTGCACATAAAATGAAACCACCAGCACTATCAAAATACAGATCTATGCTTTACTCAAATTATTCTAATTTTATTTATTGGTCAGACTAAGGGACTCCAGGAAAGGACATCTTAGTAATGTAACTGGTAGACTTCACGTTAAATAAATCTAATCACATAAATAAATAAAACAAAACAGCATCACACAAAAAAATGAAAGAGCAGTGGACAGCTTAATTTACCCGTTGTTAGATTTGGTCACCTGGAAGATTTCACACCATTAGTTTGGATGCTTTATTAATAGCCGAGCCGTTTTCAAGGGCACAGGGTTCTTTTAGAAGTGTCACAATAAGGTTAAGAGTCTTTGTGGACCTTGCAGAGAGGCAAACTGCAAGGGGTCGACAACTGGTGTGTACATAAAAAACAGAATACCTTCCCTCTCTCTTACCCACGTAATCCCCCTGGCTGATATTTACTCTGGGACAGCCTGTGAGTAGATTAAATTTACCTGAGGATACCTGGTCTTAGTTAATTATCAGCACATCCTCCTTCCAAACAAGACAGCTCCCCATGAGGCTCCATTTATAGCACCCAGTGAGAATAGAAAACAATAAAAAGGAGTGAATTGAAGTCACAGCCAACTGCAAGACTTGAAATAACGACCCTTACTTTTGAAAGTTACGCTGTCCTTTATTAAAACCAATTTAGCCAATTTATAACTCACCATTTTTTTCTTTAAAATTATCTCCTTTGGAGATATTATTCAATTTTACCAAACCTATTGTCTTCAATTGGAGAATTCAGAAAAATGATTAAATATTTAAAAAAATCAATTTCTCCTACAATTAAATAAAAGCACAATAAAATAATTTATCAAACACAGCACTTGTTATTAGAAAGGCACTTGCACATTTGCTGGCCACATCTACAGGACGGAGTCTTTGCAGTGAAGATTTATTGCCCGAGCGAATCCAGCTTCCCAAAGCAGGTGAATTATTTCCTGGCTGAATGCAAATGCACTGATGCGATTTTCTTCATTGAGGTACGATTGTTATAGTGTCCGTCCCAAGCATCGCATGATGATAACACAGACTGCAGTGCTCTGGCATACACTGTGGGTGAGGAAGGCGGGGTTGGGGAGTGGAGGGAGACAAAATGTGCACAAATATACAGTGAAACCTGTCCTTTAGATCAGTTTGATTATACAGCTATCCTTTCGTAGGCACTTGTTGGTTTCAGATCTCTGAAACTGGACCCAAATTGTGTAGAATACATACTTGACTCAATGTCCCAGTAATCAACTACATATTTTTGCTCCATTAGCCTGCAATAATGGTCAACGCTGTTAATCATGGACTGAGGGTATGGATCACATTAATAGCCAATGATTCTGCAGGCTGCCGTTTCTAGCACCCATCAAGGATAATCAAGATGGCACATTTTACAAGCACTTTAAAAAGCTGTAATCTAATTTTAGGGTGCAAATGTCAGTCATCACAATAAAAGAGTGAAGTTTCTCATCAACCCCTTAGGAAAACTAGCTCTCCGGCCACACTGAAAGAAAAGAGGATCAATCCTTGATTGCTGAGAAATCTTGAACAAAAAGGATTCAGAAATTACAGCAATTTTAAGATTTCCAAAAGCTGAAGAACAGTTTCACAGTGAAAGATGGAAGCTTCAGAAGGTTAATTGTTTATGTTTCTGAACTCAGACAAGTGCCATATAGTACTAGAAAATTAGCATGATGAAGCTAGGAAGAGAAGACAACCAAAGGCGACAATAACAGCCAACTATTACTGTCTCTGGAGATGAACCTGGAATATCCCGGAAGACAGACGTAGGTCCCTTGCAGTCGGATTCAGGTGAATTTATAATGGGAAATAAAGAAATACTTTGGTTCTGTCTTATCGAAGGAAGACACAAATAACCTTCTGGAAGTACTAGGGGACAGTGGGTCTAGTGAGAAGGAGGAACTGAAGGATATCCTTATTAGGCGGGAAATTGTGATAGGGAAATTGATGGGATTGAAGGCCAATAAATCCCCAGGCCGGATAGTCTGCATCTCAGAGTACTTAAGGAAGTGGCCCTAGAAATAGTCGATCAACTCTGGATCAGTTCCTATGGACTGGAGGGTAGCTAATGTAACACCACTTTTTTTTTTTAAAAAAGGAGGGAGAGAGAAAACAGGTAATTATAGACCGGTTAGCCTGACATCAGTGGTGGGGAAATGTTGGAATCAATTATTAAAGATGAAATAGCTGTGCATTTGGAAAGCAGTGACAGGATTGGTCCAAGTCAGCATGGATTTATGAAAGCGAAATCATGCTTGACAAATCTTCTGGGATTTTTTGAGGATGTAACGAATAGATTGGACAAGGGAGAACCAGTGGATGTGATGTATTTGGACTTTCAAAAGGCTTTTGACAAGCTCCCACACAAAAGATTGGTGTGCAAAATCAAAGCACATGGTATTGTGGGTAATATACTGACGTGGATAAAGAACTGGTTGGCAGACAGGAAGCAGAGAGACGGGATAAACGGGTTCTTTTCAGAATGGCAGGCAGTGATTAGTGGAGTGCCGCAGGGCTCAGTGCTGGGAACCCAGCTCTTTACAATATACATCAATGATTTAGATGAAGGAATTGAGTGTAATATCTCCAAGTTTGCAGATGACACTAAACTGGGTGGCGGTGAGAGCTGTGAGGGGGACGCTAAGAGGCTGCAGGGTGACTTAGACAGGTTAGGTGAGTGGGAAAATGCATGGCAGATGCAGTATTATGTGGATAAATGTGAGGTTATCCACTTTGGGGGCAAAAACACAGAGACAGATTATTATCTGAATGGCGGCAGATTAGGAAAAGGGAGGTGCAAAGAGACCTGGGTATCATGGTTCATTGAAAGTTGGCATATAGGTACAGCAGGTGGTGAAGGCGGCAAATGGTATGTTGGCCTTCGTAGCTAGGGGATTTGAGTATAGGAGCATGGAGGTCTTACTGCAGTTGTACAGGGCCTTGGTGAGGCCTCACCTGGAATATTGCGTTCAGTTTTGGTCTCTTAATCTATGGAAGGACATTCTTGCTATTGAGGGGAGTGCAGCGAAGGTGCACCAGACGGATTCCTGGGATGGTAGGACTGACGTATGGAGAGAAACTGGATCAACTGGGCCTTTATACATTGGAGTTTAGAAGAATGAGAGGGGATCTCATAGAAACATATAAGATTGACAGGACAGGTCAGGTTAGATGCGGGTAGAATGTTCCCGATGTTGGAGAAGTCCAGAACCAGGGGATACAGTCTTAGGATAAGAGGGGCCATTTAGGACTGAGATGAGGAGAAACCGCTTCACCCGGAGAGTTGTTAACCTGTGGAATTCCCTGCCCCAGAGAGTTATTGATGCCAGTTCATTGAATATATTCAAGAGGGAGTTAGATATGGCCCTTATGGCTAAGGGGATCAAGGGGTATGGAGAGAAAGCAGGAAAAGGGTACTGAGGGAATGATCAGCCATGATCTTCTTGAATGGTGGTGCAGGCTCGAAGGGCCGAATGGCCTACTCACGCACCTATTTTCTATGTTTCTATGCTCACCACGACAGCAGCCAACCTACTACAGCAGGAGAAATTGTGTACTTTCCTCTCAGGGTGTAAAACAGATTGCCTCAATACTGAAAGTTTACCAATAAGGTTAAACAAGGATTGTAAAATTAACCTTGCTAAACAAAACTGTAATCTTGATTATCGAATAACACTATTATTAAGCAAAATGCAATTGATAAGTTCTTCTGGTTGATTTTTTAAATATCCAATTATTTTACTGCAATCATTAATGCTTAGTTTGTGCTGGTGATACATCATCATAAATATTGTTAAATAAAGTAGTGCTACATAATACAGCTGTCTGTGCAACTTCATCTTTCATGACTCTGCCAAGGAGTTAGGTTACAGTTCACGCAGTGCATACTATGGTCCTGTTGTTGATTTGGTTTGTTAACTTTTAATATAATTTGGACTAGGGTAGATGTGATGGTCCAGAGGCAATTTAGATATCATCTCAACCTTCAAAAGGTAGACCCCAATCTCAAATGGAAGTGGGGAATTTATCCGACACTTTTAACTAATATAAGTTATATAGTGCATCCAGAAATTCCAATATTTTGTACATATTGTGCAGGGTTCAGCATCCATCTGTCTCACAACTCTTTGATCAGATAACTTTTAAGTATCACTCGCAAGTATCCACTGTTCTATACTAAGCATTTAGAATATTGTTCCAATAGGCATCATCATCCGGTTCGTGTACCTTTAGGGTTTTTATAGAAGACACAGTTGTTTGCGCACTTGTCTGGATGGGAGTCCCAGAAATCGGTTCCACAGCAGCAGAGTGGCGGCAGATCCGTGTTTTGCAATTTAATCTTCTCCATCATCTGTGCTTTTAAGGCTTCTACATATCTGCCACAAATTAAAGATGGCACAAAAGCTGAATAGAAGCAGCTAGATTCACATAGCCAAAAGAAAAAATGTCATCCATTATTAGTGATCATATGGATATAGTGCATAACTCAAACTTGCCTAAAACTCAATTGTACTAATCAGTTCTGGCTGGAATCGGAGTTTTCTATCTCCACTGCCACCATCTCATTAATTCAGGGTCAGTGAACAGTGTTGAACAGATGAGCAGTGCTGCTCAGCAGTGATCAGAGCTATAAACAGTTCATCAGTAGATAACTGATCAGTTGCTCAGCCTCTCCTTGCTGATGCACAAAAGAGATAAAATAACACGGAACACTGGAACTATATTGCAGGTCCGTCAGCATTTAAAACGATAAAAAACGTAATAAATGTTTTGGCTGAAGGGTCACTACCCGAGACGCTATTTGATTCTTTCAATTTTCAGATGTTGACAGACATGTTGTTGAGTTTGTGTTTTCCGTTTTTATTTCAGCTATACAAGTGAGAAGATACTGCAAAAACCTCTTTAAAAGCACTATATTAATTTCTCACTTGAAGATCATTTTAACCACCAACTCATTAATTAAAGCCCCTCTCCAGCATCACAACCATACTTATACTTAAAATATGCAGACCTCCCACACCCCCACTGTATTATGTATTGCAGGCCTAGTATTTCATAATCTTAAAAACTGCAGCAAGCTTAAAAGTAACAGCATGAATCATCACAATACAATTAAAAGTACTCGGGTGTGCATAGGAGAACATTTTCACCACTAGTTCAGTGAATTCTTGATGAACAAATAAAAAGTGAGGCCGATTCTCAACAGCTGATACACTAGACCAAAGTGAATTCAACAGGTCTCATACTACTTTGAGGCAAAGCCCATTAGTCCCAACTTTCATGAGCATATCGGAAGCACTGTTAGAAGGGCAAATTTGTGTTCTTGCTTGTAATTGACTCCTCACATCAATAGGAATCACAACATTGAATATCTGATGTCACAGATTTATTAAGTATACAGAAATTAAACATGCACTTAATAGCAGTACTGTACTTAGATTAAAAAAAACCTTGCGCGTTTAGTCGGAGGACTCAAACGTGTTACAGTTCCAAGTTTGGTATGCAAGCTGCAGACCTTTGAATCAAGTCTCTGTTGAAACACTCACTTTTTATACCCTTTCATTACCCCTTCTACGTGACAATCCACACGTTGCTGCATACGCGATAAAACTATAGCAGGTGAGTTTTAATGAGCTTCTATCCTTGGCCCCCATTGATAACTTTAGTTTAGAGGAGTTATTTTTCTGTAGACCAGTACAACTTCCCTAACATTGTTACCTTATCAATAGTTTCCACTAGTGTTGCTGTTCTACTAAGTGAAACTTCTAATTATAAATATGTACTATTCTATACTAATTTCCTGCTTTTGAAAAGGATGTTCTGGTCGTAGATGTTTTCCTTCTGCATAACTCATCAACTAAATGAAATTCTCTGCAGTATTCACTGAAATGTATTTTAATTAGGTTTGTTGTCCAGACTGACCATTGCTTTATGGTCAGTCTTAATTCAACAGTTCAGTGGTCACTGCATCTAAATTGACTTGTACTTCCTTGCAACAGGGAAAAGCTAAAGGTTACCATGACCATAATATAAGGGAAATCAGTAAGAGTGCATTAGCAGACCAGGACAATCTGATTTGCCCTTTCCTTGAACTGTTACTGTCATTGAACTGATATCCAGGCCTGGATATCACCAAAATCAGTTCTCTGACAAGAACACCGTGCAAGTCACCATCAGAAATATTTTTTTCAAACTATGTGCAAAGTATACATCATGCATTAGTAGAGAGGTGTGAAGTGCAGATTAATTTAATCACAGGGTTTACTTCCTTCTCTTCTTTGCAAACCAAAATATTCAGCATACCTGGTACTCTCTCGGTTTCGTTGGGCTTTGTCTTTAGCCACTCTCTTCTGTTTTTCCTCTTCCTTCAACTGAGCGATCCTTCCACTTTCCATCACTAGCTCTCTTTGATGAGTTAGGTCAATCATCCTTTTCTCTTCTGCTTCCCTTAGTTTTTCCTTCTCCTCCTTAATTCTGAATAATTTTTTTTTAAGAAACATAGGTACGGATTTGAGATAAAGACAAAGACTAAAGGTTGGGGTGGGTATAACATGGGCATGAATAAGGTGAGCCAATGTGAAACTCATGGTATTTACAGTCATGTGTACAGTTTAAGATCCGTCGTCATTTTTTGTTTTCCAAAGTCATTCACTGTGAAGAACTTGTTGGTGAAACATTGGCACCGTAATAAAATGCTTCATAAATGCAAGTCTTTCTTTCTATTGACTGCAGTACCTGGTTGTGACAAATTCATTAATATAAACAGCCCTCTACCAGAATTCAAATAGTAAAAGAATTTACTCATTTTTGAGAGTGTACTATTAAATATTTTTTCAGCAGGAGTCACATGATCAGTGGCAAATTCTAATGACTATAACAGCATGACCAGCACTGGAGTTAGCTTTCCAAGGTGAAGCAGCAATTATGTTTGAGTTTCAGCACTGTCTCAACTAAACGCATCACTCACTTCACTATCCTCTTCTCATGCTCTCGCTGGCGCCGCTGTTCTTTCACCTGTTCTCGTTCAATGTCCATGAAGAGGCGACGGTACATCAAATATTGGTTACCACGCTGGGAGAGAAAAAGATCGAGAAATATATCTGCATTACTTAGTATTTTCCAGTACTCCAATTATCTGCAGAAGCTTGGTTATGAGAGACAACCAGGCCTGCCACAAATGATTGCCCTTATCAAAGTATAATGTGCCACCACATTTTCCTACATTACAACAATGGCTACAAAAAGTACTTCATTGGCTGTAAAGTGCTTTGGGATGTCCGGTGGTTGTGAAAAGCGCAGTATAAATGTAAATCTTTCTTTCTTTAGACAGATTCTTAGGCCATTTTCATGAATAGAAAGCATTTGCAGCAGAGATGGCTCAACATTATTTATTTAAACAAATGACAGCTGGAGTTCTGACAGCCTGTGCAGAACAAATCAACTTCTAGGCAGCTTGTAACCTGGTTTCCTTTTCTAGGAAAAAAAAATCCAGTCAATTCCAACAGGTTATTTAACCACAGGGGGACATCACAGCCAAGCCTATTTCAGCTGAGCTGAGTCCTCACTGGCTGCCTACATGTGCACTTCCAGCTAGGGTCAGTGGAAACAATCAGGAACTGGGGCTCTGATATTGTCTAGCTCCAAGATTGCCGAGAACAATTGTAGTAGCCCTACGACCACCTTGCTCAGATTAACTAACTCAGTGCAGAGTGAGGATTGAAGCAGGGCCATTCTCTGTTATCAAGTGAGCACTTAAATATTTGCTAAAAACTTCATGTATACATCATACAAGTCAAAAAGAATCAAACTTCAGGAGGCTGTCCCCTACACAATTGCAATAAAAATCCAAATACACCACACCAAATTTTTCTGCAGTTTTACTGGGTCCTTCAGTTGAAATGCACTTGTCATGCTTTCCACATTCAAGTCAACAGGGTGCAAGTTATTAGAAGGCATACAAGTAGATGCAACAAATAGATTCTTGTTTCCCCTCCATCCACGCTCCCAACAGTATATGCAACCTTCCTCCTTCTCCCTCCATTTAAAAAAAAGGTCAAATTGATGCACGAGATGGACCAAGAATATCTGTGGATCATCACCCCTGAGATTTTGTTTAACTCCTCTCTAAGCAGAGAGAACTTACCTGTTTCTTACTCTCTTCCTGGTCCACACCAGGCCGCAGAATGAGTGCTGCCTTATAGTCAGTACTGAACCCTAGGCAGGAACCTGTGGGGTAGGGCTTGCGATAAAGTCGACTACAGGGCTGAAATAATTTATATACACACAGAATTAGATCACAGTTTACACTGAGAAACTCAGAATCAACAACATAAGGGGTTAGTAATTCATAGAAAATTGATTCATTTGTATACACATTTTAAACCTTTTTCTGGAATATGCATCTTTAATTCTGTTTACTTTCTAATTTTTTTAATTTAAAAGTTGTGTTATCAAATTGAATTTTTTAGCACAAAATTCCTATTTTTCTGTTATTTAAATTACTTAATTTGAAATATTTTAGTACAAAAGATGACTGAGTTGTCAACGATAGGCCAAGATTTTTATGCTTCAGTTTGTGACAGGATTAGTTTCAAAAAGATTCCATGAAATCATTTCAGTTAATTTAAAGAATTAGATCACCAGCAATTAAAAAAAAAACAAATATTTTTATAACTAATGCTAATAGGTTTATTAATATCCCTACCTGCATGTGAAGGTTTCATAAATGTATCTGCAGCTTATTGTTTGAATAGTGCAAACTATGATCATTAGCATCATAGCTTTTAGGGTTTAGGTACCACAAGCTCAAAAACCAAAATACCTTTTTGAAAGTTTTCTATGAGTAGGAAAGTGCCGACGACACCATCTACAGAGAACTGATTTGGAGAAGTTTGAGCATGGCGGTGTAAGGTAGCAAAATTAAAGGAACTACTATACAGGAATAGAAAGTCAAAGAAGAAATCCAGTTCAAATACAAGCACTTTCTGAACCTATTGAATGCATTAAGGATTTCCGCATCAGCTTTAGTGCAGCAGCAGGTACACCATCTTAAAAATGTACCTCAGCCCAAAAGCATCTCCAACATACCATTTTCCATCCTGTGGCCTTCAGGAGTGACAGTGTGAACCCAGAACCAACAGGTACTGAATCCTGTCAGAGATTGACGGCTTTTTGTTAACCAAAGATATTAAAGGATATGGGCCAATGTCAGGTCTATGGAGTTTGGTCTCAGATCAGCCATGATCTCATTGAATGGCAGAACAGGCTCGAGGGGCTGAATGGCCTATTACTGTTCCTATGTTTGTATGTTTCTATCTGAATCAATTGCAGTTTTATGCTGTAGGCCAATTTGCATTAGTATCAGGACTAACATTGCCAGAATCCATTCACATTTAATCAATCCAGCCATAAGACAGACTTTCATTTCCATTAGTCTGGGTTGAATTAGATCCCAGGTCCCAGAATTGAACAGTATGCTAACACATACATATCTATTACTGGATACTTTGAGGCTTAAATCAGTTTTTACATAGTCATCTTAGCCAAGATCAAATGGGTGAACTGATGTTGGTGAGGTTGTTAAAAATCAGTCAAGTGGTGGGATGTTGCACTAATTTCATGCATGAGGTGTATAAGCCAGGGGACAGTCGTTCCAACACTTTAACATCCCTTTAAGTGACATTGGAATAAGACAAAGTCAACCTACCCTATCAGAATTCAAGATATTAAGCTTGGGATGTTGCAAGAATATTTTTTAATAAGAGGGAGAAGAAGCTTAAACTATCAGAGGTGAAAAATTAGGTTTAGATTCAGTTTGATACTAGAATGTGAAATCTGCAAGTGATTTTAAAGAAACAGTACTTTTCATCGAATAAAACTGATTTTAAATCACGTATTTAGATATTCTGCTTTGCTTCTTGCTACAACACAGTTTAGGACAATAATGTGGAAACCGAAGTCTAACCTTTTCATGTTCTAGCTCAGGCTGAAAAGTAACATGTTTCCCATCCATCAATTTCTGCGGCTGTTCCTGCAGCTCTGCAGGCAGGTCGTGCTGGCCTTCCAAACATGTGAAATCCTCTGCGCTGTTTAGGTGTGCCTCTTTGCGGGATAGTTGATTCTGGAAAAGGAGAAAGTGCCCTGAATCAAAGACATAGCTAAAAGGCCAACCTGTTGTCTTGTTCACCCCTTTCAAGATTCTTACTGTCATATAATTTATGAAGAACTTGCAAGAAGCTAATGAATCAGTATGGGAAACCCAGTATCTCAAGCTGCAACAGTGCAATAGATACAAGTGTCCCAGTGATAAGAAAACATCAACGGCTGCAATGCCTCAAATCACTGAATTTTTTTAGATGACGGAATTTTAATACGACTTTTAATTATGTGAGAAAACTGTGTGGTGCACTCCTGTAGAACAGTTTATAAAATGGAAGAATATGAGGAAGGTCACAGTTCAGTTTATGTTATGAACCAGGAACGCCACAGAAGTTAACAAAGCTAAATCATTATAAGTAGTAGCCAGCAATAATAGAACACAAGAAAATATATTGATACCTTTCTTCAAAAGTCCCTGTGCAATTTACTACGGGACATAAATAGCTACATGCAAGAATTAATAGATAGTAAAACGGAAATTTTTCTCTAACCGCTAAGACATCTGACCAAGTCTCCAAAACATTAAAGTACTATAACTCATTTAATTCAACCCTGACTGGTTACTTTTAAATAACGCTGTCATGATTCCAGCTAGACTGGACCTACAAGGGTTCCATTCACAACTTGACTATTCCTAGGTCCATATAATCTTCAATCCCACACAACCACACATTTGTGTGAAATATCTCAATATCTCTGAAATCAGGTTAGGTGGGTGGTATGAGGAGGAAAACAGCCAAGTTTCTCACTAGGGGCAAAAATGGTATTGTAATAAAAATAAAAAGCACTTTTTAGAATAGCACTCTTATGATTTCCCTAGTAACCAGAGAAAATATCATCCTGAGTGCTATATCCAGACAGCCCTGTTGAAAAGTGCACATGTGGATATTGTAGAAGGTTGAGTTGTGCTGTGATCAAATAGCCTGCTAACATTCACTGTCTAAACTCGCACATGACTAGCCACTTGGACGTGCTACTGGGACACAGTTTGAGCCAGGAGATGGGGAGAAAATTTGATTTAAAAAAAGATCCAGTTTCAGAACATATTCCTATTTGAATGCAGACAGAATTTCAACCATTGATTTCAGACTTTTAGCTAATCCCTGTTTGAAAGTTAAGACATCCTGCAATTTCATAACCTAAAAGTGTGGTTAGTTCAATCACATGATGTCATAAGTAATTGATATAATGCGTTACAGCAAAATCAAAGTAAATACTACATTTATTTTCATTTCAATGGCCAATTAAAATAATTTCACATTTAAAAATTAAATGGCACAATACTTTGATTCCTAAATAAATGAACAAAATTTTATGACGCACTGACTTCAAAAAACTTGCTTGCAACACCATATTGTCTCCCATTATTACAGCATTTTACCATCAGGGATCAAGGAGTTCAATCTTCACTCATACTATATTTTGAATCAGTCAAAAATATTCAGCAATATATTCCTGCAATTCTAATTTTGACCAAGTACTGTGTGATTTTCTCTCAAATTATACAGAATTGCAGTGTCTGTAGTGAAGCTTTCAGCACTTGTGAAACCTAAAGCATAGGAGACCAACATTAACCAAGAACATTTTGCAGCATCTGCTTGACCTCTACTAAATATCAACAGAAATGTAAAAGTAGCTTTTAATGTACAACTAAAGCTGCTGCATAATAGAAACATCCAACATTCAATTGCTAGAACTTTTGGGAGGTGAACTGATGCTTGAGCAAATGCTCACTATAAATATTCCAGAGTAGTAATGCATAAAATGTATTCAAACTGCTCCTTTCTTGAGTATGTTTTTGGAAAAACTTTCATTAGTGTACATCATTGTAGAACTTAGAGAGGGAAACAAATGTGTGTACTATAAGACTTTTGACCACTTGATTTGTTTTTACCCACACAAAAATGGATCACAGAATTATAGAAATTTACAGCATGGAAGGAGGCCATTTTGGTCCATCCACTGCACTGCAAGAGCTATCCAGCCTAATCCCACTATCCAGCTCTTGGATGCTTGAGCTCGAAACATTACAGAGAATAAGAACACTGTTCTTTCAAATATGAAATCTGGCTGTGTTCTACTAAGATTGATGGAATTGAAAGTCAATTTTTCTACTGTGGAGGTCTTAAGTGAAATGAGATTGATAGAGACTGGCTCCTTGTGGGCACAGGTCACAATACATAATTACCCTATCCATCTTTACATTAGCAGTCCGAGATTGGGAAAACTGATGGGAATATTTCTGGATTTTTCTTAAGGATAAAGAGTGGTATGTCTTTCTTGAATAAAGAGTCAGACTAGATACTGTGAGCTCAAAGTAAGGTGTGACCGTAGTCCTTTATTACAGATCTCAGAGTACCTCTCCAGCCTGTGAGGCCTCCTTATATACATGTGCTCCCACAGGATTATGGGATCCCTTGGGACTCCACGGGATAAGCCCTCTGGTGGTTAGACATGGTATTTACAGGTTTACATACATAACAAAGAAGCATAAAACTCAGATTAGGAGATGGCCGAAGGAAATCACAACCACCAAATCAGTTCAGTTTCTGCTTGCCCCAACAGTAGATTTTTGATTTCTCAGACTTCAAGACCAGTTACATTACCAATAGAAACATAACTCACATTTCTTGTTGGAGATACCCTCCAGATTCCTCCTGGAAGTGCTGAGCACAAGTCCACTTCTGGTATTGTTTGACATGATGCAAGCCTTTGCCTAGCCTGTTTTGTAACTTTGCTGAGCTAAACAAACCAGAATTGTTAGTACTAGTTTCCAAAGAATTATTTTTGCACTGAAGCACACATGAATATGACTATAGCGCACAAGCAACACTTGAGTTCTATGAGGTATCCTCACTTGATAGGATTTTTTTTTGTTCACTGGATGTGGGTGTCGCTGGCAAGACTGGCATTTATTGCCCATCCCTAATTGCCCTTGAGAAGGTGTTGGTAAGCCGTTGCCTTGAACCGCTGCAGTCCTTGTGGTGAAGTACTCCCATAGTGCTGAATTTGGTACACTGAGTGGCTTGCTAGGCCATTTCAGAGGGCAGTTAAGAGTCAACCACATTGAGAGTTTGGAGTCACATATAGGCCAGACCAGGTTTCCTTTCCTGAAGGACATTAGTGAACCAGTTGGGTTTTTACAACAATCAGGTAGTTTCATGGTCACCATTACTGATACTAGCTTTTTAACTCCAGATTTAGTTAATTAACTGAATTTTAAATTTTCCCATGGTGAGATCTTAACTCACATCTCCAGGCCACTGGATTACTAGTCCACTATGCTACTGTACCCTCTAATAATACCATGATCCTATTTTTAAAATGCTCCAAATGCATCCAGTTTAATCAAGAACGTAACATAAGAAATAAGAGCAGGAGTAGGCCATTCGGCCCCACGAGCCTGCTCCGCCATTCAATAAGATCATGGCTGATCTTCTACCTCAATTCCACTTTCCTACAAAATCCCCATATCGCTTGATTTCCTTAATATCCCAAAATCTATCGATCTCTTGACTTAAATATACTCAATGACTGAGCTTCCACAGCCCTATGGGGCAGGGAATTCCAAGATTCACCACCCTCTGAGTGAAGACATTTGTCCTCATATCAGTCCTAAATGGCAGACACCTTATTCTGAGACTGTGACCCCTGGTTCCAGACTCCCCAGCCAGGGGAAACGTCCCTGGATTATTAGTCTAGTAACAACCACTATGCTACTATTCTACAGATGTGCCTACAGATATACCTGTAGAGTATATTTCCAATCTCAGTTGATCCATCAAGGGGATCCATTGCGAATCACATGACTGTCTGGAAATTGAGATGCAAAAAAAATACTAACTATTCCTCATCACAGATCAACTGGCAAGCAAATGCCTGGGAGGGAAAAAGTCACCTGTATATGTTTTCATTTGGTGCGTGGAGATAAACGCTTTAAAAAGGGATAAATATATATGCCTTATTTTCTTTAAAAAAAAGAGTGAAGTACAATCTAAATTACTGCACACTCCAAAATGACAAAAAGGGTCTTTCATTTCAGTAGAGCAATATAAATGAGCTCGTTATTGACATATTACAACATAGATCAAATAGTTATGTATTTTTGGGTTAGACTGGTTTCCTCAAATAGATAACAGTTATAGGTCAGGTCATCAAACAATCCTACAAGGCATTGGTCAAATTTTTCCTGTTAAATTTTTTTTTGAAACTACGGAACATTTGGAAATGTGGGATGCCTGCAAGTCGCTATAATTCACGGAATACAAAATGAGCCCATTTGTTTAGTATAAAAAAGGTTAATCCTATTCAGATTACATTTTCAGATAAACCACATGTCAATAACTCAATTGTCACATGGATTAATATGCACACATAATAGTTAATATTTGGCAGGTAAATGTAGATAATCTAAATCTAGTCAATAGGCAAAGATTTGGTGGATGAATCACTAAACAAAAGGAACGGATCACTAGTGAAAGTGATTCTGATGTTCACTCAGTTGCTGTAACTTGGAACTCCAAGGCACCAAAATTGGTGAAGGCCAAGGCCCGCCCAAAGGACCGCCGATGGCCACCGAGAGACTGGGCGGTACTTTGCCAGGAAGATCCCTCTAAAAGAGGTGGCAGTACAGCCCAGCAGTCAAATAACAGCTTACGCCGTCAATCTGGGTGGGAGCTCCCAATCTCGGCAGCAAATATGATTGCCGCACAAGTGCCGCCGAGAATGGAGTCAGGTCCAGGGAAGGTGGAAGACCTAAAAAAAAGATCAGCAAAATAAAAACACACCGGAAGACCTTCAGGGAAGCTCATACAGATGAGACGCTGTGTAAAAAAAAATATTTAAGATGTTCACTAACCTTTTTTTTTTTGCAGGTCTTCGTACTTGTCATCAGGGTTAGACCTGCCTCCCCCTGCTGCCGCCGACTCCCGCCCGCACCAAACTGGCAGCTCAGTGAGCAGGAGGACACTTGCGCTACTTGGCCGCCAGAGGCCATCAGCGGACTGTTCCCGGCGGTACTCCCCTCCCGCCGGCTGCCACCCGAGTGGAAACTGGCACAGAGGGGAGACTTGCGGCAAAACTCGGCGGCAGTGGGTGGTAAGGCCACGAATTTCGGGACCCCGGTCTACCACACTTAAAGAAAATCTAAACTACAGCATTGTTTCATTGCTAAAGGCAAGATTTTATGCTGTTCTTGCTCTAGTCCTCATTCCACAAAGATACTACCTACTACTGTTGCTGCAAGTGGACAAGCAATTACATAACAGTATATATTTCAGGAATTATTCAGTGGAACTGAGCATTTAAATATTAGAATGGGCTTTAGCTACGGTTTCTACAAATTGCACTGAGCACAGAAATCAGACTCAAGTGTACAAGATGGAGGAAATCGGTTCAGTGAAGCTTGATTTAAAAATTCAAAGAATGAATTGGGACAAGTTATAGCACACCCATTTCTCAGATCAAACATAAATTTCCCTTCATACTTACAAAGCATCATTTTTATGCAACTTCTGTGGCATTTTGTGAAAAGCATTTCAGAACAGTTGTGATGCACTCCCTTAGTGTAAGAAAAGCAGTTTACAAGCTTTCTACTAAATATTGTCAATCTTCAGCTAAGCTTTGCTTAAATCTGGTTATAATCGTGGATCCTCAATGAGTCCAAGTAATTATACACCCTATTTCCATTACTATATGTTTATGGATCGCGGCATGGGAAACGTTAGTTGACTGTTTATGCCTTCCCTGTGGAATGTGACAAAGAATGATTGATGTGCGAACCCAAGAGGTAGAAGGGGGCTCATGCTCCTGCAGGAATTAATGGATGAATATAACGTATACAAGTCGAGACTTAAATTATATGGGCACAAGTTTCGGGATGCGCCTAAAACGGCGCAGCCCGTACCTGGACGCCCGTTTTTCACGCCAGAAAGTGCGCCTAAAAAAAACTTCCAGATTCTCCGGCTCCCTGCAGGTCTTCTGCAGCCGTGCGCAGCGCAGCATGAGCTGTAGGGGGCGGAGCCAGGTCCCTGCACCGGAAACAGTGCCGGGACCTCTGCACATGCGCACTACAGTGGGCACGCATGTGCAGTAGCGCCTCCCCCGGCGCCCGACCTCCGCGTCTCTCTCTCTCTCTCTCTCTCTCTCTCCCCAGGACCTCCGCGACTCTCTCTCCCCCCCCACTCCCGAGACCGACGCCATCTACCTGTAAATCTAGCCCGACCTCTCTCTCCTCTCTCTCCTCTCTCTCCTCTCGCTGTCAGAAACATAGACACTGACAGAGAGTGAGAGACACACACACACACACACACAGATAGAGACACTGACAAAGACACACTGGGGGGACCGTCCCAGCATGCTGTTGAAAGACTCCCAGTGCTGCAGTCGGTAAGTAGAAAATGTTTTATTTATTGATTTTAAAACATTTTTTAAATTTTATTAATTTGTTTTGATTGATTTATTGGTTAAATTATTGATGTATTTATCATTTATTATTGATGATGGCTCTTTATTTGTAAAACTGAAGTGTTTAATATTTATAAACTTTCCTTTAACCCTCCCCTTCAATCCCTACGCCTAATTTGTAACCTACGCCTGATTTTCTAAAGTGTAGACAAGGTTTTTTCGAACAAACAAAAATCTTTACATACTCCATTCTAAGTTAGTATGGAGTAAGTTTTCACTGCCGAAACTTTGAAAACAGGCGTAAGTGGCCGGACACGCCTCCTTTTGAAATAAAAATTCTGTTCCAAAGTGAAACTGTTCTAACTGACTAGAACTGGAGCAAACTAAATGCCGAGAATTTGAATTTCTAAGATACTTCGTTCTACACCAGTTGCTCCAAAAAAATCAGGAGCAACTGAGGCTGAAACTTGGGCCCTATATGTTAGAACCTTCTCGGAGCGAGACTGGACCACTCAAGTGCTATCACAAGGACTTTCAAGGGTGATCGCCTCCAAACCTGGTCAGTGTTAAGCTTTGCCAGGTTCTTTAATATGTTATAATTATACTCTGTATTTTAACATCCTTACTACTTACATTGTAACTTCTTAATAAAGCTCTCGTATTGGAACAAAATATCCTCCAGTCTCTTTGTCCAAGGATCCAAACCTTACATACATTACACACACTATTGCACTGCATGGAGAAAATGACAGACTATTTCTGTGGAGCATCTGCAATTAGTAGTAGGCTCAGTCAGGATTGTTGAAGGAATATTGTGCTAGACTTGGAAATTAAATTAAAATTTTTTTTTTTATAAATACAGATTTTATGCTCATAAAAGTAATCAAATTTAGTGCTGGGTAATGGAAGGATGCATACTCATTGCACTTGTTTGACATTCTAGTTCCAATCTGGCACATTGACATAGTAGGATTTCATGATGTGCAATTTTCTATCTTGTCACTAGAAGTGTTAGTCTCGTACTGTTGCTTTGATTTGAGGATGAAATAGCTTTGAAGAAATACCAGCTGCTGTTTAAGTATTTCTCGGATATGCTCACCTTCCGGGCTTGGTCACTGAATACATCTTCGTCTTCCTCCTCGTTACTACCTAGCCCATGAGCATACACCCACCTCGAGCTTGGGCTAAAAATAGCAAACCCCTCATTGCTCGCACGAAACATGCAAGTATTTCGATTTGGAGTGAGCTGTTCTGAAGCAGAGGATTGTTTTATCACACGGTCATCCCTTTCAACCTAAACAGAAACAGCAATAAGATAGGTAAAGTAGTATGTACAACTAGATTATGCCTCTACAGTGTACTTAAAGTAGAGTGCAAAACAGCTTATCTTATATTTACTATTGGAAAACTGCAAATGTAACGCCCTTATTTAAAAAAGGAGGCAGACAAAAAGCAGGAAACTATAGATCAGTTAGCCTAACATCTATGGTTGGGAAAATGTTGGAGTCTATTATTAAAGAAGCAGTAGCAGGACATTTGGAAAAGCATAATTCAGTCAGGCAGAGTCAGCATAGATTTATGAAGGGAAAGTCATGTTTGACAAATTTGCTGGAGTTCTTTGAGGATGTAACGAACAGGGTGGATAAAGGGGAACCAGTGGATGTGGTGTATTTGGACTTCCAGAAGGCATTTGGCAAGGTGCTACATAAAAGTTTACTGCACAAGATAAAAGTTCACGGGGTTGGGGGTAATATATTAGTATGGATGGAGGATAACTAACAGAAAACAGAGTCAGGATAAATGGTTCATTCTTGGGTTGGCAATCAGTAACTAGTGGGATGCACAGGGATCAGTGCTGGGACTCCAACTATTTACAACTATATTAACAACTTGGATGAAGGGACCAACGTAACATAGCCAAGTTTTCTGACGATACAAAGATGGGAGGAAAAGCAATGTGTAAGGAGGACACAAAAAACCTACAAAAGGACATAGACAGGCTGAGTGAGTGGGCAAAAATTTGGCAGATGGAGTAGAATATTGGAAAGTGTGGTTATGCACTTTGGCAGAAAAAAAAATCAAAGAGCAAGTTATTATTTAAATGGAGAAAAATTGCAAAGTGCTGCAGTACAGCAGGATCAGGGGGTCCTGGTGCATGAAACACAAAAGGATAGTATGCAGGTGCAGGAAGGCCATTGGAATCTTGGCCTTTATTGCAAAGGGGATGGAGTATAAAAGCAGGGAAGTCTTGCTACAGTTATATAGGGTATTGGTGAGGCCACACCTGGAATACTGCGTGCAGTTTTGGTTTCCATATTTAAGAAAGGGTATACTTGTTTTGGAGGCAGTTCAGAGAAGGTTCACTAGGTTGATTCCGCAGATGAGGGTGTTGACTTATGGAGGAAAGGTTGAGTAGGTTGGGCCTCTACTCATTGGAATTCAGAAGAATGGGAGGTGACCTTATTGAAATGTATAAGATTATGAGGGGGCTTGACAAGGTGGATGCAGAGAGGATGTTTCCACTGATAGGGGAGACTAGAACTAGAGGGCATAATCTTAGAATAAGGGGCCATCCTTTTAAAACTGAGATGAGGAGGAATTTCTTCTCAGCAGGTTGCAAGTCTGTAGAATTCGCTGCCTCAGAGAGCTGTGGAAGCTGGATCATTGAATAAATTTAAGACATAGACAGTTTTTTAACCGATAAGGGAATATGGGCTTATGGGGAGCGGGCAGGGAAGTGGACCGGAGTCCATGATCGGATCAGCCATGATCGTATTAAATGGCAGAGCAGGCTCAAGGGGCCATATGTCCTATCCTATTTCTTATGTTCTATTTTCTTCGACAATCTGATCTTCGTGCCAAACTCATAGTACAGCACACCACTTAATGTTCAATACATGGAGTATTGTGGCTATTCTGACTTACACCACATATTCAAGAAATCCCAACCAATGGGACATTTGCAGCAAAGCATTGTGTGACATGGAATCTGATGTCTCAATGCGATGAGTTGCAGCGTGGTTAACATGCATTTTTTCTCTGGCATTGATGCACTAGAATACTTAACATAGCAGTGAAACTAGTATGACAGAAATTATGCCAAGATACTGGATTTATGTAATACACCCATCATTTTTTCCCATGGCAAATGTTCCTACAGCTCAGCAATATGTAATATACCAATAAGACAGCAGCTGAAAAAAAAAACAGAATTGGATCTACTGAGCGTGGTGTAATCTCAACTAGGAAAAGTTCTCAGTCAAATTAGCACTTTGCTCCCAAACTATTTTTATATACATTAGTGTGGGTCTATAGATTTTTTTTTAAGTTATATGATAAGCTCAGCATTACTTCCAGGATACAGAACACTGCTGAGTCTATTAATGGAAGGTCTGTGAAGGTAGTGAAAATAAGCTGGATGGCACTGGAGCAGATGCTAAATGCTACCATAGCCTCTCATTCTCTAGCAGGTATTTAAGATACAAGAAGCTGGACCACAAGAACTCATACATGAACATACTTTGCCCATGGTATAAGTGGACTTATAAAATACGTATAACTGCAATTTCAGCATCAATTTTTTGTTGTTGCAATAATTTACTTGAACAATGTTTGCTTGAGACGATAACAAGATAGCACAAATTTAAGATCACAAAAAATAGGAAACATTGGAAAAAATATCTTCACAGAGTGTTAGAACGTGGAATTGTGCTCCACACACCATTGTTGGAGTGGAGTCCACCATTTAAAAAAAAAAGGTATCACTTCCTTGAAAAACAAGAAAATAAATATTGACACAGACTTGACATATTGCTGGCCTGCAACATTCTGTGTTAAATTGTCATGTAAAAGGTTGATATTATAATTAGACCTACAAAAGAATCCAAGATAGGCAGCCTGTCAGAATAGTAAAGGTTAATGCAATACCAATATTGTCCCTAGATGACACTCGTACAATACTTTACCACATTTACAAAGGCTGAAGACATAATTGCAGATCAGCCTTTACAACATTTTATTTCTTTGAATCCAAAAGACCATGCATTGTAATAGTAGAGTATAAAGACAAAAGTAAAGCTAGTTTATCACTAAAACAATTCAATGGATTTACAATCTGCTTCATATCAGAGATCACCCTCTCCATCACTGGAGAAATGTAGTGAAACTGTTAGTGCTGTACAGGAACAGCCCCATAAAAGTGAGCTACAATAAGACATTCTTGTATTAAGAGGGATTATTACTCCCTGGAAAGAACTGCAGGAAAACACATACAAGATAATGGCTACATCCAAATTATATCTCCAATGACTAATGAGAGAAATAATACAAGCTAAATATGGCAAAAAAATCGTGTCAAATTTAGGCAGATACTTTTCAACTCACTAAATATCGAAAGGCAGAGTACCATAAGGTAATTCCTTCTATTTCTAGCTGTATAGGAAATATTAAGAGGAGGAATGTGTAGCTGTTTAATAAGTTCTTAAACAATTTCTTACTGCTTCACAAGATCGCTGCTGTTGTTGCTTTCTGCGCATTCGGGCATGCTCGCTCACACGGTGCTTCACCTCATCTTGAAAACGCTTCAAATTCTCCACTTTTGCTCTATGGATTTCCTTTAGTTGCTCATCCATTTCAATAGCTGAAATCTAAGGATAAAGAGACCTTAAACAGGATACTACTGTAAGAAAGTCATTTCCACAGCTGTTATTACACATATAGACCCAAGCTCTTTCAGTGGCTAGTAGTAAAACTTTAAATACTTAAACTAAAATGAGAGATTACACAGTGGTGTAATGGAGAAAGTGAGATGGGAACTTGCATAAAAATGTTTTTCTTTAAAAAGGCACACAGAAGGTGATCAGCTCACAGCTGTAATATTTTGGTGAAAAATTCTTGAAATTATGGTTAGGAAAAACAGCGATAAACTGGGACAGCATTTTTCATGCTGAATCTAATTTTCTCAAGCTCTTCAAAAACAAAGCCTCAAAAGTTCAGTACTTCCAGTATATCATTCTTCAAAGCAGCAAATGTTAATACGGATTCTTTTTCCCTCAATCTCTTTCAGCGAATACACTGACACGAACACCTCTTGCCTTTTCTGTAAAAGACCTTTATTGAATAGTCTCCGGCCGGGACTTGTCAAGACAAAGGGACACTCTCAATCAGAGTCTGTTTACCTTCCCCTGGACAAGTCCCTTTTCAGCGCGAAAAGCACAGTAGATATACATTTTCAAAACAGAACACATTTGATTAGCACTTGGTCTATCCAATCCCTTTCTGCCTCCCCCGCCCCAAGTACGTCCAATGGCAGGCAAGAAAGTCTCCCAATTAGGGCTGGTGTCAGGTAGGTTAGTTATAGCTTTGCTACACTGTCTTCCCTGCCAATTAGTTTCTCTTCCTCCTTATCAGTAGAAGCTATTACTTTTCCCTTCCTATCTAGGATTGTTTTCTTTCTTTGTGCTGCCTTGGGCTTTCTCATGACCCGTGTCTAACCTCAACTTCAACTCTTGGTAACCCCTTTTTTTTCCTGTTGATTCTGCAGTTGTCTGCATCTTGACCATTTCTTTAGCTATTTTCCCATGATTCCCTATCTCCATCCTTTTGCCACCTTCTCTAGCCATCTACCACTTTCGCAACCCTTTTACACATTCTCACAAACAACTGGGTGGAGGCTTTTCTCCAGATAATGCAGGAATAAATCAATGATTTCAGTAGTCCATTTTGCTCAAGAACTGCACATACAAATTTATGTCTCTTGTAAAATTAAATGATAGATACCTGATTGCTGGAATTCAAAGAGAGGTTGAAGTACCCCTTTAGACTTATTTACATGAAAAGGAATCCTATTTGGCACTTGTGCAGGGTGTAGGGAAGGACGAAAACCCCCTCATTTTACCCAGAAGGAAAAGGGCTGTGGGATCGGTCTGTGCTGTGAATTGAAACCGAGACAGTTTGACCTTGACAGAGCAGTGATTGGACGGGGGAGGACACCGGAGGGCCAATGGTGGGACAGAGTCAGCCCGAAGCATGGGGCTTTCAAGCCAATGGGAGAGCACTTGCTCGAAAACTGTGGGACTGACTCATCGCCATTATCGGGCTATTGTCTTCCCCATGTTTACACTATGGAAGGAAATTATGCAGACCTTCAGAAAACTAGGGAACCGAAAACAAACCAAGGGCCTACACAATGGCTACAGGAGGCCAACGCAATCAACACCCACTCAAACCTTGAGTAGGTTAACATCAGTGTAAAAAAACCCGCAATAATCTAAAACTGCTGCATTTTTCATAATCACAAAGCCCACCAATGGGAAGGATCGATTTCAGCAGGAGGCAGACTGGATAATCTGGCTATAAAAAGGGGTTTCTGACGCATTGTGTGTGGTTCCCTGCTCTCGTGATCCAACAACCAGCAAGCCTCTCGACACTGAAGGAAAACCAGTGTCTGAAGACACCGAAGATAGAAGAAACAAACCACCAGACTGCAGAAGGCACAGTAGTGAGTATAACCTCTGGTCCCCGGAACTCCCAACTCAGTTAGGCCAGGAAAAGTGGGAGGTTGGGCATTGTACTGCTAAACTTGTGTAAAGATTTTCGTTGTGTCCGTTTAGTGGGATTTAGGGGGATTGTTTTGTTGGTGTATTGCTGTTTGTTGAGATACACCTTGTCAAATAAATTGGAAGCCTAAGTTCCTCTTGGAATCACCTTGTCTCAGTTCTATTGTATTACATCTCCTGATCGTGAGTCTTATGTCAGAACAATGCAAGGGAAGCTAGGAGCGCCTCGAAAACGCTCAACTGTGTGTCACAGGCTAGGGAAGAAGGTGTTAGGAGTGTTTGACACTCACAGGTGCCTCACAGGCCAGGCATAAGCTGTGAGGGCAGAAGTCCAGAGAGAGACACCCAAGGCACAACAACACTCCGAGAACCCCTTACAAGGGCTAGCCTAGTACATGCGGGCTTTTAAGCAAGATGCCTCAAGCCCATGCTGAAAACGCACCAATTCTTCATATAGGGTAAAATGGGATTTCAGAATTTAAAAAAAATGTATTACATTAAACAGTCCAGAACCTGTTCTGACAAGCAGAAACAGCACAGCAAGAGTAAGGAATTGATGTTGGTAACCATTCAGTTCCCCAAAGCTATCGCTGCCACAGTTCCACACAGAACAGAAGCTTTAGAAATCTATGCAAGCAGAAGTCTGGGACATTGCATTTCTTATTTTAAAATGACCACATTTCTACATAGTCAGTGTTTTACCCTTTGAAGCAACTAATGTGAATGTGTGAAAATGTATAAGCAATGGAGACAGTGAAGTGAACAAAGGAATCATGGAAAAATAAGAATGTCAGACTGCAAATGTTACAACATCAGCACAAATAACAGACTTGCTCAAGGTCTTAGTTACTAGTCACGCCAATAAAATTGTAACATTTACAAGCAATGGGTGAGAAAGCTCTTTGTGAGAAAAAGTTGCTATAACCACTTGCCCGTATCTAATTGGGCAAGGAAGGCCAGGTATCGGCTCATGAGTGGACAAAGGGAAGGAGGGATCACAAAGGATAGGGTGCACTGAATGTCCCTCAATTGTATTACGTACTGAAAGTGTATAACCGTTGCGCCCCTACATTGTAACGGGGCTTGTCCGAGGGAAGTGGGCGCACTCTGAGGGAGAGCGTTCCTTTCTTCTGATAAGTCCCGGCCGGTGAAACAATTAATAAAGACTGCTTTGTTATAAGCTGCTTTGGTGTTCGCCTCAGTGTATTCGCTGAAACAGATTGAGGGAAAAAGAATCCGTATTAACACTACACAGAGCATTTTTTCCAAGATATATAAATGCAAGCTGCTGATTTAGCAAATTTCCAAAAACAATCAAGGATGCCAATGTTTACTTTGGAATATTCAGCACTAAAGGAGTCCCCTAGATCATTCCTACAAAGAAATCACTGCAACAGGCGGGTAAAGCAGGGCTATTTCCCTACTAAGCTGTATAACAGTAATATTGCAAATAATGATTTAAACATTTTGATCCTATGGCAGCTCATTGGGTAATTGCACCATCTAATGTGAAATTACATCCACAGACCAGATATATCTCAGGTGTGATCTGCTATAATTTGACTCAATCAAAACTAGGAGAGAGGAGGGAAAATCATCCAGGGTTCAACTCATTGTTACCAGTGATTCCTGAAAAATATGGATAATGTGAACGATAAGAAAATACCATCTCCTTTGGCTCTTCATGTGTAAGCCGAGACAGTCAGAAGGCTATACAACTGATAGCGTCAAGCAAGATCCTGGATTATAAATAACATACCAGTCAGCCATGTGGTGTGGTAAATATTTCCATCCATGACTTCATCACTCGAGTTAGCTGGTCAGTCTCACATACAGATGCATGCTCTCTATTTGTCTGATAAAGCTAAAGTAGAGATTTAAAGTGCATCTTATACCAAGATGACAGTGGGGAGGGAGTCTCAAGTCACATTAGAAAGTTGTGCACAGTAAATGTTTACATTACACAGCCAAATAGTCCAACGTGTAAATATCACACCCAAAAGGAGACTGAACTTTAAAATTAAGATTCCTAAGCTCATTTAATCATTATTTATTGAAACTATATCAGATCATTTCAATTTCAAAATCTGGAAAAAAAAGTGTGATATCTATGATCCTACAATTTCATCTTCCAAAATAAAATAAAGGTACTTGCTGGACAGTTGCTGATGCACAAATGCTAATATTTGGTGTAATGACAGAACCATTATAAAAATGTTTTTTTTTTATATGTTTGTAGTGTACGAGATTAAATATTCAGTCAATACTTCTGAAAGTTGGACATTAAAAATACAAAAGCAGATGCTCAATGCTTTTGCAACATACAATTCAAAAATAATTCTGGTATCAGAGACAGAATCAAGAGTAAAGTAAAGAAGCAGGCTGCAGTAATAACAATTCTGTTGAAATAAGAAAACTGAACTGGGCAAGGCATAATCACCTCCATGGCTAAAGGTCAATATCCTTTAAGGTCCTAGCTCAGAAAAAAACATTTTGAAGGCCAGATCTGAAGTAGAAAGATACAAATAAGAGAGTGATACAAGTGGCTGTATTATAGTGGGTAAAAGGAAGAAAACAATGCTTATGGTTAGCCGAGTGAGGACTGACCAACTCAAATCCACAAATGAAACTACCCCATGATCAGCTCATCAGGGATACACATCGGAGAACTGCTCTAAACTGCAATTGCCAGGTGAGTTTCAAGGATGGAAGGAAGATCATCAAATATATATCCAATACACAGCCAATCTCACGGTCTCTGCTCAAGAAGCATAAACTCATGCCAAACCTTTGCGGACAAAATGTTGCATGATGTGTAGTATTTACTGGAAAGTCATCTGAAACCTCCCTTTGCGGCGCAGCAGATTCAAAATTATCCACAAGAAAAGCACTTCATTCAAAACAAAAATTAGCTGCTGAGGCTTCAAGTTATTAAAATCTTCATACGTTGAATTCCCAACAACCAGAAACGGCCTGCTCTAAAAACTCATCACCAGGAAGTGTGGACTACAATAGATGCAATATCTGTATATTGAACTACTGCAATATAGTTTTCAGCCAGCTTTAGTGTTTATTTTTAAAAACACATACTTTTAGCACAGGAACTAAATGTGACTCTGTATCATGTCACCAATCATGTGATTCAGTTTACTCAGTGAAAATCACTCAGTTTGATTTTAAAATGGGACCTATTTTACATACTAACCTAAATAGAACAGCTTAATGTTAGGTGATGTCACTCTCAATCATTCAAAATATCACTGACCTGGACATTGACAGTTCTAAGTAACTTGTAAAACATCCCCCAATAACCTTATTTTAGCTTAAAATGACTATCACATTCTTAAAATATAAACTGCAGATATTTATTAGATTTGCACTTTAAAAAAAAAATCACAAATCTTCACTCCTAACATTTTCCCAACATTGTGTAAAATATTAGTCCTGTCATTTTATCGGGATGGTGGAGCCCCAGCTCACAGATTTTCAAAGTCGGATAGCTAGAGAAATCCAAGGGATACTGAGGTATCAGATTTCTATCCATCTGTGATAACATTGCTGCAATTTTTTTGGTCTTCATTCTTGAGATATAGGCATCACTATCAAGGCCGACATTTACAGCCCATCCCGAGTTACCCTCGAGAAGGTGCTGGGCCTTCATTTTGAAACGTTTCAATGGGAGGATGAGCTAGAATGGCCTACTGGCAGCCTTCATTTTGTAATATTTCTGACTTTATAGGAGTATATAATAATATTCAAGGACAATTTCTAATCTAATAGCACTGTTGTCCTTTGGGTTATTAGCATAGTCTTTTGAAAGTTGGGACAGGGAAATATTCTCAGGGGCATATTAGTTTGAAGTCAACTACTCCCAGTTAGACAGGAAACACAACTAAGCTAATAGTCCTGATGGAACTTTTCTCTTAACTAAATTATCAACTCGGTTTAGCAGACGAATATGTTGTCAGCAGGAAGCAAACCACAATCGCAGACCATTTCACAAAATGTCTGGAATTTGTATCACATTTCAGTGCTGCAGTACTAGTCATTTCAACAACTAGTACCTTTAACATAGATTAATGTCCCAAGGCACTTTGCAAAGGCAAAATGTTTTTTAAAGATGCGGAGTCAATGAAGAGAATAGGAAGGCTGACCAATGGAGGTGCACTTTGTGAGCAGTGGAGAAGCAGAAGAATTTAGGGTGGGAATTCCAGGGCCAAGGGGGCTGAAGCCATACCCCAATGGTGGTGTACTGAAATTCTCCACATTACTGGCTGATTTGAATCTTTTCTCTCAATGAAGAGGCTTCAAATTAAGCAGAGTAGACTGTATTTGCACATTATTAATGCTTCACAGGATCATTGGACATGGGGAAGGCCATTCAGCCCATCTTAATTCCTCCATTGAGAATGATGCTCATATTTAATTGCAGGGTTTTTGTCTCCACTACTGTTATATGGGAGTCCATTCCATGTGTTAATCACTGAAAAACTGCTTCCTGATAGGAGACATAAATTTACCTTTTACTAGTTAAAATCTACATCTCCTTGTCCTGCTGTCACCATTCCCTTAACAATCTTGTACACCTCTAAGTGTTCATCTCTCCTTTCCAGACTGAAAAGCCCAAGTTTCTCCATTACTCAGAGTCCTGACGCTGAGGCAGTGCTGCAAAAACTTGGGATGAGGAAATGGACACACGACCTGTATCGTCAATAACGTTACAATGACCATTGACGACGCAGCCAGCCCTGCACCACGCTCTTACCATGAGAGCTAGCGGAGAGTGTTTTAGGGAAAGGAAAGAACTTGCATTTAAAGAGCACCTTTTACTACTGCAGGACATCCCAAAGTACTTTACAGACAATCTAGTACTTTAAGTGTAGTCACTGTTCTAATGTAGGGAAATGCAGCAGCTTATTTACACACAGCAGGATCCCATAAACAGCAATGTGATAATGCCCAATTTATTTATTTAAATCAAAGTATTGTTGGCGGAAGGATAAATATTGGCCAGGACACCAGGTAGAATTCCTCTACTCTTCCTCAAAATAGCACCATGGGATCTTTTACATCCACCCAAGTGGGTAGACGGCGCCTCGGTTTAACGTCTCATCCAAAAGATGGCACCTCTGACAGTGCAGCACTCCCTCAGCAGTGTGAGCCTGAATTATGTGCTCAAGTCTCTGGAGTTGGGCTTGAACCCAAAACCTTCTGGCTCAGAGCTCAGAATGCTGCTGCTGCTTCTTCTTGAGTACGGTAGTAACAAAGCAAATCAAATGTCAATATCTAAGTCAGATATCCAAGCCAAAACTTCCAGTGTAACAGCATTTAGGCTGCCTGCGAATTTCCTGAGGATAGTGCTCAATGTGCTACAGGGCCTGATTAGGAGCTCCAATTACATGATGGGGATGCTTTAATCTTCCGTCGATGCAGAAGTTGGCAGCATCTACCATGACTAGCTCGGAGGCGATTGATGTTTACTGTTTGCGAGGAAGGTTTGATCCTTCAGGTTGTACTGTGGAGTCAATTCCTTATGTCACAGTTCTTACAAGCATTTCGCCATCGGTCATCAAGGCTGAGGCTAGATCGCTGAAGGGCTTCGGCGATTGTCCAAAATTCCCTTCTAGATTTGAGACAGGTTGGTGGTAGGTTGTTCAAGTCAGCCAGGATCAGCATGTTTTTGCTGATGTCGCAGTTGTATTCTCTGGAGACTGCATAATTACGGTGAAGGTACGATGTTTGCAAGCACGAGCAGCCTGTGTTGGTATCGATAAAAGCATACCATTGATAATTCTCTCATTAGAATTCAGCTTGACATCAACGGATTTACATGCGGGTTTAATAGCTATGCCAGAGAGCAGTACTCTGCTGTAGAGTAGACCAGGGCGACTGCTGCCGTATGGAGGGTTTGGGCGTCTACTACCCATGTGGATCCGACAAATTTCTGGATCAAGTTGACCCTACTCTTCATTTTCTTACCAAGGTTCTAGAGATGCTGTCTAAATGACAGGGTACGATCAAGCACGATTCCTAAATAGGAAGGTTTTTTGGCATGGTTTACCTCTGCTGCAGAAAGAGACTTTCAAAGCTTGGTTTGCTTGATAGGTGCTGAGGTGGAATGTCAAGCAGACGGTCTTTTGTGGGTTTGGTCGTGCTGATGGACGGACATTATGTTACACCCGAAGTTTTGGCCTGGATATCCAATCTCGATATTGACATTTTATTTGCTACTCCTTCTTAGGCTTGCTTCCACATTAAAATAAAAGGTGACTGATGAGACCAATGCAGGATCTAGTCCCGGTCACTGATGGTGGTTGGAGGAATGGGTGGGTGGGGTGCTTGATTTGTCATACGCTTCTTTCGCTGTTTGTACTTGGCTTCTGCATGCTCCCAGCGAAGAGACTTGAAGTGTTTGGGACCGCCTCGGATGCTTCTCCTCCAATTTGAGCGATCTTGGGCCATGGGATTCCCAAGAGACGGTGAGGATGTTAAATTTTTTCCAAGGACACTTTGAGGGTGTTCTTCAAGTGCTTACTTTGCCCTCTTGGGGCTCCCTTGCCATGTTATAGGTCAGAGTAGAGTGCTTGTTTCGAGAGTTTAGTATCAGGCATGCAGTCAATGTGGCCCATCCATCGGAGCTGATCGATCGTGGTCAATGCCTCGCTGCTGGGGATGTTGGCCTGAGAGAGAACACCAAGGTTGGGGCACCTATTTTGGTGGTGCTTCTCCAGTGCTTTGTGGTGCCTGCTGTACATGGTCCATGTCTGAGGCATATAGGAGGGCATCTTTGCTCCCGATTTTTCTTTGGTACTACCAGAACCAGGGGTCACAGTCTAAGGATAAGGGGTAAGCCATATAGTACAGAGATGAGGAGAAACTTCTTCACTCAGAGAATTGTGAACCTGTGGAATTCTCTCCCGCAGAAAGTTGTTGAGGCCAATTAGTTAGATATATTCAAGAGGGAGTTAGATATGGCCCTTACAGCTAAAGGGATCAAGGGGTATGGAAAGAAAGCAGGAAAGGGGTACTGAGGTGAATGATCAGCCATGATCATATTGAATGATGGTGCAGGCTCGAAGGGCCTACTCCTGCACCTATTTTCTATGTTTCTATGTTCGAAAGAAAGGGATGGCAAGTGATTAGGATCAGAAACCGTTTATTTTCATTATTGACAACTAGCATTTCATAGAAACATAGAAAATAGGTGCAGGAGTAGGCCATTCAGCCCTTCTAGCCTGCACCACCATTCAATGAGTTCATGGCTGAACATGCAACTTCAGTACCCCATTCCTGCTTTCTCACCATACCCCTTGATCCCCCTAGGAGTAAGGACTTCATCTAACTCCTTTTTGAATATATTTAGTGAATTGGCCTCAACAACTTTCTGTGGTAGAGAATTCCACAGGTTCACCACTCTCTGGGTGAAGAAGTTTCTCATCTCAGTCCTAAATGGCTTACCCCTTATCCTTAGACTGTGTCCCCTAGTTCTGGACTTCCCCAACATTGGGAACATTCTTCCTGCATCTAACCTGTCTAAACCCATCAGAATTTTAAACATTTCTATGAGGTCCCCTCTCATTCTTCTGAACTCCAGTGAATACAAGCCCAGTTGATCCAGTCTTTCTTAATAGGTCAGTCCCACCATCCCGGGAATCAGTCTGGTGAACCTTCGCTGCACTCCCTCAATAGCAAGAATGTCCTTCCTCAAGTTAAGAGACCAAAACTGTACACAATACTCCAGGTGTGGCCTCACCAAGGCCCTGTACAACTGTAGCAACACCTCCCTGCCCCTGTACTCAAATCCCCTCGCTATGAAGGCCAACATGCCATTTGCTTTCTTAACCACCTGCTGTACCTGCATGCCAACCTTCAATGACTGATGTACCATGACACCCAGGTCTCATTGCACTTCCCCTTTCCCTAATCTGTTACCATTCAGATAATAGTCTGTCTCTCTGTTTTTACCACCAAAGTGGATAACCTCACATTTATCCACATTATACTTCATCTACCATGCATTTGCCCACTCACCTAACCTATCCAAGTCGCTCTGCAGCCTCATAGCATCCTCCTCGCAGCTCACACTGCCACCCAACTTAGTGTCATCCGCAAATTTGGAGATACTACATTTAATCCCCCCCCGTCTAAATCATTAATGTACAGTGTAAACAGCTGGGGCCCCAGCACAGAACCTTGCAGTACCCCACTAGTCACTGCCTGCCATTCTGAAAAGTACCCATTTACTCCTACTCTTTGCTTCCTGTCTGACAACCAGTTCTCAATTCATGTCGGCACACTACCCCCAATCCCATGAGCTTTAACTTTGCACATTAATCTCTTGTGTGGGACCTTGTCAAAAGCCTTCTGAAAGTCCAAATATACCACATCAACTAATTCTCCCTTGTCCACTCTACTGGAAACATCTTCAAAAAATTCCAGAAGATTTGTCAAGCATGATTTCCCTTTCACAAATCCATGCTGACTTGGACCTATCATGTCACCTCTTTCCAAATGCGCTGCTATGACATCCTTAATAATTGATTCCATCATTTTACCCACTACCAATGTCGACTATAATTCCATTTTCTCTCTCCCTCCTTTTTTTAAAAAGTGGGGTTACATTGGCTACCCTCCACTCGATAGGAACTGATCCAGAGTCAATGGAATGTTGGAAAATGACGGTCAATGCATCCGCTATTTTCAAGGCCATCTCCTTAAGTACTCTGGGACGCAGTCCATCAGGCCCTGGGGATTTATCAGCCTTCAATCCCATCAATTTCCCCAACACAATTTCCTGACTAATAAGGATTTCCCTCAGTTCCTCCATGGAAACACCCCAGAGTACAGCCACCTTTTCCCTGGTGGGCATTGCCCACGTCCTCACTTCACCCCGTCACCCCCCAGGCTCGCCACAGCCGGCAGCCTTGCGCTTTATTTCACCCGCCGCCAGGGTTACTTACAAACGGCGGGTCGTGCTGTCCGCACTGCTCCCTGGCGCTCTCCACCCAGGCTCCCACCGGCACCACGGCCTGGTTCCTCTCGGCCAGCACCCGGGCCGCGCGAATCCGCGAGTAGCCGCCATAGCGGGCCGGGGCTGTGGCCGGCCTGCACGGCGCCTTCAGCGGCATTGGGGAGACGGGGGGGAGAGATAGACTGGCTCACTAAACCCGCGCTCCGCTCCCGCCGCCAATTCAAGCCCAACCGTCGTTCGTACCCGCGCGCTATTTGTTGCGAGACTGACCCGCCCCCTCACCAACTCTCGCGGCACATGCTGAAAAAAATCTCCGAGACCCGCCGATCTGACCAATAGGATTCCGAGGGCTGCGGCGGCCATCTTGATAAAGGAGAGCCTGCTGAGCGACCAGTCATATAAAGGAGAACAGCAAATGCTGGAAACACTCAGCGGGTCAGGCAGCATCGATGGAGAGAGAAAGCAGATTTAACGTTTCAGAACTGAAGTTAAAGAAAGACTTGGATTTCTATAGCGCCTTTCACGGCCACCGGAGTCACTGTTGTAATGTGGGAAACGCGCCAGCCAATTTGCGCACAGCAAGCTCCCACAAACAGCAATGTGATAATGACCAGATAATCTGTTTTTTTGTCATGTTGATTGAGGGGATTGTGGGCTCAATTTTTTTCTTGGCTGATTTTTGGCGACCAGGAGGATGAACAGCCGATTTTTTTGTGCCCGATTGCGCGAAAAAAAATACTGTGGTACCCGAAGTTAAGTATGGGGGTGGAGCTTCAAGTGTGCGATGAAAATTCTGAGCATGCGCCGAAAAAAAAAAGCACTTTTTCAACGTGATCCATGTGTGCGCAGTGAACTGCCTGGTCTGGGGCAAGAGCTTGTGAGAACACATTGGGATCAGAGTTGGATCTGGACGTTTACATTTTAGCTGCAAAAGATGGATCCGAGGGAAGGGGAAGGGAGAAGGCCCAAGAGATTTCTAGCAGAAGAAATTGAGTACCTGATAGACATAATTTAGAAGAGATGGAATGTGCTTGAGAACAAAGGAAGAATAGAACAAAAGAAACTGAAATTCTCTCTACTCGCAAAACTTTGGGAACAAGTTGCAGAAGAGTTCAATGTAGTGGCTATGACCCTGAGAAGTGGAGTGCAGGTCAAAAAGAAGTGGCAGGATCTTGGCCAAGCAGTTACTGTATGTAATATTTTTATTTATGCACTTACATTTGTAAATGTAACTAATATGTGTGTGTGTGTGGCCACCACACAAAAAGTTCTATTTTCATCTTTGCAGAGGAGGGTGTCACAGATCAACTGAGAAAGGTCACAAACTGGAGGAGGTGTGCCAAGTACGCTGCAACTAACAGCCGTGGAACAGAGGATCGCTGATATGATTAAATCTCGCAAGAGAAGATCAACCACCAATGTGGAAGGTGGGAAGCAGAGCTCAACCTGAAATGCAGGATGCAGGGGACATAGGACGGCTAATGGGAATGAATGGGGAAAGCATTGAGCTAACAAGATCGCTCCTGGACACCATGGGCCCAAGTTTCCACATGATTTGCGCCTGATTTTTAGGAGCAACTGGTGGAGAATGGACTATCTTAGAAATCGCAATTCTCCACATTTTTTTTTCTGCAGTTCTAGTCAGGTAGAACAGTTCTACTTTAGAACAGAATTTTTTCTTCAGGCCGGCCACTGACGCCTGATTTGAAAGTTTCCACATTGAAAACGTACTCCAAACTAAAATAGAATGGAGCAAGTGAAGATTTTTGTAGAACTGAAAAAACCTGTTCTACACATTAAAAAATCAGGCGCAGGTTACAAATTAGGCGTCCAGAACGAGGTGGGGGGGGGGGAGGGGCGGGGGAAGGGAACTCATTAAATTCTACAATCAATCCTTATTTATACTTCTACAAATATTATACAAATAAATCCAACCTGAATAAACATTTATAAGCAAAGAAAAGATTAAATAAACCATCTTCCTACCTATGTGAAAGTGCTTCAGCCATCGTTCGAAGGAAACCGCCGTTTATTGCCGCGCAGGGGAGGGAGGGGAAGGAGACAGCGGCTTGTTGCCGCGCAGGGGAGGGAGGGGAAGGAGACAGCGGCTTGTTGCTGCGCAGGGGAGGGAGGGGAAGGAGACAGCGGCTTGTTGCCGCGCAGGGGAGGGAGGGGAAGGAGACAGCGGCTTGTTGCCGCGCAGGGGAGGGAGGGGAAGGAGACAGCGGCTTGTTGCCGCGCAGGGGAGGGAGGGGAAGGAGACAGCGGCTTGTTGCCGCACAGGGGGGGGAAGGAGACAGCGGCTTGTTGCCGCGCAGGGGAGGGAGGGGAAGGAGACAGCGGCTTGTTGCCGCGGAGGGGAGGGAGGGGAAGGAGACAGCGGCTTGTTGCCGCGGAGGAGAGGGAGGGGAAGGAGACAGTGAGAAGGGAAGCCTCAGTGCTGATGTGCTGATGGCAATGTGGTTTTATTAAAAAATGTTCAAAAATTAAACAGCTACAAAGAACTACAAAAATGGCCGAGTGCCAATGTTTTTTTTCATACTGAGCATGCGCGAACGCTCCAACGCGCATGCGCAGCGTTGCCGGCAGGAAAAAAACTAATTTAAATAGTACCCGCCCCCTCCCACTTACAAAATCGGCACGAGTGTAGGCTCCGCCCCCCTGGGCGCCGCGCCAAACAGACAAGGAGCTGCAGAGCGCTCGAGAATAGCACGTTTTTTTTCTGGCGCCGTTTTAGGCACGAAAAACGGGCGCCCAGCTCGGAGGAGCGCCCGTTTTTTTATCCTGTGGAAACTTGGGCCCATAGGGTGGAGTGAGGGTAGAATTAGCGGGACTGTCAGTAGAAGTGGCAACATGGAGGAATTGAAGTACTGTCGGGACAGATGAGGGAGAGGATGTTGGAGATTAGGGAGGGAATGTCGGAGATAGTTGCTGCAATAAGTGGACACACCTAGGTTGTCATTGCCTAACAGCAATTGCAGCATCACCTGCTGACACTCACTTTCCAATCCCCAGACCAACCTCAGGTAGTGTGCCGCGGGTTGATCCACAGGCTGAGAAGAGTCCGAAGAGAAACCCGGGCCTCCACAATGCTGTCTGCTAGGTCTGTCCCTGTCCAACCCCACCAACAATAGATGCACCTTTGCGCAGAAAACAGTAAAAACCTTGGAGTCGGAGGGAGGAAGCAGAAGTCTGCGACAACAGGCACGGGTTGGGATAGAGGCAACAACAGGGGTGAGAGGGGTACACAGGGCTAAGGTCTTTGAATAAGGGGGAGGAGAGATGGCTGCAGCTAGAGTTTGTTGCTGCTATTTGTTTTCTTCATTGAAAAATTTAAAGTTTGATACAAAATGTGTTATTAAAGTTAAATAAAACTGTACAAATGTTTGCTAAACCGAATTATTTTTTAAATTTCAGCAGAATACTGCACATTATTTTTTGAATTAAAGCAACATAAACCAACACAACATTACGTACATTATTAGCTACATTATTTTTCACACTATCAGGTGCAAAGAGTCAACACCGTCAGGCTGTTTAGCCTTCAGGCAGCAAAGCGATCACTGATTAGCCGCTGACGCAAGTCTCTAGCTATGGCTATAGGTGCACGAGGTCGCCTCCTCCGCCGCCGTCCTGCGGGTTGAGGTAGTGGCGTAGGTTCACCCTCCTCCTGCTGCTGGTCCTCCTCGTCCTCCTGCTGCTCTTCCTCCTCCTCGTCCTCGTTGTCAGCCTTCTCGTCCCCTCCTCCTACCCCCCTCTATCTCCCCTCAGGAGGATCTTCAGTGTCCAGTACCTGGCCCCTCATGCCAAGTTGTGCAGCATGCAGCACACAACAGTGAACTGACTGATGTGGTGAGGGGCGTATTGCAGATAGCCTACAGAGTGGTCCAGGCATCGGAAACGCTGCTTCAGTATGCCAATTGTCCGCTGTATGATGCCCTGTGTCGTTATGAGCAACGTGTTGTACCGACGCTTTGGCTCAGTGCGGTGATTGTTAGGGGGGGTCATAAGCAAGGTGGCGAGCCCGTACCCTTTGTCCCCGAGCAACTAGCTGTGCCCTTCTGGCAGCTCCTGAAACATCGCAGATATAACACTCTCAAGTAGGGTGAAAGCATCATGGATGCTACCTAGGTACTTAGCATCCACTGCCATGATTCGATGCATAACTTCGCCGATGAGCTGAACATTAAGGGAATGGAACCCTTTCCTGTTGCGATAAACCTCGGAGTCGTCCAAAGGTGCTGTCAAGGCGATCTGGGTACAGTTGATTACACCCTGTACCTTTGGGAAGCCAGAAATTCTGGAGAAACCCACAGCCCTGCCTGTGTTGTCATAGGGAAATTGATGAACTGGTCCTTTTTGGCCTACAGTACAGCAGTCACCTGTCAAATGCAGCAATGGGTGGCATGCTGCGAGATGCAGCATATGTCCCCAGTTGCTGCTTGAAATAAGCCAGAACAATGGGCCCAAGTTTGCCCCCCCCCCCCCCCTGCCGCTTAGAACGTGCGCCGACTTACCTCGATATCCTTCCCGCTGCTGGAACGTTGCAGGCCTTGGCGTGGCGCAGCACAAGCAGTGGGGGGGCGGAGCCAGGTCCCGACGCTGAAAACAGTGCCAGGACCTCTGCACATGCGTGCTAGCGTGTCCGCGCATGTGCAGTAGCTCCTCGCCCCCACAATCTCTGTAGGCTGTGTGGGAGGGGCCCAAACATGTCACCCCTAGCCCTGGCCGAATGGGCTCCCTCATCGGCAGCCTGCTGCCTTATCCAGCCACACACATGTTGACCTGGGAAACCTGGCTGCTGAAGGGAGATGAGATCGGCTGGATGAAACAGGTTAAGTGTCTTTCCAGCACTGCTTGTGGGTCAGGAGGAGCAGGAGTGCTACCCCCGACCCACAAAGCTTACCTGTAAACCATCCGTGATCAGACCCCCGTAATCAGCCGACTCCCCCCATGATCGGACATGCCTCCCCCCACTCTTCCTGATGTCAGCTCCCCTCCCGATAGCGGACGGCAGCTGTGGCCTGGAGCCGCAGCCCTACCCACCCGACAGCCAGGGGAGGTGCATCGGATGCCAAAATTGGTCAAAGAACCCGGCATGGCCAGGGACGTGGAGGCCCGGCCCGCTCACAGGCCTCCCTTCCTCCCTATCCAACCGGCAGCTTCCTCCCCTCCCCCCCCCGCCCCCACCACTCCCCAGCTCTCCCAATCGACAGCATACCCCCAGCCTTTCTAATTCCGACTAGGGCTGATGCTCCCTTCCCAGTACAGGGGACCAAACCCAAGGGGACCAAAACCAAGGTCCCAGGCTGCAGTCTCCTGCCGTTGGTGGTCCCTCCCACCCACCAGCCGGCCTGTCCATTTGGCTGGCAGCTGGGCAGGAGACGGTATAGACTCTGTGCAACAGTACCCAGCTGCTACAGTTTTTCTGCAGTAAAGCTTTGCTGAAGATAGGACTTCCATTTTTTATTTGTTTATTTATTGATTGATTACGTGGTCCTAAATTCTTGTTTGATTTACATTCAAGTTTACTCTTCATCTGCTTTCAAAAGGAATTCTGTAAAATAGTTTGGCTGAAACTCTTATTTGCAGGACTTGCTATAATGTATTTGCTAGTTTACCAATCCATTTTTAATTTAGTTGTTTAGTGCTTTATAAGTATGGTGCTAGGTGCAAGTCCTCTCAGCTTCCTTGTATTTTTAATTTGTTTTTGATGCTTTAAATGTACTTACCTGCGCTGATTTCTTAGCTCACCGCAAGGTTTTTCTGTGCAGCGTAAGTTAGTTTGGAGTAACTTTTAGCTGTCTAAACTTGTTTAAATGACCAAAACAGGCATAAGTGGTTGGTAACGCCCCCTTTTGGAAAAAAAAGAAACGAAAAAATAACCTAACTAACTCACTTACACTGGAGCAAATTAAATGGGCAGAATTGCGATTTTTAAGATACTCCCAAAAAATCTAGTTGTTCGAAAAAACTCCTTGGGCAAACTTGCAACTCCTGGGCAAACTTGGGCCCATAGAAGGCAAGTGCTGCAGTGACCTTCACTTCCACAGGTAGGGCAGTCCTCCTGATACTTCTTGGCTGTATGTCTGCCCTGACTAGCTGGCAGATCTCAGTGATGACCTCCTTTCTAAATCGCGGCCTGCAAATGCAGTCTGCCTCACTCAGGTGTAGGTATGAGCACCTGTCCCTGAAAATTCAATCAGGGTATGGCCTCCTCCCCATTAATGCCCGAGCGATCTGGTTTCTGCAATGTTGGCGTCGTATTATCCGTCGCCTCCGCATGGCATGCATGCAAATCAACCTTATTACATGAGGCACAGTAATAATTACACCCATAATTATTATTCTTAATTTTGTTATTTTTGTTATTGTGAGACATTACTTACTGAAGCACTCATACCTTTGCTGGGTGACGTCCCAGTAGAACGGACCACACCCTGGTTTGTGCATGCACAACACTAAGGGCCCAACATTGCCCAAGCCGTTTTTTCGGTGTACTGACCTGAAGCGCGCCGATTTTGCGCGCTGGAAAGGGCGCCAGAAAAAAGGGGCCCCATCCTAGCCGCTCTTAGGAGTCCCCGGAGTCGTGGCATGGCGTGCAGACTGAAGGGGGGGGGGGTCGGAGCAACAGGCCAGCGCAGAAAGCACTGCTGGCACCTGCGCGCATGCTCAGTGAGGGCTGCGCGCATGCTCCTGCCCTCCCAGCGCATCCTGTGGGCTGCGAGCAGGACCTTTAACTTCGGCCGACTGGGCCACCAGGGAGGGTTTCGGCGGGGCCAGTGGCCTGGCACCCAAGAGGGGGTGCCAGGCTGTCTGTTGGCGTCCAGGCCGAACCTGGGGGCATAATTGTCGGGCCGACATGGCGGTCGGCCGACAAAAAAAAACAGCAGTAGTTCTTTTTAAAGGGAGCCACACAGCCATTGCAGAAAGCCTCACCCTCACTGCACCACTGCGAAAAAGCAGGTTTTGGCACCGCTCGGCGGGCCGGAGATTTTCACGTTAGAATTTTGCCGTGGGGGTACATCGGCGTGCGCACTGTGATGACGCAATTAGGATGGATCGGCAGCAGCGGAGCGGTATGGGGGGGAGTGGGTCACCGCCGGGATATCGCAGGAGCGGAATTTTGATAACGGCAGCCATTACACGAAAAGTCGGCGGCCATTGCACCCCACAGCTTGGCCGCCGCTTTCCGGTGTTAATCGGCCTTAAGGAAAGGGGCCATGAGCTGTTTGTCTCACCGGGGCCCTATATAATTACAGTAAGACTCTTATACTCAAATGCTTGTGTAATAAAGGCCAACATACCATTTGCTTTCTTAATTGCTTGCTGTACCTGCATGTTAACTTTCAGATTTGTGTACAAGGACACCCAAGTCCCTCTGAAAACCAACATTTCCCAATCACTCACTGTTTAAAAAAGACTCTGTTTTTCTATTTTTTCTACCAAAGTGGATAACTTCACATTTCTTCACATTATAATCCATTTACCATATTCCTACCCACTCACTTAACATGTCTATACCACCTTGATGTCTCTTTGCATTCTCCTCACAACTTACATTCCCACCTAGCTTTGTATCATCAACAAACTTGGATTATATTACATTTGGTCCCCTCATCCAAATCATTGATATAGATTGTGAATAGCTGAGGCCTTGCAGTACCCCACTAGTTACAGTCTGTCTGTCAACCCAAAAATGACCCGTTTAATCCTACTCTGTGTTTACTGTCTGTTAACCAATCCTTAATCCATGCTAGTACATTACCCACAATTCCTTGAGCCCTAATTTTATTTAATAACCTCTTGTGCGGCACCTTATCGAATGCCTTCTGAAAATCCAAATGCACCACATCCACTTGTTCCCCCTTATCTATTCTGCTAGTTACAACTTCAAAAAACTTTAACAGATTTGTCAAACATGATTTCTCTTTCATAAATCCGTGTTGACTCTGCCCAATCCTGTCATTATTTTCTAATGCCCTGTTACCACGTCCTTAATAATAGATTCTAGCATTTTCCCTACTACTAATGTCAAGCTAACTGGTCTGTAGTTTTCTCTCTCCCTCCTTTCTTAAAAAGTGAGGTTACATTTGCTACCTTCCAATCCACGGGAACATTTCTAGAATCTAGTGGAGTTTTTGTGCCTTAAGGAATGTATATTTGTTGTAAATTATGTATTAATTCTTTAAATGCTATCCATTGCTTGTCTACCGTCATACCTTTTAACGTAGTTTCCCAATCTACCTTAGCCCCTCTGAACTGCTTCCAAAGCAAGTATATCCTTTCGTAAATATGGAAACCAAAACTGCACGCAGTATTCCAGGTGTGGCCTCACCAATACCCTATATAGCTGTAGCAAGACATCCCTGCTTTTAAACTCCAGCCCCTTTGCAATAAAGGCCAAGATACCATTGGCCTTCCTGATCACTTGCTGTACCTGCATACTATCCTTTTGCGTTTCATGCACAAGTACCCCCAGGTCCCGCTGTACTGTGGCACTTTGCAATCTTTTTCCATTTAAATAATAACTTGCTCTTTGACTTTTTCTGCCAAAGTGCATGATCTCACATTTTCCAACATTATACTCCATCTGCCAAAATTTTTCCCACTCACAAGATGACAACCAATGCATCCACTCTATATAGCCATCTTTTTCAAAACCCTAGGATGTAGGCATCAGGACAGGGGATTTATCAGCTTTCAGTCCCATTCATTTCTCCAGTTCTATTTTTTTAATAATACTAATTTCTTTCAGTTCCTCATTCTCTCTAGACACCTGGTTCTCCACTATTTCCGGGAAGTTTTGTTGCGTATTCTTCCGTGAAGACAGACACAAAGTACTTGTTTAATCGCTCTGCCATTTCCTTATGCCCCATTATAATTTCTCCTGTCTCAACCTGTAATGGACCCACATTAACTTTCCCTAATCTTTTCCTTTTTACATACCAATAGAAGATTTTACAGTCAGTTTCTATGGGCCCAAGTTTCCACACACGCCTAGAACGGCGCAGTCCCCACCTGGATGCCCGTTTTTCGCGCCACAAAGTGCGCCTAAAAAAATCCTCGGTATTCTCCACCTACTTGCAGGTCCTCTGGCCCTCGGCGCAGCCAGCACGAGCTGTGGGGGGGCGGAGCCAGGTCCCTGCACTGAAAACAGTGCCGGGACCTCTGCACATGCACGCTACAGTGGGCACGCAAGTGCAGTAGCTCCAGGCGCCGAACTGTGTGTGAGGGGCCTGAAGCACGCAGCCCCTAGCCCTGGCTGAATGGCCTCACTGGGGCTGCGTGAATAAGGCTCCTCCCACGGCCAGCTCCTGCTCCCCCCCACCCCGACCAGACCTGACATTCGCTCCCCGCCCCCCCCCCCTGCCTCCGGACCAGACCCGACAACAGCTCCGCCTACCCCCCCCCCGCCTCTGGACCAGACCCGACACCCGCTCCCCCCCCCCTGCCTCCGGACCAGACCAGACCCGACACCCGCTCCCCCCCACCCCCCGCCTCCGGACCAGACCAGACCCGACACCCGCTCCCCCCCCCCACTGCCTCCGGACCAGACCAGACCCGACACCCGCTCCCCGCCCCCCCTGCCTCCGGACCAGACCCAACACCCGCGCCCCCCCCCCGACTGACCCGACTCGACCCGCGCTCCTGTTCCCGCTCCCCGCCTCCCCGACTCCCCGACTGGACCCGACCCGACCCGCGCTCCTGTTCCCGCTCCCCGCCCCCCCGACTGGACCCGACCCGAACCTACCCGCGCTCCTGTTCCCGCTCCCGCCCCCCGACCCGACCCCCCCCACTGGACCCGACCCGACTCCTGCTCCCAGACTGGATCCGACCTGACCTCCCCCCCCGCCCCTCCCTCCCTCTCTCTCTCTCCCCCTCCCTCCCTCTCTCTCTCTCCCCCTCCCTTCCTCTCTCCCCTCTCTCTCTCCCTCCCTCTATCTCTCCCTCCCTCCCTCTCTCTCCCTCCCTCCCTCCCTCTCTCTCTCTCCCTCCCTCCCTCCGCCCCCCTCTCTCTCTCCCTCCGCCCCCCCTCCCTCTCTCTCTCTCTCTCCGCCCCCCCTCCCTCCCCCCCTCTCTCTCTCCCCCCTCTCTCTCCCCCCCCCTCTCTCTCCACCCCCTTTCTCTCCCTCGCTCTCTCTCCCCCCCGACCCGAACCTCCCCTCCCCTCCCCGACCCGACCCAACCCAACGCCACCTACCTGTAAATCTGGTGCTGGGGACGGGCCTTGCCCGAAGTCTCGGGCCGGCCCGTTCAGCCTTCGGTCCCGAAAGGCCTGCCTGAAGCACTTTCACACAGGTAGGAAGATGGTTTATTTAATCTTTTCTTTGCTTATAAATGTTTATTCAGGTTGGATTTATTTGTATAATATTTGTATAAGTATAAATAAGGATTTATTATAGAATTTTATGACTTTCCTTCCCCCCCCCCCCACCTCGTTCTGGACGCCTAATTTGTAACCTGCGCCTGATTTTTTAATGTGTAGAACAGGTTTTTTCAGTTCTACAAAAATCTTCACTTGCTCCATTCTACTTTAGTTTGGAGTACGTTTTCACTGTGGAAACTTTCAAATCAGGCGTCAGTGGCCGGACACGCCCCCTTTTGAAGAAAAAAATTCTGTTCCAAAGTAGAACTGTTCTACCTGACTAGAACTGCAGAAAAAAAAATGTGGAGAATTGCGATTTCTAAGATAGTCCGTTCTCCACCAGTTGCTCCTAAAAATCAGGCGCAAATCATGTGGAAACTTGGGCCCTATGTCTCTCGCTAGTTTAATCTCATATTCCATTTTCTCTTTCTTTATCAATTTCATGGTCGTCCTTTGCTGAATTCTAAAATCCTCCCAATCCTCAGGCTTACTACTCTTTTTGGCAACATTATAAGCCTCTTCCTTTGATCTAATACTATCTTCAACTTCTCTTGTTAGCCACGGTTGGACCATTTTTCCAGTGGAGTTTTTGTGCCTTAAGGAATATATATTTGTTGTAAATTATGTATTAATTCTTTAAATGCTATCCATTGCTTGTCTACCATCATACCTTTTAACATAGTTTCCCAATCTACCTAAGCCCCTCTGAACTGCCTGCAAAGCAAGTATATCCTTTCGTAAATAGGGAAACCAAAACTGCATGCAGTATTCCAGGTGTGGCCTCACCAATACCCTGTATAGCAAGACATCCCTGCTTTTATACTCCATTCCCTTTGCAATAAAGGCCAAGATACCATTGGCCTTCCTGATCACTTGCTATACCTGCATACTATCCTTTTGCGTTTCATGCACAAGTACCCCCAGGTCCCGCTGTACTGTGGCACTTTGCAATCTTTCTCCATTTAAATAATAACTTGCTCTTTGACTTTTTCTGCCAAAGTGCATGATCTCACACTTTCCAACATTATACTCCATCTGCCAAATTTTTTCCCACTCACTTAGCTTGCCTATGTCCTTTGCAGATTTTTTGTGTCCTCCTCACTCATTGCTTTTCTTCCCATCTTTGTATTGTCAACAAACTTGGCTACGTTACACTCAGTCCCTTCTTCCAAGTCGTTAATATAGATTGTAAATAGTTGGGGTCCCAGCACTGAACCCTGCGGCACCCCACTAGTTACTGGTTGCCAACCAGAGAATGAACCATTTATCCTGACTCTCTGTTTTCTGTTAGTTAGCCAATCCTCTATCCATGCTAATATATTACCTCCAACCCTGTGAACTTTTATCTTGTGCAGTAACCTTTTATGTGGCACCTTGTCAAATGCCTTCTGGAAGTCCAAATACACCACATCCACTGGTTCCCCTTTATCCATCCTGTTCGTTACATCCTCGAAGAGCTCCAGCAAATTTGTCAAATATGACTTCCCCTTCATAAATCCATGCTAACTCTGCCTGACCGAATTTCCTGCTACTACTTCTTTAATAATGGACTCCAACATTTCCCCAATATAGGGGAAATGGCACAGGCAAGCATTTGAACTGCCAGACAGGCTTATCATTGACTCAAGTGAGAATCCAGGTGATTCAGATTCTACATAATTCTGTGTAGAATAAAATTATTAAAACAAATCTTGTACCTAATCTTAAAGAAGATAACAACATGGATGGATTTTTAAGGGCTTTTGAATTGCTGGCAAACCACCATAAGTAAAGCAAATAGTTTGGGCAGAAAAACCATTATTTATTCTTAAAGCTCTTACTATGCTTTCGCCTGCGGCATTACTGGACAGTACAAATTGTGGAACTGTAAAAATGTCCATTTCTCATTACTTATGATTTGACTACAATGTTCCTGGGAAGACTATTTTAGTTGGAAAGTAATCCTCCTCCTGAGTATTCTTTTCTTTAAAAGAAAAACTTCTATTATTTCAAAGTGAAGATCAGTTCAGTTTATTCCTAGATACTATTCTGCTAGTTTGTAAGGGCAAGTGTGAACTTTTCCAATTGAAAAAAATAGAATGTCAGTTTGGAAATAAACTTGAACTTTGGCAAACAGCCAACTTCTTCAGGTCGATTACTCGATCCTGTCATTCCGCCCTCTGTTTACAAACTGGGCAGCGTTTCTTGCAAAACACTTCACTATACATCCGTGTTCAGTGGTCTGGAGAAGAGAAACTTGTGGCAGTTACTGCAAACTCTGTGACAATTGTGGAACATTTCTTATAAAATCACCTGAGCAAATTGATCAAAAGTAAAACTGTATAAATATAGACAATCCCATACAAAGTAAATGATGTTTAAAATTTATTCTGCATGGTGCTGATAGTGTCACCTCAAAATACTACCACCATCGTGTTCGCCCTTTCACAGCACATGAAATGGGCAGCACTTGGTCAAGGAGAGCAGTGCTTTTTTCTATTTGGGTTAACTTAATTCTTACTATTTAGCAAAGCAAGTGCAATTTTTCTCGCCTCTCTTTAATTTCTGACAGTGCACAGGATGCTATAAAGGAATATTTTGGTAAGGGACTGATTTGTAGCCAGGAGCTCTTCAAAAACAATTTTGCTTGGAGAGGGAATTAATGGGAAGAAATCCAGTAGCAAATAAAAATGGTTGCTAGATTTTTAAAAATGCTGCTTAAAGTTTCCCATTTTTTAGTCATTCTGTCAAGATTTCTTCCTCTCAAGCAGGTAATTATAATGCTGGTATAAAATTAAAACATCTAGAGATATCTCAGATCTGAAAAATGGTAACATTTTAAGGTTGAGTTTAAAACAGCTTGTCTTTTCTCTGTACAGGTGCTGACAGACAGTTGTGTTTTGCAACATTTAGGGTTTTATTTTAGATTTAGATTTGCAACATTCAGTTCTTTTCATCTGAACTACAGTGCTGTTGAAATGGTTGTACTCCAGCTGTCCTTGGTATAACACTGCCCTCCACAGTATAACCTGCTGTTGAAAATGCGATTCCAGCATGATGACAATGAAAGGGAAGTCTGTTAATGGGTCCCACTGCACACAGGGGCACATGGAAGGAGCATCAAGGCTTTAGTTTAGCAGAACAGTATCTGTTCTGTTTCCTTTACATCACAGAAACCCTCCTGGAGGTCAAATGAAAAACATCACTGTGGGCATTCATGGACAGAATGTAAAGTAGTTCTGCTGGGTGACCTTTCACAAAGTGACAAACTTACACAGTGTTGTCGATTTGTTTAGCATTCTTTTCCTGCCCTGACAAAGCATTAAGGAATAGATCTTTGGCACCAAGCCATTGAGATGAAGAATGTTCCAGGTTCAGTCACTGGTTTGTGCTGAGTTAGCTGATAACTAGTCAGTAGAAAAGATGCTACATTTGGCCTCTATATTTATAGGATGCGTGGGATGAATTCGTCTCTAATTGTTATATAGTGACCCCTATTAGTGTGTCAGTGCTGGGTGAGGGCAGATTAGGGTGGGAGATAATAGCGCTTCTAATGGTCTAGTGTCGCATCACCTTCTAATGGCCTACTGTCCCACCAACACTTAGGGGTCGAATTTCGGTCACGCCGTTTTGGAGGCAGCGACACTGGCTGAGTGCTGAATTTAATGTCAGGTAGGTGCCGCCTCAAATGGCAAAATTCAGTTATGCTGCCCAAAGATGAGAAAGCAGCGCTAAAAGTGGCATTGCACACTCACCCTCGGGCGCCAACGGAGCGGCATTTCAGGAGGTCGACCGAATTTCCAGACGGTAGGCTGCCGTTAAAAAAAATGAAAACAAACATTTCCGACAATTTCCCTCACCCACACCACACTTCCCCACTGGTCCCATTAATACCTGAATGCTAAAAAAAATAAACATCATCGCTATTCCTTGATCCCTGGACGCTCCCGCCCCGGGATCCGCCATGTCCCGCCATCTTTCCCAGGTGATATGGACGCCGGCCGGTAAGGCCACCATACTCACCTAATTTCGGAGCATCGGCAGCAAAGGCACGTTGCACGCTCGATGGCGTCACCACGTGGGTGGCGGCCGAGCGCGTAGTGGTACATCTTGGCACTGCCCACACCGCCCAACTAAATTTAGCCTGAGCCCAGGAACCCGGTCAGCGCTGACGTTAAGTACTTAGCCACTCATTAGCCACCCTCTCCGGCGGTGATGGGTGGCGTAAGAAACCGAATTTCGACCCCTTACTGTCTAACCTGACTCATGAAAAATGGTTACTTGGGGGAGGTACTGGAAAGTTGCTGGCACCTTGGAACCCAACTCCAGTTGGAGCCTTCATGAAAGGAGATGGGGAGAAAAAAATCAAGAGGAGGACTTACAAAAATCATATATGAAATATTTGGTTCATACTTACCATCCCTGTTATAGTAAACAAACAACTTATTTTGAACAAAATTGTAACTATTAATAGTTGGTCTTCCAATATGAGCTGCCAACTCATGTCCTTTCCAAGGCTGGGTAGTAATGTGTGGTGTTTCAGTGCTTGGACTTGGCCTCCCAGAAGGTCACACTGTGCCAGTTTACTGAAAGCCCCAATGTTGTGTTGCTTTTAGTGAACAAACTGGAAATCTTGGAAGGCAGATCTCAATTACAGAGTCATTACAATCTCAGCTTGCAGCCTCACAAACTATAAAAATTGGTGGGCACAATCATAGGCCAGAAATTGTACAGTGAATATTTTGGAATATTTATTTGTTTTCTCACCTCATTTCTTGAAGACATTAGAGTAGATTTTGCAACTAGGCAATAGTTGGGCAGCGTGTTATTGGCACCTGATTTTGTTGGGTCAGCTTCATTAACATAATGTGAGCATGTTTCTCGCTCATATCACATTGGAACCTTGCCGGGGAAAGGAGAATCACATGTAAGCAGCCCTTTTTAAATTTGAAGAGAAGCCCTATCTAAAGGTAAGTGGTAGCAGATAGGGACAAATGTTGGTAGCCTTCACAAAAGCTTTTGTAAAGGTTGTTTGAGTAACAAAGATGGCTGCCATAACCCCGTGGCTGGAATGATAAATGCAGAAGCAGTAAATTGAGTCCATGGATGAGGAATGGAGTGGTGCTGCATTTAACCCACCTGTTTACTTGGTTGATGTAGTGGAGGTGGTGCTGAATGAAGTGTTGGTGAGGAAGGCACTCTAGCAATGAGACAGGAGCAGCCAGCATGGAAGGAGTCAAAGGAAGATAACTTGAGGGTGCAGCTGACCACTACTGCCATTTACAGTGCCATTCCTCTGTTGCATATTAGCTACCGGTGGCAGACGGCACAGTTTTGCATCTGGCTTTCGGCTGCCGCTGTGCCTGGGGAGGCAGTTCCACCGAGTCATTGCTAGATGGGTACCTCTCTACTTTTAGGTGAGAAAGCAGTATGGTGGCAGGTGGGTGCATTTCATCTCAGCTGGAAACTGGCATCCCTGTGTAACTTCTCTTCCTCCAAAACTATAAGTAATGGAACATTTGAAACACTCTTTCCAGTATTGCGCATGTACTTAAAAAATGGTAGCAGTCGAACATCTCGCATAAAATTTCTGACAAACAATGTGGAAACAGAAAGGATTCAAGATACTCTTTAATACTCTTTAAAAAATCATATTGTAAATCAACTGCCATACAGTACAATTCCTAGCAGCCCTGGACACGAAGGGACCAAAATTGCCCCTTTCTATAAGCCTGTGGCTGCCTGAAAGTGGAGGCCACGGGTCGGTGCGGAATGGCTGCCAAGTCGCCATAGAGGGGCCGCCATTTTACAAATTACCCTTCCTCAGTCTTGGAGCGGTGGAGGGGGTCCGCTCTGCACGTTTTCCCGCTGTGGCGTGCACGCGCCGACCATTTATCGACTGATGGCGACCCCTTGCCGAAATTGCCCTGTGGGAAATTGTCCCTTTCTGGAATTGCCCCGCGGGAATGGCGCCGCCGCGGTCAGTGCCCCCGACAGCTTTTGCTGTCGGTACCCTTTCTGTGGCTTGGCAGCATGGCCGCCCTTAAAGGGGAGGTGGCACTGCTGGCAACTCCATTTTTTTTTGTCGGCCGACTGCCGGGTCGGGCTGACAATTATGCCCGCGAGTTCGGCTGGGCTGCCAACAAGCCAAAACCCTTCCTGGTGACCCAGTGTTTGCCACTGAAGTGGCTACAGATTCCGCAACGGCCCTCCCCTTTAACTGAAGGAGAGGGACATTGTACCGTGCCAGCGCGATGACTTCGAGCGCTGGCAACTCCGACCTGGCCCCACTTCCGCCCCGCTAGTGGCGGCTACTCCAACACGAACACACTTATGCCCCGATGATGAGGCCACTTTTGCCCCACTTCAAAAAAACCCCACAAAGTGCTGAATTTCTCCCGATTGTATGTACCATGCATTGGGGCAGTTGGAACACTTCAAGAGCGGTAGGTACAACTCGGTTCGGGTGGTGAGCAATTTCTCCCCCCAGTTTTATATACGCGGATAGATAACGGAGTGTTATACTCGCTGTCTAAATCATGTCATTGGGTCCTAATTTTACAAAGCAAGCTGTAAATTGGCAGGTGCTTCTATCGCCAGTGCAAAACTCAATTGTAAAATTGGATAGGGCATTAAATGGGCGTAAATCCAGTGTAGATTATCTGAAAATCGCTTATCAGGCATAACTGATCAGAAAATATCCCCTAATTCTTGGGTAAGGAGCTAAATTTTCCCAAGTACTATTGTCCCACAAGTAGCCATTCTGAATGTATAAGCTGAGACAGTGAGTATGTACAATAGGGAACTTCCCAGTTAAATGCAGTCCTGTCCTCAACTTATATTCACACAGGCGTAGTTTCCAGCAGAGTTCACTGTATAGCAAAGAGAATGGGAAGAATGGACAATTCTTCCCTTCCCTAGACCAGGGGCAGTGAAGCCAACTGCAGCATCCTTGTTGATCTGAGACTGGCTAATTCAACACAGACCAGGAACGTGACATTTTCAATTGGCCTAGCCTCAACTGCTTTTTGCGGGAAAGACCTCTAGATTTCCATTACCCTATGCGTGAAGAAGTGCTTCCTTACATCATCCCGAATGGCCTAGCTCTAATCTTAAGGTTATGTGCTCTTGTTCTGGACTCCCTCACTCGAGAATTAGTTTCTATCTATATACCCTATCAAATTCTTTAATCATTTTAAAAGACTTCAATTAGATAACCCCTTAATCTTCTATATTCACTGGAATACAAGCCTAGTCTATGCAACCTGTCTGACCTTTTTAGCACTGTTATCATTCTGGTGAATCTGTACTGCACCAATTCCAAGGCCAATATATCCTTCCTGAGGGGCGGTGCCCAGAATTGAATGCAGTGCTCTAGATGGAGTCTAACCAGAGGTCTGTACAGCTGTAACATAACATCCACCCCTTTGTATTCCAACCCCCTGTGATAAAGGCCAACATTCCATTAACCTATTAAATTGTTTTTTGTACTTGTCCACTAGCCTTTAGTATTTCTGTATTTGGACCCCTTAATCTCTCTGTTCATCTACAGTTCCTGGCTTCTCGCCATTTAGAGACTACTCTGATCTATCTTTCTTAGGTCTGACGTGGATGACCTTGCACTTTCCCATACTAAACTCCATCTGCCATAGTTTTGTCCATAAGAATTTAGATAAGACTATTGAAGGTCCTTATCCTGGGGTATTTGTTTAAGTGTATTGCCTAGTTAGTAAGGTTGTCTATCCAAAACCTCAGTAGTTTTGTTACAAACAGCAATTTTCTGTTGGATGTTCTGAAGCATTTGTTGCTATGCTCTGGATACGCCAGCTCTCGTCCCTTGGGTGTGCTAACATTGTTTCTTCATCCTTGCACGGTGGTGGAATGATATTGCTATTGCAGACTGCTTGTGCGACATGGGCTCTGAATTTGTGGTCGGAGGCTTCCCGCGAGGAAATGCCTTCGATCCGTAAATAAAATGCCCGCATACCCGGTGGTTCGGAAGGTACGGAGATTTGCAGCCCTTGGGCCTCTCCGGGTACCCCAAGGGGTTCACATGTGGTTTACAAGCATCCCTAGGATCATGTGGGATGGCCCAACCAATCAAAGAAGGGGATACCCAATAATGCTTATGGGGATTATCAGCATTAATGGGAATACCCCCAAAAATACATCTACACATCAAATAAATAAATAAAAAATTACATATTTAACATTAATTAAAATGGCATTTAATTAAATATTTAAAACAAAAATGTAATAAAAATTTTTTAAATATGTTTTAAGGAGGCTAAAATTAAACTTACCTTATTGCACAGGGTTTTTAATGTATAAATGATTGATAACATTTAATTTTTATGTTTTTTTAAATGCTTTTACCAGGCATAAGAATTCCACGGGCATTCTATGGGCAGAAATTGCCAAGTAGCCCAACTCTTCGCCCCTGATGCCCTTTTCCCAGTGATTCATTGGATCGGTCAAGAAAATTCTGGACAGATCGCTATTTCCGGGTTCACACGCATATGCTTCGGGTGCGAAATCCTGGAACTTGCGCGGTCCCTATGGTCCCGTGCACACCTCATAAGCACCCATTACGCACGCAAATTACAGCCCAAAGTTTTGCTGCCTAGCCCAATATAATTTTGGCTCATAACAATAATAAATCTTTGTTTTGTTTAATGAGCCTGAATTCTGTCTAAAATTAATTTTTTCGTCCATTTTCTTCTCTATTCTGAAGGCGTTGACTCAACTGGGGTCTGCTTCCACAGGTACTGGCAGTCTTCCAGTAACTCGCCTCAGTGCCCATTCTTCATGCATGAGCCGAGACAATGAATGTCGACAATCAATTCAACTGTACAAGCATCTCAGCCAAACCCAATCCTGCTCTCACTCAGTGTCTGCACACATTGGGGTTGATTTTGAATTTGTGCGATAGTGTAAAACAGGTGATTGGGAGTCGGCAAGGTGCAAGTCATGAAAGAAAGACTTGCATTTATATAGCGCCATTCACGACCACCGGATGTCTCAAAGCGATTTACAGCCAATGAAGTACTTTTGGAGTGTAGTCACTGTAGTATTGTAAAGTCAGGGTTAGTTGATATCGAGCTTGGGTTCTAAAAGCTTGCGGCCACATAACCCCGCTCAACTGTGATTCAATAATAATTTGCGGGCCTATAGATTTCAAAAGATTTACTGATGTAACATTTTTGGCAAAGAAGTAAAATGTTCTTCTCAGAAATTGTATTTTCTTCTTTGTCAAAGACAATTCCTCTGCGCTCATTGTTTCCCCTCTTTAAATCTTATTGACCCCTCACAGAAATTAACAGCGGGAATTTACAGCTGTTTCTGCGTCGCTATGGGAACTCCACGTGCTCTTTTCTTTATTTCTTTGTTTGTGCTGTGCTCCAGTTTACAAACACCAATCTTAGCTCTCCTCTGAACACAGAAAACTGTCTCACAACTGTTAGTGTTGAAGTGATTTGTGAGGTGGCCAGAACATAAAATAGAGAGAATTGACATAAAGATATACTAAGTTTATTTCTGAAATATAGGTGGAAGCATATGCCCTGGCTAAATGGATATTTTATGTTGAGGTTTATCATTTAAATATCTTTAAGCGACAATCAGGTCTTTCATTTTGTCAGGTTATGTTTTGGTGCCCTCAGCCCTTGACCTCAATAAGCCCCTGTTCCACTCCTTTTGTGCTCTGTGGTATTCAGCATTGCATAACATACAACATAACACAGTGGAACCTTGTTACTACAAACCTCTTGCAGGATCAAACGTTGTCCCTGATTCTATTGGAAGCTTCATTATATTCAAGAGAAGAACCCACTCTCAGTTGTGCTAAAGCCCCAACAAGAACAACAGTCAGTTACCGTACATTTGTAATCAGGTTGTGCGGCATGTAAATTGTTGTCGTTTGACAGAAAGAAAGACTTGGATTTATATAGCGTCTTTCATAACCACTGGATGTCTCAAAGTGCTTTACAGCCAATGAAGTACTTTTGGAGTGTAGTCACTGTTGTAATGTAGGAAACGAGCAGCCAATTTGCACAAAAACAAATAGCAATGTGATAATAACCAGATAATCTGTTTTTTTGTTATGTTGATTGAGGGATAAATATTGGCTAGGACACCGGGGATAACTCCCCTGCTCTTTTTCAAAATAGTGCTATGGGATCTTTTATGTCCACTTGAGTGAGCAGATGGGGCCTCGGTTTAACGTCTCATCCAAAAGACAGCACCTCTGGCAGTGCATTGCTTCCTCAGGAGTGCCAGCCTAGATTTTTTTGTGCTTAAATACCTGGAGTGGGAGTTGAACCACAACCTTCTTACTCAGAGGCAAGAGTGCTACCCACTGAGCCACAGCTGTCATTGAGTTATGCTTGAGTACAAAAAAGTTAATAATTCACAAGCAAGGGATGTAGAAGTAAATTACTCATGTTATCCCCATGCCTGCCTAACATTGGAACCCAAATATTTTCAAACCTTGGTCTTTCTTTCTTTCTTTCTTTCTTTCTTTCTTTCTTTCTTTCTTTCTTTCTTTCTTTCTTTCTTTCTTTCTTTCTTTCTTTCTTTCTTTCTTTCTTTCTTGCTTGCTTTCTTGCTTGCTTTCTTGCTTGCTTTCTTGCTTTCTTGCTTTCTTTCTTGCTTTCTTCCTGATAGCTGGGATAAAAGGATATTGCACCTTGATTATTCTACGTAGTTCCAGTGACTACAAAGTAGAAGGACCATCAGACCCTAAAGATAGTGCGGAAAGGACTAATGAGGTTGGCCCCAAAGTCAGAAGCCAGTTGTGTAATGGATATGGAACATATTGCCATATCTAGGATGAGAAGATTTATACCATCAACATAGGCCTGGAAATTCTGGCCTCCCCGGGTCCGTACTGAGTGCGTATGGACCCGGGAAGGCATCGCAAAAGCCGTTTTTTAGCACAGAATCATCATCATAGGCAATCCCTCGAAACGAGGACGACTTGCTTCCACGCCAAAAAAAAAGATGAGTTCACAGGTGTTTCGAATGAAGAACTCGAACTACATCCTCAAGGGTGGAAGATGCCGGTGCGTGGATTTTTTAACGTGGGGTGGCCGTTGCACGCCAGCCACCACAGGGACTTGACAGAGCTAGGTCTTGGTCCAGTGGCAAGGATTACCCAAGACAACTGGAGACCTGCTCTGCTGCACGGACCTAGTGCGCACACATAACGCAGTGTGGGCTGGCCCATGCTGCCCCTGGGCCCCTGGCCCTGAACTCTTGCCTCTCCTGGGCCCCGATCACATCCCTCCACAGTCTCTCACAGCTCCTTCGCCCTGATCTTGCTGCATCTGCTCATGCTCCAATCACTGACCTGGACCTTGCTGACGTCACTCTTTGCTGCCGTTGCCCTCCTGCACCAGCTCACATTGTACCTTGTAGTGGTATGCCTCCATGCTGTCCAGGGGCCGCATGCCGCTCCTTTTATGGCTCCGACCTGCCGCTGATGGTTTCTCACAGGTTGAGGCCATCTTTTTTTGCAGCCATGCTGCACGTCACTGGAGCAGGGACGCCATCTTGCCTCTGTCCTCAAGGCTGACCGTCTTGATCCTTCTCTCCCGCGATTCTGCCACAAAAGCTGGAAGAGTGCCTGTGAATTCGATCTTCCACCCCAAGAGTCCTGCCACTGGAGCCGGAAAGGTACTTTTAGGTTGTTCCGGTCGAATCATTGCCACGCAGTCATGATGGACGGTCTGTGCCTCAGGTGCTGTGCTGGTCTGTTCTCTGGTGCCTGGCCCAAGCGAAGATGAGGTTTTGCTCTGCCTCTGAGCACAGGGGACATTGATTGCTGGAGTGAAGAGGTGTTCCCATTTCCACTAGATCTTCCCCATCCACCTTCTTCCGAATAGCATTGGACCATCACCTGCAACAATCCACAGAGGTGACTTGTGCACCACGCCATTATGGATTACACTTACATCCGCAATACCAAGGACTGGGATCAGCTCCTTGATGTAGGTGCGCAACTTTTCCTGTACTGGAACCAGCTTGGGTTGTTTTTCATTCCATAGCCTCTCAAAGGCATCTTGGCTCATCACTGACTGGCTCGCTCCCGTGTCCACTTCCATGAAGACTGAAACGCTGTTTATCTCAACTTCCATCTTCCCTGGAGGACAATCGGTGGTGCAGGTATACACTCCATACACTTCTTCTTGGAGCTGAGCTGCCTCTCTGTCCAAATCATCATTGGATTCAAAGTCATCTACCGACTCCTCTGCTAGACGGTGAGTCGCATTTCTTTTACACATACGCTGTAGATGGCCCTTCGTGTTACAGGCTTTGCATACGTATTCAGCAAACCAAAACTGGTGAGCTCTATGGTTTCCTCCGCAACGCCAGCATGGTGCTACACGATTAGTACCCCTCGGCGGACTCTGAGTTCTGGAACCTTGAGGTTTGTGCTCTCTGCCCTGGGCAGAGTCATGTTCTACAATCTTGCCTGTGAAAGGCGCCATTCTGTGTACAGTACTTGCTGGGTTTGAGTCCACAGGATGAATAATTTGCTTGGTGCTGCAGGTCGAAGTCATGAACGCCTGACTGATGCTGATGGCCTTCTGCAGGTTGACTGGTGTCAGCAGATAATAGCTTGTGAAGGAGGTCCTCATGGCCAATTCCTATAACGAAGATGTCTCGCAATGCTTCGTTGAGGTGCATGCCAAAATCACATGATGCCGCAAGTCTCCTGAGGTCGGCAGCATATTTTGCAATCTCCTGGCCCTCAGGTCTGCGGTGAGTGTAGAATCTATGCCTGGCTGTGAGGATGATCAGTTTTGGTTTTAGTTGGTTGCGAATTAGTTCAGTCAGCTCATCGTATATCTTATCCTTGGCCTTCGTGGATGCCAGCAAGTCCTGGACGAGGCGGTAGAGCTCAGGCCCACAACTGGTCAGCAGTATAGCCTTGCGCTTCTTCGCCAATGCGTCCGTCTCCCCTGCCAGGTCATTTGCCACGTAATATAGCTCGAGCATTTCCGTGAAGGCATCCCAATCATCACCCTCTGTGAAGTCTTTTAGTGTGCCAAAGGTAGCCATATTCTCGTCGCCAGTTGTTATGCCTGTAATGTACTTATGAATGACTCCACGAGGCAATGTGTTGTACTCAAACTGTAGTGACCTTGGTCCTTTAATCGTAACTCCAGAGTGAGGCAGCCGCATGGTGGCTACCCTTTTATACAGCCCCTGCCACCAGGGCAGGAAACTCTGGTCTTCACCAGTTGCACCCTCTAGTGGTGCCAGCATGGTATATACACAGTGTAAACCTTATTGATAGTACATCAGGTAAACAAGTCTCCATCTTATGCAACTATACAATGACTACACAGAGAGTATATCTATAGTCTGCACATATAAAATCTCTCTTACTCTTCTTAAATAGTGAAGTGGCATTGGCAGTTTTACAGTCCAAGGAGACAATTCCTGATTGAGAGAGCTTTGGAAGATCATGACTAATGCATCAACAATTTCCTCATTTACTTCTTTAACTATCCTGGAGTGGAAACCATCAGTTCCTGAAGATTTGTCTCTAGTTAACCATTAGTTTCTTCATCACCACTTTTTTTACTTATATTGAATTTAGTTCATTCCTCCCCTTGATTTATTTTTATTTTTCCCTTTATCTCTGGTATTTTATCCTCATTCTCTACTGTGAAGATCGATACAAAGCAACTATTTAGTAAATCTGCCATTTCCTCATTTCCAATTACAATATCATCTGCCTCTGTCATTAAGGGGAGTGTCACACTCTTTCTTTAAATATATTTGTAAAAACCTTTAGTGTTGTCCTTGATATCACTCGCAAGCTTTTTCTCGTATTCTCTTTTGTCAGCTCTTAACACTTTCATTGTATCTCTTGGTTGTTCTTGGAGCTCTTCCAGTCCGCGGGATCTCTTGTGAAATGGAGAGACACATGACAGATGAAAGTTAATGCATGTGTATGTGCATTTTGGTAGGAGAATCAGGAGAGGCAATATAAACTAACTGGTCCAATTTTAAAGGGGGTGCAGGAACAGAGAGACCTGGGGGTGTACGTACACAAATCGTTGAAGGTGGCAGGGCAAGTTGAAGATCCTGGCCTTTATGAATACAGGCACAGTACAAAAACAAGGAAGTTGTGCTAAATCTTTAGAAATTTCTGGTTCGGCCCTAGCTAGAGTATTGTGTCCAATTGTGGGCACCACACTTCAGGAAGGATGTCAAGCCCTTAGAGAGGGTGCAGAGGAGATTTACTCGAATGGTATCAGGGATGCAGGACTTCAGTTAAGTGGTGTGACTAGAGAAGCTGGGATTGTTGTCCTTAAAGCAGAGGAAATTAAGGGAAGATTGAGATGGTTAAAATCATGAAGGGTTTTGATAGAGTAAATAAGTGGAAACTGTTTCCAGTGGCAGAAGGGACGGTAACCAACGGACACAGATATAAGATCATTGGTAAAACGAGGAGAAATTATTTTACACAGCGAATTGTTATGATCTGGAATGCACTGCCTGAACGGGTGGTGGAATTAGATTCAATAATATCTTGCAAACGGGAATTTAATAAATACTTGAAGGGGGAAAATTTGCAGGGTTATGGGGAAAGGACAGAGGAATAGGACTAATTGGATATCTCTTTCAAACAACTGGCACAGGCACAGTGGGCTGAATGGCCTCCTACTGTGCTGCATCATTCTATGATTCTATGAAATATTATTAATTAGTTGAACCTGTATAATGTAGTGTGTTATTTTTCAACGACTACAGTGGCAGGAGATCAATTTAGAACTGTTACCATATGGGGTCGGAAACTCAGCTGAGGGTCAATCAGGATGCCAATGTTTTGAAGTCTGCTTCAGAAGGAGACAGTGGCTAGTGAAGGGACTACAAACAGCAATGAGATGAATGACAAATAAATCAGGTTTTTGTGATTAGTGACAGAAGAATGTTGGTCAGAACTCTTTTTCTGCTCTTCTTCAAGTAGTGCCATGAAAGCTTTAACATCCACCTGAACAGACAAATAGGCTTCAGTTTAATATTATCCAAAGGATGACACCTTCAATAATACAGCACTCCGTATCTTCAGCTGTTTGGGTCCTAAGCTCTGGAACTCCCTCCCTAAACCTCTCCGCCTCTCTACCTCTTTCCTCCTTTAAGACGTTCCTTAAACCTCTTTGACCAAGCTTTTGGTCATCTGCTTTCATTTCTTCTTTTGTGGCTCAGTGTCAAATTTATCTGTTTTATCTTGTTACACTGCTGTGAAGCGCCTTGGGACGTTTTACGATGCTAAAGGCACTATATAAATAAAAGTTTTTATTATTAATAAAGGATCACACCTTCAATAATACAGCATTCCCAATCCTCAGTACTGAACAGAGATGCCAGCCTAGATTATGTACTGAAATCCTGGGTCTTGGATCACAGCCTTCTGCTTAGAAACATGAATGCTTCCAGTTGAGGTGGGCTGAAACTGTGGATGTGAACTATATGGACTAGTTCAATCCCCAATCTTTTAGTTTATAGGTAAAGAATAAGGGACAAAAACAAACGTGGTCAAAAATCTTTGATTGAGGCTGTGGGCTCTGAACTTCGGTGAAAGCCAACCAAAACGGCAGAGACTAAGTCGGGATCCAATTACTCCAACATTTTCGGGATAACCTTGTGTTTTTTTAAATATTCATTCACGGGGCGTGGGAGTCGCTGGCAAGGCCGGCATTTATTGGCAATCCCTAATTACCCTTGTGAAGGTGGTGGTGAGCCACCGAGAGCAGTTAAGAGTCAACTGAAGTCTGGAGTCACATGTAGGCCAGATCGGGTAAGGACAGCAGATTTCCTTCCTTAAAGGACATTAATGAACCAGATGGGTTTTTATGACAATCCGGTAGTTACATGGGACTCAATTTTGGCCAGGAGTTGTTCCGTTTTTTTGGGAGTAACTTGGTTTTTCTGGCATAACTTAAAAATCCCCATTTTCCTCAATCAATTTGTACCAGTGTAACTGAGTTAGTTACGATTTTTTTAGTTTAGTGTTTTTTCTCAAAAGGAGGCATTACCAGCCACCTGCACCAGTTCTGCCCATTTAGGCAACTTTGGCCAGCTAATAGTTACTACAAATGTACTTAGGCCAGCGTATGTGGCCACTTCAGAAAACCCTTACAGAGAATTAAAGAAATCGATGCAGGTAGGTACATCGGAGGCGATTCGGCTTGGGATACGGGCGGGAAGTGGAGAGGACCTGCCTGCACCCAAACCACCAAACCTTACAAACCACCAAACCTTGCAAACAAAAAGTAATAAGAATTCAATAAGAAATAAAAAATTGAAGTAAGTCCAACCTTCATCTTCAAAGTCGGCCCGAGAAGGCAGTAGGCCAGCCGGCGCGGGAGGCCACTTGGCCAGGGCTAGGGGCGGGCAGGCAGGAGAACTGATAGTGCTCTTGCCTGGATGATTTCTATCAGTTCTCCTGCCTGCCCGCCCCTAGCCCTGACCAAGTGGCCTCCAGGTGCGATTGATCTCTTAGAAATTGCGCCGGGAAGCCCCTCGGCCTGGGCTAGGAGTGGGAGCGATTCCAGTAGCCCGCATTGGGTCCCACAGGGTGGCTGCAGGAAGACACGGAGAGGCTGGGGGGGCGAGGAGCTACTGTGCATGCGCGGACAGTCCACTGCACATGTGCAAACGTCCCGGCACAGTTTTTGGTGCAGGACGCTGGCTCCACCCCCGACTTGACTGGCCACGCTGCGCGACCACAGGGAAGAGGCCGGACAGCGGCCAAAGCGGGAAGGAAATTTTTCGCCGCACTTCTGAACGGAGAAAAGCGGCGCACCTCCGGTAAGTGCGTCGAAAAATGGGCTGGGCCAAAATTGAGGCCATGGTCACTATTACTGATACTAGTTTTTTATTCCAGTTTTATTTAATTAACTGAATTTAAATTCCACAGCTGCCACAATGGGATTTGAACTCGCGCCTCCTGATCGTTAGTCCAGATCTCTGGATTACTAGTCCAGTAATATAACCACTATTCTACCGCACCCGTACTGGAGCCTTAAACTGCCCCTTAAGGTCATTGATTTGAGGGGAGGACCGAGGATAGAAAATAGGGAACTGGAGGTCTGTAGGAATATGTAAGAGAGAAAACATGTCCTGGTTTCATGTAAGTAGTACATTTATAGGTTATAATGATTTTCAAACTTGGCACATTACAGCATGTGTGAAATGAAACAGACAGGACATGTGCTATCTACATGGGATTGTAAACTGTCAATCAAACTCTCATAAAAATGTCATTTTTCAATGCATTGCTAAAGTAGCACTCACGGGTTAATGGGCAATGTCAGTCTCAAGCTGGTGGAATTATTGTAATTTTTTTTTAGCGATAATGCCAGAACAGTTTCACAGTTTCTATACACTTCTTGAAGTGTGCTTGCTTTTTTTCGCAGACAGGGAGCAGGGCAAGAAAAATCAAAGGAAATTCAGGGGGCAGAAAGCACGGTCTGCAGGAAAGTATCCTCGATTCTGATCTGGGAATGCTGCAGACACGATGGCAATGGTCACGGAGCGGTCAGTAGCAGGGACTGGCTTACCCTTCCAATGTGGAGGCAAGATGCAATGGGCAGGATAAAGATTGCAAGGGAGGGAAACTCAGGGTCAGTGTAGTTTTTAAGAAAGGGGAACTGTTGCTTTGAGGAAACTCAAGCTGGCAGATTTGAGAACTGGGGAGTGTGAAGAGTTAATGTCCATGCCAGAACATTCATGGGCAGTGCCCAGAGAATGCGTTGAGTTCAAATATCAGTTCCCATGTCTTCTCAAGAGATTTTTTTTGTAAAGGATGAGGACAAGATCGCCATCTTTCTGTTTCTCCATCCTTTCTGAAGTTGGCATTGATTCTCAGTGCTGATGGCTTGGTAATAAATTAGAGAACACTGCTCTTCTATTCATGGGCTTGGCAGAGCTAAGGTCTGTCGAAAACTCCTAGTGGTACTGAGGACGTGCCCTGATTATACAAATCATGCAAATCATCATCAGCCAGGAGCCAGTGTTAGTCCCAAAATGAAGGCAGAAAGGGAAGTATTCTCAAGAGGTTTCAGCACTCTGCACTTTTTCAACATTTTCTGTTTTCTCCTAGCATTGTCAGGTAGGACATCTACTTTATTCTATCTTTTTAAAATATGTCAATTTAATTTACTCCTCAGTTTTGATCTGACTCAGCTCCTGCTGCAGAGTTTACTCGGTGCACTTGCTGATCACTCGTTAAAGTCGTTGAAACCAGTATCACTACATTGGAGCAGACTCTGCCTCAGAAAGCTTTCCTAAACCTAAAAAAAAACCATGCGATTTAATTTTAAAAAAACAATAATTTAAGTTTCTGTTTGTTAAACACAGTAGTCTCTAAGGCATCCCGTGAAATACCATGCATTGTTTTTGCCTCTTGAAGACGGAAACCATGTGAATCGGCCACCCTATAGCATGTCTCTCTCCATGACATGCTTTTTGTATGGTTTTCAGAGGGAGACTTATAGAAAGTCTGTATTGTACTTTGATGGTGTAAACTCTTGTGCTTGGCCGCAGCTCATGTTGATGCAAGCTGTCATATTAGGATGGCAAAATCAGTTTGCCGAGGCGGGGGGTCATGCAGATCTGCGTGAGCATTTACTGTGCACTTGTTTGGTCTTTAACTCTTTCAACATGGACATCTACTGAGGATAACATGTCTATATTTAGGAAACACTATTTCATCACACGTTTTGGACCATATTTATGGCTGTACTGTGTTCCACATTAGGGGCGCAGGAGCTTTAGGACAACCCAACATGGAATTTCTACTGATTTTTCTCTTCCACAAGTTAGCCAAGCATCATGTGGTGCTGCGCCTCCTGACTCGGCAGAGATCAGCCACTCAACTTCTGGGTGAAGGCCAATTGGAATAACATTTTTCGTATAGGACTTACTGTGTACTATTTATTTTATTTGCTATCTTCTCCTCCCTTGTTCTGATGAAGTTGCTGACACATGCCCTGGTCTCTTACATGGGCACCAGCTGCCCTTTGGTGCCCTGCTAAAGTGACCACTGTTCATGTCTGAGCCCAGATAGTGAGACCTTATTCAGCTATTTGATCATGGGATGATGACAACCAAGGTCAAACCCATTCTCATCTATAAACCATGCACACACTTAGGAACACTTTCTAATAGGGATAAGTGAATAGAGATTAGGAGCTGAAACTCTAATTAATTTTCCCCTCCCTTACCCAGGGGTGCTGATGACAATTGTAGCACCCCAACATCTATGATCAGCTAATTGAGCATTGATTGGGTATCGAACCTAGGATCCTCTTGTTCTGTCTAGCTCAGTACCATACTTGGTTATAATTATTCTCACAGTCCCCATGAGTAACGGCTCACCTCAGTCAAAATAACCTGCATCAACAGGCATCTTCCAGCAGAGATTCAACAGAATATCTGCGACCAAGTCATAATCTTTCGAATGGTTTATGAATGACAGCACTCAAGTCTGAATTACTCCCATAAAATCACCGATGTCAATTGTAAAATGCTACTTCAAAAATAGCACTAATTTTGAACTACTTTTCTGTTATATAGAAGGTATGATGAGTGTGGTAGAGATGGCTTCATGAAGTTGAAAGATGGTAGTGGAATAGACTGTGATGTTACAAGTGTTTTTTTGTGGCAGTAGAGTACCAGGAAATAAACAATTTGCCATTACAACGAAGGCAACAATTTGGACTTTTATAATACCTTCAGCTGTCGTTGTGGTAATGACTCAGTGCCTCTATATACAGCTGGAGGTCAGACTGGATTATTTAATATTATTTGGTTCCAAGTTCAGTTTCAACTTCAAGGGAGCTCCTCAAAATGTTAATGCACATAGTTAGATTCACTATTTGGACGTTTATACCAAGAATTATCAGTTACATATTTTATATTTGATTTTGCACAAGTAAGTTTCAAAGAGTTACAATAGCAGGGCAGTTGCAGCGCGTGTTTTGAAAATCTTGCTGAATGTGGGAGTCCTTCTTGGGCAAACACCCTAGCAGGAAGTGTCTCTGAGTTCTTCCACTTAATCTCAAAGTTCCTGAACTTGAGGAAAGCAGCAGACAGTTAGTAATATTTGGGAGGTGGAGAGATTTCTGGAATACACATTCCAAAAGGTGGCCACTCCATGATTAGACAGAGTGGGCGAAGAAAAAGGTCATTTATTGGATTAGGAAGCGGAGTAAGAAGAAAGCGTGAGGGACAGCTGAGGCTTTACATTGACAAATAAGTTTTCAGTACTGAATATTTGTTTCGAGGTCAATAACTATGGAGAGGGTAGCCACATGCCAGGCCATAGTCCCATGCAGAAAATGACTATACAATGGAGAGAGAGAGAACTAAATGTTGGAACATAGTTAAAGTGCAGAATTTGATAGTCAGCTGAGTAAGCAGTTGCTTATATAATGGTAAGCAAGAATCCCAAAGGTTTGTTACGTCCCAAGTGTAGGTGACACAGAGCAGTGCAGAAACACTTGGATGGGGAGGGGAATCAGCCAGAAATTAGAGTTCATGTCAGAACCAATGATATAGGAAAGAACATGTTTCATGCCTCGCAAAAAGAGTTCTAGGAGTTAGAGAAAGAAACAGGTACTCTAAGGTAGTGATTACAGGACTATTACACCCTAACCAGCACAGGAAAAAGTAGACTAGGGAGATTAATATAGGGCAGAGATGTTCTGTGGGATGGAAGGGTTTAGATTTTGGTGGATTGGAACCAATTTTTAAAAATGTATTTGTTCATGGGATGTGGGCATCGCTGGCAAGGCCAGCATTTATTGTCCATCCCTAATTGCCCTCGAGAAAGTGGTGGTGAGCTGCCTTCTTGAACCGTTGTTCTTTGTAACAGTTTATTACAACTGAGTGGCTCGCTAGGCCATTTCAGAGGGCAGTTAAGAGTCAACCGCATTGCTCTGCAGTCATATAAAGGCCAGACCTGGTAAGGATGGCAGATTTCCTTCCCTAAAGGACATTAGTGAATTAGATGAGTTTTTATGACAATCCAGTAGTTTTAGGGTCACTGATACTAGCTTTTTATTCCAGATTTAGCTCTGGGGTAGGAGTGACCTGTAGTGAGGGCCGACACCGGAACCAAGCTGGAGTCAATTTCTTTGAAGTGAGGTTAACTAGGGGAAGATATAAATTTGGTAGCTTGGAAGGGAAAGTAACCTTTAGGTGTGTAGGGAGGTTGAAAGAGATTAATTAGGACAAACCAGTTAAAAGGAAAGAATCAGGTTGGAAAAGATGGAGAAATTGCCAAACCAAGGGAACCCAAACTAAAATATGTACATAATGGTGCACAGAGTTTAAGAAACAAAATCAGGGAATTGGAGTCATCGATTAAAATAGAAAAAGCTTCACATAATAGTAATAAGTAAAATGTGGTTTAGCTGGGTCAGGATTGGCAATTACATATACCTGGATATCAATTATTTCAGAGCGATATGAGTTTTAATTAGAGATACTATTGTAGCACTGGAGCATAAACAGTTAAATAAATAGTCCAAATAGATTGCTTTTGTTTCAGCTCAGGTATAGCAAGCTACCAGTCATAACATTGGGAGTATATTATAGACTGATGATGAAAAGGGGACTTTTGTTGACAAATTAGAAAGACAAGTATTAACAATAGAGAGAATTTAATTATTCAAAAATATACTACCTGTAGAAGAAGAGGAAATGTTTCTGGTGAGAAAGGGGAGTGTTTTTGCAGTATATTAGGAATTGTTTTCTCAGTCAATATGGAATAAGGAAGGAGACATTACTTAACCTTGTTCTGGGTAACGAAACTGAGCAAGTAGGTGACCTAAATATTGGCAAACATCTGGAAAACAGTGGCCACAATATAATTAGGATTTGCAAGAATAGAAAGGGATACAGAAAACTCAATGTCAAGAGTATTTAACTGGAAAATTATAAATTATAGTGAGATAAAAAGGGACATTGTCCAGATTAAATAAAATAAAATAATTGACAAATGGAGCATTATTTTAGCAATGAGAAAAGTAAAGAGGCAGTAGGAGAGAAAATGACTAAAAAACATAAAAGGCAATAATAAGGCTTTCTATTGGCACATTAGTAGCAAATGAATAGTCACGGTATAGGTAGGGCCACTAAGAACTTAAAGAGGCAATTTGTAGTGGAAAGTGAGGGAATGTCAGAAATGAGTGCCACAAAGGTGAATATTGAGATTGTAGAACCACCAAATGTGAATGCAGTGGAGATTATTATTCAAACAGAAAAGGTTGCTAAATCAGAGGCCCGATAGTTTACTTTCAAAGACCCTGGCCTAGAACTTGGTGGACTCACCGCCCACTGCCGCCGACTGCCGATGAGTTTTCTGGGCGGACTTCCCTCGATGCCAGTTTGGTGGAGGCCTCCCGCCTGCGGGGAAGGAAGACCACTGGGAAATGCCCGCTGACGTCCGCCAGCGCGCAACACAAGCAAGTGTCCTCCCACCCGCCGAGCTGCCTGTTTGCTCCGGGTGGAAACCGGCTGCAGTAGGGGGAAGGACCGCCGCGTGGAGGCAGGTCTAACTTCAACGATAAGTATGAAGACCTGCAAAAAAAGGTTAGTAAACTTTTCTTTTACAGTGGTTCAGGTGGATAGGGTCCCCTGAAGGTTTTGCAGTGTTTTTTTTTCTCGTGTGAATTTTAATTTTTATCTGTTCCCCCCCCTCCCTGGGCCCAACTCAATCCTCGGCGATACTTTGCCAAGGATTGCATTTGCCGTCGAGATTGGGAGCTCACGCCCGGTGCCGCCCAGAATCACGGCGTAAGTTGTTTTTTTGCCGTCGGGCGGTCATTCCAGGACTTTTCAACAAAACTCCCACCCAAAGTACTGTCAGGTCTCTCAGCGGTCCTTTGGGTGGCACTTGGGCAGAACTTAGCTTCCAACAAGTTTGGGCCCCCTGAGAAAATCTAGGGAGAAAATAGTGGAGACTTCGACTATATATTTTCATATTTCTGTGGAAAGGAGGGCTGTGCCAGTAGACTATCGTCTCTCTAATCACCCATAACCCCAGCTTCAATACATCCTCGTTTTCTTTACTAGAATGTACTTAATTTGCAACATTTCCATCTCCTATTTAAGCATTTCTTATTGCTGATCTGCAACACCAATTCCCAGGGTTTTTCAAAATTTAATTCACGCAAGGTCCCCTTTTATCTCACTATAATTTGTGTTCTTCCCTTCAAGTACTCTTGTTCTTGACTTTCTTCCTTCTTTCTTTTTCCATTTCTATTCTTGCTGCTCCTAATTATATTGTGGCCACTGTTTCCCAAATGTTCTCCGACTTTGACGTCACCTACTTGCTCAGTTTCATTACTTGGATAAAGGTCAAGTAGTGCTTTTCTTGATGAGTGTTGACAAAAAAAAAATTCCTGAACACAGTCCAAAAATAATTTCTCACCACAGACACTTTCCCTGTCGCCTCTTTAAATGTAACACCCTGATTCAAAAATTATAAGCCAATTAGTTTTATTTCAGTTGCTGATAAATTACTAAAATCTATGATATTCACTGAAATTACTAAATAAATGAAGAAACATGAATTAAATAGGGTCAGTTGTCATGGATTTCTAAAAAAAAGGTCCTACTTGACCAACCTTATCGAATTCTTCGAATAAGTAACAGATATGGAAGATAAAGGCGACACAGTGGATGTGCTTTATATGGATTTTTAAAAAGCATTTGACAGAGTACCACATAATGACACATAGAATTAATGGAATGTGGCCACATGGATAGAGAGACAGCTGGTGGGCTGAAAGCAAAGCGTAGGAGTAAAAGAAATTTCTTGGATTGGAAAGATGTGCTGATTGGTGCTCCGTATGGGTCTTTGTTGCGGCTGGACTTCAGAATCGAGGGAACTGTCTCAAAATGTGCTTGTGGTATCACATTGGCAGGGTTTGACAAGTTGTGACAAGGACTTGTGAGAGACTGCAAGAAGACATAGATGGGTTAGCAAAGTAGCAAATGGTGTTCAATGTAGAAAAATGCAAAGAAATATATTTGAATGTAAGAATAGGGGATGGAAATGCATCTTCAATTGAAAGATTTTAAATGGAGTAGAGGGACCTTGGTACACAAATACACAGGCTATTAAAGGTAACAGCAAGAGTAGATAAGACCATAAAAAGGCAAGCAAAATCCTTGTTTTTGTGTCTAGATACATAAGGGCCGAAATTGCCGCTCCTGATAAGCGGCAGCCACAGGGCAGCGCAGAATGGCTGCCGACTCTCCATGAAGGGGACACCATTTTGTAAATTGCCCTACCTAATGTTTGGAGCAATATCCGGGGCTGCTCTGCCCGTTTTCCCGCCGCGTTGTGCATGCGCCGACACCTTACCAACCGGCAGGGACCCCCTCGTGAAATTGCCCAGCGGTAAATTGCCCCGTTCCAAAATTGCCCCGCGGGAGCGGCCCCGCCACAGGATTGTGCCTCCGGCGGCTTTTGCTGCCGGAACACACTCTTTAGCATGGCAGCCCAGCCACCCTTAAAGGGGAGGGCGCACTACCACGGCTGCCATGTTAATTTTTTTTGTTGGCCAACTGCCAAGTTGGCCCGATGATTATGCCGCCGGGTTCGGCCGGGCCGCCAACAGCCAGCTTGGCATCCCCTCTTGGGTGCCAGGGCGCTGGCCCTGCCGAAACCCTTCCTAGCAGCCCAGTGGACCTAACTTAAAAGCATGCCGAGCTCACAGCGGCTCTCCCCTTTAACTGAAGGGGAGAGACGTTGCGTAGTATCAGCACGACGGGGCACGTCCGTGTGGTGCTGATGACTGGTCGGGGCAGCGGACCCGCTGCAAAGGCACTTTGCCCCTCAGCCGCCGTGACATCTGCCCGAGCCCAAAAAAACATCCAAATCCCAAATATAGACTGAATCTCCGCCACGTGGGTTGCGACGGAGAAAAACTTAAAAAAACTGAGCGGGCGCCCCGTTTCGGGCGGTGGGCAATTTCGGCCGCATAAAATACTAATAGCATGTAGGTAATGTTGACCTTTTCCAAGATTTTAGTTAATCTGCAGCTGGAGTATTATGTACAGTTTTGGGTGCCATTTTCTAACTAAAACAATGGGAAAGGTGCAACGTAGATTCACTCGGTGTTATTTTGGCCAAAGGGTGAAAGCAGGCATTAAATGCATGCAGTGCTACTATGACACACCTGTTTGAAAGTCCAGATTTAGCACACAATTTTGGTCCTAATTGTTGATTACCATAATTTGCAGATCAGACGCAATTTTTGTGGAGCAGTATATGTGGGCTCCACACATCCACTTCTACTGAAGGTGCGGAGTGCTCGGGCTGGCACACAGCGACATGTTGCAAGATGGCTCAGGGACCGAGTAAGAGGGTCCACAGGTTCTCGGATGTGGCACTGGAGGTCCTGGTGGAGGAGGTCCCGAGGGGGAGGGATGTCTTGTACCCACAGGAGGGCGGGGGGGCGGGTGGGAGAGGACGCAATTTCGCCCTCCTCATCCTCCTATCCCTCTCTCCTGCAGCAGCTGGTGCTGCTCTGCCTGGTCTCAAGTCCTCCTCCCATTCCTCATCCAGACCAAGGGAGAACCAGAGCAAGATGCCAAGACCAAGTGCTTCCTTTCTCCTGGTGACTCCTATAAGGTGTCCAATTAGTTAGAGTAGCACGGCATTTCTTTTTAGGCGAAGCCCTCAGAATTTTCAGAATAAATGTTGCTCCAATGTTGGTGAAGTCTTGACAAAGTGTCCCTGAAAGTCTCAAAATGCGAAGTATTTCATTTTCCTTAGCTAATATTTCGAACGTCGATCAGCAGTAAAAGTCTCCAAAAATATGAAACCTGCAGGCCTGATGGACCAAATGATCTTTTCCTGCCTGCCATTTTTGTATGTTCGCAGGTAGCAATAAACTTCAGATACTTCTGTTACATATATAGAATACACAGCACAGAAACAGGCCATTTGGCCCAACGGGTCTATGCCGGTGTTTCTGCTCCACGTGAGGCTCCTCCCACCCTACAGCTCATTCTTTTATCTCACTTTGAGCTATGTCAAATCTAATCCTGAAAGATGGTGAATATCTTGGCTCTTTTTAGCACATGGCCAGCATATGGGAATAAAGAATCCAAGTTATTTTAATTCAGTTCTCACAATACCAAATTACAATTCTTACTGGGCATAACATTCTTAAGATTAGTCAACCAGGTAGAAGGGCTTTCCTGTAGAATTCAAAAATTGCCCTGTATCCATGAAGATACTTTATAATTATTTATCATTTTTGTACTTTGCACCTCTCCATTATACCGATGTTGCAGGTCAGGGCTGTTCAATCTTTTTGTCTTTGTCTGCGGCTTAGGAGCATAACATGGAGCCCACGAGCAACAAGTAAAGCTTATGTCAACATTCTCATTATTTTGTATATATCTTAATTTTGCAGATCTTCACATTATGGTTTTTGGGTACCGTTGAGGCAACAAGCTCTAGGAACAGCTCTTTCCCATTGAATTTAAACAGGACAAACCAACTCGTAGGAAATATTAACGTAAATAGAACTGAGTTGACCGAGTTTCATGGCCTGTATTGCCAAGACTCACGAGCCACATATAGCCCATAGGCAATAGTACAGACATTTTCATCATGGGTAGAAATAGGTCCACACAACAGTTGAGCCCCCTTCATTTCCTCCATGAACATAATTGGATTTCAGATGCACTGCTCCCACACTAACAAACACATCATTCAAGTCCAGAAAGGGAACAATTAATGTCCCAGTCATTGTGCAGAGGTCTATAAAAAAAAAACATGGTTCCTGCCAACCGCCACACACTCTGCATCTCTAAATGAATAAAAAGACTGTGGTTTCTTATGCGATATACTGGGCAGGTAACCCTCAAAAAATGTAGCTCTTCATTTTCAACAATTACATCTAATCATCATCATCATAGGCAGTCCCTCGAAATGAGGATGACTTGCTTCCACGCCCCAAAAAAAGGATGAGTTCACAGGTGTTTCGAATGAAGAACCCAAACTACATCCTCAAGGGTGGAAGATGTCTGTGAGTGGATTTTTTATAACGTGTGGTGATCGATGCACACCAGCCACCACACGGGCTTGACAGAGCTAGGTCTTGGTCCAGTGGCAAGGATTACCCAAGATAACTGGAGACCTGCTCTGCTGCATGGACCTAGTGTGCACACATATCGCAATGTGGGCTGGTCTGTGCTGCCCCTGGGCCCCTGGTCCTGAACTCGCGCCTCCCCTGGGCCCCGATCACATCCCTCTACAGTCTCTCGTCGCTCCTTTGCCCTAATCTCACCGCTCCTGCTGCATCTGCCCACACTCCAATCACCGACCTGGACCTTGTTGACGTCACTCTTCGCCGCCGTTGCCCTCCTGCACCAGCTCGCGCTGTCCCTTGTAGTGGCCTCCACGCTGTCCATGGCCGCCGCTCGCCTCTCCTTTTATGGCCCCGACTTGCCGCTGATGGTTTCTCATCTAATAGGTCAGTTAGAATTATCAGGGAACAAGTGCAAACCATGGGTTTGAATCCTTGATGGGGGGGGGGGAAGTTAAAAAAAAATGTTGGTGTATATTTACCAGATTAAAAAAACGTCAATATCTTTTGCCTATGTTCTGTATGGGCTAACAGGGCAGGCTGAGCTGGTATGATATAAAAGATGCCACAACTTATCATATTATTTGACCTTCAGGGTTGCTGCAGGCTTGTTTTTGCAGCAGTTTATTATAGAATGTTGATCATCGTGATCTGAGTTTAGATACAGCCCATACTAACAGAACAAAGCCTCTGCTATCTGCTAGCTATATTGTCCCAAGTAAAACACGTTTGGAATAGTCTGAAACCAGTTTCTATCGTGCAGAAGTTTGTAATGTAAAACATCTCCCAATTAAGCATAGATTGGCAGTAAATTGCCATCTCGTTTAGATGGAGAAATAAATATGGTTATGTTATGTCCTTACACTCTACTGCAAATCAACACGACTCTGTGACCTGTACCTTTATTCACATGACCAAGGAGTGCTGACCCTGCGTGGGATCTCCCTTTATATACCTGGACGACCAGGGGAGGAGTGTCTCCCACAAGTTCAGCCCCTGTGGTCAAGGTGTGCATTTCTTAGGTGTATACAGTGTACAGTGTTGTTACATGAAGGTTACAATTACATGAAGGTTACATACATGACATCACCTCCCCCCCAATGTCTTTGGTCAAAGATTGAGTCATTCAGGCGGTCGATGCTCTCTCGTGGAGCGCCGCAGTTGGGGCTCTGGTTGTTGAGCCTTGGCATGCGTCTTTGTCATCTGTGGTGATTCCGGCTCGTCCGCATTGAAGGCGGCATTGAAGGGAGGATCCTTGAATCCGGAGCATGCCTTGTTTTATGATTTGGACCGCACATTTCTCCTGGCTATTGGAAGTCGGCTTGAACGGTGCTGTCCTGACATGTTTGATGCCATTACCCGACATGAACTCCTGGAACTCATAGCTAGTGAAGCATGGGCCATTGTCGCTGACCAGGCTGTCTAGCAAGCTGTGGGTCGCAAAGACCGCACGCAGACTCTCCACTGTGGTGGATGTCGTGCACGAATTCAATATGATGCACTCGATCCATTTCGTGTACGCATCAACAACAATGAGGAACATTTTTCCCATGAACGAGCCCGCGTAGTCTACGTGAATACGTGACCATGGCTTGGTGCGCCAGGGCCACGGGCTAAGTGGGGCCTCCCTGGGGGCATTGCCCAGCTGGGCACACGTCGTGCACCTGCGAACACAGTGTTCCAGGTCTGCATCAATTCCCGGCCACCATACATGTGACCGGGCAATGCCTTCATTAGCGCAATGCCTGGGTGCTTGCTGTGGAGTTCCCTGATGAATGCTTCCCTTTCCTTCTGGGGCATGACTACCTGGCTGCCCCATAGTAGGCAGTCGGCTTGGATGGACAGTTCATCCATCCGTCTGTGAAACGGTCGGACCTCTTCAGGGCATGCTTCGTGTGTGGGCGCCCAATCCCCAGTAAGGACACATTTATTAATCAAGGATAGGAGGGGATCTCTGTTTGTCCAGGTTTTGATCTGGTGGGCTGTGATGGGGGAGCCTGTACTGTCGAAAGCATCGACAGCCACGACCATCTCAGCGCTTTCCTCCGCTGCCCCCTCAGTGGTGGCCAGTGGAAGCTGAGTGCGTCAGTGCAATTTTCGGTGCCTGGCCGGTGCCGTATGGTGAGAGCCCATCGCTCTATGCGAGCTGATGCATTGGCATTGATAGCTTTGCTGTCGGACAACAGGGATGTTAACGGCTTGTGGTCCATTTCTAACTCGAACCCTCTGCCAAAAAGGTACTGGTGCATCTTTTTCACCCCGTAGACACATGTGAGTGCTTCCTTTTCAACCATCCCATATCCCCATTCTGCTTGGAAGAGTGACCTGGAAGCATAAGCCACAGGTTGGAGTTGGCCCTCATCATTATGCTGCAACACGCACCCAACCCCATAGGATGATGCATCACATGTCAAAACCAATTTCTTACAGAGGTTGTACAGAGTCAACAGCTTGTTAGAATAAAGCAGGTTCCGCGCCCGATTGAAAGCCCGTTCCTGACAGTCCCCCCAAAACCAATTGCAACCCTTACGCAGGAGCACGTGTAGTGGCTCCAACAATGTGCTTAAGTTCGGCAGAAAGTTCCCGAAATAGTTCAATAGTCCCAGAAATGAACGCAACTCCGATGTGTTGCCGGGCCTGGGCACGCTACGGATCGCCTCCGTTTTGGATTCGGTAGGCCGGATCCCGTCTGCAGCAACCCTCCTGCACAAAAACTTGACCTCTGGGGCCAAAAACACACACTTAGACTTCTTTAGTCGCAGACCTACCCGGCCTAGTTTGTGGAGGTGTTCCTCGGTGTCTCGACCCGTGATAAGGATGTCGTCCTGAAATACGGTTGTTCCGGGGATGGATTTGAGCAGGCTTTCCATGTTCCTTTGAAAGATAGCAGCTGCTGAACGAATGCCAAACATACACCTGTTGTAAACAAACAGCCCCTTGTGCATGGTGATGGTGGTCAGTAGCTTGGAATCTTCGGCCAGTTCTTGCGTCATGTAGGCCAAGGTGAGATCCAACTTGGTGAACAGCTTGCTGCCTGCCAGCGTGGCAAAAAGATCCTCTGCTCTCGGAAGCAGGTAGTGGTCTTGTAGTGACACTCGGTTGATGGTGGCCTTGTAGTCGCCACAAATCCTGACCGAGCCATCCGTTTTTAGGACAGGGACGATGGGTCTTGCCCAGTCGCTGAATTCAACGGGCGAAATTATGTCCTCTCTTAGCAACATGTCCAACTCACTCAATTTTCTCCCGCATGACATACGGCACAGCTCTGGCTTTGTGGTGCACTGGTATGGCGTCCGGGGTGATGCGTATCACTACTTTTGTACCTTTGAAGGTACCGACACCAGGTTGAAATAGTGACTCAAAACTTTTGTAGGACCTGTGAGCATGAACTTCGTTTCACAGATGAAATGGCGTACACATCCCACCATTTCTAGTTCATCTCGGCTAGGCAGCTCCTCCCCAAAAGTGCAGGATCATTTCCCGGGACAATCTAGAGTGGCAGCCGGTTCTCTGATCCGTTATGTGTGACCACCAACATTGCACTGCCTAGCATTGGGATGATCTCTTTGGTGTACGTCCATAATTGCATGTCAATGTGTTCTAGTTTGGGTCTGCTAGCTCTGAGTGGCCATAGTTTCTCGAATTATTGGACACTCATAAGTGACTGGTTGGCTCCTGTGTCCAGCTCCATGCGTACCGGGATGCCGTTTAAGAGTACTCTCATCATCATAGGTGGCGTCTTTGTGTATGAGCTGTGGATGTTTGTCACCGAACCCGCTGAACTTCAGCGTCCATTGCTGTGTCCCAAGCATAACCCTGCCTTGCAGACTCCTCTTGTGGTTGATCCGCTTCGTAAACCAGCCTCGCTGAGGGCTTCCTGCACATTCTGGCCAAATGTCCACTGAAGTTACAATTTCTGCAGATAAATTTTTGAAACCTGCAGGTTTTCACAGCATGTCTGCCCCCGCACCTCCAGCATGAGCTGAGATTGCTGTGACAAAAGAGCTGTTACCAGGCATTCCTCTCTGATTGTCTCTTTGATTACTCTTGAGCACACTATTAGTGGGTGTCAATGGTCCCATCCCGGGACGTATTGACCCTTGTGATTGTGTAACTATCCGTTCAACCTGCCATTGTCTCTGTTGCGGGTCCACCCTAGAGTCTGTTACTGCCTGGTTGGTGTTGAATTGCCCTTGCCTGCCTGTGGGGTTCTGAGTCGCGTTTACCATGTTAACTCCTGCTTCATCGCCACGTTGGGAGCAGAGTTGCGCGCGTATATGATCTTGGTTTCCTCCTCCCCCGCCATGAAGGTTTGAGCCATCAATGCCGCTGCTTCCAAGGTCAACTCCTTGGTCTCAATTAGCTTCCTAAATATCCCGGCATGACCAATGCCCTCAATGAAGAAATCCAGCAACATCTCTCCCCTGCAGGCGACTGTGAACTTACAGAGGTGATAATATTTACTTTAGTGACAGCTGTACAAGAAAAATTAAATCAAATGGTGGCCAAGCGCCGAAGGTCCGCAACAAAGTCCAGTATGCTCTGCACTTCCCGACGTCGGTGCGTATAGAAACGGTGTCATGCCATGTTTATACTGCTCGCCGGTTTGAGGTGCTCACCGATCAGTTTGCTGAGCTCCTCAAAGGTCTTGTCCGCTGGCTTCTTGGGTGCGAGCAGGTCTTTCATCAACGCGTACGTCTTAGGTCCACAGCTGGTCAGTAGATACACCCTTCGCTTGTCAGCCGCTGCTGCTCCCAGCCAGTCCTTCGTGACAAAGCTCTGCTGGAGCCTCTCAATGAAATTGTCCCAGTCCTCACCAACACAGTACCGTTCCTCTGTGCAACCAGTGGCCATTCTCGAGAGTTGTTGATTCCCGTTTCTCGTCGCCAAATGTTATGTCCTTACACTCGACTGCAAATCAACACGAGGCACATACTGGAGACAAGGTCACTCTGTGACCTGAACCTTTATTTCACAGGACCAAGGAGTCCTGACCCTGCGTGGGACCTCCCTTTATGTACCTGGATGACCAGGTGAGGAGTGTCTCCCACAAGTTCATCCCCTGTGGTCAAGGTGTGCATTTCTTAGGTGCGTACAGTGTACAGTGTTGTTACATGAAGGTTACAGTTACATGAAGGTTACATACATGACAGCTTACACGTGCAATAGTTTTTTGTGGGGAGGGTCGCTGTTGCATTTTCAATGTAGTTTCTTCTGACAAGAATGAAAGTAAGAGGAACATTGTTGCACAGGAGAACAGGAGATGTAAACGAGAGATAGGCTGAAGTAGTGGACAATTTTTAAGTACGTGGGATTTGGGTGTGGAATCCACTCTTCCTAACTAGCTGCACCAGGTGGGTGGAATCTCAGAACCTGTGTTGAGGTGAGCTAAAGCCAGACCACAAGTGATGGAGTTTTACAAATCCACATTAACCATTACTTTGCAGTGAGCAAAGCATTAAATGGAAACTCTCCATCGAGGTAAGAAATTCCAGTGGACGGAACTACTTCCCATTCATAGCATTTATGATCCAAATGTAACACTTAAACCCAAACAAGCAGAGTGTGGATATGAGTCAAAAGAGCCTTTCTTGAGGTCATCCAAAACTCTGCTGCCCATGTCCTAACTCACCCATCATCCCCTGCTTGCTTACTTACATTGGCTCCTGGTTAAGCAACACGTTGATTTTAAAACTCTCATCCTTGTTTTCAAATCCCTCCATGGCCTCATCCCTCCCCATCACTGTAATCTCCTCCAACCCTACAACCCTCCCATGATCTCTGTGTTCCATCAATTCTGGCCTCTTGAGCATCCATCGTAGGTGACCGTTCCTTCAGCAACCAAGGCCCTAAACTCTGTAGGTCCCTCCCTAAACCTCTCCGCCTCTCTGCCTTTCTTTCCTCCTTGAAGACACTTCTTAAAACCTACCTCTTTGACAAAGCTTTTGGTCATCTGCCCTAATATCTCCTTATATGGCTCGGTGCCAAATTTTTTTGATAACGCTCCTGTGAAGCACCTTGGGACTCTTTACTACGTCAAAGGTGCTATATAAATGCAAGATGCTGATGTTGTTGTTGTTCCAGACTGTGCTGAGCTCTGGAATCTCACTTGGATCTTAGAGCCTAAACTCCAGGTGGAGCAAACAAACAAACACAGGGCTGTAGAAAATCGCGATGGTGAGCATCCTGGACGTGTCAGGCCCTGGGACTGTTTATGGAAACTGATGGCTCAGGTCTTGTGGTTTATAGGTTTTTTTTACAAAATTTAAGTCACATTAGTCAAGTTGGTCAATGAAATTGATCAGAGGATAGTTAATGTGTTTTTTGATGGTGTTCGTGTCTGAGGCTACTGTCTAGATATGAATAGATTACTGCTATGCATCCCAACCATATAACCCGTGACTGCAAACCCAATCATTATATACTCTTGAACAGCTGGTTAGTAGCAGCTTGAGAGCAGACATTTTGTGTGAATTTCTTCTCCTATAACATTCATGATGCCATTGCAGTTGAAGTTTATCACATTGCAGAAGAATGCTGCACAAAACACCTGTTCCAGACTTGACTAGCAAGTAGATATCATGGGACATATGATTAGATCCACTGTACTGCTCTGCTTGCATCTAAGGACCAGGCTCCTACAACCACAAGCTAAGCCTAAGGTAGCCACTTGCCTTGAGCTTGCCTTGCCTAAACCCAGGACATGAAAAGTTTTCCAATTAACCATTGCCAAGTTTTAGGTGCATGTTTACAAATTCAAATCACTTTTATTTATCTGGAGTTTATGAACTAGTCTAGGTGCAGGTATAATCCTTATCCAAGAATGAGATTTCTTGGCAAACTGCTCGTGTACATTTTAGAGTTAGAATGGCATGGATTTTGCAGTCAGCGACGAACAAATGGTCTCAGCCGTTCAATACACTTATACTTGCCGACAGAGTTTCTATGGGTATTTGCACCAGAGTGATTATTTGCTATGCAATTTTGACTCTCTTGCCCGTTTTGTACCGTGCATGCGCACTCGATCTGGTCACGCAAGCACAGTACCCAATGATGCGGTGGTGGCCTGCACCATCACGCTTCACTCCACTTGGCTCTGTGCGCAGAAGGTCAGGGGTTTGGGTTGGTGGCTGGTGGGTGTGGAAGGAGAGGGGATCAGAGGCTGGAGAGAGAGGGGATCGGAGGGGGAGCGGGAGGAGTTCAGAGCGGCAGAGAGAAGATCAGAGGCGGAGAGAGAGAAGAGATTGGAAGGAGGGAGAGAGGAGATTAGAGGGAGGGTGAAAGAGAGAAAATAGATGGGGGGACAGAGAGGAGATCGGAGGCTGGAGAGAGGAGATCGAGGGAAGAGAGATGATCGGGGGGAGAGAGAGGAGTTCGGAGGGGGGAGAGAGGAGATTGGAGGGGAAAGAGAAGAGATTGGAGGGAGGGAGAGAGAGGACATCGGAGGGAGGGTGAAAGAGAGACGATCGGGGGGAGAGGTGGGAGAGAGAGGAGCTCTGGCGAGAGAGGGAGAGATGATCAGAGGGAGAGAGAGGAGATCTGAAGGGGGAAAGATCGGGTGGAGAGGGAGGAGACTGGGGAAAAGAGGAAATCGGAGAGGGAGAGAGAGAAGATATCGGAGAGAGGTGTATTTTAAAATTGGAGGGGAGAGAGAGGAGATCGAAGCAGGAGAGAGAGGAGGTCGGGGGGGAGAGAAAGGAGATCGGGGGGAGAGGAGATCGGAGGGGAGAGAGAGGAGATCAGGGGAGAGAGGAATTTTTCCTTTATATCTCAGTTTTAATAAACTTTGTTGTTTTCATACAGAGGAAAATATCAGCATATGTGACCTTTATCATTAGATGTGTGGAAAAGAAAGAGACCATGAAAGGGTGGATCTTCTTCACATTATTAAAAATGAAGCCAATCCATTGTTGGTTAAAAGGAGCTGTGCACTGTCCTTAACCTATACTGTACCCAATTCCAGGAACACTTGGTGAGATCATGTAAAAGGAGCTCAAACACTGTGCAGTGTTCGCTGGATTTCGCGCCTCTGAATCAGAAGGTTCGAGCCCCACTCCAGAGACTTAAACCCAAAATCCTGGCTGATACTGCAGTGCAGTGCTGAGGGAGTGCTGCACTGTCCGAGATGCTGAACCCGAAATTCAGTACCGCTAGAAAGCTGGTGCTCCCCCCATCTTTTGGTGGCCATTAGCGCTGAAAATTTTTCGTGGCTGGTCACCCCATATTCAGCTCCAAAAGTGAACAAATGGATTCCAGCGCTAATGAACTCTTCCAAAGTGGATTTTTCAGCGGTGTGGCTTTCTTAATTTGAGCGTTATCACCATTGAGAAATTCAGCATGCAGGTAAGGGTTTCTAACGAGCCAACTGCTCCCTGGCCTTTTTAAAGACCAGGGTTTGCAGCAAGGCCCTGAGGGTGGAAGGAGTTTGGAAGGATGGCTGGTGTAAGAGGTGCAAGAAGAGCCAACAGGTTCAGTGATATGGAGTTGGAGACAGAAGAAGAATACTGTTTCCTGATGTGGGGAGACCTGGCAGACAGGCAGTACATAATGCATGGAGGGAGATTGCAGGGGAGGTGTCAGGCACCAGGGTGGTGATGGGTCGACGCCTCCTAGCTCTGGGGCGACGGGGATCCTCCTCCTCCTGCACCTCCTGCTCATCCTCTTCCTCAGGTGGTGCTGCTGGCTCGTCCTCCACTGGCTGTCCCCTCATGATGGCCAGGTTGTGCAGCATGCAGTAGACCACGACGATTATGGAGACCCATTGAGGAGAGTACTGCAAGGTGCCACCAGAATGGTGCAGGCACCGGAACCTCTGCTTAAGGATGCCTATGCACTGCTCGATGATACACCTGGTGGCACAATGAGCGTCATTGTATGCATGCTCTGGTGCTGTCCTGGGGTTCTGCAGTGGAGTGAGCAGCTAAGTGGACAGGGGATATCTCTTGTCCCCAAGCAGCCAACCGCAATCCTGATTCGGGCCGGTGAAGACGGCAGGCACACTAGTCTGGCGCAGAATGAACGAATCATGGCTGCTACCTCCCTTGCCCGCTGCATGTCTACACGGTGCTGACTGCGACACCTTCTCCTGAGTGCTGCCCTGCTTCTGAGCAGGTGTACCAGGTGTCGCCTCCCAACACTCCTCCCATCCTCAGGGTGAACCCTGCTAAGCAAGTCTCTGCAACCCACAGGACTCCACTAAAGAGTCAGATCTGAAAGTTGTACAAAAGTATGCGAAAACCTCTGAGCAGCACACAGCAGGTTTAATGGAGCCAAAACAATTAATAAAACTACTTAAAAAGCAAAATACTACAGATGATGCAATGTGACATAAAAACACTAATAATTAATAGAACTATATGAAAACATAAATACTGCGGGTGATGCAAAATCTAACATAAAAACAATAAAATTAATAAAACAATTTCCCTACCAAATGGCCTCGATCGCGGCAACACTCCAGCGCTGTTGCGTTCGAGCACCGACTCGAATACCTCGCGGGGGCACTGCCTGAAGAACTCCTACCTTTTGGAGTCAGTTTCCAGCGGACGTGAGCACCGCTCAACCCCCACACCTCCGAGCTGAATATGGCTTGGGGAGGGGAAAGTATCCGACCGTGGGGCCGAACGATTTTTTCGATCGACTGTTCAAACGCCGCGGTAGCTGTCCCTTCGGGGACGGTGAATTTCGGGCTCGCTGTCTTTTGGATGAAATGTTGAACCAAGGCCTCTTCTGCCCTCTCAAGTGGACATAAAAGATCTCACAGCACTATTTTGAAGAAGAGCAGTGAATTCTGCTTTTTTTCCTGGCCAATCTTTATCTCTCAACCAACGTCACTAAAGCAACAGATTTTCTGGTGATTATCACATTACTGTGTGTGGGTCCTTGCTGTGTGCAAATTGCAACAAGTGTGACTACAATTCAAAAGTACTGCATTGGTTTTAAAGTGCTTTGGGACGTCCTGAGTTCATGAAAGTCGCTATTTAAATGCAAGTCTTTCTTTTGTATGTTGTGTGGCCCAAGAGTTCTTGATGCATCTAACTACCCTGACCCAGGAGTGCTTGATGCTCTTACATTGTATCTTACCTGCTCTATGACTGACCTGAGAGTCTTTGGGCTAGAAATTAGGTTGGAGGGTTCCTAAGGCACTAATGTTGGGCAGTCGCTAAATTTAGCGATGGAAATTTTTTTGCGACAGTAACAGCAAAATTTAGTTGTTGCACCCTGAGAGTGGAGCGGAGCACAAAGGGAAGTGTTCCACACGCCTCTTACGGCGCTAGGCCGCATGCACAACTGAATATCCAGAGGTAAACAGTCGGCTTCGTAGCGCCCTAAGAGAGGCCTCCCTGCAAAAAAAAATCGGAACAGAAAACACAGAAAACATTCCCTCTACATTACTCACCCCAAATAAACTTAAATCGCAAAAAATATATCACTCACAGACCTCATACAATCAGTCCTTCCCTTAGTGCCCCGGGACAGCCCTGCACGCCAGCTTTCTCTGGCGGGGTCACTACGGGGCGCTACGGGTGCAGCGCAAACCAAATTTTGCAACGCCCCCAGTATCGATACACTGAATTTGCAGAGCGGTGCTAATCTCAGCGCTTGCGGCTGCAAACACTCACGAGGGGCGCTATCCAACCGAATCTTTCCCCCTATATGTCTTTAGATGCTCTGATAATGACTGCACGAGGCAATATGTTGTATTTGAATTATAGTGACCTTAGTCCATTTAATGTAACTCCAGAGTGAGGATCACACATGGTGGCCTGCCTTTTATACTAGGCCTGGCACACCTGTACAGGTAACCTACAAGTCTCCCACTGCAGTGCCCTCTGGTGCCATACCTTAGTGGCACATCATATATAATAGTACAAGCAGTAAACATGTAGGATACATGCTACCCCCTTTGATATTACTGGATTCAATAGGAAAAATATTCTAAGCCTCATTCTGGATGCTCCTTTGATCTTTATAAAGCACATCAGCTACAGAGATCAGGTTGACCTATTATGCAACATAAGAACAGGAGCAGGAGTAGGTAATCTGGCCCCTCGAGCCTGCTTCGCCATTCAATAAGATCATGGCTGATCTAATCATGGCCTCAGCTCCACTTCCCCACCCTCTTCCCCTTGACTCCCTTAACATTCAAAAATCTGTCTATCTCCAACCTTAAATATATTCAATGACCCAGCCTCCACAGCTCTGTGGTGTAGAGAATTCCAAAGATTCACGATCCTCTGAGAGAAGAAATTACTCCTCATCTCCATTTTAAATGGGCGACCCCTTATTCTGAGAGTATGCCCCGTAGTTCTAGATTCTCCCACGAGGGGAAACATCCTCTCTGCATCTACCCCGTCAAGCCCCCTCAGAATCTTATACATTTCAATAAGATCATCTCTCATTCTTCTAAACTCCAAGGAGTATAAGCCCAACCTGCTCAACCTTTCTTCATCTCAGGAATCAACCTCGTGAACCTTCTCTGAACTGCCTCCAATGCAAGTAGATCCCTCTTTAAATAAGGAGACCAAGGAAGGATATACTTGCCTTGGAGGCATTGGAGAGCCTCACATACCAGGAGATAGTGGGACAGAGAGTATAACGTACTCTATGAAAATTGGCTTAATCTATCTGAATAGTGTTGTGATTGTTGTGGAGCGATACACACAGATACAGGATATCAGGAAGGTGATCTTGGCTGGGTTGTCACGAGGACGTATAAACTGGAGGCAAAGTACCCAAAGGGTGAGAGGAAGAGATAATCAGTGGTGAGTCCGTTCTTGTACACCTTGTAGCTGTGAATTCAATAACAGCCCCGACTGACACGTGGAACTGACTACCTTTCAGCTGGGTATGATAGTGTGCAGAAGTCTACAAGATTGAGGAGGAAGTATTAAAAAATATATAAAAATCGGAGAGAGGGGAAAGAAAGCAAATCAAATGATAGCAGGCTCCCCAGACTTCAAATGCACTCCAGCCACCAGTGCATCTTGTCCCTCACATCTCGCAGTAAACTCAGCTATAAATCATATTCCTTACCAATGCTGCCTGATTCTGTACAGGACTTCAAAGAGGGAACGAAGTTTACATTTGTTAAAACCTAATTATATTTAATATTCAGTAGGCAGGGCTCAAAATTAAACATCTATTTTTCAATGGGAGACAAAGTTTGGCTACTTTTTCGAACTGTCACCAGCAGGATTTGAACTGTTCCAGCCAAACTAATTAGAATTAAAATGAGACAGATGACCAGAATGAGGAACATAAAGACTGCTCAGTGGACCGCAAACTCATTGGGTGGAGAGCTCTAGCACAGCAGAGTTGTGCTTCTGCCAAAAAGGTCGCTAAGGATGCCAGGATGCAGGAATTTCAAAATTAAAATATGAAGTCATGGTATGTGATTAGGACAGGATCTCACAAATGTCTATTGTGCTGATTTCGAAGAAGAGAGTGGGAGCTCTCCCCAGTGTCCTGGCCAATAATTACCTCTCAGCCAACATCACTAAAAACAGATTATTTGGTCATTATCTCATTGCTCTTTGTGGAACCTTGTTGTGTGCAATTTGGCTGCCGTGTTTCCTGCATTGCAACAACACTTCACAATTACCTCAATGACTATAACGCACTTTGGGACGTACTGCGGTGGCGAAAGGTGCTATGTAAATGAAAGCCTATTCTTACAGACAGTTCCTTCAGTCCTTGAGCATAGAACTAGTGTGCGCAGAGCAAGAGATGGCCTGAGCCACATTTATGTGCCAGGAAGGATGAGTGGATGATGGGCCTGATCCCAGCTCTGTGGGGACTCTGCCTCATTTGGATCAGACCTTGGATCAAATTCTGGTTGACAGGGCCCTGGGAATATCTACTGCTCACTGCCCTACATCAAAAAGGTGCTCCGGGGGCCGGCTTCCCCAGAAAATTATTCATTTTATGCTCTTTCAAAGGCCTAAGCAGAACTCACACCATATCAGATGGAATTTATCACCTTCTCTAGTTGGAAATGCTGCGGTGGGAGCCAAAGGTCTACAAGTTTAGTTTTATAGCGGCAGTTGTTTGGGTGCTACAGGTGCTGAATTGGGTTCAAAATGGAGTCAGAGTAGCGTGCGCACACTTCGTGCGTGGGCCGTACCAGACGCTCTCTTGGTGAGGACGGTAGGACAGTCATTAGGAGCGAACGCTGGAAGTATGGTAAGTAGGCAGATCGTGACATCAATCATCGAGCAACGCTGATTTTGGGCTAGCGCTGCCATTTTTGTCATCATCACTGGAGATATCTTAACCTTGCACAGTTGAACATGTGTTCAGCAGCAGGAAGGACCCCTCACCACGCAATTTAAAGGGATCAATAATAACTTTCAGGTAACTTGCTTTTTGATTTCTACTAGTTCTGTAAGTTTGTGGAAGTGTTTGGTGCTTTCTAGAGTTATTTAAAGTTGGTAAGGTGACAGGGAGTGGTGCTGCAAGTGGAGAAGGCCTTGCTTCTGACTTCAAGGGTTCTGGTCAGACCACTTGGGTGCTCTCGTTGCCATCATCTTTGGCTTGCAGCATGACAGGGAGATGGAGCAAAGGTGGCAAAGGAGAGGACAAGCTGCTTGCAGAGGATGGAGAAGGAGGGGGGAAGGGCTCTCAGCCTTTACCCACCTAGGGTCTTTCAAGAGCAATTCTGTTTCCTCAGTCTGAGCCAGGACCAGTATCTGAGGCTTCTGAGTTTTACGAATGAAATACTCACAGAACTCTTCCACCTCTTGCAACCAGACCTGCAGCCTTACTCCAGGAAGTGACAGTGCTGCCAGTGGCTATGAAGGTGTGACCATGGCCCTGAATTTCTTCATATCCTTGCACGCTGCAGCAGATGATATCTGTAACATCTCCCAGTTCCCTGTCCACTGCTGTATGAGAGGTGACAGAAGCTCTTTATGCCAGGAGAGGGGATTTATTGAGCAGATAGAAGCAGACAGAGTGTGAACAAGGCTTGCCAGTATAGCCGACTTCCCCATGGTGCAGGGTGCCATTGACTGCATGCATGTACGTAGCTTTGCTTCACCTTATATAAATGCTGAGATGTACCACAACCGTAAAGGTTACCAATTACTGAATGTGCAGTTGATGTGCGACCATGCTCAACACATCATGATGATGTACGCTCGGTATCCTGGCAGCAGACATGATGCTTTTATTCTGCACCAGTCTGCTGCTCCCTCAGTCTTTGAGGCATCATGACAAACCCGAGGGTGGCTACTGGGCAGCAAGGGCTATCCCTTGACCACCTGGCTCATGATTCCACTCCACAACCCAACCGCATGTAGTCAGCATGCATACAATGAAAGCCATGCTGCTATACAGAATCTGATAGAGCAGACCATTGGTGTCCTTAACCAATGCTTCTGCTGCCTGCATCGCTCTGGAGGTGCTCTGTAGTACTCAACGGACCATGTGTCCCGATTCATCATGGTCTGCTGTATCCTTCACAACCTGACTGCCCTTACTGTTATGTCTCGAATAAAGCAACGTGACTGAGTACTGTAGGTGTGAGTAAGTGTGACCTTAGTCTCTTTATTCTAACTCCAGAGTCCTGGTACAGCATGGGAGGCCTGTTTATATACAGTGCTCCCAGAGGATGCTGGGATCCCTTGGGCCTTGGGACTCCAACAGGTATGCCCTCTGGTGGCGGTAGAATGCTGGTTACATAGTGTTGCATACATAACATGACTCCACCCCCCCACCCCCCACAAAGTCAATAGTACACTTATTTACAGGGTGAGACGATCTGGGGCCTTTCACTCCCTAGTCGATTGTCTCGGTACAAATGCAGGTGTAGGTGAGTTGGTTGGACCTTCGCTGGGCTGCTGCACAGCTGGTCTTGCTGGGTTGCTGGGGATGATGAGTTCAGCTTCGTGGTCAACCGTGATGTCGGTTGCCACTTGTGTGTGTGTCGGAGGGTTGAAGTTGGTGGTGTCCTCTTCAGGTTGCTTGTGGCTGTCTGTGAACCGCAGTTTGGTTTGGTCCAAACGCTTTCTGCAAGTTAGTCCATTTGCGAGTTTGACCTGAAACACCCTACTCCCTTCTTTGGCTATGACAGTGCCAGCAAGCCATTTGGGACCATGTCCATAGTTGAGTACAAATACCGAGTCATTGACTTCAATATCGCGTGATAAATTTGCGCAATCATGGTACATGCTTTGTTGATGCCGCCTGCCCTCGATATGATCATGGAGATCAGGGTGGAGTAGAGAGAGCCTTGTTTTGAGTGCCCTTTTCATGAGCAGTTCGGCAGGGGGAACCCCGGTGAGCGAATGGGGTCTAGTGCGGTAGCGGAGCAGGACTCTGGACAGGCGGGTCTGCAGGGAGCCTTCCGACACGCGTTTCAAGCTTTGCTTGATAGTTTGGACTGCCCGTTGGATGTGGGCTTGAACGGGGCAGATGTGACACGCTTGATCCTATTGTGGGTCATGAATTTTGTGAATTCAGCACTGGTGAAGCACGGCCCATTGTTGCTGACAAGGACATCAGGCAGGTCGTGCGTGACAAACATGCTCGTAGGTTTTCGATGGTGGCAGCGGATGTGCTTACAGACATTATTACACACTCAATCCATTTTGAATAAGCATCCACAGCAACCAAGAACATTTTGCCTAGAAACAGACCAGCGGAGTCAACGTGGATCCTAGACCACGGTTTGGAGGGTCATGACCACAAACGTAGCGGTGCCTCCCTGGGTGCATTGCTCAGTTGAGAGCAAGTGTTGCATTGGAGCATACAAGATTCCAAATCTGAGTCACCGGGCCACCACACATGGGATCTGGCTATAGCTTTCATCATTACTATGCCTGGGTGGGTAGGTCGCGTATGAACGTTTCCCTGCCTTTCTTGGGCAAAACCACGCGATTACCCCACAAAAGACAGTCCGTCTGTATGGACATTTCGTCTTTGCGCCATTGGAACGGCTTGATCTCTTCCTGCATCTCCGTTGGGACGCTGGACCAGCTCCCATGGAGGACACAGTTTTTTACAAAGGACAGTAAAGGATCCTGGCTGCTCCAAGTCCTGATCTGGTGGGCCGTAATGGGTGACTTTTTGTTTTCAAATGCATCTATCACCAAGAGCAAGTCTGCAGGCTGTGCCATTTCCACCCCAGTGGTGGGCAATGGTAGCCAACTGAGAGCATCAGCGCAGTTCTCTGTGCCTGGCCTGTGGCGAATTACATAGTTATATAGAGACAGCGTGAGTGCCCATTTTTGGATGCGAGCAGAGGCATTGGTATTAAAACCTTTGCTTTCTGAGAATAGCGATATGAGCAGCTTATGGTCAGTTTCTAACTCGAACTTAAGCCCAAACAGATACTGATATATATTTTTTCAACCCTGTAAACGCATACCAGAGCTTCTTTTTCAATCATGCTGTCGGCCCTTGTTGGACAAGCTCCTGGACGCATAAGCGACCGGTTGCAATGTTCCTGATTCATTTGCTTCTTGAAACACACACCCGACCCCGTACGAAGACGATCGCAAACTAGCACTAAACGTTTACATGGGTCATACAGAGCAAGCAGTTTGTTGGAACATAACAGATTTCTGGCTTTCTCAAAAGCAGTCTTTTGTGAATTCCTCCATATCCAGTCATCTCCCTTCCATAGCAACACGTGTAGAGGTTCTAGCAAGGTGCTTAGCCCAGGTAGGAAATTACCCAAATAATTGAAGAGTCCCAGGAACGACCGCAGCTCCATCACGTTCTGTGGTCCCGGCGCGTTCTTGATGGCCTCCGTCTTGGCATCGGTGGATCTGATGCTGTCTGCCGCGATTCTTCTCCCTAAGAATTCGACCTCTGACGCCAGGAAAACACACTTCGAGTATTTCAATCTGAGTCCCACACGATCTAGCCGACTTAGAACCTCTTCCAGGTTCTGCAAGTGTTCGATGGTGTCCCGAATATGTCGTCCTGGAAAACCATGGTGCGCGGAACGACTTTAGTAGACTCTCCATTTCCTTTGAAAAATAGCCGCGGCCGATCGAATCCCAAACGGGCATCTATTGTAGATGAACAGACCTTTGTCCGTGTTGATGCAGGTGAGGCCTTTCGAAGATTCCACCAGCTCCCCCGTCATGTAGGCCGAGGTCACGTCCAACTTGGTGAATGTCTTCCCTCCTGCCAGCGTCGCAAATAGGTCGTCTGCCTTGGATAGGGATACTGGTTCTGCAGCGAAAAATGGTTATTCGTTACTTTATAGTTCCCACAAATTCTGACCGTGCCATCGGCCTTGAGAACTGGAACAATCGGACTGGCCCACTCGTTGAACTCCACCGGCGCGATGATGCCCTCTCATTGCAGCCTGTCCAGCTCGATCTCCACCTTCTCTTTCATCATGTATGGCACCGCCCATGCCTTGTGGTGGATGGGTCGTGTACCGGGAATCAAGTGGATCTGCATCTTCGCCCAGAGAAATTTCCGATGCCTGGCTCAAACAATGATGGAAACTTGCTCAGAACCTGGGCACATGAGGCGTCGTCGACAGACGAAAACACTCGGATGTCGTCCAAGATCCAGCGGATTTTTCCCAGCCAGCTTCTGCCGAACAGTGTGGGGCCATCTCCTGGTGCAATCCATAGTGGCAGTTCATGCACTGCTCCATCACAGGAGACTTTTACTGCGGCACTGCCAATTACAGGGATCAGCTATTTAGTGTAAGTTCTCAGCTTGGTGCGAATGGGGCTCAACTTGGGCATGTGTGCCTTGTTGCTCATGATAGACTGACTTGCACCCATGTCCAATTCCATGGATACTAGAATTCCGTTCAGTTCAACTTTTAACATGACATTTCGTGGTGAAGGTGTGTACCCCGTACACTTCTGCCTTCTTGGTTTGAGTCTCGAGTTCAGTTTGATCTGCCATGGATCGGTCTTCCTCTGTTACGTGGTAGTTTGCAGGGTTTGCAGCTCGTCTGCACATTCGCTGGAGGTGTCTCATTGTTCCACAGCCTTTGCATGCATAGTGTTTGAAGCGGCATTGATGGGCACAATGACCACCTGCGCAGCGCCAACAAAGTGTCAATTGCAGATGATTCTAAGTTGGGTGGCAGTGTGAGCTGTGAGGAGGACGCTAAAAGGTTGCAGGGTGACTTGGACAGGTTAGGTGATTGGGCAAACGCATGGCAGATGCAGTATAATGTGAATAAATGTGAGATTATCCACTTTGGTGGCAAAAACACGAAGGCAGAATATTATCTGAATGGCGGCAGATTAGGAAAAAGGGAGGTGCAGCGAGACCTGGGTGTCATGGTACATCAGTCATTGAAAGTTGGCATGCAGGTTCAGCAAGCGGTGAAGAAGGCAAGTAGTATGTTGGCCTTCATAGCTAGGGGATTTGAGTATTGGAGCAGGGAGGTCTTACTGCAGTCGTACAGGGCCTTAGTGAGGCCTCACCTGGAATATTGTGTTCAGTTTTGGTCTCCTAATCTGAGGAAGGACATTCTTGCTATTGAGGGAGTGCAGCGAAGGTTCACCAGACTGATTCCCGGGATGGCAGGACTGACATATGAGGAGAGACTGGATCGACTGGACCTGTATTCACTGGAGTTTAGAAGGATGAGAGGGGATCTCATAGAAACATATAAAATACTGACAGGACTGGACAGGTTAGATGCAGGAAGAATGCTCCCGATGTTGGGGAAGTCCAGAACCAGGGGACATAGTCTAAGGATAAGGGGTAAGCCATTTAGGACTGAGATGAGGAGAAACTTCTTCACTCAGAGAGTTGTTAACCTGTGGAATTCCCTACCGCAGAGAGTTGTAGATGCCAGTTCATTGGATATATTCAAGAGGGAGTTAGATATGGCCCTTACGGCTAAAGGGATCAAGGGTTATGGAGAGAAAGCAGGAAAGGAGTACTGAGGTGAATGATCAGCCACGATCTTATTGAATGGTGATGCAGGCTTGAAGGCTGAATGGCCTACTCCTGCACCTATTTTCTATGTTTCTATGCCTCGCATTCACGCTTGATGGCAGACTCTGAGTCTTTTGAGGTCGTGAAACTGCAGGCGTGTATGCTCTGCCATATGCATTCCTGACTGAAAACGACATTACTTTATGTACAGTACTTGCCGAAGCATCTTTATGCTGCGAAATTTGTTTGGTTTTATCGCTGGTGGACATAAATGCCTGGACTATCATTATGGCTTTGCTCAGGTTCGGTGTTTCAACCCAATAGTTTGTGAAAGATAACCTCATGGCCAATGCCAAGTACAAAAACGTCTCTTAGCATTTGCTCCAGGAATCCATCGAACTCGCAATGTCCTTAGTTCGGCAACGTAGCTCACCACTTCCTGACCTTCAAACAGTTGACATGTGTAAAATCGATACCTTGCCATCAGAACGCTCTCCTTCGGATTTAGGTGCTCCTGGACCAACATACACAGTTCTTCATACGATTTGTTGTTGTTGGTTTCACTGGAGCAAGAAGATTCTTCATGAAGCCATAGATTGTTGCCCCGCAGACGGTGAGGAGGATCGCCTTTCGTTTGGCAGCGTTCACACTCCCTTCCAGCTCGTTGGCCATGAAGTATGGTTGAGTTGCTCCACGAAGGCCTCCCAATCGTCCCCTTCTGAGAATTTCTCCAGGATACCAACAGTTCTCTGCATTTTTGTGTGATGGTTCGTTATCTCGTCGCCAGTTGTTATGTCTCAAATAAAGCAATGTGACTGAGTACTGTAGACATGAGTAAGTGTGATCTTAGTCTCTTTATTCTAACTCAAGAGTCCTGGTACAGCATGGGAGGCCTGCTTATATACAGTGCTCCCAAGGGACGCTGGGATCCCTTGGGACTCCAACAAATACGCCCTCTGGTGGCGGTAGACTGCTGGTTACATAGTGTTGCATACATAACACTTACCACCAGGGATACGGCCACCAGCTTAGGAGCAGGAGGAAGAGGACGAAGGGGAGGAGGAGGATAAGGAGGAGGAAGAAGAAGAGAAGTATGCGCAAGAGGAGGAAGGGGAGGAGGAGGAAGCGAAAGGATGGAAACAACTTCGATGGTCCCTTTCTGGCCGGGATATCCGGGATCTTAATCGCCCGCCTGCAGTACGAGTGAACGCAATCGGCTGAGTTGGTCCTCCGGAGACCTCCACTCTTCCTTACTGGGAACCATGGAGGACACAGCTGATCAACTCTTGGAGAATAGCGGTCCACCCCAGCTCTGCAAATGGCTCCGACCCCAGAATTTGTGATGGGCTCTCTGACCTTATGCGAGGGTACATGAGGGTTTGGCTCCGGTGGTATCCAAAGAGTTTATTTTAATTGACTGAGTTGAGCATTCATGCTGGGAGAGTGGGACCCCAGAAATTTCCAGGCGAAGAACTTTAAAGCTAACGATTTGCGAGGCCCAATGAGATTATTCAGTGAGTAGCAGAACTAAAATCAGAAAAAGTTGGCAACACTCAGCAGGTCATGCAGCATCTGTGGAGAGAGAAACAGAGTTAACGTTTCAGGTCGATGATGTTTCATTAGGTTTTTGTAAGGACTCTATTCCAGTCTCCCAGTTTCTCCGTCTCCATCGCATCTGTACTGAGGATGCCAACTTCCACACGAGTGCATTCGATATGTCTTTTTCCTCAACTGAATATTCCCCTCCACTGTGGTTGTCAGGACTTTTGACCGTGTCCATCCCATTTCCTGCACTTCTGCCCTCGTCCTTCCCCTCTCTCCCAGAACCACGATAGGACTCCCTTGTCTTCATCTACCACCCCACCAGCCTTCATATTCAACAGATCATCCTCTACCATTTCTGCAACCTCCAGCGTGATCTTCCCCTCCCCTTCCCTCCCTTTTCAACATTCCAAAGGGACCATTCCCTCCGCAACACTCTGGTCCATTCCTCAATCACTCCCATCACCCCTTCTCCTTCCCATGGTACCTGCCCTTTCACCTTCCCTCTCACCGTCCAGGGCTCAAAACACTCTTTCCAGCTGAAACAGCAATTTGCATATACTTCTTTCAATTTAGTATACTGTATTCGCTGCTCACGATGTGGCCTCCTCTACATTGGGGAGAGCAAACGCAGATTGGGTGATCACTTTGCTTAACACCTCCAACAGTCTGCAATCGAAATTCTGAGCTACCGATCGCTTACCATTTTTATTCTCCATCCCACTCTGACCTCTCTGTCTTTGGGCTCCAACACTGCTCTAATGAAGCTCAGTACAAGCTCAGCACCTCATCTTTCAACTAGGCACTTGACAAGCTTCCGGCCTCAACATTGAGTTCAACAAATTCAAATCAGAACCATTTCTACCATTTTTTCTGACAGCAGGTGCTGGTGATGGTTCTGCTGTTACCATTTACACCTCTTCGAGACTCACCTTTTGTCTCTGTCCTTCTTCCATTAACACCCCACTTTTGCTTCGCACTATCATCCCTTTTGTCATTTAATCACTCTGCCCTCTACAGACCATCCCTGTTGTTATTTCCTCTCCTCCCCCCTTTCCCCGCCTTTGTACTTTCTTAAAAGCTGTTACATCTCTATAACTTTTTCCAGTTCTGACGAAAGATCATTGACCTGAAACGTTAACGCTGTTTCTCTCTCGACAGATGCTGCCTGACCTGCTGCGTGTTTGCAGCATGTTTTGTTTTTATTTCAGATTTCCAGTATCCGCAGTATTTTGCTTTCGAGTAGCAGAGCTATTCAGGTGAGGATAGTCTGGGGTCAATCCTCAGTCTGAGCTGAGTTAGCCAATTGCAGCTGGGTTTCACAATAGTAACTCATTAACTGGAGGGATAGATTGTCCCGGTTTCCTGCTGCTGGTTGCTTGCTATCGATGCGCGTGTGGACTTCAGGAAATGAAAAGGCTGGACTTGGCTATAATTGGACTCGCTGTCAACATAGAAACATAGAAAATAGGTGCAGGAGTAAGCCATTCGGCCCTTCGAGTTTGCACCACAATTCAGTATGATCGTGGCTGGTCATTGTTGCAACTTTAGTACCCCATTCCTGCTTTTTCTCCATACCCCTTGGTCTCTTTAGCCGTAAGGGCCACATCTAACTCCCTTTTGAATATGTCTAACGAACTGGCCTCAACAACTGACTGTGGTAGAGAATTCCACAGGTGCACAATTCTCTGAGTGAAGAAGTTTCTCCTCATCTCGGTCCTAAATGGCTTACCCCTTATCCTTAGACTGTGACCCCTGGTTCTGGACTTCCCCAACATCGGGAACATTCTTCCTGCATTTAACCTGTCCAATCCCGTCAAGCCTCACATGTGAATAATGGTTGCCACATGGGTAAGGTACTGGAGATTGACCAGTGCCCATGGAATCTCACCCGAGGGAGGTTTAGGAGAGGCGGGAAATAGAGGAAAATTGGTGAAATAAAGTGGAATTAAAGGTTTGACAAGGCTATATTTTATACCGAGTAGTGAATATCTGTAGCAGACGAGCAGAAAAAAAACAATTGACAATGAGGCCACGCAGTCTTAAAGAAGAACTGAATAAATATCAGTGTAAGAAGCCCCCAAGCCGCTATGTGTATCGACATGGTAAATCGATAGCTGTGTATTATAAAACCTTTACATTTGCATGCACTTCCTATCTGTCACACTTCAGATGTTATTGGGTCTACGTTCCTTAGAGCCTCAAACCAAGTGCGATTCTGGCAACGCGCAACAACAGTGTTCCGGAATGAAGTAAATTTGTTTTTGGACCTCATGAGAATAAATCAGGTAAACTGCGGGCACCAATCAGACCCTGTGCAAAAAAGAAAGTGTCAAATCCAGAATTCAGGACATCTAACTGCAGAAATGTAAAAGAACATAAGAAATAGGAGCAGGCGTAGGCAATTCTGCCCCTTAAGCCTGCTCTGCCATTCAATAAGATCATGGCAGATCTTCTACCTCAACTCCACTTTCCTGCACTGTCCCCGCATTCCTTGATTCTCTTAATATCCAAAAATCTATCGATCTCTGTCTTGAATATCATCATCATAGGCGGTCCCTCGAACGAGGATGACTTGAGTTCACAGATGTCTGTCTTGAATATACTCAACGACTGAGCCTCCACAGTTCTCTGGGGTAGAGAATTCCAAAGATACACCACCTGCTGAGTGAAGAAATTTCTCTTCATCTTAGTCCTAAATGGCCGACCCCTTATTCTGAGACTGTGACACCTGATTCTAGACCTTCCAGCTAGTGGAAACATCCTCCCTGCATCTACCCTGTCAAGTCCTGCAAGAATTTTGTATGTTTCAATGAGATCTCATTCTTCTAATCTCTCCTCATAGAAACATAGAAACATAGAAAATAGGTGCAGGAGTAGGCCATTCGGCCCTTCTAGCCTGCACCGCCATTCAATGAGTTCATGACTGAACATGCAACTTCAGTATCCCATTCCTGCTTTCTCGCCATACCCCTTGATCCCCCTAGTAGTAAGGACTTCATCTAACTCCTTTTTGAATATATTTAGTGAATTGGCCTCAACAACTTTCTGTGGTAGAGAATTCCACAGGTTCACCACTCTCTGGGTGAAGAAGTTTCTCCTCATCTCGGTCCTAAATGGCTTACCCCTTATCCTTAGACTGTGACCCCTGGTTCTGGACTTCCCCAACATTGCGAACATTCTTCCTGCATCTAACCTGTCTGAACCCATCAGAATTTTAAACGTTTCTATGAGGTCCCCTCTCATTCTTCTGAACTCCAGTGAATACAAGCCCAGTTGATCCAGTCTTTCCCGGGAATCAGTCTGGTGAACCTTCGCTGCACTTCCTCAATAGCAAGAATGTCCTTCCTCAAGTTAGGAGACCAAAACTGTACACAATACTCCAGGTGTGGCCTCGCCAAGGCCCTGTACAACTGTAGCAACACCTCCCTGCCCCTGTACTCAAATCCCCTCGCTATGAAGGCCAACATGCCATTTGCTTTCTTAACCGCCTGCTGTACCTGCATGCCAACCTTCAATGACTGATGTACCATGACACCCAGGTCTCGTTGCACCTTCCCTTTTCCTAATCTGTCACCATTCAGATAATAGTCTGTCTCTCTGCTTTTACCACCAAAGTGGACAACCTCACATTTATCCACATTATACTTCATCTGCCATGCATTTGCCCACTCACCTAACCTATCCAAGTCACTCTGCAGCCTCATAGCATCCTCCTCGCAGCTCACACTGCCACCAACTTAGTGTCATCCACAAATTTGGAGATACTACATTTAATCCCCTCGTCTAAATCATTAATGTACAGTGTAAACAGCTGGGGCCCCAGAACAGAACCTTGCGGTACCCCACTAGTCACTGCCTGCCATTCTGAAAAGTACTCATTTACTCCTACTCTTTGCTTCCTGTCTGACAACCAGTTCTCAATCCATGTCAGCACACTACCCCCAATCCCATGTGCTTTAACTTTGCACATTAATCTCTTGTGTGGGACCTTGTCGAAATCCTTCTGAAAGTCCAAATATACCACATCAACTGGTTCTCCCTTATCCACTCTACTGGAAACATCCTCAAAAAATTCCAGAAGATTTGTCAAGCATGATTTCCCTTTCACAAATCCATGCTGACTTGGACCTATCATGTCACCTCTTTCCAAATGCGCTGCTATGACATCCTTAATAATTGATTCCATCATTTTACCCACTACTCAGGTCAGGGTGACCGGTCTATAATTCCCTGTTTTCTCTCTCCCTCCTTTTTTAAAAAGTGGGGTTACATTGGCTACCCTCCACTCGATAGGAACTGATTCAGAGTCAATGGAATGTTGGAAAATGACTGTCAATGCATCCGCTATTTCCAAGGCCACCTCCTTAAGTACTCTGGGATGCAGTCCATCAGGCCCTGGGGATTTATCGGCCTTCAATCCCATCAATTTCCCCAACACAATTTCCCAACTAATAAGGATTTCCCTCAGTTCCTCCTCCTTACTAGACCCTCTGACCACTTTTATATCCGGAAGGTTGTTTGTGACCTCCTTAGTGAATACCGAACCAAAGTACTTGTTCAATTGGTCTGCCATTTCTTTGTTCCCCGTTATTACTTCCCCTGATTCTGACTGCAGGGGACCTACGTTTGTCTTTACTAACCTTTTTCTCTTTACATACCTATAGAAACTTTTGCAATCCGTCTTAATGTTCCCTGCAAGCTTCTTCTCGTACTCCATTTTCCCTGCCCTAATCAAACCCTTTGTCCTCCTCTGCTGAGTTCTAAATTTCTCCCAGTCCCCGGGTTCGCTGCTATTTCTGGCCAATTTGTATGCCACTTCCTTGGCTTTAATACTATTCCTGATTTCCCTTGATAGCCACGGTTGAGCCACCTTCCCTTTTTTATTTTTACGCCAGACAGGAATGTACAATTGTTGTAGTTCATCCATGCGGTCTCTAAATGTCTGCCATTGCCCTTCCACAGTCAACCCCTTAAGTATCATTCGCCAATCTATCCTAGCCAATTCATGCCTCATACCTTCAAAGTTACCCTTCTTTAAGTTCTGGACCATGGTCTCTGAATTAACTGTTTCATTCTCCATCCTAATGCAGAATTTCACCATATTATGGTCACTCTTCCCCAAGGGGCCTCGCACAACGAGATTGCTAATTAATCCTCTCTCATTACACAACACCCAGTCTAAGATGGCCTCCGCCCTAGTTGGTTCCTCGACATATTGGTCTAGAAAACCATCCCTTATGCACTCCAGGAAATCCTCCTCCACCGTATTGCTTCCAGTTTGGTTAGCCCAATCTATGTGCATATTAAAGTCACACATTATAACTGCTGCACCTTTATTGCATGCACCCCTAATTTCCTGTTTGATGCCCTCCCCAACATCACTACTACTGTTTGGAGGTCTGTACACAACTCCCACTAACGTTTTTTGCCCTTTGGTGTTCTGCAGCTCTACCCATATAGATTCCACATCATCCAAGCTAATGTCCTTCCTAACTATTGCATTAATCTCCTCTTTAACCAGCAATGCTACCCCACCTCCTTTTCCTTTTATTCTATCCTTCCTGAATGTTGAATACCCCTGGATGTTGAGTTCACAGCCCTGATCATCCTGGAGCCACGTCTCTGTAATCCCAATCACATCATATTTGTTAACATCTATTTGCACAGTTAATTCATCCACCTTATTACGGATACTCCTTGCATTAAGACACAAAGCCTTCAGGCTTGTTTTTTTAACATCCTTTGTCCTTTTAGAATTTTGCTGTACATTGGCCCTTTTTGTTCTTTGCCTTGGGTTTCTCTGCCCTCCACTTTTCCTCATCTCCTTTCTGTCTTTTGCTTTTGTCTCCTTTTTGTTTCCCTCTGTCTCCCTGCATAGGTTCCCATCTCCCTGCCATATTAGTTTAACCCCTCCCCAACAGTACGAGCAAACACTCCCCCTAGGACATTGGTTCCGGTCCTGCCCAGGTGCAGACCGTCCGGTTTGTACTGGTCCCACCTCCCCCAGAACCGGTTCCAATGCCCCAGGAATTTGAATCCCTCCCTGTTGCACCACAGCTCAAGCCACGTATTCATCTGCGCTATCCTGCGATTCCTACTCTGACTAGCACGTGGCACTGCTAGCAATCCCGAGATTACTACTTTTGAGGTCCTACTTTTTAATTTAGCTCCTAGCTCCTTAAATTAGTTTCGTAGGACCTCATCCCTTTTTTTACCTATGTCGTTGGTACCAATGTGCACCACGACAACTGGCTGATCTCCCTCCCTTTTTAGAATGTCCTGCACCCGCTCCGAGACATCCTTGACCCTTGCACCAGGGAGGCAACATACCATCCTGGAGCCTCGGTTGCGGCCGCAGAAGCGCCTATCTATTCCCCTTACAATTGAATCCCCTATCACTATCGCTCTCCCACTCTTTTTCCTGCCCTCCTGTGCAACAGAGCCAGCCCACGGTGCCATGAACTTGGCTGCTGCTGCCCTCCCCTGATGAGTCATCCCTCTCAACAGTACTCAAAGCAGTGTATCTGTTTTGCAGGGGGATGACCACAGGGGACCCCTGCACTACCTGCCTTGCACTACTCTTCCTGCTGGTCTTCCATTCCCTAGCTGGCTGTGGACCCTTCACCTGCGGTACGACCAACTCACTACACATGCTACTCACGTCATTCTCAGCATTGTGGATGCTCCAGAGTGAATCCACCCTCAGCTCCAATTCCGCAATGCTGGAGGCGGATACACTTCCCGCAGATGTAGTCGTCAGGGACACCAGAAGTGTCCCTGAGTTCCCACATGGTACAGGAGGAGCATATCACGTGACCGAGCTCCCCTGCCATGACTTAACCCTCAGATACACTTAAATAGAAAATAGGAAATCATGCTGAGAGAGGTCAGTATAAACATAAAGTAAAAAAAATGCAGATGCTGGAAAAGAAAAAATGCTGGAAATAGTTAGTAGATCAGACAGAATCTGTGCCGAGACAGATGAGTTAACATTAACCCCTCCCCTCCCCGTTCTCTCCACAGATACTGCCTGACAGGCTGCGTGTTTCCAGCATTATCCAGGTTTGTTTGAAGCAGCTTAGGGCTGAGGAATTGGACACTCTTCCAATTTTGCAAGTGTGTGTTAATATTGAGCACTTCCCGGTCAGTTATTGAACAGGTTAGATCGAGGGTAAAATGTCCATTGACTCACAGAGCAACAGCAGCAGTCGGAGAATGAAAAAGAGGAAATAATGGGAAAAATAGCCTAATATATTGGAGCCAGGCTGGAAACTATATGTACAACTATATATACAAAATGTATTGGGATGGAGCAGAGTGGCAAAGTTTAGTTGTAAATACACTACAGAATGTATTGGGATTGTTTTGGTCCTGGACAAGCCCTAATAGTGTAGTGGAGAAATAGATCCAAGGTTGAATCCAAGCAGACAGGAGTGTTGTCTTCTCTAAATAATGTCCTGTAGCCACAACGGAGCCTACAGCATTCACAATTCCTCTCCAAAGTCTTTCTCTATGGTGATCCAGTGACTTGATGAAGAATTTTATTGATGTCTTGTTGCGAAACACAACTTTGTATCTGAATCATCAATCACCATACTTGTTCAACGCACAAGGGAAAGTGGAGCTGTGGGGAGGGTCAACACAAGCCTGCTGAGTGGCTTTAATACTGAAGAGCTTGGCTCCAGTGATTACATTTTATTGGCACGGAATCAATTCAGCAGTCCTCTGGCTCCAGGAGATGGTGACAATTTCAATTAGAGATAAACGGGAATCCATTGCTTTTGTTTTCCCACCTGAGCAATGCAACTTGTAGCAGTATAAGCTGCAGCTGAGAACCTCCATTTGAGATTCACAACATCCAATCAGGCCGTTGGATGTTTGATACTGATTATAAGAACATAAGAAATAGAAACAGGAGTAGGCCATACGGCCCCTCGAGTCTGCTCCGCCATTCAATAAGATCATGGTTGATCTGATCATGGATTCAGCTCCACTTCCCTGCCCACTCCCCATAATCCCTTATCCCCTTATTGTTGAAGAAACTGTCTATTTCTGTCTTAAATTTATTCAATGTTCCAGCTTCCACAACTCTCTGAGGCAGCAAATTCCACAGATTTACAACCCTCTGAGAGAAGAAATTTTTCCTTATCTCAGTTTTAAATGGGCGGCCCCTTATTCTAAGATCATGTCCTCTAGTTCTAGTCTCCCCTATCAGCGGAAACATCCTCTCTGCATCCACCTTACCAAGCCCCCTCATAAACTTACACATTTCGATAAGATCACCTTTCATTCTGTAAATACCATGTCTAACCACCAGAGGCTTATCCCCTGGAGTCCCAAGGGATCCCACAATCCCTTGGGAGCACCTGTATATAAGGAGGCCTCACAAGCTGGAGAGGCACTCTGAGATCTGTAATGTAGAACTATGGCCACACCTTACTTTGAGCTTGCAGTATCTAGCCTGACTCTTTATTTAAGACATAACAATAATCATATACGTTTCGATAAGATCACTTCACATTCTTCTGAATTCCAATGAGTAGAGGCCCAACCTACTCAACCTTTCCCCATAAGTCAACCCCCTCATCTCCAGAATCAACCTATTGAACCTTCTCTGAACTGTTTCCAAAGCAAGAATATCCTTTCGTAAATATGGAAACCAAAACTGTACGCAGTATTGCAGGTGTGACCTCACCAATACCCTGTATAACTATAGCAAGACTCTCCTGCTTTTATACTCCATCCCCTTTGCAATAAAGGCCAAGATTCCATTGGCTTTCCTGATCACTTGCTGTACCTGCATACTATTCTTTTGTGTTTCATGCACAAGTACCCCCAGGTCCCATGGTACTGCAGCACTTTGCAATCTTTGTCCATTTAAATAATAACTTGCTCTTTGATTTTTTTCTGCCAAAGTGCATGACCTCGCACTTTCCTCGCACTCCACCTGCCAAATTTTTGCCCACTCACTTAGCCTGTCTGTGTCCTTTTGCAGATTTTTTGTGTCCTCCTCACACATTGCTTTTCCTCCCATCTTTGTATCATCAGCAAACTTGGCTATGTTACACTCATTCGCTTCTTCCAGGTCATTAATATAGATTGTAAATAGTTGGGGTCCCAGCACTGATCCCTGCGGCACCCCACAAGTTACTGGTTGTCAACTAGAGAATGAACCATTTATCCCGACTCTCTGTTTTCTATTTGTTAGCCAATCCTCTATCCATGCAAATATATTACCCCCAACCCCGTGAACTTTTATCTTGTGCAGTGACCTTTTATGAGGCACCTTGTCAAATGCCTTCTGGAAGTTTAAATACACCACATCCACTGGTTCCGCTTTATCCACCTTGTCCGTTACATCCTTAAAGAACTCCAGTAAGTTTGTCAAGCATGACTTCCCCTTCATAAATCCATGCTGACTCTGCCTGATCGAATTTTGCTTTTCCAAATGTCCTGCTACTGCTTCTTTAATAATGGACTCCAACATTTTCCCAACCACAGATGTTAGGCTAACTGGTTTATAGTTTCCTTATCCACTTTGGTGGCAAAAACACGAAGGCAGAATATTATCTGAATGGCGGCAGATTAGGAAAAGGGGAGGTGCAACGATACCTGGGTGTCATGGTACATCAGTCATTGAAAGTTGACATGCAGGCACAGCAGGCGGTGAAGTAGGCAAATGGCATGTTGGCCTTCATAGCTAGGGGATTTGAGTATAGGGGCAGAGAGGTCTTACTGCAGTTGTACAGAGCCTTGGTGAGGCCTCACCTGGAAAATTGTGTTCAGTTTTGGTCTCCTAATCTGAGGAAGGATGCTCTTGCTTTTGAGGGAGTGCAGCGAAGGTTCACCAGACTGATTCCTGTGACTGACGTGTGAGGAGAGACTGGTTTGACTGGGTCTGTATTCACTGGAGTTTAGAAGAATGAAAGGGGAACTCATAGAAACATATAAAATACTGACGGGACTGGACAGGTTAGATGCAGGAAGAATGTTCCCGATGTTGGGGAAGTCCAGAACCAGGGGACACAGTCTAAGGATAAGGGGTAAGCCATTTAGGACCGAGATGAGGAGAAACTTCTTCACTCAGAGAGTTGTTAACCTGTGGAATTCTCTACCTCAGAGAGTTGTTGATGCCAGTTCATTGGATATATTCAAAAGGGAATTAGATATGGCCCTTACGGCTAAAGGGATCAAGGGGTATGGAGAGAAAGCAGGAAGGGGTACTGAGGTGATGATCAGCCATGATCTTATTGAATGGTGGTGCAGGCTCGAAGGGCCGAATGGCCTACTCCTGCACCTATTTTCTATGTTTCTATATTTCTATGTTTCCTGCTTTTTGTCTGCCTCCTTTTATAAATAGGGGCGTCACATTTGTAGTTTTCCAATCTGCTGGGACCTCCCCAGAATCCAGGGAATTTTGATAAATTACAACCAATGCATCCACAATTCCTGCCACTACTTCTCTTAAGACCCTAGGATGCAAGCCATCAGGTCCAGGGGATTTATCCGCCTTTAGTCCCATTATCTTACTGAGTACCACCTCCTTAGTGATTGTGATTGTGTTAAGTTCCTCCCCCCCTATAGCCCCTTGACTATCCACTGTTGGAATATTGTTAGTGTCCTCTATGGTAAAGACTGGTGCAAAATATTTGTTCAGGGTTTCTGCCATCTCCATGTTCCCCATTACTAATTCCCCGATCTCGTCCTCTAAGAGACCAACATTTACTTTAGCCACTCTTTTCCTTTTTATATACCTATAGAAACTCTTGCTATCTGTTTTTATATTTTGTGCTAGCTATATATGGTGGTCCTTTTCCAACATTCTATGGACTCTGAATCAGTTTCTATGGATTGGAGGGTAGCTAATGTAAACCCACTTTTTAAAAAAGGAGGGAGAGAGAAAACAGAATTATAAACTGGTTAGCCTGACATCGGTAGTGATGAAAATGTTGGAATCAATTATTAAAGATGTAATAGCAGCGCATTTGGAAAGCAGTGACAGGATCGGTCCAAGTCAGCATGGATTTATGAAAGGGAAATCATGCTTGACAAATCTTCTAGAATTGTTTGAGGGTGTAACTAATAGAGTGGACATGGGAGTACCAGTGGATGTGGTTTATTTGAACTTTCAAAAGGTTTTGACAAGGTCCCACACAAGAGATTAGTGTGAAAAATTAAAGCACATGGTATTGGGGGTAATGTATTGACGTGGATAGAGAACTGGTTGGCAGATAGGAAGCAAAGAGTAGGAATAAATGGGTCCTTTTCAGAATGGCAGGCAGTGACTAGTGGGGTACCACAAGGTTCAGTGCTGGAACCCCAGCTATTTACAATATACATTAATGATTTAGATGAAGGAATTGAATGTAATAGCTCCAAGTTTGCAGATGACACTAAGCTGGGTGGCAGTGTGAGCTGTGAGGAGGATGCCAAGAGGCTGCAAGGTGTCTTGGACAGGTTAGGTGAGTGGGCAAATGCATGGCAGATGCAGTATAATGTAGATAAATGTGAGGTTATCCACTTTGGTGGCAAAAACAGGAAGTCAGAATATTATCTGAATGGTGACAGATTCGGAAAAGGGGTGGTGCAACGAGACCTGGGTGTCATGGTACATTAGTCATTGAAAGTTGACATGCAGGTACAGCAGGCGGTGAAGATGGCAAATGGCATGTTGGCCTTCATAGCTTGAGTATAGGAGCAGGGAAGTCTTACTGCAGTTATACAGGGTCTTGAATATCGTGTACAGTTTTGGTCTCCTAATCTGAGGAAGGATGTTCTTGCTATTGAGGGAGTGCAGTGAAGGTTCACCAGACTGATTCCCGGGATGGTAGGACTGACATATGAAGAAAGACTGGATCGACTAGGCTTATATTCACTGGAATTTGGAAGAATGAGAGGGGTTCTCATAGAAACATATAAAATTCTGACGGGATTGGACAGGTTAGATGCAGGAAGAACGTTCCCGATGTTGGGGAAGTCCAGAGCCAGGGGTCACAGTCTAAGGATAAGGGGTAAGCCATTTACAATTGAAATGAAGAGAAACTTCTTCACTCAGAGAATTGTGAACCTGTGGAATTCTCTACCACAGAAAGTTGTTGAGGTCAGTTCATTGGATATATTCAAAAGGGAGTTAGATGTGGCCCTTACGGCTAAAGGGATCGAGGGATTTGGAGAGAAAGCAGGAATGGGGTACTGAGGTTGAATGATCAACCATGATCATATTGAATGGTGGTGCAGACTCGAAGGGCTGAATGGCCTACTCCTGCACCTATTTTCTATGTTTCTCTGTTTGCTTTCATAGTTTATCTTCCCTTTTCTAATCATTTTTTTAGTCATTCTTTGCTGGCTTTTAAAAGCTTACCAGTCTTTTGTCCTCCTACTAGTTGTGGCCACTTTGTATGTCCTTGTTTTTAGTTGGATACTGTCCTTTATTTTTTTAGTTAGCCATGGATGGCTATCTTTTCTCTTACACCCTCACTGGAATATATTTTTCTTGAGAGTTGTGAAATATCTCCTTAAATGTACACCACTGTTCATCCACCATCCTACACTTTAATCTATTTTCCCAGTCTACGTTAGCCAACACTGCCCTCATACCTTCACAGTCTCCTTTATTTAAGCTTTGTATGCTAGTTAGAGATCCAACTTTCTCACCTTCCATCTGAATTTGAAATTCTATCATGCTATGATCACTCTTTCCAAGGGTATCCTTTATTAGGAGATTGTTTATTAATCCTGTCTCATTACACAGGACCAGATTTAAGAAAGCCTGCTCCCTGGTTGGTTCCATTACATACTGCTCAAGGAACCTGTCACTTACGTACTCTATGAACTCCTTATCAAGGTTACCCTGACCAATTTTATTTGTCCGAACAATATGGAGGTTAAAATCACCCATGATTATTGCTGTTCCCTTTTTACAAGCTCCCACTATTTCCTGGTTTATGCTCCAACCAACAAAGTTGTTACTGTTAGGGGGCCTATAGATATGTCCACCAGTGACTTTTTCCCCTTATCATTCCTTATCTCCACCCAAACTGTTTCAACATCTTTATCATTTGAGCCAATATAATTTCTCATTATTGCAGTGATTCTATCCTTTATCAATAGAGCTACTCCAACTTCCTTTATTTTCTGTCTGTCCTACCGGATTGTCAAATACCCTTGAATATTTCATTCCCAGTCCTGGTCACCTTGCAACCACGTCTCTATTGGCTATCAGATCATACCCATTTGTCTCAATTTGTGCCGTCAACTCATCTATTTTGTTACAAATGCTATGTGCATTTAGACAAAGTGCCTTTAAGTTTGTTTTTTTACCCTTCTTTCCTGCTTGTTTTCTCTCTCCTTCAAACTCACTTTCTTTATTTTTGCTTTCTAATTCCAGCTTTTCTCCCTTCCCTACTGAATCTATTTTCAGGTTCCCATCCCCTGCCAAGCTAATTTAAACCCTCCCCAACAGCACTAGCAAACCCCCCTGCGAGGATACTGGTCGCGGCTCCGTTGAGGTGAAACCCGTTCGGCTTGTACAGATCCCACCTCAGCAAACTAAAGCCCACCCGCCTACACCATCTCTCCAGCCACATATTCATCTTCTCTATCTCTGTACTCACTAGCTCGTAGCACTGGGAGTAATCCAGAGATTACTACCTTTGAGGTCCTGCTTTTTAATCTCTCTCCTAGCTCCCTAAACTCTGCCTGCAGGACCTCATCCCTCTTCCTATCTATGTCATTAGTACCAATGTGGACCACGACCTCTGGCTGCTCGCCCTCTCCCCCCACAATGCCCTGCAGCCGCTCAGTGACATCCTTGACCCTGGCACCAGGGAGGCAACGTACCATCCTGGAGTCACTTCTGCGGCCGCAGAAACACCTGTCTGCTCCCCTGACTATCGAATCCCCTATTACTATAGCTCTTCCATTCTTTTTCCTCCCTCCCTGTGCAGCTGAGCCACCCATGGTGCCATGGACTTGGCTCTGGCTGCACTTCCCAGAGCCATCATTGCCCCCACTGGTACTCAGAACAGAGTACCGGTTGGAGAGCGAGATGGACTCAGGGGACTCCTGCGCTACCTGCCTAGTCCTCCTCTTCCGTTTAGGGGTCACCCAAACCTTACCTGCCTGCACACTTTTAAGCTGTGGGGTGACCGCCTCTAGAAACGTGCTATCCATGTGGCTCTCAGTCTCGCGGATGCACCGCAGTGACCCCAGCTGCCGCTCAAGCTCCAAAACACGGAGCTCGAATTGGTGCAGCTGGAGACACCTCCTGTACATGTGGTCACCCCAGCTGCGCGAAGCATCCGGGACTTCCCACATGCCACAGGATGTGCAATCCATGGGACTGAGCTGCCCTGCCATCCCTCTAGTTACACTCGCAACTATCAAGTAGAACTAAACGCTAAGCCTTAGCACAACACACCCAGCTGATTTAATTAACTGGCTCTCCTTAGATAATAAAGATCACATATATTTACTGGCAGATCCTACTTACAACAATGACAAAGGTTTCCTACAGAAAAGAAAAAGAAATATATTCACCAATCCACCAGGCAATCACTTACCCGCTTGGCTGTGACACTTCGATTTCGATTTTTTAAAACTTTTTGACCGTGCACCAGCTGGCTCCTCCCAAACCCTGCGTCCTTTTATCTGGGCCTTGATCTCCCATTGTGTATCAATTGGACATTCAGATTTAAACTATCGAATCAGATGGTAGCACTTTCACTTCTGAGCCAGAAAGTTGTGGCTTCAAGTGCCACTCTAGAGACTTGTCAATACTCTAAACTGACACTTCAGTGCAGTACGGAGGGAGTGCTGCACTGCCGGAGTCACCGTCTTTCAGATGAGACGATAAACCGAGTTCTCACCTGCCCTCTCAGGTGGACGTTAAAGATTTCATGGCACTTATTGAAGAGGAGCAGGGAAGTTCTACACGGTATCCTAGCCAATATTTATCCGTCAAACAACATCACTAAAAAAATCAGCTTATCTGGTCATTCTCTTATTGCTGTATGTGGGATCTTACTATGCTGCATTTTCTACATTAAAACAACAATTACACTTCAAAAATACTTAATTGACTGTAAAGCGCAATGGTCATCCTGAGCTTGTGAAAGGCACTATATAAATTCACGTTCTCTCTTTCTTTTCATGATTGGATCTTTGTACACTTCTTGCTAAGTTATATTGGATCTGATAGCTTCATAGTAATGAGGTGACTGTTAGAATGTTGTTGTTTGGGCTAACTGTTAACTTCTTTGGGATGACCAAAGTCCTCAGCGAGATAACCTTGCTCTTTGTTGGAATAACCAAGTTTGTCATTGGGATAACCATTGCATTTTACCATATATAGCTCATGCTGATTATATTGAGCTGTTTGTAACATATTGTGAACCCTTTAGTCCTCCAAGGTCCAATTGCTTTAAAAGAAACATCCTAAGATCAATTAGAGGTTAAATACTTGCAAAGCTTCTCTGTAAATTGGCAAATCTTCAAGTTAGAGGAATTCAACGAAAAATGACTGAGTTTCTTTTCTCTTTTTAAAGTTCGATGCAGGAATTTGTATATGTTGCAAAACAGAGTGACTGCTGCCAACACACCGGAATCACTCTGCAAAAAAATGTGAATTTTCAGAAGCCGAGAGAAACATGAAATCAACTTTTAATATTTATTTTCTTCTCCTGCCGCAGCTCAGTTCAGCAGCAGCAATCTCTTTTCCCCACTCCTTTCTCTCTCACCATCTGTGGGAAGTCCAGCAAGAACAACCAAAAAAACCACTGCAATTGCGCATGCACAACTGCTCTATTTCGTTGGCAGCAGTCGCGTTCTTTTTAGGCAAGATATTGGAGGCCGGCATTTGAAAATCACTCCTCTCTACCCACATAATCTGTCTGGCCTTATCAAACACAATTCCTCCAGCCTCCTGTAAACAGGATACATTGGTATAAAGTTTTGAGACAAGTTCAGTATACATTGGACAGCACATTTTGTCATGGACGTGACTGTCCAAAGTATGGTGGACGTCTCAAAACTTTATACCAGGCGATCCTGTTCACAGGGAGCTGGAGGATTTGCTGGTGGTCAGTAAAAAAATCAGTGGGTGGGGAGTTGGAGTGTGCACATCAGCTGTCCCATTGACCCCCCAAGAACTGCCTGATGCTATTTCTAGACAGGGATATCAGGCATTTGTTGGGCAGGAGACTGCTCAAATATGAAAATTGGGCATCCTATGCCAATTGTAGAACTCCGTTTGCAATTTTCAGGTACAAATGGGTGGAATCTATGCCACATACATTCTGTCCATTTGTACCAGGTGCCCTAAAGGGATTGCTGGTGACTCTCAGCAAACGTTATTTTTATTTTAATTTTTGTGGGGCCTGGAGGAGCAGGAGCGCGTCTCCTGATCCCACAAATTATTCTGTGTCCCGTCGGCCCTGTGCCTGAATCTCCTCCGGGATCGGTTCCCCCTCCCCCCCTCAGCCCGCCAGAATGGACCTGCTGCCTAGTTCTGACGAAGAGTCATCGACCTAAAATATTAACCCTGCTTCTCTCCACAGATGATGCCTGACCTACTGAGATTTCCAGCATTTTCTGTTTTTATTTCAGCACGAGGGCTGTGTGATTTCCCGCCATCACACAGCCGGTAAGCTGTAGTGGGGTTCCCCATTCAGTGCCCATCCAGTGCACATCCAGTGACCGCAGCTTGGCAACGGCACTCAGATGATGCCCGAACCCAAAAATGGTTTGGGCCTCCCCGCCATGGCTTCTCCGCCAACTTACATAGAAACATAGAAAATAGGTGCAGGAGTAGGCCATTCGGCCCTTCGAGTCTGCACCCCCATTCAATAAGATCATGGCTGATCATTCACCTCAGTACTCCTTTCCTGCTTTCTCTCCATACCCCTTGATCCCTTTAGCCGTAAGGGCCATATCTAACTCCCTCTTGAATATATCCAATGAACTGGCCTCAACAACTCCCTGTGGTTGGGAATTCCACAGGTTAACAACTCTCTGAGTGAAGAAGTTTCTCCTCATCTCAGCCCTAAATGGCTTACCCCTTATCCTTAGACTGTGTCCCCTAGTTTTGGACTTCCCCAACATTGGGAACATTCTTCCTGCATCTAACCTGTCCCACCGGTCAGAATCTTATATGTTTCTATGAGATCCCCTCTCATCCTTCTAAACTCCAGTGAATACAGGCCCAGTCAATCCAGTCTCTCCTCATATGTCAGTCCTGCCATCCCAGGAATCAGTCTGGTGAACCTTCGCTGCACTCCCTCAATAGCAAGAACATCCTTCCTCAGATTAGGAGACCAAAACTGAACACAATATTCCAGGTGAGGCCTCACCAAGGCCCTGTACAACTGCAGTAAGACCTCCCTGCTCTTATACTCAAATCCCCCAGCTATGAAGCCCAACATACCATTTGCCTTCTTCACCACCTGCAGTACCTGCATGCCAGCTTTCAATGACTGATGTACCATGGCACCCAAGTCTCGTTGCACCTCCCCTTTTCCTAATCTGCCACCATTCAGATAATATTCTGCCTTCGTGTTTTGTGTTTTTGCCACCAAAACTTCATGGCTGTTTTGGGGAAAGGCCAAGATGGAAAATCTATCATTGTGATGGCATATTTGGCTATGGTCTGGAATCAAGGAAATGGAATTAAAATAAATAATTAAATAGACTAAATGATTTTTAAAACTTCGTTCCAAGATGTCGGTCTCGCTGGCAAGGCCAGCATCTATTGCCCATCCCTAATCGCCCTTGAGAAGGTTTTGGTGAGCCGCCCTCTTGATAGAGAGCAATTATGCAGAAATTCAAGTAAAATTAATTTAAGTACTTGGAAAAAGAGATGAAATTGTATGTTGGAAGGTTTTGGTATCATTGCAGAGGTTTAGAAATAAAGAAATTGTGCGTTTTATAGTATTTGGTGTTACTGATGTTCACTGTGGTGAGGCTGCAGGATTTGTTCCATTGTTGCTGTTTAATCTGTTCTTGTCGTGTGTTGAGGTTATGGCACAGGTCAGAGAGGGTGAGCAATGTTTTCCCATATAATGTCTGCTTTATTTACACTGCACTGACTTTAAGAGGAGACGTGTAATGAATAGTTAACAGGCGCTAACTGTACAATATCAATGCGGAGCTCCCCCCTGCACTATGCAGCCCTCAGAGAATTCATGGATTGTAAAAGACCTGCCGGTAGTTTATGGAATATTCCACTCCTGGAGTTATTGTCCTAGGCGTTATTAGCATGTTCACCGAGCTGCCTCCAGCACTTTCTACACTACAAAAACATTGTTTTTCACAGAGCTGCTGTTTAATCAGAGCCAAGGATAGGAAATGAGCTCAATGAAATGAACTGAGCTCTTTGTCCACAGTTGCTTGGCAGTCCCTTCAAGTTCACAAACTGCTGCTTTCACTGGAATGGAACGCACACTTTCTCTTCTTCCCTTTAGCTAATTGTTTTTGTAAATTATTGCCTGCCATTCACCCAATGGGATCCCCTGTGTTGCTCTGTCCAATCAACCTGAGTTTAGTAATAACAGCCCCTTGGTGACCATGAACTTCCTGTGTAAAATGGATAGAAATACTTGTCTCATGCCCTCTGCTTTCCCACATTGCACTGATTAGACTTCTCCTGACTGCTGATAAAGTGCTCGTGCACAGCCTGGTATTGTGTTCCTTCCTGAATGCACCATGCCTCTAATTCTAGGTCTCCTCTGCATCCCCCTCCCCTTTGCTTCACCACTGGGGGCAGAACCTTCAGTCACTTCAGCCCTCACTCTTTGAAACTCCCCTGGTCAACCTCTCCACCTCTACACCTCCAATTCCACATTTAATACCAGATCAAGACCTAACTCTTTGATCAAGCTTTGAGTCTTCCCTACTAATCTCTCTCTTCCTGGTTCCGTGCCTTCCTTAGCCCAACTATGTGAACCAGCTTGGGACTTGTTTTATGTTAAAAGTGCTACATAAATGTTGTCTTCAAGCAATTGTGCTTGGATGATGTTCCCCTCAGTTAAGTACCCTGCTAACACTCACTGCCCAGGTTTGGACATGAAGAATGGCCTCTTGGGAATGAAAACAGAGAATTGCCAGTGCCGATTAACTGCATAACAGAGCAACTTTAGAAAAGGAGAGGAAAAAAGGGAGAAACATTGAGGGGAATGTAAGAACATAGGAATTGCTGGACAAAGAAAGACCAAGGTCCATCTAGATCGCCTTCTACCAACCTGATAGACGCATGATACAACGATAATGGAGTTGTTAACTAATGATAGCCATCACTCTCTATCACCTTCACCACATGGACTTCGGAAGTTCAAGAAGAAGGCCCTCCACAATCCTTTCAAGGACAACTAGGGATGGGCACTAAATGCCAGCCTTGCCAGTGATGCCCAAATCCCGAGAATGAATAAAAAGTACACTTCTTGGATTTGGGTTTGAATGCAGGCCAGACTGATGGGCTGAAGGTTTCCCCTTTTAAGGGGCTGTCACAGTCCTATGTGAAATCGCTGGGCAGTCTCAATCTAGGGCATAGACTCATGCAGAGAACTAGCATGAACTGATACTAAAATTAGAAATTTCAAATAATGTCTATGGGTAATAATTTTAACCCCCAGAAAAAGGTGGGTTGGGGTCAGGTGAGATTAAAATATTTAAAAAATCTCAAATCAGCCTCCATCTTGCCCACTTCTGGGTTTAACAGAGGTGGGACAGGGGATGGGTAGCCAACCTGCTCCCAGGAGGTGGGTTGGCCATTTAAATATTGTAATGAGGCTAAGAGTCTCCCATTTAACTTTCCTTATGGGTTTAACCCTGGTCGGCTGGGTATCCCAGGCTTCGGGAAACCCGGCAGCTCAAAGGAGACGAGGACAGCTTCAGGAAAAGAATAAGTGCCTTTACAGCACTGCTGGTGGGCCAGGAGGAGCAGAAGTGCTCCCCTTTGGCCCCCAAGCTTCCCTGCTTCCCTGGTGTAATGCTTCATAGGTTCTTTGCTTAAGAACACATTGCGATTAAGAACTAGTTGGTTTATTAGCAAGGGTTTAACAATCACACTACACATTACCAGTTCATCCACAGGCTCACAACCATCTCCCTCATCGTGGATCCCCTGAACCCAACTGGCTGGGGTTTTATTGAGCCTTGTGAACATCACGTGACTGGCTAAGCCACTCCCAACTCAACAGCTCTACAACTATTTTAAAGTTGAACAGTAAATCAAGTGCCCCTTGATTAAAGGGGAGCACTAAAACCGACAAAATAAACCAATTAAACTTTGGACGTTAATGGATCAAATTAAAATTTGGTTGCCGGGAGTGATGTTGCACTCCAGTCCCTCTGGTGCCCACCTCTTGCGGAAGGCTGCGAGTGTACCGGTGGTCACCGCGTGCTCCATCTCCAGGGACACCCTGGCTCGGATGTAACTGCGGAAGAGAGGCAGGCTGAATGACCGCCCGCTGCCTGGACTGGTTGATGGCCACCTTGCCATGCCCAGGAGCAGTCCTACGAGGAGGCCTTCTGACCTGCCCGCTGCCCTCGCACAGGGTACCCAAAGATCAGGAGCGTGGGACTGAAGTGCAACCAGAATTTGAGGAGCAGCCTCTTCAAATATTGGAAGAGGGGCTGCAACCTCACACATACAACGTAAATGTGGAACACGGACTCCTCCAGACCGCAGAAATTACAGGCAGCCTGGGAGTCCATGAACCGACTTAAAAACCGATTGCACGGGACTGCTCCGTGCACCACCCTCCAGGCCAAGTCCCCAATAAATAAAGGGAGGACTCCCGCGAAGAGAGCACTCCATTGAGGAACCCCGTCTCCTCCAGATGACAAGATGGTGCGCCATGGCGTGTCCAGACGGTAGACGAGGATGGCAAAGTGGAAACCCCTCCATGCAGGACTGAAAGGCACGGAGGGGATTTCCCAGAGAAGGCTCAAGTTGTGAAGCGCCGGCTCCTGAGGAAGGTTTCAGGGCTTGGCGCCGATGAGGAATTCCGTCCGGACGGGGATCAGTTCGGACGGGATCGCCCCACGTGCTTGAGAATCCTCGACACACCTAATGGAGTCAGGGCCCAATGCTGTTTTTAGCGACTCGATGGCATTGGCCGTGTGCCGGACGTCGGCCAGGATAGGCGCCATGCCAGCTTTTCTGGTGCCATCCAGCCCGCTCCTCCGCCATTCAACAGCTGTACAAACCTGTGAGTAACAGGTGCGTACATTACACCTGGAATCAGACTCCCATCCTCCCCTCCCCCGTCAGAAGCCCCCCTCCCCCCAATCAGGCGCACAAATCCAAAGACCCTCGCATCGGGGATCGGACCCGTCTGAGGTCAGGGATTGTAACCCCCCATGCTCCCACTAGCAGCTGCAGCCTGTTCCAGAGAGCTCCCCGCCTGTCTGGAAGCCAAGTCTGTTAATCAGGCAGACTTCTGGCAGGGATCCTGTCAAAAGAAATGCGCATGCTGCGGAGTTAAAACTCCGCAGAAAGCGTGGAAGGTTTCTTAACTGAAACTCCGTCAGTTGCTCGCCCGCCGATTCAGTAGGGGGAGGGAGCCGATTTCACATCCGGAGTGATAACGGGCGCTGCACACTTTATGATGTCACAATTTGCAAGGCGCTAGAGGCCCAGGCAGTACGAGTTTGCACCACGATAAACCGGCACTGAAGTTCGTGTACTAGACTGTATTCGCTGTGCTCGGTTGTTAACCCTTTAGCGCCCGATTATTGCCACATCTAGGTGCTAACGGGAGGCGCTAACCTACTAAATTTTTCTACCTTCATTTCTTAACTTTTGTGGGCCCGGGAGAAACTCTTTCTATTTGAGATATTTTACTTGCTTGATCCTTTCTTTGCATCTCATTTACCAATAATACTCAGAAGTTAGCTGCAGAAGTGTGATAGAAGTCCCAGAATTACCATAAGATGCCAACTGGCTTGCAGTTCTTTTTTTATATCAGCATGGTAGAGGACTGAATGGTTAAGTTGGCACACTGTGGCTTGGAGGTAGCACACTGTGCCTTGGAGTTACCACACTGATCTTTCCTCCTTTCGTACCTGTAATCAAATTAATCCCAAATATGCAAAAGCAAAATACTGTGGCTGCTGGAATCTGGAATAAAAACAGAAAATGCTGGAAATCTCAGCAGGTTAGGCAGCGTCTGTGGAGAGGAAGCAGAGTTAACGTTTGGGGTCGATGACCCTTCATCAGAACTGGAGAGTGTTCGAAAAGAACAGATTCTGAACAAGCACTGACATGGGGAGCGGAAGAAAGAACAAAAGGGAAGGTCTGTGATAGGTTGGAAGACAAGAGAGATTAGAGAGACAAAAGGGATGATGGCCCCAATTCAAATGGTAATGCCAGGAGTTAGAAAAACATTAGTCAAGAAAGGGTGTGAATGGTGGGATAATGACCAGCTGCCATTAGAGACAAGGAGAAAAAAAGAAAGAAAGAAACAGACGCGGGGTGCGGAGGGGGGAAAGGGAGCCAAAGATTGGCAGCGGTTACACTCTGAAATTTTTGAACTCGATGTTGAGTCCAGAAGACTGCAAAGTGTCTAAACAAAAGATGAGGTGCTGTTCCTCGAGCTTGCGTTGAGCTTCATTGGAACAGTGTAGGAGGCCGAGGACGGAGAGGTCAGAGTGGGATTGCAATGGAGAATTAAAGTGACGGGCGACTGGAAGCTCAGGGTCACACTTGCGGACTGAACGGAGGTGTTCTGCAAAGCGGTCACCCAATCTACGCTTAGTCTCCCCAATGTAGAAGAGACCACATCGTGAGCAGCGAATACAGTATACTAAATTGAAAGATGTACAAGTAAACCGCTGTTTCACCTGGAAGGTGTATTTGGGGCCCTGGGTAGTGGGAAAGGAGGAGGTAAAAGGACAAGCATCTCCTGCGCTTGCATGGGAAGGTGCCGTGGGAAGGGGTGACTGCAGAATGGAGCAGGGTGTCACAGAGGGAGCGGTCCCTTTGGAATGTTGAGAGGGGAGGGAAAGATATGATTGGTGATGGGATCACGCTGGAGGTGGAGGAAATGGCGGAGGATGATCCGTTGAACATGGAGGCTGGTGGGGTGAAAGGTGAGGACAAGGGGAATCCTGTCATGGTTCTGACAGGGAGGGGAAAGGGTGAGAGCCGAGGTGCTGGAAATAGAACAGACACAGTTGAGGGCCATGTTAACCACAGCAGAGGGGAATCTTCTGTTGAGGAAAAAGGAAGACATGTCAGAGGCACTGGTGTGAAAGATGGCATCATCAGAGCAGATGCGACGGAGACGGAGAATGGAATGGAGTCCTTACAGGATGCGGGGTGGGAGGAAGTGTAGTCCAGGTAGCTGTAGGAGTCAGTGGGCTTTTAGTGGAATAAATATCCCACTCCCAAACATGAGTCTCTATTCACTGCAAGCTGCAGTGGTCCTACGTGAAATGAGTTGGTATCAATTTTAATCCAACTGCTAACTGAAAAATTTAGCACAAGTTGGCAATCTCACTCAGAGATGCATTAGGATGGCTGTCGGGGGAAATGGCATATCACACTGGGGCAGTTGAGTGTACGACCTCAAGTTGGGTTGAAGACACATTCTTGAGACAGGATAGACAGAGCTTTACTTTGCATCTAACCCATGCTGTACTTGGCCTGGAAGGGCTTGATGGAGTATAGAAGGTGTTTCATTGCAATGTTGGTGGGTTCCTGGGAACTGGTCAGCCTCCCATCTTTTCAGCCACAGAGGGCGTATGGGTCGGAGAGGCCAAGGAGAGCGAAGGAAGTCACAAAGGGAGAAGGACTGAGACTCACAAACAAAAAGCTCTTGTCACCATTTTACCATTAATACAGAAGCATTGTAAATGAAAGCTTTTATTAATTGGTTTTCTGAATAAAGATTACAAACATAAAAACACAGTGATACAATACACCGTTTATCCAGAGCTTGAGACATCTACACATAAAAAGAAAAGGACATGAAAGGATGTCAATCATACGCTATAATTACATAGAGTCTACAGCACAAGAAACAGGCCATTCTGCCCAACTGGTCTGTGTCGCTGTTTATGCTCCACACGAGCCTCCTCCCACCCCTCTTCATCCAACCCTATCAGTACAAGCTTCTATTCCTTTCTCCCTCGTGTGTGGATCTAGCTTCCCCTTAAATACATCAATGATATTCACCTCAACTACTCAATAGGGGCCCACATCGAGCCAACACCACTGTGCATGTGCGCAGTTGCCGGCACTGTTTTCGGCTCTGGCCTGTTGCTCCGCCTTCTACTTCAGAATGCACGCCATGCCAGGACTCCGGGGACTCTGAAGAGCGGCGAGGATGGGGCGACTTTTTCCTGGCACCGTTTCCAGCGCACAAAGTCGCCGCACTCTAGGTCAGTGCGGCGAAAAAAAGTGTTGGGCAAAGTTGTGCCCTATGGTAGCAAGTTCCATCTTCTAACCACTCTCTGGGTAGTTATGCGAATTATACTTCATGATATAGGTTTCTTTGATGACAGTAAAACACCATCATTCTATTTTTCTCCTGTAAACTTGTAGCTACTAATAGGTGAGAGAAAGTATTCCAAGGATGGTTATGCCTGTGACTTTTTTCTCCCTCCCCCCCACCCCTCCCCCCATGACCTTTTCTCTAGATCCCCTTGACTGAGGTCACTGTAGTCCTTATTAACAAATGCCCCCACGACCTTGTGTTACCCTACCCTGCAGCCACTTCCACATTCACATCCCAGCCCATGCCCTGCCGACCTCTGACTGTGACCCTGAGCATTGGCCACTCCCTCCATTCCACCACCATTGGCAGAGCCTTCCGCTATCTTGGCCCTGCTTTCTGAAACTCCATCTTTACACGTGTCAACTTCTCTCCCCAACTTTAAAAGTTTCCTCTCTATTTAAGCATTGCTTGCGGTCTTCTCTTGAAACTCTGCCACTAATGTTTGGTGTCGGTTTCTCCTTTGTGAAGATTCGTGGGTTATTTTCATTCCCTTCTGTCAAAAGCCTTTGGCTATTTTGTAGGTTAATGGACGCTATAATTGCACATTGTTATTGGGAACACAGTGGGTTAAAATTGCTATTTTCAGCGCACTGTTTAACAAGCTTGTATAAAATTCATATGTGTATCACTTTGGGTCAGAACTCTGAAGTCCCACTCCAGAGATTTGAGCACATAATCTGGGCTGACACTTCAGTGTAGTACTAAGGGAATGCTGCACTGTCAGAGGTGCCGTCTTTTGGACGAGATTTTAAACTGAGGCCCCGTCTGCGCTCTCAGGTGGACGTGGCACTATTCAAAGATCTGATCTGATCTGATCTGATGATCTATCACATTGCTATTTGTGGGAGCTTGCTGTGCGCAAATTGGCTGCCCCGTTTCCTACATCACAACAGTGACTACATTTCAGAATGAACTCATCCCTGTTCCTCCAGACCCCGATCTTTTCATGATCCCACCCTGTTCCTCCAGGACGACTCTGATCTTTTTGTGATCCCAATCCTGCTGCTTTAGACCCCCAAACTTTTCAGAGCCCCCACCCCACCTCCGGCCGACCCTGGCCCCCATGCGATCCCTCCCTTCTCTGTGCCACAGGCCCGCCCACTCGGAGCCAACCAGCCTCTTGATCGATGGGTGGGAAACCCACAGCCAGTCATAGGCTTCCCATTCAAATCAGGCTCTGCTGTTAAATCTGGCAGAGCCTGCGGGAGATCCGGGTTTCCTGACCACTCGGAGCCCGCCCACGCCCCCAACCCAACACGCTTTCCCCACTAAAATTCAGTGACTGTAAAGGTTGAGCATAGTGCTTCAAATGGTGCCTCGGAGAGGGTGTGGAAGTTACTAACTTAGGTTATTGCCATGGTTGATTGGCTCCAAGAGAACTGTGTACAAGAATGAGGACCACACCACACTATTCCCTTGAGATATAGAAATTTGCATGTGTAACACCTGGAGTGTTTCAAAGCTTAGGCCCTGCTCCTAGTCAGTTGATGTATATAAGTTATTTTTATATAAAAGATGGTAATGGAATTAGGAGAGAGATTGCAGAGAAAACAAAATCACTCCGCAGGGCCACCTAATGGTCAGAGACTGTAACTACTCTGTGATAGTTGACATAGCAAAATTGAATGGGAAGTATTGACATAAATTGCGATCAAAAATTGTGACAATAGGAAATTAAGATTTGCAGACATCGTTGTTTGTGGGACCTTGCAGTGCGCAAATTGACTGCCATGTTTCCTACATTACAACAGTGACTACACTTTAAATGTAGTTCATTGGCTGTAAAGGACATTGGGACATCCTGAGATCATGAAAGAAGAAAGAGAGAAAGAAAGAAAGACTTGCATTTATATAGCGCCTTTCACGACCACCGGATGTCTCAAAGCGCTTTTGGAGTGTAGTCACTGTTGTAATGTGGGAAACGTGGCAGATAATTGCGCACAACAAGCTCCCACAAACAGCAATGTGATAATGACCAGATAATCTGTTTTTGTTATGTTATGAGGGATAAATATTGGCTTAAAAGGTGCTATATAAATAGAAATTTGTTCTTTCCTTTTTGTTTGTCTTCACCCTGTTGCCTTCACTCATGCCAGGCAACAGGGTGAAGACAAACAAAAAGAGAATGATTAATAATGAATACCTGAGTGAGTTACAGGCTGGAGCCTAATCCAGAATTTTGAATGGTTTCATTTTGAATGCATTTACAATTCTGTCAAAAGAGTCGAGCAAAGGAATTCTTCCTGAATGCATTTACGATGTTGCTACACATCATATTCAGGTCATTTCTTCCTCAAGGGTGATGAAGTATGGTGGGACCATTTTAAACACAAAAACCTTTAAATGGCACCTGAGTGACAACTTGATTGGAGTCAGGGTGCCTGGACTTGTTGAGGGCTGTGTTTAGTGGGATTTTTGTCTTTAGTTAAGTCTAAAACTACAGGATTTAGGCTCTCTGGTGTGTTTAATGTGTGTGTGTTCTGCTACTTTATTTTTTCACTAACATCTACTCAACCTTCTACACCTGGAGTATTTGTGTCCTGAGTTTTATATGTATATTTTATTTGCCATTTTGGGTAGATTAATATTTATCAATGATACTTGGCTGTGGGATTAGAGACAGACTACAAGCCAGTCACCCAGAACTACTCTCACAGCACAGGTAGCATTGTAGAGGCCTCAGATCAGGTCCCTGGTCCACCCTTTTGGCCAGGGAATTTACATGTCATGGAAAGTAACTGGAAAAGAAAAAGAAAAGTCTCATTACCTGTGGGTCCCTGATGGCCCAGTGTCTATAAATACACCATATAGTCTGCTACAGAGTCATATTGACTAAGGATGTCCCTAGTTCAGTCCCTGGGCTAACTGATCTCAGCTTTCTAAGTTTCTATGTTTCTATGTTTGCTTGTGGAGCGCTACTGGCGGTCTCAGCATTGCCAGCTAGGGAGAAGACAGTGTTCTGCTCCGAATTTCCATTCATTGGCACCTGTTAGAAAGTGCGAAGTGTGAATGCCAGATAGGGGTGGATCAGCCTCGGCTGTGAAGTCGCTGCAGTCGAAATAGCCTGCCACTGCACATTGTCCCAGCTCACACCTGCAGAATGGCCACTTGGCCCATGTAAGAGAGGGCAGCCAGTGCACCCAGAGCCTTCTGCAGTCTGAGTCTGTGGCCAGGACTTCTTTCGCTTATGGCACTCATAGCCCGTGATTTTCCTGCCCATCGCAATGAATGGGAGGTAAAACCCTGGGCACTTTCGTTGGAAGAGGAGGGGAGAAATTTACAAAACAAACTACCAAAATGAAAAAATAAATATTCTCTTGCAAACGATTATTACAAATTTTATATAGAGGCACTGGAGAAAGTGTAAGAAAAGATTTACACGATTGATACCGGAACTGAGAAAATATAACAATCAGAAAAGACTGAGCAAGCTGGGGCCCTTTTCCCTGGAAAATAGACTGAGGGGGTGACCTGATGGAGGTCTTTAAAATTATGAAAGGGTTTGATAGGGTAGACGTACATAAGAAATAGGAGCAGGAGTAGGCCACCTGGCCCCTCGAGCCTGCTCTGCCATTTAATGAGATCATGGCTGATCTGATCATGGACTCAGCTTTACTTCCCTGCCCGCTCCCCTTTATTCTCTTATCGCTCAAAAATCTGTCTATCTCCGCCTTAAATATATTCAATGACCCAGCCTCCACAGCTCTCTGGGGCAGAGAATTCCACAGATTTACAACCCTTAGGGAGAATAAATTTCTCCTCATCTGTTTTAAATGGGCGGCTCCTTATTCTGAGACTATGGGCTAGATTTTCCATTATTTTGCCATGCATAACGCCCACTTAACGTCCATTTTAATGCTGAAATGAGGTGTAATGCCCAGATATCGCCCATTTAGCCACAAAATGGAAACTGACGCCCATTTTTCAGACACTTCTCGCCGAGCGATACTTTCGCCATGTACGTAATGCCGGGAAAAAAATAATACTGCCCGCCCACTTTTTTGGGGCGGAATCATCAGAATGGGCGATTCCAACGGCCATAATATCGCCCAGCCTTACTTTCGGCATGTACTTAATGCGGAGATTTAATAATACCGCCTGGCCATTGTTTTTTATCGTAAAGATCACATTTGTCGAAACTTTTGGCACCTCGCACACATCTCGCCGACAATATCTTTCGCCGAAAAAACCGCTGGGAAAAAGTTGAACGAACCGGAACTACTCACAGCGGTATGGACGCCATGTTCTAAATCACATGTCGCATCATTTAAAAGGGCTGCTCTGCTTCCGCCTCGGGGGAGTTCGGATGTACTCTGGAGGTATTTGGAGGTGATGTGAACATCTGAACAAACATCTTTTCATACGGTGGATGATTGGAATTTACTAGGTATCTTAGTGGGGACATTCATTCTTTGTGAACAATCGGTGGAAAACAGATAACTGTTGGAATGGGGCCTGTTATTTCTCACCCTCTTTTAATGACCACTCACATGCTGCAGACTCAAGATGGCATAAGGTACACTTGACAGCATCATGTGCCCAATGTAAGATGTGACAGACTGATGAGGAGGACCAGACGTTATCCCCCCTCAAGTACAGGGAGAAGTGGTCTTACCTCAAATTGTCCGTGAATACCAACCTTCGGAGACTACACTTCCACAAAGAGGTTATCAGTGAGATATGCCAGCTCATAAGGGGTGATCTGCAGCCTACCAGCACCATCAGGACTGCACTGTCCGTCGAGGTCAAGGTCACTGCGGTTCTATGTGTCGGATTCCTTTCAGGCCTCAGCTGGTGACATTTGCGGTGTATCTCAGCATGCCACACATTGCTGCATTAGTCAGGTCACTGAAGCCCTGTACGCGCGCAGGATGGACTTTATCAGCTTCCCTATGACCAGGGAGGCTCAGACTGAGAGGGCTCTAGGATTCTACCGAATTGCGAACTTCCCCAAGGTGCAGGGAGCAATAGACCGTACGCAGAGGTTTTCAGGAACCACAAGGGATTCCACTCCCTGAATGTGCAACTCGTTGTTGACCACCAGCAAAGCTGATACACTGCTGGGTGTGCAGGTCATACATCAATGGTGGGCATCACCTTGGTGACAGTTAAAGTTTAAGTTGATTCAAGTTAAGTGTAATTATACCCTGACATGGTAAGGAATTGCCAGTGTGTAACGGTGCAGCTATCTGAGCCAATGCACAACAAGGTTATGTTAAATAAAAATCATTTAATCCGACCTCTTGTCTGCAATCATAAATATATCTGTAAAAACCACCCCACCCCACCCCCGCCCCAGCCCACAACAAATTTATCACATTTACATCATTACAATGGTCCCCATTTCAAGCAAAACAGAACACAAATGCAAAACAAGGTAGCCCCCTCGCTCCTTGCCCTGACCCTCCCACCGAAATAGCAGCAGCAACCTAAAAATATTCCCAGACAACACCTGTGGCCATGCACCTCACTTTCCTTCCCCCCCCGTCCCTTCTCCTCCCCACTTCGACCCCTTCCCCTCCTGACTCAAAGCTGCCTGGCTGAGGAGCTGCTTCATTGGGGGGAGGGGGCGGGGAGTTTTAACGGCAGAACCACTGCTTGGACGGATACGGGAGAGGACGGTCCCGAGGTGGGAACGTGCTCCGGGCCAGAAGCAAGATGTTGCTCCTCGCTCTCATGTGTGGTTGGCAATAGGGGTGCGGCATCTTGGGGTGCAGTGCCGCGCTCCGGGACCACTGGGAGCCCTCTGCCACCAGTGTTCCTGGCAAACAGCTTCAGGGCCTCCTCCATCCCTTCCATGTTATGTTTTATTTGTTGGACAAAAACTCGGTGCCAATTATGTTCTTGGTGCTTAGTAGGCTTTTTGCTGCTGGTGAATCTCCCTCGTGCCTCCCACAACACCCAAACAAGCACACACCACACTCATACACGCTTTCAGTCCCTCTCTGCTCCCTCTCTCTGTCTCCTCTTCTGCGCATGTAATGATGACCCCTGACCTAATGAATCACGGGAATCGAGTGCCATGCCGTTGCTAAGGACGGCGACACTTTACGGCAGAAGGTCAGAAGGTCAGAGAGATTTAACGCTACCGCCCATTTCATATTGCTCGTGGTAATGCCCAATTTTTAAAATGGAGACTAGGGGCTTTGAAAATGGGCGACAAGCCAGCGATCTGAAAACCCATTTTTACTGCCCCCGCTGGAAATAACGCCCATTTTGGGCAATATGCACAAAAGTGTAAAATCTAGCCCTATATCCCCTAGTTTTAGTTTCCCCTATGAGTGGAAATATCCTCTCTGCATCAACCTTCTCTAGCCCCCTCATTGTCTTATATGTTTCGATAAGATCACCTCTCATTCTTCTGAACTCCAATGAGTATAGGGCCAACCTACTCAACCTATCTTCATAATTCAACTCTTCATCTCTGAAATCAACCTAGTGAATCTTCTCTGAACAGCCTCCAATGCAAGTATATCCTTTCTTAAATACAGAGACCAAAACTGTACGCAGTACTCTTGGTATGGTCTCACCAATACCCTGTACAATTGTAGCAGGACTTCTCTGCTTTTATACTCTATTCCCCCTTGCAATAAAGGCCAACATTCCATTTGCCTTCCTGATTACTTGCTGTACCTGCATATTAACTTTGTGTTTCATGCACAAGGACCCCCAGGTCCCTCTGCACTGCAGCACTTTGCAATTTTTCTCCATTTAAATTATGTTTCCACTTGTGTGGAGTTCAAAACTGGGGGCCTTAAATATAAGATAGTCATTAATAAATCCAATTGGGAATTCAGGAGAAACTTCTTTACCCAGCGAGTGGTGAGAATGTGGAACCTGCTACCGCATGGAATAGTTGTGGTGAATAGTGTTATATTTGTAAACCTGTATATACCTTGTGTAGCCACCAGAGGGCTCATCCCCCGGAGTCCCAAAGGATCCCACAATCCCTTGGGAGCACCTGTACTTAAGGGGGTCTCATAGGCTTGAAAGGCACTCTGGAGACCTGCAATAAAAGACTGTCACACTTTACTTTAAACTCACAGTATCCAGTCAGACTCTTTACTCATATATAACAATTGGCGACGAGATTCAGATGATGAACCCAACGATGCAGAGAACAGTGGGCATCCTGGAGAAATTTTCGGAGGGAGATGATTGGGAAACCTTCGTGGAGCAACTCGACCAATACTTCATGGCCAACGAGCTTGAAGGAGAAGCTGCCAAACGAAGGGCGATTCTCCTCACCATCTGCGGCGCAAAAACATATGGTCTCATGAAAAATCTGCTTGCTCCAGCAAAACCCACAAAGAAATTGTACGATGATTTGTGAACACTGATCCGGGAGCATCTGAACCCAAAGGAAAGCGTTCTGGTGGCGAGGTACCAGTTCTACACCTACAAAAGGTCTGAAAGGCCATGAAGTGGCGAGCTATGTCACCAAGCTGAGGCGCCTTGCAGAACATTGCGAATTTGAAGGACATTTGGAGCACATGCTCAGAGATTTCTTCGTACTTGGCATTGGCCATGAAGTGATACTTCGCAAACTTTTGACTGTAGAGACCCCAACCTTGAGTAAAGCCATAGCGATAGCCCAGGCGTTCATTGCCACCATGACAATACTAAACAAATCTCTCCGCACAAGAGTGCTGCTACAAGTACTATGAACAAAGTGATGTTGTTTTCAAATCGCAATGTACAGGGCAGTCCCCACATGCCTGCAGCTGCACGTCCGCAGATGTCTCAGAGTCCACCATCATGGGTGATGAATGCAAGGCCATTAACACCTTATTGGCGCTGCGGGGGTGATCATCGTTTCCATTCACGCTGCTTCAAAGGGTAGGTTTCCAAGGGCTGTGGAACAATGGGACACCTCTAACGTATGTGCAGGCGAGCTGCAAACCCTGCTAATCCTGCAAACCACCATGTTGCAGATGAGGACAGATCCACGGCGGATCACGGTGAATCAGAGCCTCAGACTGAGGAGGCAGAGGTATATGGTGCACACATTTACCACAAAGTGTCCCCCGATAATGCTGAAAGTTGAATTAAATGGATTCCCGGTGTCAATGGAGCTGGACACGGGCGTGAGCCAATCCATTATGAGCAAAAAACTTTCGATAAATTGTGGTGCAGCAAGGCCTCAAGGCCAGTCCTGACTCCCATTCGCACGAAACTGAGAACTTACACAAAAGAAATGATTCCCGTAGTCGGCAGTGTTACTGTAAAGGTCTCCTACGATGGAGCGGTGCACAAGCTACCATTCTGGGTGGTACCGGGCGATGGTCCCACGCTGCTCGGCAGGAGCTGGCTGGGAAAGATACGCTGGAACTGGGACGATGTCCGAGCGCTCTCGTCCACTGATGACACTTCATGTGCCCAGGTCTTAAACAAGTTCCCCTCGCTGTTTGAACCAGGCATCGGGAAGTTTCAAGGAGCAAAAGTGCAGATTCACCTAATTCCGGGGGTGCAACCCATCCATCACAAGGCGAGAGCAGTACTATACATGATGAGAGAGAGGGTGGAGCTCGACCAGCTGCAACAAGAGGGCATCATTTCGCCGATCGAATTCAACGAGTGGGCCAGTCCAATTCTTCCAGTCCTCAAGGGAGACGGCACCGTCAGAATCGGTGGTGATTACAAAGTAACTATCAATTGTTTCTCCCTGCAGGATCAATACCCACTACCAAAGGCTGATGACCTTTTTGCGATGCTGGTGGGAGGAAAGACGTTCACGAAGCTGCATTTGACCTCAGCCTACATGACACAGGAGCTGGAGGAATCATCGAAGGGCCTCACCTGCATCAACACGCACAAAGGTCTCTTCATTTACAACAGATGCCCGTTTGGGATTCGATATTCCAGAGAAACATGAAAAGCTTACTGAAGTCGGTCCCGTGCACGGTGTTCTTCCAGGACAACATCTTGGTTACAGGTCAGGACACAGTCGAGCATCTGCAGAACCTGGAGGAGGTTCTTAGTCGACTCAACTGCGGGGGGCTCAGGTTAAAACGCTCGAATTGCGTTTTCCTGACGTCTGAAGTGGAGTTCCTGGGGAGAAGAATTGCAGCGGACAGCATCAGGCCCACTGATTCGAGGACGGAGGCAATCGAGAATGCACCAAGGCCATAGAATGTGATGGAGCTGCGGTCGTTTCTAGGACTCCTGAACTACTTTGATAACTTCTTACCGGGTCTCAGCACACTATGTAACCACTGCTGCCTTACTGTGTAAAGGAGATGAATGGGTACGGGGCAAAAGCCAAGAAAATGCCTTTGTAAAAGCTAGAGAATTCTTATGCTCAAACAAATTGCTTGTGTTGTATGACCCATGTAAACGTTTGGTACTAGCATGTGATGCATCGTCGTACGGGGTCAGGTGTGTATTGCAACAAGCTAATGAATCTGGGAAATTGCAACCGGTTGCTTATTCATCCAGAAGTCTGTCCAAGGCTGAGAGAACCTACAGCATGATTGAAAAAGAAGCGTTAGCGTGTGTTTATGGGGGTAAAGAAAATGCATCAATACCTGTTTGGGCTCAAATTTGAATTGGAGACTGACCATAAGCTACTGATATCCCTTTTTTCCGAAAGTAAGGGGATTAATACGAATGCATTGGCCCGCATCCAGAGACGGGCGCTCACGTTGTCCGCATATAACTACGCCATCCGCCACAGGCCAGGCACAGAAAACTATGCCAATGCTCTCAGTAGGCTGCCATTGCCCACCACGGGGATGGAAATGGCACAGCCCGCAGATTTAGTCATAGCAATGGAAGCATTCGAGAGTGAGCAATCACCTGACACAGCCCGACAGATTAGAACCTGGACAACCCAGGAGCCCTTACTGTCCCTGGTAAAATATTGTGTGCTTCACGGGAGCTGGTCCAGTGTCCCAGTGGAAATACAGGAAGAGATAAAGTCGTACCAGTGGCGCAAAGATGAAATGCATATACAGGCAAACTGCCTTCTGTGGGGTAATCGGATAGTGGTCCCCAAGAAGGGCAGGGACACTTTCATCAGTGATCTCCACAGTACTCACCCAGGCATTGTAATGATGAAAGCGATAGCTAGAGCCCACGTGTGGTGGCCCGGTATCGATGCGGACTTAGAGTTCTGCGTGCACAAATGTAACACATGCTTGCAGTTAAGCAATGCACCCAGGGAGGCGCCACGAAGTTTCTGGTCTTGGCCCTCCAAACCGTGGTCCAGGGTCCATGTCGACTATGCAGGCCCATTTTTGGGTAAAATGTTCCTAGTGGTTCCTAATGCATACTCCAAATGGATTGAATATGAGATCATGTCGGCAAGCAGGTCCGCTGCCACCACTGAAAGCCTGCGGGCCATGTTTGCCACGCACGGCCTGCCTGATGTCCTTGTGAGCGACAACGGGCCATGTTTCACCACTGCCGAGTTCAAAGAGTTCATGACCCGTAATGGGATCAAACATGTTACATCTGCCCCGTTCAAACCAGCATCCAATGGTCAGTTAGAGAGAGCAGTGCAAACCATCAAGCAGAGCTTGAAGAGTGTAACTGAAGGCTCACTGCAGACTCGCCAATCCTGAGACCACACTTGCTCTCTGGGATTCCACCCGCTGAACTGCTCATGAAAAGGCACTTAAGACATGGTTCTCGTTAGTCCACCCTGATCTACATGAACAGGTAGAGAGCAGGTGGCTTCAACAAAGTATATATCATGATGGCGCAAATATATCACGCAAAATTGAAATCAATGATCCTGTATTTGGGTTGAACTATGGACAAGGTCCCAAGTGGCTTCCTGGCACTATTATGGCCAAAGAGGAGAGAGGGTGTTTCGGGTCAAACTTTCAAATGGACTCATTCACCGGAAACACTTGGACCAAATCAAAATCAGATTCACGGACTATCCTGAGCAACCCACATTGGACCCTACCTTCTTTGACTCCCCAACATACACACCAGTGCCAACCGACACCACGGTTGGCCACGAAGCAGAACCCATCACCCGCAGCAGCCCAGCAGGACTCACCACACCAGGCAGCCCAGCAAGGCCGCCACACAACAGCCCAGCGAGGGCCCAACAAATGATTCACCAAAATCAAAAACCGAGATAATCAACCAGGGAAAAAAAGGCCCCAGATCGACTCACCTTGTAAATGGTTACACGATTGACTTTGGGGGTAGTGTTGTTATATTTGTAAACCTGTATATAACTTGTGTAGCCACCAGAGAGTCCCAAGGGATCCCACAATCCTTTGGGAGCACCTGTACTTAAGGAGGTCTCACAGGCTGGAGAGGCACTCTGGAGACCTGTAATAAAAGACTAAGGTCACACTTTACTTTGAGCTCACAGTATCCAATCAGACTCTTTACTCAGAAATAACAAATAGCATTGATGCATTTAAGGGGAAGTTAAATAAGTACATGAGGGAGAAAGGAATAGAAGGATATGTTGATTGGATGGGATGAAATAGGGCAATAGGAGGTTCGTGTAGAGCATGAACATTCACCTAGGCTAGTTGGGCCTTTGCTGTAGATACAGTGTCATCTCTGCAATTCCAATTATAATCATCTCGCAACAGCACCTGAAGTGATAGGACTCTATCCTGTTAACAAGCCGTGGATTACAAACACACATTTACACCGGGGAACACTTGAACGGTGAATAAACTAGCCTTCCTCATGGGAGGTTTCTCCAAACATACAATCAAATCAAATAAACTGCAAAGAATTGATTGGCGTCTGTACTTCTTGGCTTCGGTGGAAGATTGTATCCATGATAACTGGCAAACTGAGAACCATCACTGTGTAAATTCACACAGCTTCACACTGGGGGGCGGTTGCAGGTGGGGGGCGGGGGGCTGTGGGGGGGGAAGTGTGATGCGGGTTAAGAAGGAATTGCAATTGGGAGGAGGGGGTGTGGATTGAGGGGAAGGGGTGTGTGGGTTGGAGGGGAGGGAGGTGCGGGTTGGGGGAGTTGCAGTTGGGGGGAGCGGGGGTCCGGGTTTGGGGGGGGGGTTGCAGTTGGGGGGATTGGGGTGTGGGTTGGGGGGGACACGGGGTGCATGGGAACCCATTCTGGAAGGTGCATCGCTCAGCAAAATGAAAGCAGAAAAACCATGCACGGCGTCAGTAAGATTTAATTGCTAGCCTTGAAACAATCGAGGACAGACCCAGTCAGAACAAAGGCTTGACGGTAGAATACAATTAATATCACAAATTAAAGTCTGGTACATAACCTCAGCTCTGCGCTCCAACCTTACATCGAGTCTGCAGCACAGAAACAGGTTATTCGACCCAATTGGTCTATGCCGATGTTTATGTTCCCCGTGAGCCTCTTCCCATCCCTCTTCATCTAACATCCTTCTATCCCTTTCTCCCTCATGTTTATCTAGCCTCCCCTTACATGCATCAATGTTAATCGCCTTAACTGCTCCCTGTGGTTAGCGAGTTCCACATTCTCACACTTTTTGGAGAAAGAAGTTACTCTTGAATTCCCTACTGGATTTATTGGTGACTATGCTATATTTATGGCCCCTAGTTTTGGTCTGCTCCAAAAGTGGAAACATCTTCTCTTCATCTACCTTTATCAAACCGCTTCACAATTTTAAAGACCTCTAGCAGTTCAATCCTCAGCCTTCTCTTTCCTAAAGAAAAAAGCCCAGCCTGTTCAGCCATTCCTGATAAGTATATCCCCTCAGTTCTTGTATCATCCTTGTGAATCTTTTTTATACCTTCTCCAGTGCCTCTATATGCTTTTTAGAATATGGAGACCAGAACTTTGCATCGTTCTCCAACCTAAAGCTAACATGCGTTTGGAAGTTTTATTTGTACATTTGCCGACCAGCTCTTAAACGTTGGAATGCTGTTATCGTGTGTCGATGGCAGACAACTTAAATATGTCCTTATTTGCAATATGAAAAGATCGCTTTGCCTCTCTTGCCTTTACCCTTCTCAATGCACCAAGAGGATAAGTTCAAGAACTGGACACCAGGAGACATGCAAGAGCAGCTTAGGATAACTTGCTCTCCGGTCCGATAACTTCCACACCGATACTAAAAGACCTGTGGCACAAATCGGGGTAACTCCCTGAGTTCACCCTACTGTTGGGGTGCACGGTCTTGCCCACTTACCACACATATCAAGAACTCACAGACTCGCTGCCCATGAATTTCCACCCCCAATGCATTTATTTTCCCTGAAATGTGCTGTCACTGGGTGACACTCCCTGGAGTATACACTCAGAAATATCAGCGTGTGGCACTTCCAGATGTATTGAGCTATAACAGATACTATAATAGTGGGAAAATGTATCAACAAATTCTTATTAATTTTGGGAACTAGATGGAGCTAGATGCCACTCAAACCAAGGCTCCCAGCAAGAAGAAGAAGGCGGCTCCCTGCTCCAAGCCAGCCGGTCCCAGATCCTCAAGGTTGTGGCCGATGGCAGCGATCGCAAATGTATGCCCCGACCTGCACAGCGTGGCTGCCCCGACCTGCGAAAGACCATCAGCGGCAGGTCGGGGCCATAAAAGGAGCGGCGAGAGATTGCAGAGGGACGTGATCGGGGCCCAGGAGAGGCGTGAGTTCGGGGCCAGAAGAGGTGAGGGCCCAGGGACAGCATGGGCCAGCCCACACTGATATGTGTGCGCACTCGGCCCGTGTAGCAGAACTGGTCTCCAGTCGTCTTGGGTAATCCTTGCCACTGGACCAAGACCCAACTCTATCAAATTCGTGTGGTGGCTGGTGTGCAACAGTCACCACATGTTAAATAAATCCAAGCACAGGCATCTTCCACCCTTTAATATGTAGGTCGGGATCTGGAATATTAGGTCCTTCATTGAAACACCTGTGAACTCATCCCTTTTTGGTGGGAAAGCAAGTCATCCTCGTTTCAAGGGACAGCCTATGATGATGATGATGACTTGGGCAACCTGTCAACAACAAGTAGCATGCTGCTCATGTGCACGGGCATAGAGTTAAGTCAAAGAATCAGAGAATTTTACAGCACTGAAGAAGGCCATTTGGTCCATCATGTCTGTGTTGGCTCTTTGAAGAGCTATCCAATTAGGGTTAATGCAGAGCTCTTTCCCCATAGCCCTGCAATTTGTTTCCTTTTCAAGTATATATCCAATTCACCTGTGAAAGTTACTATATAATCAGCTTCCACCACCCTTTCAGATAGTGCATTCCACATCACAACAACTCGCTGCATAAAAAAGTTCTCATCTTCCCTCCCTCTTTTTAGCCAATTATCTTAAATCTGTGTCCTCCTGCCAATGGAACCAGATTCTACTCCATGAAAACGGTGCATAATTTTAAACACCTCAATTAAATTTCCCCTTAACCTTCTCTGCTCTAAGGAGGGCAGTTCCAGTTTCATTAATGTCCCCAGAACTGTAGTCCCTCATCCCTGGTACCATTCTAGTAAATCTTCTCTGCACCCTATCTGAGGCCTTGCCACCCTTCCTGACGTGCGGTGCCCGGAATTGGACTGACACCTAACCAGTGATTTATAAAGATTTGGCATAACTTCCATTAGTCGATAATATGATAATATCTTCTTGTTTTTAAGCGTAATTAATCAGCGAGATCCAGCTTGTAAAACAACAATAACTTGTATTTATATAGTGCCTCTAATGTAATAAAACATCCCAAGGCGCTTATCAGCAGCGTTAACAAACAACATTTGACACGGAGCCACATAAGGAGATATTAGGGCAGATGACCAAAAGCTTGGACAAAGAGGCAGGGCCAGCACAAGGGTATTTGGCGCCCTAGACAAACTGTTCACCTGGCGTCCCGCCAATCCCCTCCACCTCAACCAGTTCCAATATAAAAGAAAAAAACTTTGCAAGATGTCTTACATGTACTGGTTTATTTTCATCATCATAGGCAGTCCCTCGGAATCGAGGCAGACTTGCTTCCACTCTTAGCATGAGTTCTTAGGTGGCTGTACAGTCCAATACGAGAACCACAGTCTCTGTCACAGGTCGGACAGATAGTCGTTGAGGGAAAGGGTGGGCAGGGAGCCTGGTTTGCCGCACGCTCCTTCCGCTGCCTGTGCTTGATTTCTGCATGCTCTCGGTGACGATACTCGAGGAGCTCAGCGCCCTCCCGAATGCACTTCCTCCACTTAGGGCGGTCTATGGCCAGAGACTCCCAGGTGTTAGTGGGGACATCGCACTTTATCAGGGAGACTTTGAGGGTGTCCTTGTAATGTTTCCTCTGCCCGCCTTTAGCTCGTTTGCCGTGGATGAGTTCCAAGTAGAACACTTGCTTTGGGAGTCTCGTGTCTGGCATGCAGACTATGTGGCCTACCCAGCGAAGCTGATCAAGTGTGGTCACTGCTTCAATGCTGGGGATGTTGGTCTGGACGAGGGCGCTAATGTTTGTGCGTCTGTCCTCCCAGGGGATTTGCAGGATCTTGCGGAGACATCGCTGGTGGTATTTCTCTAGCGACTTGAGGTGTCTACTGTACCTGGTCCACATCTCTGAGCCATACAGGAGGGTGTGTATTACTACGGCCTTGTAAACCATGAGCTTGGTGACAGCTTTGAGGGACTGATCTTCTAACACTCTTTTCCTCAGGCGGCCGAAGGCTGTACTGGCGCACTGGAGGCAGTGTTTGATCTCATCATTAATGCTTGCTCTTGTTGATAGGTGGCTCCCGAGATAGGGGAAGTGGTCCACGTTGTCCAATGCCACACCATGGATTTTGATGTTTGGGGGCGAGGACAGGCTGGTGGAGGACCTTTGCCTTACTAATGTTTAGTGTAAGGCCTATGATTTCATACGCCTTGATAAATACGTCGACTATGTCCTGGAGTTCAGCCTCTGTGTGTGCACAGACGCAGGCATCGTCTGAGTACTGTAACTCGACGACAGAGGTTGGAGTGGTCTTGGACCTGGCCTGGAGATGGCGAAGGTTGAACAGCTTTCCACTGGTTCTGTAGTTTAGCACCACTCCAGCGGGGAGCTTATCAACTGTGAGGTGGAGCATGGCAGCGAGGAAGATTGAGAAGAGGGTTGGGGCGATGAAGCAGCCCTGCTTAACCCCGGTCTGGACATGAATTGGGTCTGTGATGGATCCATTGGTAAGGATCACGGTTTGCATGTCGATGTGGAGCAGGCGGTGTATGGTGATGTACTTTTGGGGGAGGATACTCCATGGACCCTCGCGGTTGACAGTGTCGAAGGCCTTTATAAGGTCGAAGAAGGCCATGTTTGAGGGCTGGCGCTGTTCCCTGCATTTTTCCTGCAGCTATCGCGCTGCAAAGATCATGTCCGTTGTGCCCCGGAGGGGACGAAATCCGCAATGCTACTCCGGGAGAAGCTCCTCGGAGGACTCTAGCAATGACTTTCCCAGTGGTTGATAGCAGGGAGATTCCTCTGTAGTTGCCGCAGTCGGACTTGTCCCCTTTTTTAAAGATGGTCACGATCACTGCATTTCTAAGATCTCCCGGCATGCTCTCCTCCCTCCAGATGAGAAAGATGAGGTCAAGTATTCGCTCCAGTAGTGCCTCTCCGCCATACTTCAGTGCCTCAGCAGGGATTCCATCCGCTCCCATAGCCTTCTTGTTTTTTAGCTGTCTTATGACCTTTCCTACCTCTTGCAGTGTTGGAGTCTCACTGAAGTGGTGGCGAGTAGCATACTAGGGGATGGAGTCGAGAACACTCGAGTCAAAGGCAGAGTCTCGGTTGAGGAGATCTTCGAAGTGTTCCTTCCAGCGGGCCCTGACTGTCTCGGTGTCCTTGATGAGTGTTTCCCTGTTCTTGGGTTGGGGTGGGGTGGGGCCTTGGGAGTTTGGTCCATATGTGGTCTTGACTGCAGTGAAGAATCCTCGCACATCATGGCTGTCGGCCAGCTGCTGTATCTCCTTTATTTTACACTCTACATAAACGAAACGATGGTAAACGTTACACAATTTATTAAATGTTCCACACTTTTCAATAACCCTAGAACATAAATTACACTACATCAAGTCTAATATAATTTATCATATAAGACATGCAAATAAAAGTAAATCCTTATAAAGCCAGTAAAACAGCAGAACAAATATTAACAATTCAAGCTAACTTCTGTTAAAACGACATACCTCTCTACCTTTAATAGTTTTGGAATTATTGACATGTGAAGAATAAGATAGAGGGGCTGGACCGCTCAAAATGATATTTTTCTTGCAACAATTGTGTCAAAAATTAGAACTTTACCTTTCGTGCTTTCAGTTTTGCAAATTTAGAAACAAATTCTTTAAGCTCTTTTCTGCAATTTCCTGTTCTATTGACACAGTGTCCATTCCAACAAGCCTCTCTTGCAGCATTGAAGAACGAATGTATGTTTTGATCAATTTCAGCTTTGAAAAGCTACGCTCCCCATTGGCAACAGAAACTGGAAGAGTCAAAAAAATGTGGAGAGCAATGAAAATATTGGGAACATAGTTCGTCAGTTAATATTCACAAACAAATTTCAATACATCTTGACATGTAAGACGCTTTGATAATCGCCGTGCAACAGCCTGCAATTCACTGCACAAATCTCCAGCATCAATATCTTTGGAATTTCCGTGTTGCAAAGCTGACTCTAGTTTCACGCAATGTTCCATTATCTGTTTTGATGTGTTATTTTGTAAACTATGGATATCGTAGAGGAAACCAAAGTTTATGTATCTGCTCAAATCGTTCTTCTATTGTATCTATAAACACTCTAGTAATGACTCCACGAGGTAAGGTATTGTACTTGAACTGTTGTGACCTTAGTCCATTTATTGCAGCTCCTGAATGAGGGTACAGTATGGTGAGCTCCCTTTTATATCTTGTTACCTCCAGTGTGCAGGTGACCTCTAGGTCTCCACCAGTAGCACCCTCTGGTGGTACAGGCATAGTGTATACAGTGTGAAGATACATTCAGTGGTCTCATGTAACTACATTGAGTGTACAGGGTATATACATATATTATACATACACAACATCACTCTCCCCTAAGTCTTGTGCCATTGGCCTTTGAACTGTGTGTTCTGGTCCTCGACTTCAGTGTCCAAAGCCCCTGCACCTTGTCTGTGCTTGGGAATGGCTCTCTCCCAAGTCCTTATTGCCACAACATTGGGAAATGGTCAGCAGTGGACGGGTAGAGGTTGCAATGGGGGTTGAGTGGTTCTGCGTGTGATCCATGTGTGTCCATGGCTACATACATTCATTTCTCCCTCCATACATAGACCATGTGTGTGGCTCGACATCTGCATTTGCATACATGTACAGAGTGAAAAAAAAATAGGATTGGTTACATCACTGTTTGGGTTTAGCAATAGTGGAACAAGTACATTTCACAGGTAAGGTACATACGTGGTATTACGGTCTTGCCCCTGGGGTGTAGGTGCAGGTAGGTGAGGACACTAGTTCCAGAGTAACCGGACTGTGTCCAGGTTGTCTGATGGTGGCACTGCGCCCCCTGCCAGCTGGGTGGGCTCGGATCACTCACCTGGCTGAGTCTCAGGGCCTTTGCCATTGCCTAGTGGTGGGCAGAGCCATAGGAATGTGTGGCTTCCCTGTCCTCCTTTGAGGGCTGCAGAGTCTCCCTGTTGCCCTTCAACGGTAGTGGGAGCCTGGTCATCCCAGGTCCCGTTGGGAGGGCTGGTGAGTGCTAGCCTCTTGCTTCCGGTACTGGCCCTGGTGGCCAGAGCGCTAGGGCCGATCTGGGGCAGGGTGCCAGTAGCGGTGCCTGTGCCGTCCACTGATCGCTGGCCCTGCAGTGGGTATGCTCCCTCTGTGTGTGGCTACACTCCCTGCGGCATCACATTGGTCCCTGAGGCACAGGCTACATGATCGGGTAGCCCGCTGGACCTGGGTGCTTCCAACGGGAGGTTGCCCTTGGTTTTGTCGGCATACATGTAGAACCTGGCATCACACATCATTTCTTCATTTACAGTCATGATACATTGGCTCCGAGCGCAATCACCCGACTCGATATTGGTAGTTGTCTTTACATATTCGCATTTGTCAATTACATCTTTTCCCTGTGTACTACTGGCATCGCTGTACAAGGTTACATTTAGATACTTTTGTTTGTCAATTATATCTTTTACATGTATATCACCGACATTGTTGTACAAGGAGTGGAATTGTCCCTTTAATTGTGCTGGGTTGCCGGTCTCCTTTAAGAGGGCCTTGCAATCTTTACCCCAATCTGGTTCGCTGCTCATCATCACATGTTGCTCCCTCAATGCTGCCCCTCGTGGTCTGGTCGTGGCCATCTTGATTTCAGGCGCTTCACCTCGTGGTGCGGGCGCCATCTTCTTTCTCTCCACGAGGTAGGCTGCGGTGATCCTTTTCTCGCCAGGTTCTGCCACGGAAGCCGGGAATCTATCTTCTGCACTGATCTTCTTCCTCCGGAGTCCTACCACTGGAGCCTGGAAGGTGAGGTCTGGTCTTTTGGGTTGGATCATCTCGCTGTTGGGTAGTGCAGTCTGTGTCGTCGCCGCGCAGTCGAATTGGACGTTAGGATCTTCAGGTGCTGTGATGGATCCAAATTTGGGGCCGCATAGGACGTCGATCGCTGGGGCCTGGAGGTTTTCCCAGTTCCAACAGATTTGGATTTGTTTCATCCATCTTCTTCCTGGCAGCGTTGAACCATCACCAGCAATGATCCACAAAGGTAGCTTGTGCATCGTGCTGCCGTAGGACACTTGGACATCCACGTGTCGACTGGATTGTTGCAGAGTTTCTCGGAGGCCGCCTGATTCATCACCGATTGGCTCGCCTCAGTGTCAACCTCCATCGAGACTGGAACACCATTGATTTCAACTTCCATTTTCAACGGAGAACTCTCGGTTAAGCAGGTAAACACTCCGTACACCTCTTCCTGGGGCTGAGCTGCCTCCTGGACTCCCTCTTCCTCTTCATCATTGCTGGAGCCCGGGTGATCGGCCAACTCTTCAGAGACTCGGTGAGTAAAATTTTGTTTACACATTTGCCGGAGATGGCCTTTCACGTTACAGCAATTGCAAGTATAGTCTTTGTAGCGGCACTGGTGGGCCCTGTGATTTCCTCCACAGCACCAGCATGGGGCTAGCCGGTTGGCCCCATGTGGCGGACTCAGGGTTGCAGGACTCGAGGTAGCGGTCTTGCCTCTAAAGGGCGCCAGTCAGTTCACGGTACTTTCCGGGTGAATCATCATCTTCTTGGAATCGCAGGCCGAGGCCATGAGTGCCTGGCTGACACTAATTGCCTTCTGCAGGGTGACCATGGTGTCCTGTGGAGGAGGCCCTTGTGGCCGATTCCAATAACAAAGATGTCCCTCAGTGCTTTGGTGCGGTGGTCGCCAAAATCACATGGTGCAGCCAATTTTCTCAGGTCTGCAGTATATTTTGCGAGTTCTTGGCCTTCGGGCTGCTGGTGAGTGTAGAACCGGTGTCTGGCTGTGAGGATGCTCTCTTTAGGTTTGAGCTGTTCCTGTATCATCGTTACGAGCTTCGTGTACATTTTGGTTGTTATCTTCGCTGGGGCTAGCAAGTCCCTGACAAGGCCATGGACGGTGGGCCCACAACTGCTGAGCAGGATAGCTCTGCGCTTATCAGCCAGTGAGGTCAGTGTGTCTCCAGCCAGGTCGCTCGCGATGAAAAAGTGTTCGAGCCTTTCCACAAAGGCATCGCAATCTTCCCCATCAGCGAATTGTTGAAAGTTGCCAAGGTTAGCCACTTTTCGCGTGGAAATTCGTAATCTCGTCGCCAGTTATTGTATTTGTAAGCACTCTAGTAATGACTCCACGAGGTAAGGTATTGCACTTGAAATGTTGTGACCTTAGTCCATTCATTGCAGCTCCTGAATGAGGGTACAGTAAGGTGAGCTCCCTTTTATACTTGGTTACCTGCAGTGTACAGGTGACCCACTAGGTCTCCACTAGTTACACCCTCTGGTGGTACAGGCCTAGTGTACACAGTGTGAAGATGCATTCAGTGGTCTTATGTAACTGTACATTGAGTGTGCAGAGTATATACATATATTATACATACACAACATCTTCAACTGACTGTATTGCAGTGTCGAGGACAGCAAAATTGAAGCTTACTTTGAATTTTTGTTTTGGGCCATGAACTGGCTCGTCTTCTGCTTCATGTATAAACTGCTTCCTCTTTCTTCGAATGCGTACTGGTTCTGGTTCAAAGTCTGTTGGCATCTCGAACTCTTCAGCAAGTTCACGAGCATCTACCAGCATCACTTCAAACCCTTTGTCACTCCTGCAGTCCACAAAAATATTATGTGTATCCAGTTGTTGGGTAGCAGAATGAATTGGACTGTTCAGCCACCTAAGAGTGGAAGCAAGTCTTCCTCGATTTCGAGGGACTGCCTACGATGATGAGCAGAATGTATGTTAAAATCCTTTGCCTGAAGTTGTTTACCAGTCGGGTTGATCTCGAAAAGAATATCATATCACAAATAAGTGAAACAACAAATTTGAATTTGCAAAGGCCATTTGCAAGAACTTTTGCATCAGTACGTGCAGTATTGCCAGATGAGCCTGTGAAGGTAGTATCATCAGAAATTTCAATTAGTGCATCATAGATATTGCCAAGCTCATAGCGAAGAGGTCTCAAAGGATCAATTCGACTCTCCCATCTTGTTTCACTCAGCGGTTTTACAGTTAGAATAGGCACATGGAACCCAAGACCTTCCCAATGGTGGGTTGAACCTGAGAAATATATATAAACATGTTGCACTAGGTCAAAAAAACTTGTTGCCTCCAAATAACATTTGGCAGCATCAGAAACCACCAAATTCAGAGAGTGTGCACTGCAAGGAACAAAAAAGCGGCAAGATTCATGGGGCCAAAATTGGTGAAGGCCCCCGCCTGCCCAAGTGCCGCCCAAAGGATTGCCGATGGCCGCCGAGGTACCTGACGGTAATTTGGGCAGGGTTTTCATCGAAAAGGTCCTTCAAAGGGCGGCGGGCGGCAAAAGATGGATTTATACCGCCAAATTGGGTGGCAGCCGGCGGGAGCTCCCAATCTCGGCGGCAAAGGCGCTTGCCACTCAAATGCCACCGGGGATGGAGTTAGGCCCACGGAGGGTCGAAGACCTGAAAAGGAAAATCATCAAAAAAAAACATCGGAACATCTTCAGGGGACCCCATCCAGGTATGTCGCTGTAAATAAATTTTTTTTTTTAAGTTTACTAACTTTTTTTTCAGCTCTTCATACTCATCGTCGGGGATAGAACAGCCTCCTTGCAGCGGTCCACCCCCATTCTGGCACCGACTCCCGCCTGCATCAATATGGCATCTTGGCGGGCGGGAGGTCAGTTGTGCTATGCAGCCATCCACTGACGTCAGCGGGCGGTTCCCGGCGGTTTTCCCCTCTCGCCTGCTCCACACCAAAAGGAATGTTGGTGGCAGTGGGCGGCAGTTGGGGGCACTGGGCGATAAGGCCATCAATTTCGGGCCCAATGTCTATTATTCTCTTCTGTACACCATTTTCTTTACCTTTCATATTGCTCCCATTGTCATAGCCTTGGCCACGTAAATTCTCAAAAGATAATGACATTCCTTCAAGCAGTTGTAAAAGACTTTCAGTCATGAAAGCACCAGATGTCTTTTTCAACTGTATAAACCCCACAAAATATTCCTTTATGAATACCTCAGCATTATCCATATCTAAAGACATTACATCTACAAACCGAAAGATCATTGTCATTTGCTCAACATGACTCACATCTGGTGTACAATCCAAAACTATTGAAATATATTTTACAGAATGTGCAGCTTCTAAAATTTTCTTCTTAACAGCATTTGCTAAGAGTTGTTCTGTATTTCCTTTCCAAGGTAATGCACATTATGTACGTGTGCTTTACTGTCAGTTATTTTACACTGGTGCTTGTTCATGAGTGGATCAAACAAAGCCAGGTACTCCCCAAACATTAGGAAATTTCCATTATTGGTACTGTATCATTTTTCATTTGACCCCGGAATGCTAGATTTTGTCCACCAAGAACCCTAACTAAAGCAAACAAACACTCCAATATTTGCTGTCAATATTTTTCTTCTCGCTTGATCCTATGTACATTTTCCTCATCAATGGTTTTTTTTGTTTTTTCAGCCGAAATTCAAGGTCTTTCCAATTTTGGAAATTTTCCAAATGCTCACTACATTTTTCCAATCCTTTGAGCCTTTCTCAGCAAGTGTGCAATATTGTATATTGCCCCATATGCATGTACAATATTTTACATGCCTTTGGGATGTCTCTGGGTCAATTTGCAATATTGTACATGAATCTTTGACATTGTACAATATGATATATACCTCTGGGTCAACGTACATTTTTGTACACTGTCCCAAAGACATCCCAGAGGCATGTACAATATTCTACACTGTTCCAGAGGCATTCCAGATTCATATACAATATTGTACACTGTCCCAAATTCATCCCGGAGGCATTTAAAATATTGTACATGCCTCAGGGATAGTGTACTATACTGTTCATGCTTCTGGGATGAGTCTACCCTGCCAACAGCATTGATATTGTATATAATAAATGTTATTAAGATATTATAAGTTAATAAATATAAGAACACAATATGAGTCCAGGCATTAGGGGGGCCTTATTAATTTTTCAACTTTAAATTTAATTGAGGAGACACCAGGGGTTGTTCGATGGGTTTGTGTGAAACCCCCTTTTATGTTCAGCATATTTAAAAAGTCACTATTTTATTTTTCTATTTTGTTATACCCATAAGGAAATGGAATAGGCTAGCCAGTAACGGATACAGCCCTTTGTTCCCCCATGCCCTTGACTAATAACATGATATTGTTGGGGCTTTGTTTTGCAAACACTAGGAAACTGATGAGAGGTGCTTCATTCACTGTATGAGGAATATCTGGAATATCTTCCAACCTTAACCCTCTACACATCATATAGAAAAACTTTGGGGCTGAATTTGGTGCAGGTTGTGCCCGCAGACGCTGAGGATCCGCTGGAAATGTATGTTGTCTGGGCGATTCCTCCGGAACCGCCCCTCTGCCGTCCAGGTTCCGCCCAGCGCGAGATTGGGCGCTGAGGGATCCGCTGGCGTGACGTCATGCCACCCGCCCACGCCGGAAGCTGCAAATTAGCTATTTTGGTCAGGGATGCTGGCCTCAGATCGACCTGCTGCCCGCCAGAAGGACCGCTCACAAAAAGCAGGTCTGTGCTGGCCGTGAGTCGGGTGGCAAGGAGAAAAGCTCAGCGTGCTGCAGCGCTGCACATCGCTGCTATGGTCCCGATGATGGACCATCGTGAGTGAGACTGCTGGAACAAAGTTAGGTGGATGTTGTTTTATTGCTGATGGTCATGTTTAATTTGGATGTGATAAAAGTGACTGAAATGTGTCAAGGCTGATGGAAACTTTTTTTCTTTGACCTTGCTGAAAGACCTTCATTGAGAAGCCCATTGGCGAAGGCAAAATAATTATGAATAAGTGAAAAGTCACATTTTAACCATCCAAGCTGATTAATTAATTCTGTGACACAGGCCTTCAAGAAGCACTACATATCACATAGAGGGTGAGAGGGTTAGGGTTAGAATGATCTGTTGTAAGCCTGAGACAGCTGCAGACTCTGACAATATTTGTATGGGAGGAAAAGGGTATAAAGTTATAGCTATTCGACTTTAGGGGCAGCGCGATTACAGAGCAAACTGAGGAAGGACTACGGTCAATAGAACAAATGCCATGGTGACTCAGTGGCCTACTGTTGAGGTTTCAATGACTAGACTGCCACTGTTGCCTTGTTAATGTGTCTTTCTTTGTACAGCAAGGAAACTACTTCATAAAATCTGTTCTCACAAAAGACCTGTACCCAGTGTGCTTTGTTGTGGTGATGGACATAAGTCTATTCTGAGAGATGTAATTAATCTGACAAATCAAATAACCCTCCCAGCACATAAAGTGTGTTGCGATGGCCTGATGACCCTACACATTATATAGTGCAATCATATGTGGATGGGAAAATATTCCTGATAAAGCAGATGACCAGAGGGACAGATGTGTGTTTCTCACAAGGCACCACACATGATGTTAAATCACCAAGAGAGGGTTAACAATGTGAGTGTATTTACAAGTGCACAATAACAAAGGTTTCATAACTTTTATCACATTTACAAACATTTACACCACCAACACGCACCCGTCTATCTGGCACCACCATCTCTCTTCCCCCGCCTTGAAGCGATGCGCAAGCTCCTCTTCCTCGCCCCGTCTACACCACGGCGTCCCACTCCCCTGCCTCTCACTGCCTCTGGTTGATGAGGTTATGCAGGAGGGCAGCGGGATGTCTGCAGACATGTGAGTCTTGGTGAGAGGTAGGGGCGTGATATAAGAGCATAAGAAATAGGAGCAGGAGTAGGCTATTTGGCCCCTCGAGCCTGCTCCGCCATTCAATAAGATCATGACTGATCTGATCATAGACTCAGCTCCACTTCCTTGCCCGTTCCCCATAACCCTTTACTCCTTTATTGCTCAAAAATCGGTCTATCTCCGCCTTAAATATATTCAATGACGCAGCCTCCACAGCTTTCTGGGGCAGAGAATTCCACAGATTTACAACCCTCAGAGAGAAGAAATTTCTCATCATCTCAGTTTTAAATGGGCGGCCGCTTATTCGAAGACTATGTCCCCTAGTTTTAGTTTCCCTTATGAGTGGAAATATCCTCTCTGCATCCACCTTGTCGAGCCCCCCTTCAATAAGAATCACCTCTCATTCTTCTGAACTCCAATGTGTCGAGGCCCAACCTACTCAACCTATCTTTATAAGTCAACCCCCTCATCAGACGAGCCTCTTCTGCAGTTCTAGCACTTGCACAGATCTTGGTATCATCTACAAATTTGAAAATTGTGCCACCAAAACCTGAATCCAGACATTAATAGAAATAGTAAAAAGCGACGATGTCAACAAAGGTCCTGCGGGACACGACTGGTGACCAGTCTCCAAACAGATCCGAATCCTACACTTTGCCTGCGTCATGCCAGCCAGTTCTGAATCCAGCTCAATATATTTCTACGACTTCCTCTTATAGAGAAACCTCTTTATGTGGTAACCTGTTAAAAGCTTTTTGGAAATCTAAGTAGATAATGTCTACTGGGCTTCCTTGTTGTTTCATTAATATAGATGTCAAAGGTTGGTTCTCTTACGGGACATTACTCACATTTATATACAATGAATGAAATCGTTCAAATTGATTCTGATACAATAAGTCCCCAGGGCCATATTTATTATGTCATGCCGTATCCTTGTCAGCCTAACTGTGTGTGTCAAAGACCCGTTCTTCAGTGCAGTTTCATCATGCACTCTGCATACTGGGTGTTTCCCGGGAAACAGGTCACACCTGCACACAGATGAAACAACATGTGACCGAAGACGCTGGGATCTCCTGCTCCTCCGAGAGTGTGGGCTTGGGGGCTTGAACTGCGCATCCAGAAGCTATCCCTTGCCTCATCGCCTCAACAGTCGTGGTTGTGCGCTTCAACACAGTAATGAGCATCACGCTGCTGGGTGAAGGTGGCGATGCTGCCAGCGATCCCAGCCATGGTCTGGAGCATATCGCGACCTATCTGGACGCTCGTCCGTGATAGGCTGGACCATCTCCTGAATTGCAGAGAGCGGTGCTGCATCCTCAGCTGGCTGCTCACTCTTGATGGGTTCTGGCGCCTTGCTTGCCTTCGCGCCACGGTCTCTGCGCTTGGTAGAGCTTGCTGGTGTGAAGTCCATTCCAAACCCCAGGAACTCGGAGCCTGACGCCGAGGTTCTGCGGAGAGTTGGCTCATATGGCAGGAAACTGCTGTTATCCTGTTCCGGCTCCTCGAGCTCATGGGCCATGAAGTCGGGCCCTTCTCCCTCCTCCCTCTCCTCTTCTTCGTGGCTCTGGGTGGCGAGGTGGGAGCGGTGGAAGTGGGTGAACTGCGGGGCGGGGGAGAGGGCTGTGGAGAAAGGATCCACTCTCTTGGGCTGGGGGCAACGTCAGAGTGGGAGACGTTGGGGTCTGATGGCTTCTCTGAAGGCCAGAGGTTGATGGTGTACCTTGATCCATGCTGTCCGAGTCATCATTTGCAAGTAGTGGACGTCATTTCAAGACCAGGCCCTCAGATCTACCACCAAGCTCTACAGGCCTACAGGGCTGTAGTAATACCCGCCCTCCTGTATGACTCAGGGACATGGACCATGTACAGTAGACACCTCAAGTTGCTGGAGAGATACCACCAATGATGCCTCAGCAGATCCTACAAATCCCCTGGGAGGACAGATGCACCAACATCAGTGTCCCTGTCCAGGCTAACATCCCCAGCATTGAAGCACTGACCACATTTGATCAGCTCCGCTGGGCAGGCCACATTGTCCGCATGCCAGACACGAGACTCCCAAAGCAAGTGCTCTACTCGGAACTCCTTCAAGGCAAACAAGCCAAAGGTGGACAAAGGAAACGTTACAAGGACAACCTCAAAGCCTCCCTGATAAAGTGCAACATCCCCACCAACACCTGGGAGTCCCTGGCCAAAGACCGCCCTAAATGGAGGAAGTGCATCCGGGAGGGCGCTGAGCGCCTTGAGTCTCATCGCCGATTGCATGCAGAAGACAAGCTCAGGCAGCGGAAAGAGCGTGCGGCAAACCTGTCCCACTCTCCCTTCCCCTCAACGCCTTCCCCACCTGTGGCAGGACTGTGGCTCTCGTATTGGACTGTTCAGCCACCTAAGGACTCATTCTAAGAGTGGAAGCAAGTCTTCCTTGATTCCGAGGGACTGCCTATGATGATGATGATGATGCTGTCCGAGTCATCATCTGCAAGTAGAAAACGTCATTTCAGTCTGTAGCTGGAGGGTGGGGGGCGGGGGGGCGGGTGGTGCAGGTCAAGCTGAGATATGAGCCGTGCCATCTCACATTCTGCCAGCAAGGTGTTGCATCTCTACATGGGCACACCAATACTGGGCAACAAAGTGTGTGGTAAACCATGAGTGCCTTAACATTGCATGACCTTTCATGCCATGAGTGCAGCTCAGACCGCAGATTAGTATAGCCTTACCATGCTGAAACACCGGATCTGCATCAACCGTTATGGTTGTATGGCGGCGGTCACCCACCAATGCCAACGCATGCTCCTCCAGCCTGTTCAATTTGACCACCTCTGCTGGTCCACCTCCCGTCGCACGCAGGCTTGCTGTCTTGGATGTGTTTTTTTTCTGCACAAAGAAACGTTGTAGCCTTTATGTATCATATCATAGGCAGTCGCTCGGAATCGAGGAAGACTTGCTTCCATTCCTAAAGTGAGTTCTTTGGTGGCTGAACAGTCCAACACGAGAGCCACAGACCCTGTCACAGGTGGAACAATATTCGTCGCGGGAAGTGGGGGGTGGCACTAATTTACCACAAGCTCCTTCCGCTGCCTGCGCCTGATCTCTTCACGCTCACAGCGTTGAAATTCAAAGAGCTCAACGCCCTCCCGGATGTACTTTCTCCACCTAGGCCAGGGTCTCCCAGATGTCAGTGATGATGTCGCACTACATAAGGGAGGCTTTGAGGATGTCCTTATAACGTTTCCGCTGCCCACCTTTGGTTCGTTTGCCATGAAGGAGCTCCGCATAGAGCAGTTGCGTAGGGAGTCTCGTGTCTGGCATGTGGACTAAGTGGCCTGCTCAGCGGAGCTGATCAAGTGTGGTTAGTGCTTCAATGATGGGGATGTTACCTGGGCGAGGACACTGATGTTGATGCATCTGTCCTCCCAGGGGATTTGCAGGATCTTGCGGAGACATCGTTGGTGATATATCTCCAGCGACTTGATGTGTCTTCTGTAAGTCGTCCGTGCCTCTGATCCATACAGGAGGGCGGGTATTATTGCAGCCCTGTAGACCATGAGCTTGGTGGTAAGTTTGAGGGCCTGGTCTTCTAACACTCCTTTCCTCAGGCAGCCGAAGGCTGCACTGGCGCATTGGAGGCGATGTTGAATCTCCGCATCAATGTCTGCCTTTGTTGACAGGAGACTCCTGAGGTATGGGAAGTGGTCCACGTTGTCGAGGGCCACGCCGTGAATCTTGATGACTGGGGAGCAGTGCTGTGTGGCGAGGACAGGCTGGTGGAAGACCTTTGTCTTACGGATGTTAAGCGTTAGGCCCATGCTTTCATATGCCTCAGTGAATACATCGACGATATCCTGGAGTTCAGCCTCAGAATGTGCGCAGACGCAGGCATCGTCCGCGTACTGCAGCTCAACGACAGAGGTTTGGGTGATCTTGGACCTGGCCTGGAGGCGGTGTAGGTTAAACAGCTTCCCATTGGTTCTGTAGTTTAGTTCCACTCCAGCGGGGAGCTTATTGACAGTGAGGTGAAGTATGGCAACGAGGAAGATTGAGAAAAGAGTTGGAGCGATGACACAGCCCTGTTTGACCCCGGTTCGGAATGGGTCTGTAACGGATCCACTGGTAAGGATCACGGCCTGCATGTCGTCGTGGAGTAAGCGAAGGATGTTGACAACCTTTTGGAGGAAGACGCTCCAGAAGCCCTCACGGTCAAAGACCTTTGTAAGATCGAAAAAGGCCATGTATAAGGGCCAGTGCTGCTCCCTGCATTTTTCCTGCAGTTGTCGTGCTGCAAAGATTATGTCCATTGTTCCCCATAGGGGACGAAATCTGCACTGTGACTCCGGGAAGAGCTCCTCGGCCACAGGGAGAAGACGATTGAGGAGAACTCGAGCGGCAACCTTCCCAGTGGTTGATAGCAGGGAGATTCCCCTGTAGTTGCCGCATTTGTTCCCCTTTTAAAAAATGGACACGATCACTGCATCTCTGAGATCACTCGGCATGTTCTCCTTCCTCCAAATGAGAGAGATGAAGTCATGTATCCGCGCCAACAGCGCCTCTCCGCCATATTTTAGTGCCTTAGCAGGAATTCTATCCACATCCGTAGCCTTGTTATTCTCGAGCTGTTTTATGGCTTTGCCTACCTCGTGCAACATTGGAGTTTCACTGAGATGCTGGCGGGTCGCATGCTGCGGGATGGAGTTAAGAACACTCAAGTCAAAGGCAGAGTCTCAATTGAGGAGATCTTCAAAGTGCTCCTTCCAGCAGGCCCTGACAGCCTCGGTGTCCTTGATGAGTGTTTCCCCGTTCTTTGCCAGGAGTAGGGTGGGGCCTTGGGAGTTTGGACCGTAGGTGGCCTTGACTGCAGTGAAGAATCCTCGTATGTCGTGGCTGTCGACTAGTTGTTGTATCACCTGCACTTTCTCCATCCACCACCTGTTCTTTAGGTCCTGGACTTTTTGTTGGACCTCAGCCTTGAGCTGTCTGTAACGTTGCTTTGTAGCTCCCGAGTTGGGTTGTTGCTTGAGGCTCAGAAATGCTTTGCGCTTGCAATCTATTAGTCTTGGATCTCCTGATTATTTTCATCAAACCAGTCCTGGTGTTTTCTGTTGAGTGTCCAAGTGTTTTTTCACAGGCACTGGTTATGGAGGAATGGAGGTCAGACCAAGCACTGTGGGCATTGAGCATCTCAGGGTCATCAAGGCACGCCAGATTGCCTGTGAGGCGCTGGCTGTATAGGGCTCTCTTAGCTGGGTCTTTAAGTGACGCGGCATTAATTTTTTTGCGGCACTGCTTCTGCTGTCCCCTCTGCTTTGGGGCCATGTTAATATTGATGATGAATCAGATTAGGTGATGGTCCGTCCAGCAGTTGTCAGCTCCTGTCATGGCGCGGATGATGTGCACATCCTTGCGATCCCTGGCTCGGACGATGACATAGTCCAGCAGATGCCATTGTTTGGAGCGAGGTTGTTACCACGATGCCTTGTATTTGTCCCTCTGGCAGAACAGGGTGTTGGTGATGAGGAGTTCGTGTTCTAGACATTTTGTCAGGAGTAGGGTACCGCTGGAGTTGGATTTCCTTACACCCTCTCTGCCAATTATGCATCCCCAGAGGGCTGTGTCTTTTCCGACCCTGGCATTAAAGTTTCCAAGGAGGATTAATTTGTCATCCTTGGGGAAGCAGGACAGGGATGTCTCAAGGTTGGAATAAAAACCCTCTTTAGCCTCATCCGTTGCATCGAGTGTTGGGGTGTACACACTGATGACTGTGACCCATTGGTTCCGGGATAGGGTAAGGCGAAGGGTCATCAGGCGTTTGTTAATCTTGCAGGGGGAGTCTTTGAGGTGGTTGACCAGTTCATTTTTGACGGCGAAGCTGACTCCATGAAGGCGGCGTTCGTCCTCTGGTTTTCCTTTCCAGAAAAAGGTGTAACCTCCACCATGTTCCTTGAGTTGGCCTTCCCCTGCCCGCCGGGTCTCGCTTAGGGCGGCGATGTCGATGTCAAAGCATCTAAGTTCCCGGGCAACTAAGGCGGTGCAGCGATCCGGCCTGTCGCTGTTGGAGTTGTCCATTAGGGTCCTGATGTTCCAGATCCAAAACTTCATATTAAGTGAGTGAAAGATGCCTGTGCGTGAGTTCTTTTAACATGGGGTGGTCGTTGCACACCAACCACCACATGGGCTCAGCTGAGCAAGGTCTTGGTCCAATGGCAAGGGGGTCCAAGACGATTGGAGACTAGGCACTGCTGTATGAGCCTAGTTGCCAACGGCGAGATGTTGGAGGTTGGAGAGGACAGACACACGCCCACACACACACATATCTGGCGCACAATCTTTTTGGCGTTGGGCAGGAGGAGAAACAAATACAATTTTACTCATTCTGGCTACCGCCACCAAATCATTCCAACATTTCCGGCATTGGTCCCCATCCCGCTCAACGTTGCCCATTGCGGACGCGATCTCAGTGATCTCCCTCCAAATGCGTTATTGGGCTGGTGGAGATTTGCCACGACCATCCCAGGTGAGGTCTTTGTACCTGCGCTCCACCTCCATCACGAGCTCCTCCAATTCCTCCTCATTAAACCATGGAGCTCTGAGTCTGGTTTTGCCAGTCTACATTGCTGATTTCTGGCCACTCATCGTCAATGATGTAACGAATGGCTGTGCAACAGTTTGTGGGTCTCAATTTCTCCAACTGCCGCCTCTGCAACTCAGACTGCTCCCTCTGCAACTTACAACTCTGTCCTCTCCAACTTACAACTCCCTCCTCTCCAACTTCCAACTCTCTCCTCTCCAACTTACAACTCTCTCCTCTCCAACCTCCAACTCTCTCCTCTCCAATCCCCAACTCTCTCCTCTCCAACCTCCAACTCTCTCCTCTCCAACCTCCAACTCTCTCCTCTCCAACCTCCAACTCTCTCCTCTCCAACCTCCAAATCTGTCCTCTTCAACTTACAACTCTCTCCTCTCCAATCCCCAACTCTCTCCTCTCCACCTCCAACTCTCTCCTCTCCAACTTACAACTCTCTCCTCTCCAACCTCCAACTCTCTCCTCTCCAACCTCCAACTCTCTCCTCTCCAACCTCCAACTCTCTCTCTCCAACTTACAACTCTCTCCTCTCCAACTTACAACTCTCTCCTCTCCAACCTCCAACTCTCTCCTCTCCAACCTCCAACTCTCTCCGCTCCAACCTCCATCTCTCTCCGCTCCAACCTCCAACTCTCTCCTCTCCAACCTCCAACTCTCTCCTCTCCAACCTCCAACTCTCTCCTCTCCAACTTACAACTCTCTCCTCTCCAACCTCCAACTCTCTCCTCTCCAACCTCCAACCCTCTCCTCTCCAACCTCCAACTCTCTCCTCTCCAGCCTCCAACTCTCTCCTCTCCAGCCTCCAACTCTCTCCTCTCCAACCTCCAACTCTCTCCTCTCCAACCTCCAACTCTCTCCTCTCCAACCTCCAACTCTCTCCTCTCCAACTTCCAACTCTCTCCTCTCCAACCTCCAACTCTCTCCTCTCCAACCTCCAACTCTCTCCTCTCCAACTTCCAACTCTCTCCTCTCCACCCCCCAACTCTCTACTCTCCAACTCTCTCCTCTCCACCCCCAACACTCTCCTCTCCAACTTACAACTCTCTCCTCTCCAACCCCCAACTCTCTCCTCTCCAACCTCCATCTCTCTCCTCTCCAACCTCCAACTCTCTCCGCTCCAACCTCCAACTCTCTCCGCTCCAACCTCCAACTCTCTCCTCTCCAACCTCAACTCTCTCCTCTCCAACTCAACTCTTTCCTCTCCAACCTCCAACTCTCTCCTCTCCAACTTCCAACTCTCTCCTCTCCAACACCCAACTCCTACTCTCCAACTCTCTCCTTTCCAACCCCCAACACTCTCCTCTCCAACTTACAACTCTCTCCTCTCCAACCCCCAACTCTCTCCTCTCCAACCCCAACTCTCTCCTCTCCAACCCCAACTCTCTCCTCTCCAACCTCCAACTCTCTCCTCTCCAACCTCCAACTCTCTCCTCTCCAACCTCCAACTCTCTCCTCTCCAACCTCCAACTCTCTCCTCTCCAACCTCCAACTCTCTCCTCTCCAACCTCCAACTCTCTCCTCTCCAACTCCAACTCTCTCCTCTCCAACTTACAACTCTCTCTCCAACCTCCAACTCTCTCCTCTCCACCTCCAACTCTCTCCTCTCCAACCTCCAGCTCTCTCCTCTCCAACCTCCAACTCTCTCCTCTCCAACCCCAACTCTCTCCTCTCCAACCTACAACTCTCTCCTCTCCAACCTCCAACTCTCTCTCTCCCAACACAACTCTCTCCTCTCCAACCTCCAACCTCCTCTCCAACCTCCAACTCTCTCCTCTCCAACCTCCAACTCTCTCCTCTCCAACCTCCAACTCTCTCCTCTCCAACCTCCAACTCTCGCCTCTCCAACCTCCAACTCTCTCCTCTCCAACCTCCAACTCTCTCCTCTCCAACCTCCAACTCCTCCTCTCCAACCTCCAACCCAACTCTCTCCTCTCCAACCTCAACTCTCTCCTCTCCAACCTCCAACTCTCTCCTCTCCACCTCCATCTCCCACTCCAACTCTCTCCTCTCCAACCTCCAACTCTGTCCTCTCCAACTACCAACTCTCTCTCTCCAACTCTCTCCTCTCCAACCCCCAACACTCTCCTCTCCAACTTACAACTCTCTCCTCTCCAACCTCCAACTCTCTCCTCTCCAACCTCCAACTCTCTCCGCTCCAACCTCCAACTCTCTCCTCTCCAACCTCCAACTCTGTCCTCTCCAACTTACAACTCTCTCCTCTCCAATCCCCAACTCTCTCCTCTCCAACCTCCAACTCTCTCCTCTCCAACTTCCAACTCTCTCCTCTCCAACCTCCAACTCTCTCCTCTCCAACCTCCAACTCTCTCCTCTCCAACCTCCAACTCTCTCCTCTCCAACTTACAACTCTCTCCTCTCCAACTTACCCAACTCTCTCCTCTCCAACCTCCAACTCTCTCCTCTCCAACCTCCAACTCTCTCCGCTCCAACCTCCCAACTCTCTCCGCTCCAACCTCCAACTCTCTCCTCTCCAACCTCCAACTCTCTCCTCTCCAACTTACAACTCTCTCCTCTCCAACTTACAACTCTCTCCTCTCCAACCTCCAAATCTCTCCTCTCCAACCTCCAACTCTCTCCTCTCCAACCTCCAACTCTCTCCTCTCCAGCCTCCAACTCTCTCCTCTCCAACCTCCAACTCTCTCCTCTCCAACCTCCAACTCTCTCCTCTCCAACCTCCAACTCTCTCCTCTCCAACCTCCAACTCTCTCCTCTCCAACTCCAACTCTCTCCTCCCAACCTCCAACTCTCTCCTCTCCAACTCCAACTCTCCTCCAACTCCACTCTCCAACTTCCAACTCTCTCCTCTCCAACCCTCCAACTCTCTATCTCTCCCAACTCTCTCCTCTCCAACCCCCAACACTCTCCTCTCCAACTTACAACTCTCTCCTCTCCAACCCCATAC